>NC_081555.1:124167935-125503050 GCF_963082655.1 Stomoxys calcitrans
ATATCAATAAATGCCGACCATTAACTGCATTATTTGGAAGTGACTAAAAACATGGCGAAACAACCCAAAACAAATGCAGATTAAAAGACCGCACTCATTAGCTCAATTTAATGGAAGTCTTAATTTTGCTCTAGGAGGTTCATTTTAGAATAAGTAGACATTTTTTTTTATCAAAATGCGAATTTTCGGAAGTGAACACGAATTAACCTTACTTTTGCTCTATAATGCTTAGCTTAAGAGATTGGCAATCGAACTGCAATTGTCATTTGCATCAAAATTTCGAATTTTTTTGGAAGTGATTACGAATTAACCTTACTTTTGGTCTAGGACGCTTAGTTAAGGAGATATGGCCATTTTAAGTTTTCGAACTTAAAATTACCATTTTCATCAAAATTTCGAATTTTTAAAAGTGATCACAAATTAACCTTCCTTTTGCTCTGCGACGCTTAGTTTAGGAGATATGGTCATTTTAAGTTTTCAAACTAAAATGTACCATTTTCATCAAAGTTTTGAATTTTTGGTAGTGATCACGAATCAACCTTACTTTTGCTCTAGGACGCTTAGTTTAGGAGATATGGTCATTTTAAATTTTCGAACTGTAAATTACTATTTTCATAAAAATTCGAATTTTTGGAAATGATCTCGAATTAACCTTACGTTTGCTCTAGGACGCTTAGTTTAGGAGATATGGTCATTTAAAGTTTTCGAACTGAAAATTACCTTTTTCATCAAATTTCAATTTTTGAAAGTGATCACGAATTAACCTTACTTTTTCTCTAGGACGCTTTGTTTAGGAGATATGGCGATTTTAAGTTTTCGAGATGAAAATTACCATTTTTATCAAAATTTCGAATTTTTGGAAGTGATCACGAATTAGGACACATAGTTTAGGAGAAATGGCCATTTTAAGTTTTCGAACTAAAAATTACCATTTTCACTAAAATTTCGTATTTTTGGAAGTGATCACAAATTAACTTTACTTTTGCACTAGGACGCTTAGTTTAGGAGATATGGCCATTTTAAGTTTTCAAATTTTGGAAGTGATCATGAATTAACCTTACTTTTGCTCTAGGACGCTTAGTTTTGGTGATATGGCCATTTAAGTTTTCGAACTGAAAATTATCATTTTCATCAAAATTTCGAATTTTTGGAAGTGATCACGAAATAACCCTACTTTTGGCCTAGGACGCTTAGTTTAGGAGATATGGTCATTTAAATTTTCGAACTAAAAATCACCATTTTCATCAAAATTTCGAATTTTTGGAAGTGATCACGAATTAACCTTACTTTTGCTCTAGGGCGCTTATTTTAGGAGATATGGCCATACGAAGTTTTCGAACTGAAAATTACCATTTTCATCAAAATTTCGAATTTTTGAAAATGATTACGAATTAACCTTACTTTTGCTCTAGGACGCTTAGTTTAGGAGATATGGCCTTTTTAATTTTCGAACTAAAGATGACCATTTTCATCAAAATTTCGAATTTTTGGAAGTGATCACGAATTAACCTAACTTTTGCTCTAGGGCGCTTAGTTTAGGAGATATGGGCTGAGTTCGCTGAGTTTTGCAAAGGTTTAGGTGGCCACAACTTCCTTATTTGAGACACTAGCGCAAAACTAATGTTTACTCGTCACACATACTTTACGGAGTCGGAAATGCATATTTCTATATGAGTGATTATTCCCCTCTCCTATGGCGATGGGTAAAAAAAAAACATTTCTGTTAGTAACCAAATGCTTTGAAACCATAGCCAAACAAAAAGACGTGCACCTTTATATGCATTTATTGGTATATGTGCATAACAATATTGAATAGCCTACAAAAGATTTATATTAAATTTCAATATCTCTGAAATACCTTGTTTCCCTGCAGTGATATTCATATGCTACTTGTTTTATGCAATACACAATGGAGGGTGCTATCCCGTACGGCATCAATGCCAACAGATTGGGCAATGCAAAGGCGTGCATCCATCAGTAGTCCAAGTGGGCCATTTCAAAAAAGTAACCCGATATACCATGCCGCAACTCAAACACGTATTCCTTGGTAGGCAAACAAACAAAGAACATAGAATGGGCCCGGCCAAAGGCACATTCCAGCCTACCAACAACAACATCAGCATGATGAATGCTGTATGCTGCATGCTTACTCAGGCAGAAGGCAAAAAAAAAAACAAAACTAAGGACATCTCTGACAAACTGACATGTATGAAATTAACAATGCATTTGGTAAAAGGAACATATCCATAACATGCAACAACATGAATAAAAAAGGGGATTTTATCACAAAGACCAGTAAAATTTTCAAAATGAATATCATGTGACGGAATTCAGTCATACGTACGTGTGCCTACGTACGAGTATACTCGTGAAATGCGCCATGATGCACATCCCCCATGCATCGGCACTGGGGACCCATGGGCAGTTAAAGGAAAAACCTACAGAACAAACATTCAAAATACCATTTAATTGTTTCATACACGTTTTCCAAACTTTACCGATGAAAGTTAAAAATGGTGATAACAACCATTGTAATTGATGTATTGAAATTCAAACTTCTAAAATTGTAAATTACGAAATCTTTCAAGTGACCACTTGAGTGATTGTGCCACATTTCGTTATGTAAGAAGGTCTGCATACTTGGAGGTAGGACTGCAGACTTTACAAGAGGACAAGTCGAAAAGAGCGCCAGTTTATGGGAGGTTTATTACACACTACTCTGGGAATACAAATGGATGGCGAGAGGTACGAAACGGTCCTTCTTGAAGCGAAAAGGGCGATAGCTACAAAGATCTCGCCAAGATTAAACAGTTTTCCCTCAGGAACCCATATCAAAACCCATAAAGCGTTAGTATATGACATAAGAGGGCTCGTCATGCAATCATTAAGGACTTTAAAACAAGCCTTAAAATGTTTTCATGTGTTTAAATCACAAGGACCAAATGGAATATTTCCGACATTACT
The DNA here is from genome assembly GCF_963082655.1 of Stomoxys calcitrans. Lineage (NCBI taxonomy): Eukaryota > Metazoa > Arthropoda > Insecta > Diptera > Muscidae > Stomoxys > Stomoxys calcitrans. The sequence continues at coordinate 124,170,900 of NC_081555.1, forward strand.
CTAAAAAGGCACGTACTACCTGGCACCTCATCTAGCAGCTACATTCATGGCGTGCTTAGGACTCACAGATGCTCCGAAAGCCTTGCATAAGGCAATGATGGAGATCGAATCCAATTTCGGTTAGGTAAGTTATAGGCGCCAAGGACTTAAAAACCTATAATATTTACCTACATACTTTCTACTCAAATCCATGGACGGTATGGTTGATACCATGATAAAATCTAGGACATCAAAAGCGTAGGTTAAAGGAAGATCGGTGGAGACTGCCCTGCAGGAGGTTGTGTATAAGAAAAAAAAAAAAAACAATTCAGTTTAAAACAAGTAAAAGCGTGCTAAGTTCGGCCGGGTCGAATCTTATATACCCTCCACCATGGATCGCATTTGTCGAGTTCTTTTCCCGGCATCTCTTCTTAGGCAAAAAAGGATATAAGAAAAGATTTGCTCTGCTATTAGAGCGATATCAAGATATAGTCCGGTTTGGACCACAACTAAATTATATGTTTGAGACCTGTGTAAAATGTCAGCCAATTCGAATAAAATTGCGCCCTTTGAGGGCTCAAGAAGTAAAATAGAGAGATCGATTTATATGGGAGTTATATCGGGTTATAGATCATGAGAGGATCCATCGTACAAAATTTCAGGAAAATCGGATAATAATGCGACCTCTAAGGCTCAAGAAGTTAAGACCCCAGATCGGTTTATACGGCAGCTATATCAGGTTTTTAACCGATTTCAACCTTATTTGGCACAGTTGTTGAAAGTCATAATAAAATACGTCATGCAAAGTTTCAACCAAATCGGATAGGAATTGCGCCCTCTAGAAGCTCAAGAAGTCAAGACCCAAAATCGGTTTATGTGACAGCTTTATCAGGTTATGGACCGATTTGAACCATACATGGCACAGTAGTTGGATATTATAACAAAACGCGTCGCGCAAAATTTCATTCAAATGGGATAAAAATTGCGCCCTCTAGAGGCTCAAGAAGTCAAGACCCAAGATCGGTTTATATGGCAGCTTTATCAAAACATGGACCGATATAGCACATTTACAATCCCAACCGACCTACATTAATAAGAAGTATTTGTGCAAAATTTCAAGCGGCTAGCTTTACCCCTTCGAAAGTTAGCGTGCTTCCGACAGATAGACGGACGGACGGACATGGCTAGATCGACTTCAATGACATGACAATCAAGAATATATGTGTACTTCATAGGGCTCAGACGCATATTTCGAGGTGTTACAAACAGAATGACGAAATTAGTATACCCCATCCTATGGTGGAGGGTATAAAAAAAAAATTTCAAATATACTTATTTTGAGGCCCACACCGACTTCTCCTATGACAGCCAACGACTTGGCTGAAATTTTGCATAATGATTTCCAATATCCACGCCAAGTATGACTTCAATCGATTAATAACCTGATAGAGCTCACATTTACATCGAACCCGGATTTGACGTCAGGAAGTCGAATCGAGAGATATTTTTATATGGGAGCTATATCAGACATAACAGTGCACTGCGTTCAAAATTTGAACCAAATCGGATAAGCATTGCGCCATCTAGGGGCTCAAGAAGTGTAATCGGGAGAATGATTTATATAGGAGCTATATCTGGTTTCGGACCGATTTGAATCACATTTGGCGTGAACATTGGCCGTTATAGAAGAAGTCAGTGTGCAAAATTTTAGCCAAATCCGATAATAATTTCTCCCTGTAGGGGCTCAAGAAATCAAATAGGAGTAGGTCAATTAAGCGTCCACCGCTAAAAGTAGGCGTGGCAAAGATTAATAAGTTCACGTTAGCGGTTTGCATTAAGGGGCTTTAAATTATATGAATACCCACACACCCATCCAGTTCTTAGACAAGTACCAGATGAGCCGGGACTTTGTGCACTGCAAAAACCTAATACTAAGGAACGGATAAATTATGCGGCCATTTTTAAAAAACTCAGAATCACTCTCTGGTTCGATTTAGCTATGTCCGTCTGTCTGTCTGTCCGTCAGTCCATGTTACTTAATGTGGTACAGGCATGTTTTTGTCATAGAGACGAAGCCTATTGAAAAAAATCGGTTTAGATTTGAATATAGCTCCCAAACGTTCGTCCGATTCGCAGTAATACTGCCATAAAATGGGCACTTATTAAACGATAGAAATGGGTTCAGATTTGAATATATTGTAGCTCTGCTATATATGTACTAGCTGAACCTGGCCAGCTCCGCTGCGTCTTCTTTTAGTTCATATGGAACAAAATTATACTTTGTATATTTATTTTCGAGATAGTTAAAAAGCTTCTAACACCATGCTATGAAAATGGTATATGTAAATCGCTTGACTAACAGTATAACAATATCTGAATATCCTTTATCTGAATTCCATAGGATCTTTATTTGTCTATGAATTCAGGTTATTTAAGTTTGGATGCTAGATGTTCTCCATTCTTAAAAGACTTAAGTTGAGCCCGATATTCCCATGGGAGTGAGAAGGCCCCCAGGGAGGTGGTTGGCGGGTTTAGGAGGTGGTGCGGAGCCCAAAAACCGTGGTCCCGAAAGTTGGTATGAATTTCGTGCTCTACTCCCAAATGTCTTTCATTTGAGCCACACATTGCCATGACCGTCCAATATGTATGTCCGATTTAGGGGTGTTTTCGGGGTCCCCCAGACAATGAAAAATCTATAAGCATCATGATCTAATCTCAAATCCCATTTATCTCAACCCAATATTGTCATTGGTTTAAGGGAATTTTATGTGATGAGGCGTCTACCAAACACTTGCCCCAAAATTGATTATCAAATTCGTTTTCTAATCTCAAATACCTTTTGAGCCTCATATTGCCCTTTCGCCACATATTTCCATGTTCGATAAATTTGTATTCTTTGGGGATTGTTTTGGGGAAGGGGTTTTCTTATTAGTGTAGGTCGGTTGGGATTGTAAATAGGCCAAATCGGTCCATGTTTTGATATATCTGCCATATAAACCGATCTTGGCGGTTTATATGACATTTATCATACGATTTGGAAAAAATTTTGCACAACGGCTTCTCTTATGACCTTCAACATACGTGTGTAATATGGTCTGAACCGATGAATAGCTTGATACAGTTCCCATATAAACCGATCTCCCGATTTTGCTTCTGGAGCCCCGAAGCGGACTATAACTTGATATAGCTCCTCCTCCGTCCTTACTAATTATTCTTTGTTTGCCCAAAAAGAGATACTGCGCAAAGAACTCGACAGATGCGACCATGGTGGAGGGTATATAAGATAGGGCCCGGCCGAACTTAGCATGCTCTTACTTGTTACTGTTATTGTCCATCTATTTCTTATATATTTACCATCTATTTCTTATTTGTATGTAATGTATAGACTTAAAAACTGATGAAACGATTTTCCTAAAATCTTACTAAATTTTTTTGATATCTGAAGGAGAGGCGGACCCTCCCCCTTACCCATATTTCCAGAAACGCCAAATCTAGGAGATGGGTTGTGCGATTTAAGCGAAATTTTTGTGTGCTCTTTAATGTAACCTTAAAACAAAATTTTGATATTCAAATTTGGGATGGTGTACCTAGGGGGGCCGCCCCTCCCCAAAACCTACCAAATATATATATTAACCAATTACGACAATATGGGACTCAAATGAAAGGTATTTAAGATTAGAAGACGTATCTGGATATCAGAATAACAAGTGTGGGGGGGGATCACACAACCCCCTAAACACCCCTAAATCGGACATATTTTCCGACCATACCTCAAATGAAAGGTATTTGCAAGTAGAATACGAATCTGAGATCCAAATGTGGGACCAAGTTTGTGGGAGGCCGCCCTTCCCAAAAATGCCCCCCAAAGAGGACAAATGTGCGACCCTATCAATATAGGGCTTAAATAAAAGGTCTTTGAGAGTAAAACACGAAACACGAACACGCGAAAAAATTCGCGAAAACGAATCCCCATAACACAACCCAAATAAGACTTATTTGCTGACCATTGCAATATGGAGCTCAAATAAGAGTTATTTTAGAGTAGACAACGAAACTGATATATATGTGGGAAAAGTTTGAATGTATGTGTGTTTGGCTTTGGTAAACACAAAGACGAGTAAGCGAAGCACACAGAAATCAGTCTATCCGCAGCCGTGACGACGTAAAGACGCGAGTTAAAACCGAACGCCATTCCATTAGTTTACATTGATTACTGTTTTACTTTTCTATTGATATCAAACATTTTATTGTACTTTACTCTTAAACTTGTAGCATATAACCGAAAGTCTGAAGGAAGTTTGTGGTTCTAGAAGCTAGCGCACGTATATGGGACCGGCCTACTAGCTCGTCGGAGGGATAGGTTCGATGCTTCTCTAGCCATTTGTTCGCTACAATTAAATTACTTTATTTATACGTGCAAAAAGGAAAGAGGATAAAGGGGGAAAATGTAGGCAGTGATTTCGTTGGTCCATTTCTTTGGACAGACGTAAAGGTGGTGATTCGTCCATATTGCCCTCCCAGCCTGGTCATAGGAATGCCAACCGAAATACAAATTTGTTCCTAAGACCCCTAACATCACAGTGGCCTAACTATCTAGCCCATCGGCAAATCAAACAGGATGCTTAAACGAGTTAGTTCAAATCCATTTTAGGTTTATTAAATCCATAAGTAATTTTCATGGTATTTTAGTTATTACTAGTAAGTTAAGTTGGGCTTTAATCATATTCTTAAATTTTATAACAGGGAAAAAATTACTTAGTGTGCCAGTATATAAAAAAACAAATTAACTTATTAGCATCTAAAAGTCTTAAAATTTATATGCAAAAATATTCAACCAAATGTTTCATAACCGAAAACTATTACCCACTCTAATGTGTTTAAACGCTCATCAAGAAACAGATATTGTCACCCAAGTTGCAATATAGAATATAAAGAGAATAAATAAACATTACTCACATTCAGCATGCCATACAAAAAAAAATGTTGCTCCAACGTCGAAAGGCCTTTCGATGAGCGCTGGTGGCTGTGTATGGGGGAGCAATTTACAGAATATGACAATATCGATATATTGGCTTGTGTTTCGGCTACAATGTTGATAGACATTGACCTGCAAAGCGACAATTATTATTGACTGTATGTTTCAATTGTTGTCAAAGTCTAGCTACAAGCAGAACAGAGTGTATGTACATATGTATGATACAAAAAAAAATATGTATGTGCATTCGTGCGTTTACCTGTTTTGCTTGTAACCAGATGTAATGTATGTTATTAATATGTTATGGATATAAGGCAAGGGGAAATAAAAAGTTATTTAATTAAGCACTTAAAACTTTAGATATAAGAGGCAAAACGTTGTTTAACATGTAATAAAAAAAAACAGCTTAAGACCAAAATTATTAATTAAACTATAAAAAAAGAAAATAGGAAAACCTCCTCATTTCTAAAAAATCCACAAAAATCAGCATATTTACGCCAGTCTGCAGAATTTCTTGGGTACTTCTCGTATTACAAATTTCGCCTTCAAACCATCAAATTGCTGCACTACTTGATGGTTCAAGATTAAATCACAATTTTCCCAGTTCTCGTAATCTTTAGCGGCCAATTACACAAGCTCCCACAAATTTCAAACGAGTTTAATAAACCACGGGGAGTTCTAGGCACGGCTTTCATAAAAATTTAATTCTTGTTGCTTCTTATCTTATAGCACTGTATGACATGTACTCTCCACTGTGGTCGATCTGATACTTAAAGCTCAATTAATGTGACTGAATGGTGGGGAGCCGTTACCAGTGCTGGGCATTCCTGTATTTCTGCACTCAATGCGTGATCCAAATACATAAACTAGTGCCTTCTTGACACCTTTCTATAAATGAGTTTTATTCAGAGTTTGGTGCCAATCCTAATAAGAGAGAATAAAAGACACAAATCAAATTATTCCCTTTCTCTGCCAGGCCGAATTAAACAGACTCACCGCTTCTGCGAGATGGCACCGATACCAATTATATAAAAAAAACTTTTAATGGAAAATTGCCCAATCAGATCCGGTATGATTATAGAAATCAAAAGAAATTTTTTCCCACCACCGAATAGGACTAATTTGGCTGGCAAATTCACCGAATCAGTCATAAAAAAAAATATTAAGACACAAAGGAAAAAAAATTACTGTGACTTCCTCCAAATATAATTAAATTTTAAGAAAACTTCACTGGTGTGGATCTAATGACAAAATGGCCGAGTAAAGTTAATTCCGAGGTAATGAAACCTTCTCGACGCGGAAGCCGATCTACGAACTTCCAGGCTAGTGGTAAGCAAAGCAAGAAAAAAAACCTCAACAGCCCAATGGCATAAAAATCTAATCGATTTATCGCTAGCAACTTCAAATGTAGATGGCGCCGTGTATGATGGCAAATAGCACAATCATAGAAACAATTCAAGCCAGTTTGATTGGGCCTTTTCAAAGAAAAATCAAGCAGGCAAGTGAACCCCTTACAATCCCCCCAGCCAAAATCAGACTTCGGGGTGTTCAACCAGAAGCTGATACCACTTGCCGAACAAATACATTCAAAAGCGACCTATTGACGGATGTCCTTGGCATGGTAGGTTCCTACTGAATTACCCCTGAGATCTTCTAGCTCATAGTAAGAATTACCGATCTTCTTCCTTACACGCGCCTTAAGGAACGTAGGAGCGAGCTTCGCATTGTAACCCTGCTCGAAGTTACTTTGCCTAAAGTTCCTACGGTACACCTCCTGTCCTACATTGTAAGATATTTCCCTTGAACGCAGATTGTAGACCTTCTCATTCCTCAAGAATTGCCTCTGAGCAGATTCAGCAGCCCTTTTAGCCATGATGTCCCTTGAATCGTTCCGATCAAACCTAACAGAACGGTCTTCTAACAGTTCCAGCTGGCGAAGTAAAGGGTACACTGCACCATTGGTGATCATGTTCTGTCCAAATGCCAAATAATAGGGGGAGGTACCAATAGCCGAATGTTTCGATGAACGCAATGAGCAACATATGCTACTTAACAACTCGTCCCAGTTCCTTTGGTTGGGTTCAATGTAGGATTTTATACCAGCTAATACAGAGCGATTGACCCTCTCCGAAGCGTTGGCCTGAGGGGAGTGGATGGCCGTATAAACATGGCTAACGCCATATCTTTTCAATAGCTGATTAAAACCAACCGATTTAAATTGGGAACCATTGTCGGATACGATGGTTTCTGGTACCCCAAAGGTGTGAAAAAGGTCACCCTCAAGGTACTTCACGACAATGTCTGAGGTAAACTTCTTGATTGGTTTAAGGAATGGAAATTTAGAGAAGTGGTCCAGAGCTATAAAGATGCCTATATGTCCTGTTCTTGTTCGGGGATACGGACCTAAAAAATCAACATAGAGTTTCTGGAAAAACCTACAGGTTTCAGGGGTCTTACCCATTGGAGGTCGAAGAACTATATTCGGATGCTTTACAGATTTACACACCTCGCAACTATTAACGTACTCTTTAACGTCAACGGCCAAGTTGGGCCAAAAGAAAAATTGACGGATTCTGGCTAGAGTTTTATTTATTCCACAATGTGACGACAACGGATTATCGTGTGCTCTCCTTAGCACATCAGGTACTAATTCTCGCGGTACCCAAAGCTTCCATACAAGATCATCGTGAATCTGTTCACCAGTCGCATGTTCAGTCCGTCGATATAAATATCCGTCCACAATTCTAATGTCGGGAAATTGTTCTTTATTCCTTCCCATTTGGTCCAGCAGTTGTCGGTACTCATCCGACTTAAAATGCGTAGAGTTTAAGTCTACGAAGAACCCAGAGTCAACATCAATGGCAGACAGACTTTGCAGACCTAGAGCGGACATGTCCTCCGTATTGGCCCTAGAAAGTGTGTCAGGGACTATGTTCAAACTACCGCGCCTATGCTGAATGTTAAATTTGTATCCCTGAAGTTTTAAAGCCCACCGAGCCAACCTTGTACTTAGATCAGTCTGGGACATGAGCCACTTCAATGACGCATGGTCAGTGATGATAGTGAACTCATGTCCTTCGACATAAGGTCTAAATTTTTTAACACTTAGCATTGCTGCTAAGCATTCCTGTTCGGTAACCGAATAGTTGCGTTGGGCTTTGTTGAGTTTCTTCGACATAAAGGCGATAGGAACTTCTTCACCCTCCGCATTCTTCTGTACCAGTACGCTTCCTATACCTGTTTTGCTGGCATCGCAGTGTATATAAAAAGGCTGCGAGAAATTGGGGCTATGTAAAACAGGTGCTGAGCACAAGTGAGACTTTAAAACCTCAAAAGCTTTTTGGGCTTCCTCGGTCCATACAAATTTCTTTTTACCTTTTAACAAATCAGTTATAGGCGTAGTAATAGATGCATAGTCCCTGATAAACTTTCTATACCATCCTGTCATGCCTAAAAACCTGCGAACTTGTTTTACCGATCTCGGTGCAGGAAACTCAGTGATGGCGGACACTTTTTCCGGATCGGTTCGAATAACCCCATTACCCACCACATGGCCTAAATACTTTACTTCTGGGACACAAAAATGGCTTTTCTCAATGTTAATGGTAAGACCAGATTCACGAATCTTGTTAGCTACAGAGCCTAGTACCTGTAGATGCCTCTCGAAAGATTCCGATATGACCAGAAGATCATCAAGGTAGACAAACACTTCCGCCCTTAAATCCGGAGGTATGACCTTATCCATCAAACGGGACATGGTCTGGGGAGCGTTACACAACCCGAAGGGCATAACCTTAAAGTGGTACAACGGCCTCCCCGGGACGGTAAATGCTGTCTTTTCTCGTGACTTCTGGTCTAAAGGAATCTGCCAAAAGGCATCCTTTAGATCAAGGCTAGTTATAAATTGAGCTTTGGGTAACCTGCTCAGAATGCCGTCAATTTGGGGCAAGGGGTAAGCATCGCCTATGGTGACCGAGTTTAATTTCCTGCTATCAAGACATAACCTGTTTTTACCTGGCTTCCTGTGTAGAACCACAGGAGAAGACCAGGGACTATTTGATTCCTCTATCACATCTAACGCTATCATGCGGTCTATCTCCTCGTATATCAGTTTTTCGATGGCAGGGGACACGGGAAAATGGCGTTGTTTTATCGGCTTGGCGTCTCCGGTGTCAATGCTGTGGCACAGCACGTCAGTCCTTCCTAACCCCTCCTTTGAATACGAAGGAAAAAGGGACACCAAACGATCGAGCCGATGTTTTTGAGAATTTGTCAAGGGTATTTGAGTGGAAATTTCGCATAAACTGGACGAAGAGGATATTCTATCGTTTCGAAATTCAGCGGGCAACAAATTAAACATCTCCCAGAAATCTATTCCAAGAAAGAGGTCCTTATCCAAACCTGGCACTATAAAAACGGTTATGGGCATCTCACTATCTCTAAATGTAACAAAAGCCTTCGTATACCCAACAACATTCTGTCCCTTTCCATCAGCCGTCTGGACAGTAGATTTAAGCTTCTTGAAAGGCGCACCTGACTCCAAAAAATTTCGTGCAGCGTCCGAACCAATGCATGTAATAGAAGCGCCTGTGTCCAAGAGGCCAAGCATCCTTTTCCCAAAAAGGGTGACTTCGGCATAGGGACGAACATCGGATGGGCGGTTCAAAATAGAGGAAACTAACTTCCTATTAAAAATCTTTACTCTACCCCAGAAAGTTTTCATGCGTAGAGCTGATTTTCTTTTCTTGCCACAATCGTTGAATATCCTATCTCGAGCCTGGTTGTATTCCCTAATGCGGACGTGCAGGGGTTTAAAAGGAAATAGTTCCTTATTTGTGGAATTACTTTCGGACATTCTCCTGGGAAAACTCCTGTCACTGGGGTCTGAGCTGGTTATATATGGGGTATTAGTAGTAGAAAGGTTAGCGGGTCGTTTCAATATCTCTATTCTATCTCTGCGGTCTGCGCTCTGCTCGACGTATGTGCACTCGTTTGTGCACAAAATCGACCGTTTTTTGAAGCACATTTCGCGCAGTTTGGTCTATATGTATTGGGAGCTCCACAACCATAACAAAAGATTGTTCTCTCCTCAAGGCAATCTTGATATCGATGACCACCCTGCCCGCAGTTCCAGCATACAAAATTAATCGCCGAAATCTCATCAGGTGGATCTGTCAATACAACATTCTCGTCAGCATCTAGTTCAGATAATCTCTTGGGTATTGGAACAGGTTTCGAAATAGCCAACCCGTGCCTACGGCGCATATCCTGCATAAAAAACTCACGTCTCCTGCATGTGTCGCGCAAGTGCTGCAACGATCTTATCTCTATATTCAAGATCTCATGTTGGATTTCGGGCAGTAAATTTCTCCTAAGGATTTCCACCAACAACCCATCAGATAATGGGGTCCTAAGCCTATCGGTCAGAGATACTATAGAATCATAGAAACTATCGAAGGATTCGTTGGGCTTTTGCTTGCGCTCCCGTATCAACTCTCGTAAATCAACATCCGTCCTAGAGTCCTGATACTGCTCACGAAGAGCTCTGCACAAATCTTGCCACCGGATACAATTTACTGAGCGATGATACCGCCAAAACCAATCATTCACTTTGCCATCGAACAACGAACTAGCATTCCCACAGAGCAAATCATAGTTACCTTGCAGTGTCTGAGCGGTCAATGCCTCAACCCGATAAATAAAATTGTCAACCGAGATACCATTCTGACCACCATTAAACTTTAGCTTCCAGTTGGATATTATCTGTAAGACCTTATCTGGACGAGAAGTCAAGTCAGAAGACGAAGAGCTGCCATAGGAGGACGTATTTAGAACAGCTTGAGCATTAGACGGGGGATGCCTATTCTGAGAGCCCCCAGGTTGATCTATATGCGGTGTTATACCAAAAAGTTCCCTAAATGTACGGTTCTCAACAACAGGGAGTGTCTGCATTTGCTGTGGGGAGGTCTGACGTTGCCGAGATGGGCCATTGGGTGAATTTGAAACTCCTAATGCCGCGAAACTTGATGCAATTTGCCTTTCTATAATTTGACTCATTTGAGCACTAAAGTCAGCCATGAACTGTGCCTGTTGGGCCGAAACGAGGTCTGTTACCAACTGGGTGATTCCTTGTGTCTGTGCTACGTTAGCAGCATTGCCAGTCATATCTGCACTGCCTACATTCTGAGCCGGACCTGTGGCCAACGAAACCGGATTATTGGCCTGCTTTGCCTGAGACCTTGTCTTAACGGGGGCTGCACTCGAGGTACCTGATTCCGTGACAATCCTTGTGTCACATATAGGACAGAAAGGCCTTGTCTTGATTGCCCTATCCAAACAAGCCTTATGGAAAATATGGCCACATGCGATCTTCCGTACCGACGAGGCGGAAGCTATCGATTCGCCACAAGCATTGCATGTAATAACATCATCTACCCTAACCTCATTCGCACCCTTATCAACCGTATTAGTAGCCATAACTAATGAAGATCAAAACAAACAGAAATTAAACCAAAAATCGAGTTAACTGCCAAAAAAAAAAATTTTTAAAACCAAAAAATAAAAAAATAGATACCAATGAACGTAAAAAAAACGCTCAAAACTAATTATCTTGGCATATAAAAAATCAGTGTAAATAATTCAAAAATGTTCTTTCTGAATACTCAGAAAATGTATATATATGTAATCTTTCCCTTTCTTTAATCCTTTCCAATTTATCCAATAGATGTATTCCTCAGAATTTCTCTCTATGAGTATCCAAAGGGACAAGTTATCCCTCAAGGGCTTCGATATTATAATTCTCTTTAATCAGTTTATCCACAAAAAATTTCAAATTATATCTAACATTTGAATAGAATGAAAAACTAAGCCAAAAATAAGATAATTTCAAATTAAAATTATGCATGTAGTTGTCATCCTGTTTGATCTTACCGAAATTTAGAATAGGTTTGCCACTTAAAATGATAAAAAAAATGTCCACAAAACCTACGCCAATAAAAAGAAAATAAAGTTTATAGAGAGAGACAGACAATAAAAGTAGCACCAGACCGGATGGAATCTATTTGGTTCCAAAATCCAGGTGATGGTAAGGATAGTATAGTGTCGTAAATTCGATACAAGCTGTGGTCAGATCCAGCACAACTGTCCAGAAACAGCATTCCATCCAGTTTATAACAAATATAACAACACCTTCGTAGATAGTTCAAGGGAGATTATTGTCAAAAATAGGTAGAAAAGGAATGGATATTCAATTCTTGATCCTTTATAAAATCCTTATTGTGAAATAATCACGAAATAGAAAAGAGGAAAATTTTAACAGAAATAGTACAGAGAAGTGAAAAAAAAATATTTTGTAGAGAGCCGAACGTTTATTTCAAATCCTGAGGATCCAAATGGTGGTAATAAAAGAAGGAAATCTCATTCGGGCCCCACGTTGGGCGCCAAAAAATAATTTAATATGTAGCATATAACCGAAAGTCTGAAGGAAGTTTGTGGTTCTAGAAGCTAGCGCACGTATATGGGACCGGCCTACTAGCTCGTCGGAGGGATAGGTTCGATGCTTCTCTAGCCATTTGTTCGCTACAATTAAATTACTTTATTTATACGTGCAAAAAGGAAAGAGGATAAAGGGGGAAAATGTAGGCAGTGATTTCGTTGGTCCATTTCTTTGGACAGACGTAAAGGTGGTGATTCGTCCATATTGCCCTCCCAGCCTGGTCATAGGAATGCCAACCGAAATACAAATTTGTTCCTAAGACCCCTAACATCACAGTGGCCTAACTATCTAGCCCATCGGCAAATCAAACAGGATGCTTAAACGAGTTAGTTCAAATCCATTTTAGGTTTATTAAATCCATAAGTAATTTTCATGGTATTTTAGTTATTACTAGTAAGTTAAGTTGGGCTTTAATCATATTCTTAAATTTTATAACAGGGAAAAAATTACTTAGTGTGCCAGTATATAAAAAAACAAATTAACTTATTAGCATCTAAAAGTCTTAAAATTTATATGCAAAAATATTCAACCAAATGTTTCATAACCGAAAACTATTACCCACTCTAATGTGTTTAAACGCTCATCAAGAAACAGATATTGTCACCCAAGTTGCAATATAGAATATAAAGAGAATAAATAAACATTACTCACATTCAGCATGCCATACAAAAAAAAATGTTGCTCCAACGTCGAAAGGCCTTTCGATGAGCGCTGGTGGCTGTGTATGGGGGAGCAATTTACAGAATATGACAATATCGATATATTGGCTTGTGTTTCGGCTACAATGTTGATAGACATTGACCTGCAAAGCGACAATTATTATTGACTGTATGTTTCAATTGTTGTCAAAGTCTAGCTACAAGCAGAACAGAGTGTATGTACATATGTATGATACAAAAAAAAATATGTATGTGCATTCGTGCGTTTACCTGTTTTGCTTGTAACCAGATGTAATGTATGTTATTAATATGTTATGGATATAAGGCAAGGGGAAATAAAAAGTTATTTAATTAAGCACTTAAAACTTTAGATATAAGAGGCAAAACGTTGTTTAACATGTAATAAAAAAAAACAGCTTAAGACCAAAATTATTAATTAAACTATAAAAAAAGAAAATAGGAAAACCTCCTCATTTCTAAAAAATCCACAAAAATCAGCATATTTACGCCAGTCTGCAGAATTTCTTGGGTACTTCTCGTATTACAAATTTCGCCTTCAAACCATCAAATTGCTGCACTACTTGATGGTTCAAGATTAAATCACAATTTTCCCAGTTCTCGTAATCTTTAGCGGCCAATTACACAAGCTCCCACAAATTTCAAACGAGTTTAATAAACCACGGGGAGTTCTAGGCACGGCTTTCATAAAAATTTAATTCTTGTTGCTTCTTATCTTATAGCACTGTATGACATGTACTCTCCACTGTGGTCGATCTGATACTTAAAGCTCAATTAATGTGACTGAATGGTGGGGAGCCGTTACCAGTGCTGGGCATTCCTGTATTTCTGCACTCAATGCGTGATCCAAATACATAAACTAGTGCCTTCTTGACACCTTTCTATAAATGAGTTTTATTCAGAGTTTGGTGCCAATCCTAATAAGAGAGAATAAAAGACACAAATCAAATTATTCCCTTTCTCTGCCAGGCCGAATTAAACAGACTCACCGCTTCTGCGAGATGGCACCGATACCAATTATATAAAAAAAACTTTTAATGGAAAATTGCCCAATCAGATCCGGTATGATTATAGAAATCAAAAGAAATTTTTTCCCACCACCGAATAGGACTAATTTGGCTGGCAAATTCACCGAATCAGTCATAAAAAAAAATATTAAGACACAAAGGAAAAAAAATTACTGTGACTTCCTCCAAATATAATTAAATTTTAAGAAAACTTCACTGGTGTGGATCTAATGACAAAATGGCCGAGTAAAGTTAATTCCGAGGTAATGAAACCTTCTCGACGCGGAAGCCGATCTACGAACTTCCAGGCTAGTGGTAAGCAAAGCAAGAAAAAAAACCTCAACAGCCCAATGGCATAAAAATCTAATCGATTTATCGCTAGCAACTTCAAATGTAGATGGCGCCGTGTATGATGGCAAATAGCACAATCATAGAAACAATTCAAGCCAGTTTGATTGGGCCTTTTCAAAGAAAAATCAAGCAGGCAAGTGAACCCCTTACAAACTTTAACTAAATATAAATAAAATAAAGGGATTTAAAAGAAGAAAAAAAGTGTCCACAAATTGGGGGCTCAACCGAAATAGAGTCGACTCAGTGAACTAAAACGACGATCGGCCAATAAAAGCCGCAGTGAAAGAAGAAACCTCGCGACGCGACTCGGTCGAGACGAACGGAGTAATTCAATGGTTAATGTGGAAAGGCGACAATCAGCCTGAACGGTTAAAAAAGAAAGAAAAAGAAAGGAAAAGACTCGACGAGGAAGTATATTTATTGTCTGCATCAAGCACATCAAAAGAGAAGAAAAAAGCAGAATAGTTTCTATCCACGAATGTCCAAGCACGGAATCACAGGTGTACAACTTCTTTAATTCTGCAACGCACACACTCTCACACAATCACGCAAAACGACGGTTGAATTTGAAAATACGGAGGTGGTTTAAATAACAACAGACGACGAGTGTATGTGTTAGTGAGAGAGAGACGGACTCTCGCAACCATACACAAAACGACGGTTAATTTTCAGAAGTGTATATGAGAACGCCGACATCCCAACGTTGTGTGTGTAGAGGCAAGTTGAGGAGAAGAGTGTGATTGTGTGTAAGACATTGTCAAGACACCTTGGACATTTGATACAATATCTGATTTGAATTGAGTGCACGTTTATGTGTTTGTGTGCAGCGGACAGTTCTTGTGAATATAAGAAAATAAAACTATAACAAAGACGCACACACACACTTGTGTAGAAAGAATACTCATAATAAATAAAAGAGAACCATGGCATGTTTAGGGGATTTTACGGCGGTTGACAATCGTTTAAGAACTGCCAAGCGTACGGTGGTGGTTGCGATGCATAAATTCATTTTTGGAAGAGAAGGAGATCGTGACAACCGAAAACGACTACGCTTGTTCGACGGCTTCGACTACGATGTAGACAGCGAAATGTATGCAAACAAAGCAACGTACATAAAGGCAAATTTGTGTCAAGCTGACCTGGTGTCGATATGTAACGCTTTGGGTATCGACTACATCGATGGTGATTTGTGTTTACACATCTTTAATAATCTGCGAAAGGGTGCAATGTTAGCTGCTGCTGTTGATGACGACGAAGACGATGATGAAGGCGACGACGACGACGGCGAAAGCAACGAAGACGACCGCACAATAATGAGAGCAGATAGCCAAGCAAGTGTTAGAGAATCAATTGGTGGTGGTTCACATAATGACAAGCTGTTGCTTGCAGGCGATTTGGTTCGCGAACAGTGTCTCAAAGCTGAAAGTGTTCACGTACAGCAAACAATGAATTGCGAACTGCCTAGTGGTGTAAATAGAGAGGTTTCATCGTGTCAGACGCATCAATACAATGACGTTCCCAGATTTACTTTAAATTTCCGAGATATTGAAGACTCCATTCGACCTTTTGATGGAACTGATGACTTACCCATTGGCGCATGGTTGGATGAATTCGACGAAACTGCTTTTGTTATGGGATGGAATGACCTCCAGAAATTTGTGTTTGCTAAACGCTCATTGAAAGGGCTTGCGAAATTGTTTATATCAAGCGAACGTGGTATAACATCTTGGAGTACCCTTAAAAGCAAATTGGTAGAAGAATTCCAGTCGACGACAAACAGCGCACAGCTTCATAAACAATTGTCCGAACGACGAATCCAAAAAGGCGAAAATTACCTGGAATATCTTTTAAAGATGAAAGAGCTAGCTTCTCGAGGCAACATAGAAGACGACGCTTTGATACAATACGTAATCGACGGCATAAATGATTTAGCAACAAATAAGGCGATGCTGTATGGTGCCAGAAATCTTAAAGAGTTTAAGGAGAAATTAAGATGCTACGAGACGATGCAGGAAAAGATTAAACCAAGGTTTAATTTTAACCAAAAACAACCTGACAAGACGAAACAACCTGATAAGACGAAACAACCGGATAAGACAACAAACAAGGCCGAGAAAAAGGAGTTGTGTTACAACTGTGGCGAAAAAGGGCACACGTCCCGAAATTGCAGCGATAAAGATAAAGGGACCAAGTGTTTTGGATGTAATGAGTTTGGCCACATATCAAAACAATGTCCGCGCAAAAATGAAAGAGCCAATATGCGACGTTTAGTTCCTGATGACATAATGAAGAAAGTTGTTAAATTTTCTGATTTACAATACATGGCGATCTTCGATACAGGCAGCAGGTATAATGTTGTCAGCGATAAAGTTTACAATGATCTAAGAAGACCAACTCTTAAGAAATCTGATTTTTATTTGGTTGGATTTGGTGAAAGGACTCTCAACAACCGAATAAAGCCGCTGGGAAACTTCACGCATCAAGTTGAAATCGACGAGGAGGACTACCAATTGACATTCCACGTAGTTCCAGCAAATTCTATGGATATCGACGTGGTGCTAGGAAAGGATTTCTGCTCCGATGTTCGTGTTGAAATTACGGCGAATAGTTTAAAGTTCGAAAAGATCAAAGACGACGTTACCTCCCAGCAGCACAACATTATGCTCATAAGAACAGCTGACGAGCCAGAGAGTCAAGTAGACGTGAATTTAATGGCAAGTGATGGTGCAAAACGCGAAGTTATGAAGCTCATTGATAATTACAGACCTGAGAAGAACAAAACTACGAATGTCGAAATGAATATCATCCTGAGCGAAGACACTAACATATTTTCCAGACCTCGTAGATTACCAATGATTGAAAGGGAAGCAGTGGATGAGCAAGTGGACAAGTGGTTGGCTGATGGCATCATTGAGGAATCTGTGTCTGAATATAGCAGTCCAGTGGTGATGGTTAGGAAGAAGGATGGTTCGTATAGACTATGTGTTGATTTTAGACGCATGAATAAGATCATAGTTAAAGACCGATACCCCCTACCACTCATCGAAGATCAGCTAGACCGACTGCAAGAGGCTACGGTGTTCAGCACAATTGACTTAAAGAACGGATTCTTCCACGTGAGTGTAGCCGAAGCAAGCCGTAAGTACACCTCATTTGTTACTCACAACGGACAATACCAGTTTTGTAAGGTGCCATTTGGTTTGTCAAACTCACCTGCTGTGTTCCAGAGGTTTATTAACACAATTTTTCGTGATTTGACACGAAGAGGTGTTGCACTTCCTTACGTCGACGACGTTATTATTCCATCGAAAGACGAAGACGAGGCCCTGCGAAATCTGAAGGAGGTAATACAAGTTTGCAAGTATTATGGACTTGACCTAAACTTGAAGAAAAGCCAATTTTTAGTCAGACGCGTGGAATTTCTTGGCCACGTAATCGAGAATAAGCAGATATTTCCATCGAACAGCAAGGTCGCCGCTATATTGAAATTCCCAATGCCGAAAGACGTTAAAGGGTTACAGAGTTTCCTAGGGCTTGCTAGTTATTTTAGGAAATTCATTCCAGATTTTTCAATATTGGCTAAACCTTTGAGCGACTTAACGAAGGCAGGAAGATTATTCGAGATGGGTCACGAACAGATTGCTACGTTTGACGCTTTGAGAAAGATTTTGTCAGAAGGACCCGTATTAAATATTTTTAATCAACGATACGAAACAGAAGTTCATACGGATGCATCGATGGACGGGTATGGCGCAATCTTATTGCAACGATCTCCAGATGACGACGGTTGGCATCCAGTATACTACATGAGCAGGAAGACGACGGACGCCGAAAGGAAATATTCCAGTTACGAGTTAGAGATACTCGCAGTTGTGGAGGCACTGAAGAAGTTCAGAGTATACTTAATTGGAATTCATTTTAAAATAGTATCCGACTGCAATGCATTCACCAAGACGATGGAGAAAAAAGATTTATGTACACGAGTTGCCAGATGGGTGTTGCTACTGCAAGAATTCGACTATGAAGTGGAGCATAGACCTGGTGTAAGGATGAAACATGTCGATTCATTAAGCCGATTTCCAATAATGACGATAGTGGAGGATAGTTTACTAACCAGATTGGAGAAAGCTCAACAACAAGACGATGAGTTATTGGCAATTATAAGCATTCTTCAAGAAAAAGACGTTCATGATAACTATTTCATGAAAGGAAATATTTTGTGCAGGTATGTTGATGACTATGAGGTAATGGTGATTCCTAAGGGAATGCAGAGGGAAGTAATACGAGCTGTTCATGAGAAAGGGCATTTTGCCAAAGACAAAGTCAAAGAGATTATAAGAAGGGAGTATTATATACCCAAATTAGAAGAGAAGGTCAAATATCATTTGCAGAATTGTATTCCATGCATAATGGCTAACCGGAAAAAAGGAAAACAGGAGGGCGAACTCCACCCATTACCGAAAGAGTTTCAACCATTGCATACCTACCACATTGATCATCTAGGACCATTGGAATCAACTAGCAAACAGTATAAACATATTTTTGCCGTGATAGACGCCTTCACAAAGTTCTGTTGGTTGTACCCAACAAAGACAACATCGACGAACGAAGTTTTATCTAAGCTGAAGTCGCAAAGTGTTCTATTTGGAAATCCCCATCAAATAATTTCGGACAGAGGAACTGCTTTTACCTCAGAGGACTTCAAACTGTATTGTGAGACGGAGAACATCAGGCATTTCCTGATAACGACGGGCTTGCCACGAGCCAACGGGCAAATTGAGAGATTGAACTCGACGATTATAGCCGTTTTGTCAAAGTTGAGTATGGATGACCCTGTAAAGTGGTATCGACACGTTGCAAAAGTACAGCAAGTCATAAATTCGACAATTTCCAGAAGTATTAGCACTACACCTTTTGAACTAATGTTTGGAGTAAAGATGAGGACTCCCGAACAATCTGAAATTCTGAAGATGATTGAGGATGAGCTGAATTCGAATTTCGTTGAAGAAAGAAACTTTTACAGACAAGCTGCGAAAGAGCAAATTTTAAAAGTCCAACAGGAAAACAGATTGTATTACAATCTACGACGACGTAAGGCCACTAAATACCAAAAGGGTGACTTAATTGCTATAAAGCGCACGCAATTTGGTCCAGGCCTTAAGCTGAAACCGAAATATTTGGGACCCTACGAAGTGATGAGGGTAAAGCCAAATGATACCTACGATGTTTTCAAACGTGGTTCTGGTGAGGGACCGATGAAAACTACAACTTGTGCAGAATACATGAAGAGGTGGTGCGATTTTGAGGGCGAAGATGAAGAATTCGAGACGAATTCCCCGCAGGATGGCCGAATTGTGGGAAAAGTTTGAATGTATGTGTGTTTGGCTTTGGTAAACACAAAGACGAGTAAGCGAAGCACACAGAAATCAGTCTATCCGCAGCCGTGACGACGTAAAGACGCGAGTTAAAAACCGAACGCCATTCCATTAGTTTACATTGATTACTGTTTTACTTTTCTATTGATATCAAACATTTTATTGTACTTTACTCTTAAACTTTAACTAAATATAAATAAAATAAAGGGATTTAAAAGAAGAAAAAAAGTGTCCACATATATTTTCGGGGCCAAGTCACTGAGTGGCCGCCCCATCCTCAAAAACACCGCGCAAACCAAACATGTCTGCTGACTATAGAAATATGTGCCCCAAATGAAAGGTATTTTTGGGATAGACAACGAATCTGTTATCAACATTCGGGACCAACCGTTTGGAGGACGTCCCACCTCCATAACAACCCCCAAATAGGACGTATTTGTTCACCATGACAATTTGGGTCTTAATGAGAGTTGAGCTCGATATTGATAGTTTTTAGAGCCTATACCCCAAACCGGACATATTTGCTGACTTTTGCAATAAGAGGTTTAAATGAAAGGTATTTGAGACTATAAAACGAATTTGATATCCAATTTTGAGTTCAATGGCAGTACGGAGTTCAAATAAATGATGCTGATATATTTTCAGGGCTAAGTTTGCAAAAGTTCACCAAATCGATTCTCATAAATATTTTGTAACCGATATGCGCTTTTAAGGCTGCAGTAGCCACCGTTTTGATAAGAAAATCTTGCAAGGTTTCATTTGATATTTCAATGGTAGTGTACCTATTGAAATCCCACCAGATTTAGACCTGGGCTATATGTACTAAAAGTAATAGGTAGACTCGGTGGTGTAGGGTATTATATAGTCGTCTCCGCCTGACTTGTGCCTTCCCTTACTCATTTTATTTGTTATTAACTAAGTGTTGCTTAAACTATTCAAATTACGATATGAATTTCTTTTTTGTATCCGCTTTTTTACTTGCTAAGTAAATTTTTTGCCAAAAATATTCATATCCCAAAATGAATTGCTGTCTTATTTTTATCCTCTTAGCCAAATATTTAATTTTCGGTTGGCCAATTGTTTTAGAAATTCTGTTTAAACTTGTTCTTTTAAATTTCTCTTTGCCATTGTGCTTTTCCTATTTCGGCAGTTCAACAAAAGTTTAATAGCAGTCATATTATTCACAGATACGCAACCCTCCTACAGCAAGGGTCACTATATTTATAGGGTCCTTGAACCTTTGCACTAAAAGCTGTAACAATGCCAGCTTTTTACGAGCTGGAGCATTTGGGATTAATTGATGCTTGATATGGTCTCACCACATAGCTTCTTATTGTAACATTCAGAAGGAACACTCTTACAAACTATGGCCAAAGCAGGATGGGGAATGAGGAATTGAGGGTAGGGAGAAGGCAGAGGAGCTGAAGGTGGTGTATTCCTTCGATGGTGCTTATATCACATAAGGACTAATAAAGCTCAATCTGTGTTATCCCTTAGTCTGGTGCTTTGGCAAACTTTTACTGGCCTTTGGGTGTGATCCTGGTTGAATGTATGGGTCAAAGGATATGGAATCTGTTATTAAGAGTCCTTAGAGATTATGGGCCTAATTGAAATATCAAGTATCACATGTGAGTGTGCGTTGTTGAGCATTGCACTATGGTGGCGTAGTACCACAATGGCATTACAATGTTGTATTGGGACTTATGGTCAAAGGTTAAGCCAGTTGGGTGGGTCACAGGCAGACGACTACAAACATTTTCTTGTGTCGGCCAAAGTGTTTGGCTAATATGGTCGAAATGTATTTAACATTTGCTTGTAATGGTGACTGATAACCTCTAAAGCCAGGGACTCTTACATTAATTTCCTAACGACTATATATGGAGTGGTTAACAGTGTTCGTTATGGCCACAAATAGAGGAGGAAAAAGCAAATTCTAATAATAATTCAATTAATGAAGCATTGCTTTAATTATTTTCACATTATTATTCCATGTTAATACCGATTATTATTTTCCTGAGTAAAGTCTGAATAAATGTCGAATGAAGAACATTGTATTGGGTTGCCCAAAAAGTAATTGCGGATTTTTTTAAAAGAAAGTAAATGCATTTTTAATAAGACATAGAATGAACTTTAATCAAATATACTTTTTTTACACTTTTTTTCTAAATCAAGCTAAAAGTAACAACTGATAACTGACAGAAGAAAGAATGCAATTACAGAGTCACAAACTGTTAAAAAATTTGTCAACGCCGACTATATGAAAAATCCGCAATTACTTTTTGGGCATCCCAATATATCCCATTTTTTATATTTGACAGAATAAAAAAAGTCACAACGATGAAGTACAACATTGGGGTTAAAACTGTTGTTATAGTCTATGGGGTGGATGTATAACAAAAACAAAAAAGGTTGTGAGTAACTTTAACTTGACAAAGACCAAACCAATCCTGGCTCCTCCTGCATACCAACTGTTGACCCTGGCCTTGGCGTAATGTCACCTGGGGTAGCTATTTTGTTGTTGTTGTAGCAGTTTGATCTGTTCTATCTTTCGGCCGCTTCATTCTGTTGAATGTCCAGATTCAGAAACTCTGCGACTAAGATGGGGTGCTTCCAGAGGGATCTGGGTCTGAGGCGAGTGGGTCTGGCTGGGCAGTTGGACAGGTGACGTGTGTCGTGTCGCGTGCCTGGTCACAATCAGGACATTCATCCTGCACGTTGCCATCAATCCTTGCTCTGTAGGAATTGAGGCGGATGCATATGCCGGAACGTAATTCAGCCAGATTTACTCTGGTTTGCTGGGGGAGGTCAATTCCTTCAGGTGCAACTGGAGGCGGTCGTTCTCGAAACACTACATTCACCCGGCAACTATTTACCCGCTTGATATCACGCTCACCTTAAGGCTTCTGGGCGGTGGATACCTATCCACAGTATGATGATTTGGATGGTCTCTGATAACATCCACAATCTACAATATGATGATTTGGGTGGTCTCTGCGATAACAGCCCAAAAGATATTGCTTAGACAGCATGTAGTTATGCCTTCGCACTGGTAATATCCGTGTCTCCTGAAGGAGGTGGCTCTCATGATAATTGAGGAGACAGTCAGTCGCAGTTCGATGGGCGACATTCTGACAAATCTGAATATTATAACACTGCGTGTCACAGGGACCCCAATGGAGCTGCATAACTTACCACAGACCGGCCAATCCCTTTGTACGTGGTCAACAAGGTTTCTTTGTCTGCACCCCAAGAGCTACCGGCAAGTGACTTGAGGACCTTCTTTCTATTTTTGACTTTATCGCAAATTGCTGTGGCATGTGGGGAGATTGTGTTAGAGCTGTCAAATGTGACTCCAAATATTTTGGGATATTTGATGGTCGGAATCATTTCTCCATCGACCATCACATTCAGCTCAGTATTCACCTCACGCGTACTTGTATTGAACAATGTGGCTGAAGATTTGGTGGCAGATATCCTCAGTTTTCTTGCAGCGAAATATAAGGCAAGTTCGTTGAGGTAGACACTCAACCTATCGCAGATATCAACAATGGGTGGGGGGCCTGTTGCCATGATCGCAAAAGCGTCCGCATATGATACGATCTCTATGACGTCTGGAGGGGGTGGAATGGAGGATAGGTAGAGGTTAAACAGTGTCGGAAATATCACCCCGTCTTGCGGAATTCCCGGTTTCACTCTACGATGCTTCGAATTCTTATCCCTAAATTCCACAAATGACTAACGACCAGATAGATAATTCGCGACCAAGCGTTTCAGGTTTGGCTGGAGGGACGAATTGACTGTCCTCAAATAGTTTGGCATGGCTGACCATGTCGAATGCCTTCCATAGGTCCAGTGCCACGAGGACCGCTCTATTACATGGCCTGGGCTAATTGAAGCCACGGCAAATGTGTGCGATGATGGCCAGCAAAGCAGTTGTTTTGCTATGCAGTCTTCGGAATCCATGTTGATGGTCGGCGAATGGAAATTCTCCTACGAGGCTCGGGAGAAGTAATGCCTCAAGTGTCTACTGGTGAAAGAAGGGAGATTGGTCTAAACGACTCCTCCAAACTCTGGTCCTAGACTTCAATTTTTCAGGGCCAAGTGATCGTAAAAGAGTCCGCATATGATACGATCTCTATGACGTTTGGAGGGAGTGGAATGGAGGATAGGTAGAGGTTAAACAGTTTCGGAGATATCACCCCGTCTTGGGGAACTCCCTGTTTCACTCTACGGTGCTTCGAATTCTTATCTTCGGATTCCATGTTGATGCTCGGCGAATAGAAATTCTCCTACGAGGCTCGGGAGGAGTAATCCCTCAAGCGTCTTTTCTACTGGTGAGAGAAGGGAGATTGGTCTAAACGACTCCGCCAAACTCGGGTCCTTTCCAGGCTTCAATAGGGGGATCACTTTGTACATTTTCCAGATATCGGGAACTATGGTAGGGTGGTCAAAGGCAGATTGAGGACAGTAGTAAGGTACTCAACTCCAGGTAAATCCAGATTCTTCAGCATCAATGACCCAACGGCTTGGATAACTTGGCAACACGGGTGACATTCGTGACTTCGTCTACTGTGAACTGTGATGACTATTCATCGGCTCGGATACCACGGAGACGGCGATTGGCTCTCCTCCTTGCCCTGTCACTCTCGGGATGCACAATTAATTGACGGTTGAACAATCTGGCGCATCTCTTTGGATCAGTCACAGTTACGTTGCCAAACGTCCTGTCATCCCATCTACCGGTGTTCGAGAGTGACTTAGCATAACACAGCTTGCCTAAGCCGGTGCCTAAGTTACATTGCTCCAAGTGTGCCAGATATAAATTCCGCTTATGTTCGTTGATTACCCTGTATATTTCCAGATTCAGCTCGCTGATTCTGGGGTGGGGTCCGTACAAGGAATCCCATCACGCTCGTTTGCGATTAACACTGCCTGCTGCCGGAAAATTGGGCCGCACTTGGGGTATTCGACCGGCTGGTATAAAGCGAGCGGCTGCTGCGTTAATGTTGTCTCGGGATTTCCTCTCGGCCACTAGCACATCCGAGGGGGGGTGGCAGTTCACTGAAGCGGCGATTGGTATTCTCTCTGAAGCCAGCCCAATTGGGCTTCTTCTGATTGATAAACGTCCGGCGCTCAGAGGTTATAAAGTCGGGTGTTCGGTCTATGGTGAGAATTATGTGGAGGTGGTCTGACCCCAAAGCAATGACGGCCTGTCAGGATACGTCACTCAGGAGCTCAGGGGATGCAATGGAAATGTCTGGCGAGCTGCTACACCTCATTGTAGTCCTGGTGGGGGCATACTCAAGTACGAATGTAATGGCATACTTAAATGCATCAAAATACAACGATTTTGTTGGCTGTTGTTGGAAGTTGTCAGAAGCTCCAGCAAAGAAGTCTGTTGAAGGCAATCACGGTAGCGCACGCAAACCGGGACGACCAGAGCCCGATGGAAAGATCACGTGGTGGGATACCCATCCAAACGTGGAGTCAGAGATTTTGGAAGGAGCACAGAAGATCGAAGCGCTTTGAACGCTTTTCTACAAATACAACAAATTTTGTTTATGAACATTCCCATAAAGAACAGGGGCAACAAAACCTTATATGCAAAATTTCAGCCACATTGGACAAAATTGAGGCTTGTAAGGGTTCCAGAAGTCAAATCGGGGGATTGGTTTATATGGGAGCTATATCATTTTATAGACCGATTTGGACCGTACCAGGCACAGTTGTTGGAAGTTATAACAGAACACTAAACGCATAATGTTATCCACATCGGACAAAATTTGCTGCTTGTTAGGGCTCAAGAAATCAAATCGGCGGATCGGTTTATAAGCGAGCTAACTCATTTTATAAACCGATTTGAAGCGTATGATACATTTGTTGAAAGTCGTAACAGAACACTACATGCAAAATTTCAGCCAAATCAGGCAATAATTAAGGCTTGTAAGGACTCAAGAAGTCAAATCGGGAGATCGGTTTATATGGGAGATATATTATTATTATATATTAGACTTGGACCGTACTTAACACAGTTCTTGGAAGTCGTAACGGAACACCACATGCAAATTTCAGCCAAATCGGACAAAAACTGCGACTTGTAAGGGCTCAAGAAGTCCAATCGGGAGCTTGGTTTATATGGGAGCTATATCAGGTAATAGACCGATTTGGACCGTACCAGGCACAGTTCTTGGAAGTCGTAACGGAACACCACTTGCAAAATTTCAGCCAAAATTTGCGGCTTGTTAGGGCTCAAAAACTAAAATCGGGAGATCGGTTTATATGGGTGCTACTAGCTGAACCGGGCCCGCTCCGCTCCGCCTTCTTTTATTGTATATGGAACAAAACTATACCCCCAGTGTGGACTCCCGAAAGTGGGTATGAATTTCATGCTCTTCTCCCAAATACCTATCATTTGAGCCCAATATTGTCATGATCGGTAAATATGTATGTCCGATTTAGGGGTGTATTCGGGGGTGAGGTGTTCCCCCAGACACTTGGGCCTGAGAAAAATATAAGCATCGTGTTCTACTATCAAATACCATTTATTTAAACCCCATATTGCCATTAGTTTAAGGGGAGTTTATGGGATGAGGTGTCCCCCAAACACTTGGCCCTAAAATTGGTTATTAAATTCTCTTTCTAATCTCAAATACCTTTGAGCGCCATGGTAGGCAAATTTGTACTTTTTGTGGGGTGTTTTTTTGGGGAAGGGGCGTTGCCCCAAATACATGGTCCCTCATTTGGATATCAGATCGTATTCTAGTCCCAAATACCTATATTTGAGTCTCATATTTCGATGGTCAGTAAATAATTGCTGTTTGTGGGGTGTTTTGTGGAATGGGAAGACTCCCAGCAAATTGGTCCCGAAAGTGGGTATAAATTTCGTGCTCTATTCCCCAAAAGCATTCATTTGGCATATTTGGTATATATATATACGATTTAGGGGTGTTTTGGGGAGTGGGGTGGTCCCCCAAACACTTAGCCCTGAAAATATATCAGCATGGTTCTCTACTCTCCAATATCTTTTATTTAAACCCCATATTGCCATTGGCCTCAAAAAAAAATCTCCAATACCTTTCATTTAAACCCCCTATTGCAAAAGTCAGCAAAAAATATATCCGGTTTGGGATATTGGCCCTAAAAATTATCAAAATCGATCTCCACTCTCTTTAAGGATCAAATAGTCATGGTGAGCAAATACGTATTATTTGAGGGTTGTTATGGCGGTGGTTTGTCTGCAATATTGATATCAAATTCGTGATCTACTACCATATACCTCTCATTTGAGCCCCATATTCCAAAAGTCTGCAAACATGTCCGGTTTGGAGGTGTTTTGGGGAGTGGGGCGGCCACTTAGTAACTTGGCCCTAAAACACTTCTCCTTGCATTGGTCAGCAAATACACCCTTTTTATTCGATAAGTCCAGTGAATTTAATAGAAATCGGTCTGGATTTTGATATAGCTGCCATATATGTATGTTGCCCAATTTTCACTACTAGAGTCACTGGAAGCGCATTT
The DNA here is from genome assembly GCF_963082655.1 of Stomoxys calcitrans. Classification (NCBI taxonomy): domain Eukaryota; kingdom Metazoa; phylum Arthropoda; class Insecta; order Diptera; family Muscidae; genus Stomoxys; species Stomoxys calcitrans. The sequence goes on from NC_081555.1 coordinate 124,198,277, forward strand.
ATTGACCAATCTTGCCAAAGTTTTTTACAACGCTTTCCTCGACGACTAGCCAACGCAGCCGTTGTATTTTGATGCGTCGTCATACAGCTCATGCAGCTCGTGGTTTATACGTCGCCTATATTCTCCATTAACGCAAACTGGTCCATATATTTTACGAAGAATCTTTCTCTCAAACACTCCAAGCACTGCCTCATCTGCTTTCACAAGTAGCCATGCTTCAGAACCATATAACAGCACGGGTAGTATCAGTGTCTTGTACGGTGTAATCTTCGTCTGTCCAGAGGTGGCCTTGTTTCTAAACTGCTTACTTAGTCCAAAATTGCATCTGGTTGCCAGTATTATTCTTCGCTTAATCTCAAAACTGGTGTCATTCGTTTCGCTTACGGCGGTGCCGAGGTAGAGAAAGTTACTGACAGTCCCAAAGTTGTGGTTTCCAATTTTCTCCATATTCTTTATCTTCTCGGTTGTGCGAGGCTTTTTGGGAGTATAAACCTTCCATTTCGTCTTTTCTCCATTTACTGCCATACCCATTTTCACTAACTCTCTTTTGATTCTTTCAAAGGCTGCAGTTACTACTTCCGGCGACCGACCTATGCATGTGTTCTCTTGTGATTAGTGTGCCATATCTATTCACATCTGCATCTCGTATAATCTTCTCCAGCAGGATATTAAAGAGATCACACGATAGGCTGTCTTCTTGTCTGAAACCTCGTTTGGTATTAAATGGTTCGGGGAGATTCTTTCCTATTCTTACTGAGGAACACGTATCAGCAAGCGTCATCCTGCAGAGTCTTATCAATTGTGCAGGGATACCAAACTCAGACATGGCTTGAAATAACTTGGAACGTAAAGGAGTATCGAAGACGGCTTTGTAGTCAACAAAGAGATGGTAGGTGTTGATTTGTCCTTATCGGGTCTTTTCCAGGATTTGGCGCAGTGTTTGGTGCAGTGTGAATATCTAGTCGAGGGAGGATTTACCAGGTCTAAAGTCACATTAATAGGGCCCAATTTTCGCATTGACTTTAGGTTTTAATCTTTCACACAGTACGCTCGAGAGTATCTTGTATGCAATGTGGAGGAGACTTATTCCTCTGTAGTTGGCACATTCCATCTTGTCTCCTTTCTTGTGTACGGGACATACAATAGTATGCTGAGGTTCCAATCATCGGGTATGCGTTCTTCTAGGCAAATTGCGGCCTTAAATAGTTCAGCGGGTAACCCGTCGGCTCTTGCTTCCTTGTTGTTCTTTAGTCGGATCACTGCCACTTGAACCTCATTCTGACTAGGAGGTAAACATTCTATACCATCATCAGGGATTGGTTCTGCGGTATCCTCTTCGCCGCCAACGTCGGACACTAGCTGTTGGGTAAAAAGTTCTTTCCATATCCTCAGCATGTTATCTGTGTCAGTTACCAAATTTCCTTCTTTGTCTCTGCAGGAGGATGTGCCTACCCAAAGCCATCGGTTTGGTGTTTAATTCTTTGGTAGAATTACCGGATTTCATTCTGACTCCTGTACATCTCAATTCGCTTACACTGACGTCTTTCCATTTCCTTTTTATACCCACCAACGAAGGATGGGGGTATATTCATTTTGTCATTCCGTTTGCAATGCATCGAAATATCCATTTCCGACTGTATAAAGTATATATATTCTTGATCAGCGTAAAAATCTAAGACGATCTAGCCATGTCCGTTTGTCTGTCCGTCTGTCTGTTGAAATCACGCTACAGTCTTTAAAAATAGAGATATTGAGCTGAAATTTTCCACAGATTCCTTTTTTGTCCATAAGCAGGTTAAGATCGAAGATGGGCTATATCGGACTATATCTTGATATAGCCCCTATAGGCCGTTTTAGTGTCTTAGGCCCATAAAAGCCACATTTATTATCCGATTTTGCTGAAATTTGGGACAGTGAGTTGTGTTAGGCCCTTCGACATTTTTACTCAGTTTGGCTCAGATCGGTTCAGATTTGGATATAGCTGCCATATAGAGCGATCTCTCGATTTAAGGTTTTGGGCCATAAAAGGCGCATTTATTGTCCGATGTCGCCCAAATTTGTTCATAAGCAGGTTAAGATCGAAGATGGCTATATCGGACAATATCTTGATATAGCCCCCATATAAACCGATTGGCCGATTTAGGTTACTAGGCCCATAAAAGCCACATTTATTATCCGATGTCGCCCAAATTTGGGACAGTGAGTTGTGTTGGGCCCTTCGACATCATTCTTCAATTTGGCTCAGATCCGTCCAGGTTTTGATATAGCTGCCATATAGACCGATCTCAGGATTTAAGGTTTTGGGGCCATAAAAGTCACATTTATTGTCCGATTTCGCCGAAATTCGGGACAGTGAATTGTTTCAGGCTCTTCGACATTTTTCTGAAACTTGGCCCAAATCAGTCCAGATTTGGATGTAGCTGTCATGTAGAGCGATATCTCGATTTAAAATCTTGGACCAATAAAAGGCGCAATTGAAAAATGACTTGTACTTAAAGTATTTGGTCTAAATCGGATCATATGTCTATATAGCTGCTATGGGGAAAAGGGTATGCATTTTTCATCGGATTTTGACGAAAGGTGGTTTACATATATACCCGAGGTGGTGGGTATCCAACGTTCGGCCCGACCAAACTTAACGCCTTTTTACTTGTTTTTTCTGCGGAATAGACGTTTCTCCTCTGTCCTTTTCACCCGATACCTCTCCTTCATCTGGCGCTTGCTACTGATTGCAAAGTTGCTCTATATGCCGGATTCTTGGCTTCAGTAGCATTCCGGCACTCTTGGTCGTACCATGGGTTTCTTACAAGAGGCTTCCGGTACCCAAGATAAGATAACCCTCGGTTTAAAATTTCAGCGAAATCGGGTAATAAATAATATATTCGGAGGCCACCGTAGCGCAGAGGTTAGCATGTCCGCCTATGACGCTGAACGCCTGGGTTCGAGTCCTAGCGAGACCATCAGAAAAAATATTCAGCGGTGGTTTTCCCCTCCTAATGCTGACAACAATTGTGAGGTACTATGCCATGCAAAACTTCTCTCCAAAGAGGTATCGCACTGCGGCACGCCGTTCGGACTCGGCTATAAAATGGAGGTCCCTTATCTTTGAGCTTCAACTTGAATCGGACTACACTCATTGATATGTGAGAAGTTTGCCCCCGCTTCTTAGTGAAATGTTCATGGGCAAAATTTGCATTTACAAATAAATCTTTTATAGGCTTCAGACCCTTTATCGGCAGATCGGTATATATGGCAGCTATATCTAAATATACTCCGGACTATATTTGGGTCAGATGTGGGGAAACCTAAAACTACACATTGTTTCAAATTTCAGCGAAATCGTATGAAAAATAAAGCATATATGTGCATTAGACCCTTTATCGGAAAATCGGTCTATATAAAGAGTGATTTGTGAAGAGCTTGATAACTTTTTTTTAAAAAAAAACGCATAAAATTTGCAAAATCTCATCGGTTCTTTATTTGAAACGTTAGATTGGTCCATGACATTTACTTTTTCATTTCATTTAAATGTTGACCGCGGCTGCGTCTTAGGTGGTCCATTCGGAAAGTCCAATTTTGGGCAACTTTTTCGAGCATTTCGGCCGGAATAGCCCGAATTTCTTCGGAAATGTTGTCTTCCAAAGCTGGAATAGTTGCTGGCTTATTTCTGTAGACTTTAGACTTGACGTAGCCCCACAAAAAATAGTCTAAAGGCGTCAAATCGCATGATCTTGGTGGCCAACTTACCGGTCCATTTCTTGAGATGAATTTTTCTCCGAAGTTTTCCCTCAAAATGGCCATAGAATCGCGAGCTGTGTGGCATGTAGCGCCATCTTGTTGAAACCACATGTCAACCAAGTTCAGTTCTTCCATTTTTGGCAACAAAAAGTTTGTTAGCATCGAACGATAGCGATCGCCATTCACCGTAACGTTGCGTCCAACAGCATCTTTGAAAAAATACGGTCCAATGATTCCACCAGCGTACAAACCACACCAAACAGTGCATTTTTCGGGATGCATGGACAGTTCTTGAACGGCTTCTGGTTGCTCTTCACTCCAAATGCGGCAATTTTGCTTATTTACGTAGCCATTCAACCAGAAATGAGCCTCATCGCTGAACAAAATTTGTCGATAAAAAAGCGGATTTTCTGCCAACTTTTCTAGGGCCCATTCACTGAAAATTCGACGTTGTGGCAGATCGTTCGGCTTCAGTTCTTGCACGAGCTGTATTTTATACGGTTTTACACCAAGATCTTTGCGTAAAATCTTCCATGTGGTCGAATAACACAAACCCAATTGCTGCGTACGGCGACGAATCGACATTTGACGGTCTTCAGCAACACTCTCAGAAACAGACGCAATATTCTCTTCTGTACGCACTGTACGCATTCGTGTGGTTGGTTTAATGTCCAATAAAGTAAACTGAGTGCGAAACTTGGTCATAATCGCATTAATTGTTTGCTCACTTGGTCGATTATGTAGACCATAAATCGGACGTAAAGCGCGAAACACATTTCGAACCGAACACTGATTTTGGTAATAAAATTCAATGATTTGCAAGCGTTGCTCGTTAGTAAGTCTATTCATGATGAAATGTCAAAGCATACTGAGCATCTTTCTCTTTGACACCATGTCTGAAATCCCACGTGATCTGTCAAATACTAATGCATGAAAATCCTAACCTCAAAAAAATCACCCTTTAGCAGCTATATATAAATATGTTCCGATTTGGTCCGTTCAAGAACTTAGCCAGCATGCATCAAAAAGACTTATCTGTGCCAAATTTCAGCTCAATTTTTGAAGGCTATAGAGTGATTACCACAGACGGACGGACAGACATACAGACGGACAGACACACGGACATCGTTAAATCGTCTTAGAATATTACGATGATCCGAAATATATATACTTTGTAGGGTCGGAAATTTATATTTCGATATGTTGCAAACGGAATGGCTAAATGAATATACCCCGTATACTGCGGTGGTGGGCGTAAAAAGGTATTCCTTAAAAGTACTGCTCTTCGGACGAATTTGCCACTTTCCAAACCAACACCAATCTTAATGTGGTTGCCATAAAAACAGTCCTTTTTCATTTTTTAATTGATACAATTTAAATCTCTAGATATGTGTGTATTTTAATTAATTATTCAATTTGGTATATTTCTAATTGTTCTGCTATTCGAAACGTGTAAATATTTCGACAAGTCGATTAAATATTTGCTGTTGCAAACAATTTCGGCAAGGATTTGATGAATTCAGGGGGATTTATTTATACATAATCAACACCCAAACAATAACAAATGAAAATCAAACTTTTATTGATTTTTACCTATTAGAATGGTACATTTAAGTTAATAAATAAGCAAACATATCAACCAAACTAAACAACCAAACCCAAATATCGCGGCACTAATTCGAAAATCTACACATTTAAACCATTGAACTAATGCAACGATTGATGCACGGACACATTTTATTGGAAACGATTGTTGTGCAGTAGATTTGCCACAAACTCTGAATCGACACAGCAGCCAACAACAAAAATAGCTTTAAACAAAAATAACAATTGATTAAATAATGGAAACATTTGCTATGGCAAACGCAGCCCACCAGCTACCAGCACTAAAATCACATCAGCAGCACCAATCGCAGGGGCTGCAGCAGCAGCATCAATTGCTGGAATAATGCAACCATTTTGCAATTTATTGCTTAGAATTGGGAAAAATTGAATAGATATTTTCTGTGGCCATGTTCTGTGTTCGCAATTCGCAATTGATATGCATGTAGATATTGTGCAAAACAAATTTTTATCGAGTGCTATTTTATGTACAAAAAGCACCCAAACTCTTTTTTTAAAAGTTTTTATTTCTGCACTCAACCAACCAGTCACATGTGGTAAAAACATTAAAATATTTTCTTTTTTTTTTCCCCCCCCCCCACACTATATTAAATTGAAATTTATTTGCATGATCGATATTTGCCAACATGTTTTGAAAAACAAAACGCTTATAAAAATGGCCAATATAAACTACTTTTAATGTTTGCCGCTTATATTGAGAGGAAAAAGAATTTTCAATTTCCCATTGATAGAGTCGAGTTAGTAGAGTTTAGTAAATCTAAATGAAAACGACAATCGAAAATTTAAGCATATTTTAGAAATTGTGGTAATCAGATTGGTAGAGACTGTAAAGTGATTACAGTCATTCCGTTTGCAACACATCGAAATATCAATTTCCGACCCTACAAAGTATATATATTTCGGATTGTTGTAAAATTCTTAGACGATTTAAAGATATCCGTGTGTCTGTCCGTATGTCCGGCTATCCGTCTGTCCGTCCCACTGTTGTAATCACTCTAGAGCCTTCAAAAATTGAGATATTGAGCTGAAATTTGACACAGATACGTCTTTTTAATGCACGCTGGTTAAGTTCTTGAAAGGGCCAAATCGGATCATATTTGGATACAGCTGCTATATAGACCGATTTTCCGATAAAGGGTCTAATGCCCATAAATTTTTTTTATTTTTTATCCGATTTTCCTGAAATTTGAAACAGTGAGTAGTTTCATGCTTCCCGATAACTGACCCAAATCTGGTTTAGATCGGACTATTTAATAGATATAGCTACCATATAGACCGATCTCCCGATAAAGGGTCTGAAGCCCATAAAAGATTTTTTATTAACCGATTTCGTTGAAATTTGCAGTTGTTTGAAGCCTTCCGACATTTGACCTAAATATGGTTCAGATCGGACTATATTTAGATATAGCTGCCATATAGACCGATCACCCGATAAAGGGTCTGAAGGCCATAAAAGCTTTATTTATTATCCGATTTCGCTGAAATTTGCAACAGTAGTTTATTTTAAGCCTCCCAACATCTGATCTAAATATGGTTCACATCGGACTATATTTAGATATAGCTGCCATTAAACCGATCTCCCGATAAAAGGTCTGAAGGCCATAAAAGCTTTAATTTTTATCCGATTTCGCAGAAATTTGGAATAATGCGCAGTTTTAAGCCTCCTGACACCCGACTTAAATATGGAACAGATCGGACTATATTTAGATATAGCTGCCATATAGACCGATATCCCGATAAAGGGTCTGAAGGCCATAAAAGCTTTATTTATTACCCGATTTCGCTGAAATTTACAACAGTGGGTTATCTTAAGCCTCCCGACACCCGACACCCGACTTAAATATGGTTCAGATCGGACTATATTTAAATACAGCTACCATATAGACCGATCTCCCTATAAAGGGTCTGAAGCCCATAAAAGATTTTTTATTACCCGATTTCGTTGAAATTTGCAACAGTGGGTTGTTTGAAGCCTTCCGACATTTGACCTAAATATGGTTTAGATCGGACTATATTCAGATATAGCTGCCATATAGACCTATCACCCGATAAATGGTCTGAAGGCCATAAAAGCTTTATTTATTACCCGATTTCGCTGAAATTTGCAACAGTGGGTTATTTTATGCCTCCCGACATCTGACCTAAATATGGATTAGATCGGACTATAGTTAGATATAGCTGCCATATAGACCGATCTCCCGATAAAGGGTCTGAAGGCCATAAAAGCTTTATTTTTTATCCGATTTCGCAGATATTTGGAATAGTGCGGAGTTTTAAGCCCCCTGACACCCGACTTAAATATGGAACAGATCGGACTATATTTAGATATAGCTACCATATAGGCCGATGTCCCGATAAAGGGTCTGATGCCCATAAAGGCTTTATTTATTACCCGATTTCGTTGAAATTTGCAGCAATGGGTTATTTTAAGACCCCCGACATCTGACATAAATATGGCGCAGATCGGACTATATTTAGATATAGTTGTCCTATAGACCGATCTCCCGATAAAGGGTTTGAAGGCCATAAAAACTTTATTTATTACCCGATTTCCCTGAAATTTAAAACAGTGGGTTATTTTAAGCCTCCCAAGATCTGACCCAAATCTGGTTCAGATCGGACTATTTAGCTATAGCTACCATATAGACCGATCTCCCGATAAAGGGTCTGAAGCCCATAAATGCTTTATTTATTACCCGATTTCGCTGAAATTTAAAACTGTAGGTTATTTTAGGCCTCCCGACATCTGACCTAAATATGGATTGGATCGGACTGTATTTAGATATAGCTGCCATATAGACCGATCACCTGATAAAGGGTCTGAAGCCCATAAAAGCTTTATTTATTACCCGATTTCGCTGAAATTTAAAACCGTATGTTATTTGAAGCCTCCCGACATCTGACTTAAATATGGTTCACATCGGACTATATTTAGATATAGCTGCCATTAAACCGATCTCCCGATAAATGGTCTGAAAGCCATAAAAGCTTTAATTTTTATCCGATTTCGCAGAAATTTGGAATAGTGCGCAGTTTTAAGCTTCCTAACACCCGACCTAAATATGGAACAGATCGGACTATATTTAGATATAGCTGCCATATAGACCGATCTCCCGATAAAGGGTTGGAAGGCCATAAAAGCTTTATTTATTACCCGACTTCGCTGAAATTTGCAACAGCCATATGCTTAAGTTATCCAATTTTCACCGGATTGTGACGAAATGGGGTTTACATATATACCCGAGTTGCTGGGTATCCAAAGTTCGGTCCGGCCGAACTTAATTCCTTTTTTTCTTGTTCTTTATTAAAGTCGGCCGAATACATAGCAAACGTCATGCCATCTCCCAGTTTATGGTGTGGAACTATAAATTTCATCGCTTTAAAAAGAAATTGCAAAGAAGTGAGAAGCCACAAAAGGCATTGCAATTTCCTACTTCGTTTGGAATAATTTGATTGGTCATTTATTAATAGACTGTGTCTGTGATGTTATCATCGATATGTGTGTTAGTTGTGCATAGTTGATTGCTTCTATTCCTAGGAGATCAAATTTTTATGCAATGGGTCAATGAATGGAGCAATTTCTGGGGAATTGCAATTTGACATGAGAGAATAATGTACTGAATAAATAGGAAATTTCTGTAAATACCAAATGCAAAGAGATGCTGCAAACTCAGTTAGAAGAGGAGAGTTGTCTCCATTTATATTGAAATGCTATTTCAGAAAGATTTAAATGCCGGAAAAGTCAGACTCGAGAGAAATGTAGAGGGATAATTTAGTGTTCATAACCTTCATCCATTGTTGCTAAGTAGGAAACAAATCAAATCTAATGCTTTCTTTCAAATGTTTTTCACATATTTGTTCTGTAAACATGTCAATTATAATTGACAGACGTAGACGCTTGATACAGGATTATGTGTCCAAAGGTCCAACTAATGGCTGAAAGCGTCTTTTAAATTTGCCAATTAAAAAATACTCTTTCAAGATTAAGATTCACAATTTAACTTTCCTTCCTTTTTACTTTTCTACCAAAAATTCTAAACAAAAAAGTTCTTAACAAGAATTATCTTCCTTTTGAAGGCAATTATAATTGCATGAAATTTGATAAAACAATGGTCTCACTGTACTTTGTATTATCTAGTTAAACAATTGCAGATGATGTTTGTAGGCAGAGCATTTACACTCCTACGAAGCCTACACCCAAATGCCCCATGCCTTTTCTGTGTTACAATTGTTGGCCGTCATCATTGCTCTTGCCTTGTTGCGTGCACCCCCCATAACGCCCGCCACATTTATGGCACTATTATAAGCACGTTTTATGATTTTGATATTCGAATGCCTAGAGAATTTGTTATTCTTTTCTTCGGCAATTTTTTATGTCTTGCCACAGTAAAATTCCGGTTAACCAACAAAGTCAAAAATTCATCGCAAGCTTATAACTATTTAAAGTAAATATTTAAACAGGATTGGCCGCCATGGAAGACGCATAAATCGTAGTTCTTGTTGGTAGGGAACATTTAAATGTTAGAAAAACTTGCAGCAATGTTATTGGGGCATGGGAAGTTTGTTTACAGTATTTTGGTGCGTTTTAATAAAAAAACATCAACTTATCGTTACTTTAAAGTATGCTTAAAAAAAATGTAAAGAAAGTTTAACCTTTGCCTTACCAAAGAACTGAAAAATATGTCTTAGAGGGAAAAATGTTTAAATAACAGCAAAATGGAGAATGCTTGTTCTTAAAGAGGAAAGGAGTTTTGATTTTCAATCACAGATGGGTAAAAACAAGTAAAAGCGTGCTAAGTTCGGCCTGGCCGAATCTAATATACTCCCCACCATGGATCGTATTTGTCTACCTCATTGCCTGGTTTCTCTTTATAGGCAAACATAGGATAACGAATAATATTAGGCATGCTATTAAAGCTATTCCAGGTTATGAACCGATTTGGACCATACATGGTTTGGATGTTGGAGACCATTGTGGAAGTCATTGAGAACAAGTAAAAAGACGTTAAGTTCGGCCGGGCCGAACTTTGGATACCCACCACCTCGGGTATATATGTAAACCACCTTTCATCAAAATCCGGTGAAAATTGCATACCTTATATTGCATAGTAGTTATATCAAAATTTGTTGCGATTTGGACCAAATACTAATTAGTACAAGTCATTGTTCAATTGTAGTAGGTAGGTAGGTAGCTATATTTAAAAATAAACCGATCTGACCCATATACGACACAGATTTCGAAAAGCCTAACATAAGTCAATGTGTCAAATTCAGTTAAATCTGATTATAAATGCCCCTTTTTTGGGGCCAAGACTTTAAATCGAGATATCGGTCTACATGGCAGCTATATCCAAATTTGGACCGATTTAGAACAAGTTGCAGAAAAATGTCGAAGAGCCTAACACAAAGCACTGTCCCAAATTTCAGCGAAATCGGACTATAAATGCGCCTTCTATGGGCGAAAAACCTTAAATCGAGAGATCGGTCTACATGGCAGCTATATTCAAATCTGGACCGATCTGGGCCAAATTGAAGAAGGACGTCGAAGGGCCTAACACAACTCACTGTCTCAAATATCAGCGACATCGGACAATAATTGGGCCTTTCATGGCCACAAAACCTAAATCCAAGAGATCGGTCTATATGGCAGCCATATCCAAATATTGACCGATCTGTGCTATATTGCAAAAGTATGTCAAGGGGCTTAATTAAACTCACTGTCCCAAATTTCGGCGACATCGGACAATAAATGCGCCTTTTATTGGCCCAAAACCTTAAATCGAGAGATCGGTCTATATGGAAGCTATATCCAAATTTGAACCAATCAGGGCCAAATTGAAGAAAGGTGCCGAAGGGCCTAAAACAACTCACTGTCCCAAATTTCAGCAAAATCGGATAATAAATGTGGCTTTTTGGAGCCTAAGATTCTAAATCTAGACCGATGTGAGCCAAATTGACGAAAAATGTCGAAGGGCCTAACATAACTCACTGTCCCAAAGTTCAGCAAAATCGGATAATAAATGTGGCTTTAATGGGCATAAGACCCTAATTCGGAGGATCGGACTATACGGCAGCTATATCCAAATCTGGATCGATCTGGGCCAAACTAACGATGGATGTCGAGAGACCTAACACAACTCACTGTACCAAATTTCAGCAAAATCGGATAATAAATGTGGCTTTTATGGGCCTTAGACCCTAAATCGGAGGATCGGTCTATATGGCAGCTATATCCAAATCTGAACCGATCTGAGCCAAACTAATGAAGGATGTCGAGGGACCTAACACAACTCACTGTACCAAATTTCAGCAAAATCGGATAATAAATGTGGCTTTTATGGGCCTGAGACCCTAAATCGGCCGATCGGTCTATATGGGGGCTATATCAAGATATAGTCCGATATAGCCCATCTTCGAACTTAACCTGCTTATGAACAAAAAAGAATCTGTGCAAAATTTCAGCTCAATATCTCTATTTTTAAAGACTGTAGCGTGATTTCAACCGACAGACGGACGGACATGTCTAGATCGTCTTAGATTTTTACGCTGATCAAGAATATATATACTTTATAGGGTCGGAAATGGATATTACGATGTGTTGCAAACGGAATGACAAAATGAATATACCCCCATCCTTCGGTGGTGGGTATAAAAATTTCAGCCAAATCGGATAATAATTGGGACCTTTAGGAACTCAGGAAGTAAAATCGGGAAATCGGTTTATATGAGAGCTATATCAGGTTATGGACCGATTTTTACCACAGTTTGGTATAAATCGCCCTCTAAAGGCTCAAGGCAGCTATAACTATACATGGCCCATTTACAATTCAGCTAGTACTTATAAGAAGTACTAGCTGAACCGGGCCCGCTCCGCTGCGCCTTCTTGTATATTAGTTGGAACAAAATAATCCTTTGAATATTTATTTTAGATAAATAAAAAGCTTTGAATTAAACACGATGCTATGAAAATGCTATATGTATATCTCTTGACTAACAGTATAACAATATCTGAATATCCTTTATTTGAATCCCATATGATCTTTATTGGTCTATGAATTCATGTTATTTACGTTTGGTTGTTAGACGTACTCCAGTCTTAAAAGATTTTATTTGAGCCCGATATTCTGATGGGGGTTCTGAGAGTGGAAAGGCTCCCAGGGAAGTGGTTGGTGGGTTTAGGGGGTGGTGTGGACCCCCATGACCGTGGTCCCGAATATGGGACCGTATGCCATGACCGGCCAATATGTATGTTCGATTTAGGGGTGTTTTCGGTGGTACCCAGATAGTTAGCAGTGAAAAAAATATCAGCATTGTGCTCTACTCTCAAATACCCTTTACTAAAACCCCATATTGCCATTGGTTTAAGGGGAGTCTATGTGATGAGGCGTCTACAAAACACTTGTCCCAAAATTGGTTATCAAATTCGTTATCTATTCTGAAAATAATTTTGAGCCACATTTTGACCTTTAGCTACATATTGCCATGGTTGGTAAATTTGTACTCTTTGGGGGTGGTTTTGGGGAAGGGGCGCTGCCCCAAATGCATGGTCCCACATTTGGATATCAGATGGTCAGTGAATAATTGCTGTTTTAAGGAAGGGGTAGACCCCCAGAAAATTGGTCCCAAAAATGGGTATCAATTGTCATGGTAGGTAAATAATAAAGTGGGCTGGTTCCCTAAGCACTTGGACCTGAAAATATGTCAGAATAGTGCTCTGCTCTAAAATATCATTTATTTAAACCCCATATTGTCATTGGCCTCACAATTAGATATCAAATTTGTTTTCTAATCTCACATAACTTTCATTTAAACCCCTAATTGGAGCAGACAGCAAATATGTCCGGTTTAGGGTATGGACCTTAAAAACTATTAATATCGAGCTCCACACTCTTTAAAACCCAAATTGTTATGGTGAGCATCTACGTTCTATTTAGGGGTTGTTATGGAGGTGGGACGTCCCCCAGACAGTTGGTCCCGAACGTTGACTTCAGATTCGTGGTCCACTCCCAAAAACCTCTCATTTGAGCCCCGTGTTTCTATAGTCGGCATACATGTTGTGTTTGGGGGAAGTTTTGGTAGAAGGGATGGTCACTCAATGACTTGGCTCTAAGATTATATATCAGATTCGTGCTCTGCTCTAAAATACCTCTTGAATCCCATATTGCAATGGTCAGCAAATACGTCACATTTGGGTTGTGTTATGGGTATGAGGTGATCCCATAGATACTTTTTCCCGAATTTTGATATCAGATTCATGCTTTACTCCCAAAGACCTCTCATTTGAGCCCCATATTGCTATAGTCTTAAATTTGTTCCCTTTGGGGGTGTTCTTGGGGAGGGTAACCATATATGGATACCAGATTTGGATTCTACTCGCAAATACCTTTCATTTGAGTCCCATATTGCCATGGTCGGTAAATATGTCCGATTTAGGGGGTGTTTTGGGGAAGAGCTGGACCCCCAGAAACTTTGTCCCAAATTTCATTCAATGTTCAATTTCATATTTTAATCGCAAATAGCTTTCATTTGAGTCCCATATTGCCATGGTCGGTAAATATGTCCAATTTAGGGGTGTTTTTGGGGGGTTGCGGTTGTCCCCCAAACATATGTTTTGGGGTGGGGCGTTCCCCTAGGTACCCCATCCAAAATTTGGATTCCAAATTTTTGTTTCTTGGTTACTGTGAGTGTGCAAACAAAATTTCGCTTAAATCGTCATATCCATCTTCGAGATCTGGTGTTTGTGCAAATTAGGGTAAGGGATCCGCTCCCCCTTCAGATATCAAGAAAATGTAGTACCCTATTTTCACCGCCAGATCATTATGCACCATCTGTGAAAATTTCAAGAAAATGGGTTCAGCCGTTTTTGAGTCTATGCGGAACAGACAAACAAACCAACCAACACAAATTGATTTTTATATATAAGAAGAAGATTTGTGCAAAATTTCAAGCGCCTGGCTTTATTCCTTCGAAAGTTGCCGTGCTTTCGAAAGACAGAGGGACGGAAAGACGTACGAACCTGGCTAAATCGTCTTAGAACATCAAGACGATCAAGTAGTTGAGTTTTCAGATAAACCCTCCCTGAAGCGAGACAGCTACACTCGCTCTGATGGAGCAAATCAGCAAGAGCATGATTCATATTGCCTTAATTCAGGAGCCATGCACGACCCGGAACATTGTTTCTGAACTGAATCATATTAACTACCAATTATTCTATGCTAACACTGATACTCGGCCGAGGGCCTGCGTTATTTGTCACAAAGATTTGAATTATATATTTACCCCAGAGTTGTCAACGTGGGATGCAACAGTGGTGAGACAGGGAGACGATGGATCATATCTGGTATCACTTTATCTGCCTTTCGACTATCCGACATCGCCGCCCACGTCGTAGCTGCAACGTCGGAGCTGCAACGGCTGAGGAAAGCAAAACAGACAGGAAACGAGATACTAATAGGGTGCGATGCGAACTCTCACCACATTTCGTGGGGTACTACCAACACTATTAAGCAGGGTCAAGCCCTGGCATAGTTCTTGAATACTAACAAACTATTATGTATGTCCATAGTGGCATGGGGCGGATTAATATCTGTACCCTCTTTTCAACTTAACCTAACGAACTAATAACACTTAATATTGACAACACCTCTACCTTTGTTAATAGGATTAGGGAGGAGGTATTAGATGTGACGATATGTTCGGAAAATCTAATCGATGAGATTCAGTTTCCATGGAACACTCTTTCTCCGACCATCGCTACAATAGGTTTAGAATCGCACGGCCAGCGCCGAATCCGATAAGCTTCCGTAATAAGTTGAAAACCAACTGGACCAAATTCGGAAGACTACTCAGAAGAAGACTTAGGCAAGAAATTTAGACTGTCCAAGCAAAGAAGTCATTGATGACTTTGTCTACTAGATTACGACTGCACCTATATTGCGAATCTTCCCAGTTATCCAGGGTTTTAATTGGGCTGAATTCCTTTCCCGAAGAGGACATCTATCTTCGAAAAACTCCACCTTACGAAGATAGTTGTCCTCTTCGGAAAAGGAAATCAGCCCAAGAAAAACCTTGGATGACCGGGGAGATTTGCAATATTGGGAAAGAGGCCCGCAGACTTTTTATAGAGCACATCGTAAAAAAGCGGAAGTATATGGGATGTGTATTACACAAGGCTCAAGGAATATAATAAAATTACCAGAACGGCAAAACGTGCCTTCGGGAAACTTTTCAGTGAACAGGTTGACAACGTTAACGACATAGCCAAGATGAAAATGTTTCTTTCAAAAAATCCATGTCCAAACTGAAACTTGAGTAGACGACATGGGTGTGAGAGCAGAGACAATGGAGAACATGTTGAGGCTTTGATGTAATCCCATTTTTCACATGATACGACGGGATTTACCGAGACACTGGAATCTAAGAATAATGATGTTGATGGAAGGTTTATAATTATGGAACTTATGGTGAAGGGATATTGAGGAGCTTCAAACCATTTAAGCCACCCGGACCTGATGGAATATTTCCGGCGTTACTACAGCAAGAGGCATTCTATCTAACACCCCACCTGGCCAATATATCACAGCGTATCTGGGACTTGCATATACACCGAAAGCCTGGCAGAAGGCAAGGGTGGTATTTATACCCAAGCCCGGCAAGCAAGTTATGCAACACCAAAGACCTACAGACCTATAAGCCTTACGACTTTTCTACTCAACACCATGGAACGTATTGTGGACACCTTGATAAAGAGTAGGACATCCAGCGAACTGCTCAAATATAAACAGCATGCCTATGTCAAGGAAAGGTCGATGGAAACTGCTCTGCACGAGGTTGTGCATAAAATAGAAGAATCCTTCGATGACAAGGCGTACACATTGGTGGTTTGCATTGCCATCAAGGGGGCGTTTAGCAATGTGCGGACCAACACACTGATCTAATCCTTAGACCAGTAACGGGTGGATCCGGTCCTTAGAGTCTGCTTAAATCATATGCTTAGGAACAGGTGGATAAATTGTGTGTCCCATAACATAAATATAGGGAAGAAAGTGACATAAGGCACGCCACTCCTATGGGTAACCACCTTAAATGACCTATTACGGATGTTGACTCAGGAGGGATTTGAACCCGTATGCTATGCAGACGACGTTATTAAACTTCTAAGGGTTAAAGATCCGAACCAGCTGTGAAGAAGGGCCGAAAGGAACTTGTAGATGGCACACGACTAGGCTAGACCTAGAGGTCTCAATGATAACCCAGAGAAGACTGATTTCTGCCTGTTCACGAGGAAGACGAAGGTGGGACAATTTGACGCACCACGTTTCCTCAATAGGACAATTTCGATATCTGACAAAGTCAAATACTTAGGTGTGATCTTGGACAGGAAACTGAATTGGAAGTGTCACATTCAGGAGCGTACCGGGAAGGCTCACAGATGTTGGGCACAACAGAGAACATGTTGTCTTGGCATAGGCGGAGCGATGAGGACCACGCCCACTAGGCCACTGGAGACTATTCTAGATATCCGACCTATTGACATACAGATTAAGTGTAAAGCAGCCACTGCGAGACTTAGATTGACTTAAGGTGATGGGATAATGGATTGAGGATGGGAGCAGCTCATACGCGCTATCGCGCTATAATCGAGGCGACGATACGAAACCTGGAAGAAAGGAAAGGGGTTTCCGATCGGATACCTGAGACGACACTTGAGATCAAGTGCGAGGCACTGCTGCCAGCGGCACAGTCTTGGATTGATGGAACCCCAGTATTGCCATCTGGAAGAACATATTACAAGGATGGATTAAAACTAGAGGACAAAGTGAGCCTGTGGGTCTACATTACGAACCGAAGGACTGAGTTCTGTTTTAGACTGCCTGACCCTAAAACGGTCCTGCAGGCGGAGATCCGGGCGATCACGGAATGCGTGAGGTGGTGTTGTGTTAAAGCGAGGACATCGAGTATGAATATCTTAACGGACAGTAAACAGACCATAAGGGCAATAACAACTAGGACGGTAAGATCAGGAACAGTCTTGCAGTCTTGTAAGAAGGAGGTTAACGCCTTCTCTGAGGGTGCCACGATCGGCATCGTTTGGTTGCCCGGCCATAACGGGGTAAGGGGAATGAACGGCAAACGATTTGGCGATGAAGGCCAGAGGATTGCCATCAATAAACTTGGTTAACCCGAAGCTTTTCAGGAAAGGAAAGGAAGAAAAAAGGAGATCAATATAGCTATTGGTATCATAACGGGATACATAGGACTTCGAGCTCACTTACAGGGTGGCTGATGAATATTGCTACAATGATGAATATTGCTACATTTTTTTTTCGGTGTATGGAATACATTTTTCTTTTATTCATGTTAAATTAAATTATTAAATTAATTATTAAATTATTATTAATTAAATTAATTAATTAATTAATTAAATTAATTATTAAATTATTATTATTAAATAGAAAAAAAGTTATTACATTTTTTTTTGGTAGCGGCTTTCATCAGCCACCCTGTATGTACAATAAAATCGGTGCGGCAAGTGATAGCATGTATAGGGCATGCGAGAAAGATGATGAGATGTTGGAGAGGATTTCCTTTGTCATTGCCCGGCTTTCGCGTTTAACAGATACCGGCACTCAGGTGGGAACACAATACCAGACCTTAACCAAAGTAGCGGCGTGGCATTTAAAATCATTAAAGATTTTTAAGGAAGCACCGAATTCCTAACATAGATTTTCTTTTTCGAGGTTACTTTTTAAGTATCTAGAGCGCACAACAAGCCGATAATTGACTTTGGTGTATGTTCATAGTGGCACGGGGCAGATATATGTATACGCAGCCTCTATTTATACCCACCACAATGGAATGGGGGCATTCTAATCTAGTCATTCCGGTTGTAACACCTCGAAATATTTGAAATATAAAGTATATGTGGTCTTGATCGACTCGATGTTCTGAGTCGATCTAGCCATGTCCGTCCGTCCGTCTGTCGAAATCACGATAGCGGTCGAAAGTGTAAAGCTAGCCGCTTGAAATTTTGCCCAGCTACTTTACACTGATGGAGGTCGTTGATGATTGCAAATGGGCTATATCGGTTCAGATTTAGATATAGCTCCCATATAAACCAATCTCCCGATTTGACTTCTTGAGCCCCTGCAAGCCTCAATTTTTGTCAGATTTGGCTGAAATTGCATGTGGTGTTCTGTTACGACTTTCAACAACTATGCCTAACATGGCCCAAATCAGTCTATAACCTGATAAAGGTCCCATGTAAACCGGTCTCTCGATCATCCTTGTTCAGATGAATTATCACCATGTCAAAATTACCACCATTTCAAAAATTTGCTTAAATTTTTCTAAGCCATTTAACATCTATGCTCTTTATAAAATTTCCTTTTTAAAGTTATAAAATTTTAAATCATTTTGCTAATCTTAAACTCCTACAAAGTTTGGGCATTTAGTTCTTCCACTTTGTAGCACAGTAATTGTTATTGCAACATTTTAACAGCATCCTTAGCCCGCATTCTTGCTGGTATATCAAAAGTTCATTTTTCTCAAATATTGACACAAAGTTTTCAAAAAGCATATTTGGCGAGAAAATGTTATTTATTTTGTACTTACCTCGTGACTTCTTTCTTTTTCGTGGAACAACCACAAAACCACTTCGTGCTTATCCTTTCTCTAAGTACATATCAACCTCACCTCGCTCCCCCATCATATTTACTCCCACTTGCAGTACCCTTAAGTCCTGACCATAAACCATTTTTATGGGCTAAACACAACATTGTGCCACATCCTTTTTGTCGTGTTGAGGAGCAATTGTTTTTATTTTGATTAAGTTTTCCGTTTGTATTTAGGTCGCATTGTTCTTTCTGCCTGCCGCCTTACCAAGGACATTTTTCCATCCGTTTTCTCCTTTCTTGCATTGCAAAGGCATTGTAAATCTCAAATGAATTCAAGTGAAAACCTAAAACTTTAAACAACAACCACAGAGCGGTTAAACTGTATAAGAAATGTGTTTTTGGGTGTTGTGTCCTTTGTTTTTTTTTTTTTTTTTTTGGTGTATTGTTTCTTGAAGAACTTAAGACTTTTATTTGAAGGATGTTTTTTTGGATAAAGAACGAAAATTACTTGAGTATAAAGTCGAGTGTTATGTTAATTTTGCTATGCGATGTTTCTAGAGATTTATTTTATTTTTATAAACCTCTCCATGGAATGGGGGCATGATAAAATGCAAATTTGCCCATGAAGATTCAATTAAGGACACGGTGCCAACTTCTCACATAAATTTTTAAGTTCTTGACTCTAATTTTTTAATTAATAAAGATCGGAAAGAAATAGCCAATCGTCAAAAGTCCAAACATTGACAACAAAAATAATCAAAAACAAGTAAAAGCGTGCTAAGTTCGGCCAGGCCTAATCTTTTATACCCTCCACCATGGATCGCATTTGTCGAGTTATTTTCCCGACATCTCTTCTTAGGCAAAACAGGATCAGGATATGAGAAAAGATTTGCTCTGCTATTAGAGCGATATCAAGATATGGTCCGGTTTGGACCACAATTAAATTATGTGTTGGAGACCTGTGTAAAATGTCAGCCAATTCGAATAAGAATTGCGCCCTTTGGGGGCTCAAGAAGTAAAATAGAGAGATCGATTTATATGGGAGCTGTATCGGGCTATAGACCAATTCAGACTATAATAAACACGTATGTTGATGGTCATAAGTGGATCCGTCATACAAAATTTCAGGCAAATCGGATAATAATTTCGTGCTCTAGAGGCTCAAGAAGTCAAGATCCCAGATCGGTTTATATGACAGCTATATCAGGTTATGAACCGATTTGAACCATACTTGGCACAGTTGTTGGATATTATAACAAAACACGTCGTGCAAAATTTCATTTCAACCGGATAAGAATTGCGCACTCTAGAGGCTCAAGAAGTCAAGACCCAAGATCGGTTTATATGGCAGCTATATCAGGTTATCATTCGATTTGAACCATACTTGGCACAGTTGTTGGATATCATAACAAAATACGTCGTGCAAAATTTCAATTCAATCGGATAAGAATTGCGCACTCTAGAGGCTCAAGAAGTCAAGACCCAAAATCGGTTTATATGGCAGCTATATCAGGTAATTGGCCGATTTGAACCATACTTGGCACAGTTGTTGGATATCATTTCAATCGGAGAAGAATTGCGCACTCTAGAGGCTCAAGAAGTCAAGACCCAAGATCGGTTCATATGGCAGCTATATCAGGTTATTTACCGATTTGAACCATACTTGGCACAGTTGTTGGATATCATAACGAAATACGTCGTACAAAATTTCATTTTAATCGGATAAGAATTGCGCACTCTAGAGGCTCAAGAAGTCAAGACCCAAGATCGGTTTATATGGCAGCTATATCAGGTTATGTACCGATTTGAACCATACTTGGCACAGTTGTTGGATATCATAACAAAACACGTCGTGCCAAAATTCATTCAAATCGGATAAGAATTGCGCCCTCTAGAGGCTCAAGAAGTCAAGACCCAAGATCGGTTCATATGGCAGCTATATCAGGTTTATGTACCGATTTGAACCATACTTGGCACAGTTGTTGGATATCATAACGAAATACGTCGTACAAAATTTCATTTTAATCGGTTAAGAATTGCGCACCCTAGAGGCTCAAGAAGTCAAGACCCAAGATCGGTTCATATGGCAGCTATATCAGGTTATGTACCGATTTGAACCATACTTGGCACAGTTGTTGGATATCATAACAAAATACGTCGTGCAAAATTTCAATTCAATCGGATAAGTATTGCGCACTCTAGAGGCTCAAGAAGTCAAGACCCAAGATCGGTTTATATGGCAGCTATATCAGGTTATTGGCCGATTTGAACCATACTTGGCACAGTTGTTGGATATCATAACAAAACACGTCGTGCCAAAATTCATTCAAATCGGATAAGAATTGCGCCCTCTAGAGGCTCAAGAAGTCAAGACCCAAGATCGGTTCATATGGCAGCTATATCAGGTTATGTACCGATTTGAACCATACTTGGCACAGTTATTGGATATCATAACAAAACACGTCGTGCAAAATTTTATTCCATTCGGATACGAATTGCGCACTCTAGAGGCTCAAGAAGTCAAGACCCAAGATCGGTTCATATGGCAGCTATATCAGGTTATGTACCGATTTGAACCATACTTGGCGCAGTTGTTGGATATCATAACGAAATACGTCGTACAAAATTTCATTTTAATCGGATAAGAATTGCGCACTCTAGAGGCTCAAGAAGTCAAGACCCAAGATCGGTTTATATGGCAGCTATATCAGGTTATCATTAGATTTGAACCATACTTGGCACAGTTGTTGGATATCATAACAAAATACGTCGTGCAAAATTTCAATTCAATCGGATAAGTATTGCGCACTCTAGAGGCTCAAGAAGTCAAGACCCCAGATCGGTTTATATGGCAGCTATATCAGGTTATCATTCGATTTGAACCATACTTGGCACAGTTGTTGGATATCATAACAAAATACGTCGTGCAAAATTTCAATTCAATCGGATAAGTATTGCGCACTCTAGAGGCTCAAGAAGTCAAGACCCCAGATCGGTTTATATGGCAGCTATATCAGGTTATGGACCGATTTGAACCATACTTGGCACAGTTGTTGGATATCATAACAATATACGTCGTGCAAAATTTCATTTCAATCGGATTAGAATTGCGCACTCTAGAGGCTCAAGAAGTTAAGACCCAAGATCGGTTTATATGGCAGCTGTATCAAAACATGGACCGATATGGCCCATTTACAATACCAACTGACCTACACTAATAAGAAGTATTTGTGCAAAATTTCAAGCGGCTAGCTTTACTCCTTCGGAAGGTAGCGTGCTTTCGACAGACAGACAGACGGACGGACGGACGGACAGACAGGCGGACGGACTTGGCTAGATCGACATAAAATGTCACGATGATCAAGAATATATACCCTATGATGGAGGGTATACAAAATTTAAATCGTCACGTCAAGTCGCTCTGAGGATGGGCCCATTAGCTCTGCGACTAATATGTGGAGCGTTCATAGGGATCTGGGTTTGAGTCGAGTGGGTCTGGCCGGGCATTTTAACAGGTGACGTGTATCGTGTGGTCCATGGTTACAATCGGGACATACATCCTGCACCTCGGCATCACTCTTTGCTCTGTAGGAGTTGGGGCCGCTGAATCTGCCGGAATGTAGTTGAGTCAGAACCACTCTGGTTTGCCGGGCGCAATGGGAGGGGGTCGTTCTAAAGACTGCATTCACCCGGACTGCTTTCACCTGGTAGCCATTTACCGCTACCGTGTCTGCATGAATGTTTTCTAGACCTGCTTGATATTCTGCTTGATCTAGAGGTTCTATCCTATAACGCTGAACCTTACGCTCTAGATCATGTAGATCTACCTTAAGGCTTCGGGGCGATGGATATCTATCCACAAGATGATGATTTGGATGGCATCTGCGATAACAGCCCAAAAGGTATTGCTTGGACAGCATGTAGTTATGTCTTCGCACTGGTAGGATCTTTGTCTCCTAATGGAGGTGGTCCACATGAGAACTGAGGAGGCAGCCCGAGGGCGGCATTCTGACAGATCTGAATATTATTCCACTGCGTGTCACAAAGTTGACGAGACCACACTGGCGCTGCATAATTTTCCACAAACCGGCCAATTGCTTTGTACGTGGTCAACAAGGCTGCTTTTTCTGCACCCCAAGTGCTGCCAGCAAATGAATTGAGGACATTGCTTCTATTTTTGACTTTATCGCAAATTGCTGTGGCATGTGGGGAGAATGTGTAAGAGCTGTCATATGTGACGCCAAGTATTTTGGGACATTTGATGGTCGGAATCATTTCTCCATCGACCATCACAGTCAGTTCAGTATTCACCTCACGCGTATTTGTTGTGAACAATGTGGGTGAAGACTTGGTGGCAGATATCCTACGATTTCTTGCAGCGAAATAGACGTTCAACCTATCACAGATGTCTACAATGGGTGGGGGGCCTGATGCCATGACCGTACAATCGTCCGATTATGATACGATTTCTATGCCATCTGGAGGGGGTGGAATAGAGGATAGGTAGAGGTTAAACAGTGCCGGAGATATCACCCCACCTTGGGGAACTCCGTGTCTCACTCTACGGTGTTTCGACTTATTGTCCCTAAATTCCACAAATGACTGGCGACCACATAGATAATTCACGACCCAGCGTTTCAGGCCTGGCTGAAGGGACGTGTTGGCGATGTCCTCAAATAGTTTGGCATGGCTGACCGTGTCGAATGCCTTCGATAGGTTCAGTGCCACGAGGACCGTCATATGGCCTAGGCTTATTGAAGCCAAATCAAATGTGTGCGGTAATGGCATGCAAAGCTGTTTTTGTGCTATGCAGTCTTCGAAATCCATGTTGATGCTTGGCGAATGGAAATTCTCCTACGATTCTTGAGAGGAATAATGCCTCAAGCGTCTTTGCAAGATGTTGAGAGATGGTCATTGTGGTTAGCTGTTTGCAAGTGCTGGTGCCTACCTTGGCGTGGCAGAAGGGTCAAAAATTTGGGTTATCCTAATATTTTCCGGTTTCTGCAGATAAATCTGCATCATTGTAAGGTCGTTTTGGCGACATTAAAGATCCCCTCTGACGCAGGATGATTTGATGATATTGTTATCCAGGAACCTTGGATGCGTGGAGGAATGGTTCGTGGACTAAGAATTTCTAGACTTAACCTACTCAAGGGTACGACGAATGGGAGGCACAAGGCCTTTATTCTTGCAAAGAGTAGTCTACATGTTTTTCTTCTTCCTTCAGCCTTGGTCTGGCGCTCATATATTGCACACAATTCAGAGATGCCGCCTTCTGGCCTTAAGTTGCTGGTTGAAGCCACTTCTACAGGGAAAAAAGATGTTCACTGTGGGAAGTGATGCTATTGCACATCACCAGATATGGCAGCCGATATTACGAAGCTATGGCAGCCGTTTGTGTGCACGTGATTGACCCGATGGAACCCTTATCGGTAAGGGCTGCCGCCTCAGTGTATGCATTCGTCCCCTTTTCGTGACAAATCCCGGAGTGCTTTCTCCGCTTCTGGTCCGCGCCGGGATTGAAAAGAACCCCGGATCCTGATTCTGTTCGGTTTGCCAGATATGCCACATCACCAGATATGGCAGCCGGTTGTGTGCACGTGATTGACCCGTTGTAACCCTTATCGGTAGCCCGCCTCAGTGTACGTGTTCGTCCTTTTTTCATCACTCATCTCCTTTTCTGGTCCGCGCCGGGTTTGAAGAGAAACCCGGATCCTGATTATGTTCGGTTTGCCAGATATGCCACATCACCATATATGGCAGCCGGTTGTACGCAGCCTTGACAGCCGGTTGTGTGCACGTGATTGACCCGATGGAACCCTTATCGGTAAGGGCTGCCGCGTCAGTTTACGTGTTGGTCCTTTTTTCATCACACATCTCCGTTTCTGGTCCGCGCCGGGATTGAAAAGAACCCCGGATCCTGATTCTGTTCGGTTTGCCAAATATGCCACATCACCAGATATGGCAGCCGGTTGTACGCAGCCATGGCAGCCGGTTGTGTGCACGTAATTGACCCGATGGAACCCTTATCGGAAAGGGCTGCCGCCTCAGTGTACGTGTTTGTCCTTTTTTCATCACGCATCTCCGTTCCTGGTCCGCGCCGGGATTGAAAAGAACCCCGGATCCTTATTCTGTTCGGTTTGCCAGAACCGCCTCCAACATCGGCCGGTGTGGGTAAGGTGTAACCATGGAGTGGGTACATTTCCGATCTTGCTCCGGCCTTATGTCACTTCAGGAGAATAATCACACTGAATATGTTGCAAGGTGCTGTGCGACATGAACTGCAATACGTCCCAAGCGTCGTCGTCGTCGCCTTCTGCGTTCTAATGGTCGGACTATGCAACCCCTCCGACCTCTCCCGTGCGGCAATATACTAAACAGCAGCATCCTAGCCCCAAAAATATTGCCATGCCAGTGCCGGGAAGTCTATCATTCTTGCAATAGAATGGTCTGCTGGACAAAATCGATGAGATAGTGGATTTTACGAGTGGGAAGACCATATTGGTTGCGGCGATCCAAGAGGCAAAGCTGACTATGTGCTACGTAAAGACCGCTTAAGGAATGGAGGGGGTATTGACCTTCAAGATACACCATTCCGTGCAGCGACCCCAACATGAAGTGTATGAGGACAGCACTCAAGTTCGGTGCTAACGAGGTAAAGCCATACAACGTGTACGTACCGCCAAATGGTAATTGTGACCCAGTAGATGAAAGTTTACAAGTCTGACAAAAGTGGACTACTATCTGGTCATAATTGTCAGGTCCTAGGAGACCTTGAAAAGTTTTCTAACCAAAAACGAAACGCGCCCATAGTGGTTGCTGTGTGTTGCGATCTCTGGCTTTTCTTTTCCATTTGCAGAGAAAATCTCCGATCATTGAGCTCGTCTCGAAAGAGAAACAAACAAAAATTGTTAAATTAAATGACCTTCTCTTACGTGTTTTTTGCGGGTTGTTAGGGTCAATATGTTTCAAAATGCAAATAAAGCGAGTCTATTTCATCCTTTTCTCGACGTTTCGCCGGTTTTTTCTAACTTTTTCAAGAGTTTATTGATTGAAATCTATTAACAAGAGACACATTTTAAATATTTTATTCTGTTTTGTTACTTTTAAGGTTTTTACTTACATGTGTTTACATTTGCATTATTCTCTTAATTTATTAAAAAACTGGACATCACGATACATTTATAATAAATAAAACAAGTAAAAGCGTGCTAAGTTCGGCCGGGCCGAATCTTATATACTCTTCACCATGGATCGCATTTGTCGAGTTCTTTTCCGGGCATCTCTTCTTTGGGAAAAAAGGATATAAGAAAAGATTTCCTCTGCTATTAGAGCGATATCAAGATATGGTCCGGTTTGGACCACAATTAAATTATATGTTGGAGGCCGGTGTAAAATGTCAGCCAATTCGAATAAGAATTGCGCCCTTTGGGGGCTCAAGAAGTAAAATAGAGAGATCGATTTATATGGGAGCTGTATCGGGCTATAGACCGATTCAGACCATAATAAACACGTATGTTGATGGTCATGAGAGAATCCGTCGTACAAAATTTCATGCAAATCGGATAATAATTGCGACCTCTAGAGGCTCAAGAAGTCAAGATCCCAGATCGGTTTATATGACAGCTATATCAGGTTATGAACCGATTTGAACCATACTTGACACAGTTGTTGGATATCGTAACAAAAAACACGTCGTGCCAAAATTCATTCAAATCGGATAAGAATTGCACACTCTAGAGGCTCAAGAAGTCAAGACCCAAGATCGGTTTATATGACAGCTATATCAGGTTATAGACCGATTTGAACCATTCTTATCATAGTTGTTGGATATCATGACAAAACACGTCGTGCGAAATTTCATTCCAATCGGATAAGAATTGCGCACTCTAGAGGCTCTAGAAGTCAAGACCCAAGATCGGTTTATATGGCAGCTATATCAGGTTATGGACCGTTTTGAACCATACTTAGTACAGTTGTTGGATATTATAACAAAACACGTCGTGCAAAATTTCATTCCAATCGGATAAGAATTGCGCCCTCTAGAGGCTCAAGAAGTCAAGACCAAGATCGGTTTATATGACAGCTATATCAAAACATGGACCGATATGGCCCATTTACAATACCAACCGACCTACACTAATAAGAAGTATTTGTGCAAAATTTCAAGCAGCTTTAGCTAGCTTTACTCCTTCGGAAGGTAGCGTGCTTTCGACAGACAGACGGACGGACGGACGGACGGACGGACATGGCTAGATCGACATAAAATATCACGACGATCAAGAATATATATACTTTATGGGGTCTCAAACGAATATTTCGAGTAGTTACAAACAGAATGACGAAATTAGTATACTCCACATCTTATGGTGGAGGGTATAAAAAGTAAATAAAATGTAAAATATTGCAGCGAAATATGTAAAACTAATATCACAGAACTATGTTTACACTTTAAACTATTGCAACGGATATAGCTTTGTATTATCCTTGTCCTCTTTCGTGTTCATCGACTTATCTATCCTCTGTTGTATACGTAAACTTTAAAGAGTATACCTCTTATTTTCATTTCTCTCTCTCTCTCTCTCTCTCTCTCTCTCTGTCAAGAATTCTAACAGCTTTGAAGTCAATGTTGTGTCCCGTCTCTTTAATATGTTGTGATAAAGCTGTGCTTTCTCTGCCTTTCTTGATGTCTGCTTCGTGTTCTGCCATTCGTATTTTCAGTTTTCGTCGAGTGGTGCCCACATAACACATATTGCATTGTTCTCCTTCTTTGCCATTGCACGTCAATTGGTAAACTACATTGTCTAGTTGGAGTTTGTCTGCTTTGGCAGTTGTTGTTGTGAACAGCTTTTGTAGTGTGTGATTTGATTTGTATGCGATCGTTGTTTTTTCATTTTCTCCGTTTGGTGCCCAACCATTGTTTTCTGTTAATTTGGGAATATATGTTACACTGTGAAAATAAGTATTTTCCAAAGATTTTTCATATTTGTAATGTTTTAATATGGTCTCTATTTCTGCTATATTGCGTGTAATATATTGCTCGTCACTAAGGTCTACAACTTTTTTGATAAAGTTAGTTGCCATATTTGTCTTCATCCTTTTAGGTTGTGTTGAGTTGTATTTCATCATTCGTCCAGATGCCGTTGCCTTCGTGTGCTTAGTCTGTAACTATTTTGTTCTCCTGTCTTATAATCTTCATATCCAAGAATGGTATTTCGCCATCTACTTCTTTTTCCAATATAAATTGAATTTTCGTGGGATATGTGTTAAGTAGCCTTAGTATTTTCTGCTCGTCTTGTTTCTTGATTATTCCCAAGAGGTCGTCCACGTATTTCGTTAAAAACTTGATTTCTATATTTCGGCTTCTTAGTTCCCCCAACACTTTGTCCAAAAGTGTGTCTAACACAATGTTAGCTATAGTCGGTGAGAGGGGGTTGCCCCCTCATTGGCATACCATATGTTTGAAGGTAAATCTTCTCCTTGTATTTAAAATAGTTGTTTTCTATGAGACAGAATTGCAAGATTTTTAAGAACATCTGTTTCGTCATCTTAGTGTGTTCCTTGAGATGTTCCCACTTACTCATGATGTGTTGGTATATTTGTAAATAATGATACCAAGCCAAATGATACAAGTACATCGTCATTTTCTAATATCACGTTCCTTATTCGTTCTTTTACCTCCATCGAATTTCTGACGTTGTATAATGAAGATGTTACTGTTTTTTATATATTACCGATGAATTTCGATAAATTGTAGCACGGCACGTTCGTTGAAGAAGAAATAGGTGGAAGAGTTACTTTGTCCTTATGTATTTTCGGCAAACCGTAAAGTTGTGGAGCCAAGGCTGAATTGCAAACTAACTTCGATCTTTCCCATATTGTTACGTTATTATTCTTGTACAGTTCTTGTACGATGTTATTGATCGTCCTTTCTAATTTCATTGTAGGATCCTCCCTTACAGTCTTGTACGTGTTCTTGTCCTCTAACAGTTTTTCCATTTTGTTGTTGTAATCTTCTTTGTACAATACCACTGTTTTGTTACCTTTATCGGCCGTCGTTATCCGGATAATATCCTTGTGCTTTTCGATAAATTTTCTGGTATCTTCACAAATTTCTAGTATGAACTTTTCTTTTTCTATGTTTCTTGAATTATTTCTGAAGTCCGAAATTCTATTTTCCCATTTTGCCCTAGTTATGTCCTTCGCGGTGTCCTCTTTTATCGTCTGTATCCATTGTTCAATGTCTGCAATCAGTGGAACTGGGGCGAAATGATCTTCGCCCTAACAGTCTAGAAACTTGAAAAGATAATTTAATATTGAAACTGCGATGAACCCTGCCACCGGAGAGCTGTGCTGCTCAGTCATAGTTTAACCCATCGTGGTGAATATCAACATTTGATTTAAAATAAATATAAATACCTTAAAAATTCTTGTCTCCAACAAAATTTTGTTTTTATACCAATTTAACAAATCTAACACACGTCTCTATCAATTGAATCTTAAGACTTTGCACTGAAGCTGACTCTCAAAACGATAATCACGTTCCTATGTTTTGCCCGAGTCCACATTGTTTCAATTCTCCACATATGTTGTTGCATATCCCTGCCGTAGGCCATGTGCTGCTTTAAAATGCTAATGCAACGAAGGTTGAACAAATACAACGTTCTCTACTTAGTTAAATAATGTTGTAGCATTGCACTTGGATTGCTGGAATTGTTGAACATTTAAGTCACATACACATTTTTATTTGCTTTTAACAAATTTGTATGCCAAATAGTTTTGCCTTTCCTTCCTTGCGAGAAACTGTCCCTTTGCAAAAAAAGAGTAAAAAAAAAACTGTACACCGACTGCCTTAACACGGAGTCGAAATTGAAACCAATTTTTCCCTTATTCTCCTTATAGCAAGCATGTATTGCAACAAAGTACTACCACAAATTTTGCTCCAACTGCAAAACGATTTTCCTGCTAACCTAGAAGGATGATGGGGTACACATTTCCTTGTATTTTTGCACTTAGCATTCAGTTCACACGTTCTTCGTCTCTTGTGCATACTGCATGAAACATGTCCCACAAGTGTCTGAAAGAACTGCAACTTTTAGTAGCTGAATAATGACCACATTTGAGTCGTCCCAGGACTACAAGAATTTGTTAAGCTTGAAATGTTTAAAAGATGATAAGCCCAAAAGGTTAGAGAGTAATATTTTATTTTTTAGAAATTTTGCATCAAGCCTAAATGCAATTTGTAAAACATATTGTTAAATTATAATTTAAAAAAAATTTAATTTTTTGGAAAATATCTCAAAAACCATTTAGAATTAAGAAAGAGGAGGTTAACAGGGCACAGTAGGCTAAACGGTGAACAAATTGAAAGTAAAATTCACAACTTTATACCTGCTGACCCCAGTGGTTAAAAAAGTTTCATACATTTGTAGAGGAGGACATACGCTTTCAAGAAAATGACATTGTTGATGTTTATCTTATATATAACCAGTAAGGAAGGGCAAAAGTCGGGCGGTGCCGACTGTACCCTACACCTACCCTATAAGTACAATGTGGGAGCTATATCCAATTCTGAACCACTCTTGATGGACCTCGGCGAGCAAAAATATGTTTAAACTGTAATAACTACGGTTGACAAATGACAACATTATTACAATTGGCCCAAAATCTGACGAACATATATATGGAAGCTATAGCTAATACCGAACCGATTTTCATGAAATTAACCAGTAATTACGAGAGTCATTAGAAAATTCTTCTTGCCAAATTTCGAGAAAATCGGTTTACAAATGACCATATTATTGCAGTATTACTGCAAAACGGACGAACATATATATGGGAGCTATATCCAAATCTAAACCGGTTTTTATACCCACCACCGAAGGATGGGGGTATATTCATTTTGTCATTCCGTTTGCTACACATCGAAATATCCATTTCCGACCCTATAAAGTATATATATTCTTGATCAGCGTAAAAATCTAAGACGATCTACACATGTCCGTCCGTCCGTCCGACAGTCTGTTGAAATCACGATACAGTCTTCAAAAATAGACGTATTGAGCTGAAACTTTTCACAGATTCTTTTTTGTATATAAGCGGATTAAGTTCGAAGATAGTCTATATCGGACTATATCTTGATATACCCCCCATATAGACCGATCCGCCGATTTAGGGTCTTAGGCCCATAAAAGCCACATTTATTATTAGATTTTGCTGCAATTTGTGACGGTGAGTTGTGTTAGGTTCTTCGACATCCTTCGTCAATTTTGCCAAGATCGGTCAAGATTTGGATATAGCTGCCATATAGACCGATCCTCCGATTTAGGATTTTAGGCCCATTTATTGTCCGATGTCGCCGAAATTTGGGACATTGAGTTAAGTTAAACCCCTTGACATAGTTCTGCATTATGGCACAGATCGGTCAAGATTTGGATACAGCTACCATATAGACCGATCTCTCGATTTAATATTTTGGGCCCATAAAAGGCTCAATTTATTGTCCGATGATGCCGAAATTTGGGATAGAGAGTTGAGTTAAGTCCCTTCACATATTTCTGCAATTTGGTCTAGATCGATCAAGATTTGCATATAGCTGCCATATAGACCGATATCTCGATTTAAAGTCTTGGTCCCAAAAAGGCGCATTTTTAATCCGATTTAACGATGTTAGGCTTTTCGACATCCATGTTGTGTATGGTTCAGATCGGTTTATTTGTAGATATAGCAACTAAAAAGACCAAAATTTTGTTATACATAATTGAACAATAACTTGTACTTATTAATATTTGGTCCAAATCGTATTTCGATATAACTGCTGTGGGATATAAGGTATGCAATTTTCACTGGATTTTGATGAAAGGTGGTTTACATATATACCCGGTGGTTACATATATACGCCTTTTTACTTGTTTTATACCATTTTTTCCCCTATACCGTTTTCAAAAACGCCAGATCTTGGAGATGGGTGCAACGATTTAAGCGAAATTTTGAATGTCACCATATGGAGTCCCCCAAACCACGAAACTGGTATAAAATTATGGGGTAAACTAACCTGGGGGGACGCCCCATCTCAAAACTCACCCGAACGGACTTGATTACCGATTGGGACAATATGGGTATCAAATGGAAGGTATTTAACGGTATAGTACGCACTTGGCATAAAAATATCACCTTTATTGTCGGGGGCTCGCCCATCCACAAAAACACGCAACAGGACACTTTTTGCTCTTTGGGCAATATGGGTATCAAATGACTGGTATTTAAAAGTGGAGTACAAATCTGATATACAAATGTATTCCTTGGTGTCCGGGGGGCCTCCCCACTCCCCAAACCCCCCAGCAGGAAATTTTTCGATATCGAACGGGGGACGGACCCTCCCCCATATTCCAAAAGCACAACCCAAAATCAAAAGTGTACTGATCGGGACAATATAGGTATCAAATGAAAGCTATTGGAGAGTAGAATACGAATATGGTATTGAAATTTGAGTTTAAGTAGCCATCGGGCCTCCCCAACCCCAAAACTCCCCCAAATAGACAAAACGGCTGAACCAATTACCTTGAAATTTTCACAGATTTTATAGCTTGGTCTGGAAGGAAACATAGGCTATATAATTTTTTGATATCGGGATGGGGGCGGACCCTCCCCTTTACCCCAAAAGTACTACCCAAAAATAAAAGTGTACCGATCAGGACAATATGGGATTCAAATGAAAGGTATTCAGGAGTAAAGTACAAATTTCATATTAAAAATTGGGTCCAAGTAACTGGAGGGCCGCCCCAAACCCAAAACCCTTTAAATTAGGTTTATTGTACGAGAATGACAAGGTATTCAGGAGAAGATTACGAATATGGGCAGCAAGAAGGAATAGGCTTTATAATTTCTTGATATGGGAATGGGGCGGACCCTCCCCCGTTACCCCAAAAACACCACCCAAAATCAAAAGTGAACCGATAAGGACAATATGTATATCAAATGAAACGTATTGAAGAGGAAAATATGAACATGGTATTAAAAATTGGGTTCAAGTACCCAGGAAGTCAGCCTAACTCCAAAACTTCTAAAAGCAGACAAGTTGAACGTCCATATCAATATGAGGCTCAAATCAAAGGTATTCGGGAGTAGATTACGTAGATCAGGCATACAAAATAAGGTCGAAAAATAGGGGGTTATCCCACCACCTAAAATCCCCCAAATGGGAATATTAGCCAATCACGACTATATGGGACTCGGTTTGTTTTTTTTCGTATAGACTTAAAAACGTCAGAACCGATTTTTTCGATATATTCACAGATTGTGTAGGTTGGTCTGTAAGAAACATAGGCAATATAATTCTTCGATATCGGAAGGGGGGTGCACCCTCCTCCATACCCATCGGAACAATATGGGTATCAAAAAAAAGGTATTGGAAATTATGGTCTTAGTACCCATCAGACCGCCTAAACCCCAAAACTCCTCCAAACAGACATATAAGACCTTCATGCTAATATGGGACTCCATATTCAAATAGGTTATTTGACCCCTCATGACAATACGGGACTCAAATGAAAGGCTTTTGATAGTAGGAAATGAATACAGTTTTGGGGCCAAGTGTTTGTGAGTAAACTCTAAGTACCCCAACTGAACTTATTTCCCAAACATATCAATATGGGACTCAAATGAAAGGTATTGAGGGAGTTAAAATTTACATTTATTAAATTTCAGCTGATTCTAAAAAGAATTGTGTCCTTTAACGGACTCAAGAAGTAAAATAAGGAGATCGGTTTATATAGGAGCTGTACCAGGCTTTAAAACGATTCAGACCATATTTGATACGTATGTTGAAGGTCATGGGAGAAGCCGTTGTACAAAATAAGTCAAATCGGATAATAATTGCGCCTTCTAGAGGCTCAAGAAGCCAAGATCCCAGATCGGTTTAAATGGCAGCTATATCAAGTTATGGACTGATTTCAACCATAACTGGCACAGTTGTTGGAAGTAATAACACGTCTTGCAAAATGTGACTCAAAACGTAAAGATTCCAGATCGGTTTATATGGCAGCTATATCAAAGCATGGACCGATATGACCCATTTACAATCCCAACCGAACTACACTAATAAGAAGTATTTGTGCAAGATTTCAAGCGGCTACGTTTAATCCTACGAAAGTAAGTGTGACTTCGACAAACGGACGGACATGGCTAGATCGACTTAAAATGACATGACGATCAAGAATATAAATACTTTATGGGGTCTTAGATGAATAGTTCGAGGAGTTACAAACAGAATGACGAAATTAGTATGCCCCCATCCTATTGTGGAGGGTATAAATATCAGCTAAGGGAAAATACAACGAATGTGTACATTCTTCAGCGCACAAACAACACAAATTTTCAGCGGTGGTTTACCCTTTACTGATGCTGGCTACATTTGTGAGGTATCCTGCCATGTTAAAACATCTCTACCAAGCGGTGTCGCTATGCGGCACAACGTTCGGACTCGTCATAAAAAAGGAGTCCCCTTATCATTGAGCTTAAACTTTAATCAGACTGCACTCATCGATATGAGAGATTTATTCCCTGTTCCTGAATGGACATACGAAGTGCATTCATCATATAATTTTGCCCCCTATATATTGGTTGCCCAAAAAGTAATTGCGGATTTTTTAATGAAAAGTAAATGCATTTTTAATAAAACTTAGAATGAACTTTAATCAATTATACTTTTTTACACTTTTTTCTAAAGCAAGCTAAAAGTAACAGCTGATAACTGACAGAAGAAAGAATGCAATTACAGCTGTGAAAAAATTTGTCAACGCCGACTATATGAAAAATCCGCAATTACTTTTTGGGCAACCCAATATTTCACAAAAATCTTTGTCATAAAATGTCAAGTCGGTAGAAGCGACTAACCTAAAGAATTGGCTGGTATAACAAAAATATAACAGTTTCGTGAGCAAACAAAATTGATCATTTTATTTCTTGAAGATGTATAAGGCATACTTTTAGGAAAATCATCAAACACCTATTATACCTTTTTGACTTTAATTGGTCTTGCGAATGGTACGGTTCCAAATAAAATACGGTGGAAGTTGAATGTTCTTCTTTATTATATCAGCCTAATAGTAGGCTCGGTAATTTTAAGAAATGCTCAAAAAATTGTATACCCACCACCATAGGATGAGGGCATATTAATCTAGTCATTCTGTTTGTAACACCTCGAAAAATTGATCTGCGACCCCATAAAGTATATTCTGGATCGTCTCGACATTCTGAGTCGATCTAGCCATATCCGTCCGCCTGCCGAAATCACGATAGCGGTCGAACGCGTAAAGGTAACCGCTTGAAACTTTGCACAGATACTTAATATTGATAGGTCGTAGGGGATTGCAAATTAGCCATATCGATTGGGATTTGGATATAGGCTCCATATAAACCGTTCCCCCGATTTGACTTCTTGAGCCCCTAGAAGCCTCAATTTTTATCCGATTTGAGCCCATAGAAGCCACTTTTTTCGTCACATTTAGATGAAATGTGGAACAAAGATTTAACTTAAGATTTAACCAAGTATGATCCGAATCGGTCTATATACAAATATAGCCCACAAAAACCGATCCCCGGATCGGAATTCCTGAGACCTTAGAAACCTCAATTTTCATCTGATTTGGCTGAAATTTGGAACAAAGGCTAAAGTTATGACTTTCAACATCTTTGCCAAGTATGATTCAAATAGGTCTATAAACAGACATAGCCTCCATATAAACCGATCACCAGATTTAACTTCTTGAGCCCTTAAAAGCCTCAATTTTCAAGCGCCTTAACTGAAATTGGGAACAAAGACTTGAGTTATGACTTCTAACATCAATACCAAGTATGATCCGAATCGGTTCATATACAGATATAGCCCCCACATAAACCGATCCCCGGATTTGACTTCTTCAGCCCTTAGAAACCTACATTTTCACCTGATTTGGCTGAAATATGGTACAACGACTTGTGTTATGACTTCCAACATCCAACCTAAATATGAACTGAATCAGTCTATAAACAAATATAGCCCGCATATAAGCCGATCCCCGGATTTGACTTCTTCAGCCATTAGAAGGCTAAATTTTCACCTAATTTGGTTGAAATTTGGCCCAAAACCCCATATTATGACTTACAACATCAGTCAATATGGTGATATAGGCCCCCCCTAAGTACCGATATCTCGATATGACTTCTTGAGATCAAAATAATTTAAATACATACTCAGTTAATAAGGGCACATTTTTAGCGGAATCCATGGTGGTGGGTAGCCAAGATTCGTCCCGGTCGAATTTAGTATGCTTTTACCTATTTTTTATATACATTTAGAAAATTTCCTTAAAATTGAAATGTGAATTTTTGACCAAAAACTGGACATATTGTAGGAGTCGTAGAAGAAATCGCAGCAATGTCGAGAATCATGAGACAATCTTTCATCCCTAATTTCGTAAAAATCCAGTGGAAATCGAATGGACATTATTGCAATATTAGACAAAATCGATTTTGTCAGTTCTATAGGCTTCATTTGAAGACGATCGGATGAAAATTACGAAATTTGCTTTGTACACAAATTAACATGGATAGACAGATGGGCTGACAGACAGACGGACAGCCAATCTGACGGACAGGCGAACACACGGCCAAACAAGCAAACTTAGTGCTTTGTTTGCTCTTTCCGCATAGTCTCAAAAACGGCTGAAACGATTAACTTTTCTTATAACTCGTGAACATTTTCATGCGATCATTTTTTACAAATCAATCGAGGCCAACGCCGGCTCAAAGATGAATTCCATGAAGGTCATTCAAAACATCCGTTTTGCAAGAAAACATTGATGCCGTGGGTGAACTTATAATACAAGATCATCGTATGGCACACCGTGAGATAAAGCCACCCTTGGTCATTTCTTTCACCAGCAAGCAAATGCAAATTTGCCTATTAACATTCCATGAAGCAACAGGGACAAACTTCTCCAATATAACTGAGTGCTGTCCGATTCAAGTTTAAGCTCAATGAAAAGGGGCCTCCTCTTTTTAGATGAGTCCGAATGGGAAGAATTTTTTTATGGTATAATA
Organism: Stomoxys calcitrans; assembly: GCF_963082655.1. Taxonomy (NCBI): domain Eukaryota; kingdom Metazoa; phylum Arthropoda; class Insecta; order Diptera; family Muscidae; genus Stomoxys; species Stomoxys calcitrans. The sequence continues at coordinate 124,235,335 of NC_081555.1, forward strand.
CCTTTAAAAGGTTTTTTCTCGTCGGATACCGACCAATTTGAGAATCGCTCAAAAAAAGCTCGTGCCGATTAGTGCGAAGAAATTGTGAAAAAATATGATCGCGCTGCTTCAAAATACGTTTATAAGATCACCAAAGCTGGCGAATAGTGGATCTATGCATACGAGACAGAAACAAATCAACAATTAACAGTGTGGGTCTTCAAAGTCGAGCCAAATCCAACGAAAGTAGTTCGTGGAAAAAGCACTTCTAAGCAAATGTGGCGACCGTTCTGCTTGACCGCAGTAGGACGGTCAATTCTGGGTGGTACATCACAATTTGATTATGTGAAGTCTTGGGAGAAATTCGAAATACGAACCAGAGAAGACGAGACATTGTTCACCATGACCATGGGATCTCTGATACATTGGCACAAACAAGCGCCTTTTTTACGCCCAAAACGTCGAATTGCTGGGTTATTCGCTGCACTTCCCAGACTTGGCATCCATTGAATTCTTCTCTTTTCCGCACCTTTACAGAAAAATGTGTGGTCAGAGATTTTTGTCGCCAGAAATTGCAGTTGAAGCGTTTGATAAGCAAGTTTTGAAGGGTGTCTCAATCGGAGTGGAAATGGTGCTTCGGCAATTAGTTTAAGCGCAAAAGTTTTTAAATCATGATAGAGAAAATTACAAAAAAAAAAATAAAAATGGTTGCCACTGTTAAGTTCGGATACCCACCAGCATGGATAAATTGACCATCCTCTTTTATAACAACTCCACTATCATATCTATTGTGATATGCAAATCGGGGCTGGTGTGGATCATATTTGATTGAGGTTTCGAGAACTCTTATTCAAGTCACAATTTCAGCGAAATCGGGCAATAAATAGAGTTTTTATGATATTAAGATCCTAAATTGGAAGATCGGGCTATATGACAGCTTAATCTGAATAAGTCTGATCTGGACCATGTGCTGGTCGAGTCGGATGTCGGGAGGCTTAAAACAACTAACTGTTACCAATTTCAGCAAAATCGGATAATACATGCGCCTGTTATCGGCTTAAGACCCCAAATCGGCATAGCAGTCTATATGGCAGCTATATGGGCTGCCATACCGCGATCAGAAATACATATACCTTGTAGGGTCGGAAATTGATATTTCGATATGTTTCAAATAAAATGATTAAATGAATATACCCCCCATCCTGTGGTGGGTATAATAAAACCATTTTTGATGATACAAAATTGCATTTTAATCGTTAGGCCAGAAATTTATATAGCAGCCCTCTGAAACTGTTGATGTTAATGATTGTATACGTCAGTTCGTATATTTTTTTTTTCACTCCTTGCCACTTGAGCATAAGAGGACTACTCCTTACCTTTATCAGCGACCATCTTCTTCTTCCGAGGAGGCTGAGACATTATTTTGGCAGTTGCAGGCTTCATGCATATTCCAACTTCATTTTGTGTGGGCTGACTCGGTCTTCTGGGAACTCTAATTCAACTGTTTTGCAGTTCCTCCATCTCTGAAAACTGATTCTCCTAGCAGCTTCCTCAGAAGTGGTAAGATTATACTTCGCAGACTAGGATCCTGCATTGACCCCAAACTACATTGCCAATACATTTTTATACCCTACACCACCACTATGGTACAGGGTATTTTGCATTTGTTTGTTACGCTAAGACCCATTCATTGTCATGAAATTTTGCACAGATCTCTTTTTTGGCCCAAGGACGATGGCTATTGATTATGGTTCTGAAATTGGTTCGGATTAAGATATAGCTCCCATATATATCTTTCATCCGATATGGCCTTTTAAGGCTGTAGCAGCCACAATTTTGGTCCGACGTATTTGACGTATTCATTTGTGTGCAAAATTTCATAAAAATCGGTTCAGATTTAGATATACCCACTATATATATCTTTCATCCGATATGGCCTTTTAAAGATGTAAAAATCCAAATTTGTTGTCCTATCGTAGGAAAATCTTTCAAGGTTCTATTTGATATTTCAATAGATATCCAAATTAAAGTCTAACTAGATTTCGAGATAAGTTCTACATATAAAAAGTACGGCGAACACCAGGTGGTGTAGGGTATTATATAGTCGGCTCCGCCCGACTTTTGCCTTTCCTTACTGGTTTAATTTTCCTTCGTAATAGTTTTGTTGTAAGCTTAGCTAATTTTGGGTAGGAGTTTGACAACTCCCCTGGAAAATTTTTCAATTTACAAATAAATAAAAGAAATCCTTTAATATGAATTTGAATTACATAACAATTTTTATAGCATTCCTTGAAAATGTTTCATATTTTATTCAGACACATTTCTATTAGGCACTGAATTTAATAAATTTCTCTTTCTATTCTGTTGGTGTCTATAGTGCGTGATCAACCTTGAGCTTTATATTTTTTTATATACATATAGCATTCATCATCACATATGTTTGCAGTTAAATGAAATCTCAAGTGCTCACAATTCAATGCACCTTAAAACTTGTTTTTATGTCTCACAATATTCTAGAATATCATGCACGTATGAATCTATGCGCTTTTCCAGCTTATCAGGAGTTGCAATACACAGATATTTGGTATGCTAAAGAAACAGCACACACACACACACACACACTTTCTCACACCACATCCTGTAGTAACTAGGTCAGCAATGTAACTATCACACCTTCACTAACTGCATTTCAAGTAACTATTCATAGATAACAACAATGGGAACGAGTGAGCTATGGAAAACCTATTCATGCCATGCATATTTCTGTTGCCTTGTGGTTTTGTTGGTGCAGAAGCATAACAACTCGACATTGGCTCAGAAAATACTTTCGTTGTTGGTTGCTCTTCCTTTTTTTTTTGGGGGGGGGGGGGGGGAAGGATATATATGCTAGATTTGTGTGCAATTACAAGGTGTGAGTGAATTGACTTCAATGAGCGACATTGCCATTCAGTAACCAGTCGTAGACATGAATGAAATTTGTGATTTCTTTATTAACGAGCTGAAAGGAAGAAACCAAGAAATGTCATTAACCACATATCTCTTACAACACTTGCTGGAAAAAAGGGAGCATTTTTCATTTGCATAAGATTCACAGGGGCACTGCACTGGGGCAATTTTATATTTTCTATACTAAACTTAAAAATTCGGGCAGTGTCGACTGTATAATGCAATGTGGGAGATATATCCAATTCAGAAGCAATTTTGATGGACTTCGGCGGATGTTTCTGATGGGTTATTAAGCAATTTTTATCAAATTCGAGTAAACATGTTCAAGCTGTAATAACCGCGAGTGACAAATTGCAACATTATTGAAAATTACTCAAATTCTGACGAACATATACATGGAAGCTTTATCTAATTCAGAACAGATTTGGAACAAACTTCTCAGATAATGTGGTAGATGCCGAGGAAAGCATTGTGCAAAATTTTGGCATTATTAGTCAATAAATGCGCTTGTAGTGATCCTAGAAGGGAAAATCGGGCGATATTCATATATGACAGCTATATTTAAATCTAGACCGAATTCTATGAAATTCACCAGTAATGTCAAGAGTCATAAGAAAATCCTTCCTGCCAAACTTCGAGAGAACCCGTCAAAAAATGACCATTTTAGTGCAATATTTCTCAAAATCGGACGAACATGTATATGGGAGCTATACCTAAATCTGAACCGATTGAGAGCAAACTTCTCAGATACTGTGGCTGTCGCCGAAAAAAGCGTTTCGCACAATTTTGGCAAGATGGGTCAATAAATGCGCTTTCTGTGACTCAAGAAGTTAAAATCGGGCGATATATATATATGAGAGCTATATCTAAAATTGAATCAATTTCAATGAAATTCACAAGTAATGTCGAGAGTTATGAGAAAATCCTTTCTGCCAAATTTCGAGGGAATCGGTTAATAAATGACCATTTCTCTGCAATATTATTGCATATCGGACGAACATATATATTGGAAGCTTTATCTAAATCTGACCCGATTTCGACCAAACCTTACAAACATTGAGGAAGTCATCAAGAAAAGCGTTGTACGAAGTTTTGGGAAGATTGGTCAATACATGCGCTTGCAGTGGCTCTAGTAGTGAAAATCGGGAGATAAATATATGTGAGAGCTGTATCTAAATCTGAACTGATTTTCATGAAATTCGCCAGTAATGTCGAGAATTATTAGAAAATTCTTCCTGCCAAAATTCGAGAGAATCAGGTAACAAATGACCATTTTATTGGATCATTACTGCAAATCGGACTAACATATATATGGCAGCTATATCTAAATCCGAACCGATTTCGATTAGACTTCTCAGATATTGTGGAGGTCGTTGAGGAAAGCGTTGTACCAAATTTTGCCAAGATGGGTCAATAAATGCGCTTGCTGTGACTCTACAAGTTAAGATCGGCCGATATATATATGTGAGAGCTATATTTAAATCTGAACCGATTTCCATGACATTCACGAGTAAAGTCGAGAGACAAGAGAAAATCCTTCCTGCCAAATTTCGAGAGAATCGGTTAACAAATGACCATTTTATTGCATTATTACTGCAAATCGGACGAACATATGTAAGGGAGCCATATCCAAATCTGAACCGATGTTTTCTTATTTTAATAGGCTTTGTCTCTATGTCGAAAAACATGCCTGTACCAAATTTGAAGACGATCGAACGAAAACTGCGATCTGTAGTTTGTACGCAAATTAACATGGGCAGACGGACCTGGCTAAATCGAGTCAAAAAGTGATTCTGAGTCGATCGGTACACTTATCAATGGGTCTATCTCTCTTCCTTTTGGATGTTACAAACAAATGCACTAACTTATAATACACTGTACCACAGTACTGGTGTAGGGTATAAAAAGTGAAAGCGTGCTAGTTTCGGGCGGGCTAAACCTTGGGATCCCACCATCATGGATTCTGCTAAAAATTTATACAAAAAAATTTAGTTGAAGGGCATAGTTTCTTGTGCTTCTAAGAACCGAAAAAATATAATCGAGAGAAAGGATTATAAAGGAGCTATACCAGGCTATAGACTGATTTGAATCGTACTTGTCACATTAGTCGTACTTGTCCTAATAGAACACCGCATGCAAAATTTCGGCCAAATCGAACAAATTTGAGGCTTGTAAGGACTCTAGAAACCAAATTGGGAGATCGGTTTATGTAGTAGCTATATCAGGTAATACACCGATTTGGACCGTACTTGGCACAGTCGTTCGAAGTCCTAACAGAACTGAGCATGCAAAACATCAGTCAAATCAGACAAAAATTGCGGCATGTAAGGGCTCAAGAAGTCAAATCGGGAGATTTGAGTTTTATGTGGAAGTTTATGTGGGTAATAGACCGATTTAAACCGTACATGCCACAGTTATTGGAAGTCATTACAGAACACTACATGGAAAATTTTAGCGAAATAGAACAAAACTTGCGGCTTGTAACGGCTCAAGAATTCAAATCAGGAGATCGGTTTATATTGGAGCTATATCGGATTATAAACCGATTTGGACCATACTTCGCACAGTTGTTGGAAGTCGTAACACAGTTTCGACCACTAGAACGCGTAAAGCTAGACGCTTGAAATTTTGCTCAGTTACTAACTATTGATGTAGGTCGTTGGGAATCGCAAACGGGACATATCGGTTCAGATTTTGATTTGACTTCTTAAGCCCCTGGAAGCCTCAATTTTTGTCCGATTTGGCTGAAATTGTGTATGTAGGGCTCTGTTATGACTTCCAACAAAAGTCGAAATCGGTCTACAACCTGATACAGCTCCCATATAAACCGATCTGCCGATTTGACTTCTTGTGCCACTGGAAGCCGCAATTTTTTTCGATTTGGCTGAAATTTTGCAGATAGTGTTCTGTTATAACTTACAAAAAACTGTGCCACATACAGTCCAAATCGGTCAATAACCGGATATATATACACCGATCTCTCGATTTGACTTGTTGAGTTCTTTTAAGCGGTAATTTTTGTCCGATTTTGCTGAAATTTTGCAAATAGTGTTCAGTAATGACTTCCAACAACTATGCCAAATACGGTCCGTATCGGTCTATAACCTGACATAGCTACCATATAAACCGGTCTCCCAATTTGACTACTGGAGCCCTAACAAGCCTCCATTTTTGTCCGATTTGGATGAAATTTTGCTCGTAGTAAATTTACACTGTTATGACTTCCAACAATTGTTCAAGTACAGTCCAAATCGGTCTATAACCTGATATAGCTACCATATACACCGATCTCCCGATTTGACTTCTTGATCCCTTATAAGCCTCAATTTTGTCTGATTTGGCTGAAATTGAGCATGTAGTTTATGACTTCCAATAACTGTGCCAATTACAGTTGAAATCAGTCTATAACCTGATATAGCTCCCGGTCTTTCAAGCATCCTTGTTCGTTTCCTAAAAGCTTTAATTTTTGCTCGTTTGACAGAGGTTTGGTATGTAGAATAAAATTATGCCCTTCAACTAAATTTATTTTGTATACATTTTTAGCAAAATCCATGGTGGTGGATTGCCAAGATTCCGCCCGGCCGAATTTAGCACCCTTCTACTTGTTTTCATGTGCGTGGGTCATCAATATTAAGGCAGTCCGTTTTTATACCTTCCTCCATAGGATGGGGGTATACTAACTTCGTCATTCCGTTTGTAACACATCGAAATATTGATCGATGACCCAACAGAGTATGGAATGTCTTGACATTCCTAGTAGATTTAGCCAAGTCCGTCCGTCTGTCTGCCGAAAACACGCTAACTATCGAAGGACTGATTTGGCCCATTTATAATCCCAACCGAACCGCACTAATGAGAAGAGTTTATGCAAAATTTCAATCAAGCTAGGAGACTCTCGAAATAGCTGAAAGGCCGCATTTGCAGCTATTCCGCATAAAGCTTTCCATTATCCGCGACTAGTGCACGTGTCCTGTAGCTTTCAGCTAAGCTTCCCGTGATAATACCACACAAGTCGGATCCCAAAGTTCCTGTCCATGTGGTGCTCACAGTAATTCTGTGTCGGCAGGGATAACTTTCTCTAAGACGAAATTTTAATGACAGTGACATTGTTTTTAAGAAAAATGTCGTTAAATCTTTTCTTTAGAAAAAATTTCAGTGCAATTTTCACTTTATACAAAATGTGAAGACAAATCACAAAAAAAGCACCTTAAGCCGTTATTATTTTCAATAATTCCATATTCAATTACTTTAATCTCCCTATTATTATCCATCATCTATGCATAGTTTTAAGAAACAACGATGTGAATATTAATTGGATTGTAATTTCATTCTTATTCGAGTATGAATACCAATCACAGTGGCATCTAACTTCAGCCGTAACCTTCAACGCTATCACCGTATAATCTTTTAGATCGGTGCATAAGAATGTGCGGCATAAAAACCACATTGACAACGATGCTTACTGCTAATTAACTACTTTTTTTTTTTTTTTTTTTTTAAGTAATTCATATTTATTCAATAAAAGTGTTTACAATAGTAGAAAATGTGCCCCAGCGCCTTAAAGACATAATTGGGGCGAGTTGGCAAGTCTAGTACCATTGAAATAAAACGCACAATTTAAATGCAAAGAAGGAAAAAAAAATTTTTTTGTATAAAAGAAATTTGATTACATAAGAAGCATTCTCACATTATTCAATAAATATGCTTTTAGCTCTGTTTTAAACTTTGAAATTCTTAAGATGTTTTTTAGTTGTTGAGGGAGGTGGTTAAACTCAGAACATCCACTATGTTCAATTCTCTGTTTTGTCAATTCAAGACGGCATCGTGCAACTTCCAAATTTGAGCTGTTTCTTGTATTAAAAGTTGATTGATTTCTATGAAATATAATTGATGGAGCCACGAGGTTTCGTACTGATTTAAACATAAATATAAGCATCTGCATTTTATATAGTCCATGTATTGGCAATATACCTTTAGCAAAGTCTTCATACAAGGAAATCGTTGAATAAGTCCGTGGTAGATTATAAACATTTCTCAATGCCTTGTTCTGTATTCGCTGCAATGACTTTAGTTGACCACTCTTTTTGTAACCGTACATTATTGACATGTAGTTAAGGTGACTGTGAATCAATGAGTTGTAAATCAAAAAATTTGTCTTTATATCAAACTTGTTTTTGTATTTATATAAAATTCCAATTGCAGGTGCTACTTTAGATTTGATGTTTTGTATATGCAGATCCCACGACAGATTACTTTGCAAGTGTATACCCAGGTACTTTACTGACCGTGATTCATATAAAAGACTGTTTCCAATTCTTATGTGAAAATTATCATCAATTGTGCAGTGCGGTCGAAAACGTATGATTTTTGTTTTATTAGAATTCAAAACAAGTCTGTTAATTCGACAAAATTCTGCTATAATTGCTGCATCATGTTCCATTTGTGATTTTAGAATTACCTCATGGTGATAGGGATACAAGAGCAGGATATCATCGGCGTATAAAAAAAGTTTGCCGTATAGTTTTAGTTTAGGTATATCATTCATATATATAGTAAATAACAAAGGTCCCAATACACTACCCTGGGGTACTCCATGTTGAACAAAACAAGTATCACTTTTAACTCCATTGATTTCTACATACTGTCTTCTATTTCTAATGTAGCTCTCCAATAGCTGCAAAGAACCATTTTGAAACCCATAAAAAGGAAGTTTAGCTAGCAAAATGTCGTGATCAATTAAATCAAATGCCTTCGACAAGTCGTAGAAAATTGCTCCAACACCACCAAATTTGTCATCCAAACCCTTACATATAAAGTTCACAACATTTACGACTGCATCTTGTGTTCCACTTCCATTCTTAAATCCGAATTGATTTGCGTATAACTGTTGAGATTCAGTTAAATATCCATAGATTCTGGTATGCATAAGTTTTTCAAGAATTTTGTCAATACACGATAGCAAAGCAATCGGTCTGAATTCATTAATCGTTTGAGAGCAAGATTTTTTTGGTATAGGTACTACTTTTGAAACCTTAAGAACTTCAGGGAATATGGATGTATTAACCATGGTATTGAAAATTTTGCATATGTGTTCACTTGCTGTATCTTTGCATCGTTTAATTGCTTTGATCGAAATATTGTCATGACCTGGACTTTTATCACTCTGTAAATTGTTAATGATATCCAAAACTTCATCATTGTTGGTGTAATCGAACGAAAAAGTAGAATTGCACTGCGTAAGCGTACACAGTTTGTTACAACTATCATCTTGGAGACGACTTATTTGTCGCTTCAACAAAATTGGAACACTCAGAAAGTAGTTATTAAACATGTCACATTTAGTCTTTTCATCAGTTATTAGTTGGTCATTTGCGTCTCTAAGCATACATTGTGCTTTCTCTTTTCTTCCCAAACATTCATTCAAGAACTTCCATGTTTTTTGAGTATTTGCATTTAATGCTTCAATGTTCCCATGAATGTATTTATTCATGCATTTTCTTTCAGCTACTTTAATTATTCTACTTATATTTTTTAATAAAAAATCATTTCTGCTGTTCCGCCCGCATTTTCTTCGTTTTGCTAACAATTTTTCTTTATATCTCATTAAAGATTGCAAATTTTTGTTAATCCACGGTGTAAGCAATGATTTGGCTAAAACTCTGGTTTCTTTTACAACTGTATTCTGTTCAATTATATCAGAAAATCTATTGACAAAGGCAGCTGTATCAATTGACGGGTTCCCACAGTGATTCAAGCTATTAGCAAAACTTTCAAATTCTTGGGCAGTCGATTCGATATCACTATATTTGTAACTTTTTGTAGTATAATTGTTGCATGGAAACTCACTTTGAAGCTTAGTCCAAATGATGTTGTGGTCAGATAATGAACATTCAAAGGAGTCGCTTGATAAACAACTTCCTACATTACTGTAAACATGATCCAGACATTTAGCGCTGTTTGGTCTAGTGATTAATGTGTGGCAAGGTTCGAAGTTTAAGCATGACAGGGTGGTACAAAGATCCAATGAATAGTTAGGGTCAAGTAAATCAATATTAGCATCCCCAAATAAAATCGTTGCACCATTGCATCGACTACTTAAGATATCTTCCAAGAATTGTAGGAAATGACTTGAATCACAACGCTGGGAACGATAAAATGTTGCAATTCTTAATGGTTTTCCATTTACATAAAAGTTGTCCAAAGTAATCCGTATGGCTTCTATGAAATGCTTACTCTCACACAATTCTGTTGTATATAAAATGTTTTCACGTATATAAAGGGTTGTGCCTCCATAGCCATCAAATCTGCAACAATGTACAGCGTTGTATCCAGGGATTTTATATATTTGTGTTAAATCAGATTGAAACCACGTTTCTTGAATTGCAATAACATTAGGTAGGATTGGTAATTGTGCCACTAAAGACTTGAATGCATTAAATTTTACAACTGAAGATATGCTTCTAATGTTTACAGACATGATATTAAAGAAATTTCCATTCAGACTCAAGAAGTGATCCGAAAAAGATTCAATGTTTATAAAATAATTATTGTTTGTGTTCATAATTAAGAAATATATCAAATAAAAACAATATAATTTATTAATACATATTTATAGTTGATTGGGAGATAAAAATTCGCCTTGTGCATCAGCTTCATTGTCATCTGAATCATCAACAGGAGGCGGTAGTTTCCTCAATGACCTACGAGATTGAAATGTATTTGTTGTAGCCTGTAGCAAGATTTCATCAACATCTTCCTTTCTCTGTATGAGCTTTGGCCGTGTAATAGAACTTTTCTTCACGTAAATTCTGTTACCGTTTGTATAAACAAAATTGTATCCAACAGTTTTTAGTGTTTTCGCATAATTGAATAACTCCATCGATTCTTTACTCAAAAAATCATTAATATAGACATTTTTGGTATTATCATTATCTTTTAGTTTGGATTTTGCTTCCATTAGCTTATTTTTAGAAGTTTTTGAGCTAAATTTAACAACTAACGACTGGTGTGGATTTGTTGTGTTTCTTTTTTTTAGGAAATATGCTTCTTCAATGTTAGCTTCATTCATTGAAACACCGACGGCTTCTGATAGTTTTAAAACAGCGTTCACAGCAGTTACTCCTTCATCAGTTTTTATACCATTTACAATACAGTCGTTTTTTACTCGTTGGTCGTTTAGCATTTTAACGGAGTCTTTCAATGTTTTTATTTCGTTTTTCAACTTAAAATTTTCTTTTTCAACGTTATCAATTTTTTTCTTATTAGCACTTATGCCATTCATTAAATCATCGAACTTAGATGATAAAAAATTCATAGATTCAGTCAGCTGATCAAGCTTGTTGAGTTTCGCTTCCATTCTCAGCAGTTGCTCTGTAACTGTAGCACTGTTAACACCATCATTTACATTGCATTTATGGCATACATAGTCCTCCTCTTCATTATGAAGCAAATGTTCGTATTGTTTCTTATCGAGTTTAGTACACATTGCATGATATGTTTTTGCACATTTATCACACTCTATGCATTCTTCCTTTTCGTCATTTGCCTCTAGTTTGCATTGAGCACAAAACACTTTTTTGGTTTTCATAGTTTTGCGTCCAGTTCCAGGCATATTCGATAATTCCCGTGTAGTGTTTCTCTTGTTGTTTATATTTTTGTATGTTTGCTTTGTTTAACGTTCGTTTCAACGCTGTATTTTGATAAATAAAAAATCACTACTTCACACGGTTTGGTACTTACACATGCCACTTGACTGGAATCAATTGTCCCCCACAGCAGCATTCATTCCATGGAGATGTGCTCTTAATCTTCTTAACTATTCACCGCAACTATGCTGAGCTCTTCCTTTTTGCCGTCTAACTATTAACTTTTGAAGAGATAAAGAGGACTACGACAGAAGAGTGCTCTTCTCTGTTCTGCACGAGTGATTTATGTGGTATCCTTGGTGAACGGTAAACAAGCGAGTCATTGTGCAAAGAAAGAAATTTTAATGATACAAAAACTGTGCAAGGAATGAAAATTTAAGATTCAACTTTCTCATGTGTAATGATGCAAAGACATAGCTATAAAACTTTGTTAAAGGTAGTTTTGTGTTAAAAGGATAAAAGGAGGAAAAATTTGTCTCAAGGGATAAATTTGATCGAAATGTGATTTTTTTTTTTAAAGGTAAAAGAAAACAAATTTCCCTAGAAATAAAATGTCATTGACAATGTTTGTAACTCTTTTTTTAATGGAAAAAAATTATTGAAATGTTCTTATCAGAGGAAATTTTGTTTACAGAGGAAATTTCACTGATTGGCCTTAAAAAATGGCCAATATATGTTTCGTGTAAAAGACAATTTCATTAAAAATTTCACTTTAAATTTTTGAAAAAATTTTAGAGGTCTGTTATATAAATTTCTGGCTTAGGCTACGCTAAGTATTGCCAGGTCCAATCTAACATTTCCACTGGAAAATTTTTCATTTTCAAGCAGTGCGTTTTCTGACCTACCAAACCTCAAACGGCTCACCTGCCGTACAGACCTGACTTGTCACCCAATGACATCTGTTTACTCCCCCACATTATGATTAAAGTAGTTGGTCAATGATTTTTGTTCCCAGGAAATGCTGTTGAAGCGTTCAATAACCTTGAGGTGCTTCAATCGGAGTGGAAAACTTACTTCGACAATTGGTTAGAGCATCCTTCCGTCTGTAGAAGTATGCTAACTCTCAAAGGAATAAAGCTAGGCGCTTGAAAATTTTCACGAATACTTCCTATAAGTGTAGGCCGGTTGGGATAGTTATTGGGCTATGTCGGTCCATATATTGATACAGCTGCCATATGAATCGATCCATGATCTTGACTTCTTGAGTTGCTGGAGCGCGCAATTCTAATCCGATTTGAAATTGTATGCATGAGGTGTTTTGTTATGACTTTCAACGACTTTGTTATGTATCGTCGAAATCGGTTCATATTCTTATATAGCTCCACTATACAGCGATCTCGGACTTGGACTTATTTAGCCGCACAAAACGGCGCAAATTTTATCCGATTCATCTGAAATTTCCAACAACGACTTCTGCTATGACCCATAACATACGGGCCAAATAATGTCTAAATCGGTTCATAACCTGATGTAGCTCCCATATAAACCGATCTCGGATTTGGACTTCTTGAGTCGCTAGAGGGCGCACATATTATCCGATCTGGCAGGAATTTTGTATGAAGTATTTTCTAATAACTTCCAACAACTACGCCAAGTATAGTTTAAATAGTTTCATAACCTGATATAGCTCCCATATAAACTGATCTCCCGATTGCACTTTTTGATCCTCTAGAGGGCGCATTGCTTATCCGTTGTATCGACTATGAACAAAGAACTTAACAAATCTGATCTATGGTATAAAGGATTCGACCCGTCCAAACTAAGCCCGCTTTTATTTGTTTTGACATTACCTTGCTCTCTGTGACGCCCCATGCAGAAAGCAAGTAAAAGCGTGCTAAGTTCTGTCGGGCCTAAACTAAGTCTCGTTAATTGGCCATATCTCCTAAACTAAGCCTCGTAGAGCAAAAGTAAAGTTAATTCGTGATCACTTCCAAAAATTCATATTTTTTATGAAAATCGGCCTAAAATGACCATTTGCAGTTAAAAAACTTAAATTGGTCATATCTCCTGAACAAAGACTCGTAGAGCAAAAGTAAGGTTAATTCGTGATCAATTCCAATCGTTCTTGACATAGTTGTTGAAAGTCATAACAGAACACTTCATGCAAAATTTAATCCAAATCGGACTAAATTGCGGCGTATAAGATCTCAAGAAGTCAAATCGGGAGATCGGTTTGTATGGGAGCAATATCTGCCCAATTTTGGCATACTCTTTCCAACATTTCGGCCGGTATCTCACGAATAAATGCTTCAATGTTGTCTTCTAATGCGCCAATTGAAGTGGGCTTGTCTGTATAGACATAGCCCAACAAAAAACATTTTAAAGGCGGCCAATTGACCAGTCCCGAACGTGCTGATGACGTGGCTATGCGTGATGACATGGCTATGCGATTAGAGGAAAGTTTCTCAGCACTCTTAGATATATAATTCTGGAAGTTCTACGTGCCACATCAAAGTGAGCTACCGAAAGTGGTCTAGGTGTAAATCCGTGCAAGACAGAAGCATTTCTTTTCAAGAGGAGATACCAGTTGCCTACAGTGGCACAGTGCAAAGAATTATGGAAAGCGCAAAACACCTGGGTAATTCGCTGGAAATTAAAACCTCAATACCAAAATTTTGGAAATTGAAAGAAAGTCAACTCTTGCCGTATACACTTACAAGAGAGCCATTGGCAAAAAGTAGGGGCTTAAATCGCGTTGCATGCACTGTGTATGTATTGCAGTTGTTGGACCTATAATGCTATATGGTGTTGTGGTCTGGTGGACGGTGGGCAAAAGTCCTCCTACTGTTCAATACGCAACTGAATTCAAAAAGATGGCTAGCTTGTGCATCTGTGCATCTAATCTTATGCTTCTGGACATTGTAGCTATACAAATTGCAGCGACCTCTGGCCGTGAGGTTAAGGAAGCTTTCTCTTTGGGCACGTTGCGGCTACGGACATTGTGTTATCCATCCAATATCCGATGTTCCAGGCAGTGTGATTACACCCTGCCTGAGCCGTTTTTTAATATAAAGGACTGTACCACAATTCCTGATCGTTAAGATTGGAACTACGACATCCCTGGTAATAGAAGTTACATAGACTTCTACACAGATTGTTCCAAGCTAGACGACCAGGTGGGCTTTAGGAAGTACTCTGCAAAACAAGAACTGGTCATATAGAGAAGGTTACCCGAAATTTTGAAATTTGAAATTTTGTTTTTAGAAAAATTTCAATGAAATTTTGCCTTCAAAGAAATTTTTACTAAAATTTTGTCTTTTAAGAAAATTTTACTAAAATTTTGTCTTTAGACGAAATTTCACTGAAGTTTTGTCTTTAGAGAAAAATTCACTGAAATTTTGTTCTTAGAGAAAATTTAATTGAAATTTTGTGTTACAGAAAATTTCACTGAAATTTCGTCTTAAAAGAAAATATCGCTCAAAATTGGCTGTATAGAGAAAAATTTACTGAACTTTTGTCTTTGGAGAAAATTTCACTGAACCAAATTCCTAAAGAAAAAATTTCTCCGCATTTTTATCTTGAGAGAAATTTCACTGAATTTTTGCTTAGAAAACATTTCACTGAAATTTTGTCCTTATAGAAAATTTTACTGAAATTTGGTCTAAAGAAAATATTTAATAAAATTTTGCCTATAGAGAAAAATTCACTGAAAATTCATTGAGTTTAATGTTAAAAAAAATTCATCAAAATTTTTTCTTAGAGAAAAATTTCATCTTGATTTTTTTATTAAGAGAAATTTCATTTTATTTAGAGAAAATTTCTCTGAAATTTCACAGAAATTTTGTCACTAGAGAAAATTTTACTAAAATTGTGTCTTTAGGGAAAACTTTACTAAAATATCGCCTTGACAGAAAATTTCATGACAATTTGGTATTCAGAGAAAATTTCAGTAAAATTTGTTGGAGAAGATTTCCTTGAAATTTTGTTCCCTCCACAATAATTTTTTTTTTGTATTGGTTATCGACATTAAAATCTGCAAAGAAAAATCAAAGCTTCCACTTTGGGATACGATACCGCATTTATAAAGATCCGTAGGTCCTTCTTTGTCTATCCCAATTTGAGGATAAAAAGTGTACTGTCCTACCAAAGACTTTTTATTGCTGTCCTATTCTATCCTGATCGGCCTTCATATATTATTTTTTATACCTTTTTTTTGGGTAGGATGGGGGGAGGGCGATTGCGCTCTGACACATCTTTTCATTTGAATACTATATATTCTCGGTCGTCCTACATGACAGTTTGATGTTGTTTCAATTGGGGGGAGAGGGTCTGTCCCCCCGACGCTACGACCCAAAGGACAATTTATTTGATGTCGAGATCTACATGTTCGGCTGAACGACAAGACGGTAGGACGTGACCCAGATACTTGAATCCTTATATCAACTTTGGATTTGAACTCTAATGTCATAGATCTTTCGTTTAATTCCATATTCCATTCGATCGAAGTAATAGATCGAATGACACGTCTTATTGAAGCGCATTATGTTGGTGGGCCAGTCCACGACTCTGTCCCGAATATGTATATCAGATGACTACAAAGTCACCTCTCATAGACCTTTAATTTTATACCCATTTTGTGACGTTGGACATTCATGCCCGTTTGGGGGGTTTTTGGGGTTGGAGAGGCCCTGTAGTTACCTTGGACCAACAAGATAAAACATATTGTAACATATGTGTACACAACTTGCAAACACCTTTCATTTGATACCCATATTGTCCCAATCGGTAAATATGTCCTGTTGAGGGTTTTTGGTGGTTGGGGGCGCCTCAGACACCAATGAATACATTTTTATATCATCTATTTACCATACTTTCAAATACCTTTCACTTGGTACCCATATTGCCCAAAGCGGTAAAAGTGTCCTGTTGGGTGGTGTTTTTGGGGGTGAGGAACCCCCCGATACTAAGGGTGACATTTTTATGTCAAGTTCGTACTCTACTCTTAAATACCTCTCATTTGATACTCATATTGTACTAATCGGTAAACATGTCCGTTCGGGTGGTTCTTGGGATGGGCCGTCCCCCAGTTTTTTTTTACCCCAAAATTTTGTATACCAATTTCTCCAAGATCTGACGTTTTTGAAAATTTGGTTAAGGGGAGGGTCCTCTCCCCTTTCGGATATCAAAAAATGTAGTACCCTATTTTCACCGGGGGTTCTACCATCTGTGCAAATTTAATGAAAACCGGTTCAGCCGTTTTTGAGTCCATACGGAACAGACAAACAGACTAACAAACAAATAAATAAAGTGCAACAATTTCATTTTTATACGACAGAAGATTTCAAAGAAATTTTGCCTTTAGAGAAAAATTCGTAGGTATTTTGTCTACAGGGAAAATTTCATAGAAATTTAATCGTTTGAGAAAATTTTATACATATGTATGTTGTCTTTAACAAAAATTTCATAGAGGGTAATTCATTGAGATTTTTGTTTCAAGAAAATAAGGTTTTGATATTTTCTTTCGGTAAAATATGGTTAAAATTTTCTCTTTGCAAAAAAAAATCCTTAAAATTAAAGAAAATGGACGATTTATTTCAAATATTTTGCCATTACCCAACTTTTTCAATCTCTAAAAAATATTTAATATTCAGCATCCTGATAAAAATTATTTAAAATTAATTCATCTGCTAAAAAAGTCTATGATTATTTAATCCCATTTGTAAACAGCTTAAACTGCAACCATAGTTATAAAACAATGGCGTCATTAAAAAACCTCCAACAATAAACTTTAATTTACATAACCTCGTCCTATAGCAAACCACTAAGGGGTCGTTACGATATCCAATGCCAATATCTTTTTTTTTTTTTTTAATTCAAAAATCTTGCCAATATACTCGCATTGGTATTTTAATTATGCATATGAAAATATTTCCCATGAATAGCAGAAATTGATTGCTCAACATATGTACGAAACAAAGGTCCGGAAATTTATTTACGATTTTTCGCACAATACCAACCAAATGAAGAAGTTTCCTTCTCTAAGGGGGAAATTATGGGCAACTTTTATAACACCATCATTGGCAAGTATTGTAGTTTTTGTTTGTGCTTTTTATTGGCCTCATATTGAAATTTGGCTTTGTAGCACACACAAATATTCAGAGAAATAAATAAATACGAGTACGATGACAGGAAATGAAATGGCAAAAAGGAACCATTAAATAGTTTATGACAAGTTTTATATGTACGAAATTATATAAGGGATGGCATGGATTTACATGAATGCAAATGTGTCAACATATCCGTACATTTTTACATTCCATGGATTACGAATTATTATTTTCGTATCAATCATGCTATGAAAGTTTATGGCGTGGAGTTTTAGTTTCATCTCAACAACAAGGTCATGGATAGTAAATTAGGGCTCCATTCAGAAGAGGTTTAGAAGACGAAGATAAAATATCTCGTAAAGCTTATCTGAAGACAAAATTGTATAACAATTGTTCTATTACCAAAGGTTAGGTTGAATGGGTTGCCCACCAAAGGTGAGTCCACTCGGAGGCCAGTGTGGGCCTCCGTGCTAAGTTCCACGGGGGCGAATCTTAAATACCCTCCACCACAGATTGCATTTTTCGAGTTCTTTTCCCGATATCTCTTTTTAGGCAAACAAAGGATAAAAGAAAAGAATTTCTATAATATTGGAGCTATATCAAGTTTTGGTCCGATTCGGACCATAATTGATTTGAATGTTGGAGACCATAGTAGAAGTCGTTGTGTAAAATTTCAGCCAATTCTAATTGGCTGAAGAATTGGTAAGAATTGCGCCCTTAAGGGGCTCAAGAAGTGGAAAAGAGAGAATGGTTTATATGGGAGCTGTACCAATTTGGACAAATATTGGGTTGCCAAAAAAGTAATTGCGGATTTTTCATATAGTCGGCGTTGACAATTTTTTTCACAGCTTGTGACTCTGTAATTGCATTCTTTCTTCTGTCAGTTATCAGCTGTTACTTTTAGCTTGCTTTAAAAAAAAATTGTAAAAAAAGTATATTTGATTAAAGTTCATTCTAAGTCTTATTAAAAATGCATTTACTTTCTTTTAAAAAATCCGCAATTACTTTTTGGGCAACCCAATATTTAACAATTTGTACATTTCAGCCAAATCGGAAAAAATTACGCCCTCTGGAGACACAAGAAGTCAAGATCCAAGATTGGTTTACATGGCAGCTATATCAGGTTATGGATCGATTTGAACCGTATTTGGCGCAGTTATTAAAAGTCATAACAAAACACGTCATGCAAAAATTTCAGCCAAATCGATTAAGAATTTCTCCCTCTAGTGGCTCAAGAAGTCAAGATTCCAGATCGGTTTTTATGGCAGCTGTATCAGGTCTTGGACCGATGTAGACCATACTTAGCACAGTTTTTCAGTCATACCAAAACATGTCGTGCAAAATTTAAGTCAAATCGGATAGAAATTGCGTCCTCTAGACTCTCAAGAAGTCACGACCCCAGATAGATTTATATGACAGCTATATTCGGTTATGGACCGATTTCAACCATTCTCAGCACAGTTGTTGAAAGTCATAATAAAAGCCCTCATGCAAAATTTCAGCGAAATCGGATAAGAATTGTGCCCTCTAGTGGCTCAAGAAGTCAAGATCCAAGATCGGTTTATATGGCAAAATTGCAAATTTTGCCCATGAACATTCCACTAAGGAACCGGTTTATATGGCAACTATATCAAAACATGGTCCAATATAGCCCATTTGCAATCCCAAACGACCTACACTCATAAAAGGTATTTGTGCAAAATTTCAAGCGGCTGGCTTTACTCCTTCGAAGTTTGCGTGCTTTCGACAGACAGACGGACGGATATGGCTAGATCGACTTAAAATGTCACAACGATCAAGAATATATATACTTTATGGGGTCTTAGACGAATATTTCGAGGAGATACAAACAGAATGACGAAATTAGTATACCCCCATTCTATGGCGGAGGGTATAAAAATGTGAAACCTTGGACAGGAGGTTATACGTGAATAAAAGAAAAGGCAGGAGGAGTGGAGAACCCGAGCGGGGGGTGAAGAACCGCCCGACCATACGCAAGCACGGATCTTCCTTCGACGGAGCTTTTATCACCCCCTGTCGGAACTATCCTGTTCCCTCAACAAACCTTTAAAGACATACCAGAGATACGTTCGCAAGTTCACACAGATCATAGAAGAATCGGCTCCCCAGAAAGGAGAGCCTACATCTCTGCAGACCCGGACAGGAACACAGCAAGTGCTCAATAGTCTCCTCCTCATACTCATCGAAGCCACTCCTACAGAAGTCATTGTGCGGTATCCCCATGCGCGCCGCCATGCGGCCTGTGGCACAGTGTCGTGTTATAACCCCTGTCAAGGTACTCATCGACCTCTTATCGAACGCCAGCAACTCCCACGTCCTACTACGGGCGATGACCGACCATAGCGCCTTTGCAGTCCAGAAACCATGCACCGAGTCCTGGCCATCCCCTCTACTGAGTTTAGTAGCTCGACAAATGGCACGTAGGTAAGACCGATGGCTGGTCCGGCCGGCGTAGACGAACCCTTCTTGACGCACTCGTCTGCCCTTCCATTATCTGGAATCCCCTCATGCCTAGGCACCCATGCCAGTATCACATCGTGGGCCCGGAGCCTATCAAGGATTTCCAAACTATCCGCCACCCATCTCGACCTCACCATCCTCGACCCTAAGGCCTTCAGCGCAGTCATACTGTCCACATAAATTCTGAGTTTAGAGGGCGCTAAGTCCCTTACCAGACCTCTGCCTGAAAGACCGTACACACGTCCGGCAGTCTCAGAGATATTCTGATATTGAGTGCATCAGAGTAGTCCCTGACACCATCTTGGAGCCATCTGTGTACAGCGAGGTCCCATCCTCCTCAACTACACCATTCGCCCTCCATTCGTCCCTCTCAGGAAATCGAATCGCGAATGCCTTCATTTCAGGCGGCACTGCTACCAGGTAGTTGGAAATCCTCCTCAGTCCGTGTCCTCCGTATCCATATCACCCAGAATCGAACTGTGGCCGCAAACATCCTTCTTAAGCATGGCGTGCTCCTGCTTGTGGTGCGGATCTCAGTGCCCCAAAACTTCAATAAAATTTTGTGTGAATAAAAAATTTCAATAAATTTCACTATAAAATTATCTCCAAAAGGCAAAACTTCTATAAAATTTTATCTAAAAACAAAATTTCTATAAAATTTTCTTTAAGTACAAAATTTCTATAAAATTTTATCTAAGGATAAAATTTCTATGAATTTTCTCTAAAAAAATGTTTCTATAGACAAAATTCTATGAAATTTTTTCGAAAGACAAAATTTCTATAAAATTTTCTCTATAGACAAAATTTCTATAAAATTTTCTCTATAGACAAAATTTCTATGCAATTTTCTCTATAGACAAAATTTCTATGAAATTTTCTCTATAGACAAAATTTCTATGAAATTTTCGCTAAAGACAAAATTTCTCTGAAATTTTCTCTAAAGACAAAATTTCTCTGAAATTTTCTCTAAAGACAAAATTTTTATGAAATTTTCTCTAAAGACAAAATTTATATGAAATTTTCTCTAAAGACAAAATTTCTATGAATTTGCTTTAGAGAACTAAAGCAAATTCATAGAAATTTTGCTGTCTACGGACAGCAAACTTGTCGCGAACAGTCTTGAAGTGTAAGAAGGAGATTAACGCCTTCTCTGAGGATGGTACGATCTGCATCGTTTGGGTGCTGGGAATAAAAGCGCAGACGATTTGGCAGCAAAGGCCAAAAGACTGCCATTAATTAACTTGATTAACCAGAATTCTTTCGGTGCAACGCAGTCCAGGTTAAGGGTGTGGGTGATGGACGATGTAACACTTGGAATAGCGAAACTGTTTGTAGGACGGCGATAATCCTATGAGGAGTTCCGGATAGTGAGAAAACGAGCCTACTATTGAAAGGAAGAAAGAAGCCTCCTTCTTTCTTTCAGTATAGCATTTGGTATCTTAACGGGACACTTGTCCAGAATAGGTGCGGGAAATTACGGAAGATGACGAAACGTTGTAGCATTTCCTATGTCATTGGCCGTCTTTCGCGACTAGCACTTAGGTGGGAACACAATACCAGTCATAAACCGACTTAGGGACGTGATATGGAAAACATTTTTTACACTTTCTTTCTAAAGCAAGCTAAAAGTAACAGCTGATAACTGACAGAAGAAAGAATGCAATTACAGAGTCACAAGCTGTGAAAAAATTTCTCAACGCCGACTATATGAATAATCCGCAATTACTTTTTGGACAACCCACAATATCCCTATAAAATCTTCGTACAATGGTATTTCCTTAAATTTTCTTTAAATGACCACAATAAAGATTCTAAGGATAATCTTGTACCATATAATGTACAAAAAGGCGTAGCGGAGCGTGCCCGGTCCATCTAGTACGTATATATTGAAGATAAATTTAAATCTGAACCGATTTCTATCAAACTCACCAGTAATGGTCATAAGGGATTATCTTGAGCAAAATTTCGTGAAAACCGTTTCATATATGACGATATTATTGCAATATAAGTCCAAATTGGACGATATATCCGTCTGATTTGACCGAACCGGGCCCTCTCCGCTGCGCCTTCTTGAACTCTCTAATATATTTTTAGGGTGGGGACACTTCGCCATGAATGCGGAATGCGGATGCGGATTCGTGCCATTGTGGAGGGTGCTTTGGGGCTGGGGCGGCCACCGGCACTTTTTACAGAAAAAGGATATCAAGTTCGGTCTTTATACCCAACGGAAATGAAGTTCAGTCTAGGGAGTGCTTCAGGCCGTACCCCAAAACACTTGGCTCCAAAATTGGATGTTAAATTAGTTTTCTACTCTCCAATACCTTTGATTTGAGCCCCATATTGTCATAATGGGTTAAATAACACATAGACTAGAATTGAACGCAATTTTTAATGTCATATTCGTAATCTACTCCCTAATACCTTTCATTTGAGTCCCATATAACCATGGTCGGCTTATATGCCCATTTGGGGGTATTTGGTTGTGGGCAACCTACCATTACTCGGACCTAATGTTTTATGCCATATTTGTAATCTACTGTCTAATACTTTTCATTTGAGTCCCATATTGACATGAACTTTGAATATATCTGTTAAGAGGAGTTTTGGGATTGGGGGAAGAGGGCCCCGCTAAGAGCTTGAACCCAAATTTTAATACCATATTTGTGTTCTGGTCCCCAATAACATTCATTTGATACCCTTATTGTGCCCATCGGACGACTTTGGGATATGGTTGGCATTTTTGCGGTAAAGGGGAGGTCCGCCTCCATTTGATATCTAAAATTTATATAGCCTATGTTTCTTTCAAGACAAACGTACACAATCTTTGGAAATTTTAAGAAAATCGGTTCAGCCAAGTATCATTTAGTCATAATGGGTCTAATGGCGTTTTTTAGGGTTGGCGTGACCCCCTATCCTTCGATCTGGTTTCGTATGTCAGGTTCGAAATCTACTCCCGAAAACCTTTCGTTTGAGTCCCATATTGAAATGAACGGCCCGATGGGTACTTATACTCAAATTTTAATACCATATTCATATTCTACTCTCCAATACCTTTCATTTGACACCTATATTGTCCCGATCGGTCCACTTTTGATTTTGGGTTGTGTTATTGGCATAAGGGGGAGGGTCCGTCCCCCTTCCCATACCGAAAAATTGTATATGTGAATATATCCGAATATATGCGAAAATTTCGAGAAAATCGGTTCTGCCATTTTTCTGTCTAAACGAAACAAACAAACCGAGTCCCATATATCCGTGATTGGCTAATGTGCCCATTTTTGGCGTTTTTGTGGGGGTGGGGTGACCCCCTATACTTCGACATGAATTTGTATGCCAGATTCGTTATCTACTTCCGCATTCTTTTCATTTGATACACATATTGTCCTCATCGGTCCACTTTTGATTTTGGGTGGTGTTTTTGGGGTAATGGATGAGGGTCCGCCCACTTCCGTTATCAATAAATTATAAAGCCTATCCTACTTCCTGACCCTATTCGAAGAAGGATAGGCTTTATAATTTATTGATAACGGAAGGGGGCGGACTCTCCACCATAACCCCAAAAACACCACCCGAATAGCTTTCATTGACTCCCATATTGTCATGATCGTCAAATAAACCTATTTTAAGAGGTTTTGGGGCCTGGGTGGCCCCCAGGTACTTCAACCCTACTTTTATTATTAAATTCGCACACTACTCTTGAATACCTTTCATTTGAATCCCATATTGTCCCGATCGGTCCACTTTTATGTTTGAGAACTTTTGGGGTACTCCTCAAAAAATTATATAGCCTATGTTTCCTTCCAGACCAACCTACACAAGTCTCTGTCTATCAAGTTAACCGTGCAAAGAACTCTACAAGTGTGATCCATGATGTAGGAAATATAAGGTTCGACCCAGCCGAACTCAACACGTTTTTGCTTGTTTATTTTGATTTCTTAGATTTATAACTTTTATTTCAAATTCAATTTTTAATATGCCAATATTTGAAATCTGCGAAGGTGATATCATATCTAGTTCAGTTCCCCAGACTGGTATTTGCTTACTTGTTATTAGTAGCTTATTGATTTATGGCTCAACTTAAAATTTTGACTTTATTTGTTTCATTTCAGACGAAATCCGGAGATTTTTATGAATATTATCATAATGGAACGGCGTCAGGTAAGTTTTTAGTTTGCTTAAATTAAAAGTATTTGCATATATTAACACGCTATGCAGTTTTAAAGTGGTCTAATGTCAAACTTCTACCTGAATATTTTCCATTTCTTGAATATATAAATTTTTTATGGATTTATAAATAAGTGTTAAATTTTTCACTT
The DNA here is from genome assembly GCF_963082655.1 of Stomoxys calcitrans. Classification (NCBI taxonomy): domain Eukaryota; kingdom Metazoa; phylum Arthropoda; class Insecta; order Diptera; family Muscidae; genus Stomoxys; species Stomoxys calcitrans. Next base: position 124,259,749 of record NC_081555.1, read on the forward strand.
CTGAAATGAGTCTTAGATAGCTAAATTTGGATAAGGTTATTGATGCAGTCGGCATTCATTATTCATTGAGGCAGTTTAATGTCATTGCAATATCAATATCTCCTGTTACTTAAGGGATGTATCCCCTGTTCCTTAATAGAAGGTTCATGGGAAATTTGTGGTAATATCACAGATTAGTTTATATTAGTAGACAAAACTCTTTTGAAACGTCGAACCCAAGACACACACATCCATATATAAAACAAGTATAAAGGCGTTAAGTTTGGCCGGGCCGAACTTTGGGTACCCACCACCTCGGGTATATATGTTAACCACCTTTCGTCATAATCCGGTGCAAAATGCATGATTTTTGCAAGTTACAGAAAAATGTCGAAGAGCCAAACACAACTCACTGTCCCAAATTTCGGTAAAATCGGACAACACATTTTGGGGACATCGGATAATAAATGAGCCTTTTATGGGCCCAAAACCTTAAATCGAGAGATCGGTCCATATGGCAGCTATATCCAATTCTGGACCGATCTGGGCCAAATTGACGAAGGATGTCGAAGGGCTCAACGGAACTCACTGCTCAAAATTTCAGCAACATCTAGTAATAAATGTGGCTCTTATGGGCCTAAGACCATTAATCGGAGGATCGGTCTATATGGCACCTATATTCAAATTTGAACCGATCTGGGGCAAATTGACAAAGGATTTTGAAGGGCCCAACGCAACTCACTGTCCCAAATTTCAGCAAAATCGGATAATAAATGTGGCTTTTATGGGCCTAAGACCCTAAATCGGAGGATCGGTCTATATGGGGGCTATATCAAGATATAGTCCGATATAGCCCATCTTCGAACTTAACTTGCTTATGGACAAAACAAGAATCTGTTCAAAATTTAAACTCAATATCTCTATTTTTAAAGACTGTAGCGTGATTTCAACAGACTGACGGACGGACATGTCTAGATCGTCTTAAACTTTTACGCTGATCAAGAATATATACTTTATAGGGTCGGAAATGGATATTTCGATGTGTTGCAAACGGAATGACAAAATGAATATACCCCCATCCTTCGATGGTGGGTATAAAAACAGAGAACCGCATAAATAGGTCAATAGGTCAAGATTCGGCCGGGGCGAATCTTATATACCCTCCACCATGGATCGCATTTGTCGAGTTCTATGCGCGGTATCTCTTTTTAGACAAACATAGAATATTGAATAAGAACTGTTATGCTATTGGAGCTATATGAAGGTGTAGTCCGATTGGGACTATAAATGAATGCTGAACATTGTAGAAGTCATTGTATAATATTTCAGTTCATTCAGATAAGAATTGCGCCTTGTAGGGGCTCAAGAATCAAGATCGGCAGATAGGTTTATATGGGAGCTGTATCAAGTTACTGATCGATTCAGACCACATAAGACACGTATGTTAAAGGTGAAAGAAGCCGTTGTACAAAATTTGTTCCAAATCGTTTAAGAATTGTTCCAAATCGTATGAGAATTGCGCCCCCTAGAGGCTCAAGAAGTCAAGCTCCCAGATCGGTTTATATCGCAGCTATATCAAAACGTGGACTGATTTAAACCATCCTTAGCGCAGTTGTTGAAAGTGATACCAAAACACTACGTGAAAATTTTCAGTCAAATCGGATGAGAATTGCGCCCTCTAGAGGCTGAAGAAGTCAAGACCCAATATCGATTTATATGGCACCTATATCAAAACATGGTCCGATTAGAACCATACTTAGTGCAGTTGCTGGAAGTGATACCTAAACACCACGTGCAAAATTTCAGTCAAATCCGAGAAGAATTGCGCCCTCTAGAGGCTAAAGAAGTCAAGACCCAATATCGGTTTATATGGCAGCTATATCAAAACATGAACCGATTTGGCCCATACTCAGCGCAGTTGTTGGTCAAATCGGACGAGAATTGCGCCCTCTAGAGGCTGAAGAAGTCAAGACCCAAGATCGGTTTTTATGGCATCTATATCAAAACATGGACCGATTTGAACCAAACTTAGCGCAGTTGTCTGATTATTACCAAAACACCACGTGCAAAATTTCAATCGGACAAGAATTGCGCCCTCTAGAGGCTGAAGATGCCAAGACTCACGATCGGTTTATATGGCAGCTATATCAAAACATGGACCGATTTGAACCATCCTTAGCGCTGTTATTGGAAATGATATCAGAACACCACGTGCAAAATTTCAGTCAAATCGGGCGAGAATTGCGCCCTCTAGAGGCTGAAGAAGTCAAGACCCAAGATCGGTTTATATGACAGCTATATCAAAACATGGACCGATTTGGCCCATATATAGCGCAGTTGTTGGCAGCGATACCAAAACACCACGTGCATAATTTCAGTCAAATCGGACGAGAATTCCGCCCTCTAGAGGCTCCAGCAGTCACGACCCAAGATCGGCTTACATGACAGCTATATCAAAACATGGTCCTAATTGAACCATATTTAGTGCAGTTGTTGGAAGTGATACCAAAACACCACGTGAAAAATTTCAGTCAAATCGGAGCGTTGCGCCCTCTAGAGGCTCAAGAAGTCAAGACCCAAGATCGGTTTATATGGCAGCTATATCAAAACATGAACCGATTTAGCCCACACTAATCGCAGTATTTAAAAGTGATACCAAAACAGCAAGTGCATAATTTCAGTTAAATTGGACGAGAATTGCGCCCTCTAGAGGCTGAAGAAGTCAAGACCCAAGATCGGTTTATATGACAGCTGTATCAAAACATGGTCCGATTTGGCCCTTACTTAGCGCAGTTGTTTGAAGTGATACTAAAACACTACGTCAAAATTTCAGTCAAATCGGACGAGAATTGCGCCCTCTAGACGCTCAAGAAGTCAAGACCAAAGATCGGTTTATATGGCAGCTATACCAAACCATGGACCGATTTGACCCATTTTCAATACCAACCGACCTTCACTTATAAAAAGTATTTGTGCAAAATTTCAAGCGTCTAGCTGAACTCCCTCGAATGTTAGCGTGCTTTCGACAGACAGACGGACGGACATGGCTAGATCGACTTCAAATGACATGACGATCAAGAATATATATACTTTATGGGGTCTCAGACGCATATTTCGATGTGTTACAAACAGAATGACGAAATTAGCATACCCCCATCCTATGGTGGAGGGCATAAAAACACAATTTCACAAAATTATTCGCTCCGTTAATTTTTCAAGCAAATGATGTTAAACTCTTAACTTAAATTATCCAAAGAAACATTCAGACCACCTTTGGTGGTCTTCATGCCAAACTGGGTCAATGGACAATTTAATAAAACTTCAATATCGATCTCATGTTATCATATTTGTTACATCTCTTCCAATGAGATTTGTAACGTTTAAAGTCCATATCTCACTATGTGTCCTCTTTCCATTTACAATATACATTTCGCATAAATCCTGCTGTCGAAATACGAACACAAAAGCAAACAACAAAGACAACATGAACTCAGCAAATGTCACCGGCACTGCTACTGATAACATCTATAGCACATGTCCTCTGCACACACAAACACACATACACACACACGCAACCAAAACTGTTAAGGAATTCCTACAAAATCACAATGAAAACTAACACTTGTTGATATTTTGGTTTAAATTTACTCACAACGTTGAAGTTACAAAACATCCTTTTTTGAACAAATGAGTGATGTTTACATTTGAGAGCCCCACACCATACACACACACACACACACGCACTCAGAGGATAAGCAATAGTTGGGAGACTGTGTGCAGTTTGACTCACCAACCTGTTGCATCCTTCAGAGAGATAATGCGCAAAATCATTGCAAATGAGCAGATAATTGAGTGATTTTTGTTTTGGAGTGCCTTTGCTGTTGACTGCAGCACTTTTAACGAATCCTTTAGTTCTTTTTAAGCACATGTCTAAAACAGTGCCATTCTCACAATCTGTATGCCATTGGTATGGGTGTTGAAAATTCGTATAATCGTTTTCTGCACGAGAATACCATTGACATTGGCAATGCACGTAAAGGAAGTTACAACCGAACACTTTTGTTCTTTTTGAAGCTGTTCTTCATAGTAATGTTGAAAATATTTGTTAATTGAAAACTTTCGAAAGAAGAAAGATATAAGAAATTAGATGAAACTTTATGAAACGCAAACTGGCCCAATGAGCTTCGCTACACATCTGAAGAAGCTGGGTCTTTTCACATCTTCATTATTGCATATGTTAAGCTTCTTTGTAATCCATAGATATAAGGGTAAGCAAATAAGGACGGGCTAAAGTCGGTCGAGTCGACCTTTTGGAAATAATTTTATCAAAAGCAAAATTTTAATGAAATATGTTCTAAAGGAAAATTTTCAATAAAATGTTCTTTAGAGACAACATTTTGCTCAGGCCCAGGCCCTTTTAATTTATTATTACATTACTTTTACTTTAATTGGCTATGACAGAATATTTATTCCACTTGCCGAACGTAGAACAGCGTTCCAAGCGCCTCGATCTTCTGCACTCATTCTAAAATCTCTGACACCAAGTTTCGAGGTGTCTCCCATAACTTGATCTCTCCATCGGGCTTTTGGTCTTCCCGGTTTGCGTATACCACCGTATTTGCCTTCAAAAGACTTCTTTGCTGGAGCTTCTTCATCCATTCTGACAACATGACCTAGCCAACGCAGCCGTTGTATTTTGATGCGTGTAACTATGCTATCGGAGGCCACCGTGGCGCAGGGGTTCGCCTGTGACGCTGAACGCCTGAGTTCAAATCCTGGCGAAACCATCAGAAAAAGTTTTCAGCGGTGGTATTCCCCTCCTAAAGCTGGCAACATTTTTGAGGTACTATGCCTTGTAAAACTTCTCTCCAAAGAGGTGTCGCACTACGGCATGCCGTTCGGATTCGGCTAAAAAAAAGGAGGCCCTTTATCACTGAGCTTAAACTTGAATTGGATTGCATTCATTGATATGTGAGAAGTTTGCCCCTGTTCCTTAGTGGAATGTTCATAGGCAAAATTTGCATTTGCAACTATGCTATCGTCGTCATATAGCTCATACAGATCGTGGTTCATACCTCGCCTATATTCCCCATTAACGCAAACTGGCCCATATATTTTACAAAGAATCTTTCTCTCAAATACTCCAAGCACTGCCTCAACTGTTTTCACAAGTACCCATGCTTCAGAACCATATAACATCACAGGAAGTATCAGTGTCTTGTATAGTGTAATCTTCGTCTGTCGAGAGGTGTCCTTGTTTCTTTAGTCCAAAGTAGCATCTGTTTGCCAGTAATATTCTTAATCTCAAAACTGGTGTCATTCGTTTCGGTTACGGCGGTGCCGAGGTAGATAAATTTACTGACTGTCTCAAAGTTGTGGTTCCCAACTTTCTCCATTTTCTTTATCTGCTCGGTTGTGCAAGGCTTCTTGGGAGTTGAAACCATCCATTTCATCTTATCTCCATTTACTGCCAGACCCATTTTCACTGACTCTCTTTCGATTCTTTCAAAGGCTGCATTTACTACTTCAGGTGACCGACCTATGATATCGATGTCATCGACACAGGCGAGCAGCATGTGTTCTCTTGTGATTAGTGTGCCATATCTATTCACATCTGCAACTCGTTTAATCTTCTTCAGCAGGATTTAAAGAGATCACATGCTAGGCTGTCTCATTGTCTGAAACCTCGTTTGGTATTAAATGGTTCAGATAGATTCTTTCCTATTCTTACTGAGGAACCCGTATCAGCAAGCGTCATCCTACAGAGTCTTATCAATTTTGCAAGGATTCCAAACTCAGACATAGCTTGAAATAACTTTGAACGTAAAGGAGTATCGAAGGCTGCCTTATAGTCAACAAAGAGATGGTAGATGTTGATTTATCCATCTCGGGTCTTTTCCAGGATTTGGCGCAGTGTGAATACCTGGTCTAGGGTGGATTTACCAGGTCTAAAGCCACATTGCTAGGGCCCAATTTTCTCATTGACTTTAGGTTTTAATCTTTCACACAGTACGCTCGAGAGTACCTTGTATGCGATGGGGAGGAGTCTTATTCCTCTGTAATTGGCACATTCCGTCTCGTCTCCTTTCTTGTGTACGGGACATACAATAGTATGCTGAAGTTCCAATCATCGGGTATGCGTTCTTCTAGCCATATTGCGCAGATAAGCTGATGCATACGCCTTATCAGCGTGCCGCCTCCGGTCTTAAATAGTTCAGCGGGTAAGCCGTCGGCTCCCGCTGCCTTGTTGTTTTTAAGTCGGGTCACTGCTACTTGGACCTTATTCTGACTAGGAGGTAAACATTCTATGCCATCATCAGGGATTGGTTCTGCGGTTTCCTCTTCGCCGCCAACGTCCGACACTAGCTGTTGGGTATAATTTTCTTTCCATATCCTCAGCATGTTATTTGTGTCAATTACCAGATTTCCTTTTTTGGCTCTGCTGGAGGATGTGCCTGCACCAAAGCCATCGGTTTGATATTTAATTCTTTGGTAGATTTTCCGGACTTTACTCTGACTCCTGTACATCTCAATTCGCTCACACTCACGTCTTTCCATTTCCTTTCTGCGGAATAGACGTTTCTCCTCTCTCCTTTTCTCCCGATACCTCTCCTTCATCTGGCGCTTTGCTTCTGATTGCAGGATATGCCGCATTCTTGGCTTCATTAGTATCTCGACACTCTTGGTCGTACCATAGGTTTCTTGGAGGAGGCTTCCGGTACCCAAGTACGGATTTCGCGGCATTTTCCATGGAGTGGGCAATAGTTTGCCACTGCGCCATTATATCATCGGAACAAGGAGTGTTTTCATCAAGCAGTTGGATCAGTCGAGTGGAGTATGCCGCTGCCATTTGTTGTGTTTGCAGCTTTTCAATGTCCAGCTTCGGTGCAGTGTCAGATCGAACTTTCCTCGCCATGTTCAAACGGGTGCAAACCTTTACTGCAACGAGATAATGATCCGAATTTATATTCGCTCCACGGATCGATCGGTCATATTCTCTCTCTGGGCGCTCGTAGAAAATATCCTTGGTCTGCTCGTCTTTGTCTTCCGTCGGGGCATGGGCACAGATAAGGCTGATGTTGAAGAATTTGGCTTTTATGGGAATTGTGGCTAGCCTCTCATCCACCGGAGTAAAGCTGGAGACTAGGTGTTTCAGTCTCCGACTAACCACAAATCCACAGCCAAATTCATGCCTCTTGTTATGGCAGCTATAGGATAGTTCGTCACTGGTTGGTGTTGTAGTGACGCCATTCCCAGTCCATCGCACTTCCTGTAAGGATTGCACACGTATCCCTCATTGTGGCGAGCCGCTTGCTCCAAAATCCGTCGCTCGCCGACAGCCGCCCCTAACCTGGGAACAGACGCTGATGTTGGCCATTGGTTATTTGAAGGCGCCAATAACTCGCCTTGTCATCTCGAGTATCATTGGCACTCAGTATTTAATTAAGAGCCAGTGTCACCTGACTCTCCTCTCGAAAATCGCTGAATGCCCGCGGCCGTATTTGCAGCTACTTCTCATAAAAACGTAGCTTTCCACCGTCCGCAACCTGTGGACGCGCCCGGTAGCTTTCAGCTAAGCTTCCCGTGATAACGATGGGCACCACCCAAGTCGTAGCTCAAAGTTTCAGCCTGTGTGGTACTCATAGTCATCCCGTATCGGCCGGGGATTTCCAACAACCGTATGGTTGAAATCGGTCGATCTGGGGTCTTAACATTTTGAGCCTCTAGAAAAGGTTTCAAGTTAACCAAGTTTATTGACGGCAGTCCTCTGGCCTTCACCGCCAAATTGTCTGCCCTTTCATTTCCCTTTACTCCGTTATGGCCCGGCACCCAAACGATGTGGATTTTCCTATCCTCAGAGAAGGCGTTAATCTCCTTCTTACACTGCAAGACTGTTCGTGACTTTACCGTCCTGGTTGTTATTGTCCTTATGGCAATTTTACTGTCGGTAAAGATGTTCACACTCGACGTCCTCGCGTTAGCACCACACCACTTCACGCATTCCGTGATCGCCCGGATCTCCGTCTGCAGGACCCTATTATGGTCAGGCAGTCTAAAACAGATGTCAGTTCCTGGGTTTTCAATGTACACCCCCAGGCCCACTCTGTCCTCTAGCTTTGATCCATCCGTGTAACATGATCTTCCAGATGACCGCGATGGTATGAGCTGCTCCTATCCTCAATCCATTCTTCCATCGCCTTAAGTCTCATAGCCGTAGTGGCTGCCTCACACTTAATGTGTATGTTAATGGGTCGGATATCTAGAATAGTCCTCAGTGCCCTAGCGGGCATGGTCCTCATCGCTCCGCCTAATTTTAATGTATTATTCGTAATCTATTCCCTATTGCCTTTCATTTGAGTCCCATACAGCCATGGTCGGCTAATATGCCCATTTGGAGATGGGCGACCTACATCCTATACTTCGATTTGATTTTGTAAGCCAGATTCGAAATCTACTCCCGAATACCTTTCATTTGAGCCCCATATTGAAATTAACGTCCAATATGTCTGTTTGGGGGAGCTTTGGGGTTGAGCAAGCCTATGTGTACTTAGACTCAAATTGTAATGCCATATTCGTATTCTACTCTCCAATACCTTTCATTTGATACCTATATTGTAACGATCGGTTCACTTTTGATTTTGGGTCGTGTTTTTGGGCTTAATGGGGGAGGGTCCGTCCCCCCTTACGATACCGAAAAATTATATAGCCTACGTTTTCGTTTCGGACAACCCTACACAATATTTCGAGAAAATCGGTTCTGCCGTTTTTCAGTCTATACGGAACAAACAAGCCGAGTCTTATATATCCGTGATTGGCTACTGAGACTATTTTGGGCCTTTTTGTGTAAGTGGGGTGAAAATTTCGAGAAAATCGGTTCTGCCGTTTTTCAGTCTATACGGAACAAACAAAACGGAGCCTTATATATCCGTGATTGGCTACTGTGCCCATTTTGGGCCTTTTTGTGTAAGTGGGGTGACCCCCTATACTTTGACATGATTTTGTATGCCAGATTCGTTATCTATTCCCGCGTACTTGTCATTTAATACCCACATTGTCGTTATCGGTCCACTTTTGATTTTGGGTGCTATTTTTGGGGTAACGGTGGAGGGTCCGCCCCCTTCCGTTATCAGAAAGTTATAAAGCCTATTCCTACTTCCTGATCATACTCGTAATCAGCTCCCGAATACCTTTCATTTGAGTCCCATATTGTAGTGATTATCAAATAAACATATTTTTAGGGGTTTAGGGGCTAAGGCGGCCCCCTGGTACTTGGACCCAACTTTTATTATGAAATTCGTACTCTACTCTTGAATACCTTTCATTTCAATCCCATATTGTCCCGATCGGTCGACTTTTATTTTTGTGAAGTACTTTTGAGGTAAGGGGGAGGGTCCGCCCCCCTCCCGATATCAAAAAAGCTTATGTTTCCTTCCAGACCAACCTCCACAATCTGTGGAAATTTCAAGGTAATCGGTTCAGCCGTTTTTGAGCCTATACGGAACAAATAAACACAAATTGTATTTTATATATAAGATTTGATGTTTAAATTGATTGATTTTCGGGAAATTGATACTCATTTTTGGGGCAAAGACCCTGGGGTCCACGCCCCCACCCTCAAAACGAACTTATTTACCGATCATGCCATTATGGGGCTCATATAAAATATAATTGAACATAGAGCATAAAGCGTATATTTACTGTAAGGGCCAAGTGTCTGGGTGGCCACCCCATCTCAGAAATACCTCCTAAAGCGGAAATATTTACCAATGCGATAATATAGGAGTCAATAGAAAGGCATTTGGGAGTGGAATAAAAATTTACCCAGGAATCGAGAAGGGGCAAACTTCTCACATATCAATGAACGCTTTCCGATTCAAGTTTATACTCAATGATAAGGGTTTTTTTTTAAAGCCGAGTCCGAATGGAGTTCCGCAGTGCGACACCTCTTTGGGGGGAATTTTTCCGTGACCATACATGGCAAATGTCGCCTGCATTAAGAGGGGTTAACCCCGCTTTAAATTTTGTAATATGTTCTCGCCTGGATTCGAATGCAGCGTGATAGGCGGACATGGGCTACAGTACCATCAATTCTATGCTACTGTAGCCCATGGGCGATGTGTTCCCACCCTAAAAAGATATTAGAGAGTTAAAGAAAGCGCAGCGGAGCTGGCCCGATACGACAAGTCCCCAATATAAACCAACTTATTGGCCTGAACTAAATATTGGGTTGCCCAAAAAGTAATTGCGGATTTTTTTACAAGAAAGTAAATGCATTTTTAATAAAACTTAGAATGAACTTTAATCAAATATACTTTTTTACACTTTTTTTCTAAAGCAAGCTAGAAGTAACAGCTGATAACTGACAGAAGAAAGAATGCTATTACAGAGTCACAAGCTGTGAAAAAATTTTTCAACGACGACTATATGAAAAATCCGCAATTACTTTTTGGGCAACCCAATAGTTAACGATTTTTTACTTATATGATACATGGTGAAAGGTATTTAAGGTTCAGCAAGGATAAACTTACAACACTCAAACCTTTTCTGTTGTAACATTCAACTTGTTTCTTATTGTTTTTTATCATATTTTGTATGTAAAGTTCTACTTGAAATGTTGATTTTAATTCAAATGAAAAAACACCATAAACTAAAAACATTTAATTGATAAAAAAACAACTGCAATAAACTTTCACACCACTTAAATTGTTTAACTTTTATTTATTTTTCCATATCGCACATTGATTTATGAAAATTATCTATGTTCATAATTACATATTAATTAGATGGTGTAGTAGTTCACTTTATTCCATAAAAGCAAGCAAACACTTTTCTTGTTTATTCTGTTGTATTGCTCTGCTCTTCTGCACCATGCTTCAATGTGATTGAAAACAAATACAACAACAACAGGTAAATCATACTAAGTGGCTATACAACTTTTTTCCATTCTGCAATTATATAATTAGTAACGAAAAAAAAAATGCAGGGGAAATTTAATATGATTATGAAAATAAATGCCAATAAATTAATTAAACAAATTCATGTTCTGGGAATCTGCAGCAACAACATTGCTAGACATGAATAAAACTTGGAAAAATTTAAATACTATGCATAAACATTCCAATGGATGAAAGGTCAATGCAATGAGAACTGCACGATCAAATCAAGTCAATGATAAGCGGTGTAGAGCAATGGGGCAAAGATTACAAAAAAACCCTTGGTCCTTTAACAAAGCCTTACAAAATTGCTTCTTGGAAAAATGTTATAAAGTATGTTGCCGCAATATGGACAGTAATGGATTAAAACGAAATCTTTTTGAGAGTTGTGATCAAATCGGCTACTCAAATTTAGACCTTATGGAGTGGAGGGGCATATGCCAATCAAGACAAAATGAAACTCCAACAAGTAACAAGGCGTTCGGCCGGACCGAACTTTGGATACCCACCACCTCAGGTATATATCTAAACCACCTTTCGTCAGAATCCGGTGAAAAATGCCCCCATAGCAACTTTATCAAAAGATGGTTCGATTTGGACCAAATTCGACATGAATATTGAGTGGTCTAATAAGTACAAGTCATTGTTCAATTTCGCAGAATAAAATATTGGTCTTTTTTGGTAGCCAAATCTATATATAGACCGATCTGAACCATATACGACACGGATGTTGAAAAGCCTAAAATAAGCCACTGTGTCAAATTTCAGTGAAATTGGATTATAAATGCGCCTTTTATGGGTCCAAAACCTTAAATCGAGAGATCTGTCTAAATGACAGCTTTATTCAAATCTAGACCGATCTGGGCCAAACTGAAGAAGGATATCGAAGATCCAAACACAACTCACTGTTCCAAATTTCGGCGACATCGGACAATAAATGCGCCTTTTATGGGCTTAAAACCTTAAACTGAGAGATCGGTCTATATGAAAGCTATATGCAAATCTGAACCGATCTGTGCCATATTGCAGAAGTATATCGAGGGGCCTAACTTAAATCACTTTCCCAAATTTCGACGACATCGGACAATAAATGGGCTTTTGCGGGCCCAAAACCTTAAATCGAGAGATCGGTCAATACGGCAGCTATAACCAAATCTGGACCGATTTGGGCCACATTGAAGAAGGATGTCGCAGGGACTAACACAACTCACTTTCCCAAATTTCGGCGACATCAGACAATAAATGCGCCTTTTATGGGCTCAAAACCTTAAATCGAGAGTTCGGTCAATACGGCAGCTATATCCAAATCTGGACCGATCTGGGCCACATTAAAGAAGGATGTCGAAGGGACTAACACAACTCACTTTCCCAAATTTCAGCAAAATCGGGTAATAAATGTGGCTTTTATGGCACATTTATGATATGGCAGCTATATCTCAATCTGAACCGATCTGGGCGTAATTGAAAAAATTTTTCGACTATGCTAACACAACTCACTGTCCCAAATTTCAGCAAAATCGGAAAATAAATGTGGCTTTTATGGACCTAAGACCCTAAATCGGCGGATCGGCCTATATGGAAGCTATATCCACATGTGGACCGATCAGGGCCAAATTCAGGAAGGATGTCGAAGGGCAGGATTAGATAATAAATGTGGCATTTATGGGCTTGAGACCCTAAATCGGCGGATCGGTCTCTATGGGGGCTATATCATCATATAGTCCGATATAGCCCATCTTCGAACTTAACCTGCTTATGGACAAAAAAAAAACATCTGTGCAAAGTTTCACCTCATTATCTCTATTTTTAAAGACTGTAGCGTGATTTCAACAGACAGACGGACGGACATGGCTAGATCGTCTTAGATCTTTGCGCTGATCAAGAATATACATACTTTATAGGGTCGGAAATGGATATTTCGATGTGATGCAAACGGAGTGACAAAATGAATATACCCCCATCCTTTGGTGGTGGGTATAAAAAAATTATTTTGTATTTTATTTTGTGAATTTTATACCCTCCGCCATAGGATGGGGGTATACTAATTTTGTCATTCTGTTTGTAACACCTCGAAATAGGCGTCTGAGTTGTTTAGTCTTTAGAAAATTTATCAATGAAATTTTGTGTTTTGGAAAAATTTAAATTAAATTTTGGGACCCGGGCTGATGACAATGTTGCACTGAATTAGTAGAATGTAGTCTTAAGGTAAAACTGTGATGAAGTTTTGTCTTTAAAAATATAACGCTCGAACTTTGTCCTCTGAAAAAATTTAATTTAAATTTGTTTAGAAAAAAATTTCATTAAAACTTTGTATTTAAAAAAAAATAATTTTGAGGTGGTTCTGGTGTGATTAAAATTTTCTCTCTGTAAAACATTATAAATATGAAATTTTGTCATTTTAAGAAGATTTACTAAAATGTTGTGTTTAAAATAATTTTAATTTAATTTTTTTCTATACACCAAATCATTTTGGGGGTGGGGGCTTGTGCCCGAGAGCCCCCCCAGGCTACGTCCCATATAGCAGCTATATCCAAATATGATTCGATTTGGCCCGTTCAAGAACTTAACCAGCGTGCATCAAAAAGACGTATCTGTGCCAAAGTTCAGCTCAATAGCTCAATTTTTGAAGGCTGTAGAGTGATTTCAACAGACGGACGGACGGACAGACACACGGACATCGTTAAATCGTCTTAGAATTTTACGACGATCCGAAATATATATACTTTGTAGGGTCGAAAATTGATATTTCGATGTGTTGCAAACGGAATGACTATGCTACGGTGGTGGGTATAAAAATGGTTGTCATGTTTACTAAATATTGACACTACACGCAACAAATAAAACGTTTACGACAAACAAAGTACTTTTATTACAAAGTTTTTTTCATTGTAACTGTTCAACGTTTTGCTTCAACAAACGTTGTAATAAAACGTAAGCCTGCCGGCGCTTACAGGATTTTTCTTTTGTTGTAAAACCAAAAACTCTTTAATGGAAAAAGTGTTTCGATAACTGCAAAGGATTATTCGTTTACCGGATCAATAATTATTCGCTTGTGACTCTCATACAAGAGAGTAATGGTGACCATATGATCGTGTAGACCAGTGATGGGCAAGCAAATATACTCACGCTATTGCACATGACTATGACCGTACCCATGAAAATAATCCCAAGCAGGCCCAAGGTCAATGGTATAGACATATTCTCAAACAAATTTTTTTTTTTCATTTTGTTGGCTGACAAAACTGCAATCAGTATGTCCAGCACCTTGGTCAAGTGCGGATGTAATGTTACGAAAGTAATGGAGGGTATACCAACCTTGTCATTCCGTTTGTAACACCTAGAAATATTGATCTGCGACCCCATAGAGTATACATATTCTGGATCGTCTCGACATTCTGAGTCGATCTAGCAATGTCCGTCCGTCTGCTGGTAATTTTGCACAGATACACCTTAATGATGCATGTCGTTGGGGATTATACCATACCGGTTCAGACTTTGATATAGCCCCCACATAAAGCGATCCCTCGATTTGACTTGTTGAGCCCCTAGAAGTCTCAATTTTCATCCGATTTTGCAAGTAGTGTTCTGTCGCGACTTCCAACAACTATGCCAATAATGATTCGAATCGGCCTATAACTTGATATAGCTCAAGTATAAACCGATCTCCCGATTTGACTTCTTGAGCCCTTACAAGTCGAAATTTTTGCCCGATTTAGCTAAAATTTTAGCATGTGGTGTACCGCTATGATTTCCAACAACTGTGCTAAGCACTGTATAAACCGGTCCATAATCTCAAATAGCTCCCATATAAACCGATCTCCCGATTTGACTTCTTGAGCACTGACAAGCCGCAATTTTTGTCCGATTTGACTGAAATTGAGCATGAAGTGTTTTGTTATGACTTTCAATAACTGTACCAAGTACGGTCCAAATCGGTTTATAACCTGATATAGCTCCCATATAAAACAATCTCCCGATTTGACTTCTTGAGTCCTTACAAGCCGCAATTGTTGTCCGATTTGGCTGAAAGTTGGCATGCAGTATTCAATTATAACTTCCAACAGCTGTGCCAAATGTGGTCCAAATCAGTTTATAATCTGATATAGCTCCCACGTTATTGCTTGTTTTGTATATTTTTGTTCGATGCCGCCTTTAGGTACCATAAAAAATGGATTTTCCATTAGTCGTGCCGAGTGGAAAATGCTTCTTCTGCGCCCTTCAGAAATCGAATTGGCATATCGATTTGATAGTTCTATTAAGGAAATCTGTCAAATAAACCTATTTCAAATCTTCATTAAGTTTTGTGAATACCGAAAATATTTTGTGAATGTATAAAATATTTAATTATAATTCTTTCCTTCTTTCCAACAGGCATAACTCAAAATACCTTAAGAACACCAAAAGTTGCTTATTTAAAAACTTCTCTACTTTTTTTACAATCTGGCATCTCATAACAGAAAACCAAAACACAAGCAAACCCCACTCAATCAGCCACAAAAAACAACAATGTTCTACCGGTCACACTCAACTTACACTCCATCAGACACACTCGCACTCGACGTCATCGTTTCTTCACTCACATTCGTAGGGCATTGGTAAAACAGCAACAGCAATGCTCAATGGCTTCGTTGAATCATCAGTCTCGTTCAGTCGTAATGTTTTGTTCGTTGTGTGAATATCGTTGAAACGGGTGTTGCATTGCATGTTTCGCCCGCCGCCCGCCCCGCTCGCGTGTTGTTTGTGTGGTGCCAAAACACAGCGGTTACATTGCTGCATTGTTGTGCAAATCGTTAAGAGAGAGAGAAGTAGCGCGTATAAAAGAAGTGTTAAAGAAATAACAACAAACCAAACAACATAATTGGAAATAATTAGCAAATAAGAAAGAAATTTTAAACCAAAATAATTAGAAGAAAAAGAAGAAGATAATTTTAAGCTAACGAAACAAAGTCCCAAAAAAGCAAAAAAATCTTTTAACACGACGACAACAACTACAACAAACTTCGTTGGAAAAAAGTGGTTTGACTACTTTTGTAAACATCTTTTGTTAACAGAAAAAAATTTAGCCAGTGTTTGTTGGTAGCAAAGCATTAATCATCATCATCACCATTAACAACAACTACAACACCACCAACAACAACAACAATAGCGTTGTGAGACCAAACAACATTTGTTTTGTTTGTATTCAAATTCCAGATTTTGGTCTGTCTGGCTGGCAATAAGAGAAGCAAAAGAAGAATGTATGTGAATCTGGCCAAAGATGGAAAATGAAATAGATTGTGTTTTAGTGAAATATGAAAAATTCCAGTGCATGTGCTCACCGCATTAATTAAAACAACAACATCAAGCCGAAAAAGAAATTATTTGTGCACAAGAATATGAAAATTTAAAATTCATAAAATCTAAAGAATTATCAGAAGAAAAACCTACCAAACTAGCAAGCAACCATCTTTTTCCCAATACCTATAAATTGTTGTTGTGCAGCGCGGTTTTACGGAAATTTTAAGTGTGTGTGTGTGTAACGACATTGTTGATGTGCTTTGTGGCCATTGTTATTATTGTTGGTCTCTATTCTTATTCACCTTTACCTTTTGTGCTCGACCCAACGTTTTTTCTGTGAGAAGCGAACGAGCGAGCGAACGCTTGACAGCAGGCAGGTGTGTTTCAGTTATGATGCTCTCTTCTGTTATATGGGGTGATCATGAGAGCGAGAGCAACCAAAGTTGAATTTAACGATCGTTAACTTTTCTTTCCAACAAAAAGTGTGAGCGAGTGCTACGAATAAGAAAATAAACAAAGAAAAAAATAGAAAAAGTAGAAGAAGAAAGAAAAGGTGAAAAAACGTGAATTTCAAACCAAAAACGTTAAAAAATTGTTTCCTTTTCGAAATATTATAAAGCAACCAAATTGAAAATTGGAAGAATAGCCACTGTGATTTAATTTGGTTCACTTCAATACACATTTAGAACCCTTTCGAATAAGAAAACTCTAAACAAAATCATAGCCATGGAGGAATTAGAAAGGCGGCATCCCACGTTTAATCGTTTAACAACAACCCTCACCAAACCCCTGTTGCTGCTGCCAACAAACTCAACTGCGCCGACTGCTGCGGCAGCGACTAACACGACTACGGCGACAACAAGGAGGAGGTTATCAAAGATTAATTTGTGGATTACTTTAACAATCTTTGTCCTCTGCTCACAGATCAACAGCTGTCATTCTTTAGGTAAGTCTTAGCACGAAAATCTCAGCAATGAATCGCATTTCCTACATATTGGATTACACCATCAACATTGGCATATTTTCATTTTGTGGTTGGATATTAGCGCAAAGTACCAGTCTCGGGCAAGGCTCATTTAGTGTTGTGTACTTTGGCTAAGGCACGATGGCACTGTCATCTGTTTTGTGTGACACTTGTTGTAAATGTATCCCTCCCTCCAACCACTTTGACTGTCACATGTCATCGAGTAGATTCAAAGTTTGTGTGTTTCCTAAGAAATCTTGCAGACAAAAAATGAGTACCCAAAAAAAAACCAAAATAAGCCAAAACGTGTTAATTTCCATGAAGCATTTTTCTCATGCTACATGAGATGGTGACTATTCCATATGAAACCTTTCTTGAGAAGTTTAGCTAAATTTTTGTCTTCTAAGCATTTGGTTTTTATTTCCGACAAGCATAGTTGAAATGTACGAGGGATGCTGGCAAAGTTAAAGGTGGGAAAATTGCCTGAGATAAGAAGTTGACAACATTTAAGAAAAATCTTGCAAATCTTGTCCAAAGTCAATGGCAGAGTAAACAAAAATTAAAGGAATAGCAGGGAAACAATAATCTCTAATTTTTGCTCAATGGTCCACAACAACAATAAACATTCAATGCCTTCAATTAATCTGGCTTGTCATCTGTTGTTGTGTTCAGTGTGGTTTTTTATTATTTTTATACCCTCCACCATAGGATGGGGGTATACTAATTTCGTCATGCTATTTGTAACTATTCGAAATATTCGTCTGATTTCCCATAGAGTATATATATTCTTGATCGTCGTGACATTTTATGTCGATCTAGCCATGTCCGTCCGTCTGTCCGTCGAAAGCATGCTAACTGTCGAAGGAGTAAAGCAAGCCGCTTGCAATTTTGCACAAATACTTCTTATTAGTGTAGGTTGGTTGGAATTGTAAATGGGCCAGATCGGTCCACGTTTTCATATAGCTGCCATAACCGATCTTGGGTCTTGACATCTTGAGTCTCTAGAGGTCGCAATTTTGGTCCGATTGACAGAAATTTTGCATGTGGTGTTTTGGTATCACTTCAACAACTATTAACAACTGCGGTAAGTATGGTTTAAATCGATCCATGTTTTAATATAGCTGCCATATAAACCGATATTCAACAACTGTGCCAAGTATGGTTCAAATCGGTCCATAACCTGATATAGCTGCCATATAAACCGACTTTGGGTCTTGACTTCTTAAGCCTCTAGAGTGCGCATTTCTTATCCGATTTGAATGAATTTTGCCTCAAAGTATTTTGTTATGGTATCGAACAACTGTGCCAAGTATGGATCGAATCGGTTCATAACCTGATATAGCTGCCATATAAACCGATCTTGGGTTTTGAGTTCTTGAGCCTCTAGAGGGCGCAATTCTTATCCGATTTGGCTGAAATTTTGCATGACGTATTTTATTCTTATTTTCAACAACTGTGTCAAATAAGGTACAAATCGGTTCACAACCTGATATAGCTGCCATATAAACCGATCTGGGATCTTGACTTCTTGAGCCTCTAGAGATCGCACTTATCCGATTTGCCTGAAATTTTGTACGACGGATCCTCTCATGACCATCAACATACGTTTTTATTATGGTCTGAGTCGGTCTGTAGCCTGATATGGGAGCTGCATATTAATCGATCTCTCTATATTTTAATTCTTGAGCCCCCAAAGGGCGCAATTCTTATTCGAATTGGCTGACATTTTACACAGGTCTCCAACATATAATTTAATTGTGGTCCAAACCGGACCATATCTTGATATCGCTCAAATAGCAGAGCAAATATTTGCTTATATCCTTTTTTGTCTAAGAAGAAATGCCGGGAAAAGAACTCGACAAATGCGATCCATGGTGGAGGGTATATAAGATTCGACCCGTCCGAACTTAGCACGGATTTTTTTTTTTCAAATTTGAATAATTGCATTTAATAGACAATTTCGATAGGTTTTGTACTTTGATAGCCTGGATGAATTCGCAATTTGCTCAAGAATATCAATGAGAATTGCTATGAAAATGGTATATAGAAGAAGTTTTCTATGAAAATGTAATATTAGTGAAACATTTTCATTCAAAATTAGTTTTTATTGAATTATAGTTTGATAAAGCTATCACATAGATTGATCTCTTTATTTAAGGTTTTGAGCATATAAAAGGCGATTTTTAGCCGATGTCGAAAAAAATATCATTTCCTCTGTATTCGCGTAGAATATGGATCCATATCGCACTATATTTGGATAAACTTTCTATATAGATATAAAACGCGATTGAACTCCATGGCAATCCCATGGCAGCCGGTTGTACGTACCGGATTGACCCGATGGAGTTCTTCATCGGCAATTGCTGCCGCCTCAGTGTATAACACACTGCTGCAACAACAACAACAACAACATAAATGCCTTATTTTTAACCGATTTCTCTGAATTTCGGATAGTTGGTTAGTATTGTCTTTTCTATATGCTTCCCTAATATGGTCCACAACAAATCTTAGTTGAATGTTGCTTATATATACCAATCTCTGGATGAAGAATTAGCCTACGATTGTGGGTATCTAATTTTGACTTTGACGAGCTTATGAATTCATTTTTTGCGTTAAATAGGGTAAGTGCTCCTAAATTCGGCATATATATGTAGACGGCACTTTTATTTTTTAAACTCCAATAAACTTCAATAATATTCTCGGCTTTCATTGTAAGAAAAAATTTTTGAGCTGAGTTTACAGATTAGGTCAGAATTTCGTTTTTAGTGAAAGGAAGTCTCTCAACAAGTGCGAAGGTGTCTGTGCTTAAGAAAATAAGTTACAAGGCTTTAAGTGCGGCCGGGCCGAACTTTGGACACCCATAACCAATATAGAGCTGGCATACTATCCAATATAGAGCTGGCATACCATCCATAATCGCACCATTCGATATTTTCGATCATTTTAATAATAAATATCGTTAGTATCGATACTATCGTTAATTTCCCATCACCTATATTTCAAACGAAAATGAGAAGTAAAAATCAATGCACAAATCAATTAAAACCAAGGTTGATAAAGTCAGTTGGAAGACATGAGAGAAATTATTGTACAAAATGTTGTACCTATCGGATGAAAATTGCGCCCTCTATAGGTGCAATATATCTCAAAGAATTCAGTGTCGGATTGGTTATTTTTGTTAAGTTTTGCAAAAAAAATTAACATTTGCGATTGCATCCATCAAAAAAATATCAGTCGATATTCAGTCAAAAAAATTAAATATCGATAGCGCCATCGATATTTTACCAGCTCTACTCCAATATCATGGTAATTTGTATTCATTATCCTTTGCTTGCCTACTAAGAGAAGCCGGGCAATAAACTTGACAAATGCGATCCATGGTGGAGGGTATATAAGATTCGGCTCGGCCGACTTTACCACTCCATAACTTGTTATATTTAGAACTCGTATTAAATCCTACATATAAGTTATTTAATGGATACATATAACTCCTAACTTTATTTATTATATTCTTCTACCTACCGGTAATACGATCATTTCATTATATTCTCAGAACTGAACTGTTGGAAAAGGTATTTTTTATTTTGCTGCCGCTTTTGTTTTGATGATCTTGCCCCACTACCTGAGTAGCCTTCAAATAAAAAATTCTCATAAAAATATATCACATTGTTGTGATTTCCATAAGCAAACATGGCAACGAACCAATGTTGTTGTAGTCATATGAATATGGATCAAGTTTATCTCTGTTCTTTTTTGTTTTTTGCATCTGTTTTGAGTAGTGTTTGCGAGAATTTGTGCATATTGATTTTTTTTTTTTGTTTATGAAGCATAAAAACTTTATTTCCCATACTCCCCAACTGGCAACTCATAATCAGACACTTTCATTTTTGTTTATTTGTATTCTTTGGTGTAATAAACACGTTTTCACAGCAATTTAATATACCAATTATGAACCATTAATCGCACAAGTCTTGCATGTTTTTGCAAAAGGTTTTGTTTTTTTTTTTTTTTTATTTCCGTGACATCTAATGCCCATTAGTATAAAAACGATAAACACTTTGCGATGTAAAAAAAAAGAATATGTTAATTTGATAACACTGTATATAAGTCAGCTGAATGGCAAAAATATGTAACTATAGGTTTCATATAGAATACAAAGTAAAATTTTACAAAAAAAAAAAAAAAAAATATAAAAAAATTTTCGGTTAAACTTATTTAGTATTTAAAATGTTTTCAATATTAGCAATGAAATTTGTATGAAAATGACATCTATCTAGGAAAACAAAGTTCTGTATAACATACCAGTGCCATCTGTCGCCAAGATTGCCATGATATGTTATAAAATACCAGTGCAGGCTTACGTAGAACATCTGTCGCTACGATTGCCATCATATGTTTTTCACAAATTAGTGTGGTCACCCACGGATATCCTTTACCGTGAATGGCAAAATAAAATTAAAACCAATCTATATATATAAAACAAGTAAGAGCGTCCTAAGTTCGGCCGGGCCGAATCTTGGGAACCCACCACCATAGCAAAATTGAAAATTTTTCCCATGAACATTCCACTAAGGAACAGAGGCTAACTTCTCACATATCAATGAGTACAGTCCGATTCAAGTTTAAGCTCAATGATAAGGGGGCTCCTTTTTATAGCCGAGTTCGAACGGCGTGCCGTAGTGCGACACCTCTTTGGAGAGAAGTTTTGCATGGCATAGTACCTCACAAATGTTGCCAGCATTAGGAGGGGAAAACCACCGTTGAAAATTTTTTCTGATGGTCTCGCCAGGATTCGAACCCAGGCGTTCAGCGTCATAGGCGGACTTGCTGACCTCTGCGCTACGGTGGCCTCCACCACCCACCACCATAGATTCTGTTAAAATATGGGATCTATATCTAGTTATAGACCTAATTGGGCCTTACTTGGCGTATTGTTGGGAGTCATAACAACGACTTATCTCACGACCTTCAACATACGCACTAATTATGGTCTGAATCGGTCTATAGCCCGATACAGCTCTAATATGAACCGATCTCCCTATTTTACTCCTTGAGTCTCTTAACGGCGCCATTTTTAATCGAATTGGCTGACATTTTACACAACGACTTCTACTATGTCTTCAACATTCAGTTTAATTATGGTCCGAATCGGACGATAACTTGATATTATAGCTCCAATAGCCATTCTTTCCGTTTATCATATGTTTGCCTTAAAAGAGATACCGGGAAGAAAACTCTACAAATGCGATCCATGGTGGAGGGTATATAAGATTCGGCCCGGCCGAACTTAGCACGCTTTTACTTGTCCATATAATTTTTTGATGTCGGGAGGGGGAGCGAACCCTTCCCCTTACCCCAAAAGTACTACCCAAAAATAAAAGTAGACCGATCGGGACAATATGGGACTCTAATGAAAGGTATTCGGGAGCAGATTACGAATATGGTCAGGAAGAACGAATTGGCTTTATAATTTATTGATAACGGAAGGGGCGGATCCTCCACCGTTACCCCAAAAACACCACCCGAAATCAAAAGTGGTCCGATAGTAGATAACGAATCTGGCATTTAAAAGTCACGCCACCCCCACAAAAACGCCAAAACGGGCACAGTAGCCAATCATGGATACATGGAACTCGGTTTGTTTGTTCCGTATAGACTGACAAACGGCAAAACCGATTTTCTCGAAATTTTCGCAGTTTGTGTGGGTTGGTCTGGAAGGAAACATAGGCTATATAATTTTTTGGTATCGGATGGGGGCGGACCCTCCACCGTTACCCCAAAAACACCACCAAAAATCAGATGTGTACCGATAGTAGATAACGAATCTGGCATATAAATTCATTTCGAAATATAGGGGGTCACGCCACCCCCACAAAAAATGGGCACAGTAGCCCATCACGCATATATGGGACTCGGTTTGTTTGTTCCGTATAGACTGACAAACGGCGAAACCGATTTTTTCGAAATTTTCACAATTTGTGTAGGTTGGTCTGAAAGGAAACATAGGCTATATAATTTTTCGGTATCGGAAGGGGGACGGACCCTCCCCCTTACGCCAAAAACACAACCCAAAATCAAAAGTGAACCGATCGTTACAATATAGGTATCAAATGAAAGGTACTGGAGAGTAGAATGCGAATATGGTATTAAAATTGGAGTCTAAGAACCCATCGGCCCGCCCCAACCCCAAAACTCCCCCATACAGACATATTGGATGTTCATTTCAGTATGGGGCTTAAATGAAAGGTATTCGGGAGTATATTTCGTCTCTGACATGCAAAATCAAATGGAAGTATATTGGGTCACGCCATCCTTTAAAAACGCCATTAGACCCATTATGACTATATGATACTTGGCTAAAGCGATTTTCATAGATTGTGTACGTTTGTCTGGAAGCAAACATAGGCTATATAATTTTAGGCATTAGGGGGAGGCATTCCTTCCCCCTTACCAAAAAAGCGCCACCCATATCCGAAAGTGGTCCGATGGGCACAATTAGGGTATCAAAGGAAAGGTATTGGAGACCAGAAAATGAATATGGTAATAAAATTTGGGTCCAAGTAACCAGCGGGCCCCCCAACGCTAAAACTTCTCTAAACAGATATATTCGAAGTTCATGTCAATATGGGACTCAAATGAAAAGTATTAGGCAGTAGATTACAAATATGGCATAAAACATAAGGTCCAAGTAGTGGGAGGTCGTCCTTATTCCCAAATACCCCCAAACGGGCACATTAGCCGAACATGCCTATATGGGACTCAAATGAGAGGTATTAGGCAGTAGGTTACGAATATTACATTAAATTTGCGTTGCGTGGCGCCTTTTCTTTGGAAATGCAGCACGAATTTGATATCCATAATTGAGTCGAAATGTCTGAGGTGCCATTCCTACCATAATGAGAACATTACCCTAAGGAAAAACATTACCATAAGGAACAGAGAAGGACAAATTCTCAATTCTGAGTGCTTTGCGATTCAAGTTAAAACTCAATTATAAGGGACCTTTTTTATAGCCGAGTCCGAACGGCGTTCCGCAGTGCGACACCTCTTTGGGGAAAATTTTTTAAATGACCATACATGGCATTGTACCACACAAATGTCGCCAACATTAAGAGGGGATAAACACCGCTTTATCCGATGTTCTCGCCAGGATTCGAACGCGTTCAGCGTCATAGGCTACAATGGCACAAATTCGGTCAAGGCGTAAGAAAATTTTCGGAAAAAAAAATAATTATTCTTAGTGTGAATTTTCAAATAATTTATAAAAATTTCGGAAAAGAAGAAAATTCAAGGAAAATTCGCAATTTCGTGGAAATTTTCTTCTTTTCCGAAATTTTTATAAAATATTTGAAAATTCACACAAAGAATAATTATTTTTTTTTTCGGAAAAATTTCTTACACCTTGATAGAATGGCTTTTAAAATGAAATTCAATGTATAATAGAATTTGGAATTCTCTAGTTTAAATTTCAATGCCAATGTGAGACAGAAAACAAAATTTTTGATAACGAATAAAATTTTTTTCTTAACTAAAGTAAAATTTCCACAATTTAGCAGTCACACCCTTTGTTCCTCGTATTGTTTTGACAGGTTGTTAAATGGCGTTACCACAAACAGACTTGCACTAGAAACTTTTTCGCGTTTTATTTTTACCGTTCGTGGCTTATTTATCCAGTACTAAAATAAAACACAGCAATTATTTAAAATTTTAATATTTTTCAATACTATTTTCACTTTTAGTTTAAGTTTCCTTCGATATAACTGAGCGCCATTGTCTTTCTTCATTCTGCACTGGCCCTCTGTGTTGTTTTCAAAACAGACAACCATAAATTCTTAAATTTTCGAATAATTTCATTTAGACACACAATGTTAAAAATTGCATCTGCTTCGAATTTCAACCCCAAAATGCTGACCAGAAATGTCCATGAAACATAGGAAGACAAGTCAACTAAAACAACAACTACAAGACTTCACGTGAATTGGCGTTTTTATTTTTGTTCTTTTTTTCCTTTGATATTTGCTTTGGCTGACATTTGAAATGTGCTTGGGCTGAGCTTCTTGCAATGAAAATCCAATTGTATACAATGCTGCTGCCACAATTTATTTTATTTTGTTTATCCACACACATCTGTATATACTATGTGCAGTTCTTGCTCTCTCTGGCTTTACTATTCAAAGTATGCATGTTTGTGTTTGGCTATGTTTTATATTTTCATTTTTTGTTTTGGTCTTCACTTTGACTTTTTGTTCGATTTGTTTACTTTTAAGTTGTCAATTGTAATTCATGGCTATTTTATGCTTTGCCATTGTCTTTTGGCGTCGTGGATGGCACCTCTCACCCCACTCAACCACAAATATGGGTCATTTGCCCCACTACCAAAGATAACTTAAAAACGGCATTTTGTATACAATTGTAAATGCCACACACACACACAATCTCCCGTTCGTTCGTTCACCAACTCACTCACTCCGTCTTTGGCCATTGTCATATTTTCGTTTTTTGTTGATAATTGGCAAATTGTTATTGTTATGTTGTATTTATTTAGATTACTTAAGACTTCTTTTGTTGGGTCATTTGTTGTCAGTCGCTGTGTGTGTGTGTGTCTCTCAATGCGTCGTTTGTCCCTTCTTCATCAAATGTTTCATTTGAAAAATTGTTTAAGCTTTGTTGCTGCTGCTGCTGCTACTGTTGCTGCTTTTGCTATTATGTGGCTTTTTGAATTGATTGAATTGCTCCGTTTGTGTGGATATTAATTGGCCCCAATGGTTGCTGAGTGATAAAGCTTTTCTTGTTGTTATTGTAGTTTGACTATTCTCTTCTTTTCAAGAAAATGAGATGCTAAATAGGATTTCATTAACTTTACTACACAATTCTATACATACATAACAAGATATTATGTTTTTGGGCAAATTAATCGAATTTTTATATCATTGTAACATTTAAAAGACATAAAGCGTGAGAGAGAGAGAAAGTGAAAGTATAAAGACCAAAGGATTGGTATCAGAAATGGAAATTATTAGTAAATTAGAGTACTTTTTTCTTGTACAAAGATATAAAAAATCTTAACATTGGTCATGCCATAATTACCAGGTAGTGTACGGTACACAGCTGAATAAAATTTTTTCTTGCGAAGTGCACTATCTGTCAACGAGTTTTGGTTGTGTGTGTGTGCATTATAGTCAAGAACCATAACGCACGCAAACAACGAAAAATGGAGTTGCACTAATCACTGATTTTGACAGATAGTGCACTCAATATTTTGTTGTTGGGCAACTGCCACTACCTGTAAATGAATATATCTTGATTTTGGTTAGCCTGTTAGGGCGAGGATCATTGTTTCATGATGTGATCGATTTTCTACAGTATAGAAAATGAAAGCCACTATAGAAATCAATCATAATTCTCAGGAAAACTTATGCCTTACAGAATACACCTTACAAGAGCCAATCAGAAGTGTGGGATATTCCAAGTTATGGTGATGGCAATGTGTAACATGATCTTCCGTGTAACATGATCTTCCAGATGGCAATACTAGGATTCCGTCAATCCAAGACTGTGCCGATGACAGCAGTGCCTCGCACTCGACTTCAAGGTTCATCTGAGGTATCCGATCGGAAACCTCTTCCCTTCTTCCCAGGTTTCCTATCTTCGCCTCGATTATACCGCGATGGTATGAGCTGCTCCCATCCTCAATCCATTCTCCCATCGCCTTAAGTCCCATAGCCGCAGTGGCTCCCTCACATTTAATTTTTATGTCAATGGGTCGGATATCTATAAAAATCTCCAGGGTCCTAGTGGGCGTGGTCCCCATCCTATGCCAAGACAACATGTTCTCTGAACCTGTTGTATGGTCCTTATGTTGCACTTTTTCTCCATCGCAGTCCACTAAATTACTGAGGCGTAAGCAAGTATTGGTCTAACCTTGCTCCTGTAGAGCCAGTGGACTATCCTAGGATTCAGGCCTCTATTTCGAGCCTACGGCCCGCCAACATAGTGCCCAACATCTGTGAGCCTTCTCAGTACGCTCCTGAATGTGACAATCGCCTTATTGAGGAAACAAGGTGGTTAAATTGGCCCACCTTCGTCTTCCTCGTGAACAGGCATATTTCAGTCTTCTCTGGGTTAACATTGAAACCTCTGGGTCTAGCCCAGTCATATGCCATAGGCAAGACCCTTTGCATAGCTCGTTCGGATCCTTACCCCTTAGAAGTATTGTTACATCGTCTTCGTAGCACACGGGTTCAAATCCTTTCTCAGTCAGCATCCGTAATAGGTCATTTTCAGTGGTCACCCATAGCTCGTTCGGATCCTTATCCCTTAGAAGTCTTATAACATCGTCTGCGCATCAGACGGGTTCAAATCCCTTCTCAGTCAGCATCCGTAATAGGTCATTTATGGTGGTCACCCATAGGAATGACAATAAAATGCCCCCCTGTGGCGTGCCCTGTGCCACTTTCTCCCTTATATTTATGCCATGCGACACACATTTTATCCACCTGTTCCTATGCATATGGCTTATCCAGTCACTAAGGACCGGGTCCACCCGGTACGGTTCTAAGGATTGGATCAGTGTGTCGGTCCGTACATTGTTGAAAGCCCCCTCAATGTCAATGCATACCACCAGTGTGTACGTTTTGGCAACGAAGGATTCTTCTATTTTATGCACAACCTCGTGCAGGGCAATCTGCACCCTCCTTCCCTTATCATAGGCATGATGTTTGTATTTGAGCAGGTCGCTGGATGTCATACTCTTTATCATGGCATCCACAATACGTTCCATGGTTTTGAGTATAAATGACGTAAGGCTTATTGGTCTGTAGGCCTTTGGTGTCGCATAACTTGCCTTGCCTGGCTTGGGTATAAACACCACCCTTGCCTCCTGCCAGGCTTTCGGAGTATATGAAAGTCCTATGCGCTCTGTGAAAATTTTGGCCAGACGAGGCGCCAGATAGTCTGCCTCTTTCTGTAGTAAAGCTGAAAATATTCCATCAGGTCCGGGTGACTTAAATGGTTTGAAGCTCCTCAAGGATTCCTTCACCACATATTCCGTAATTATTAAACTTCGATCAGCGTCATTATTCCAAGATTCCGGTGTCTCCGTGAGTCCCTTCGTATCCTGTGAAAAATGGGTTTTTATAAAAAGCCTCAACATGTCCTTCGTTGTCTCTGCTCTCACTCCCATGTCGTCTACTAAAGTTTCAGTTTGGACATGGGTTTTTGAGAGAAACTTTTTTATCTTGGCGGCGTCATTAACGCTATCGGTCTGTTCGCAGAAAAACTTCCAGGAGGCACGTTTTGCCCCTCATGCAATCTTATTGTATTCCTTGAGCCGTGTGTAATACACATCCCAATAAACTTCCGCTTTTTTACGAAGTGCTCTGTTAATGTTAGTATGCGGACCTCTTTTCCAATATTGCGAATCTCCCCGGTCATCCAGAGTTTTTCTTTTTTTCTGATTTCCTTTCCCGAAGAGGACAACTATCTTCGAAGGACCCCACTAGTGCCGTCGTTATCCTGTTGACATTTTCGTCAATGTCTTCTATGCTTGGACAATCTAAACTATCTTGCCCAAGTCTTCTTCTGAGTAGCCTTCCGAATTTTGTCCAGTTGGTTTTAAACTTATTCCGCTAGCTTGTGGGATTCGGTGCTGACCGTGCTATTCTTTACCTTATGTAGCGATTGTCAGAGAAAGAGTTTTCCATGGAGACCCTCCAATTCTGAACCTCATCGATCAGATTTTCCGAACATTTAGTCACATCTAATACCTCCTCCCTAATCCTTTTAACAAAGGTAGCGGAGTTACCAATATTAAGTGTTATTAGGTCGTTAGTATTCTAGAACTCTGCCAGGGTTTGGCCCCGCTTATTAGTGTAGATGCGTTTAACTGTGCCATCGTCCTCACACCTGTATGAGCAGGTCATAAAGCTCATGGTGCATACGACGTGTAAACACCATACCATTGATTTTTCTCTCAAATACTCCAAGTACCACCTCATCTGCTTTCGCGGATAGTATCAGTTTCTTGTATAGTGTAATTTTCGTCTGTCGAGGGATGGCTTTGCTCAATCCAAAGTATCATTTGTTAGCCAGTATGTTAGCCAGTATTTTTACAGCGAAGTCGAGTTAGATAGAGTTACAGTTCCCAACTTTCTCCATTTTTTTATCTCCTTAAAATTACAGCTTTCTAGGAGTTGATATCATCCACTTTGCCTTGTCTCAATTTACTGCCAAACCCATTCTCGTAGATTTTTCTTTCGATACTTTCAAAGGCTGCAGTTACTGCTTCCGGCGACCGACCCATAATACTAATGTTGTCGATAGTGGCGAGTAGCATATTTTATCTTGTTAGTAGTGTGTCATGCCTTTTCACACCCGCTTCTCGTATAATCTTCCCGAGCAGGATATTACAGCGATCACACGATAGATCTGAGATTTGAAACTAAGATCACTTACTTTAGTTGGCTATGACAGAACGTTTGTTCCACTAGCCGAACATAGAATAACGTTCCAAAATCTCTGACACCAAATTTTGAGGTGTCTCCCACCACTTGATCTTTCCATCGGGCTTTTGGTCTTCCCGGTTTGCGTGTTTTGGGAGTTGAAACCATCCATTTCCTCTTATCTTCATTTGCCATATTCACTGACTCTTTTTCGATTCTTTCAAAGGCTGCCGTTACTACTTCTGGTGACCGACCTATGATATCGATGTCGTCGGCATAGGCGAGTAGCATTTGTTCTCTTGTGATTAGTGTACCATATCTACTCACATTTGCATCTCGTATAATCTTTTCCAGCAGGATATTAAAGAGATCACACGATAGGCTGTCTCTTTGTCTGAAACCTCTTTTGGTATTTAATGGTTCGGAGAGATTCCTTCCTATTCTTACTGAGGAACGCGTATCAGCAAGTGTCATCCTGCAGAGTCTTATTAATTTTGCAGGGATACCAATCTCAGACATGGCTTGAAATACCTTTGAACGTAAAGAAGGATCGAAGGCGGCTTTGTAGTCAACAAAGAGATGGTAGGTGTTGGTTTGTCCTTCTCGGGTCTTTTCCAGGATTTGGCGCAGTGTGAATATATGGTCTAGGGTGGATTTACCAGGTCTAAAGCCGCATTGATAGGGCCCAATTATCTCATTGACTTTAGGTTTTAATCTTTCACACAGTACGCTCGAGAGTGCGTATTGGGAGGAGACTTATTCCTCTGTAGTTGGCTCATTCCGTCTAGTCTCCTTTCTTGTGTACGGGACATAATATGCTGAGGTTCCAATCATCGGTTATGCGTTCTTCTAGCCAGATTGCGTAGACAAGCTAATACATACGCCTTATCAGCGTGTCGCCTCCGGTCTTAAATAGTTCAGCAGGTAACCCGTCAACTCCTGCTGCCTTGTTGTTCTTTAGTCGGGCCACTGCTACTTGGACCTCATTCTGACTAGGAGATAAACATTCAATACCATCATCATTGATTGGTTCTGCGGTATCCTCTTCGCCGCCAACGTCGGACACTAGCAGTTGGGTAAAATGTTTTTTCCATATCCTCAGCATGTTATCAGTGTCAGCTACCAGATTTCCTTTTTTGTCTATGCAGGAGGATGTGCCGCACCAAAGCCATCGGTTTGAAGTTTAATTCTTTGGTAAAATTTTCGGATTTCATTCTGTGACTCCTGTACATCTCAATTCGCTCACACTCACACCTTTCCATGTCCTTTTTCTTTCTGCGGAATAGATGTTTCTCCTCTCTCCTTTTCTCCCGATACTTCTCCTTCATCTGTCGCTTTGCTACTTATTGCAGGGTTGCTCTATATGCCGCATTCTTGGCTTCAGTAGCATCTCGACACTCTTGATCGTACCATGGGTTTCTTGGGGGAGGCTTCCGGCTTCACTCATTTCCATTTCCTTTTTCTTTTTGCGGAATAGTCGTTTCTCCTCTCTTCTTTTCTCCGGATACCTCTTCTTCATCTGGCGCTTTGCTACTGATTGCAGGGTTGCTCTATATGCCGGATTCTTGACTTCATTAGCATCTCGACACTCTTGATCGTACCATGGGTTTCTTGGGGGAGGATTCCGGCTTCACTCATTTCCATTTCCTTTTTATTTCTGCCGTATAGACGTTTCTCCTCTCTCCTATTCTACCGATACCTCTCCTTCATCTGGCGCTTTGCTACTGATTTCAGGGTTGCTCTATATGCCGCATTCTTGGCTTCAGTAGCATCTCGACACTCTTGATCGTACCATGGGTTTCTTGGAGGAGGCTTCCGGTACCCAAGTACGGATTTTGCGGCATTTTCCATGGAGTGGGCAATAGTTTGCCACTGCGCCATTATATCATCGGAACAAGGAGTGCTTTCATCAAGCAGTTGGGTCAGTCGAGTGGAGTATGCCGCTGCCATCTGTTGTGTTTGCAGCTTTTCAATGTCCAGCTTCCGTGCAGTGTCAGATCGTACTTTCCTCGCCATGTTCCAACGAACCTTTGCTGCAACAAGGTGATGATCGGAATCTATATTTGCTCCACGGATCGATTGTATTGGGCTGCCCAAAAAGTAATTGCGGATTTTTCATATAGTCGGCGTTGACAAATTTTTTCACAGCTTGTGACTCTGTAATTGCATTCTTTCTTCTGTCTGTTATCAGCTGTTACTTTTAGCTTGCTTTAGAAAAAAAGTGTAAAAAAAGTATTTTTGATTAAAGTTCATTCTAAGTTTTATTAAAAATGCATTTACTTTCTTTTAAAAAATCCGCAATTACTTTTTGGGCAAACCAATATCTTAAAAATTTAATTTGTACAAAATTTTTGCCGTCAAAAAGATTTTAAATCTCTCCTAATCAATTCACAGGACGTACTGAAACTAAGAACAACTCTTTAAAAAATGGCATCTTTTTAGAAACTGAAACACTAGAAATAAATTGAACAAATTCTTTAAAACTTCCTTCTTTATCAGCATTATCCCAATGTTAATAATAACTAGAAATGATAGAAATCAACTAAAGGCATTTGCCATGTTGAATGAATCAAATTTCATGCCCAACTCAAGCTTGTTTGAAATTTGAATTTACCAAAAAAATTTTTATCTTACTGTACTGTGTAAGAAATTGTCCTAATTTCAGTCAATCAATATATACATTTCCCTTCTCAAAATGTTTCCTTTCCCTAATAGTCTTCCCCAATGACTAAAAATTGACATTAAATGTCCAAATAGAGTCTAGCATTAAACACCGTTTTAAAAAGTCACCAGTTTTACAGTTTGAACTCTTATCGAAATAGCACATCGGCGTCACACCATCCAGACCACAAATCCACAAAAGCCCCAAATGCATAGCTAATGGTGGCCACAATTATCACTTCCTATGGCTGCCTTTATAGGTAAACTAAATGGCGTAACCGCAATGCTATGACCGCCATTTGAGCAATATAAGAATTAGCCATTTACAACGATTACAAGTTTCACAGTCACTTCTTTAAATGCAAAGCAAATTAGAAGACCAAGAAAACAGTAAAATTTCAATATTTTACTTTTAATTACAAATGATGACTGGTTTGGATTGGATTCAATAGGGGGACATATCACTGCATTAAACTCTTCAAAAGATATGGAATTTGTTATTTCATGTCATGTTTGCCCTTTAAGGCTTAATTGGTTTCGGTTGTTCTATTTGTTGGCGCTTAAACACATCCGTTATAATTAAATTTTAGTGTCGCGTTTACTATTCATGTAATCAATGCACACTTCAATTTGGGCTTCGCTTCATATCTTGTCAATGCCTCCAACGCTTTGCCCAACTCTCGACCACTTTTTTTTTTTTCATTTTCCACTATTATAGTCTGCAGTGTGAATCATATATTCACATTTAACGGATATTCTTCTATGTTGTAAATTCATTTTAGTAACAAATTCTCTGCCACCATGTTTGTTGCATGCAGCAGCATAGTTTGAATGTTGGATGAGTATGTGCGATATTGAAATGTTTGTGCATGTCGATGCAACGTGAAGTACGTGTTGATGACACTTAATACCATTTTGAAGTTGCGTTTATTCCTGGCAAATATTTATTTAAAATCGATTGTTGCCAGGATATGAGCTGAGGGCCTATTATGCTGCAGCACAGTGTTTAATATCCTCTTCTGGCTATTGTGGGAGGGGAATATGATAACAGCAAACATTGTCTGCTAACTTCTTCTGGTTAATTCTGCTGCTATTACAGCAGTCTTTTGCTGTTTAAGCAAAATGTTTGCAGTTTTAGAACAGCAAGCTGTCTGCTGAATATACTGTTTGCTTAAATTATCTGCTGTTTTAATAATAATGGGATTGTTAGGCGGATTATTCTAATACGTTGTGTGCTCTAAAAGCTGTAAAATTTGTTTGGAGTTGTAGAAAATGTTTTTTTTTTTTTTTTGATTCATCAACAACATGCAATCAATGTATGTTGAGTGTTTGTTGTTGTAGTTAGTATAGTAGATTTTTAAATCCAACACCCTAGGATGGGGGGTTTACTAATCCAATCATTTCATTTGCAACACCTTGAAATATGGATCTGCGAACCCATAACGTCTGTATATACTTAATCATGTCAACATTCTGAGTCGTTCTATCCATGTCCGTACGTCCTTTTGTCGAAATCACGATATAGCGGTCAGACGCGTAAAGTTTGCGGCTTGAAAGTTTGCACGTATACTTCTTATTCATGCAGATGTTGGGGATTGCATATTGCCCATATCGGTTCAGATTTGGATATAGCTCCCATATAAACCGATCTCCCGATTTGACTTCCTCAGGCCCTGGAAGCCGAAAATTTTGACCAATTTGGCTGAAATTTTGCATATAATGTTCTGATACGACTTTCATCAACTGTGTCACGTTTGGTTTGATTCGGTCTATAACCTGATATAGCTCCTTTATAAACCGATCTCCCGATTTGACTTCTTGAGCCCTTATAAGTCGCAATTTTTGTCCAATTTGGCTGAAATTTTGCATGTGGTGTTCTATTCTGATTTTCAACAACTGTGCCACCTATGTTTCGATTTGGTCTATAACCTGATGAAGCTCCCATATAAACCGATCTCCCGATTTGACTTCTTGAGCCCTTATAAGCCGCAATTTTTGAGAAATTTGACTGAAATTTTGCATGCGGTCGATCTCCCGATTTGAGTTCTTGAGCTCTTATAAGCCGCAATTTTTGTCCAATTTGGTTGAAATTTTGCATGTGGTGTTCTGTTATAACTTTCAACAACTGTGTCAAGAATGATTCGAATCGGTCTATAACCTGATATAACTCCCATATAAGCCGATCTCGCTACTTGACTTCTTGAGTCCTTATAAGCCTAAATTATTGTCCAATTTGTCTGAAATTTTGCATGCGATGTTCTGTTATGACTTTCAACAACTGTGCCAAGAATGGTTCGAATCGGTCTTTAACCTTATATAGCTCCCATATAAGCCGATCTCGCTACTTGACTTCTTGAGCCGTAAAAGCCGCAATTTTTTGTCCGATTTGCCTGAAACAACTGTCTCAGGTCCAAATGGGTCTTCAACCTGATGTGGCTTCCATATAAATCGATGTCTCGACTTGACGTCTTGAATACTTGGAAGACGCAATTTATGTCCGATTTGCCTGGAACCCGTAATTTTTGTCCGATTTATTTTGGTTAAAAGTTTGCTAAAAAAATCATCTGTTTGCTAACACAACAGTCTTGTCTGCTTTCGCCATGTCAGCAGTTAATAACTGCTATTTTAGCAGATTTTTTTTCGTTAGTTTTAATAAAAATATTTGTAGACATTCTGAGCCAATTCAGGACGCTTACTTTAGAAGGAGTAAAGTTTGAAATCTTCTACAAATACTTGCTGTTAGTGCAGGGTGGTTGGTATTGTAAATGGGCCATATCGGTCTCGGATCTTGACTTCTTGAGCCTAAACAGGGTGCAATTCGAACTTACTGGTATCCAAGGGTAAAGTTGCGCCTCTGAAAACTGTTAGTCTGCCGAGGCTTGAATTATGCGGAGCAGTGCTATTGTTAAAATTGCTAAAATGCATTGGTAAAAAAAATTTTTTACTACAAGCGATTTATTTCTGTGGTCTTATTCCACAATAGTGTTTAGACAAGCCTCCATATCACTGAAAGGCGTTTGTGACAAACAAAGTTTCGGAAATATGGGATAACGTTGATAATGCAACTTGAAGACATTTTACCAGGAATTAGCATCTAATGTGCCAATGTCTGCTGGGTTTTAATCCAGCTCAATTGGAGTAACATTTAATCTGGTGGCATGGACCCATGTGGCTTCTGAAAAATTCGGACTACTGGCCAAAGCAGACCACGTTCAAAGAACCTGAACTAGAAAAGAAAGTGGTCATCTGTCAAACCCAGACACAAACTGGGGAGATTCTGGATCGGTTTTCATCGTTCAGTTGGGCATTGAGAGTTATTTGTTGTCATCTCACTTCTCAGGAGATGAACACTGCAACATACGTGCCAAATATGGTTGGAATTGGCCTAAAACCTAATATAGTTTCTATATAAACCGATTTCCCGATTGCTATTCTGCGAACCTAGGGAGCGCAGCTCTTGCCCTGTTTGGTTGAAAATTTGCACAACGACATCACCTATGATCTTCAACATACGCGACAAACTTTATCTCCATTGGTCCATAACCTGATATAGCTCCCCTATAAACCGATCTTCCGTTTGTATTTCTTGAGCCCTTATATGGGGCAGATCCTTGGCTGAAAGATTGCACAGTGCCTCCTACTATGACCTTCAACAAACGGCCCTGAATCGGTCTAAAATCTGAAATAGCTTCCATAAATACCGATCTTCCGATCGCACTTCTGGCGCCCCTAGAGGCCGTAGTTCATGTTTGAATTTGCTGAAATTTTGCACAACTACTTCTCCTATAGCCTGCAACATGCTCAACAAGTATGGCCTGAATCGGTCCATATTGTTCCCCAATATGGCGTAATTCTTATACGACTTGGCTGAAGTTTTGATCTGTGACATCTACTGGGGTCTCCAACATCCAAACCATGTGTGCATCAAAACGGTTCATAACTCAAAACAGCTTCAATAGCATATCAATTCTCATCCATTATCCTTTGTTTGCTTAAAAAGAGATATTGTGCAAAGAACTTGGCAAATGCGATCCATGGTGGAGGGTATAAAAGATTCGGTCCGCTGCTCCTTCTTTCACACTTCAATATTTTTATTTAAGCCCTTTATGGATATGATCGACAAAAAAAATCCTATTTTGGGGGTTTGATGGCTTTCAGACATTTCGCCCAATTCGTGCTCTACATCCAAACACCTCTCATTTAACGCCTATGGTCGACAAATGTGTTCGGTTTGTTGGTGTTTTGGAGGTGGTGTGGCCACCTAAAAATGATCAGCTTCGTGCTCTACTCTTTTGGTCCTAAAAAAGATCAGCTTCGTGCTCTACTCACAAATACCTCCTTATTTAAAGCCCATGTTGTCAGTTAATTAGGAGGCCACCGTATCGCAGAGGTAAGCA
Organism: Stomoxys calcitrans; assembly: GCF_963082655.1. Classification (NCBI taxonomy): domain Eukaryota; kingdom Metazoa; phylum Arthropoda; class Insecta; order Diptera; family Muscidae; genus Stomoxys; species Stomoxys calcitrans. Next base: position 124,296,401 of record NC_081555.1, read on the forward strand.
GGTCCGTCTATGATGCCGAACACCAGGGTTCGAATCCTGCCGAGAACGTCATTAAATATTTTCAGTGGTGTCATCCCTGCTAATGCTGGTGACATTTGGGAGGTACTCTTTCAAAGGTTAGCATGTCCGCCTATGATGCTGAACGCCTGGGTTCGATTTCTCTCCAGAACGTCATTAAAAATTTTCAGCGGTTATCATCCCTTGCTAATGCTGGCGACATTTATGAGGTGCTCCTGCCTTGTTGAAATTTCTCCTCAAAGAGGTGTCGCATGCCGTTCGAATTTGGCTATAAAAATTAGGTTTCGGACATCACCCATTGATATGTGAAAAGTTTGCTCCCTTCGATGTTCCTTGCCGGAATGTTCATGGGCAAAATTGCATTTGCATTGCTAGACAGTAAAAAAGTCCTATTCGCAGGGTGTTATGGGGTTGGGGCGGCATACCAGACACTTGGTGCTGAAAGTGGATATTCTAGCTTTACTCCAAAATTTCTTTCATTTTAGTCCCATATTGCCATGTTTGCCAAATATATTCGATTGGGGAGGGTTTTGGGGTTATGTCCGTGAAAATAAAGTTAACTCTAATTAGCAGAGACACAATCCCATTCAATTAACAGCACTCTGTTACGAGCTTAGCAGAGCTATGCTAACAGCTTAACAGAAAATATCTAAAAATAAAATCCAGAAAAATAATTAAAAAAATTCAGAAGAAACGAAAGCTTCCTTCGCTATAAGTGGGTACCTCTTATCCCTCCCAGTTTTTTTTTTCACTTTTCGCTTTGGACTTTTAAGTGTTGTTGTTATCCATTATGCATTTTTTACATCGTTTTATGCATTTTTTACAAAATTAGCAATGTGTTTTGTCCTTTTCTGTTTCCTAGTTGTGGTTTCCTCTGAATTCTTCCATTATTTTTCTTTATTTTATTTTAAGATCTTTTCTGTAAAATGGTTAGCATAGCTCTGCTAAGCTCGTAACAGAGTGCTGCTTATTGAATGGGTTTGTGTCTCTGCTAGTTAAAGTTAACTTTATCTTCACGGAAAATTTGGGGTTGGGGCGACCCTCTTAACACAATAGTATATAAGATTCGTTTTACACTCTAAAATACCTTTCATTTCATGTCATGACTGAACTACGTATCGCGGTTAAGGGTTTTTGGTGTGTGGCGGTTCCCCCAGGTACCCCTCTCAACTGCTATACTTTTGTTTTTAGGTTACTCTAAAAGTGTAAACAAAATCTAGCTTGAAACCAATCATCAAACTTCGAGGTCTGGTGTTTTTGAAATTAAAGTAAGGGGAGGGTCTGCCTATCCCCTTCTGATTTGGAAAAATACGTACCCTGTTTAAACCTGTTTTTAGATTTTTTTTGGACAAAATTTCATATCGTGTCATGTCAATGTCAATATTTTATTTTTTCAATAAAAATTTCTTTTACATTTGGTTTTCAAAGAAAATTTCCTTCAAAGAAGTTCCCGAATCATAAATTTTTGTAATTTTTTGTTTGGTTCATGAAGCCTACGCAAAATTTGTTGTGGTACATATGGCAGGTAACAACTCTGTTCCCTGAAAACTCACCTGATTTCACTTGCCATCCCTTCCGCCCAACTTTTCCTAGATAAAATTTGCATGAATACAACTCCTAGTTATAGCAAAGCGATTGATCATCCCAATCCCATGCAATGTATTATTCCAAAAATAAATTCATAATTAGCACATTTATCAGCATGGCTAAACAAAGCAAAACTATTGCCAATGGGAAAGGCTGCATGGGTCGCCATCATGCCATAGAATTAATAAACAATAGCAGACCCACAATGCCATGTGACATAATCCAGCGTAACTCAGAACATTGAAATGCTACATGGGCATCGCCCAGAACGCAGTGCGTCAGCAATGTCAACGATGCGGTGGTTTCCATTGTATTTTCAGTCCACCTATCTCCATACATAGTACATACGCAGTTGCACTCTTAAATATTTGTGAAATATTGCCGGAATGTCCTTTCACTAAAACATGATAACAACGCATAACGCACATGCCATGGCTACCATAGATTCCACATCCTAGTAAGGGGAATATTCGCGAATGACCTCTAACCATTACCGTTCTCATGACCCTTGAGGTTCAGCGATGTTTATTGACAGCTGGTGGAGATGGCCACACACAGGCAAAAAAAAAAACACATTGGCTCCCTGAGCTATGCGAATTAGATAGGCCAATGTAAAGCGGGAAAATTAGTTTTCAGTCTACCATTTATACTAGGCCTCCTCTCCTAGCCCATGTGTTGCAAATGCAGGAAATGTGTTGGCATTAGAAAAATTCATTGTTTGTCGTCTAGTTTGTAGACTCACCATTGCATTTTCGGCACCACAATCACCGCTGGTGAATGTGAGTGTGTAGGCGCCCAAATATAGAATACACATGTTTCCACATCATGTGTTAGGCCTGGCTGGAAGTGCCAGAATCCTGTTGTATGTGCTGTTTTGTTTTTTTTTTTTCAATGACACCAGCAGGCAGTAACGAAGTAGGGCTGTCGGCGATCAGTGTAATCTGATATTTTTGTATGGTCGATTATTATTTTTTTTTTTTAACATGTCTTTTCCATAGGCATTGTGAATGCTGCACTGCTGTTATGCGAGAGATGGCGAAAATTTTAGTTTCACAGTAGCTTCATTAGTTTAAATTTGTTTAGCCCTAAGGCGGCAAATCAGCAAAGGAAAAATTACATGACCCTTAAATCACAATGTGTAGCTAGCATTTAAAAGTAGTCTTACAATGGGATGGTATTGTTGTGGTTGTGGGCAAAGTGGGTTATAAATGACCCTAGAAGCTAAAAGATTACGCTACACGCCTTGCTTCGAATTCTAGCAAGCTTATCAGAGATACATTTTAGGTTGGTCCCCTAACTAGCCTTCATCCATCTAAAGTTTCTTTGTGGAAAGCTGTCGCTTACAGTTCGGACTCAGGTGTTGTAGTTTCGTTTGTGCTATAACGGACCTCGTTGAAAAAGCTGTTAGGACGGGCTAGGACCAGCGGGCTTGACATAAATCCCAGATTGACTGTCACCTGTCCCAAATGGGGTAGAATTCCCACTCTCTCCTGAGTCCAAGTACTTAAGCGTAATTCTTGACCAAAAAAGAGGCGAAGACTACCTGGCTTGGTATAAATCCCCAGAAAGATTGACCTGGTACTGAAGACATTGAGCGTCTTTAATTTCTGTGTATCGTAGTCGGTGGGAAAGATATTTGCCGGGCTTAACATAAATCCCAGAATGACTGCGACTTTTCCCAAATCGGGTAGAATTCCCACTCCTAACTGAGTTCAAACTGGACTCTACAAGGAACGTCCAAAAAAGGGGCGAGGACTACATGGCTTGGTATAAATCCCCAGAAAGATTGAGCTGGTACTGAAAACACTCAGAGTGAGTGTTTTCAGGGAACCTGCTTGGGTGAAGTAAAACTGGCGCTCTCTCCAGAGGTCAACTACAACACGTAGGGGATGATCCCTATACATGCAAATGCATTGTGTTGACGGAAGGACAGTTAGGAATGGGATGGCGGGAAGAGGGAGTAGTATTTATTGGCATTAATCTTGAATTTCTGTAAATCGTAGTCGGTGGGAAAGATATTTGCCGGAAGTTGATTCAACATACGAACACTTCGGGCGAAAAGGAAATTACTTCTGTAGTGCATTAATCGGTCAAAGATAATTCGCCCAATCAATCACAAACGGGTGTGAATTCCTGGAAAGTCTTGTATTTTTGACAAACATGCTTACGTCAGGAGTAAGAAGGTGGATTTCAGTTTAAGCCCACCATGAAAGTTATGATGGAGCAGTGCTGCGCAAAGTGCAGGCACTAAGATGCTTGAATGATGGAGGCCACTGTAGCGCAGAGGTTAATATGTCCGCTCTTGACGCAGAACGCCTGGGTTCGAATCCTGGGGAGACCATCAGAAAAAATTTTCAGCAGTGGTTTTACCCTCCTAATGGTGGCAACATTTGTAAGGTACTATGCCAAACTTCTCTCCAAAGAGATGTCTCACTGCGGCACGCCGTTCGGACTCGGCTATAAAAAGGAGGCCCCTTATCATTGAGCTTAAGAGTTGAATCGGTCTCTATTCATTGATATGTGAGAAGTTTGCCCCTGTTCCTTAGGGAATGTTCATGGGCAAAATTTTCAATTTTACGTGGATTCTTCTTTCGACACTTCGACCATCGGTTATCACATTGTATTTTCATGCCCAGAACATCAAGAGCGTTTGATATCTCAATATACATTTTGTCGATAGTTATTGACGATTGTAAAGAGTTTGCGAATCGTTTGTGAGACAAGAAACTGCCACCAACTCAAAAATGGCCAGCAAGTCCTGACGGATTGTATTATTTATAATTCGCCTCCTGTCTCCAATCTCATGGAGATTCGGCCTATGGTCGAATGAATATGAATGAAAGTGATTGCTATCATTAGCAAATGAGTAGACTGGATTCGAAGTCTGACTCGGTAGATCGTCAATAAAAATAAGAACAAATAAAAGGGCATTAAGTTCGGCCGGCCCAAAACTTTGTACACTCACCACCTCGGGAATATTCGTCATAATCCGGTCAAAACTGCTTCATTTATGCACCCATAGCAACTATATCGAAATATGGTCCAATTTGGACCGAATTAGGCACGAAAATTGAGTGGTCCAATAAATACAAGTCACTGTTAAACTTTGTAGAAAAAACTATTGGTTTTCTTGGCAGCTATATTCAAAATATAGAGCAATCTGAACCAAATACAAAAAAAAAATGTCGAAGGGCCTAACACAACCCATAGTCCCAAATTTCGGCAAAATCGGACAATAAATGCGCTCTTTATGGGCCCTTTATGGCAGCTATATCGAAATCTGAAACAATCTGTGCCAAATTGAAATATGATGTCGAGTGGCCTAACACAACTCACTGTTCCAAATATCGGCAAAATCGGGCAATAAATGCGCCTTTTATGGGACTTAGTCCATAGATCGAGACATCGGTCTATATGACAGCTATATCCAAATCTGGACCGATCTGAGCAAAATTAAAGTTTGGTGTCGAAGGACATTACACAACTCACAGTTCCAAATTTTGGCTACATCGGACAATTAATGCGATAATTGTGGGCCCAATACATTAAATCGAGAGATCGGTCTGAATGGCAGCTATATTCAAATTTGGAATTATCTGGGCCAAATTGAGGAAGGATGTCGAAGGGCCCAACACAACTCACTGTCCCAAATTTTGGCTACATCGGACAATAAATGCGCCTTTTATGGCCCCAAGACCTTTAATCGAGAGATCGGTCAATATGGTAGCTATATCTAAATCTTGACCGATCTGAGCCAAATTGCAGAAAGTTGTCGAAGAACGTACCGCAACTCGCTGTCCCAAATTTCGGCGAAATCGGACTATAAATGCACCTTTTATGGGCCAAAAACCTTATATCGAAAGATCGGTCTATATGGCAACTATATCCAAATTTGGACCGAGCTGTGCCATATTGCAGAAAGATGTCTAGGGGCCTAGTTAAACTCACTGTCGCAAATTTCGACGAAATCGGACAACAAATGCGCCTTTTATGGGCCCAAAACCTTAATTCGAGAGATCGGTCTATATGGCATATTGTAGAAAGATGTCGAGGGGCTTAACACAACTAACTGTCCCAAATTTCAGCGATATCGGACAATAAATGCGCCTTTTATGGGCCCAAAACCTTAAATCGAGAGATCGGTCTATATGGCAGCTATATCCAAATCTGGACCGAACTGAGCCAAATTAAAGTTTAATTTCGAAAGACATAATACAACTCACTGTCCCAAATTTCGACGAAATCGGACAAAAAATGCGCCTTTTATGGGCTCAATACCTTAAATCGAGAGATCGAACTATACGGCAGATATATCCAAATCCGAACCAATCGGGACCAAATTGAAGTAGGATGTCGAAGGGCCTAACACTACTCGCTGTCCCAAATTTTAGCAAAATCAGACCATAAATGTAGCTTTTATGGACCTAAGACCTTAAATCGTTAGATTGGGCTATATGGGGCTTATATCAACATGTAGTCCGATATAGCCCATCTCCGAAATTAATCTGCCTATTGACAAAAAAAGAATCTATGCAAAGTTTCAGCTCAATATCTCTCTTCTTTTTAAAGATCGTCTTATGTTTTAAATGGGTCGGATATGGATATTTTTGATGTGTTGCAAACGGATTGACAAAATGAATATGCTTCCATCCTTCGGTGGTGAGCTAAAAACCAAAAAAAAACCTCTTTTAAAGTTTGGCAGATTAAATGGGTAACAGCATTTGACTGGTTTTCTATATCCAAATTTTATTTGGTACCACCAAATTCATCGGTAGGATCAAACCAGCAAATAGTAGAGCTTTCAGGAACCGAACAAGGATGATCGAGAGACCGGTTTACATGGGAGCTATATCAGGTTATAGATAGATTTTGGCCGTATTTGGCACAGTTTTGGAAGTCGTAACAGAACATCGCATGCAAGATTTCAGCCTAATCGGAGAAAAATTGAGGCTTTAAAGGACTCAAGAGCTATGTCAGGTCAAAGACCGTTTTGGACCGTGCTTCGCACAGTTGTTGGAAGTCATAGCAAATTCTTAGATTTTCAGCTAAATCGGTCAACCACTGCGGCTTCCAGGAGCTCAAGAAGTAGAATCGGGAAATCGCTTTACATGGGAGCTATATCAGGTTATAGACCAATTTGGACCGTACTTGGAATAGTAGTTGGAAGTTATAACAAAACACCACATGCAAAATTTCAGCCAAATCGGACAAAAATTGCAGCTTTTAGGGGCTCAAGAAGTCAAATCAGGAGATCGGTTTATATGGGTGCTATATCAAGTCAAAGACCGATTTAGACTGTACTTGGCACAGTTGTTGCAAGTCATAACAAAACACCACAACCTAAACTTCAGCCAAATCGGACAAAAATTGCTGCTTCCAGGAGCTAAAGAAGTCAAATCGGGAGATCGGTTTACATTGGAGCTATATCAGGTTATAAACCGATTCGGACCATACTTGGCACAGTTGTTGGATTATAACAGAACACTATCTGCACAATTTGACCCAAATCGGACAAAAATAACGTTTTCCAGGGGCTCAAGAAGTGATATCGGGAGATCGGTTTATGTGGGAGCTATATCCGGCTATAGACCGATTTGGAACGTACTTGGCACAGTTGTTGTTGTTGTCATAACAAAACACTACATGCAAAATTTCAGTCAAATCGGACAAAAATTGGGGATTCCAGGAGCTCAACAAGTCAAATCGTGAGATCGGTTTAAATGAATATTTCGAGGTGTTACAAACGGGAAAACTAGATTAGTTTACCCCCATCCTATGGTGGTGGGTATAAAACGGCATGTCGTCTTGAAATTATGCTCTTAATAGTATTTTCCCCTTTGTAGCACAGCAGTAAGGGAAACAACTTCACCTTATATATTTCTATCAAATGTAGATCCAACACTTGCCCAACTGCTTCTCTAGACCATCCTCGATTGTCATAAGAGTTAGTTTTTGAATACAAGCATATTGCAGCTATCCTATTAATTTTTTCATGAAATTCTACATTTTGAAATGAATTCGTTTCCCTATTGCCCAAGTAAATGCTTGACATCATTGTGATCATAATAATTGAGCAAAACCGTAATAATAAATAAATTGTTGTCACCCTCTTAGATACCCTAACCCTTGTTGGCATTGACACATCTTACAAGTATCCTCTCTTGAAAATTATCTTCACCTTTTCTTTACTTGGGTCCTTGCTTTGTATTTGGGGCGAAATTGCCTGAAATGCGGTATTCTATTATATTTCATATTACAATTTTTCCCCCCTCTTCGCTTGTCTGTTTGCTGCCATTGTAGTCGTTTTTTAAACGTACACCTATCTACCATACTTTTCAAATTATTTGCCTACTTGGGCACACGCACACCCATTCATGACAAGAAACATGCTGGTGGAACCTTTTCAATAAAATACTTATTTTGCTGTACATTGTGGACACTTGAGCACAGTGGGGGGAATTTTTTTCAAGAAGAAAAGAAGAAGGTTTTTTTCAAAAAAGACTTTGAGACAGAGAAAATTTTGTTGAACTTGAATCGGAAAGCTTTCATTGATGTGTGAGAAGTGTGCCCCTTCTCGGTGCCTGGGTAAATTTTTACTCCACTCCCAAATACCTTTCTTTGGAGACCTATATTAGAGACCTATATTATAGAGACACGTGGCCCTTAATTTTAATATACGCTTCGTGCTCTAATTTCAAATACATTTTATATGAGCCCCATAATGGCATGATCGGTAAATAAATTCTGTTTTAAGGGTGGGGTGGACCCCAGAGACTTTGTATCGAAAATGAGTATCAATTTCCCGAATATCAATCAATTTAAACATCAAATAGTTTTTATATAATAGTCAGGTGTTTTCGGGTGGGACAGTTCCCCAAACACAGTTTCTAAGCACCTTTCGTTTGAGCTCTGTCTTGTCGGGATTGATATAGACCAATCCCCCAAACCCATTTGGGGGGTTTTGGACGGCCCCCGAGGCACCCGACCCCAACAATAGAAACCATGTTTTGTTTTGAATGTGAGAGTGCAGAAAAAAATTCGAAAGAATCTCATCACCAATCTCAGATATCTGGTGTTTTTGAAAATTAGGGTAATAAGAAGTGCTTTTTAGGCGAGGGATGGCACTCAGATATTTCGACTCAAATATGGATATCAAATTCGTGATGCACTCCCAAATCCATGTAATTTTAGCCCCATATTGCCATGGTCGGTAAATATGAACTGTTTGGAGGGTGTTTTTGGGCTGGGGCGCCCACCGGTACTTCGCTCTGAAAATAGATATCACATTCGTTATTTACTCCCAAATACCGTTGATTTCATCTCCATTTTGCCATAATCGGAAATGAAGTTCACACCACCCCCATCCGATATCTAAAAATTGTATAGCCTATCTTTCTTTCCAGAAACACACAATCTGTGCAAAATTTTAAGAAAATCGGTTCAGCCGCTTTTGATTCTACGGAACAAAAAAAAAACCGAGTCCCATATCGTCATTTAAGGCGTTTTCGGTGGGTAGGGTGACCCCCTATACTTCGATCTGATTTTGTATGGCAGATTCGTAATCTAATTCCGAATACCTTTCATTTGTGGCCCATATCGACATGAACGTCCAATATGTCTGTTTGGCAGAATTTTGTGGTTGGGGCGGCCCGATAGGCAATTTAACCCAATTTTTAATACTATATTCGTATTTTATTTTCCTATACCTTTCATTTGATACCCATATTGTCCCGATCGGTCCACTTTTGATTTTGGGTGGTGTTGGATAACGGGGGAAGTTCCGCCCCCTTCCGAAATCAACAAATTACAAAGCCTATTTCTTAATTTCTGACCATATTCGCAATCTACTCCCGAATACCTTTCATTTGAGTCCCATATTGTCATGATTGTCCAAAAAAAACTATTTTAGGGGGTTTTGGGGTTGGGGCGGCCTCCCAGTTGCTTGGACCCAACTTTTGTTATGAAATTCGTTCTCTACTTCTGAATACCTTTCATTTGAGTCCCATATTGTCCAGATCGGTCCACTTTTATTTTTAGGTAGTACTTTTGGAGTAAGGGGAGGGTCCGCCCCCCTTCCGATATCCAAAAATTATGTAGCGTATGTTTCCTTCCAGGCCAACCTACCAAAACGTGGTATCATACCAAATGTGGTATCAATTTCGTGTTCTGCTCACAAATACCTTTCATTTGAGCCGCATATTGCCATGGTAGGTAAATATGTATGTCCGATTTAGGGGTGTTTTGGGGGGAGGGGTGGTCCTCCTCACACTTAACTTTGAAAAAATATCTGCATCGTGTTCTACTCTGAAATACCATTTTTTTGAACCCCATGTCCGCCAAATATTTGGCTCTAAATTGGATATCAAACTCGTTTTCCAATCTCAAATACCTTTCATTTGAGCCCCATATTGCCATGGCCGTTAAGCTTGTCCGCTATGGTGGATGTTCTGGGGGAGGGATAGTCCCCAAATACTTGGTCCCACATTTGGTTATTAGATTCGTTTTCTTCTCCCAAATACGTTTCATTTAAGCCCCATATTGCGGGGACTAGGAAATAAGTCTTGCTTGGGATGTGTTGCGGAAGGTCACGTGGTCCTGAAAGAGGGTTTCAATTTCGTGCTTTACTCCCTAATACCTTTCATTCGAAACCCATATTGCTATGGTCGGTAAATTTGTACTCTTTGGGGGGGTCTTTTGGTAGATAGGTGGTTTTTTGGTGGATGGATCTCTCAAACACTTGGTCCCACATTTGTATATCAGAATCGTTTTCTACTCTCAAATACCTTTAATTTGAGCCCCATACTACCATGGTTGATAAATATGTCCAAGGGTTGTTTTGGGGAGTGGGGTGGTCCCCCAAACACTAAGCCTTGAAAAAATATCAGCATCGTGCTATACTTTCCTATATTTGAACCCGATATTGCCATTAGTTTAAGGGGGCCAAAACACTTGCCCCCAAATTTGGATATCAAATTCGTTATCTAATCACATTTGAGCCCCTTATTGCAATAGTCAGCTAATATGTCCGGTTTGGGGGATGGGTCCCGAAAGCTATCAACATCTTGCTCCACTCTATTCGAGACCCAAATTGTCATTGGTCCTATTTGGGGGTTGTTATGGGGAGTAACTTCCCCTTGACGATGGGTCCCGAATGTTGATATTTGATTCGTGAATTTTACCCATGAACATACCATTAAGGAACAGTGGCAAACTACTATACTCCCGTGATTCGTGCTATACTTCCAAATTTCCATAGCCGGCAAACCTGTCTGGTTTATAGGGGTGTCTTGAGGCATGGGGTGGCTGAATGGCTTGGTCCTGCAAAAAATATATATCAGATTCGTGTTCTCTTATTTGAGCCCCATATTGCAATGGTCAGCAAATACGTCCATTTGGAGTGGTGTTATGGGGGTGGAGCGGCCCCATAGACACTTTTTCCAGAATATTGATATCAGATTCATGCTTAATTCCCAAAGACCTTTCATATGAGACCCATATTGCTATGGTCGGTAAATTTGTCCTCTTTGGGGGGTGTTTTGGTAAATGGATGACCTCTCAAACACTTGGTGCCACATTTGGATATCAGAGTAGTATTCTACTCTCAAATACTTTTTATTTAAGACCCATATTGCCATGTCAAATTAAGGGGTGCTTGGGGGCTGGGGTAGTCCCACAATTGGATATCGGGTACGTTTTCTACTCTTAAATGCCTTTAATTTGAGTCCCATATTGTCGTGTTTGGTCTATGTATATATTTCTTGGGTTTTGGGGTTGAGGCGGCCTCCCTAGGCATCCCACTCGAAACTTGGATACCAATCTTTTGGTTTAGGTTACTATAAGAGGGCACACAAAATTTCGCTTAAATCGCACCAAATATCTTTGAGATTTGGCGTTTCTGAAAATTACGGTAAGGGGGAGAGTCCGCCACCCCTTCAGATATCAAAAAATTTAGTACCCTATTTTCACCATGGGACCATTCTGCACCAACTGCGAACATATCAAGAAATTCGTTTCAGCCGTTTTTGAGACTATAAGGAATACACAAGGCAAAGAAACACAAATTGATTGAACGTTTGGGACAACAAAATTTTCAAAAACTAAGACTTTTATGAAAATGTCGATTAAATTGCTAAGAATTTGATTTTATTTCAATATTTTGTCTTTATATTTTTCACGCAAAAATTTCCTTGGCAGAATTTTCCAAACCTCTTTTTAATAGGTCCCTGCTTTTCTTTGTTAAAAATTCCACTTTTCTCATTTCATGTACCCATTGTTACACCAACTGATTAACATGGCGAGTTTGCACTCACTGTACCCTCCCCCCTAGGGCTCGGAAGAAAAGATATTGCAAAAGTAATGAATGGCATTGCAAAAAGTAAAAAAGAAACATTAAGAATGAAACTGCATTCGTTTGCAGCATAAGACATTTTCTAAATAAACATTATTATGCATAGAACGAGCCGCAATGTCTCAATGGCTGAGTAGAGAGAGAGGACCGACCGTGGTACAGGCGTTTGCATAGCTATGCAAATGGAAATTTTCCCTTCCGTTGTGCCATTGCCATTATGTTTGGCTTCGTCTTCTGCTCATTACAATGGCCATTGGGTTCACTAGCTGCGTGTACACAGATCCTGCTCAGCAAGTCTCAGGTGTTAATATTTTTTAGCCATTGGGGGATGCGGTTGTTTGCGGTGCTAGCAAGAAGGTTGTCGGTTTGTTGGTGGCTTTTGATGCAATCATTAGACATTTCCGGTGCTTGTAAAAGCACAAGATACGACCAAGGCCCTTAGCTTTTAAATGGTGTTATTGACAGCGGTGTATGAGATATTATATGCTTGTGAAGGGTTACAATAGGGAAATGGAGAAGAACACAGCAAAGACAAAGTTGTAAAAAAATAATTATTTGAAAATTAAATTATATTTTATTATTGTATATTAAAATTAATTCAAAAGATTAAACTGTTAAAAAAAATAAAAATATCAAAAACTTAAACAATTTTAAAAAGTTTAAACAAAAACAAAATGAATCAATTTAGGGATCTCCCCCAAGAAACGAATGTCATTCAGAATGACCGGGACAATGTAGGACTTCGGGAATTTGATATCCGAATACTTTCATCGAACATGGAGTCCTATCGGACCAATATTAGACTCAAATTAAGGGTCTTTGATAGTAGAGTACGAATCATACATTCAAAGTTTGGAATAAGGTTGATCCAGGAAGGACCTGGACTATGGTATAGGAAAAAGTCTATATTTGAACAACATAAACGACAAACAACTAAAGTAAGCTAGAGCCGAGCAGGCCTATGGCTCTGGCCGCCGGCTCCAGAACATTCAAAGAAACCTTCAAATTAAAAAGCCATTTTAGGGTGAAGCGATGCATACAGGACCAGGAAGAATAATGTTAATGAAATTTTTACTAGGTTAGGTTAGATTGAATGTGTTGCCCACCATAGGTAAGTTCACTCGATAAAAGTTTGGCCCAAAGGAAGAGAAACAGAAGAAGATGTGAGTCCTCGGATCATATTGGGAAGCTATACACTAATAAAAGAAACAGGAAGAATGGAGAACCAGAGCGGGAGGTAAAAACATCTATCCCTCACGCACGTATGTTGCTCCACCGGATCTTATCACAAATCTTAGGAGATCTCCCAGAGGTACGTTCGCACCATCATTCGACCGCAGGAAAATTGCCTATCGAGAAGGCATAGCCTGGTCCCCTGCAGACGCGGACATGATCAGAGAAAGTGTTCGATAATATACTCCTTAAGAATACTCCTGCAGAAGTCATTGTGCGATATTCCCATGCCCGCCGCCATGCGGCCTATTGCTCAGTGTCCGGTTATGGCCCCTCTCATTGTGCTCAGCGATCTCTTATCGAACGCCTGTAACTCCTACGTCTTCCTCCGGTTGGTGATAGGCCAGAGCGCCTTAGCGGTCCGGCAGCCATCCATTGAGTCCCATCACGTCACCGATCCCGATGAAGCCATATCATCTACTATATACAGTAGTTCGACAAATGGCACGTAGGCAAACGAACCCCCGTCTGCCCCTTCATTCCCCGGAATCCCTTCAATTCACATCGTGGACCCGGAGCCTATCCAGGGACTTCAAATAATCCTCCACACACCTTGACCTCACCGTCCTCGATCCCAAGGCTTTATGCGCCGCCATACAAAATTAGAAATTTGTCCATGAACATTCCATTAAGAAACAGATGAAAACTTCTCACCTATCATTGAGTGCTATCCGATTCAAGTTTAAGCTCAATGATAATGGCCCCCGAATTCAAAAAGCGTGCCGCACTACGAACCTTTTCGGAGAGAAGTTTTTACATGGCAAAGTACCTCACAAATGTCACCAGTATTAGGAGGCGAGCGCTAAACCTTTTTCTGATGTTTTCGCCAGCATTGGAACCCAGGCTTTCAGAGTCATAGGAGGACCTGCTAACCTCTGCTCTACGCTGGCTTTCGAGAGCCGCCATACTGTTCGCATAAATCCTGAGTTTTGAGGGTGGTAGATCCTTTACCAGCATTTCTTTTACGCCTGCTGTAATGGCACAGACCTCTGCCTGAAAGACTGTACACTAGTCCGTTTGTCTCAGAGACATACCGATGTTGAGGGCGTCGGAGTAGACCCCAAATCCAGTTAATGACTATCTGGAGCCATCAGTTAAGATTGGGGTCTTATCCCCCTCTTACACAGCATTCGCCCTCCAATCGTCCCTCCCTGGATAACGAATCCTGTATGTCTTAATCCCATTCGGTACCGGTGCCACATAGCCGGAGAAAAATTTCAATGAAATTTTTACTAAAGAAAAATTTCAATGAAATTTTTACTAAAGAAAAATTTCAATGAAATTTTTACTAAAGAAAAATTTCAATGAAATTTTTACCAAAGAAAAATGTCAATGAAATTTTTACTAAAGAAAAATTTCAATGAAATTTTTACTAAAGAAAAATTTCAATGAAATTTTTACTAAAGAAAAATTTCAATGAAATTTTTACTAAAGAAAAATTTCAATGAAATTTTTACTAAAGAAAAATTTCAATGAAATTTTTACTAAAGAAAAATTTCAATGAAATTTTTACTAAAGAAAAATTTCAATGAAATTTTTACTAAAAAAAAAATTTCAATGAAATTTTTACTAAAAAAAAATTTCAATGAAACTTTTACTTATAGAAAAGTTAATGTAATTTTTTGCGTAGTACTAATTTTAAAGGTTATTTTCTCCTTTGGCAAAAAAAGAAAATTTTTCCTAAGTACAAATACAAATTTACTAAGCCCAAAAATTCCTTACTAAAGTTAAAGAAAGGGTTTACTAAATTTAATAAAATTTACTACTTTCAAGATTTCTATTTTCTAGCGAAAAAATTTCAATAGATCTTTTACTAACGGCGAAATTCGGAGAAAAATTCCTTTAAGGTAACATTTTAAATAATTTTAATAAATGTTTTACTAAATATCAAAATTTATTAAACTTTTACTAAATACCAAATTTAATTTTTTTTTACTAAACACAAAATTTTGATAAAATATCAATGAAATCTTTACTAGACAACATTTAAATAAATTTTTCTTTATAGACAAAATTCCAATAAAAATTTTACCACACGAAGTTTTAATAAAAACTTTTATCAAGGGCAAAATTTTATAGAAATTCTTTACCAAACTGTTATTAAATTTTTTCAATACATACATATGCATAACATACGAAACATATAAATTAGAATTAATACATTTAAGATCCAAATCTCCAATCCTTTGCATTTATTTCCAAAAAATTAATATCTTACTTTAGCCTTTGTAGAAAGTCATAAACCCAGTTAAACGTCATTAATCAAATTCTACGTGCCTTGTTTCCAAATTACAGTTCTTAGTTCTCAATTCAAAATTAAAATATACAGGTACTGCCACAATAACCCTGCATTTGCTTGCTGGCCACTCAAAGGCAATTTAACTGCCGTTTCTGCCGATTCTCTCCAGAGATAATAACAATACCAGCCCAGGGCCGGCAGATTCAACTCATTGGCTGTGTCATGATGGTTGACGACGACGACGACGATCATGATGATGACGATGATGGTACAAAAGACATGAATTAAGGGTTTTTATATATTTTTTACTGCCTGCCGCTTGGCTTTGGTTTAAATCTTCCAACGTTTTTAATTGCTAGACATTCATTGTGTTTTGTGGTAGGAGAAGGGCCTCTCTCATGCGGCATGTTTCACTCGTTTTGTTGCTGAATTGTTGTAAATAAAACACATAAAAGGTTGTTGCCAAGAGTGAGTCCAACTTTGAATTTGTATACGTTTAGGTGCATGCGTTTTGTTGTTGTTTTTTGTTTGAAATCCCAGGCATTTCCTCTCTATGTTCTTTGTGCGTGCCTTTTTTCTGTGGAACAAAATGAAGGATACTTCAAGTTTGAAGTTGATAAAGTGTCACTTGGAAACTTCATTACCTGTAAATGAATGGTTTGGGTGCGTGAGTGCATGCATGCAGCAGACAGTTTTTGTACACTCTGTCTGGTGGGCTTTTAACAACAACATTAAAACAATATTTTGCATTAAAAGAAAATATTTTTTATCTTAGCTTGTTTTTATAGATGTTTAGCTGCCTTGAAATAGCATGTGGCAGGTGTGGCGTTACATCATCAATGATGACTATGCAACTGAAAATTTGTTTCCTAACAACGAAATGGGTTGATTTTATTAAAAACAAGTAAGGAAAAGCAAAAGTCGGGCGGTGCCTAGATAATACCCTACGCCTACCCTTGAAGTGGAAGTTGGGTACTATATCTGATTCTGAACCGTTTTTAATGGAATTCAGAGGAGTGAAAATCAGCCAGAAGCATTACCAGAGCTACCAAAACATCCAGAAAAGTCACAGTTTGGTGCGGTTTATGGGCTGGTGGCATCATTGGACTGTACTTCTTCATAGATGATGCGAATCCTAACGCAACTGTGAATGGTGAGCGCTTTCGTGGGATGATATCCAACTTTTTGTTGCCCAAAATACAAGAGCTTGACTTGCATGGCAATGTGGTTTCAACAAGACGGTGCCACATGCCACGCAGCACTCGTAACCATGGACTTATTGAGAGACAAGTTCGGTGAACATTTTATTTCACGTTCGGGACCGGCCAATTGGCTGCCTAGATCGTGCGATTTAACGCCTTTAGACTATTTTTTTGTGGGGCTATGTTAAAGCTCATGTCTAAACAGACAAGCCGGCTTCAAATGACACATTGGAAGACAACATTGAATCTTTTAATAGTGAGATACCGGCCGAAATGTTGGACAGAGTATGCCAAGGAGTATACCGGGCGCCCGGTAGCCGAGTTGGTAGCGTGCTTGGGTTACCAGTGCAGGGGTCGGGGATTCGATTCCCGCCAGAAGCCTTAGTCTATCGCTGATGTGGTATCACAATGGACTTGAAATTGTCTAAGTTAGTCTATGGAGGACTGCCACTCTTACCTAGCCTAACCATGCCAAAATTGGACTAAGGGTATTGACTATTTGAGGCGCAATCACGGTCAACATATGCATTCAAAAATCTTCAAACATAAAATTTTTTCTCAATTTTATGTTTTTTTTTTTAAAGATTTTCCTCTAGCCCTTAAAAAATCACCCTTTATTAATCTGAATACCAAATTATTTCTATGTAACCCAAAAATCGGCAAACATATATATGGGGTCTAAATTTTGACCAAATCCGTACACCCTGTTAAAGTCATAGAAAACAAGAGTGTGCTAAGTTCGGCCAGGCCGAATCTTATATACCCTCCATCATGGATTGCATTTGTCGAGTTCTCTGACACCAATTTTCGAGGTGTCTCCCACAACTTGATCTATATACGGTTATGTATCGATTTGTGCCACCTCATGCAAAATTTCAGCCAAATCGGATGAGAATTGCGCGCTCTATTGGCTCAAGAAGCCAAGATCCAAGATCGGTTTATATGACAGCTATACCAGATTATGAACCGATTTGAATCATACTTAGCACAGTTGTTGGAAGTGATACCAAAACACTACGTGCGAAATTTCAGTTAAATCGGATACGAATTGCGCTCTCTTTTGGCTCAAGAAGTCAAGATCCAAGATCGGTTTATATGACAGCTATACCAGATTATGAACCGATTTGAATAATACTTGGCACAGTTGTTGGAAGTGATGCCAAAACACTACGTGCGAAATTTCAGTTAAAACGGATAGGAATTGCGCCCTCTAGAGGCTCAAGAAGTCAAAACCCAAGATCGGTTTATATGACAGCTATATCCAAACATGGGCCGATTTGGCCCATTTACAATACCAACCGACCTACAGTAATAAAAAGTATTTGTGCAAAATTTCAAGCGGCTAGCTTTACTCCTTCGAGAGTTAGCGTGCTTTCAACAGACAGACGGACGGACATGGCTAGATCGACTTATAATGAGATGATGATCAACGGAATGACGAAATTAGTATATCCCCATAATATGGTGGAGGGTATAAAAACAACATTTTGGGAATATTGGTGAGAAAATGTGCATGCAGTGGCTCTAAAAGTGAAAATGGGGCAGTATGTATAGATATTTGGGAACTATATCTTAATCTGATCCGATTTCGGCCAAAATCTATAGACATATATGAAATCATAGAAAAAGACATGGTGCAAAGTTTTGTGAAGATCGGTTGATAAATGCGCTTGCAAATTCTCTGAAAGTCAAAATCGGGCGAAATATGTTTGCAGGAGCTCTATCTATAGTTGAACCGATTTCGACCAAGTTCCGTACGTATTTTGGCTGTCGTAGAGGAAAGCGTTGTGCAATATAATAAATGCGCTTGCTTTAGCTTTAGAAGTAAAAATCGGACGATATATCTGAACCGATACATTGGACAATAAATTTGAAACGATATCAAGGTCGGTTTACAAACGATTACATTGTTGCCATATTATTCGAAATTAAACGAACATATATATGGGAGCTATACCCAAATCTGAACCGATATCATCCAGTGTCAATATGCTTCGTCTGAGGTTCAAAAAAAAAAAAACATATGCCAAATGTTAGGATGATAAAATTGCGACCTCTACTTTTCACATAAATTAACATGGACAGACAGACAGACGGACATAGCAATGTCAAATAAAAAGTGATTTGAAATCGATCAATATACATATGAACGAGTCCACCGCTCTTTCTTATCTGTCTAACAAACAAATGCAGATTTGTCTATGAACATTCCATTAAAGAACAGGCGCAAACTTCTCACATATCAATGAGTGCTATCCGATTCAAGTTTAAGTTCAATGATAAGGGGCCTCCTTTTTATAGCCGAGTCCGAACGTCGTGCCGCAGTGTGACACCTCTTTGTGGAGAAGGTTTTACATGGCTGCCATACCAAATGGTACAGTACCTCCAAAATGTCGCCAGCATTAGAAGAGGATAACCACCGCTTAAAATTCGAACTCAGGTGTTCGGCGTCATAGGCGTACAAGCTAACCTTTGCGCTATGGTGGCCTCCTACACAGTAGTAGTAAAGTAAAGATAATTTTTTTCAAAGCCATAGCAGCCGGTTGTGGGTACCGTATTGACCCGATGAATTCCATCATCGGGGAGGGCTGCCGCCCCAAGGCGCTACACACTGCTACAACAACAACAAGATTATTTTATTTAAGTTTTATTTTTCGTGAAAATAAAATTCTGATAGAAATTTTTACAAAAATTGAATTATTGGGTTGCCCAAAAAGTAATTGCGGATTTTTCATATAGTCGGCGTTGATAAATTTGTTCACAGCTTGTGACTCTGTAATTGCATTCTTTCTTCTGTCAGTTATCAGCTGTAACTTTTAGCTTGCTTTAGAAAAAAAGTGTAAAAAAGTATATTTGATTAAAGTTCATTCTAAGTTCTATTAAAAACGCATTTACTTTCTTTTAAGAAATCCGCAATTACTTTTTGGGCAACCCAATATAAACGAAATTTTATAAAAAATGTAAATTTTGAAATAAACTTTTATGAAAATTAGATAGTTAGAAAATGTTTATATTAACTTAAATTTTAAAAATGAATATTTAAAATTCAAAAAAAAAAAATTGATTTGAAAAGCAAATTCTTCAAGAAAAATTTTACCCAAAATAAATTTTTCTTTTTTAATCATATATTGAAAAATGTTAATTAAAATTTATTTTTTCAAGAAAATTTTATACTAAAAATTTTTTCAATTTATAAAGAAATCTCTTTTCTTCCTTGAATTTATTTTGAAAATGTGCTTTAAATATGTTTCCTAGTTTAATTAGTTCTCTCAATTTCACATTGCATCACTCTATCACTATTATTTCAGTGTAATCTTATCAGTGACTGCATGTGCTCATGTCCAAATAATGCGTATGGATATTTTGGTTTTCATTTAATGACATCACGATTTCACTTGCTGTTGACTACATTTAGTGTTTCTTTTTTGTCTGTTCCTCAATGTATAGATATCCGAAGCATTTGGAATTCTAACACATGCCATACGATGCTTATCTTACCAACAGGAACAAATAGTTTGGTTGCATATGAATTATTAGTTTGGGCAGCATTTTGTTTCAACAAATGGGTCAATTAATAATGAATACATTTCTTTGATGAATAAATAATAATGCAATTTGGGTATGTATGTAAGCCGTTAGTCACTAATCATATAATTACTCGAATAATAGGTGGACACTGGTGGATCATGTCGTTGAATTATGACATGAAATTGTTTGTGGAAACCTTTCGATTGAACTTCATATTGGTAAACATGTTGGTGGGGTGACCCCTAGACACGTGGTCACCAACTTGAATAACAGCTACGTTCTCTACCTTCAACTTTCAATCATTTGATATACATATAAACACCATAGTGAAGGATTTTAGCCCCAAGTTCAGATGTTGAGTTCAGTCAAGTTCTTGGTTTTTTTTCAAAAATTTTATGTTCATCAAAATTTGTTTTAAAAATGTATTAAGGTTAGATTGGGATAAGTAGATAGATAGGTGCTGATATTAATTTGCCCCAAGTTGCTATGGACATACATCTAAGCTCTGATTACTAGCTTAGATGTATGTCCATAGTAACATGGGGCAAATGAATATCAGCACCTATCCATCTACTTTAGCTATTCTAATTGTAATAAATTTTTTAAAACAAATTTTGATGAACATAAATTTTTGAAAAAAAATTTAATATAATCTTATTGTGCGCTCTAAATACTTGAAAGTAACATCGAAAAAAAATCAAAGTCAAGAATTCTGTGCTACTAACCAAATCCTATTCCATACCTAGTCCCGGAGTCGGTACATGTCTAGTAGTTTATCCCCACCTAAATGCCGGTGTCTATTAGCCGCGAAAGCTGGGCAATGACATAGGAAATGCTTCAACGTTTCATCCTCTTCCCCACATGCTATTACTTGCCGCATTTATTCTGAACAAGTGAGCTTGCAGTCTTATATGTCCCTTTATGATACCGTAAGCTATACTAATCTTATTTTTACTTCCTTGCAGTAATAACCGAGTCTTTTCAAGATCCCCAATTTCACCATAGCATTTTCGTCGCTTACGTCGTTAGCTCGAACTGCATGGCCGAAATGCTTCGCATTGGCCAAGTTCATAGCAAAATGGTCTGCTCTTTCATTCCCGCTTACTCCTCTATGGCTTGATACTCAAACATTGGGGTTCGTGCCATTCTCAAAGAAGTCGTAAATTATCTTCTTACACTCCCAGACATTTCGTGTCCTTACCTTCCTGGTTATTACTCTCTGGCCTTCACAGCAAAATGGCCTACTCTTTCATACCCGCTTACTACGCTATGGCTTGATACCCAAACATTGGGGTGTCGTGCCATCCTCAGAGTAGTCCTAAATTTTCTTTTTACAATCCCAGATATTTCGTGACCTTACCGTTCTGGTTACTACCTTTCAATTCAATTAATTCTTCAGTTAATTTTTTAATTAAATCTGAAAAAATGTTCAATCACATTGGTGATCAAAATTTTTAAATTTTTCAATTAAAAATTTATTTAAATCAATCATTGTTTTTGATTAGATCTGAAATTAGATCTTAATCCCAATTGTGAATGAAAATTTTGTAATTTGTAAAATTAATTGATTCAATAATTTTTTTATCGAATCTGAAAAAATTGTCAATAAAAGATGTGAAGAAAATTTCATCTTATCAAATTAAAAAACAGTTAAAAGTAAAAATTGCAGCCAAATAGTATAATAATTGCGCCATCTAGCGACTCAAGAAGTCAAGATTCAAGATCGGGTTATATGGGTTATACTTGCCGAAGATGTTATAAGTCAAAACAAAATACTTCGTGCACAATTTCAGATAAATCGAATAACAATTGCGCCCTCTAGAGGCTCAAGAAGTCGAGATCCATGATAGATTTATATGGGAGTTATATCAGGTTATTAAGCGATTTGGACCATACGTGGCACAGTTGTTCGAAGTCATAAGAAAAAACATTCAGACAAATTGGATAACAATTGCGCCCCCTAGAGGCTCAAGAGGTCAAGATCCAGGATCGGTTTATATGGGAGCTATATCAGGATAAGAATTGCGCCCTATAGAGGCTCAAGAAGTCAGGATCCGGGATAGGTTTGTTTGGAGGCTACATATATCGAAACATGAATCTATATAGCCCATTTAATAGAAAGTATTCGTGCAAAATTTCAAGCGTCTAGCTTTATATCTTTGAAAGTTAAAGAAAGACGGACGGACAGGGCTAAATCGACTTAGAATGTAAGGCGATCAAGAATATATACACTTTGTTGGGTCTCAGGTCAATATTTCGATGTTCTTCTTACACTCCCATATATTTTGTGTTCTAACCGTGTTGGTTATTGCTTTCCAATTCAAATAATTCTTAAGTTAATTTTTTAATTAAATCTAAAAAAATGTTCAATCACAATGGTGATTAAAATTTTTTAATTTTTCAATTAAAAATTTATTTGAATCAATCATTGTTTTTGATTCAATCTGAAATTTTTTTTAATCCCAATTGAGAATGAAAATTTTGTAATTTTCAATCAAAAAATTTATTGATTCAATCATTTTTTTCTTTATCGGATCTGAAAAAATTGTCAATAAAAGATGTGAAGATAATTTCATCTTCTTTTATTAAAAAACAAGTATAATAATTGCGCCATCTAGCGACTCAAGAAGTCAAGATTCAAGATCGGGTTATATGGGAGATATATCAGGTTATTAACCGATTTGGACCATACTTGCCGAAGTTGTTGGAAGTCAAAACAAAATACTTCGTGCACAATTTTAGATAAATCGAATAACAATTGCGCTCTCTAACGTTTCGAGAAGTCTAGAAGATTTATATGGGAGCTATATCAGGTTATTAACCGATTTGGACCATACGTGGCACAATTGTTCGAAGTCATAAGAAAAAACATTCAGACAAATTGGATAACAATTGCGCCCTCTAGAGGCGGAAGAGGTCAAGATCCAGGATCGGTTTATATGGGAGCTATATCAGGATAAGAATTGCGCCCTATAGAGGCTCAAGAAGTCAGGATCCGGGATAGGTTTATTTGGAGGCTACATATATCGAAGCATGGACCTATATATTGGACCTATATTATTTAATAGAAAGTATTCGTGCAAATTTTCAAGCGTCCAGCTTTATATCTTTGAAAGTTAAAGAAAGACGGACAGACAGGGCTAAATCGACTTAGAATGTAAGGCGATCAAGAATATATACACTTTGTTGGGTGTCAGGTCAATATTTCAATGTTTTACAAACGGAGTGACGAATTTAGTACACCCTGTCCTATGGTGAAGGATAAAAATTTAATTGTATCAATATTTATTTATTTATTTATTTTTTTTTTTTTTTTGAACCGAAAAACGCTTCAATCGAGAATTATTTTACACCAAATGCACTTTCTTTTATAATATTGGGTTGCCCAAAAAGTAATTGCGGATTTTTTTTTAAAAAAGGAAGTAAATGCATTTTTAATAAAACTTAGAATGAACTTTAATCAAATATACTTTTTTTTACACTTTTTTTCTAAAGCAAGCTAAAAGTAACAGCTGATAACTGACAGAAGAAAGAATGCAATTACAGAGTCACAAGCTGTGAAAAAATTTGTCAACGCCGACTATATGAAAAATCCGCAATTACTTTTTGGGCAACCCAATATCTGCGATGTTACTTAAACACCATCACCTACGATATAAATTGAAGGATATTTCGAAGACCCATACGTCCCACATTTCTGCAAATTTATAGCAATCCCATGGCAGCCGATGCTACGTGCTGGATTAATCCGATGGAGTCCTTCGTAGAGCTGGCTAAATATCGTTGGCACTATCGATATTTTATCTTTTAGCATAGTAACGATTGATATTTCCCTATCGATACTATCGGCGAAGTTAGTTCTTTTTTTCCAAAATGTAACAAAACAAGCAATCTGACATTGGGTGCATTTTATAAGATACCATGCCCCTATATAGGGCGCACTTTTCATCCAATTGGGCTAACATTTTGTACAATGATTTCTCTCATGACTTTGAACCAACTTTATCAATCGATCATCTGATTTTTTATTTTTCAATTTCGTTTGAAGTAAAGGTCATGGGAAATTAACGATCGTATCGATACTATTCATATTTATTATTAGTTATTTCGAATGTTATAAATATCGGTAGTTTGCCAGCTCTATTCCTTCTTTGGCCAAGAGCTTCTGCCTCAGTGTAGAATACACTGTTACGACAACAAATCTATAGGGCATATCTTTCCGATACCGGAAATGTTTTTTGAAAAAATTAAGTTTTTGCTTATAGGGGTACGCCGCGACATTTGCCCAAACAACGCATGTCAACTTCATGTTACAGGAGGTAAACACCTGTATACCAAATAATTGAGAAATGAAGCAGTTTCAATTCAAAATTATTTGGTTCAATTAATTCTGCGATTGAAATCATTTTTTTTCCGTGTAACCATACTACAACACGCATTTCATGATTGTCCGGATCTCCGTCTGTAGGACTGTGTGTGTAACTGTGTGGTTAGGCAGTCAAAAACAGATCTCAGTCTCTTGGTTCTCAATGTAAACCCCAGGCCCATTCTGTTCTCAAGCTCAAGCATCTCCAGATGGCAATTCCAACGTTCCGTCAATCTAAGGCTGTGCCTCTGACAGCAGTGTCTCGCACACGACCTTAAGTATCATCCCAGGTATCCGGGTGCAGGCCCCATTTCGAGCCTACGGCCCATCTTCGTTGTGCCCAACATCTGTGAGCCTTTTCGGTACGCTCATGAATATGACACTTCCCATTTAGTTGCCTGTCTAGGATCACTTCTAAGCATTTGACCTTGTGAAATATCGAAATCGTTCTATTGAGGAAACGTGGTGCGTTAAATTGGTCCACCCTTGTCTTTCTCGTGAACAAGCAGATTTCGGGTTTTTCTGGGTTAACATTGAGACCTCTAGGTCTAGCCCAGTCGTATGCAATCTGCAAGACCCTTTCGGCCCTTCTGCATAGTTGGTTTTGATTCTTACTCCTTAAAGTATTACAAAATCTTATGCGTAGCAGACGGGTTCAAATCCCTCTTCAGTCAGCATCCGTAATAGGTCATTTATGGCGGTTTTAGAGAGTCGAAAGGCAGATAACGTGATGCCAGGTATGCTCCACCGTCTGCCTGTCTCATCACTGTTGCATCCGACGTTGACAACTCTGGGGAAAATACATTATCAACGTTTTTTTTTTTTTGAATCTTGCCCATGCAAATTTTCTCCATCACAGCGTCTCGCTTCGGAGGAGGTTTATCTGGATGAGTTTAATTATTGGTCCTTTGGGAAGTGGGTGATGGTCTCATCGTCTGCTCCCTGCTCATTAGGCTGGATTGAATTTCCTATCACAGCACTGCTTGATGTTCGGAAGACTGAAAAAGGTTCTTTGCCTATTTCAGTCTTCAGAATCTTTATAATGCCGGTAATGGTTCCATTGTCGGGCTGTATTGAGTTTCCCGCCCCTGTACTCCTTGATGTTTCAATTCTAGGATTTTTGCTTATCTTAGTCTTCCAAATCCTAAGCAAATGAGCTTCTTGGGAGAAGGTGATGGTTCCATCGTCAATACTGGTCTCAGGTTGGGTTCTCTGTGGCGGTAGGCATAGGCAATCTGTTTTGACTGCTTGTCTATGCTCACTGGATGTCCCACTCTTTATGATGGTACTCACAATACGTTCCTTGGTTAAGAGCTGTAAGGACTTAAGACTTATAGGTTTGTTGGTCTTTGGTGTCGCATAACTTGTATTGCCGGGTATAAATAACATTCTTGCCTCCTGCCTGGCTTTCCGAGTATATTGCCATAGAATATGCGGAAGAAATTATTTTTCTTAATATTTTCATAGAAATTTCTGAAATTTTTTTTTTTGACCTAAACAATTGTCAACACTTTATTTTCGCAAAAGAATATCGTTAATAAATTTTTTCAAAAAAAATCTTCAAAAATTTATTTGTTAAAAAATTCACAAAATTTGATTTTTATAGAAAATTTCCTTAAATTTTACACTGCCAAATGCAAAACTTCAGTTGAAGCGGGCTCGTCTGTATAGACATGAGCTTTAACATAGCCCCACAAAAAATAGTCTTAAGGCGTTTAATCGCACCGGCCAATTGACGGGTCCCGAACGTGAAATGAAATGTTCACCGAACTTTCCTCTCAACAATAAGTCCATTGCTATGCGTGCTGTGTGGCATGTGGCACCGTCTTGTTGCAACCATATGTCATGCAAGTCAAGCTCTTGCATGTTGGTAAAAAAAAAGTTGGATATCATCTCACGATAGCGCTCACCATTCACAGTTATGTTACGATTCGCATCTTCTTTGAAGAAGTACGGTCCAATGATGCCGCCAAACCATTAACCGCAACAAACTGTGACTTTTTCTGGATACATTGTATAGCACCTAAAATAGCTCTTGCAATCCTTCTGGCTAATCTTCATTCCAAAATCGACAATTCTGCTTATTTACATACCCATTGAGCCAAAAATGAGCTTCATTGCTCAATGGAAGAAGAGAGCGATGAACTTTCTTAACAGAGAACACCTTTTGATAATAAAATTTAATAATTTGCAAATTCGTTTGTAAGAAGATTCATGGTTAAATTATTGACCAAACTGAAGATGTTTGAGAGTGAAACAAAACACGAAACGTGCGTGAGCTGTTTAAATCAGTGTTGCAAAAAAGATAATAGCTAAAAAATTACCCTTTAGTTGAATTTATTTATTTAAATACAAGTTAATGGAAAACATTTTTTTCCATAGAATTTTTTGGTAAAACATTTCGACCAGAATTTTATTTATTTAGGCTAAAACGTTTTTCCCAGTTCCATTTTTATTCCCAATTAGAGCTTAAAACAAATAAAAGAAAAATTACCCATTTTTCATAATTTCTGACAATTGCTGACCATTTTTAGCATTCGATTGAATTACATTTCCTCTAAAAGTGTGTCGATTTAAAAATTATTTACTATTGTTAATTAAGTGCCTTTTGTATAGCACCTAAAAACAACACGGAATTGTATTCCAATTATGTGTACACAGCAAGAGCGTCTCTCGTTAAATTAACAGCAAATGACTCTAATGAAGCGCATTTAAAAGGGATTGGGGCCAATTTATACATCGTTCTTTTGTGGTTCTCATCTGCAAACACCACTACTGCGTTACAATGGTCTCGTCTCCATGGAACGATTAAGGTCTTTACAATTAATTCCAATACATATTTAATGATTTGCAGAACGAAATTGCGATATTGCGGTTTGGGCTTATTAACATAACTCCCTCATCTAATGGCAAGAAGCATACTCAGTGAAAACTGAAGTGGGTCGAAAGAGAAGATGTTTTTTTTAATGAAAACACGAAATTTTATTAAAATGTTCTTATACAGCTACCGTAGCGCAGAAGCTAGCATGGCAAGTTTGAAAATCAAAATGTTGTAACTTATCTGATTGAAGGCTTTACTAAAATCAGTGTATATCGCATCGACCTGACACTGTATAGAGAATGCCTCAAAAATGTGAGACGTAATTCCAAGTTTAGTAGACGTTGATCTTCCTTTAATAAATCTATGTAGAGATACAGTGATTACAGAGCTTAGCATATAAACGATCCTTCTCGTCACTAATCTCTCAAACAGTTTTGGAATCGCAGCACTAAGTTTTGCTATTCCTCTAAAATTTTCCACTTTACCCTTACTTTCTTCCTTATGAAGTGGTATAATAAAGTTATCTTTTCACAGAGCAGGAAAACATTTAGAGGATAGAAAGTAGTTGAATAAATCCGTTAAGGGAACATACAACGAAGTCACACAGTTTCTTAACACTACAGATGGGATTCCATCTGGACCCGGATTGATATCACGCTTGCGCATACGAAGTACATTCAAGACCTCTTTATAAGACAATCTTATGTTAGATATCGTGTTGAAAGTGTTTATCGCAAGAGACTACGCTGTGTCAAGCGATGG
Source organism: Stomoxys calcitrans (assembly GCF_963082655.1). Classification (NCBI taxonomy): domain Eukaryota; kingdom Metazoa; phylum Arthropoda; class Insecta; order Diptera; family Muscidae; genus Stomoxys; species Stomoxys calcitrans. Next base: position 124,324,505 of record NC_081555.1, read on the forward strand.
GTCCCTAAGGTAGGTGGTCTCAAATAAATTGGCGAATAAATTCGCAATCTCAGCTGCATCAGAAGATTCAGTATTAAGATATTTAAGGGTGTTAGGAAGACTAGAACATTTCCTTTTGGAATTGACAAACCTAAAAAAATTCCAAGGGGTTGGCGTTAAGGTTATGTCTCATGCGGTGGACTGCTATGGAGAAGAAGTACAACATAAGGACCATACAACAGGTTCAGGGAACATGTTGTCTTAGCATAGGCGGAGCGATGAGTACCACGCCCACTAGGGCACTGGAGACTATTCTAGATATCCGACTCATTGACATACAGATTATGTTTAAGGCAAACACAGCGGCTTTGAGACTTTAGGCGATGGAAGAATGGATTGAGGATGGGTATTGGAAAAGTCCGACGGATGTGAGTGGAGCTCAACAGATATTGATGGAATTGAACCTAATAATACTAAGTTCTCCCTTGGTCAATCATTCACTTCCACAGATGGCGAATGACCACTCAAGGGCAAATCAAAGACCTCGGTCTGAACACATTGGTCAGAGGAAAATTATAAACATCCACTGATGCATTCGTAGAAATAGGAGAGGGTATTTTCCTCTTAGGGGAATGCTTCATTGGAATGTATACAAAGAGGAAAGTTAATATCAAATGTGCTCATTTCAGTACCATACGGTATTGAAACACCGTATGGTAGGAAATCAATACCGCATGGTTTGGATGAAAAATAAAATGATTAGTACCATTTGGTATTAGCCTTATTACCAAACTGGTTGTGATATCAATACCAAACTGTTATTTGTTTTAGTACCAAACCGGTGTCGGTTTTATACCAAATCGTTATTGAATATTCCACCACCTCGGGTATATATGTAAACCCCCTTTCGTCATAAGCCGGTAAAAAATGCATAATAATAATAGCTATATCCAAATATAAATCGATCTGAACCATATACGACACGGATGTGTCAAATTTCACCGAAATCGGATTATAATTGTGCCTTCTATGTGGCCAAATTGCAGAAACTTGTTGAACAGCTTAACACAACTTACTGTCCCAAATTTTGGCGAATCGGACAATAAGTGCGCCTTTTATGGGCCCAAAACCTTAAATCGAGGGTTCGATCTATATGGCAGCTATATCCAAATCTGAACTAAATTGAAGGAGGATATTGGAGGCCCTAACACAACTCACTGTCCCAAATTTCAGCAAAATCGGTTAATAAATGTGGCTTTTCTGGGCCCAAGACCCTAAATCGACGGATCGGTCTATATGGCAGCTATATCTAAATCTGGACCGATCTGGGCCAAATCGAAGAAGGATATCAAAGGACCTAACACAACTCACTGACCTAAATTTCAGCAAATTCTGATAATAAATGTGGTTTTTTTGTGCCCAAGACCGTAAATCGGGGGATCGATCTATATGGGGGCTATATCAAGGTATAGTCCGATATAGCCCATCTTCGAACTAAACCTGCAGCACTTTTGCTTCGATGACAAGCACTTTTGGCGCGATAACAAGAATACAAATGTGACGCCGTTAATTCTTAATAGGGTTCTTCGACTGGTATCAAATTGATACCAAATAGTATTTAAAATATTTGTTAATAACGTGAATAAAATAATACCAGACGGTATTGGTATTGGAGGCCACCGTAGCACAGAGGTTAGTATTTTCGTCTAGACACTGGACCCCTGGGTTCAAATCCTGTCGAGACGATCAGAAAAAAATTTCAGCTGTGGTTTTCCCCTCCAAATGCTGGCAACATTTGTGTGGAACTATGCCATGTAAAAACTTGTCTCTCAAGAGGTGTAGTCTTTCGGACTCGGCTACTAAAAGGAGGTCCCTTATCATTGAGCCTAAAACTTGAATCGGACTGCACTAATTGGCATGTGAGAAGTTTGCCCCTGTTCCTTAGTGGAATGTATAATTTGCATTTGCATTGGCAAAGTACCGTCCTTTTTCTTACAGTGTATAGTGAATTAAATTTATTATTACGAATTATTATTGTGAATTGCAAGTTAGGCCATGAACATTCCATTAAGGATTAACGGAATGCTGATGCTGCATCAATGACTGCTGCCCGATGCAGGTTTAAGATCAATGATTGCCTTTGATTGCCGAGTATGAACGGCTTGCCGCAGATCGACATCACTATGTAGATAAGTGCTGATTATCTATGGGGGGCATTATGAGGGTGTAACTATCTCTGAAAAAAATGTTTCTGATGTTTTTGCCGCGATTTTAATCCAGGCGTTATGCATCAAAGGAGACCTATTATTGTGAATTAATATTGTGAATGGTTATTGTAATTTATTATTGTGTTTATTGCAAATTACCAATACTTTCTTATATTGGGCTGCCGGTATAACATAACAGATCATCAAAGGCGACTATGCTGACCTCTGAGCTCCGGTGTGTACTATTATTGTGAATAGTTATTGTGCTTATTGCAAATTCCCAATTCTTTTTTGGACAGTATATATATTCAAACAGATCATCAAGGCGATCATGTTGAACTCTGACCTCTGGTGTATGCTATTATTTTGTTTTGTTATTGTGAATGGTTATTGTAATTTATTATTGTGTTTATTACAAATGATCAATTTTTTCTTTTGTTGGCCAGCCTATATTTACGAAGAATTATGAAAGGCGACCATGCTGACTTCTGAGCTCCGGTGTGTTTTATTATTGTGAATGTTTTTTTGTAATTTATTATTGTGTTGTTTGCTTTATTGGGTAGCCTATATTTCCGAACAGATTATCAAAGGCGACCATGTTGACCTCTGAACTCCGGTGTGTACTATTATTGTGAATTGTTATTGTGAATTATTATTGCAAATTACCAATTATTTATTTTATTGGGCAGCCTACATATCCGAACAGACTACTTACAGTTCATTTCTCAACTGTCTTATATGACTTATGAACAAATTGCCTAATATCGATCATTAATTTGAACCTTTGCTATAATAATTACCCATTGTCATACTACTCCTGGGCAATATGCTCTAATAATTAATTATCCTCAAGGACTTAAATCGATTACACTATCTGTATATAATTAAGTCAAATGCTACACACATGATGATAATTAACTTGAAATGGGAATTGAAGAAGCAAACAATCACTAATGACTTGTTTTTACTTCTTTTTAACGCTAATTGTTCAGTATTTTGGGGTGATAGAGAAAATTATGGACAATAATTCAATTGAAAGCTTCATACTAGTAAATTAAATTGTCTTCAATTTTGTGCTATGCTATTAAAGCTACTGCAGAATATTTTTTTTTTTTTTTGACCAAAAGATAGATGAATGTGGCTGTCTGTTTCTCCTTATAACCCTCTTTTGCCTTGGTAATATCTGACATGTTAATTTTTTTAGTTTTAATTGTATACCTATGCTGTTGCTTGAAAAGCTGATTTGCATGAGTGCACAGAATTATTACTAGGTTTTTTCTTGTTTTAATTTAACAGGCAACGTTTGTTACTCATTTGTAACGAAAAACATATGTCTGCTCCAATTGCAACAAACTTCAGTGAAAGTGAAACAAAATGAGAGGGTAAAAAAACTTAACAACTAGTAACGAATTCATAAAGATTGTAAAAAAATAAAAGTAAAGATGGGACATCACTTATGAAATATGTAAGAAAATTAAGTTCGCTTTAAGCTTTAAATTCGGCCGAGCCGAACTTTGGATACCCATCAATTCGACTATATATATATTAAACAAATTTCGCCATAAAACGGATGAAAATGCTTAATTTTTCTATCCATATCAGCTATATCGAAATATGGTCCCATTTGAACTAAACTCGGCACGGATGTCTCGGGGTCTAATATAATTCACTGTTCAAAACGGTAAAACAGTATATTCAGGAAGGATTGTAGGAGTCGAATGCAAATAATTGTATAAAATTTTAGAGAAATCGGCTAAAAAACTCACTTTTTATGGGCCCAAGAACAAAAATCGGGAGATCGGTACATGTGTATGGCAGCTATATCAAAATATAGACCGAACTGAACCATATTGGGCATGGATGTTAAAACGCCTAACATAGCTCACTGTGTCAAATTTCAGCGATATCGGAAAATAAATGCGCCTTTTAGGGGTCCCAGACCTTAAATCGTTAGATCGGTCTTTATAGATATATAGGGGTCTACTACAACTCATTGTACCAAATTTCAGCGAAATCGGTTCAAAAATTCACCTTTAATGGGCTCAAGAACTAACATGGACGGCAAATAATGCAATTTGGCCCCTGAACATTCCACTAAGAAACAGAGGCAAACTTCTCACATATCAATGAGTGCAGTCCTATTCAAGTTTAAGCTCAATTTTAACCTCCTCTTTATAGTCGAGTCCGAACGGCGTGCCTCAATGTGACACCTCTTTGGAGAGAAGTTTTTACATGTCATAGTACCTCACAAACGTTGCCACCATTAAGTGGGAAAAACTACCGCTGAAATTTTTTTCTGAAGCTCCCACCGGGATTCGAACCAAGGCGTTTAGCGTCATAGGCGGACATACTAATCTCTGCGCTACAGTGACTACATCAAAATATTGACTGAACTGAACCATATTGGGCACGGATGTCGAGAAGCATAACATAACTCACTGTGCCAAATTTTAGCGAAATCGGGAAATAAATGCGCCAAATTGGGAGATCGGTCTGTGTGGCAGCTATATTCAAATTTGGACCGATTGAGGCCATATTGAACCAGGATGTCGAAGAGTCAAACACAGCTCACTGTGCCAAATTTCATCGAAATCGGATAATTAATGCTAATAGTATGGGCCCAAAAATACCAAATATAAACCGATCTTGACCTTACTCGTTGCAACAGCCGAGGGACCTTACACAGTTTATTGTGCTCCATTTCAACGAAATCGTACAATAAATGTGACTTTAATAGGCCTAAAACCTTAAAAGGGGAGATCAGTATATATGGCGGCTATATCAAAATCTGGACCGATTTGGGCCGTATTGCACAGGAATGTCGAGGGGGCCAACACAGCTCCGAGATGCGCAGGAAGGACCCTGCGCCCGATTCTTCTGCCGAGAAGACAAACCCCAGATCTGGGAATAAAGGTCTTAAAGCATTTCAAACTAGGGTGACAGATTCCAAGTGTCGACTATGCCCTACAGAGGTCCATGTGATCCGCAAATGTCCCAAGTTTTTGACCATGACCCCGCAACAGAGATTGATGGAGATCAAGAGATTCGACTTATGCCTTAACTGTTTTTCGAAGGTGCATAGTGTGAGAAATTGTACCAGCAAGTTCTCTTGTTTCCAATGTTCCAAACGACATAATACCCTACTCTATGTCCCAAATTTGATGTTGAGGGGCCTAACACAACTCGCTGTCCTAAATTTTAGAGAAATCGGAAAAAATGTGCCTTTTATAGGCCCAAGACCTTAAATCGAGAGATCGGACTATATCCAAATCTGGACCGATCTGAAGAGGGATGTCGAAGGGCTTAACACACTGTCCCAAATTTTGGCAAAATCAGCCAATAAATGCGCCTTTTATGGGCCCAAGACCTTAAATCGAGAGATAGGTCTATATGGCAGCTATATCCAAATCTTAACCGATCTAGGCCAAAATAAAGAAAGATGTCGAGTGGTCTAACACAACTCACTGTCCCAAATTTCAGCAGAATCGGATAATAAATGTGGCTTTTATGGGCCTAAGACCCTAAATCGGAGGATCGATCTATATGGGGGCTACATCAAGATGGGCATGGATGTTGACACGCCGAACATAGCTCAAATTTTAGCGAAATTGGAAAACAAATGCCCCTTTTAGGGGTCCCAGACTTTAAATCGGCAGATCGGTCTATATGAAGATATAGTCCTATATTGCCCATTTTCGAACTTAGCCTGCCTATAGGCAAAAAAGAAATCTGTGCAAAGTTTCAGCACATTATCTTAATTTTTAAAGGCTGTTGCGTGGTTATTGTTATGTCCGATGCCTATCTATACATATATATTGGGTTGCCCAAAAAGTAATTGCGGATTTTTTAAAAGAAAGTAAATGCATTTTTAATAAAACTTAGAATGAACTTTAATCAAATATACTTTTTTACACTTTTTTTCTAAAGCAAGCTAAAAGTAATAGCTGATAACTGACAGAAGAAAGAATGCAATTACAGAGTCACAAGCTGTGAAAAAATTTGTCAACGCCGACTATATGAAAAATCCGCAATTACTTTTTGGGCAACCCAATATGTGTATATCTTAACAGCTTCGTTAGCCTCACCTATACAGTGTAAGTTCCGGAGGTCATACTAGTCTCCTTCCTATTTTCCTTCAAGATTCGTCTCGGTCCAGATCTCCCCATAAGATCTTTGCTGTTCTTCTACCAGCGTTGCCATCTCAGGCACGTGTATCTCAGCCATGCCTCTAAATTTGACCTCGCATTCTCATGTGTGCTAAGTTTCCTCCCGATTTTCCCAGCACCCTTTATATTTGAAATGATTGTCGATAATGCGACCTATATTCTACCTTCAATACTTTTCCCCATCGTCTTTAGTCTCATAGACTTTTGAGCTGCCTCATACTTTAACCGATCAAAATCGTCCTGAACGGATCTGATGTTGCTGTTGTTGTAGCCACATTTTCATGTGGAGGTGGCAATCCTCGTCAAGCTATTGTAGGTGAGCAAACCCGTTCCGGTCCAAAGGACCGATCGCATTGGGAATCGGGTGGCCATTGAATATTTAAAAGCGCCAATAACCCGCCTTGTCATATCGAGCATCATAGGCACTCAGTATTTGTGCAAAAGCCGGTGCCTCTCGGCCTTACACTCAGACTCTCCGCTCGATTCCGCTGATTGTTCGCTACAGCCGTTGCAGCTACTCCGTATGGAGCATTCCACTATCCGCAATCTGTGGACGCAGCCGGTAGATAGCAGCTAAGCTTCTCGTGACAGCAATGCACATCACACAGATCGGACCCCAATGTTCCAGCCTGTGTGGTGCTCACAGCTATCCCGTGCCGGGACCTGATGTAATATTCTCATATTGCATTTCTTCTGCATCGCGGTCCACTATACTACTACCATCGCTAGTGAATCATTAGCGTAGGAAGGCTTTAGCCCCGAATCGCTGTATTTAAGTGTTTCTAAATTACTGTCAAATATTTTCTTTTATATATTTTTTTCCTGCAGCCCATCGTCATTGCAGTCTACAAACTAAAATATACAAATTGTCTGTCAACTCTTTGCCCTCTTTCAATTAAAATCATTGTGTTATTCTTTAGTTTCTTAAAAATTTTATTATAATTTTCTTTTATGTTTTTCAACAACAATTAACTGGCTACTCACATTTACCACAGACAATGCACCCAAACCACCCGAAGAACAAATATTGGGCCCCAAAGTACAGTTTATGATTTATATCGTTTGCACATGGTCAGAATGAAGTATGTCCACCACACCAAAGATATCGTTGTGGTGATGGAGTGCATTTTAAATTCAACACAAGAAAAAACCCCAAACCCTTTGTCCTCTATTCTGGCATAGAATATATGCAGCTTTTGTAGAAAAGAAAGAAGAAGAAAGAACGGTTGTATTTAAAGTTTCTTCACTTCATTTTGTGAGCATTCAATTAAAGTTTTTATTTTATTGTCTGCATTTTTTTTTTTGTGAGTTTTGCGTTCTTAGCTCATCGTATTGTTCTTTGAGCACTTTTGTATTGGATGTCCATTGCCTTGCATTGAAAGAAGATGCATTCTAGTTTATTTATTATGCTTTCCCTTTATTGCCAATGATTTAAGTGACTCTCTTCAAGTGATGTTCAATTAGTCACATTTTGGCATAAAGAAGTTCACTCTTAATGGATTTAGGTTAAATGAGTTTGTGTGTGTGTGTGTGTGAGTTTAGTCGTTCTATCAATACTGCTGGGTATTACAATTGAATTTCTTGTTGTACCAAATATATGCAGGGTACACTTAGCAAAACGTAGTCTCGAAAAAATTCAATAAAATGTCAGTTGTTCAGGTGCTGACTTCAATCCATCTAACATTGGTTGTTTACCCTCCTGCAAATAGATGGTTACCATCCCTCGGTGGATGGTTACGATTCCACGATGGATGATTACCATACTTCGGTGGATGGTTACCATCTTTCGGTGGATGGTTACCATACTTCGGTGGATGGTTACCATCCTTCTTTGAATGATAAACATTCCTCGATGGTTGGCTACCATCAATAGATGGTTACCATCTTTCAATGGACGGTTACCATTCGTCAATGCTTACAGATGGTTACCACCCTTCGGTGAATGGGTACCATTTTCCGATGGATGGTTACCATTACCATTTTGCGATGATGGTTACCATTTTGCGATGGATGGTTACCATTTTGCGATGGATGGTTACCATTTTTCGACGGATGGTTACCATCTTTCAATACACGGTTATCATCCTTGGGTGGATGGTTACCATCTCGCAAATTATGGTCGATGGTTGCAATTGGTTACTCTCCCGTCTTAAAGGGTACCAATCTTCGATGGATGGTTACCATTCTGTAGTGAATCATTACTGTCCTGAGGTAGGTATGGCCATGTATTGGCTACTACCGGGGTCTGCAGCTTGCAGATAGCTGGCTGAATTGCTAATCCTAACGAAAAAAAAATATTGCAGAGGAATTGGAAATGCGCATAGATGACATACTGGAGAGAACCAAGATATTGGTGAAAATTTCTGGGATTCGGCTGAATACAAAGCCGACTTATGCAGAGCAAATCTGGCACATGCTCAACTCAGTCGCCCTATGGAAATCAAAGGTGTGGCTTTCGCGAGCAGTCGTAGACTTTCAACGGAGTTATGCAATTGGGAGCGAAATATGAGGCCAGACACTGCAGACAGCATGCACGAGCAAAATCAATGCTCAAGGTTCCTAGGGTCATAACATTCTACCGAACAGTGGCCTTAGCCTTTGTAGATAGACCTACAGACCACGGAGCGGGTGAGATTAAAACGAATCATATACGGGCCATACGATCGCAGACTATCGGGGGATGGAAACAATGCTGAATGAATGAAATTCGGGGCAAATAGACGCATCGACTTATCCGCGATATACGGGAAAAGAGGGACAGGAAATATGTTAACATAAACTTTTACGTTACACTGATGTTGACAGGTCGTGGTTTCTTCCGGAAATTCCCACATAGAATGGACAAATGCAAGTGCATTTACGAGGAGCCGGAAATTGCAGACAATATAGAGCACCCATTCTTCTACCGCAAGCGCTTGGTTGCACTACGATAAGAACTGGAAACAGCGATTGACAACGTTTTGCTAAACACAAAAGTTTAGAGGATGCTGGAGAACGAAAAGAACTTGGAGGCGGTAATGAGATACGCCGAACGAGTACTACGCAGGAAAAATATGGACCTGGAAGCGACGGCGTAGATGAATGCGGTGATCAGGATGCTGGGGATGCCCAGGGGGGATACAGAGTGGATATTTAGCCGGTACCGTTGATAACAATGGAGTACGGCATAAGGCGAGAGTCGTACACGACACACCGCGACGAGTGACGCACTCGTGACTGGCGAAAAACAACTATCCCTAGGTTGATGGTGGCCATCGTGCGATAGTTACAATCCTGCGCTAACCATCCTGTGATGGATAATTTTCAACTGGAATGTAGGTAATCATCCTGCGGTGGATGGATACCATCCTTAGTTGGATGGATAACATCCATCCTGAGTTGAGTGGTTAACATCCTGAGTTTGATAATTTCCATACTATCCTGATCCTGAGCTGAGTAAACATTCAGCTGAAATGGATAGTTATCACCTTATGATGGTTGTTTACCATCCGGAGTTGAATGGTAATTATTCATGGTTTGTTAGTAACCATGCTGCGATGAACGGTTACCATTGTGAGTTGACTACTTAGATGGTTACCATCCTGAGTTGAATGGTTACCATCCTATGTTGGATAATTAGATTCTGAGTAGGATAGTAACCATTCTGCGGAGCACTGTTTACGGTTGGTGAATAGTTTTCAATAGTTCCTCCGATGAATGTCTTTAATCTTTCAATGGATGGATACCATCCTGACCTTGACGGCTACCATCCTGCGATGGATGATTATCATCCTGCGATGGATGGTTACTATCCTGCGATGGATGGTTACCTTCCTGCGATGGATGATTACCATCTTGCGATGGATGGTTACCATTGAAAATTGATTGAGGCTTCTATGGTCTCAAGAAGTTATGTCGGTATATCGGTACTTAGAGGGGCCAATATCACATATTGACCGATTCGGGTAAAATTTGGCACTGATGCTGAAAAGATAGGTTTTTGGTTCATGTTTCAACCAAATCTGGTGAAAATTAGGCTTCCAGGGGCTCAAGAAGTCAAACCGGGGATCGGTTTATATGGGGGCTTTATCTGTTTATAAACAGATTCGGCTCATACTTGGTATGGATGGTTAAAATCATAACACTAGTCTTTGTTCCAAATTTCAGCCAAATAGGATGAAAATTGAATCTTCTAGAGGCTCAAAAATCAAATTCGGGGATCGGTTTATATGGGTGCTATATCTGTTTATAGACCGATTCGGATCATACTTGGTATGGCTGTTAGAAGTCATAACACAGTCTTTGTTCATATTTCAGCCAAATCGGATCGGGGGATCGGTTTATATGGGGGCTAAATCTGTTCATAGACCGATTCGGATTATACTTGGAATGGATGTTGAAAGTCATAACGGTAGTGTTTGTTGTAAATTTCAGTCAAATATGAAGAAACTTGAGGTGTCTGAAGTGTCACGAAGTCTAAACTGGGAATCGGTTTATATGGGGTCTATAACAGTTTAAATACCGATCAGGATCTTACTTGGCATGGATGTTAGAAGTCATAACACAAGTCTTTGTTCCAAATTTCAGCCAAATGGATCGGTTTATATGGGGGCTTTATCCAAATCTGAACCGATATGACCCATTTACAGTCCCCTACGACCTATATTAAAAAGAAGTAACTGTAGATATTTCAAGCAGCTAGCTTTACGCGTTCGACCGCTATCGTGATTACGACAGACGGACGGATGGATATGGGTTGATCGACGATCCAGAATATATATACTTTATGGGGTCTCAGATCAATATATCGAGGGGTTATAAATGGATTGACTGGAGGCCACCGTAGCACAGAGGTCAGCATGTCCGCTTATGACGCTGAACGCCAGGTCAGGAACATCTGCAAAATTTTCGGCGATGGTTATCCCCTTTTAATGCTGGCAACATTTGTTGGGTACTTTGCCATGTAAAAACTTCTCCCCAAAGAGGTGTCGCTGTGCGGTACGCCTTTCGGACTCGGCTATAAAAAGGAGGTCCCTTATCATTGAGCTTAAAATCGAATCGGACAGCACTCATTGATTCGATCCGGTGCCGACCGACCTCTCACTAAGACTCTCCACTTGGTGCCCTTAATTGTCTTCAACTGCAGTTGCAGGTGCTCTGTTTATGAAGCATCCCACTATCTGCAGCCTGCGGACGCGCCTCGTAGGTCTCAACTGAGCTTCTCGTGATCACATTGAATGCCAAACATATCGCAACTCATAGTTGCAACCTGTGTGGTGCTCAAAGTCATCCCTTGCCGGTCAAAATTTGTTAGTAGTGTGTGACTATGTTTCTGCGGATAGTTAATATCGTGCGATGAGTTTTATTCTACGATGAATGTAAAATGTTGTGAAATAGATACCATAATACGTTGGATGGCTATTGATCTAGGTTAATGATTACAGTATGTGGTTTGCTTTTGAACTGTAAATGGACACCATATTTTCAAAGGTGTATATAATTTTCAGTTCATTCGATGTCCTTACCTCATCCTTAAGACTCGGGGTGTCAGCAGAAATGCTAACGTATGTCTCATGATGACCCCAGCGGGCTTACACGTTTGGTCAATAATTTGGAAGAATTGGTTGAACTATTTTTGAGGATTTGCGAACAGATAAGAATTTAATAACACTTCGACTTATATGCATTTTGAAGTTTGTCAAAAAACAATCGTTATTTCTTTTCCTGTATGTATGCTTCAATTTTACGTGCAATATTGGCAACTTCTACATATTTAGTTACTTTAATTGGGATTATAATGTCATGAAATTTAATTTGTACTGCAGTATGCACACATTGACCTACACATACTTGTGCAATGTTATGTGCGTTCCCTGTTGTATATGTTAGCATACATTTGGGTTTGCAAAATATGTGACCTAAAATTGCATACTTTTGGGATGTTGAGCATACAATTGTTTAATATTTACTAACATCATAAACTATGTATGATTATATTTTAAAATTGATCATGTCGATAATTTATTTTAATTTTTAAAATTTCTTTTCTCATTTTAGGTGAGTTTACATCGAAACTTTAACAATTATGGTAACAGTAAGTTATTGTATATTTTAATTGAATAAAAAATTATAAGTTATTGTATATTTTAATTCAATGAAAAGTTTTAAATCAAAGGAAAGTTTTTTTTTTTTAATAAAGAAATTGTTTAAATGACTGATTGCTCAAAGTCAAAAAGGACGACGCATGAAAAACTATAACCTAAAGGAAAGTCTATCTTAAATAAGAAAGTTTCCTAAGTGACTGATTGCTCAAAGTCAAAAAGGACGACACGTTGTAGATTATGTTTGCTGATGAGATAAGGACAGACATAGCTATGGCTGGGCCAGAAAAAGTCGGACAGAGGCAAAACTGATGTAAACAATGCCAGAGCCTTATGGTGTTTGAGAAAGAGTCGTTTAAGACACTACTCTTATTATAATTGTAGTGGGATAGTCAATCGGTATATTTCGATGTTCTTGCGGAATTTCTTGGGTCTCTTCTAGTTTGTAAAGATGCAGGCTGGTATAGAGGCCGATACAGATTAATTGCCTTCGGGGATCAACTATAAATTGAAATGTATCGTTGTGCGCTCAAAAAGATTGGTGAGATCTGCACAGATGCAGCACTAGATTTAGTCAAGATGCCAAGGATTCCCTTAGTTCCTGAATCCATACTTGGAAGACTAAGGGAATGTAATCCTAATCTTTCAACCACCGATTAGAAGATTGGTAGATTGAATGAGGCTGATGGTGACCGGAGCCATGAAGTATTTGTACTAAACTCCTGCTGTCTCCCTGACCTCAACAAGTCTGAAGGGGTTCTGTCCTACGGATTCAACAAGTTGACATTGCAGGGTTATCGAATCTGAGGAACTATCGACCACGTAGCTAAAGTCTGGCGGATTGCAGGAGACTGAAAATCCCCCTGCCATAATCGATACAGAAAGGGATGGCATCGAAACGGGACCCGACAAGCCCTGTGTGGGTGGGTCATCCTGTTGAACTGGGCTTAAATTGTGCGCCAGCGGGGAAGCACAGAACTCACAAAGTACTTAGCAGCAGTTAGTGAAGAATCTAAGGAGAAATCATCCACACCGCAGGTGCCCCGTGTCCTGAGGAAGAGTGGTTCCACTGCTTTCTCACCTGCCCTTGGATGCGTACGGAAGATTTAATGAGAAGATCTAATGAATCTTGTGAGGATGAACACCTGGCGGCATCAGAAGACAAGGCTAACGCAACAGTGGTGGAAGTTCTAAATCCTGACTATTGTCTGTTTTCTACAGATAAAACTCCACCATTGTAAAGCCGCTTCGGCGGCACTAAAGGTCCCCCTCATAGCAGGGGGATTTGACGTGGTTCTTGTCCAGGAACCATGGGTGTGTGGAGGAATGGTAAGTGGACTAAGAATACCAAAAGAGGTTGTCACTGGTACACATTCTTCCGAAGTTATTAGGGAAATAGTGTCTGAGCCAAAAATCTTTTGGGCGATAAGAAGTTTTGTCCATGAATTACGAGCTGTGTCTTATAGACTGATTCCTTGCCTTAGGGAGGTAAACTCTACATGTATCAGCATGTCATTTATACCTGTGGGATGGAGGGACACGAAAGTCATTTTCATTCCGAAAGCAGGAAAACCCTACCACACGAAGGCGAAAGATTTTCGTCCTATCAGTCTGTCATACTTTATACTGAAGACTCTTGAGAGGTTGATAGAAACATATCTTAGGGCAAAGCTCCCTGGAGATCGTTTGTCGCGGCAGCAGCTTCCATTTGTCGCGGCAGCAGCTTCTTGACACTAAAGGTGCTTTCAGTAATGTAAAACCGACGTCAATCATGAAGAAGTTGTAGTTTATAGGCATTGTCCAAACTTCGAGCTTGGACTTAGTTTTTTAGCGCCACTGAATTTCCTTTACTCTAGTTATGTATACTTGCCTTAGTCTTAAAGTCATTGTTATGAATTAAACCGAATGAATTATTGTGAATGACTACTTTAGTTTAAACGAGTATTTAAAAAACAAAGAAATTCCACAAAAAGTAACTATCTTGGCAAGTTAGGCTTAAGAACTCGTTCACTTTTGCATAATCGATCAACTGGTGAGCATCTCAACCCTTCTTGAATAAATACACCTACAAATCTAAACCCACGATTTTGTTTTATTTAACCAACTCTCATTATTCGTATCTGCCACTACTTGGAGAATCTGTGGTTACCAAAAACCACATATCTGTTCGCCCTCATCTGTTGTTCGAAGCTCCAGTCCATTTCAATTTTAAAACCAACATACAGTCCACTTCCCTCCTTGGATATTGGTGACATTTCTTCCCGCCTAACCGAGCCCCATCCATTCAGCAGCGTTAACTCCTCAAGGGAATGAACATGGTCCATTCGAGAAGAGAGAGTTCCAGTCAAAGAAGATCGCAGCCTCGTGACAAAAGAGAGAGCAGAAGTTCTGTGGATGATATTTCCAGAGTGATAAGTAAGAATGAAGAAGAAATGACAATGTGAGAAACATACAATTAGTGTTTAGAAATAATAAGAAGATAAGCTGAAATTTATACGCATTAAAATAGAAGACATTTCGCGAACGGTATTAATGATTTGTGATAGTGAATAATTTGCAACATATGCCACAGAATTTACGCAACATCACATTAAGGTAACAATTGATTTTCAATTTCAAATTATCTACATAAAGATACCTTATTTTATGAATAAAATTCCTATAAAGAATAAAAACGAACAAAACAAAACGAAATTCATATGTAAACACTCCCATATGTGATCGTTCCAAGAAATTGAAATCCACATTGAAATATTAGGGTGGCCCGTAATATTATTTTTTTCCCAAATAATTCTAGTTCTTGTATTTGTACATATTGCAAAATTACACCAACGAAAAAAAAAAAAAAAAAAAAAAACAAAAAAAAAAAAATAAATAAAAAAGAAAAAATTTACCTTTTGAAATAAATAAAAAATTAAAAAACTATACTCATATGTAGTAACAACATTGCACTCCATGATTCTATTAAATTTGTTGCCAACTAACAAACAATTATAGACATCTACAAATTCTGAATAAAACAAACATATTTTCCACACGTAAAAGAAGGCATATCCTACATATAATGATTATTTCCCCAGTGAAGATGAATTTTTCGCTTTTTTTTGGAAGATACTTAATGTACTGATTGTACACCCCCGAGATAACAGAATAATACTAAAGTTATTCGTGTCGGACAGCATTGTTTCCATATCTCTGATATTGTGGATGAACTTATCCCTATCAAAACTTTGCCCTCTCTATCTATGATCAATTCCGTTTTTTTAAAGGTTTACAATTAACCTTTGTCAACTCCACAGCTTGGACTATCTTGCCTTTTTGATTTCAGCTGGTACTGCTTCTTCAGCGCAGATTGCTCCAGACTTGAAGTTTGACAGCCGGATATTTAGGTTCGATTTTTTAGAACTTAAAAGGGATATTCGATATATCTCTCGAACGAATCTTTCTTGAGAAATTTGTTAGATATATTATTTTTTTTTTCTTCGTATAAGTAACTTCGACGACAATAATGGAACCCTCTAACCAGGCGAATTCGGCTACTGGCAGCTCTGCTGTGAAACCTTCCCCTATCCACGAGAAATTTTTGTTTGACTGTGATCATCTGATCAGCTTTTGCACAGCTTTTGAAAAAGTTGACGTTACGGACCAGACTGATTCACTTCTTGAAGTCAAGTTGGACGATTTGGAAGTAAGGTGGAAAAAATTGCAAATAGACTATGAAAGTCTAATGTTGTCTCCCGAAACAACCAATACAAAAGACTTCAAGGAGAATGCTAAAGTGAATTTTAATGTGACCTCAGAGGCATATTATGAGACTCGTTCCCAGATTGTCGACATTCTGAAGATATCAGGAGGGGCTGATTCCAGAACTATGTCAACTAGGAATAGTCTAGCCCCTCAGCACCTTTTCCAGACCAGTTCCAGTGCGCATGTTTCTGATACTTACAGCTCGTGCATAAAAGTCCCGCCATGTGACACGGAGGTATTTAAGGGCAGTTACGAGGAATGGCCCTCCTTTCGTGATATGTTCACGGCCGTTTACGTGAACCACCCTAAACTCACCCGTGCTCAGAAACTTTACCATCTTAGAAATAAGACTAAAGGTAGTGCTGGCGCTATCGTGAAAAGATATACTCTCTGCGATGATAATTTTGATCTCGCATGGGGAGCTTTGAGAACCCGATATGAGAATAAGCGCGTGCTGGTAGACCACCAGCTCAGGATATTATTTGAAATTCCCGTTGCCACAGATGAAAATAGCGAATCTCTTCAAAGGATTCACTCTACAGTTAGTGACTGCCTATGTACACTGAAGTCCTTACAGGTACAGGTAGAATGCTGGGACCCAATATTAATTTATTTGGTGTCTACAAAGCTTCCAAATGAGACTATTTCGTTATGGGAACAATCCCTCAAGTCCCATCGTGAACTGCCAAGTTGGTCTCAAATGGACGAGTTCCTTCTTAATAGATTTGAGGTCGTGGAAAGAATATCCAGCATTAAATCAACGAAGGATAGACATAGTCTCCCATCGGTTTCGTACTCCGAATCCAACGAAAAAATACAGATGTACACATCCCAGGAAAAACTTACAACCTCCTGTACTTTATGCAAAGAGAATCATAGCATACGAACATGCCCAGATTTTCGTAAATTTAAGCCCCAGGAGAGAATAGATTTCGTTTTTAAAAATAAAATCTGTAATAATTGCTTATCAGAGGCTCACATGAAACAAAAGTGCAGGAGTAAGAACACTTGTCTCTCGTGCAGGAAACATCACCATACACTCTTGCACTTAGACCAACCACCGATTCGAAAGTCTGAATCTGGTTCTCAGACTTTTTCACCGAAGCAACAAATCTCGGCAAATAGTATCTCTTCAGAACGACACGAGGATATCTCACAATCGTCATCGGCAGAGTCATACTCCCAGGTACAGGCCAATTTTTCTTCTAACAGTGAAACAATCTTGCTTAGAACAGCGCTTGTTCAAGTCGAACACAATGGTGAACTTTTCACAATTAGGGCTTTAATAGACCCAGGATCCCAAAGAACATTTCTCTCTGAGAGAGTACGAAATATGCTCCAAGTTTCATATCGAAAATCTTCGTTCGAGATATTTGGTATAGGCTGCAAGACACAAAAGGCTCACAAAGAATGTGAACTTGTACTTTTTTCTCGAAGATATAACACACGATGTAGAGTTAATGCCATTGTCTTGCCAAAGGTTACACAGAAGCTTCCTGCTGTTTCTTTTGAAATTCCAAATTCACCAGAACTGCGAGACCTTGATTTAGCAGATCCCAACTTCAATAAATCGTCGAATATCGATTTAGTTCTCGGAAATGACGCTGAGCGATTCATTAATCTCGAGGGTGTTAAGAAGAATATTTGTGGTCTGGCTTCGGCGTACAACACAATATTCGGTTGGGTACTAAGTGGCCCAATGCAGGGTGAGAAGATTCAAGCGTTCACAACGAACGTAATTCCCACCGAAGATGAGAATCTTAGCGAAATTCTTCGAAAATTTTGGGAAATCGAAGAAATCCCATCCATTTCTCCTCGTACAGAATCCGAAATAATTTGTGAAGAGTTCTACCTAAAGACGACTACGCGTCTTCCCAATGGTCGATATGTCGTTAGACTCCCCTTTAAAGAGGAATTTCCAAACTCCATTTTTCTTGGCTCTTCAAGATTTCTCGCTCTTGGACAGTATACAAGAATGGAGAAGACACTGATCAAGGATGCCGAGCTTCGAGGGGAATACAGGTCTGTCCTTAAGGAGTATATTTCATTAGGTCATATGGAAGAGACTTCTTCTCTCGAACTAGGCTCCGAAGGTAAATTTAACTCCTTTTACCTCCCTCATCATGCCGTAGTGCGACCGGATCACAAATCAACCAAGGTCAGGGTTGTTTTTAACGCTTCACGCAAGACAAAATCCGATTACTCCCTCAATGATGTACTTCATACCGGTCCCACACTACAAAACGACTTAATTTCCATAATTCTCAACTGGAGAAAATATAAGTACGTATTTTGTGGAGATATCCAAAAAATGTACCGCCAAATCCTGGTACATCCCCAAGATAGAGCGTATCAAAGAATTCTGTTTCAAAATCAAAGCGCAGAGCCTATAAGAGATTACCATTTGAACACGGTCACTTTTGGCATAAATTGCGCTCCCTTTTTGGCAATACGCACTCTACTTCAACTTGCATCTGATTCAGAAACAGAATTCCCCAAAGTCGCATCCATTTTGAGAAAAGAAACATATGTGGATGATATTTTATCTGGTGGATTCACCATCGAAGAAACCATCGAAGCACGAAATGATTTGATCGCTGTCCTCAAATCTGCGGGTTTTCCATTAAAGAAAATTACTGCCAATGCACCGGAGTTATTATCACATTTGCCTCCTGAGGATTTATACGATATGGACTTATTAAAATTGTATGAATCAAGCTCCACTAAAACTCTTGGTATAAAATGGAATGCATTAACAGACTGCTTTTCTTATGCATCCATACCCATAGAGAAAAAATCCCAGGCGACTAAACGTCAAGTTCTTTCCACAGTCGCGAAACTTTTCGACCCCGCCGGTTGGATTACTCCTGTTATTATAAGGTCAAAAATTTTAATGCAGCAGCTCTGGTTGGAAGGTTCCAATTGGGACGAAACGATAAGTCCTGATTCTCTTGATACTTGGAACAACTTAATCGATGATTTAGCACACGTAGAGGATGTCATTATACCTAGATGGATTAAATATTTGCCTACAGATCTCATACAAATACACGGTTTTTGTGATGCCTCAAAAATGGCATACTGCGCTACCGTGTACGTACGATGCCAGACAACGACATCTGTAGTTATTTCCAACCTTCTTATGGCCAAAAGCAAAGTTGCTCCCATTAAGACAGTGTCATTGCCAAAGTTAGAATTAAACGGCGCTGTGCTTCTAGCCAAACTAGTTCGCTACATTTTGAACACTTTTGAGATGAATTTTGGTTCTGTATCATTGTGGACGGATTCGTCTATTGTTTTGGGGTGGCTTTCAAAACCCCCAATGTTATGGGAAACCTACGTCGCAAATAGGGCATCCCAAATTCATGAACTAGTTCCCGACGCCAAGTGGAATTATGTTTCCACTCATGATAACCCGGCTGATATAGGCACTCGCGGTTGTAGACCTCAGGACTTGAAGATCAGTACATTGTGGTGGAATGGTCCGCCTTGGCTTACGAATCCAGAGGGTACTTGGCCAAAAAAGAATCCGCTAGTCCCTCTAAAGGAACATGATGTGGTTCAAATGCATCATGTGGCAGCAGAAAATAACGATATTCTTCTAAGATTCTCATCCTATACAAGGGCATTGAGAGTAATCTCATATATATTTCGCTTCTTCCATAACTCAATGCCTGGAAATACCCGCAAGTACGAATCGTATGATTTGAGCATGCAAGAAATGCAATTCGTGAAATTTCGTCTTATATCACTTGCTCAACGACAATATTTTTCATTAGAATATGAGCTGCTTTTGAACTCAAAGCCACTACCAAATAAAAGCGTTTTATCAACTTTGAACCCTTTTCTGGATTCCAATCAGGTCCTTAGGGTGAATGGACGCCTGTCTGATTCATTTCTTCCATACAGGGAACGCCATCCAATCATTCTACCCGGTAATTCTAGACTTTGCCATCTCTATTTGCTTCACTTGCACTCATTTTTAGTTCATGCGGAATGCAACCAGATGTGTAGATTTGTGCAGACCGAATTTTATGTCTCCAGGTTGAAACCAAGGGTAAAGAGCATTATATATAACTGCAAAGTATGCGTTTTGTACAAACAGAAGCAAAACACTCAAATTATGGCACCTTTACCTCTGGAGCGTTGTACTCTATCGCCACCTTTCCATACGACAGGTATAGACTTCGCAGGGCCATTTGAGCTAAAAAGCTCATCCCTTCGCAGGGCACCTACTATAAAGGGATATGTCTGCGTATTTGCATGTTTTGCTACAAGGGCAATACACCTGGAGACATGCTCTGATTTATCATCTGCCGCATTTGAGGCTGCGTTTTACCGCTTCGTTGGGAGGCGAGGGCTCCCTCGTAGGATCGTATCGGATAATGGCAGAAACTTTTTAGGAGCTAGCAGAGCACTAATTCGTGAGTTTTCCCAGTTCATTAAATCTGCTTCTAGCGACATTTCTAAAAAATACGCAGCTCATGGGTTTGAATGGGGATTCATTCCCCCACACGCACCTCACATGGGCGGCCTCTGGGAGGCCGCAGTTAAAAGTTTTAAAATACATTTCAAGAAGATTGCAGGAGCTCATAAATTTACTTTTGAACAGTTTCAAACAATCCTGGCAAGGATTGAAGGCGTTTTAAACTCCCGCCCCATTTCTGCAATGTCGGACGATCCAGCCGACTTAACCGCATTGACCCCAGGCCATTTTCTTAAGGGCTCACCCATATTAGCCTTTCCTGAACCACTTTCTCCCAATATTTCTCTGATAAACCGTTGGTTGAAATTAAAGGCTATTCACCATCAATTCGCCTTGAGATGGAAGGAGGAATATCTCAAGACTCTGCACAAGCGTTATAAATGGAAGACAAAAAAACCCAATTTGAGAGTAGGGGATTTGGTAGCAATAATGGATGATTTGTTACCCCCTAGTGAATGGCGATTAGGAAGAATAGAGAAGACTTATCTAGGTTCGGACAATAATGTTAGAATTGCAGACGTACGTACTGCAACTGGAATTCTAAATCGGCCAATTGTCAAATTATGTTTTCTTCCATTCGAGAATACGACGGAATCAAACTCAAATTAATAAACTCATTCATACTAACCGAAACTAATTTCCTCTCATCTAATTTCATCACTCTCATAACTTATCAACAAAATTTACATTCCAGATCACCCATAAGAGCGCAAATTTCTAAGCCTAATGTGTATAAATGCACGTTGTGCAACCGATTCCATGCTTTAAAAATTTGCCCTAAATTCATAGCGATGACCCCGAAAGAACGTAACATCCTCGTTCTAAAGAAAATATATTGCGTCAACTGTCTAGCAAGAAGTCATCGATTTCGGGATTGTCGATCGGGAAATATGTGCCGGAAATGTGGAAGACCCCACCATACACTGCTGCATCCTAATTATGTGAAAGCACCCAATATGGATCACAAGCGACAACCAGTAAGTCCAAAAGGTTCCAATAGCAACAATCACCGCAATAAATCCGACGTGAGAGAAAACATTCATCGACAACGCTGCCATCGCCGTAATATTAATATCAAGCCTAACAACAACAACAGCAACAACAAAATCCAAACCGACGACACAGCTAACACCAATAGCCCAGCAAAGGCTAATCAACAGATTTTATCTGAAGCTATTCGAGCTTTAGCCTCAGTGCTATGTTCTAACACAAATTGATCTTCTTCTGGCCCGGCGGCATGTCCAAACTTCGAGCTTGGACTTAGTTTTTTAGCGCCACTGAATTTCCTTTACTCTAGTTATGTATACTTGCCTTAGTCTTAAAGTCATTGTTATGAATTAAACCGAATGAATTATTGTGAATGACTACTTTAGTTTAAACGAGTATTTAAAAAACAAAGAAATTCCACAAAAAGTAACTATCTTGGCAAGTTAGGCTTAAGAACTCGTTCACTTTTGCATAATCGATCAACTGGTGAGCATCTCAACCCTTCTTGAATAAATACACCTACAAATCTAAACCCACGATTTTGTTTTATTTAACCAACTCTCATTATTCGTATCTGCCACTACTTGGAGAATCTGTGGTTACCAAAAACCACATATCTGTTCGCCCTCATCTGTTGTTCGAAGCTCCAGTCCATTTCAATTTTAAAACCAACATACAGTCCACTTCCCTCCTTGGATATTGGTGACATTTCTTCCCGCCTAACCGAGCCCCATCCATTCAGCAGCGTTAACTCCTCAAGGGAATGAACAGGCATCAACTCTACTAAGAAAGTTTATTAATAACTTACTAAAAGATGCATTACGGTATGCTTGGGATCTGTGGATCTAAAACGAGGGGTCAGGAGAGGAACACCTCAAGACCGTACACCATCTCTTCTACTTTGGAATATTGTCATTGACAATATATTTATTATTGTCTCTGGAAGAACAAGGTGTAATTGATTGCGTATGCTGATCACGTGATCACGTGTCAAGGGAAAGTTTCCCAACACTCTAAGAGATACACTTCAGGAAGCTCTATTTCCAGCAGCAAAGTGGGCTACCGAAAGTGGTCTGTGTATAAATCCGTGCTAGACATAAGTAATTCTTTTCAGCAGAATAAACAAGTTGCCTACAGTGGCATCTGTCTCCTTGGAAGGAGAAAATGTTCCATTTGAAGATAGCGCAAAATACCTGGGTGTTTTTCTGGACAGGAAATTGAACTTAAAATCCAACATTTTGGTAAGGGCAAGGAAGGCAACTCTTGCCCTATATACTTGCAAGAGAGCCATTGACAAAAGTTGCGGACTTAGACCGCGCGTCATGCTTTTGGTATATACTACAGTTGTCAGACCTATAATGCTATATGGTGTTGTGATCTGGTGGACGGCGCTTCAAAAGTCCACCTACTGTTCAATACTTAACCTGGTGCAATGGTTGTTTGTGCATCACAGCCTTACTGAGGATGGCACCATCTGACCATGCTACATCTTTTGCCTCTGGACATTGTGGCTAGACAAATTGCAGCGACCACTGCCGTGAGGTTAAGGGAGCTTTCTCTTTGGGCACATGGCGGCTACGAACACTCTGTTATTCTTCATACAATAGTCGATGTTCCAGGCAGTGTGGATTGAGCCGCTTTTTGATAAAAAGTGCTGTACCAATATTCCTGAAAGAACCAATCGAGGAGACGATATCCCTGGTAACAGAAGTTAAATAGACTTCTATACGGATTGTTCCAAACTAAACGACCAGGTGGGTTTTGGGGTGAACTCTAAAGATTCTAGATCTTTGGTCATATCGAAAAGTTACCCAACACTGCAGTGTGTATCAAGCGGAGATCCTTGCAATTAAGGAAGTGATGGAATCGTGGATGGTTCCAAACTAGATGACCATGTGGGCTTTCGAGTGCACTTTAAAGATCTAGAACTGGTTATATCGAAAAGGTCACCGGACCACTGCAGTATGCAGCAAGCGTAGATCCTTGCAATTAAAGATGTTTTTAGAGTCCGAAGGATAACGAATGATATATGGTCACAAAGAGGGGGCTGTGAGCTAAGAAAATATATGGGCGAGCTGAGAAAGGTTTAGAACAAATCCTGGATGGAATTCTGCAGCTCCTTAGAGGATATATCTGGGGCCTATAGGCTAAGGAAGATTCTTTTTGCGAGACCCATTTCGGTGGGGTATATTCAGAAGCCAGCGAATGTATGGACAATGTCTAGTGAGGAAACACTAGAACTACTCGTTGATACACATTTCCCGGGAAATTCTTCAACGGACAACGGACACTGGTATGCACTGGTCATATCGAAAAGGTTACCGGACCACTGCAGTGTGCATTAAGCGGAGATCCTTGCAATTAAAGATGTTTTCAGGGCTTGAAGGACAACGAATGATAGATGGTCACAAAGAGGGGGCTGTGAGCATTCCTAAACTATGTGGCCTAATCTAGACTTGAAGAGCATCCACCGCTTTGCTATCACTGGCCAGAAGAGACTTCACAGGAGAACGTACTTCTGAACACAAAAAGCACTCTCGACTGTCGCAGATCTCTTAACGAGATGACTGAACAGTTCAAAATTCACCTGTTCTGGATGCCGTGCCACAGAGATATCCCAGGGAATTCTGAAGCGGACGAGCTTGCGAGGCTAGTAACTACCCTACTCGTACTGGAATATCTGGGTATGCCTCTAGTGACATTTAAGCTGAGCTTTCAGGACCAGGTCCGAAGGACAACGAATGATAGATAGTCACAAAAAGGGGCTGTCAGCATTGCGAAGCTACGTGGCCTAATCTAGACTTGAATAAGTCTAGCGCTTTACTATCATTGGCTAGAATATACGTCTCAGTCATTATGTTCGTCATGACAGGTCACGGTCTAATCGGAAAACATGCTGTCAGACTGAAGGTTGCCAGCAACGACTTTTGCAGAAGCTGTGAGGACATGGAAGAATAAGAGACTATAGAACATCTTCTGTGTGTGTGTATCGCACTAGCAGTCATAAAGAGTTCCACTTTAGGTTCTCATTTCTATGAGAACTTGTCGTCAGATTTAGAGGATGTAAACATTCGCAAGTTGTTGGGCTTTTTAAAGCAAACTGGATGGATCAACGGTAGGAACTAGAAGGCATATACCTTCGTCTGTTGCCGTGCTATCTTAATGGACGAAAACGTCTAAGTGATTCTGGTGGCAGACTGCCACTTAAACCTATCCTAACCTAAGACTCTACCCTTCAGACAGCAAAACGTTAATTTTGAAAATAATTTTAACGATGCCTTGTCTTTTATTACTCAAGTGCTACATTTATTAGACTAGAATTGCAAGCTTTGCAACAAAATGATCATATATATGATACTACTGATAATTCTCTACTTTTCATCAAACACAAATCTACGAACTGTTTTTTTTCTTTCTTCAATTCTCTTAGTCTTTAATGAAATTGTCCCACTTGCATACATTTCAAACGCACTCATGTAGCTACTTTTGGTCTCTCACATAACATACCGACCGGGTCATGCTGTTAATTAAACTCATACTTCAGTTAGTTCACATATTTGGCCTCTTTAATTATTTCGAATATATTGTAGGCTTTTGTGAGAACTTTACTTCTACTCTGGCATCTTAATTATATATACATTATTTCAACCGTTAGTTGGCCACCCTCTCTCTCTCCCCAAAAACCACAAACGATCCCCCAAAAGCATAACCGAAAATGGGGAGAAACGAAAATCGTTCGGCCATATTCACCATTTCAATAAGCAAATATTGAACTTTTTCATATAATTAATGTCATTAACTTGGAATACTATAAACTCCCTGTTATACAATCTATTACTTATCCTCTACCCTTCTATCATAGATTTGTGGACGAAGAGGGAAGAGTGGGAAAGAGGAATGGTTGAATTAAATACGCTAATGATATATCAAATAATAATAGCTACCCGCACAACGCAGAGCGTCATAAGCCATGGTTCAGGTCAAACAGAAAGGTCATCGTTTAAGTATTTCTTTAGACTAAAAATGTAAAATTAATGAACCGCACAGAATCTTCGAAAGGGGGCAAACACATTCAACCACACTCATATTTATAAGACTCACACACACATACCGAGTCTTTTGTTCGCATCAAGAGTTTGAATCTTGGCTTGTCTATTTATATTTAATGGGTCCATTTTTTCCTCCCCAAGGCAGTTACTATTGTTGTTGTATTGTCTTGGTTTCAAAATGACATAAAACTATCTACAAGGGATTCTGTTGAGAATCATCATTGATTTTCATTTACTGGTATTTAAAATGTAAATTTTTGGTGGATTTTTAATGGCAGGTATTTTTAGTGATATTGAGCCATTACCGAAATAAAGCAACAATGAAAGGTTATATAAAAATTTATTTATATGCCCACTAATTTCTAAAATCTATATAAAGTGGTATTAAAATAAGATTAATTAGTAGTTTTGATTATAAAAGGCTATTAAAGATTGTTGTTGTTTACGGGTTTCACTAAATTTTATGTTCATGGAAGTCAATGTAATAAAACAAATAAGAGAAGACAAAAGTCGAGTGATGTAGACTATTTAACAACCTACAGTTTTTTTTTTTTTTTAATTGGCTATGGCAGAATATTTGTTGCACTATCCGAACGTAGAATAGCGTTCCCAGCTCCTCGATCTTCTGCGCTCATTCTAAAATCTCTGACACCAAGTTTCGAGGTGTCTCCCAAAAGTTGATCTTTCCATCGGACTTTTGGTCTTCCCGGTTTGCGTGTACCACCGTGTTTGCCTTCAAAAGACTTCTTTGCTGGAGCTTCTTCATCCATTCTGACAACATGAGCTAGCCAACGCAGCCGTTGTATTTTGATGCGTGTAACTATGCTATAGTCGTCATACAGATCGTGGTTCATATGTATTCTCCATTAACGCCAACTGGTCCATATATTTTACGAAGAATCTTTCTCTCAAATACTCCAAGCACTGTCTCATCTGCTTTCACAAGTACCCATACCTCAGAACCATATAACAACATGGGTAGTATCAGTGTCTTGTATAGTGTGATCTTCGTCTGTCGAGAGGTGGCCTTATTTCTAAACTGCTTACTTAGTCCAAAGTAGCGTCTGTTTTGTTTCGGTTACGGCGGTGCAGAGGTAGATAAAGTTACTGGCTGTCTCAAAGTTGTGGTTTCCAAGTTTCTGCATTTTCTTCATCTGCTCGGTTGTGCAAGGCTTTTTGGGAGTTGAAACCATCCATTTCGTCTTATCTCCATTTACTGTCAAACCCATTTTCACTTACTCTTTTTTGATTCTTTCAAAGGCTGCAGTTACTACTTCCGGTGACCGACCTATGATGTCCATGTTATTGGCATAGCCAAGTAGCATGTAATCTCTTGTGATTAGTGTGCCATATCTATTCACATCTTCATCTCGTATAATCTTCTTTAACAGGATATTGAAGAGATTGCACGATAGTCTGTCCCCTTGTCTGAAACCTCGTTTGATATTAAATGGTTCGGAGAGATTCTTTCCTATTCTTACTGAGGAACGCGTATCAACAAGTGTCATCCTGCAAAGTCTTATTAATTTTGCAGGGATATCAAACTCAGACATGGCTTGAAATACCTTCGAACGTAAAGGAGTATGGAAGGCAGCTTTGTAGTCATAAAAAAGATGGTAGGTGTTGATTTGGCCTTTTCGGGTCTTTTCCAGGATTTAACGCAGTGTGAATATCTGGTCCAGGGTGGATTTACCACGTCTAAAGCCATATTGGTAGGGCCCAATTATCTAATTGACTTTAGGTTTTAATCTTTCACACAGTACGCTCGAGAGATGGGGAGGAGACTTGTTCCTCTGTAGTTGGCACATTTCGTCTTGTCTCCTTTCTTGTGTATGGGACATAGTATGCTGAGGTTCCAATCATCAGGTATGCGTTTTTCTAGCCAGATTGCGCAGATAAGCTGATGCATATACCTTATCAGCGTGTCGCCTCAGGTCTTAAAAAGTTCAGCGGGTAACCCGTCGGCTCCTGCTGCCTTGTTGTTCTTTAGTCTGGTCACTGCTCCTTGGACCTCATTCTGACTAGGAGGTAAACATTCTGTACCATCATCAGGGATTGGTTCTACGGTATCCTCTTCGCCCCCAGCTTCGGACACTAGCAGTTGGGTAAAAAGTTCTTTCCATATCCTCAGCATGATATCTGTGTCAGTTACCACATTTCCTTCTTTGTCTCTGCAGGAAGATGTGCCTGCATCAAAGCCATCGGTTTGATGTTTAATTCTTTGGTAGAAAGATTTTGATTATCCTAACTTAATTCACTGTCCCAAACTTTGGTGACATTGGACAATAAATGCGCCTTTTATGGGCCCAAAACCTTAAATCGAGAGATCGGTCTATATGGCAGCTCTATCCAAATTTTAAACCATCTGGGTTTAATATGAGGAACTATTTCGACCGGCCTAACACAACTCACTGTCCCAAATTTCAGGATAATAAATATGGCTTTTATGGGCTTAAGACCCTAAATCGCCGAATCGGTCTATATAGGGGCTATATCAATACATAGTCCGACAAAGCCCATCTTCGAACTTAGCCTGCTTATGAACAAAAAAAAACCTGCCTATGGACAAAAATAGAATATGAGGAAAATTTTAGCTGAATAACTCTATTTTTAAATACTGTAGCTTGATTTCAACAGACGGACGGACATGGCTAGATGGTCTTAGATTTTTACGACGATGAAGAATATATATCTTTGTAGGGGCAAAAATTGATATTTCGATGTGTTGCAAGCGGTATGACAAAATGAGTATACCCCATCATTCCGTAATGGGTATTAAAATTAGTTGATATAAAAAAAATAAAACAAAATTTCAAAAAATCCATTTACATTTTTTAGTTCTCTTTAAGTTGTGGCCTGGCCAGACCACGTCCGCTCGAATCCGTTGGTATTAATTTTATTGAAAATTTTATATATTTTTTTAATTTATTTAGAAACCTTCATTTTACATATGCATTAATTTCCATAGAAACCCTGAATATATTGTAGGGAAGCCCTGAGAGTCTTAATCGGCCTGGCCAGTTCAATCTGCGCTTCTTAGGGTTAACATACTAATTTGCTAATTTTGCCCATGAACATTCCACTCAGGAACAGAGGCAAACTTCTCACATATCAATGAGTGCAGTCCGTTTCAAGTTTAAGCTCAATGATAAGGAACCTCGATTTTATAGCCGAGTCCGAACGGCGTGCCGCTGTGCGACACCTCTATGGAGAGAAGTTTTACATGGCATAGTACCTCAAAAATGTTGCCAGCATTAGAAGGGGGAAAACCACCACTGAAAATTTTTTCTGATGGTCTCGCCAGGATTCGAACCCAGGCCTTCAGCGTCATAGGCGGACATGCTAACCTCTGCGCTACGGTGGTTAGGGTTAACATAACCAAAACGGAAAATGGTCGCCCATCCTAGGGTTGAAAACATGTAAGTTCGGCTGGGCGAAATCTTGGGAAACCACCACTATCCATTTTGCTAAAAACTTGCACAAATGATCTTAATTGATGTTTATATACGAGGGATGCTATATAAATTTCTGGCCTTTACATGACAATGCAAATTTCTATCGTGAAAAAACTGTTTTGTCTTGTTTTGTCAATGAGTGCTGTCAATGATTTGAGGCCTCCTTTTTATAGCCGAGACCGAATGGCGTTCCACAGTGCGACACCTCTTTGGGAAGAAGGTGTTTACATGGCACAGTACCTCAAATATGAAGTTAGCATTAGGAGGGGATAACTTTCGCTGACATTTTTTTTTCTGATGTTTTCGCCTGGATTCGAACTTAGGCGTTCATTGTCGATATACCACTCAGCATTGACCTCCAATGTTGCTCAATCGGAACAGTCGCCCATGATCAGTTTTGTCGAAAAGAAAACAAACAGGCGACCATTTTCTACGAAGTGTTTATTCGACCCACACAGTCGATTGTTGTTTTGTTTCGGGCTCATAAGCCTGTAACGATCTTATATGGGTATTTTCAAAATGACGTGGTGGGCATAACCCCTTGCACCCATCCCTGATTTATCAAAAATAAGGGGATCCACCATCTTTGGTTAAGTTTACATAAAGGACCTTAAAAAAAATTGTCCTGGCAACACTGCAAACCTTTTGGGGTTTTGCTTTTCTTTGCCTATCTTATGCCAACACCCTAACTCAAAATTTCCTCTTTTTAGGCTAAGACCCTAAAATTGTTCCAAATTTAAGACAAAAATCTGTTATTCTAGATGTTATGTTTGCATATAAAATATTCAACTTTCTATACCCATTGAATTTTTATTCCATTTATCACAACTTTAATGAAATACAAAATTGCATTTCATTTTCATTATCTTTATATAAGCGAAATTTTACTTTGAGCAAGCTTTTTAGCGGATATCCAGTAATATTAGGTAAGCTTTGAATACGTAAAAGCAAATGAAAATTCAACATAAAATTTAAAATAATAAAATTTGTAAATCCATATTACCTGCGTTCCTTCTACTACTACTACTGCTGCCAATGCCATTGCTACAACGTCTACATCTGTTATCTCTGCAAAAAGACAAAAAGATTACTTTTGGCTTGAAAAGTGAATTTAAGTCCAGAGTAGCATATCCCGGGCTCAGGAAGGCCATAATAAAATGTCCACGTAATGAACATAAAAATCCCAGACGACATTTGCAGTTAATGAGGTACATAATCAAGCGATATTAAAATTCTTTTTACAGTCATAAACATTGTGACAACACAGAGCGATATTGTAGATAAAAAAGGACAACAAGATTCGCTGGCGCGGGGAGTGGTGTAACACTAAAACAAATTGTCAATTTGACAATCAGAGTGAAAAATATTTATGGCCTCCCCCCTTCCATAAACCATGATGACAACATTGTATGCGAAAGACAGACAATAACATCTGAGAACAAATTCAAGAATACAAATGGCTCTTGACACAAGGACAAGTGTAAGCGGACAATAACCTATTCTTCTCTCTAGCCGTAACATTTCAAGCAGGCACCTGTCTGTTGCCGCCTTTTTGCCTGTGCATTATATGTCGTCTTAATTTATGAATATCCATTTTTCTTTATTTTTGGACAATGTCTTTATCACACGCTTACTGAATTTGAATAGCAAGAAATTTGCTGTCGGTGGTATGGTTTAACGTGATTTGTATAAAGAACTTACAAGCTGAAACGCTTATCAAGCTCTGAAATTTGCTGACAAATTGCAAAAACAACAATCAATCGTGCATACAAATTATAGAAGAGAGGCAATTAAAATAATTGAAACTAGAATGTCCTTCACAATGCTTTGTTTGTTATTTTCCACGAACACCTTTTAATCTTGGCTCAATAGTAACAAAACAAAGTAGACATCTTTCAAGTTTTAATAAAAATCAGATTTTCTCAAAATTATGTAGGAAAGTAAAATTTCCACAATCTTAGTGATATATATATTGTGTTGGCCAAAAAGTAATTGCGGATTTTTCATATAGTCGGCGTTGACAAATTTTTTCACAGCTTGTGACTCTGTAATTGCATTCTTTCTTCTGTCATTTATCAGCTGTTACTTTTAGCTTGCTTTAAAAAAAAGTTTTATTTAAAATGCATTTACTTTCTTTTAAAAATCCGCAATTACTTTTTGGGCAACCCAATACAAACCAGTTAGTGTTTCTGTGTTTCTGTAACCAGCAAGGAATGGCAAAAGTTGGGTAGAGCCGACTATATAATGCCTTACACCATTTGTAACGTGGTTTTGTCTTCGGCTGAGATAGACCAGCAGTTGTGCAGGGTTTGACCTTAAGGACCCACAAACCTTAAATAATAACACACTTAAATATTCCTTTCGGGATACGCAATCAAGGTTTTTTGATAATATACTTCAGTTATTACAATTCACGATGGTGTAAGTGTCAATTTCGGGAGTTGAGCCACAGGGTTGGGTCGTCTTGTTATTCGGTATATTTCTTTAGTATTGGGGCGGATGGTTTTTGGGATGTTTCGGTTAACTTCCAGCCTTGGGCTGATTCGGGCCTTGGCATGGGCGTGAACCTCGAACAGCACAACTATTCTGGCTGGGCACTGTAAAGATAAGAGCAGAGGGGCGAACGAGTCGCGTTGGGAAGCGAACGGATCGCGTACGAAGCGAACTTGTCGCGTAAGAAAGCGAACGAGTCGCAAAGGGAAGCGAACGAGTCGCGTAAAGAAGTGAAAGAGTCGCGTAGGGAAGCAAACGAGTCGCGATGGGAAGCGATCGAGTCGTGCAAGGAAGAAAACGAATCGCGTTAGGAAGCGGACGGATCGCGTACGAAGCGAAATAGTCCTGTTGCGAAGCGAACGGATCGCGTTAGGACGCGAACGAGTCGCGTAAGGAAGCGAACGAGTCACGTTGGGAAGCCAACGGATCATGGTGGGAAGCGAACGGATCGCTGTGGGAAGCGAACGAGTCGCGTAAGGAAGCGCACGGATCGCGTTAGGAAGGGAACTAGTCGCGTTAGGACGCGAACGAGTCGCGTTAGGACGCGAACGAGTCGCGTAAGGAAGCGAAGGAGTCGCGTTGGGAAGCCAACGGATCGCGGTGGGAAGCGAACGGATCGCTGTGGGAAGCGAACGAGTCGCGTAGGGAAACGAACGAGTCGCGTTGAGAAGCGATCGAGTTGCACAAGGAAGCGAACGAGTCGCGTAAGGAAGCGAACGGATCGCGTTAGGAAGGGAATTAGTCGCGTTACGAAGCGGACGGATCGCGTTAGGACCCGAACTAGTCGCGTAAGGAAGTGAACGAGTCGCGTTGGGAAGCGAACGAGTCGCGTTGGAAAGCGAACGAGTTGCGTTAGAAAGCGCACGAATCGCGTAAGCTGATGAGATCTCAATGGTTTCGGAGTGAACGGCAGCGGACCGTCTTATGGTTTCGTCTGCTCGAGCGACTCCTTAGAGAGGATGGGGATGAGTCCGAAGTTCAGACTATCAAATGAACCAAGTGAGAAATTTATTCCACTTGTCTTGTTAAAAAAAGACGTCGAATAACGACATTCAATCCGATCACCTGTTTCAAGATATAAATGCCCATTCCCACATCAGTTCGTATATCCTTCTTACCAGTGTGTATTAATGTCCACCAACTGCGCGGATAACCACGGCCAGCGCGTGTTCATATCAACAAACATATGTACGGATGATTGTGTGGTCAGCCCGTGATAGTAAGTCGAGACCGGTGTATGAACCAATATATATTCGGAGGACTGTGGCTGTCATATAAGTATTTACGTATGACAAGTGCACAGTGGCCACGGTTGACGTAATATGCAAAATGTGAAGTCAATGAGCATATTATTCGGGGACGGCCAAAGCCGAAAAAGATGTATTATATACGAGTCGACAACGAATCGTCACACACTGAAATCTAGTCAGACTTTAGTTTTGCATACCTATGGAAATATTGAATAGTATCTTGTAATATTTTCTTACGATAGTACCTAAATTGTGGCTACTATATACGGGACTGACTTTGATGAAATTTAGAAACTTGTATAAATAAATAAATAAACACCTTACGCTAAATTCTTAATGGTCGAACCAAAACTGTAGATTCTATTGCCTTAAAAGGCCATATCGGATGAAAGATGTATATGATAGATTTTAATGAAATTATGCACATGACCATCCAATGACCCATTTGCCCATGAAAATTCCGTTAAAGAACAGGGGCAAACTTCTCCCTAATCAATGAATGATATATTCAAGTCTCAGCTCAATAAAGTCTAACGGTGACTCCGAACAAAAATGTAGTATCCATATTTGGGGTGGGGTACCAAGGGGGACTTCCCCACTCTCAAAGTCCGCCAAGTGGACCTAAGGACTGATCATGACAATATGAGACTCAACCAAAAGGTATTTGAGAGAAGAAAAGGAATCTGGTATCCAAATTTGGGATCAAATGTTTGATGACTGCTCCTTACCCCAAATCACAACCCCAAAGCGGACATATTTACCGACCATGGCAATATGAAGCCGCACTCTCTTTTCCACAAAGCTTAACATTAACTTATTTTTCCGTACCGACTCTTTTTTTACACCCTGCAACATGGGATGGGCGATACATATATCGTCATTTAGTTTGTAACACACCGAAATACGGTCTTAGACCCCATAAAATATATATATATATGTTCTCGATCTGGCCATGTCCGTTCGTCTCTCTGTCTGCGGAAGACCCGCTAACTTTCGTAGGAGAAATTTTGCACATATACGGTTGGGATTGTAAATGGGCTATAACGGATCTTATTTACATATAGTTCCCATATAAACCGATCTCTTAATTATGCCTCTAGAGTGCGCATTTTTTCCGATTTGGCTGAAGCTTTTTCTATGACTTCTACCATACGTGTCAAGTATGTCCTGAATCGGTGTAAAACCTGATATAGCTCCTAGATAAACTTATCTCTCGATTATATTTCTGGAGCCCCTAGAGGGCAGAGTTTTTGTCTGATTTGGCTGAAATTTTGCACTTTACCTTTTTTATAACTTCTTGCATACGCGCCAAGTATGGTTCAAATTGGTCTAAACCCTGGTATAGCTCCTATATAAACTGATCTTCCGATTATACTTCTTGATTCTATTGAGGGCGTAATGCTTATCGGATTTGGTCGAAATTTTGCACATTGACTTTTTCTATGACCTAATGCGTGTCAAATATGGCCTGAATTGGTCCATAACCTGATATAGCTCCCATATAAGCCGATCTCTCGATTATACTTCCTGAGCCCCTAGAGGCAGCAATTCATATCCTATTTGGTTGAAACAAAGATATACCGGGCCAAGAACGATCCATGGGGAAGGGTACATAAGAAGCAGCCCGACTAAACTTGGCACGCATTTACGTGTTTGGGTTTATTTAGGGTTGTTGCGATGCTTCGGACAGTTGGCCCCTTTTATTGATGTCAAATTCCTATCCTACTATCAAAGGTTTATTCCGAACAAGTTTCGTTTCTTTTTTTAGATTTGGCGGCCCACAGATAACTGGGGACAGAAGTTTCATGCAGATTTTTATTCTACTTCCAAATACCTTTTCTAAAATCAGTGGACACATCTTCATGATCTTCTAAACTAAGATAATAATGAACAGATGAGTGTCCATCGTTCTTCACTAATCATTGTTCGGTGGAAGTTAACCATTCTACTGTGGATGGGTTGCATTATTGGGACATCATGCTGCGATGAGAAGTTTTCATCTAACTTATATTCTTAAGTGGATGTTTACAGTACAATGTTGAATGATTATCATATACTGTGGATGGTTACTATTTTACGGTGAATGTTTACAATTCTATGATACATGGTTACCATTCTACTGTGGATGATTACCAATCTATGATATATGGTTACCATTCTACAGTAAAAGGCTACCATGCTATGATGGATGGTTACCATGCAATGATGGATGCTTACCATGCAATGATGGATGGTTACCATTCTATGATGGATAATTACCATTCTGCAGTGAATGATTATCATTCTATCATGGATGGTTACCATTTTATAATGGATAGTTACCAGTCAATTATGGATGGTTATCATTCTATGATAGATGTTTACCATTCTGCGGTAGATGTTTACTATTTCATGGCAGATTGTTAGCATTCCACATTGGTTGCTTTTAAGGTAAAGGTTTACCATTCTGCCGTGAATGGTTATCAGTTATAGGTGGATGCAATGATTACTGGCTACCTATGTCTGATTCTAAAGTTTATGGTTAAAATATAGCATAGAATAACTATCTTCTTGCGGTGGATGGTTACCATTCCAAGATAAATGGTTATCATCCTATTGTGTATAGTTATTGTAATACAATAGATATTTATCGTTTTACAATGGATGGCTATTATCCAGGATAGTTACCATCTTATTGTGAATAGATACCATCTTAGTATTCTACTGTGAATACCATCCCATGAGAAACGTTGACAAAACTATGGAGGGCTATAGTGGTAAAGTCAGCTGTTCAATTGTACCAAGACCAAGTAAAAGTGTACTAGGTTCGGCCTGGCCGATTATTACATACCCTCCACCATGGATTGTATTTGTCAAGTTCTTTGCTCGATATCTCTTGATAGGCAAACAAAAGATTATTGACAAGAATTGCTATGCTATTAGAGCTATCCCAATTTATGGACATATTGGAGTCATACTTGGTTTGGCTGTTGCAGATCAAAGTAGAAGTCATTGTGGAAAATTTCATCTAAATCGGATAAGAATTGTGTCCTATAGTGGCTCAAGAGGTAAAATCGGGATAGTTGTATATATGGCAGCTATATCAGATTATGGACCGACCATATTTGGCAAGTATGTTGAAGGTCATAGAAGAAGTCATTGTACAAAATTTCAGCGAAATCGGTTTAGAATTTTGCCCTCTGGAGGCTTAAAAAATATTGGGTTGCCCAAAAAGTAATTGCGGATTTTTAAAAAGAAAGTAAATGCATTTTTAATGAAACTTTGAATTAACTTTAATCAAATATACTTTTTTTACACTTTTTTTCTAAAGCAAGCTAAAAGTAACAGCTGATAACTGACAGAAGAAAGAATGCAAATACAGAGTCACAAGCTGTGAAAAAATTTGTCAACGCCGACTATATGAAAAATCCGCAATTAATTTTTTGGCAACCCAAAATAATTCCGAGATTGGTTTATATGGGAAATATTTGAGGTTATGAACCGGTTTAGACTATACATGGCACAATTGGTGGAAGGCAAAACAAACCATTTCGTGCAAAATTTCAGCCAAATTGAATAATAATTGAGCCCTCTAGCGTCTCAAGGAGTCAAGATCCGAGATCGGTTTATATGGGAGCTATATCAGGTTATTAACCGATTTGGACTATACTTAACAACGTTGTTGGAACTCAAAACGAAACACTTCATGCTAAATTTCAGACAAATCGTACAATAATTGCACCCTCAAGCGGCTCAAGAAGTCAAGATCCGAGATCGGTTTATATGGGAGCTATATCAGTTTATTTTTCGATTTGAACCATACATATCACAGTGATTGGAAGTCATAATAAAACACTTTATGCTAAATTTCAGACAAATCGTACAATAATTGGGCGCTCTAGCGGCTCAAGGAGTCAATATCCAAGATCGGTTTATATGGGAGCTTTATCTGGTTATTAACCGATTTGAACCATACTTACCACAGTGGTTTGAAGTCAAAACAAAAGATTTCTTGCAAAGTTTCAGCCAAACTTTGCGCCCTCTAGCGGCTCAAGGAATCAAGATCTAAGATCGGTTTATATGGGAGCTTTATCAGGTTATTAACCGATTTGAACCATACTTACCACAGTGGTTTGAAGTCAAAACAAAACATTTCTTTCAAAGTTTCAGCCAAATCGTCTAATAATTGCGCCCTCTAGCGAAATCGGTTTACATCGGAGCTATATCACGTTATTAACCGATTTAAACCATACTTATCACAGTGGTTGGAAGTCGAATCAAAACACTTCATGCAAAGTTTCAGCCAATCTCTATAATGATTGCGCCCTCTAGCGTCTCATGATGTCAAGATGTCAAGATCCGAGACTGGTTTATATGGTAGCTATATCAGATTATTAATCGGTTGGGACCATACATGGCACAGTGATTGGAAGTCATAACAAAACATCTCATATAAATTTTCAGACAAAACGGGTATGAATTGCACTCTCAAAAGGCTAAATAAGTCAAGGATTAGTTTATTTGGCAGTTATATCAAAACATGGACCTATATAGCCCATTAACTATCCCAACCTAATAGGAAGTTTTCCTGCTAAATTTCAAGCGTCTTACTTTATTCCTTCGAAAGTTAGCGCACTTTCGACAGACGGACAGGGTTAAATCGACTGAGAATGTCAATATTTCGAAGTGTTGCAAATGGAATGACGAAATTAATATACCCCCCATCTCAAGGCCGAAATGGTATAAAAAGAGCTAAGTTGGGCCGGGCCGAATCATATGTACCCACCAATTAACTCAATATTAACTCAGTTCCTATTTGAATTATTTTGCAACAAGCAAATCGGGAATTCATTTTTACTTCTATGGTCTTAAGAAGTCGTATCGGGGTATAGGTATTTAAAGGTGCCTTAGTCGGAGTATAGACAGATTCGGATAATACTTGGTGCGGATGCTGGAAGCTAAAGCAGAAGTTCTTGTGCCAAATCGGATGAAAATTTAGGCCTTTAGGGGCTCAAATTGAGGCTTAGGGAACCTGGAATCGCTTTGTATGGGTCCTAAATAAGTTTATAGACTGATCCGGATGTGTTCCTTGTGGCAAATTTCAGTCAAATGAAATAAAAATTGAGGCTTGTGGAGGCTCAAGAAGTCAAATCCGGGGATGGCTTTCTATGGGAGCTTACAGACCGATTCAAATCATACTTAACGCAGAGGTAGGAAGTCAGAAAAGAAGTGCCAAATTTCTGTCACATTGGATTAAAATTGAGACTGGTAGGGGCTCAAAAAGTCAAATTCGTGGATTGGTTTCAATGGGGGCTATATCAGTGAAAAGACCAATTTGGATCACACTTAGCGCAGATATTGAAAGTCTAAGCAGAAGTTAATGTGCCGAATTTCAACCAACTCGAATGAAAATGAAGGCCTCTGGGGGCTGAAAAAGGCAAAACTGGATATCACCCTATATGGGGGCTATATCCAAATCTAAACCGATATGATGGCCCATTTGTAATTCCCAACGGCCTACATCAATCCTCAAGCCGCTTCAATACCTACAGAGCAACGATGCAGACGCGGAAGATGTATGTCCCGCTTATGACCAGGCATTACACAACACACGTCACTCGTTTAACTGCCCAGCCAGACCCACTCGATTCAGACCCAGATCCCTCTGGACGCACCCCATCTTAGTTGCAGAGTTCCTGGATCTGGATACTCAACAAAATCAAGCAGACGAAGGTTAGAAAACAACAAAATGCAACAACAACAACATCATCAACAACCTACATAAATGAGAAGAATCGGTGAAAAATTTCCAGAGGATATCCTTTTTCGTTCGAACGCTATCGTGATTTCCACAGACGGACAGACGCATAGACGGGATGAAAACCACATATACTCTACAAGATCTCAATTCAATATTTCCATTTTCTTTTAAACCAAATCTATAGCAACTTCTTAGTCTAAATATTTCCACCAAAAATTAAGTTTCTCTGATTATCTCTCCTTAGTCACTTTATTTGAATAAATATCAAATGGCACTGTTAAATATTTCCCTTTTATCTGCCGCCTGGTGGCCATGACTTTGTTATACTTTGTGGATGCCGTAAAGATTAAAGGATTTTGCTATTCACGCTATTATGATTCTTGAATTGCATAGAAAAAAGAAGACGCTGAAAATAAATCTTTAACAAAATTTACAGAAGTAAAAAAAAACAGCTAGCAGTTTTTCATTTGCTTAAATATTTATGCATCAGCGTGAGTGCTTATACTGGCTTCAAAAAAAAAAGAGAGAAAAAAAAATTAAATACGTGTTTGAAATGAGAAGGAGGTATGGTTTATGACTTTTTAATGGTCAAACGACAAAGTTAATGATGTTGCCGTTTATCGATAATGACGATAGAGGCTAGATAATAATGATAATAACAGCGTAGATGATGAAGATGATATCTTACATCACCATGTGACTACCATAAAAACCGCCTCACTTTTGCTATTATCCACATTCCACTCGTACTCTGCCACTGTCCGTATCCTTCATGCTATCCAAAGTGGTGAGCATGCAGACGACCATTGATGACACCAACAGTCAGTGAGCCTGCCAACCAACCAAGCGACCGACCGAACGACCATTCGGCAGCAGCAACACTAACCTAACCATCATCATACACACCAAATAATTCAGCATTGAGCCAAGCCGGCTGGCTGTATGAGCTCTTCAACTTGACTAGATAAAGATAAAGCTGCTGGTATTAAGTAACGCTTAACTGGTTTCAACCATATGTTATAGGGCTCATCGCATACAAGGAATCAACCGTGTGAGTTTGTTTGGACAGGGGTGGAATTTGAAACACATGCGGGAGCATAGGGCCTTTTAGGAGCAATGGCAATATTATATAAGGCCTTCTTCATACATTCTAAAACCTATCATTCTTGGTTTTCATATCGATTTCATATCTTCATTGCGAGGGCAATGTAGCGCAGAGTCTATCATGACCGCCTATGGCGCAGAAAGCCTGAGTTCGAATACTGGTAAGAAAATCTCAAAAAAATGTTCATAGGTGTGAGGTATTATGCCATGCATAGCAAAATGTGTAATTTTAACATTCCACTAAGGAACAGGGGCAAACTTCTCACATATCAATGAGTGCAGTCCGATTCAAGTTTAAGCCCAATGATAAGGGGCCTCCTTTTTATAGCCGAGTCCGAACGGCGTGCCGCAGTGCGACATCTCTTTGTGGAGAAGTTTTTACATGTCATACCAAATGGTACAGTACCTCCAAAATGTCGCAAACATTAGGAGGGGATAATCACCGCTGAAAACTTTCATGATGTTCTCGCCAGGTTTCGAACCCAGGCGTTTAGCGTCATATGAGGATATGCTAACCTCTGCGCTACAATGGCCATGCATAGGAGCCATGTAAGAACTTCTCCCCAAGAAGGTTTTGCACTGCGCCAATCCATTCAATCTCGGCTATAAAAGTGTTTACTTATTGTTGAGCTTAAGACTTGAATTACAGGTGGGGACACAATACCAGACATGAACCAACTTAGGGGACTGTAATGGAAAACAATGAAGAATTTTGTGAGTAGCACGGAATTTCTAACTTAGATATTCTTAGGCGGAAAGGCCTTCCGAAGGCCTTCTGTAAGGCTTTATATGCCATCAAAAGAAGGTTTGCTAGAGATTTTTCTCTGAAAAATCATTGAAAACAGAATTAACTTAGTTTCGACAGAAAAAGGCCTTGTTTCTTCTCAATTCAGCCTTATATAAGGCCTGACATGATGTGAGCTCCTCCCCCACTGGTTATGGTCCGGTTTACCCATTTGTGTTGGTCAGTTGCATATGTGTTTGGATCCTTGCCTCCCTCTCCCTGTCTTTCTATTTTGTTTTCAGCTTGAGTTTCTTTGTCTGATGGTCTTGGTATAATATTGTCAATGCAGTATAAAAAAGGAACTCGTCCTGTTTTTTTTTTTTGTTTGTTCTTTGCTGAAAGATTTTTTTATCATAAGAAAAGGATAGATGAGCAAAGAACAAGTAAAAACGCATTAAGTTCGGCCATGCTGAAGTTTGGATACCCACCACCATCGAAATATTCATCATCCTATTTTTTTAAATCGACCTTATCCACAGTTATATCCAAATATGGGATGATCTGAATCATGTTTGACTCAAGTGAAGGGAAGTCTTATACAAGTCACCGTATCAGCGAAATAGAGCAATAAACCTGCTTTTTATGGAATTGAGACCCTAAATGGAATGATCGGTCTATACGACAACTTTATCTAAATATGGTCCTATTTGTACAATATTCTGATCGGGAGGCTTAAAATAAGTCACAGTTTCGAATTCCAACGAAATCGGGTAATAAATGCGACTTTTATGGGCTTTGGACCCCATGTGGGTATATAGGTTGTTGGTGTTGTAACAGTGTGTTGTGTTCTATCTTTTGTCTGGTTGGATCTGTTGAATATCCACATCCAAGAACTCTGCGGCTTAGGGAGGGTGTGTCCTGAGGGATCTGGGCCTAGGTCGAGTGGCCCTGGTCAGTGAAACA
The DNA here is from genome assembly GCF_963082655.1 of Stomoxys calcitrans. Classification (NCBI taxonomy): domain Eukaryota; kingdom Metazoa; phylum Arthropoda; class Insecta; order Diptera; family Muscidae; genus Stomoxys; species Stomoxys calcitrans. The sequence continues at coordinate 124,365,935 of NC_081555.1, forward strand.
GGTGTCATGTGGTCCCTGGTAACAATCGGAACACACATCCTGCACGTTGCCATCAATCATTGTTCTGTAGGAGTTGCGGCGGAGTTGCAGTAATTGAGCAAAAAGTACTCTGGTTTGCTGGAGGAGGTCAAATTCTGCAAGTACATTGGATGGCGGTTATTCTCCAAGGATAAAATTCACCCGGTAGCTATTCACCGCATCTGCTACCGTGTCTGCATGAATGTTGTCCAGACCCGCTTGATTTGCCGTGTATCTATAGGTAACCTCTTATGGCGCTGAACTTCTCGCTCTTGATCATGAAGATCCAGGAACTCTGCGCCTAAGTTCCGATGTATCCTGAAGGATCTGGGTGTGAGTGAAGTAGGTCTGGTTGTGTGTCCCGATTGTAACCTGGGACCAGGTTGAGCAGGACGTTGCCCTCAATCCTTGCTCTGTAGGAGTTAAGGGGGCTGCATCTGCCGGATTGTTATGGAGCCAGAACTACTTTGGTTTGCCGGTGGCGGTCAATTTCTTCAGGTATATTGGCGGTCATTCTTCAAGGACCACATTCACCCTGTAGCAATTCACCACATCTTCAACCGTGTCTGCATGAATGTTGTCCAGACACGCTTTATACGCCGCATGATCTAGAGGTTCTCTTTTGTAGCGCTTAACCTCTCGCTCTAGATCTTGTAGATCCACTTTAAGGCTTCTGAGCGGTGGATACCTATTCACAAGATGATGATTTCAATGGTCCCTGCGATAACAGCCCAGTATGTATTGCTTAGACTAACTTAATACTAAATTTTCCATGACAATTCCATTAAGAAACAGGGTACACTTCTATCATATCAATTAAAGCTAAATCTCAATGAGAAGGGCCTTCTTTCTTATGCCGAGTCCAAAGGGCCTGCTTCATAGCGACAACACTTGGTAGAGAAGTTTTAACATGACAGGATTCCTCACAAATGTAACCAGCATCAGTAAGAAGAATAACAACCGCAGAAATTTTTGTTAATGTTCACGCCAAGATTTGAACCCAGGCGTTCAGCGTTATAGGCGAGCATTCTAAACTCGGACGGTGTATTGCTTAGAGCATGTTTGTTATGTCTTCCTACGCGTAGCATCTTTGTCTCTGGATGAAGGTGGTCCACGCGGGAACTAAGAAAACAGCTCTTCGCAGTTCGAAGAGCGATATTCTGACAGATCTGATTTTAATTTCACTACGAGTGACATAGCTGACGAGAACACACTGGCGGTTGATAACTTAGCACTGAACGGCTAATTGCTTTGTACTTGATCAACTAGGTTTTTTTTTTTGTCAGCAACCCAAGTGCTGTTGGCAAGTGATTTGAGGACCTTGTTTATATTTCTGAACTTATCGCAGATTGCACTGGCATGTAAGAAGAATTTGTAAGAGCTGTCAAATGTGACACTGTAACAGCTCACTGGAGGCAAGGTTCGTAACAGAAATTTATTTGATCTGGGACTGGGAGAGTGAAGCGCTCGTGAATTTTCCGTTGATAAAATTGGAGCTTCGGTCGTGGTGGCATGAAGGCACACCCTAGTATGCGGACTATAATCGGGTTGGTGCCAAGGAGGCACACTCTTGTATACGGCACTATAAGGTTCACTAGATGACGGCACGAGGAGGCGGAAGAAGACACTCTATTGTGCCCTGTAAGACTCGCCCTTGCTCAGGTCCTTTCCAGGCTTCAGGTACTATATGAGTGTTCGGAGACGGGTTGAGAACAATTTTAAGGTTATCAAATCCAGGTAGATCCAGATCCTTCAGCATCGGTTAAAGATATCGTCGGAACCCAATGCCTTGGATGACTTGGCGCCACGGGTGACATTTGTAACTTCGTCCACGGTAAATTGTGATGGCAGTCCATCGGTTTGAAGACCACGGGTACGACGAATGGCTCTACTCCTAGCATTGCCAGTCACGGGTGCTCAATGAATTGACGGTTGAATAACCTGACGCATCTCTTCGGATCATTCACAATTACGTCACCAAAAGTGACTCAGGTCCTGTCATCCCTTCTTACCGGGAATCGATAGTGACTTATCAGTAGACCACAGCTTGCCTAAACCGGTACCTAAGTAACATTTCTCGAAGTGTTCCAATTAAAAATTTCGCTTATGTTCGTTGACAACCACTGCCTGCGCCGGGAAATTGGTCCGCACTTGGGCTATTCGACCGGCGGGTATAAAGCGAGCTGCTGCTGCGTTAATTTTGTCTCGAATTTCCTCTCGGCAAATAGCACATTTGAGGGAGTGTAAGTTATTTGAAGCGGCATTTGGTGTACTCCATGAAGTGACCCAACTGGTCTTCTGATTGATAAACGTCCGGCACGTAGAGGGTTTGATCGTGTGGCTGGTCGATGGTGAGAATTATGGGGAGGTGGCATATTCCCAAAAAAAATAGCTTTCCAGTATACTTCACTCAAGAGATAAGGGTATGCAATAGAAATGTCTGGCTAGCTGCTACACCTCCTCTTTATGAAAGTGGGGGAATCCTCGTTCACAGTGCATAATGTGGAGCCTTCAATCTGCCCTGCCAAAGCTATGCCCCGCTGGTCGTTATCTAGGGGAGAATACCATGATGCACATCAAAGTCCCCTAGAATCAGGCGATTATCGCCGGACAGTAGGCCGCCAATGTCTAGACTGTTAAATTGGCCATTATATAGGACACAAATACCAACTGGCGGTATGTACACGTTGTACAGCTTTAGCTCGGCAGAACCGGACTTGACTGGGGTCCGGTACTGCCGTGCCGAGGCGCGAAATGGGTCTATACTGCACAGAAAGGTGTATCACGAAGGCCAATCTCCCACCTTCGCACCGTATGCGATCCTTATATAGCACATTGTATTCGTGACAATTGTGCAAGCTGCAGGTGTTGGTCGGCTTTCTGCTGGAACGCGGCCGCGATCGCGAGGGGACTTTGTATACCTCTATCTCCCAAAATATAGCTATGTTCACAATGTGTATATACGCCAGTTGGTAGTTGCGTGGAGATTGAAGAGAACTCCGGACCCTTATTCTGCATCATTCGGTGTAACCGGTGCATGGAGTGGGTCTATCTTTTAAGATAGAGGTACACAACGTGTACATACCGCCGGTTGGTAGTTGCGTCGAGATTGAAGAGAACTCCGGACCCATATTTTTCATCATCCGGTGTAACCAGTGCATGGAGTGGGTGCATTTCCGATCTTGCTCTGGCCTTATGTCACTACGGACGTAGTAGTGTAGACACACTATATATGTTGCAAAGTGTTGTGCGAACATAGAGAACAGTGGGTTACACGCGTCGTCGTTGTAGCCTTCGGCGTCAACATCGTTAGATAATGTGACAGCTCCGACTTCTGCCGTGCTGCAATATACGCAACAGCAAGATCGACGAAATAGTAGTTTTTATGTGTGCAGGCTGACCCAAGACGAAAAAAGGGCCAGAGCAAGATCGGAAATGCACCCACTTCATGCACCGGTTACACCCCACCGACACCGACCTATGATGTGGAACCAGGGTTCGGGGTTTTCCTCAATCTCGACACGGACCAGAAGCGTGCGGAGAAAGCATTACAGGATGTAATTCTGTCACGACGAAAAATATGCGAACACGCACACTAAGGCGCCAGTTCCTGGCCGATGAAGGGTTCCATCGGGTCAGTCCCGTACACAGAAACGGTTGCCATGGAATTGACGGGTCGGTCTTTATGGCAGCTATATCTAAATATGGTCCAATGTGGATCATTTCCGGTTAAACAAAGGGAGGCTTAGTCCAACTTACTATTCAAAATTTCACCGAAATCGTGTAATGAATTAGGCTTCTATAGGCTTAAGACCCTTAATCGGCAGATCGGTCTATAAATTGGTCAATATTCAAATATAGTCCGATCTGGCCCGTTCAAGAAATTTACCGGGGTATAAAGAAAAGTAAGGCTCTGGACCAAATTTCAGGTCAATTTCTCATTTTTTGAAAGCTGTATCGTGATTAGAAGCTGTATCGTGATTTGAAAGCTGTATCGCGATTACTTCTTAAGGACGGACGGACAGACAGACATCCATAATTCGTTCTGGAATTTTTCGATTTCCGTGAATACACACAAATACAATTTTTAAGGTCGTAAACGGACATTTCGATGTGTTCCAATTGCAATGACTAAAGGAATATACCTTATCCTAGAGCGGTGTGTATAAAAGCTTATTGTGATGAAAATGGACTAAGTAGATGTTAAAGATATTTTTTCCATCAGTCAACAAAATTCTATTAACATTGTTGTTGGAATGCCTACAACCAAACATATCCTGTCACTCTGTTGGCAATATCGATGTAGGAGAAAATTCACAGAAACAGACCTTTACGATCCATTGAGCACTTTATACTTAACAATTTTTGTTTTTATTTCTTGGTGTTCGCTGGTTTCTTCTTTAATTTGCGATAACAATTGTTTGTGCTATTCTAATTCATTTCCATTGCCACAAGATTGTTTTGTCTATTTGTTTGTAAATTAAGCCCTTTTCATGCCGTTGTCTCAGGTGTGCGGTGTTTGAAAGGTTAGGCAAATTAATTAGCCTTTTATAAGACTTCACTGCTGGCTGAGCAGCAGGCAACCCTTGAAATATAGAAAGACGACAAAATTAACGTGCACAAAAACAAACCTCATTCTCATTTGTTTTCCTTTGACATCTTAGCAGTATCTATGGCCAGACAGAGAAAAGGCGCGCCAATTGTCCCGGTCAGTGGTTGTATCGAAGATGGCCTCATGTTTAAACTGGCAAAATTGTTTGTTCCTGCCTAACTGCCTGCTTGCCTGGTCCAACCAGCTCTGGTCGTCTCTTCGTTCTAAATTGTGGTGTAACAATACCACATCATCTCTTACACAGGTCTGGCAAACTGAGTAATGGTGCTTTTGAGCACAGTTCACACAGGTGGACATGGCCTATGCAAGCAGCCAGAAATAAGACTGGATGTTACAACGAACTCTAAACTTGCTGATGGTGCTTTATTCTGGAATTGCTGCTGTTGCTGCTGCTGCTGTGAGGAAACTTTCCTGCTGCCATATCTACTATTCGTAGTCATTCGTGCCATCCGTCCGGTTGTCTCGAGTCACCAGCCCTAAGTTACGACACGAGCAAAAGAGTTGTGGCTACAAAAAGTATTTGTTTTGCGAAACCCCATCGTCAATTTTAATGCTGTGTTAAAAATAGTGTTGCCACAGAAAATTAAAAACTTCCCCCCAAAATTTCGATAGGACATTGTTGTCATTTGCAAACAATATTTTCGAATTTTTGGAAAATGATGTAAAATCTTCTATTTGTACTCGTATCTCTATATGATTACCAGGCTTAAAGTGCTACCAAGTTCATACCGATATATCTGTCAAAACAGAAGTGACAGCTGCATGATATTTGTTCTACAATTTTTCGGAAATTTAGTAAAGTCTGAAAGAACTTCTACTTATGTATACAGTTTAACTCACACGAAGTGTTAGGTTAGGGTTAAGTGGCAGTCTGCCATTAGCCTCACTTAGACGTTTTCGTCCATTGTGATACCACAGGAACGGGAGAAGGAAGACGCCTTATAGAACCATCCAGGTCGCTTTAAAAAGCCCAATAATTTGCGAATGTTCACATCCGCTAAATCAGACAGGTTCTCAAAGAAATGAGAACCTAAAGTGGAACTCCTTCTGACTGACAATGAGAAGGCTCCCTTACGACACAGCAATTTATCTAGCCACAATGTCCAGTGGCATCAGATGTAGCATTAAATTCAGATGGTGTCAGCCTCAGTACGGCTGTGATCGTTTGGATACGGTTGACTATTGAACAGTAGATAGACTTTTGAAGCGCCGTCCACCATATCACAACACCATATAGCATTATAGGTCTGTCAACTGCAGTGCATGATGCGCGGTCTAAATTCCCAACTTTTGCCAATGACTCTCTTGCAGGTGTATAGGGCAAGAGTTACCACTCTTGCCCTTTCGAAAATGTTTGATTTTAAGTTACATTTTCTGTCCAGCAAAACACCCAAGTATTTTGCATTCTTTTTAAATGGAACTTTATCTCCTCCCAAGCAGACGGGCCACTGTAAATGGAACATTCTCTCTTCCCAAGGAGACAAGTCCAAATGGTTGTTGTTGTAGCAGTTTATTGTGTTCTATCTTTCGTCTGCTTGATTCTGTTGAGTGTCAAGACCCAGGAACTCTGCGATTAAGATGGGGTGCGTCCACAGGGATCTGGGTCTGAGTCGAGTGGGTCTGACCGGGCAATTAAATAGGTGACGTGTATCGTGCGGTCCCTGGTTACAATCGGTACATACATCTTGCACGTCGTCGTCAATCCTAGCTCTGTGGGAATTGAGGCGGCTGCATCTGCCGGAACGTAATTGAGCCAGAACCACTCTGGTTTGCCGGGGGAGGTCAATTTCTTCGGGTGCAATGGGAGGCGGTCGTTCTCTAAGGACTCCATTCACCCGGTAGCCAATTAACCGCATCTGCTATCGTGTCTGCATGAATGTTGTTTAGACCCGCTTGATTTAAAGGTTCTCTCTTGTAGCGCTGAACCTCACGCTCTAGATCATGTAGATCTACCTTAAGGCTTCTGGGCGGTGGATATCTATCCACAAGATGATGATTTGGATGGTTTCTGCGATAACAACCCAAAAGGTATTGCTTAGACAGCATGTATTGGGTTGCCCAAAAAGTAATTGCGGATTTTTCATATAGTCGGCGTTGACAATTTTTTTCACAGCTTGTGACTCTGTAATTGCATTCTTTCTTCTGTCAGTTATCAGCTGCTACTTTTAGCTTGTTTTAGAAAAAAAGTTTAAAAAAAAGTATATTTGATTAAAGTTCATTCTAAGTTTTATTGAAAATGCATTTACTTTCTTTTAAAAAATCCGCAATTACTTTTTGGGCAAACCAATAGTTATGTCTTCGCACTGAGAACTGAGGAGGCAGCCCGTCGCAGTTCGGAGGGCGGCATTCTGACAGATCTGAATATTATTCCACTGCGTGTCACAAAACTGACGAGACCACACTGACACTGCATAACTTACCACAGACCGGCCAATTGCTTTGTACGTGGTCAACAAGGTTTCTTTGTCTGCACCCCAAGTGCTGCCAGCAAGTGACTTGAGGACCTTGTTTCTACTTTTGACTTTATCGCAGATAGCTGGGGCATGTGGGTAGAATGTGTAAGAGCTGTCAAATATGACGCCAAGTATTTTGGGACAGTTGATGGTCGGAATCATTTCTGCATCGACCATCAATGTGGCTGAAGATTTGGTGGCGGACATCTTCAGATTTCTTGCAGTCCAAATGGTGTTTTATGCTGGCACCTGCCATGATGGCTTAATCCTGCAGAACTCTTAACCCCGGGTGAAAACGATGCGTCTATCAACGCCCCCATACAAAGCCGAAGCTATCCTCAGTACCAATTCGAATTCATGTTGTCTAGACGTGTCCTCTCCCTTGGTTAGGAGCGGAGCACTATCCCACCTCTTTTCGTTCGATGGGACCGTTCGACGGCACCCGGTTGAGTACATGCAACTCCACATCGAGCATGGAAATGCCCATCCTTCGATTTTAGGTGTTAAACCACAGCCACCACGTTGCACCCAACTGGGGCCTCACCAATAGTCTGGCTGGAACCGAAATTCTAGGGGCTCCAGACTCCCATAGTATCAGATTAAGGACTCCGGTTGGATTTTTTTAACTTTAGATCCTTTGGTGGAGACATGGCAACTTTACAAAGCACACAATGTGAATTGCTTTTCCCCGGTCTTGCTACAGTGTGGTTGGTTTCATTCTTTCACTTTTATGGTGGCACTCGGCAAAACCAGTTAGTTGTGTATTTCCTATGGCCATTCTTTCTTCTGCGACGACTTGTGTTGTGATGCGCTTTGTTTTTGATTTTATTTTGCAACATTATACCAATGAATGTTTCCATGATGGGAACATCCATAGCCCCATACCCACAGTCATCTCCATCATCATCATTTACTTGTCGTTTTGTTTTCGAGTTTTTTGTGTGTGTGTGTGTGTGTTCTGTTTCTTTGCAAAAAGGTAAGCCTCCATAATTGGCATAAACAATGCGCCATTTAGGGCATAATTTCTATTTGTTACAAGTTGGTTTGTTTAAGGGAGCGCATTGCAAAGCATTATTCCCAGAACTCAAGGGACTCCCGATGGTTACACTGAAAAAAAAAGTTCGTCCTTATTTTAAAGATTCGAGCCACAGATTTGTATTCTTAATCTGAAGATGATAAATTTTCCAACTTTTTAAGGAAAAATTCCCTTTGGTGAAGAAAAAGTTTCTTCATATTAAAGATTTTTAATAAATTCTTAACTATGGGTCTTGTTATTAAAGACAAAAATCTTAAATTAAGTTCAACATATCTTGAAAGTCAGGAAAATAACCTTGGGACAAGGTAACAGTGAACCGTAGTTAAAGACTCAAGATAGGCTTACACATGGAAGCGGCTTGAAAAGTTTAAGTTTAAGATGTCAAGTTAACAATTTTTCAATTTTTCAAAAAAAATTATAATAGAACAGTCATTTATGAAGTAAAATAAGAATCAATCAGCAATCAAAATTTGAAACGGATGGCCATGTCCTTTAGTAAATACTAAATTAAATTTAAAGATAGCATCCTTATTTTAAAGTTTTGGTTCTCCGGCTGGTTTTAATAGCTAAAATCCTACGAATAAAGAAAAATCTTAAATTTTGAGACATTTTTTTCAGTGTACCTTTGTCGTCATTCCATTGCATCACAATGTGTAGTTCTTGCCGCGTGTGGACTTACATTTGTCTCAGGCCGTCACGCAAGAACGATGTGCAGTGCAGAATTTCTTGTTCACATGGAAATTTATTATCCCGAGACTTACCCCTTCAATACGGTCCAATGTTAGAGTGCACAAAAGCATAGCCTGTGACTTCCCCTTGCGTTTGTGCATGGAAATGCCATGGTTTCTGGTGTATTTGATGGCCAGTTTATGCAAATTTGTATTAATTTTTTAAGCCTCTGTGAAATTACTGCAATTCCCCCCCCCCGTACGTCCATTCCTCCTACCAATTTCATCAGTCAACAGTAGGACCTCAAACGGATGTTGGCTTTTTTTCACTTCTCTTTAAGTTTTGTTTTAAAGCTAACAAATTTATGCAAAAAGTTAAATTAAATCTCTGTTGGTTTTTCAAAGTTCAACTGCGGGAAAATTCCAAAAGCCCATAAAACAGCTTGCACCCAAACGACAATTCAATTGGATTTTTGTTTTTGCTTTTTTTTTACTTTAAATCAAGATCAGATATTTGCCTTGATAGTGGCTGCTTGGGAATGTATGCAGGTGCCTGTATTTGATTATGGAAGTGGGGAATGCTTTTACCAGAATCGTGATGCAAAAATATGATAACGCTTTTTGCTGGAGGTCAACATTAAACGTAGTTGGTAGGCAATTTCCAATTAGAGGACTTACTTAAAATAAGAGAAACCCCAACAGTTTTTGTATAAAGTACAAAATCTGCTTTATGGCCTTAATTTACCATCAAAGTGACACAGAAAAGTCGACATACTCCACTCAAAAAATACGTTTTACAAAGCGAAATTTTGGTAGGAAAAAGTTTTTCTGCCAAATGTCTATTTTTGCTAAAATTGTTTAAACTGCACTCCACATACTCCACTCAAAAGATACGAAATTTTGACAGGAAAATGTATTTTTGCTAAAATTGTTTACCCTGCACTCGAAAAATTTGAATCCCACCAAAAGCTAAAATGAGCTTAATTTGGGAAATACTGAACTTCATATGGTGCAAAAAAATTATATGCTCGCTAAGAGTTCAATAATTTTATAACAGCTACGAAATTGTTTTTATTGAGTATAATTTCACTTTCCATAGTTAATATATACCCTAACGAGCATTGAAACTGAAGGTAAAATTATTAAAAATCTTAATAACATAACCCTTTTAGTTCCGCCTGCGAACGGATAATGGCTCATACAGCTCGTGGTTTCACTAGCCGAACGTAGAATAGCGTTCCAAGCGGCTCGATCTTCTGCGTGTACCACCGTGTTTGCCTTCAAAAGACTTCTCTGCTGGAGCTTCTTCATCCATTCTGACAACATGACCTAGCCAACGCAGCCGTTGTATTTTGATGCGTGTAACCATGCTATCATCGTCATACAGCTCGTGGTTCATACTTCGCCTATATTCTCCATTAACGCAAACTGGTCCGTATACTTTACAAAGAATCTCTCTCCCTCTCTCAAAAACTCCATGTACTACCTCGTCTGCTCTCACAAGCACCCATGCCTCAGAACCATATAACAGCACGGGTAGTATCAGTGTCTTGTATAGTGTAATCTTCGTCTGTCGAGAGGTGGCCTTGCGTCTAAACTGCTTGCTTAACAAAGAAACATATGTTTGCCAGTATTATTCTTCGATTTATCTCAAAACTGGTGTCATTCGTTTCAGTTACGTTGGTGCCGAGGTAGATAAAATTACTGACTGCTTCAAAGTTGTGGTTCCCAACTTTCTCCATTTTCACTGACTCTCTTTCGATTCTTTTAAAGGCTGCAGTTACTACTTCCGCTGACCGACCTATGATATTGATGTCGTCGGCATAGGCGAGTAGCTTGTGTTCTCTTGTGATAAGTTTGCCATATCTATTCACATGTGCATCTCGTATAATCTTCTCCAGCAGGATATAAAAGAGATCACACGATACACTGTCTCCTTGTCTGAAACCTCGTTTGGTATTAAACGGTTCGGAGAGGTTCTTTCCTATTCTTACTGAGCAACGCGTATCAGCAAGTGGCATGCTGCAGAGTCTGCTGCAGGGATACCAAACTCAGACATGGCTTGAAATACCTTTGAACGTTAAGGAGTATCGAGGGCGGTTTTGTCCTTCTCGGGTCTTTTCCAGGATTTGGCGCAAAGTGAATATCTGGTCTAGGGTAAATTAACCAAGTCTAAAGCCGCATTGATAGGGCTCAATTATCTCATTAACTTTAGGTTTTAATCTTTCACACAGTACGCTCGAGGGTATCTTGTATGCGATGGGAAGGAGACTTACTCCTCTGTAACTGAGGTTCCAATCATCGGGTATGCGTTCTTCTAGCCAGATTGCGCAGACAAGTTAATGCATACGCCTTATCAGCGTGTCGCCTCCGGTCTTAAATAGTTTAGCGCGTAAGCCGTCAGCTCCTGCTGCCTTGTTGTTTTTTAGTCGGGTCACTGCTATTTGGAACTCATTTTGGCTACGAGGTAAACATTCTATACCATCATCAGGGATTGGTTCTGCGGTATCCTCTTCGCCGCCAACGTCGGACACTAGCAGTTGGGTAAAATGTTCTTTCCATATCCTCAGCATGTTATCTGTGTCAGTGACCAGATTTCCTTCTTTGGCTCTGCTGAAGGATGTGCCTGCACCAAAGCCATCGGTTTGAAGTTTAATTCTTTGGTATGCTGAGGTTCCAATCATAGCCTATGCGCTCTTCTAGCCAGATTGCGCAGATAAGCTGATGCATACGCCTTATCATCGTGTCGCTCCGGTCTTAAATAGCTCAGCGGGTAACCCTTCGGCTCCTGCTGCCTTGTTGTTCTTAAGTCGGGTCGCTGCTACTTGGACCCCACTCTGACTAGGAGGTAAACGTTCTATGCCATCATCAGGGATTGGTTCTGCGGTATCCTCTTCGCCGCCAACTTGGGACACTAGCAGTTAGGTAAAATGTTCTTTCCATATCCTCAGCATGGTATCTGTGTCAGTTACCAGATTTCCATCTTTGTCTCTGCAGGAGGATGTGCCTGCACCAAAGCCATCGGTTTGATGTGTAATTCTTTGATAGAATTGCCGGACTTCATTCTGACTTCGGTACATCTCAATTCGCTCACACTCACGTCTTTTCATTTCCTTTTTCTTTCTGTGGAATAGACGTTTCTCCTCTCTCCTGTTCTCTCAATACCTCTCCTTTATCTGGCGCGTTGCTACTGATTGCAGGGTTGCTCTATATGCCGCATTCTTGGCTTCAGTAGCCTCTCGACATTCTTGGTCTTACCATGAAGGCGCACCAAATAGGGCTGATGTTAAAGAATTTGGTTTTTATGTGGATTGTGGCTAGCCTCTCATCTCATGGTATTGCTTACAATGCAAAATCAAAACGTTTTGTAACTCTGTTTCATCAAAGATGGCCATGCTTTTTTGTTTAGGCGGGACGTATTTTACATGGTGATTTTTTGGGGGTTTTAGGAAAGCATTTCAAAAAATGGTCAATGCGCTTAGTCCAATTTTGTCATACTTTTTCTTACATTTCGGCCTATATCTTACGAATAAATGCTTAAATTAAGTCAATGAATGCGTTAATTGAAGCAGACTTGTCTGTAGAGACATGAGTTTTAACATAACCCCATAAAAAATAATCTAAAGGCGTTAAATCGCAATATACAATTGTCCGGTCCCGAACGTGAAATAAACTGTTCGCTGAGCTCGCCTCTCAATAAGCCTATTACGCGTGATCTGTGGCACCGTCTGGTTCAAACCACATCTCATGCATGTCAAGCTCTTGCCTTTTGGTCAAAAAATAAGTTGGAAACCATCTCACTGCAGCGCTTACCATTCACAGTTACGTTACGATTCCCATCATCTTTGAAGAAGTACGGTCCAATGATGCCACCAGCCCGTAAACCGCACTAAACTGTGACTTTCTGGATGCATTGCTAGCTTTTGCAATGCTTCTGGTTGATCTTCACTCCGTTTATTTACGTACCCATTGAGCCAAAAATGAGCTTCGTCGCTGAATAAGAGGAAGCGCGTGATGAACTTGAGCGATGAACAGAGCACGCACTTTGATAATAAAATTCGATAATTTACAAGCTTGGTTCGTTTGTGACTCGATTCATGGTTAAATTATAGACCATACTGAAGATATTTGACAGCGAAGCATAACACGAAACTAGTGTTGCCAAAAAGTTAATAGCAAAAAAATCACCCTTTACTTCTAAGGGGTAAGGATCCGAACCATCTGTGCAGAAGGGCCGAAATGGTCTTGAGGCACACGACTGGGTTAGACCTAGGTAGGTGGGGCAATTTGACGCACCACTTGTCCTCAATAGAACAATTTCGATGTCTGACAAGGTCAAATACAAGAGTGTGATCTTGGAAAAGAAAGTGAATTAGAAGAGTCACACTCAGGAGCATATCAAAAGGGTCACAGATGTTGGGTAGTACGTATACGGGCCGTTGGCTCGAAATGGAGTCTGAATCCGAGGATAGTCCACTGTCTCTACAAGATCGTGATTTGACCACTACTTTCTTACGCCACAGTAGTTTGATGGACAGCGATGGAGAAATGGTTGTTATTGCCCTTGTAGCAGGACGGTAAGATCACGAACAGTCTAAGAGTGTAATAAAGAAATTGGGTGCCGGGACATAGCGGAGTAAATGGGAATGAGAAAGACGATTTGGCAGTGAAGGTCAGAGAACTGCTGTCAATAAACTTGGTTAACCCGAAGCCTTTCGGGTCGACGCAACCCGAGTTAAGGGCGTGGGCGACGAACGAAAAGAGTCAGTAGGGCGGCGATAATCCTATAGGATGATCCGGATCGTGAGAAGACGAGGCTATTACTGAAAGGAAGTAAGAAAGAGGTCAGTATATCTTTCGGTATCATAACGGGACACATAGGACTACGAGCTCACTTACGCAAAATCGGTGCGGCAAGTGATAGCATGAGTAGGGCATTCGGGGAAGATGATGAGACGTTGCGCAGTAGGATGGGAAAAAAAAGTGGAAATAAGTCTGCCATTTCGGAACGGATAGAGCTCTCTTCATGAAATTTTATATGGCCGAGGTGACCAATTTAAAGGCCCACCTATGGGCCCATGGGACTTCTGGGGCCCTGAAATTTTGCATAACACCTCAGCTATAACCATGTAAAACTTCATCAAGATATCTCTATCTGTTCCAAAATGTCAGACTTATTTCCACTTATTTTTTCACCATCTAAGAGATACCGCTACTTAGGTGGGGACATGACATCAGACATGAACCAACTTTGGGGCGTGGTATGGAAAACAATGAAGGGTTTTGTAAGTAGCACGAAATTCCTAACTTAGATTTTCTTTTTCGAGGTTAATTTATTTAGAATATAGAGCGCACAATTAGCCGATTTCTGGTAAAGGTGTATGTCCATAGTGTTATGGGCGGATTAATATCCACATCCTCTTTTCAACCTAACCTAATCTAAACTAAGACTTTCGACATTGCATTTGAATTTTGTAGAACTCGTTCCAGATTTGTACATAGGTGCTATATATAAGGCCCATAAAAGTTGAATTTTGTACCGATTTCTCTGAAATTTTGCACAATGAGTTGTGTTAGGCCCTCATCATTCATACCCATTAAAGTCAAGATCGGGTTGTATTGCGATATATCTGCCATATATGCCAATGTACCGATTTAATTTCTTGGGCCCATAAAAGCAGCATTTATTACCTGACTTCGCTGATATTTGGCACAGTGAGATTTGTAAGGCTCTTCGATATCCGTGTTCAATATAGCCCAGATCAGTTCATATTTGGATATAGCTGCCATATAGACAGATTCCCATTGAAGGTTTTGGACCCAAAAATGGTGCATTTATTTTCCGATTTAGCTAAAATGTGGCGCCCCGGTAGCCGAGTTGGTAGCGTGCTTGGATTACCAGTGCAGGGGTCGTGGGTTCGATTCACGCTAGAAACCTTGGTCTGTCGCTACTGTGGTATCACAATGGACTTAAAATTGTCTAAGTGAGTATGTAAAGGATTGCCACTCTTACCTAATGTAAGGCTGTTAGACATCCCTGCTCAATATGATTCAGATCGATCTATATATGCATATATCTGCCATATACATATTCCGATCTCCTGATTTTGGTTCTTGGGCCCATAGAAGATGCATTTATTAAACCATTTCGCTGAAATTTGGTACAATGAGTTATTTTAGACCGCTACATTTCCTTTCCGAATATGGAGGAAATGGTTCTATATTTAAATGTAGCTGCCATATAGGCCAATATTATGTTTTAACATGGTGAACAGTGAATTATATTAGACGCCTTGACGTCCGTGCCGAATTTGGACCATATCTGGATAATGATGAATTTTTCGCCGTATTATGGCGAAAAGTGGTTAGTTAGTACATATATATCGGAGGAGGTGCATAACCAAAGTTCGGACAGGCCGAACTTAATACCAGTTTATTTTTTATCAAAAATATTTTTAAAAGTTTTTATAATATATAAGCTTTAAGTTTTGCTAATTTTTCAGAAAAAAATACTAATTTCAACATAGTTCGTCTGAATTTCAGTGCAATGTGAAAATTAAAAAAAAAAATGTGTTTAACATTGACCCTTAATATATCAATTTAGACATAAGCTATGTTAATGGTGATTTTAATATTAAATTTTGTATTTTCTTGCTTTCTTTGCAGGTGAGTGTTCATTGAATTTCCTTGGTACATGAATAATGCAACAGTAAAGCGTAAGTCAAACAAGTAAAAGCGAGCTAAGTTCGGCCAGGACGAATCTTATATACCCTCCACCATGGATAGCATTTGTCGAGTTCTTTGCGCGGTATCTCTTTATAGGCAAACAAAGAATAGAATAATGAATAAGAACAATTATACTATTGGAGCTATATCACGTTGTAGTCCGATTCGGACCATAAATAAATTGAATGCTAAACATTCCAGAAGTCATTGTGTAATATTTCAGTCCATTCAGATAAGAATTGCACCTTGTAGGTGCTCAAGAAGCATAATCGGAAGATCCGTTTATATGGGAGCTGTATCTGGCTATAGATTAATTCAGACCATATTTAACATGTATGTTGAAGGTCATAAGAGAAGCCAATGTTCAAAATTTCAGCCAAATTGGATAACAACTGCGCCCTCTAGAGGCTCAAGAAGTCAAGATCCCAGATGGGTTTATATGGCAGCTATATCATGTTATGTTTTGATTTGCGCCATACTAAGCGCAGTTTTTAAAATGCATAGCAAGAGACCTCATGCAAAATTTCGACCGAATCGGATAAGAATTGCGCCCTCTAGAGGATCACGAACTCTAGATTTAAGATCGGTTTATATGGCAGCTATATCAAAACATGGACCGATTTGGCCCATTTACAATCGTTGTAAAGTTGCAAAAATACTTTTTATTAGTGTAGGTTGGTTTAGACTATAAATGGGCCATATCGGTCCATGTTTTGATATAGCTGCCATATCAACTGATCTTGGGTCTTGACTTATTGAGCTTCTAGAGGGAGCAATTTGTATCCGATTTGGCTGAAATTTTGTACATATCGTTTTGGTATGACATCCAACCACTGTGCCATGTATGGTCTTAATCAGTTCATGACGTTATATAGGGCACAATTCTTATCAGATTTAGCTGAAATTGAGGTGTTTTGGTGTAACTTCCAACAACTGTGTTATGTATGGTCTAAATCAGCCTATAACCTGATATAGCTCCCCTATAAACCGATCGCCCGATTAGACTTCTTGAACCTCTAGAGGGCGAGATTTTTATCTAACTATGCTGAAATTTTGCACTGTGCCAAGTATCGTCTTAATCAGTCTATAGCCTGGTATAGCCGCTATATAAATCGATCACCTGATTTGACTTATTGAGTTCTGGACGGCGCAATTCTTATCCAATTTGGCTGAAATTAAGCCAAGTATTGTCTAAATCGGGCCATAACCTGACACAGCTGCCATATAAAACCGATCTGCCAATTTGACGTTCTGAGCCTCTTGAAGGCGCAATTATTACTCGATTTGCCTTAAATTTTTGGAAGTGATATTTAACTTCTACGACATGACATGTACGTTCCATATTGATAATAACTTCATATGGCTCTTATATATTTGAAAAATGCATTTTATGAACTTTACAAATGCGATCAATGGTGGAGGGTATATAAGATTCGGCCCGGCCGAACTTAGCACACTTTTACTTGAAGTTTGAAATTACTTTTAGTACTTAGAGAACACAATAAGCCGATTACTGGCTTAGGTTTATGTCTATATGAGCATGGAGCGGATTAATATCCGCACCCTCTTTTCAATCTAACCCAACATTTATTCGAAGTATATGTGCGACATATCAAGTGGCTTGCTTTTTTCGTTTGATCCTTATCGTGATTTCGACTGAATTGGGGACGGACGGACAAGGCGATCAAGGGTCGCCAATCAATATTTCGAGGTGTTACAAACGGAATGACTAAATTAGTTATTTTGTTTGTTTCTCTTTCGAGATGAGCTCAATGATCGGAGATTTTCTTTACAAATCGATAAGGAAAGCCAGAGATAGCAACACATACTAACCACTATGGGACGCATTTCGTAATTTGGTTATAATTACTCATCACCCATATTAGGTGTAAAGGCTTCTAGGGCCGTGTGTTGGTATGTTGTACTTGTACCGAAATTATTGCGAAAACGCCTCTATGATACAAATACCACATTAATCACGCTCGACCACCCTCTCTATCAGCTGTACTTTTCCCAAGGCATGTGTTTTTGTGTAATGGCATATTTTCTGTCTGCACAAATTACTCTACTTCCATGGTCCGCACAAAATTCTGTGCATCTGTTGGAAGTTGTAGTGGTGACTTCATACGGTAGACGACGACAACGGCTCTCGCAGTTGCTCCGTGTGCCCAGGTTCTATTCCCTTTCTGCCGATTTTTTTCATTTTGAAGTTTTTTTGCCTGGTAGGGCGAAGATCATTACATTTTTAAATTTTTTGTTTCTTTCTCGAATTTGTTTTTCGAGACGAGCTCAATGATCGGCGATTTTCTTTGCAAGTGGAAACGCACACCAACCACTATGGGACGCCAACCAACCACATGCATATGCGAACTACTGACTATAGTATAGACAATGGCCAGAACAGAGTCGGTGGCAATGTGGGAAGCTGACTGGCTGGTTTGCACTCTAACGTACCTTCCACCGAAAAACAACAATGGAGCTACTGGTGTCTAATAATGGGTCATTGACAAATATTACAAATTTGCCCATGAACATTCCATTACGGAACAGAGGCAAATTTCTCACATATCAGTGAGTGCTGTCCGATTCAAGTTTAAGCTCAAAGATAAGGGGCCTCCTTTTTATTGCCGAGTCTGAACGGCGTGCCGCAGTACGACACCTCGTTGTAGAGAAGTTTTTACATAGGTGCCATACCAAATGGTACAATACCTCACAATTGTCGGCAACATTTGGAGGGGATAACCACCGCTGGGAATTTTTTCAAATGTTCTCGCCAGGCTAGAAGCCAGGCGTTCAGTGTCATAGGCGGACACGTTAATTTATGCACTACGGTGACCTCCATTTCAAATCTGTAAATTTTTTTAATTAAATTTTTTTTTTAAACATTTGTTTTTTGTTTTATAATTTTTTTTTGTTTATACAAATTTTTTTTATTTAATTTTTTTTTAATTTTTTTTATTTTTATTTTTTTTTGTTTTGAAAAATTTGTTTTGGTCTTTAATGCTCATCCAAATATTCATTTAGTACTTCAAAAGAATTTGCTTTGCATTGGCTTTGCATAGAGGAATAGAGTAGTGTTAATTTCAAACATCTCTACATAATACATACTTGAAAATTATATCAAATTTCCTGATGATGTTAGTATCGTTGTCATGTCCTTTCGATAACAGCATCCAAAAGCTTTTTTTCACCACAAAATGCAAAATACGGCCCAACAGATGCTTCAAAATGTGCTACATTTCAAAAATGCAACACGATACACGGCAGATGCCATTCAACATCCATCTCCATCTAGCCATAAACAAGGAATATGACAAAAAACCTCACAGGATATGCTGAAAAACAGCAGCAAAATGAAAAAAAAAAAAATTACAATGCAACTCATAACAATGCACAAAATTGTGCTACCCCATCTTTTTTGTGTGTCGAAATTCCATTTAAAGTTGCATAAATGAATAAAATATCCTTTACACTTGTGATTTTCTATTATCACAAATTCGCTCGCATGCGCAACACTATGACGTTATTACCAAAATAAAGAACAATACATACAGGTAGGCATAGAGCGGGCGTTTATAGTAATATGCAAATAATTTTTAATTGGATTTTTCATCGTTTTGCACACTTTCGCCGCTATGGTGAAAGGATGATTTTTCTTTTATTTGTCCAATGTTGTGATAGAAGAGGCAATTTTGGTCTCTAATTAAGAATAATAAAACTGCAAAGAATAATAAGATTGCTAATTTTATTAAATATAAAATTTTTAAAGATGTAAAAAAGAGAACATTTTGCATTCTAAAGAAGAAAAACTATAGTTTTTCGATGCTTTAAGCATTTAACTGACGAACTTGCGCCCTCTAGCGGCTGCTAAAATAGTGTTGGATACACAAGGGGATATATATTGCAGGTAGCTACTCCTCCTACATATACTCAACCAAATTTGTTATTCAAAACAACAAAAATGTTTGCTAAAACAGCAAAAATGTTTGCTAAAACAGCAGTTTTTGTCTGCTGATAATGGGATAGCAAACATTACTGCTGTTTCAGCAAACATAGGGCTGCTGGATTAGCAAACATTACTGCTGTTTCAGCAAACATAGGGCTGCTGGATAAGCAAACTTTTCTGTCAGTTAAACCAGCAAACAAAATCTACTGTTTTAAGTAAAAAAGTCTGCTGTAAACAAATTTGTGTGATTTTTTTTCCTCTGCTTATTCTACTTATTCTTATTACTTT
Organism: Stomoxys calcitrans; assembly: GCF_963082655.1. Lineage (NCBI taxonomy): Eukaryota > Metazoa > Arthropoda > Insecta > Diptera > Muscidae > Stomoxys > Stomoxys calcitrans. The sequence continues at coordinate 124,385,682 of NC_081555.1, forward strand.
AGGGATTTTTTTTATGCCCACCTCCATAGAATGGGGCTGGGTATAATCTACACTCATAGAAAAAAGTTTCCTGAGGATTGCAAACACCATCTGCTGAATATTAGTAGTTAATTTTGCTGCTATTGTAGTAGTACTTCTGCTATTACAGCAGTAGTACTGCAATTTAAGAGTAGCAGGCTTACTGCTAAAAAGTCTGTTGTTTACTGAAAATGACTGTTGCTTAATAATGAAGGAGATGTTAGTGGAAAAAATAAAACACATATGTAAATGTGTGTATCAGTGGATGATTGTAATCCCCACATTCCATAACCTTTTTTCTTTCAATTTAGATACAAAAGGCCATGCCAACCATGTGCACATTACTTGTTCGGTCAGGCCGAACTTCGGATACCCACCACCTCGGGTATATATGTAAACCACCTTTCGTCATAATCCGGTGGAAAATGAATCATTTTTGCCACCATAGCAGCTATTTCGAAATATAGTTCGATTTGTACCAAATTCGACACGGATATTGAGTGGTTCAATATGCACAAGTCATTGTTCATTTTTTTAGAACAAAATATTGGTCTGTTTGGTAGAGATATCCAAATATAGAACAACCTGAACCATATACGACACGGATGTCGAAAAGCCTAACCTAAGACACTGTGTCAAATTTCAGCGAAATCGGATTATAAATGTACCTTTTATGGGGCCAAGACTTTAAATCGAGAGATCGGTCTATATGGCAGCTATATCCAAATCTGAAACGATCTGGACCAAATTGAAGAGGGATGTCGAGGGTCTAACACAACTCACTCTCCCAAATTTCGGCGAATTTGAACAATAAAAGCCCTTTTTATGGGCCCAAAACCTTAAACCGGGAGATCAGTCTATGCGGCAGCTATATCCAAATCTGGACCGATCTGGGCCATCTTGCAGAAAGATATCAAGTAGCCCAACTTAACTCATTGTCTCAAATTTCAGCGACTTCGGACAATAAATGCGCCTTTTATGGTCCCAAAACCTAAAATCGAGAGATCGGTCTATATAGCAGCTATATCCCAATCAGCGCCGATCTGAGCCATATTGAAGAAGAATGTTGAAAGTTCTAACACAACTCACTGTCCCTAATTTTGGCGAAATAAGACAATAAATGCGTCTTTTGTGGACCCAAGACCTTAACTCGGGAGATCGGTCTATATGGCAGCTATATCCAAATCCGAACCGATCTATGCCATATTGCAGAAGTATATCGAGGGGATTAACCTTACTCACTGTCCCAAATTTCGGCGAAATCGGACAACAAATGTGTTTCTTTTGGGTCCAAGACCTTAACTCGAGAGATAGGTCTATATGGCAGCTATATCCAAATCTAGGCCGATCTCGGCCATATTGCAGAAATATTTCTAGGGGCCTAACACAACTCACTGTCCCAAATTTCGGCGACATCGGACAATAGATGCGCCTTTCATGGGCCTAAAACACCAAAGCGGTGGATCGGTCTATATGGCAGCTATATCCAAATCTTGACCGATCTGAGCCAAATTGAAGAAGGATTTCGAAGGGCCTAACACAACTCACTATCCCAAATTTCAACAAAATCGGATAATAGATAGGCCTTTTATGGGCCCAAGGCCTTAAATCGAGAGATTGGTCTATATGGTAGCTATATCCAAATCTGGACCGATCTAAGCCAAATTGAAGAAGGATGTCAAGTGTCTTAACACAACTCACTTTCGCAAATTTCAGCAAAATTGGATAATAAATGTGGCTTTTATGGGCCTAAGACCCTAAATCAGCGGATCGGTCTATATGGGGGCTATATCAAGATATAGTCCGATATAGCCCATCTTCGAACTTATCCTGCTTGTGGAAAAAAAGAATCTGTGCAAAGTTTCAGCTCAAAATAGCAGATTTAGGCCAACATTTTGCATGTAGTGTTCTGTTGTAACTTCCAACAACTGTTCCAAGTACGGTCCAAATCGACCTATAACCTGATAAACCTCCCTTTTAAACCGATCACTCGATTTGATTTCTTGAGCCCCTGGAAGCCACAATTTTTGTCCGATTTGGCCGAATTTTTGCAAGCTGTATTCTGTTGCGACTTCCAACAGCTGTGCCAAATACTGTTTAAACCAGTCTATTACCTGGTGTAGCTACCATGTAAACCGGTTTCTCGATCATCTTTGTTCGGTTCGTAGAAGCTTTAATTTCTGCTAGTTTGGTACGTAGCATAAAATTATTCCCTTCTACTCAATTTATTTTGTATACATTTTTAGCAGAATCCAGGGTGGTGGATTCCCAAGATTCGGCCCGGCCGAACTTATCACGCTCTTACTTGTTTTTAATTAGAAAGCAACAAATCTACAAATCTCACCCTAAAAATTTTGAGATTTTTTATATAAAATGTTGCCGTCTTTGACAAGCCAATTTTGCCCTAAAACATGGCTTTATATGACGGGAAAAAATTTTTTCCCACAAGCTTCATTTGTCTACTTTACGCCAATCCCGATTTCATTAGGATAACCTCTTCCCTAATTTGAGCTTGATTTTTTAAAGACACCTCTCTTCTTGGGTATGATTCTACCCATTCGTCGTCAATGGGTTAATATTGCTGTAAACTACTTGACGCATTATTTACAACCACTAACAATTAAGTATTCATTTCATTTGATTTTTGTTCTTCAAGTTAAATGTCTTTGTGTTACGTATTGCGTGTTTCCAACCAGGTCTCTGTTTAATTAATGCAAATTAAATAGCAGATGCGCAAAACCAAATGAATTTTCTGATTCATCGTGCTGCACCTGTGGCAACACCTAGGAATTGTTTGTGTAACACTTTTTTGTTACCTCATTTTGGGGAATCTTACATGTTAACATGCACACACAAACCATCAATATATATACATAATTCGTTCCATCCGTCACTATTAACGTACACATGAATGATGCAAGCAAACATTGCGTCTGCTGCAAAGAGCAAAACAAAGGCATGACGTACTGCATATGGACTGTGCTGCGGATATGATAAAATGTGCTCGAGATAGTTTTTCCTTGCATTTAACAAAGATACCCGCACGTTTGTTTGTATCAGGTGTGTGTTAGCACACCTTGAAAAAGACGCTATTCTGACATAGACAAGTGAATATAGTTTTCATCAAATGTTTTTATACCCACCACCGGGGGATGGGGGTATATTTATTTTGTTATTCCGTTTGCAGCACATCGAAATATCCATTTTCAACCTTATATAGATTGTAGATTGTTGATCGTCGTAAAAATCTGAGACGATCTAGCCATGGCCGTCTGTCTGACCGTCCTTCTGTTGAAAACACGCTACAGTCTTTAAAAACAGAGATATTGAGCCAAAACTTTGCACAGATTCTTTTTTTTGTCCATACGCAGGTAAAGTTAGAAAATAGCCTATATCGAACTATATCTTGATATAACCCCTATATAGATCGACTAGCCGAACCGGGCCCGCTCCACTGCGCCTTCTTTAACTCTAATATCTTTTTAGGGTGGGGATACATCGTCCTGAATGCGTATATCGAAGTCGTGTCATTGTAGCCTATGACGCTGAACGCGTTCGAATCCTGGCGAGAACATTGGACAAAGCGGTGTTCATCTCCTCCTTTAATGCATGGTCATTTAAAAAATTTTCCCCAAAAAGGTATCGCACTGCGGGACGCCAGATTCGAAATCTATTCCGGAATACCTCTCATTTGAGCCCCATATTGAAATGAACGTCCAATATGTCTGTTTGGGTTGGGGCGGCTCGATGAGTACTTAAACTTGAATTTTATTCTACTCTCCATATTCGTATTCTACTCTTCAATGCCTTTCATTCGATACCTATATTGTCCCGATCGGTCCACTTTTGATTTTGGGTTGTCTTTTTAGCATAAGGGGGAGGGTCCGTCCCCTTTCCGATACCGAAAAATTATATAGTCTATGTTTCCTTCCACAACAATCTACACAATATGCGAAAATTTGAGAAAATCGGTTCTGCCGACTTTCAGTCTTTACGGAACAAACAAACCGAGTCCCATATATCTGTGATTGGCTAATGTGCCCAGATTCGTTATCTACTCCCGCATACGTTTCATTTGATATCCATATTGTCCTTATTTTGATTTAGCGTGGTGTTTTCAGGGTAGCGGTGGAGGGTCCGCCCCTTCTCCTATTCTCCCTATTCCTACTTCCTGACCATATTCGTAATCTACTTCCGAATACCTTTCATTTGAGTCTCATATTATCATGATCGTCAAATAAACCAATTTTAAGGGATTTTGGGGCTGGGGCGGCCCCCAGCTACTTGGACCCAACTTTTATTACGAAATTCATACTCTACTCTTGAATACCTTTCATTTGAATCCAATATTGTCCCGATCGGTCCACTTTTATTTTTGGGTAGTACTTTTGTGGTAAGGGGGAGGGGGGGGAGGGAATTTTTTGATATCTCCCGATTCCTGACCACATTCGTAATATACTTCCGAATACCTTTCATTTGAGTCTCATATTATCATGATCGTCAAATAAACCTATTTTAAGGGACTTTGGGGCTGGGGCGGCCCCCAGCTACTTGGACCCAATTTTTATTACGAAATTCATACTCTTCTCTTGAATACCTTTCATTTGAATCCAATATTGTCCCGATCGGTCCACTTTTATTTTTGGGTAGTACTTTTGGGGTAAGGGGGAGGGGGGGAGGGAATTTTTTGATATCTCCCGATATCAAAAAATTTTATTGCCTATGTTTCCTTCCAGACCAACCTACATAATCTGTGAAAATTTCATGATAATCGGTTCAGCGTTTTTGAGTCTATACGGAACAAACAAACAAACACAAATTGAATTTTATATATAAAGAGATACTGCTTGAAGATGCTTGGAGGTCACCGTAGCGCAGAGGTTAGCATGTCCGCCTATGACGCTGAACGCCTGGGTTCGAATCCTGGCGAGACCATCAGAAAAAAATTTCAGTGGTGGTTTTCCCCTCCTAATGCTGGCAACATTTGTGAGGTACTATGCCATGTAAAACTTCTCTCCAAAGAGGTGTCGCACTGCGGCACTCCGTTCGGACTCGGCTATAAAAAGGAGACCCCTTATCATTAAGCTTAAACTTGAATCGGACTGCACTCATTGATATGTGAGAAGTTTGCCCCTGTTCCTTAATGGAATGTTCATGGGCAAACTTTGCATTTTTTTTGCTTGAAGGTCTTAGGCCCCTTTAAGTCACATTTTATATCCCATTTTGCTGAAATTTGGTACAGTCAGTTGTGTAAGACCTCTTGACATCCGTATTCAATACGGCCCAGAACGGTACAGATTTAGATACATAAGCTGCCATATAGACCTACCACTCGATTTAATCTCTTGGAGTCCATTAAAGCCACATTTATTATACAATTTTGCTGATATTTGGGACAGTGATTTGTGTTAGGCTTTTCGACAAGTTTTTCAATTTGGCCCAGTTCGGTTCAGATTTATATATAACTGCCACATAGACTGATCTTTTGATTTAGGATCTTGGACCCATTAAAGGCGCATTGTGCGATTTCGCTAAAATTTGGGATAATTGGTTATGTGCCATATCGGCACCTCCACATCCTTGTTTAATTTCGTCCAGATTGGTCCAGATGGGGCATAGACCGATCTCTCGATTTATGGTGTTGGGTCCATAATAGTCGCATTTATTGTCCGATTTCGCATAAATTTGGGGTAGCGTGTTGTGCTAGGCTACTCAACATCCCTGTTAAAAACGGTCTGGATTTGTATGTAGCTGTCATATATACCAATCTCCTGATTTAAGGTTTTAGGCTCATAAAAGGGGAATTTATTGACCGATTTTTCAGAAATTAGTGGGTTGCGTTAGGACCCTTATTGACCGATTTTTCAGAAATTATTGGGTTGCGTTAGGACCCTCAACATTTGTACTAACTACACCCAGAGAAAAGTTGATACCAAACGTGCTTATTTCAGTACCATACGATATTGATAGTAAAGCAACACCGTATGGTACAAAAACAATACCGGATGGTACGAATGAGACGTATAACTATTAGTACTGTTTGGTACTAGCCTTGTTATCGAACTGGTATTGATTATAGTACGAATCTGCTATTGGTTTTAGTAAAGCCACACCATATGTTACAAAAACAATATCGGATGGTATGGAGGAAACATGATGTGTACCGTGATAAGTACCGTTTGATAGTTATTAACTTATTACCGTACCAGACCGTTATTGGTTTTAGTACCAACCGGTTATTGATTATTCCACCCCCTAATGAAAAAACAAAAAAAAACTTGCAAATAATTTGAATAGAATTTTATTTCCAATATTTATGTTAATAATTACAAAAAGTAATGTTAAGAATTGAGGTTGGTCGGGATCAAGCTTACCACTTCCATTTTCACCGCTTTGGAGTATTTGAACAGGTTTTAACGCACTCAAATTGTATTACAACAATTTATTTATGTGTTTAACAAATATTTAATAATGCCTTCTGGTGCGATGGCAAGATTGCAAATGTGACGCCATCAATTCTTAATAGTCTCCTTTGTCTGGTATTGAATTGATACCAAATGGTATTAAAAATCTTTGCCAATGACGCGAACAAAATATTGTAATACCAGGCGGCATTGGCAAAGTACCGTCATTTTTTTATCAGTGTATGGTTAGGGTCGGTCTATATTTCGATATAACTGCCATATAGACCGATCCTTCAATTTAAGGTGTTGGGCCCACAACAGGCGTATTTATTGTCCGATTTCGCTGAAATTTGGTATTGGGCGTTATGTTCTCCTCGACATTCCTGTTAAATACGGCGCAGATCAATCCACGTTTCGATATACCTGCCATAGATACCGACCCACAGTAGGAGAAAATTGAAAAAAACTAGTAAAAAATATGCCGTGTGAGAACGGGTGGAGATATCCATTTGAAATTTGGAATGGTTAGAGCCGAGGTGTTATCGTCATCGTGTGCAAAATTTCAAGGTCCAAGGTGGTCCGGGTGCCTCTTCGCAGATCCCTAAATTTGGTCACCTTGGCATTTCGAAAAATTGTTCGGTCTGCCAAATCTTCATTTGTAGTCCGATTTCTAAGAAAAAAAAATCAAAAAGATGTCTTATTTATTCTTTTTGAATTTTGCAGATAAAAGTACTATTAAAAAATCAAAATTAAATTCTGTCCGAATTTTTTTACGAAAATTCCCAAAATACCCTTTTTGGGCAAAGATGGTTTCAAGATCGGTTTTTTTATACCCCCCACCATAGGATAGGGGTATACTTATTTCATCATTCTGTGTGTAACTCCTCGAAATATTCATCTAAGACCCCATAAAGTATATGTATTCTTGATCTTTATGACATTTTGAGTCGATCTAGCCATGCCTATCCATCCGTCCGCCCGTCTGTCTGTCGTAAGCACGCTAACTTTCAAAGGTATTAAGCTAGCCTTTTGAAATTTTGAACAAAAGCTTCCTTTTAGTGTAAGTCAGTTGGGATTGTAAATGAGGATCTAGAGGATTTGGCGGAAATTTCTTGCAACGTCTTCTCCCATGACCTTCAACATAGGTGTCAAATATGGTCCGAATCGGTATACAGCCTGATACAGCTCCCATATAAATTGATCTCCCGATTTTACTTCTTGAGCCTCTAAAGGGCGTAAGTCTTGTCGAATGGGCTGAAATTTGACACAATGACTTCTACTATGTTCTCCAACATTCAATTTAATTATAGCCCCAATCGGACCATAGTTTGATATAGCTCCAATAGCATTGCAATGCTTTTCCTTTATCCTTTGTTTGTGTTAAAAGAGATACCGGCCAGAGAACTCGACAAATGCGATCCATCGTGGAGAGTATATGAGATTCGGCCAGGCCAAACTGAGCACGCTTTTACTTGCTTTAAATAAATATGCTGTGATAGCTTCGGACTTTGTTTAGACATAACTGCAAAAATTATGAATTTTTCCTCGTACTATGGCGAAAGGTGGTTGATATATATGCGTCGTGGTGGGTATCCAAAGTTAGGCCCGCCGAACTTAATACCTTATTACTTGTTTTTTAATATCCAACAACACTTTTGTAAGCTATATCGTTTTTGTTTTTTCCTTTTGCAATAATTTGTGGACTTGCAAACGTCGCATGACAGCCTGCCAAACACTCCACTTCGTTTAATTCAATTACAAACATTAAACTTCGTTTAATTCAAAACTCGTTAGAGCTTGTTCGGTTTCTTCTCTTTATATTACTCTCACACCACACCTCCCTTTATGTTACTGCCACACTCCACTAAAACCAAATTCAAACACTCCACTTCATTTAAATTAAAGTTAGGAAAATTAACTGCTTGTTAGCCGGCTTTCTAATCTTTGAGTGAAACAAGTCAAAAGCACAATTTTTTTCTCCCTGTGTTGCATTATTTTTTGTTACTTGTATTAAACTCTGATTTTCTTCTTGTTTCCCATTGGATGTGTGTGCTCCTGATCTGTAATTAAGACTGTCATTCACTCAACCATGTCGGGTATATTCTGAGCTCTTGGTAGCAGCCTAACTTGGATGTGTGCTGCACACAACCAAGGAGCAGAGCCGACCGAGCACCAGACCAAAGTCATTTTCCTCAACTCCACTTTTTAAGCTGTGGCATACAGCCATCGAAGAAGGATGAGGATGGATGGTCATGCTATTTACCAGCCAGCACCTTGCGTGTGCTCTGACTGTCTGTTGGATAAAATATGTTGTAGTCTCTCGATTTATCCAACAGCTACTGCAGCTGTGAATTTGTTTTATTTTAAGCTCGATTAAGTGCCTGAGCAGCCATGCGTTTTTCATACCTCCTTGGCCCAGAGCATACCTTTTTTCCCCCATATCATTTTCACTGTTTTTCCGCTCGGCGTAAGGTATCGCACAAAAGCAACAGAAACTACAATGCGTATTTCCATCCTCATCTTCATCTTCCTGTTTTCATTTTCTTTTCTTTTAAACAAAAAAAAAGAGGAATGAACAATAAAACTCTTCTTAGAGTGTTTACTTTAGTACAAGTATTATTGTTAAATTGTTTAAAGTCAAGTTGAAATTGGCTAGAACATTTAGCTCAGGGATTGAAGTGGATCAAAAGGCAAAAATGCGGGTACAGTACAGTACACAAAATATAGCAACGACTAAAACCAAGCTGAGGGAAATTTTTAAATTATAATTATGATAATTATGATATTCCCCAACCAATTCTCACAAAATATTATTTTCCCTTTTCAATAGGACATTGTTTATTATTTAGAGCGCACAACAAGCCGGGCATGGGACGGATTAATATCCACACCCTTTTTTCAACCTAACCTATCCTTACCCTACAGGTTATTGTCAAGCTATAGACCACGAAATTGTTGGGGAGCTATTGGGTTGCCCAAAAAGTAATTGCGGATTTTTTAAAAGAAAGTAAATGCATTTTTAATAAAACTTAGAATGAACTTTAATCAAATATACTTTTTTACACTTTTTTTCTAAAGCAAGCTAAAAGTAACAGCTGATAACTGACCGAAGAAACAATGCAATTATAGAGTCACAAGTTGTGAAAAAATTTGTCAACGCCGACTATATGAAAAATCCGCAATTACTTTTTGGGCAACCAACAGGTTACGACTCAGCAGATGTTGCTATTCGGAACGACAGAGGAAGGTAAATATTTATCTTTTTCCGTGTCAAACTACTCTAATAGCAGGTTGCTTTAAGATTAGTAAATCACACTACTGGTTAGTTTCCCTATATAAGGCACTGGATTCAGAGATGGTGCCCTCAAGTCTAAACTTTCTAGCAGAAGCCGCTTCTGCTGTAGAGAGGAATCTTATTGTGGTTATAAGAGCTAATACATATCACCATTTATACGGAAGATCAGACTTTAGTGAAAAGATTGAGCTAACTATAGAATAGAGGTTGCAATCTGACGATTTTTAATAGAGGAAATATCGACTATAGAGAGGAAGTATCACGAGACCTTATAACCAATACAGAGACCTTCTTATCTTAGGTTGAATTACGATAGGTTGGAGGGCACGCGACTAGCAACCTCAGAGATCTAAGGTCCATTGCGTTCAGCCTAGAAGAAAGAAGATGGAGAAAAGGTAGATAAACCTACACCACAATTACTGGACGTATGTTCATAGGGGGGATCAATATTCCCACTCTCTTTCAACCTAACCTAACCTACACCACAAAATGATACAAGACAGCAAATAAGGACAGAAAAACGAAACTAACGCATAAAACAAGAAGAAAACTCACCGTCGAGAGTATGATCCAGTGAGCCATTTCAGGTAGAGCTGGCAATCTATCGATAATCGCAAAATTCGTAATTTTCGATAGTTTCAATAATAAATATCGATAGTATCGATACTATCGATATTCTCCCATCTCCTATATTTCAAATGAAAATGAGAGCTAAAAATCAAGAGATCGATTTATATTGAAGCAATATCAATGCACAGACCAAATATTGGGTTGCCCAAAAAGTAATTGCGGATTTTTCATATAGTCGGCGTTGACAAATTTTTTCAAAGCTTGTGACTCTGTAATTGCATTCTTTCTTCTGTCAGTTATTAGCTGTTACTTTTAGCTTGCTTTAGAAAAAAAGTGTAGAAAAAGTATATTTGATTAAAGTTCATTCTAAGTTTTATTAAAAATGCATTTACTTTCTTTTTAAAAATCCGCAATTACTTTTTGGGCAACCCAATAAAACCAAGATTTATAAAATCAGTTGGAAGTCATGAAAGAAATCATTGTATAAAATCTAAGCTTAATCGGATGAAAATTGCGCCCTCTATAGGCGCAATGCATCTTATAGGATACATATAGTGTCGCATCGCTAATTTTTGCAAAAAATTTAACTTTTCCGATAGTATTCATCGGAAAAATATCAATGGAATCGATAGTACCATCGATATTTTGCCATATTTTCAAGCCTCTACAGAACTTAATAATAAAAAGGGGGCTAAGAGCCTGTAGGGAATCCATGCTCGGAAAGAGGTCTTCACCGATTATTCTGTGTCTTCTCCTCGCAAATGCGGGACAGTGACACAACCTGTGCTCGACCGTCTCTAGCTCCTCCTCATCATCGCACATCCTGTAAAAGTCTGCCTGTCCCAGCATACAGTCAAAGAATTAAATGTCGATGGAATCGATAGTACCATCGATATTTTGCCATATTTTCAGGCCTCTACAGAACTCAATAATAACAAGGTTGCTAAGAGCCTGTAGGGAATCCATGCTCGGAAAGAGGTCTTCACCGATTATTCTGTGTTTTCTCGAATGGAAATGCGGGACAGTGACACAACCTGGCCTCGACCGTCTCTAGCTCCTCCTCCTCATCGCACATCCTGCAGAAGTCTGCCTGTCCCAGCATCCAGCGCGACTTCGAAGACCTGATGTTTCAATGACCAGTCAGGACTCTTATTAGCAGTCGTAAGTCATGCTATTTTAGGTCTGTTTCGCGAAACCCTCGGTCATGGCGAAACCCTACAGCATTAGCCCACGCCTTATTTGCGCAGTCATTGTAGAAGGCGTCCTTCCTACCAAGAAGCTCGCACTATAGAGGTCTCACTGAGTTCATATCATGTTTTGCGATTCATTCCTGGCCAGCTCGTCTGCCGCTTTGTTTCCCGCTACAACTTGATGGTCTGGGACCCAGCCGAGCCTGGCAGCCAACTCATGGTTCGAAGAAGCTCTTGCATCTTCTAAACCGTTTCGAACTCACGCGGCCCGATGCCCCAACTGACTGACCACGTATATCGTGACGGTCCGATCGAGCTGCCGATTCCACATCGTCTCCAGTGCCTTCAGGATCGCGATAACCTTGAAAGACGCTGCACCCATCTAAAAGTCTATAAGATTCCTTGATTCCAAGGAATTCAATGCAGACTACTGCTCCGGTGCCCCCTTCCAATTTAGACCCATCCGTACATACGGTGTGTCCCAGGAAGGACGGGGGGCCCCCAACCCGGAGATGCCTTTTCGGGAAAACGACTTCCAAGCCAACAACAAGGAAGAAATCTCCTGGTATAAAATCAGTCGTGCCACATATAGCACAACGATAAGCGGCAACACCATCGCCGAAGAATGACCTAAGTAAGAGCAGCACCAGTTACCTGACTCCTTCAGTCTGTTAGCGATCTTTGTTATCACACACCCAACATATAGGTACAAAGGAATAAGATCGAGAATGGCCTCTCTTGAGGCACTTCTCCTTGCCACAGAGACTAGCACTGTCGTGGTACCCTGTAAGGTACAGAGCATCCTGCGAAGGGCATAATTGTCCAGAGCTTTGTGCCACTCTAGATAACCATAGGTGAGAATTGAAACATCCAGAGCACCGCCCCCAGCCTTAGGCCACAACTCCTTACTATCGAGCTTCGACAGGAGTAGAACGCATTCAGTTCCTTTTTGACTCTTTCTTCGAAGTTTCTTCTTCATGTTATTTACCGATTTTTGCCATACTTGGCACAGTGATTGTAAGTCATAACAAAATACCTCATGCAAAATTTCATCCAAATCGGATAAGAATTGCGCCCTCTAGCAGCTCAAGTAGTCAATATCCAATATCGGTTTATATGGCAGATATACCAGATTATGGACCGATTTGGACTATACTTCGCACAGTTGTTGGAAGTCATTACAAAATAATTCATGCACAATTTTAGCCCAATAGAATAAGAATTGCGCCCTTTAGAGGCTCAAGAAGTGAAAACATAGACCGCCATGGATTCAGGTTAAATATGGGAGCTATATCTAGTTATTGACGAATTGGACCGTACTTGACGCAATTGTTGAAAGTCATAAGAGAACACTGTGCAAAATTTCAGCCAAATGAGACACAAATTGTGGCTCCTATGGGCTCAAGAAGTCAAATCGGGAGATCGGTTTATTTGGGAGCTGTATCCAAATCCGATCCGATATGACCTATTTACAATCCCCAACGACCTGTGCAAAATTTCAAGCAGCTAGCTCTACGCGTTCGAACGCTATCGTGATTTCGACAGACGGACGGACGGTCATGGCTAGTTCAAATCAGAATTTCGAGACGATCAAGAGTACATATACTCTATGGGGTCCTAGATCAATATATCGAGGTGTTACAAACGGAGTGACTAGATTAGTATACCTCCATCCTATGGTGGTGGGTATAAACATTTTCTAGGGCATATTTGTCTGTAACGACTTAACGCTTGGGTTCAAATTCTAGCAAGAATATCATTTGAGTCGGACTGCGCTCTATTGATATGGTACGAAATATTGATAGGAAATTTACAAATCGTGAAAATTTGATTTTTTGTCAAATTTTTTCCAAAACTAGAATTTCGCAGAAATTTTCAATTGATTCATTTCATGTTTTCAAAAAACATCCTCTGCGAAGCCTCAACAGTTGACTTTTATTGGAAATGTTTCTTTAAAATTTAATTTTATAGGAAATATCTTTCTCACTATACAAATTTAAGTCCTTTAATACTACGAACCACCACTTGCCTCTTAATCCACTGAGTCATGTAAAACATAATTGAGAAGAAAAAAAAAAAACATTTGCGGCGGTAAAGATGTTAGTATAGCACATAGTATTCATGTCGCAGTTTTAGCTTGTTTCTTATTTTATTTTTATTCTCTGTGGCACAAACACGACTGGCATATTTAACTTCATTTAAAGAGCCTAAATAAAAACAACAATAACAAAATTTAAGTTTATGCAGCCAACAACAACAGCAACAATGTAGTATTTTGTAGGAAAAGTTTCGCTTTGAAATGAAAAAGCGAACAAGGTGAAAGGATTTCAAGCTCATGACTGCTGCCATACACGTCAGTGGCGGTGGTAAACAGGAATTCATTCGATGAGGCATAAAAAAAACAAGAATGAAGTTTTAAGTCGAGACAGACTCATAAAACTGGTTGTATAAGTTTACCGATTGTTGTTTTTTTTTATAAGATAACCTTTAACATTTGGCTTGCTTTTAATGCAAACGAAAGCCGAAAATGCAGAAAGTTTAGTATTAGTCTTTTAAATTTCACTAAAAATAATTTCGCCCTAAAAGTTATATTTGAATTTATCATAATTATCTATGACGAGTTCTCTGCAATGCCGTTTTAAAAATGGGTCGTATAGGTCTTAAAAAAATATTTTTGGCATAGGGGTTTGAGGGTTTGGTTATTATTAAGCATTTTATAGTTGTGGATAAATTCTTTAGCAAGCAATTTTAGAAAATATTAGGTTAGAAAATGCTAAAAATATTCTTTTTTATTTAAAATATAAAAGAAAATTAGTTGACAGTGCCTCTGTTAATCACTTAACATAGCTCTGTTAAAATGTCAGGTTTATGTCTTGGCTAAGTTATTTTCAAATTTATCTTCACAGACATACATTTTTATCAAATTTGGCACAAGAACTTGGGTTCTGATTTCCAATATCATTGCCGAGTATGATCTGAATCGGTCTATAAACCGATATAGCCCCCATATAAACCGATTCCCGGATCTTGATCCCATGAAAGCCTCAGTTTTCATCCAATTTGGCTAAAAGGATTTCTGTTCTGACCTTCAACATCATTGCCGAGTATGATCTGATTCAGTCAATAAACTTGTATAACCCCCATATGAACAGATTGCCGGATTTGACTTCTTGTGACCCTAGAAACCCCAATTTTCATCAAATTTGTTTGAGATTTGACACAAAGACTTTTGCTTTGCTTTCAGTGTCCGCGCCAAGTAAAATGCGAATCGGTCTATAAACCAAAACAAGCCCCTAAAATACCGCTTCCCCGATATGATTACTGGAGACCATTGCAGCCGCAACCAATTGTCGATTTTATTGTTTTCCGGTAAAAATTTCCCTTTATTCAAATGTGAACTGAGTCCATGGTGAATGAAACCCAAGACTCGGCCCGGCCGGTTTGGGTCATAATAGTCATAATGCAAATTTTCAACCAAATCGGAAAAGAATTGCGCCCTCTAAAGGTTCAGACCATATTTAGCACATATGTTAGAGGTAATAGAAGAAGTCACCATGCAAAACTTCAGACAAATCGGATAAGAATTACACCTACTAGAGGCTCAAGAACTAAATTCGAGGGACCGGTTTATATGGAAGCTATATCAAAATATGGAGAATTGCGACCGATTCTGACCATAGACCGATTCAGACCATACTTGGCACGTATGTTGGAGGTCATAGGAGAAGTCATTGACAACATTTCATGTAAATCGGAAAAGAATTGAGTCCTCTAGAGGTTAAAGAAGCTTTATCGGGAGATCGGTTTTTATGGGTGCTATATTAGGTTTTGCACCGAATTATACTAAACACAACTGTTGCTCGTCATACAAAACGCCAGAGCACAAAATTTCAGCCAAATCGGATGGGAATTTCGTACTTTTGAGGCTTCAGAAGTAAAAGGTGATTTTTTAAGAGCTATAGGAAAGTTTATAAAAAACACACACACACTCATAAAATTCAGAAAAATGCATGAAATCTTTATTTGAAACGATAGTACGGTCCTTATAATTGAATGTTTGAAGATTATTTCATGCCAATGTTGACCGTGACTGCGCTTCAAATGATCCATCCACTTAGTCTAATTTTGGCATACTGTTTCCAACATATGGGCCGGTATCTCACGAATAAATACTTCAATGTGTTCTTTCACTGCGTCAACTGAAGCAAGATTGTTTTTAAAGACATCAGATTGCCACGATCTAGGCGGCCAATTCACCGGTCCTGAACATGAAATAATAAGTCATTTGTTACGCGTGCTGTGTGGCATGTGGCACCGTCTTGTTGAAACCACATGTCATGCAAGTCAAGCTCTTGAATTTTGTGCAAAAAAAGTTGAATGTCGTCTCATAGTAGCGCTTACGTTACGTTACGATTCGCATTATATATAAAGAAGTACGGTCCAATGATGCCACCAACCCATAAATCGCTCCAAACTGGTTCTGAAGCCCATAAAGCATTATTTTTTAGCCGATTTCGTTGAAATTTGAAAGCATGAGTAGTTTTACGCCTCCCAACATAGGACCCAAATATGGTTCAGATCAGACTATATTTAGTTATGGCTGCCATATAGACCGATCTTCCGACAAAGAGTCTGAAGCCCATAAAAGCTTTATTTATTACCCTATTTCGCTGAAATTTGAAACAATGAGCCTTCCGATATCCGAGCTTAACATGGTACAAATCGGAGTATATTTAGATATAGCTGCCATATAGACTGATCTGCCGATAAGGGGTCTGAAGCCCATAAAAGCTTTATTTTTTTATCTGATTTCGCTGAAATTTGAAACATTGGGTAGTTTTAGGTCTCCCGATATCCGTCTCAAATATGGTTAGGATCGAACTGTATTTAGATATAGCTGTCGTATACACCGATATGCCGATTAAGGGTCTGAAACTCATAAGAGCTTTATTTATTGCCCGATTTTGTTGAAATTTTAAATAAAAAATTCAACAGTGACTTATATTTAGTAGACTACATAATGTCCGTGCCGAATTTGGGTGCATAAGTTATCCAATTTTCACCGGATTGCGACGAAAGGGGTTTTACATATATACCCGAGGTGGTGGGTATCCAAAGTTCGGCCCGGCCGAGCTAAATGCCTTTTTACTGCTTTTACTGTCTAATACCTTTTACTTGAGCCCTATATTGCCATGGTCGCTTAATAAGTTCTGTTTTGGGGTGTTTTGAAGGCTGGACCCCTTAAGAAGTCAAATCCCCAGATTGGTTTATATGGAAGCTATAGGCCGTTCTAGAGCATACTTCCCATGTATGTTAGAGGTCATAACAAAACACAAAAAGGCAGCCAAATGGTATAAAACTTGCGCCCTCTAGGGGCTCAAAAGGTCAAATCGGGGAGATCTGTTAATAGGGGAGCTATATCAAAATGTGGTCCGATATGAACCATCTTCTACATGTGCGTGAAATTTTTTCGAGAAAAGACAGGAATTTGAAAACCAACTGCTCAATTTTCGAATAAAGACATGTTTTGGAAAGCACACATCGTTACCTCTCCAACGATGTATGGTAGTACCTTGTAGAATTCTTAGATGTCCCCCAGGAGCGTTGGCCATAATCCTGTCCAGATTTTTTTTCGAGAAATTCTTTAAAAAAGACAGGAATTTGAAAAAACCAACTGCTCGATTTTCGAATAAGGACATGTTTTGGAAAGCACACATTGTCACCCTTCCAACGATGTATGGTAGTACCTTGTAGAATTCTTAGATGTCCTCCAGGACCATTGGTCATTATCCTGTCCCGATTTTTTTTTTTCGAGAATTTTATTAAAAAAGACAGGAATTTGAAAAAACCAACTGCTCGATTTTCGAATAAGGACATGTTTTGGAAAGCACACATCGTCACCTTTCCAACGATGTATGGTAGTACCTTGTAGAATTCTTAGATGTCCTCCAGGAGCGTTGGCCATAATCCTGTCCCGATTTTTTTGAGAAATTCTTTAAAAAAGACAGGAATTTGAAAAAACCAACTGCTCGATTTACGAATAAGGACATGTTTTGGAAAGCACACATCATGACCTTTCCAACGATGTATGGTAGTACCTTGTAAAATTCTTAGATGTCCTCCAGGACCATTGGTCATAATCCTGCCTAGAATATTTTTTTTATAAATTTTTCCTTTTTTCTCAGTACTACTGTAATAGATATTTCATTTGGTGTTTTTGATTCAAAGCATTGATATTTTACTCCAAATTTTGTTATGGTTTTATTTTTCTTTTTACAAATATTTGCAAAAATTGATAAAAAGTAAGAAATTTAATTAATTTCTCTTGTTTTTTGGTTCTGTTAAGTATTTACAGAGCTCTGGCGCACCCTGTATTTGTGCAAAATTTCAAGAGGCTAGCCTTACTATTTTGGCATTAAGCGTTGCTTTAAGACCATCAAAAACATATATACTTTGTTGGGTCTCAGATCCTGGTGTTACTAAGGAAATAACGAAATTAGTACACCCCCCTCCAAAAGTGGAGGGTATAAAACTATGGTTAAAATCAAAATTAATGGGTTAAATCAAATCTAGCCGAAATTTTCAATAATATTTATAATTAGGTGAATTTTTTTTTCGATTCATAAGAAACATGAAAATGTTTTTAAAATTTAAAATTTGTCAATTTTTCTATGAAATTAGCCGAAATTCAGTTTTGATTGAAAATTAAAATCTCGTAGAAATATTCGGAATTTTGTCACAAACTTGCTATATACATATTTTATTTAATTTCAAATTGCTTACTACCCTCCTAATTTGATTTTGAAATTCCTACCCCCCTCCCCCCTGTTTCGTCAATTTGCCAACCTTCGATAAATATTATCCTAAACCCTAAATAAACACCTCCAAAATACAACAAACGCCCTGTGTTTCACACATTTTCCTATAAAATTCTATGAAATCCGGGTATCTGTTTATTTAGGATTTACTACAAACATGTTGTGCATGTGCGCTAGTGTGTGTGTGAGTGTGTTTGTTAAAGCAATTACAGCAATTAAAATGCCATAAAAATTAAACAAATAAACCAAAAATACATTAAACACATTTTGACCCCGCCAAAAATAAACACGGTCAAATTGTTGTAATCGCTGATAATGCAATCCAACAACCATTAAATTGTAGTGCAGCAGCTTGGCATAAAAGGTCAACGATTACTTGAAAAAAAGAGTTGGAAAGCCAAATATAAAACAAGAGCTGGGGCTGTAGCTCAATCGGCTACGGAATTTCAGTAGTGAAAACATGGCTAAGGTGAAAGAGGAATTGTTGTTTGCAACAGCCACTCTGATGATGTTGATGTTGATGATGATGATGATGATGATCATGGTAGGGATGCCTTTCTTGGCCCTGAAGGGAAAAACAACTGAAATATCAAAACTCCAAAAGTTTCCCCTACCGCTGTGTGTTACTAATCAATCCTTAGCGAAGCAAAAACTCCAAAACCATTTGATAACCTGCAATGAGAGCTCTCCCCTGAACTCTTTCTCCTCTCTGTGCATAAATGTTACCAAAACATTCCCCACGAACAAGTTAAACAAGTTTCTTTGGTTTTTGACTTTAAGAACCTTCGAAGTAAACTTTTCTTGCTGGCCACCTTTGATTCCTGGCTACTTGTGTGTATGAGCAGTGAGTGTCCAACAAGACACCACCAAATATGGTTAAATTCTTCCATCGTTGTGTACTTTGCCTGGTTGGGTGGTTGGTAGCTGCTTACAACAAAACTTTGGCAAAGGTTGAGTATCGTTTGCAGCTCATGTTCCTTCACAGATGTTGTATTGTCAACGGTTAGAGTCAAAGGGGTCTGATTTTTTGTGGAAGGTAGCATGGCTTAACGGTTTATTCTTCGTTTCTGGGGCTTCAAGTGAGCGCTGGGAAGGGATCCAAGAGTAAAAAGGGCAATGATTGAAAACTATTTTTTATACAGCAAGTTTAAAATTATTTGGGCTTCTTGCAAGTCTTTTGAAAATAAAGGGGAATGCTTATTGAAATTTTGAATGTGATAAACGGGTTTTAATAGCGTTCGTACCCTAAGCGAAGCAAAAGCTATTTTTGAGTATTATTTAATTCCAGATTTATTTTTAAGAAAACTGTTAAGAATTGTTAATTTTGTAGTGTTTTAGTCCAATATGGTCAACCGACTTCAATTAAAAAAAAAGACTCTAGCCATGTCCACCCATCTTTCTGTTTTAATCACGCTATGCTCTTTGAAAATATAGATAACTTGCTAGACAAGGCCCGCTCCACTGCGCCTTTTTTGGTCATTTAAGTTTGGATGTTAAAGACTTATGTTCGCTTAAAAGACTTTACCGGAGCCCGATATTCTCATATGGATTTTGGTAGTGGGAAGTGCCCCATGGTTGTGGTTGGTGGGTTAAGTGGGTGGTGTGGACCCTCAGAAACGTGGTGCAGTAAGTGGGTATGTATTTCGTGTCTTACTCCCAAATACCTTTCATTTGAGACCCAAATTGCCAAGATCGGTAGATATGTATGTCCAATTTAGGGATGTTTTGTGGAGTGAAGTGGTCTCCCAGGCACTTAGCCCTAGAAAAATATTAGCATCGTGCTCTACCTTAAAAACCATTTTTTAAAACCCCATATTGGCATTGGTTTAAGGGGAGTTTATGGGATGAGGCGTCCCCCAAACACTTGGCCTCAAAATTGTTTATTAAATCTCAAATACCCTTCAATTGAGCCACATATTATCATGGTCGGTAAATTTTTACTATTTTATGGGTGTTTTGGGGGAAGGGACGGTGCCCCAAATACATGGTCCCACTTTTGGATATCAGATTCGTATTATACTCCCAAATACCATTTTTTGCGCCTCATATTGTGTCGGTCAGTAAAAAATTGCTGTTTGTGGGTTGTTTTTGGGGAAAGGGTAGACACCCAGAAAATTGGTTCCGAAAGTGGGTATCAATTTCGTGCTCTACTCCCCAATACCTTTCACTTGAGCCCCACATTGACATGGTCGGTAAATTTGTCCGATTTAGGGGTGTTTTTTGGGGAGAGTGTGAGTGATCCCCCAAACACTTAGCCCTGGAAATCTATCAGCAACCTGCTCTACTCTCAAATACAATAATATTTATTTGAAACCCATATTGCCATTGGCCTCAAAATTGGATATCAAATATGTTTGCTAATCTCAAATACCTTTTATTTAAACCCCTTACTGCAAAAGTCGTCAAATATGTCAGGTTTGAGGTATGGGCCCTTAAAACTATCAATATGGAGCTCCACTCTCTTAAAGACCCAAATTGTCATGGTGAGCAAATACGTCCTATTTGTGGGTGGGACGTCGGTTAGACAGTTGGTCCCGAATGTTGATATCACATTCATAGTCTATTCCCAATTACCTTTCATTTGAGTGACATATTTCCATAGTCGGGAAACATGACCGTTTTTGGGAGCTGTTTTGAGGGATGGGGCGGCCACTCAATGAATTGGCCCTAAAAATATATATCAGATTAGTATTCTACTCTAAAATTTCTCTTATTACATATTGGAGTGGTCAGCCAATACGTCCCATATGTATGGTGTTATTGGGGTGGGCAGCTCCATAAACAGTTTTTCCCGAATATTGATATCAATTTCGTGCATTACTCCCAAAGACCATTCATTTGAGCCCCATATTGTTATGGTCGTAAATTTATTGTTCTTGGGGGTGTTTTTGGGAGGGGCGGCCCCTTTAATATTTCTCCCCACATTTGGATATCGAATTCGTATTCTACTCGCAAATACCTTTCATTTAAGCCCAATATTGCCATGGTCAGTAAATAAGTCCTGTTTTGGGGAAGGGGTGGACCCCCAGAAACTTGGTCCCACATTTGGATATCAAATTCGTAATCTACTCGAAAATACCATTCATTTGAGTCCCATATTGCCTTTGTCAGAAAATATATCCGATTTAGGGGGGTTTTGGGGGTTGGTGTGGTTCTTCAAATACTTGGTCCGACAATTGGATATCAGATACGTTTTCTACCCCAAATACCTTTCATTTTTGCCCCATATTGTGATTGAACTATATATATATTTGGTAGGTTTTGGGGGTGGGACGGCTCCCTAGGTACCCCATCCGAAATTTGGATACCAAATTACGTTATTATAAGAGAGCACACAAAATTTCGGTTAAATCGCAACACCCATCTCTGAGATCTGGCGTTATTTAAAATTAGGGTAAGGGGGAAGGTCCGCCCCCCCCTTCAGATATCAAAAAAGTAGTACCCTATTTTCACCACGGGATCATTATGCACCATCTGTGAAAATTTCAAGAAAATTGTTTCAGCCGTTTCTAAGTCTGTAAGGAACACGCAATCAAACAAACACAAATTGATTTTTTTTTTACCAATAAAAGGTAAAGTTCGAAGATGGCCTATATCGGCCTAAATCGTAATATAACCCCATAAAGACCTATCTGGCGATTAGACTTCAGAAAAGGTGTAGTTTCATCCGATTAGGTTCAAAAAGGGGATTTGGTTCTCTCGACATCCGTGCTGAAAATGGTCCAAGTCGGTCTATATTTGGATATAGCTTCAATATGTACCTATCTCCCGACTTGAGGTCGTCGGTCCATTAAAGGCGCATTTATTATTCGATTTAACCGAAATTTTACACAGTGAGTTATATTAGGCCTTTCGACTACCGTGTCGAGAATATCATACTCCGTGCCGAGTATGGTACTTATTGGATCATATTTGATTTAAAATCTTGGGCTCATAAAAGGCCCATATTTTAACTGTTCTCATTGAAATTCGGCTCTTCGATATCCGTGACGAATATGGTCTAAATCGGATCATATTTTGATAGAGCTTCCATCTCCGTTTTCCCGATTTAAGGTCTTGGGCCAATATAAGACGCATTTATTGCCCAATTTCGCTGGAATATGGTACAGTGAGTTATGTAAGACGCCTCGGCGTCCTTGCCGAACATGATGCAGATGGAATCATAATTGAACATACCTGTCATATATCTTCCGATCTCCCGATTTAAAATCTTGGGCTATTTATTAACCGATTTCGCTAGAATTTGACTCAGTGCTTTGTCCAGTAGTCCAGGCCACTAGTTCCAAACCTGTTTCTTCACTAGTTCCAAAGTAATCAGGACTAGTTCCACTTTTGTTTACTTTCAGTGTAAACAACTAGTGAATTTAACATGGATTTGTCATTCGAGTAACAAATTGCCGGGCCATACAGGAGTAAGGGGGAATAAAAGAGCAGACGTGGTATGGTGTTAACTCACGGTCATTGAATGTGAACATGTTTACGGTCAGATCACGTCTAGTCTTGGAATGTAAGAAGGAGACTAGCGCCAACTCTGAAGATGACACGATCCGCACTGTTTGGGTGGCGAGCCATAGCGAAATAAGGGGGAATAAAAGAGCAGACGATTTGGCGGTGAAGACCAGAGAATTGCCTTCAATATACTTGATTAACCCAAAGTATTTCGGGTTAACGTAGACCGAGTTAAGGGTATAGCCGACGAATGCTCATCTAACACTGTGGAATGGTAGTGACCACCGTTGTAGGCTTAAAAGACATAAGATAGAGATCAGTACAACTTTCAGTGTCATAATCAGATACATAGGACTACGAGCGCCCTTATGCAGAATAAGTGCGGCAAGAGAGAGATCGAATGTAGGGCATGTGACGCATTTTTACTCGAGTGCTCTTAAAGTTGGAATAGTGTACTGTATCAGACCCCCCAACGAAATCAGACCATACTTAGATATAGCTGCCATATAGATCGATCTCCTGATTTTCGACTGTGGGTTCATAAAAGCGTCTCTTATTACCCGATATTGGCAAGATAAAGAATAGTGAGTCGTTTTGGTCTCGTTGATATCCTTTTTGGAAAAAAATTCTTCGGTTTACAAATGTTAAACAAATTTTGATAAGTTCAGCACGGCCGAATTTAATGCGTTTTTAATTGTTACAGAGACCCGTATCATCAGAAAACGAGGCTATAACAAAAAGGAAGTACGAAGAATATCAGTATAGCTTCCGGTATAATAAGGAGGATCACAAGACTACTAGCTCCTATATGCAGAAAATAGTTGCGGTAAGTGAGAGCATATGTAGGGCATGCTTCTCCACATGCCCTACATATGCTCTCACTTGCCGAGACGTTGAAGCATTTACTATGTCATTGCCTGGCTTTCACCGCTGACAGATAGAAGCAATAAAGAAGGACACAATACCAGACTTGAACCTTCTTAAGGGAAAAATTAAGGCTATTGTGAGTAGCACGGATTTCCAGACTTATATTCTTTTGCGCTATGTTACTTTTACCATGGACTGGGGGTATACTAATCTAGTGATTCCGTTTGTAAGATCCTGAAATACTGATCTGCGACCCCACAAAGTCTGTCGAAATCTCAGCACAGATGCTTCTTATTCATGTAGGTTGTTGGGCCATATCGGTTCAGATTTGGTTATAACCCCCATATAAACCCATTCCCCGAGCACTGAGAAGCCTCAATTTTCATCCGATTTGGCTTAAATTTGGAACAAAGACGTAAGTTATGACTTTCAACATCCATGCCAAGTATAATTGGAATAGGTCTATAAACAGATATAGCCTCCATATAAACCTATCCCCGGATTTGATTTTTTGAACACTTAGAAGCATCAATTTTCATCAGATTTAGCTGAAATTTAGAACAAAGACTTGCGTTATTGCTTTCAACATCCATACCAAATATGATGCGAATCGGTCTATAAACAGATATAGCCCCCATATAAACCGATCCCCGGATTTGACTTCTTGAGCCCTAAGAAACCTCAATGTTCATTCGATTTTGCTGAAATTTAGAACAAAGACTTTCGTTATTGCTTTCAACATCCATACCAAATATGATGCGAATCGGTCTATAAACAGATATAGCCCCCATACAAACCGATCCCCGGATTTGACTTCCTTGGCCTTTAGAAGCCTAAATTTTCACCTGATTTGGGTGAAATCGGGCCCAAAACCATATCTTCTTACTTACCACAAGAATGCCAAGTTTTATCCGAATCAGTCAATATGGTGATATAGGCCCCCCTAAGTACAGCAAGGGGTCACCTTTTGAGGATTAGTTGGACATGGCATAGTAACTCACAAATGTCGCCAGCATTAAGAGGGGAGAATCACCGCTTAAATTGTTTTTTGATGCTCTCGCCAGATTTCGAACCAAGGCATTAAGCGTCGCATGTGGCGGATTTATATACACACCCTCTTTTCTAGACCTGGGAAAAACTTTTTTAGAATTAGTTAAAATTTCATTGAAATTAGTAAATTCTCCATTTAAATTAGTAAACATTTCATTGAAATAAGTAAAAAAATTTTTTGAAATTGCAGTTACATTCAAAAAATGTTCATGTGCAAAACAAAAAGAGTTTGGCAATATTGATGTGTGTGTGTTGTAAGGCTTGCTTTTCTCTTGCTGCGCTATGGAGAGATAGGGGACTTATGGAGCTCTATTTCAAAACAAAAGCGTGCTCTTCACCATACTCAATAGTCTTTGGGTATGTTGGGCACCTCAATCAATTAGGCAAAGGTACTGATGAATATACATGGGGTATTAGAAATCATGATCCACTAGGCAGTCAAAGTGTTTTGAATAATAACACACACTTGCACAACTTTTATAAGTTCTTTGCTATGATAGAAAGCATTGAATATGAATAGAATAGAAAGCATTGAATATGATCCCCAGCTGGAAGATGTTCGAAATATCGCGAAAAAATTTTAAAGATCAAAACAAAAGAGCGCGAACAGACAAATTATTGAAATTAATAAAAATTTCTGTAATAAAAATCTCATAAAAATTTAATTCTTCGGGCAAATTTGAAACAATTTTGTTTGTTTCGTTTTATATTTGATTACGAATGTTTGATTTAAATTTGTTTTTTTTTTTTTTTGCAATAAATTGCAAGAAATAAGCCACCTTCCCATTAAGTTGTTCACAATTAAAAACTCTGAAATTCAAAATGCCCTCTCAAGTTTCCTGTGTACTCTGACTATTTCATTTGCTTGCTTTAACCATTACCTTTACTTTCGATATTCTTAGCCATTTACTGCTGGTTGCAGTTGTGTGTGTGTGTGTGTGTGTGTGCGTCGGTTTTTTGTTTTGTCGTGCCCCTCAAAGTGGTTTTCTCATGCCATAAAGTCAATTTGCAAGAGCTCTCAACATAATATCCAATTTGCTTTTCTTGCTTCTGTGCTTTTCTTTTCGACTTAATATCACGGGAATAAAATTGCTGCACACACATTAATGGCTTCTGTCTCGAGTGGAAATCTTTTGGCAAGAACATCACGCACTACGGTGACTATAGTCAATGCATTTTTTGGCTTTTTAGCGCCACCAAGGATTCGTGGTTAAAATTTCGTTGATAAATTTTTCCAACGCTAGGGATGTTCATTGGTTGATTGGTTGTGTTTTCTTTTATTGGATGTTCTTGACGTTGCTTTTAACCCACTTCGTTTGCGTCTTCATTATCATGATATAAGGTTAACTGGTTTCGCATCAACGAGGTTGGAGAGCAAAGGTTAAGAAGAGGGCCTTAGAGAACATTTGAGTAAAATTAGTTGTGACAAAATTTTGATGAGAAAATTATATTCCCGCAAATATGTTAGTAAAAAATCCAACTTGGACGGTATTCTCCTAGGTTTTGAAAAGGCAAATTTCAGCAAAATTTCGTAGAAAGTAAAACTTCTGCAAAATAAGCCCAAATTTTCCTTTAATAATCCAATTTCTAATGAATTTTCCATGAATTTTCTAAATTTTTTTCCAACATTTCTATGAAATTACCATTCCGAAGAGATTTTCTGATAAAAATCCAATAGCAGAAAGTTTTTTAGAAAACAAATTCTTATATTCACATACTTCTGTATTAGAAATCTAGCATGATTTTTCTTCAAATTAATTTTTCAATTTTGTGGGCTCCTTTATTTGGTAGTAATCTGCCAAAGCAAAATTTTTTGCTTTTCAAAATTTTTCCAAATCAAAATTTCAATTTCGTTTTAACATCCACCTGAACTTATCAATTGCCTCGTAATTCACTATGCTCGAACTAAATGTATGTTGTGCCTATAAACAATAACAATTTTATCCATCAGTTTCATTATATTCCCTTACCTTCTTCGTCGGCTGTATAGTTTTAGGTTTTTGTGCAAACTTCTTTACGTTCTCGAGAAAACCCATTTGCCATTGTTTACCAATCAAATGTGCGCAACGGTAACAGAAAAAACAACGAGTGCCAAGACCAACAAAAGATAAGGGCAAAAGAATAGCAAAAACTTAGAAACGAAGCTAAACCGCAAAACATACTCTGCCATAGTCAATGAAGAGTATCAGTTTAAAATTAAGTACTTCAGAGGGGGGAATAGTAGGACCAAATGTAGGTTATGACAATATTGAATATTTTGCTTTAAATAAAAGGGTGACCTAGAGACATAAAATTTTTATCTGTGTAAGATTTTAAAAGACGTTTTTCTAGCCAAACGTTGTATGATTTGTAGTCAAAACTTGTCTTAATCTTTTTATACCCACCACCATGGGATGGGGGTATACTAATCTAGCCATTCCGTTTGTAACACCTCGAAGTATTCGTCAAAGACCCCACAAAGTATATATTGATGATCGTCTCGTCGTTGTTGTTGTAACAGTGTCTAGTACACTGAGACGGCAGCCCTTGCCGAAGAAAGACTCCACCGGGCCAATCCGGTACGTACAACCGGCTGCCATGGGATTGTCGTCTCGTCTCGTCGTTCTGAATCGCTCTAGCCATGTCCGTCCGTCCGTCTGTCGAATTCACGAGGAAGCATGAAATTTTGCACAGATACTTAATATCGATGTCGATCGTTGAGGATTGCAAATGGGCCATATCGGTTCCGATTTAAATATACTTTACTTGACGTTAATAGGCTATGACAGAATATTTGTTCCACTAGCTGAACGTAGCGTCTTGATTTTCTGCGCTCATTCTAAACTCTCTGACATAATCCTTTTAGTTCCACTTGCGAACGGATGTTGGCTCATACAGCTCGTGGTTCCCCTAGCTGAACGTTGAATAGCGTTCCAAACGCCTCGATCTTCTGCGCTTATTCTAAAATCTCTGAAACCAAGTTTTGAGGTGTATCCCACAACTTGATCTTTCCATCGGGTTTTTGGTGTTCCCGGTGTTTGCCTTCAAAAGGCTTCTTTGCTGGAGCTTCTTCATCCATTCTGACAACATGACCTAGCCGTTGTATTGTATTTTGATGCGTGTAACTATGCTATCGTTGTCATACAGCTCCTGGTTCATACATCGTCTATATCCTTCATTAACGCAAACTGGTCCATATATTTTACGAAGAATCTTTCTCTCAAACACTCCAAGCACTGCCTCGTCTGCTTTCACAAGTAAACATGCCTCAGAACCATATAACAACACGGGTAGTATCAGTGTCTTGTATAGTGTGATCTTCATCTGTCGAGAGGTCGCCTTGTTTCTAAACTGCTTACTTAGTCGAAAGTAGCATCTGTTTGCCAGTATTATTCTTCGCTTTATCTCAAAACTGGTGTCATTCGTTTCGGTTACGTTGGTGCCGATGTAGATAAAGTTACTGACTGTCTCAAAGTTGTGGTTCCCAACTTTCTCGATTTTCTTTATCTGCTCGGTTGTGCAAGGCTTTTTGGGAGTTGAAACCATCCATTTCGTCTTATCTCCATTCACTGCCAGACCCATTTTCACTGACTCTCTTTCGATTCTTTCAAAGGCTGCTGTTACTACTTCCGGTGCCCGACCTATGATATCGATGTCGTAGGCGAGTAGCATGTGTTCTCTTGTGACTAGTGTGCCATATCTATTCACATCTGCTTGTGGTCCTTTTAGTTCCCTTGTTGTCGTTTCATCTGAATTTTTTCATTATTTTTCTTGATTTTATTTATGGATCTTTTCTGTTATTGTTAGCATAGCTCTGCTATGCTCGTAGCAGAGTGCTGCTAATTGAATGGGTTTGGGTCTCTGCTAGTTAAAACCTCAAAGATTCAGCCTGTGTGATGCTCTCAGCTACCCCGTGCCAGGACTATATAAACTGATCTCAGATCTTGACATTTTGAGCTTCTATACGTCGCAATTCGTATTCGATTTGGCTGAAATTGCGCATGAGTTGTTATGTTTTGACTTCCAATAATATAGGTGCTATATGAGATGTTTTGTTTTGACATCCAATAACGTAGCTGCCTTATTAACCTACCTTGGATCTTGACTTCTTGAGAATCTAGTGGGTTTAGTTCTTATCCGATTTGGCTGAAGACTGTCCCGATTTGACTTCTTGAGACTCTAAGGGGAGTAATTATTGGGTTGCAATTTTTAACATTAATAATCATAACGCACGGCCCATCTGCATATGTATCTCCTATATTTGAGAATGTCAAATGCGAAGGTTTAGTGTATATAAGATTCGTCCCTACCGAACCTAAAGTTCATTTAATTGTTAAATTAAATTTTTAATGCTTTCTTTACATTTTTCATATTGTTTACAAAAAATGTTTTTTTTTGTTCTTTCATTTTAGGTAAGTGCTACAGTTGAATCCTTAAAGGAAAAAACTCTTAAGCTACCAAGTAAGTTTTTTCTAAAGTTTTTCTTAACATTCACAACATTTACTGCTAAAATCTTTTTCGCTGGAATCAATTGAAGCCGAACATCATCAAACAGTTATATTGTATAATTCAAAAATAAATAGGTCATATGGCTTACGTAAACAACAACACCTTACCCCCTTTAATTCCTATAAATTTTTCCGTTTACTCACGTTAAAAACCATTTATTTGGCTTCGAAATAAAAATTGCTTTTGGCATGTCTGGTACAAAATTGATTGCGGTTTCAACAAAATTCATTTGTAGAAGGAAAATCCTTTCAGCACTCACCGGTTACCGAGTGGATTTGTTTTCGCCAACCCGCTTACGCCCTCTCGCATGAACAATTTAGTCGTTGGTTAAACTTCTCTTTTTGGTTTTCTAATTCGATGTTCTCTCTCTCCTCCATTATTGTCTACAAGTGGTTTTTCGTAGTTATTCAGGGTAAACTTATCCTAGAATCATGTAGAGGTTTTGTTTTTTTTTTGGCACCCATGATCAACATTTAACTACGTGCCATTTTGACCATCATTCCCAGAAATTGTGGCAAATACCCATTCAATTAGTAATCGACAATGTTCAAATCGTTTGTAGCTTGAAGCATTTCAACTAACAACTCAACATTTCCCTACTTACCACCTTTGATGGTAACCATGAATGCATCATCACAACTGTTAGGTTTGTGTGTTCCGTTTAACTTTGAATAATGCTTTACATTGATTTTGGCACAACCTGCTGAACTTTTGGAAAATCGTTGAACACATTATATGAATGATTCGGTTGACTTTAATTGCTGTGGTTAGTTTCCAAGGACTTAAGCATAGTTGTATGCTACACCAATCTTTGTGGTGATTTATGGAAAGTTTATGTGAAAAATTGTTGGGGAATTCGAATATCATAGTTGATATGAGAGATAGTATGCAACACATACAGACATATAGATTGACATAAGTGAGTAAATTGACTCAAAAAGTCATCGTTCTTAGCTTTATTTCAGACTTTATTTACTCCATAGATATGATATTGGGTATCCCATTCATAAACATCTGAAGAACAAATCTTCGATAAATGTTGAACTTTTGAAAAATTGTTGCTCAGCTATTTATTATCATTCTCATGGAATACAATATTGTCAAAATAAATAAGAGATAAAATTGTTGCTCAGCTATTTATTATCATTCTCATGGAATACAATATTGTCAAAATAAATAAGAGATAATGACTCCTTCTATATTTAAAGCAACTGTATTGTTCGATCTTGAGTTTAAAAGAACAACAACTTGTAATATTTACACATTCCACTTATTGAGGAATCCTACTATATCACCACTATGCAATTAAATGACTCATCTTATTTATGTACCCTGTCGTTTTTGTTTACACTTCATTTAGCTAACCACCACCTTACTTTATCCGAATTTCGAAATGCAGTCATCTTCATTATGCACCCCAAGAGGAATGGAAGAAAATGAAAGACTAAGCCTTATTCAATAAATTCGCAACAACTTTCTTTTCTTGTTAAATATGTGGGTAATGAGTCATCATTAACTTCTTCATCGACCCCAATACTTGGCTAACAACTGAATCGGACAACGGCAGCCATAAAAAGCTCATATTAATTACCTGCTAAGATTAAAAAACTGTGACTAATACAGTGTTTGTAAACATTAGCTACTATGATGAGCATCTTAGGCAGGAAGCAACTATTTAGTAATCTATTCAAATTATGAAGATAATATTCAACTAATTTATGCCAAGTCTTTCACTCAAAGTATTCATAAATTAATATGAAATTAAGCTTATAGCCTGCAAAACGTTGGAAAATACTCAAAAGAATACAATAGCTGCGAAATCACTTGAAATTTTGATTCATGTAATTTTGTCATCATTGACCCTATGTTTGAAATCAGCTTTGGCTAAGGCTTGCATGCTTGTTAGTCATTAATTTAATGACATTCATTAGTAGTTTTTGGTCAACTATTTGGTTGTTAGTATGTATTTAGCAGATCATTGATTGTTGCCTGTTCTGTGTGTCCACCACCTCTCTTCAAGTCAGCAAACTAAAGGACTATTACATATGTATTGGGTTGCCCAAAAAGTAATTGCGGTTTTTTTAAGAGAAAGTAAATGCATTTTTAATAAAACTTAGAATGAACTTTAATCAAATATACTTTTTTACACTTCTTTTTCTAAGGCAAGCTAAAATTAACAGCTGATAACTGACAGAAGAAAGAATGCAATTACAGAGTCACAAGCTGTGAAAAAAATTGTCAACGCCGACTATATGAAAAATCCTCAATTACTTTTTGGGTAACCCAATAACTTAATCTTTTTGATATCATTCATTTTACAATTCATGCCTAATGGGGCACTGAAGTTAATTCTGCAGGATCCATAGAAATGCAGTACCATTTTATATCAAAAAATTCTACCATTACAAATTCCTTAAACTTGGCCTTGCTTTAGATTGCTTGCCTTAGAAAAATGGGCATTATAAGGAAAAATGGGCATCATATGGAAAAATTAACAAATTTTGGCCAAAAATGACCAATATCTTGGTTTATTTAATACTAAGGAATCCAAATTGCATATATTCGGAAAGAGCGTGGTCCATATTATATTTCCTGTAAACGGTTTTAGCCCGTTATGCCAGTTGACCACAGTGTGCCTATTTCTTCTATTGAATGTTGAATTAAATTCGACATCCATATTTCTTTTACAACTTGCATGTTATTTTGATTTTTAATACCCTATACCACCACTGTGGTACTGGGTATTATAACTTTATGCATTTGTTTGCAACGCTACGCTTGACGTTTGATAAGTATACCGATCGGCTTAGAATCACTTCCCGATTCGATTTACCTATGTCCGTCTGTCTGTCTGTCCATGTATTCTTGTAATCAAGGTACAGGTCACATTTGTTGTCCGACTGTTACAAAATTTTGCACAAGTCAGTTTTTTGGTACAAGGACGATCAAAAGCGTGATTTAGAACAAAATCGGTTCAGATTTAGTTACTGCTCCCATATGTATTTTTCATCGGATATGTCCTATTAAGGCTGTAGAAGCCACAAAATTTGGTCGGATCCTAACAAAATTTGCATTAGATGTTTTATTCGACGTTGCAATATGTTTGCAAAAATTCATAAAAATCGGTTCAGATTGAAACATAGCTAGTTTCTTGTACCTGGCAGTCATATGTGTGTTGCTCTAATGATTTTTGTCATTGGACATACCAGCATTTTTGTACCGAAACTTTTAAAATTGACACTTTCTGAATTTACCATCCGCACTCGTCAAACCTGCTCAATATACTGAATCCCCATTGCTCAGTCGAAACAATTATTGCAAGTCGACTTGCAATTATTTGCCGAGTTTTAAAGGTTTTACATCAAAATGAAGGTCCTTTTACCGTAGATGAAGCTGCTACAGGGTTTACAATCAACAAATTAAGTTATCTTCAGTAATACTACATTTAGGCTAATGTGTTGGAGGGAAACGTTACACGGTTACAATAAAAGCAAAACTTCGTGATAAAAGAACTTTGTTTGTCGTAAAAATTTCCCAAACGTTTTATTTTTTGCGACCAGAAGACTAAATTTTTATCCGATTTGGCTGAAATTCTGTACGGGAAGTAAACTTATGCCCTTCTCCACTCTCGCGAGATCCCCAACGGATAGGTTCATAAATATATATAGCCCCCATATAAACCGATCCCCGGTTTTGACTTCGTGAGCCATTCGATTTGGTTGATATTTGGCCAAAAGGTTTCTGCTCTGACTTCCAACATCCGTGACAGTTATGATCCGAATCGGTATATAAACTTATATAGCCTTTTTATTAATCGATCTCAATATTTGATTTCTTGATCACCTAGAAGCCTTTGTTTTTGCTTGACTTGGCTGAAATCTGGTACATGAAGTACACTTGTGTCCTTCAAGGCTCACAATGATACCTACCCCGATAGGTTCATAAATAGACAAAGACCCGATACCCCGGAATACCTTCTTGGGGCCATAGAAGCGTCATTCAATACACGTGCATTGGGAAAAGTACAGCTAATAGACACGTTTGTCGAGCGTGGTTAATGTGGTATTTGTATCATAGAGGCGTTTTCGTACAACATACCAACGCACGGCCCTTGAAGTCATCACACCTTATATGATTGAAAAGTCTTCTAACCAAAGATGAAACGCGCCTTTTCTTTTGTATTTGCAAAGAAAATCTCCGATCTTTGAGCTTGTCTCGAAAGAGAAACAAACAAGAATTGTAAAATTTTATGATCTTCGACCCAACAGGCAAACAGCTTGAAAATGACATATACGATTTGATTGTTACAAAGTAATGCAAATACAAACTAAGTTAGGTTAGGTAAGGTTGAAAAATGTGTTCGGATATTAACCTACTCCATGCCACTTTGGACATACACCTTAGTCAGTGATCGGCTTGTTGTGCGTTTTAAAAACTAAAAAGTAATCTTGAAAAAGAAAATTTTAAGTTAGGAATACCTTTGATACTTACAAAATCCCAAATTGTTTTTCGCGAAAGCCGGGCAATGACATAGGAAATGCTCCAACGTCTCATCATCTTCCCCACATGCCCTACACAGGCTATCACTTGCCGCACCGATTCTGCATAAGGAGCTCGTAGACTTATGTGTCCCTTTGTGATACCAAATGCTATACTGACCTGCTTTTGAAGGCAAACACGGTGGTACACGCAAACCGGGAAGACCAAAAGCCCGATGGAAAGATCAAGTTGTGGGAGACACCTCGAAACATGGTGTCAGAGATTTTAGAATGAGCGCAGAAGATCGAGGCGCTTGGAACGCTATTCTACGTTCGGCTAGTGAAAGAAATATTCTTTCATAGCCAATTAAAGTAAGTAATACTGACCTGCTTCTTTCTTCCTTACAGTAATAGCTTCGTCTTCGCCCATACGATTTTCGCCATCCTACATTTGTCGTTCACGACCTTAACTCGGTTTGCGTCGACCCGAAAGGGTTAACCAAGTTTATTGTTAGCAGTTCTCTGGCCTTCACTGCCAAATCGTCTTACATACTTTCTTCCCCCTTACTCTGTTATGGCCCGGCACCCAAACGATGAGGATTTTGCAATCCTCTGGGAAGGCGCTTATCTCCTAACACTGCAAGACTGTTTGTGACCTTATCGTCCTGGTTATTATTGCCCTTATGGCTATTTTACTGTCCATAAAGATGTTCGCACTCGATGTCCTCGCGTTTGCACCACACCACCTCATGCATTCCATGATCGCCCGGATCTCCACCTGCAGGACCGTTTTATAGTCAGGCAGTCGAAAACAGATCTCAGTTCCTGGGTTCTCAATGTAGACCCCCAGACCCACTCTGTGTTCTACTTTTGAACCATGCGTGTAACATGATATTCCAGATGGCAATACCAGAGTTCCGTCAGTCCAAGACTGTGTCGCTGGCAGCAGTGCCTCTTACTAGACCTTAAGTGTCATCTCAGGTATCCGGTCGGAAACCTCTTTCTTTACTTTCGGGTTTCCTATCGTTGCCTCGATTGTACCGCTATTGTATGAGCTGCTCCCATCCTCAATCTCTCCCATCGCCTTAAGTCCGCATTCGCTGCCTTACACTTAACCTGTATGTCAATGGGTCAGATATCAAGAATAGTATCCAGTGCCCTAGTAAACGTGGTTCTCATCGCTCCGCCTATACCAAGGCAATATGTTCTCTGAACTTGTTGTACATTCCTTATGTTCCACTTCTTCTCCATCGCAGTCCACCTAATCACGCTCCTGTAGAACAAGTGAACCATTGTCGGATTTAGGCCCCATTTTGAGCCTACGGCCCGTCTACATAGTGCCCAACATTTGTAAGCCTTCTCGGAACGCTCTTGAATGTGGCACTTCCCATTCAGTTTCCTGTTCAATCTATTTCTGACACTGCAACACTGTAAGGTAACGCCTTACCGTCCTGGTTGTTATTGCCCTTATAACCATTTGATTGTACGGGAAGATGTTTACAATCGACGTTCTCGCGTTAGCACCACACCATCTCATGCATTGCCTGGTAGCCCGGATCTCCACCTGTAGGACCATTTTGTGGCCTGACCATAATCGAAAACTGATCTCAGTCCCTGGGTTCTCAATGGAGACCCTTAGGCTCTCTCTGTGGTGCGTTAAATTGGCCCACCTTCGTCTTCCTCGTGAACATATTTCAGTCATTTCTTCTCTGGGTTAACATTGAGACCCCTGGGTCTAGCCCAGTCATATGCCAGACCTTTTCGGCCCTTTTGCGTACCTAGTTTGAATCCATACCACTAAGAAGTATTAGAACATAGTCTGCATAGCAGACGGGTTCAAATCCCTCCTCAGTCAGCATCCGTAATAGGTTATTTATGGTGGTCACCCATCAAAAACTGAGTTGACAAGGGTACATTTTTAGCAGAATCCGTGGTGATGGGTTCTCAAGATTCGGCCCGGCCAAACATAATACGATTTTAATTTTTGGGTTTTTGACTTGCATCAATTATGTTTTGATTTTATGGTTGTGGCGCTGATTGATTTCAATATCGAATTGTGGGCTAATACTTGCCCATCATTTCAGCAACCTAATAACTCAACATTTCCCGTTCATTGGCTACATTTCCTGTACACTACAAGTCAATGAATTATTTTTCCTAAATACAATTTGTTCGAAAATAGAAATAAAACCCTGCCGTCTGTTGATTTGATGGTTGTTGTCTATTTTTATGTAAATAACTTATCCAGACAGCTTTCAAGGAAATCCTAATGCGAAGCGTATGAAGTCTGGTTGTCCATATTTTTCAATTTTTTATTGTGTTGATGAAATTTGCTTTTCATATACTTTGGTTTTCGTATGGCCGATGTTTAACAACAAGGATCTATTGTTGATGTTATTATTATTTAAAGACCAATAGGTTTCAAGCCA
Source organism: Stomoxys calcitrans (assembly GCF_963082655.1). Lineage (NCBI taxonomy): Eukaryota > Metazoa > Arthropoda > Insecta > Diptera > Muscidae > Stomoxys > Stomoxys calcitrans. The sequence goes on from NC_081555.1 coordinate 124,421,738, forward strand.
TTTACTTAGTTCAAGCCTTGGCACAATAATAAAAGTAAACAATTCTATTTGAATATGTAAATATACTGCTGACTAGGCTTCAACTGGTAACTGGCAATTGATGATGGCACATCTTTTATTTGTACAGCCTTATCTTGAGAAAACAATTTGTCCTTTTTGGGGATTATCTTAAATGCGATTGAAGCATTGCAAGAAGCCACTTGGGATATGAGATATTCTACCGCAAAGAAAATAAAGAATAGATAAACGCAGAGCATAATCCGGTCAATAATTTTTGGTGCACAAGGAGATTTTGGGGGCAAAAGGATGGTGGGGCGGAAACATAAAGGGAAAACTTCTTTAAGGAGGGAATTTCCTGATCATAAAAAAGTTTTTATTTCATATTTTACTTTTATTTATATTAAATTTACTATAAAATTTCACAATTTTTATTCTTCTTAAATCCTTAGTAAATTTTTCCCCAGCCAAGAGTAAGCTAATCTTTTCATCAACTAAAAAATATTTGAAATAGAATTTCAAACTACAATAAAAAGAAAAAAAAAACAAGAAATTTAAACTCTCAATCTCTAAGGCAGACGTGATTAGTGTTTCATGTCCCATAATCTGTTTGAAATGAGCTCGAACATGTGCCACAAAGAGAATTTGAAATTAATGTTCCAACAAAAGTCTTCTCGAAGGGATTTGTCGCCATCAGTTATGCTCGCTACAAGGCCTCTGTTCCCACAACCCCCTAACATCACTATGTCTAACACATGTGTGAAATATAACACATCTGGACTAGCCGAAGAAGCAGATGATTACTTGTGCCTTTGTCTGAGATTATATTTTCTAAGAATGTGAGAGATTTTGGGGATTATTTCCATTACACATGACTTCAATGTCCCCTCATAGGTGTCCAATGAAAATTGATGTTGCTTAAAAATCGGTAATTCCATGAAAGGGCATCAATTGAATTTGTATCAATGGGTGGTGGATGGAAGATGAATAAGAGCAAAAGTTACAACACGAAAATTTGATGAAGAATCATGTCAATCAATCAAGATGTCGAAAAACTAAAGGTACTATCACACGTTCCATAATAAGATAAAGCTTCTATATATCATTCATCCGATATGGCCTTTTAAGGTTATAGTAAACCAGTAAAAAGAAAATCCTCCAAAAATTTTCTCTCGGCTAAACAGAAGTTTCGAGGTGTCTCCCACAACTTGATCTTTCCATCGGGCTTTTGGTCTTCCCGATTTGCGTATACCACCGTGTTTGCCTTCAAAAGACTTCTTTGCTGGAGCTTCTTCATCCACTCTGACAACATGACCTAGCCAACGCAGCCGTTGTATTTTGATGCGTGTAACTATGCTATCGTCGTCATACAGCTCATACAGCTCGTGGTTCATACGTCGCCTATATTCTCCGTTAACGCAAACTGGTCCATATATTTTACGAAGAATCTTTCTCTCAAATACTCCAAGCACTGCCTCATCTGCTTTCACATGTACCCATAACAGCACGGGTAGTATCAGTGTCTTATAAAGTGTAGTCTTCGTCTGTCGAGAGGTGGCCTTGTTTCTAAACTGCTTACTTAGTCCAAAGTAGCATCTGTTTGCCAGTGTCATACGTTACAGGTGTCATTCGTTTCGGTTACGGCGGTGCCGAGGCAGATAAAGTTACTGACTATTTCAAAGTTGTGGTTCCCAACTTTCTCCATTTTCCTTATCTGCACGGTTGTGCAAGGCTTTTTGGGAGTTGAAACTATCCGTTTCGTTTTGTTTCCATTCACTGCCAAACCCATTTTCACTGACTCTCTTTCGATTCTTTCAAAGGCTGCAGTTACTACTTCCGGTGACCGACCTATGATATCGATGTCGTCAGTATGTGATTAGTGTTCCATATTTATTCACATCTGCATCTCGCATAATCTTCTCCAGCAGGATATTAAAGAGATCACAAGATAGGCTGTCTCCTTGCCTGAAACCTCGTTTGGTATTAAATGGTTCGGAGAGATTCTTTCCTATTCTTACTGAGGAACGCGTATCAGCAAGTGTCATCCTGCAGAGTCTTATGATTTTGCAGGGATACCAAACTCAGACATAGCTTGAAATACCTTTGAACGTAAAGGAGTATCAAAAGCGGCTTTTTAGTCAACAAAGAGATGGTAGGTGTTGATTTGTCCTTCTCGGATCTTTTCCAGGATTTGGCGCAGTGTGAATATCAGGTCCAGGGTGGATTAACCAGGTCTAAAGCTGCATTGGTAGGGTCCAATTATCTCATTGACTTTAGGTTTTAATCTTTCACACAGTACGCTCGAGAATGTATTGAATGCGATGGGGAGGAGACTTATTCCTCTGTAGTTGGCACATTCCGTCTTGTCTCCTTTCTTGTGTACGGGACATAGTATGCTGAGGTTCCAATCATCGGGTATGCGTTCTTCTAGCCCGATTGCGTAGACAAGCTGATGCATACGCCTTATCAGCGTATCGCCCCCGGTCTTAAATAGTTCAGCGGGTAACCCGTCGGCTCCTGCTGCCTTGTTGTTCTTTAGTCGGGTCACTGCTACTTGGACCTCATTCCGACTTGGAGTTAATCATTCTATACCATCATCAGGGATTGGTTCTGTTGTATTCTCTTCGTTGCCAACGTCGGACACTAGCAGTTGGGTAAAATGTTCTTTCCATATCCTCAGTGTGCTATCTGTGTCAGTTACCAGATTTCCTTCTTTGTCTCTGCAGGAGGATGTGCTGCACTAAAGCCATCGGTTTGATTTTAAGTAGAATTTCTGAACTTCATTCTAACTCCTGTACATCTCAATTCGCTCACACTCAATCCTTTCCATTTCCTTTTTCTTTCTGCAGAATAAACGCTTCTCTTCTCTCCTTTTCTCCCGATACCTCTCCTTGCTACGTTGCTACCGCATTCTTTGCTTCAATAGCATCTCGACACTCTTTGTCGTACCATGGGTTTCTCGGAGGAGGCTTCCAAGTACGTATTTCGTGGGCAATAGTTTGCCACTGCACCATTATATCATCGGAACAAGGAGTGCTTTCATCAAGCAGTTCTCTCAGTCGAGTGGAGTATGCCGCTTCCATTTGTTGTGTTTGCAGATTTTCAATGTCCAGCTTCCGTGCAGTGTCAGATCGTACTTTCCTCGCCATGTTCAAACGGGTGCGAACCTTAGCTGCAACAAGGTAATGAGCCGAATCTATATTCGCTTCATGGATCAATCGTACATCTAATACGCTGGATGAATGCCTTCCATCTATCACAACGTGATCAGATTGGTTTCTCGTGTTTTGATCGGGTAACAGCCATGTGGCTTTGTGAATATTTTTGTGTTGAAATCTGGTGCTACTAACTATCATGTTTTTTGCCACGGCGAAATCAATCAGTCTCCCCCCATTACTAGACGTTATCCCGTGGAGGCTAAACTTTCTGACTGTTGGACCAAAAATGTCTTCCTTCCCTATCTACGCATTAAAATCTCCCAGAATGATTTTAATATCATGGGCGGGGCAGCGGTCATTTTCTCTCTCTCTCTCTAGGCGCTCGTTGAAAATATCTTCGGTCTGCTCGTCTTTGTCTTCCGTCGGGGCATGGTCACAAATAAGGCTGGTGTTGATGAATTTGACTTTTATGCGGATTGTGGCTAGCCCCTCATCCACCGGAGTAAAGCTGGAGACTAGGTGTTTCAGTCTTCGACTAACCACAAATCCGCAGCCAAATTCATGCCACGTGTTATGGCAGCTATAGTATAGTTCGTCACCGTTTGGTGTTGTAATTCCATCGCACTTCCTGTAAGGCGGTAATATCTGCCTGATACTTCCCTTACACTTCCGGCAGTGCGTATACTGTCTATAGGCAGCGTGGACATTCCAGGTGCACATCCGCAAATCATGGTCTTTTTTTGTTTGCGACGGTCATCAACGTTAGGAGGATCCGTATTTATTTTTTCTTTGTTTCTCAAAGCGATTCTCATAGTTATTGTCATAGTGATTCTCATAGTTTTCCGAGGCGGGTTACTGGCCCACCGATTGGGGCATGAGATTCGAGGGATCGCAGGTGTATACCTCGTTGTCGCGAGCCGTTTGCTCCAAGGTCCGACGCTCGCCTCTAGCCGCCCCCAACCAGGGAACAGACTTTGATGTTGGCCATGGGTTATTTGAAGGCGCCTATAACTCGCCTTGTCATCTCGATTATCATTGGCACTCAGTATATAATTAAAGGCCAGCGCCACCTGACTCCTCACTGAGACTCTCCCAACGAAAATCGCTGACTGCCCGCGGCCGCATTTGCAACTACTCCGCGTAAAAACGGTGCTTTTCACCATCCGCAACCAGTGGACGCGCCCGGAAGCTTTCAGCTAAGCTTTCTGTAATAACGATGGACACCACACAAGACGGAGCTCAAAGTTCCAGTTCCATCCGCCCATCACTGGTATATACGCTTAAATACTCCCCCTCTCTCTCTAGTAGGAGAGACACAAGAGAAAAATTATTGGTACGGTAAACGAATAATCGTTTGTGGCTATCGAAACTTTTTTGCCATTAAAGAGTTTTTGGTTTTCCAACAAAATAAAGACACTTTTACCTTAGGCAAAGTTGCTAAGGTGTTTACAATAAACAAAGTTAGTGACATCCTATAATACTACGTTTATGGCAAACGGTTGTTATGTTGAAGCGAACATTACATAGTTCGTAATAAAAGTATTTTGTTGCTCATAAAAATGTCTCAAACGTTTTATATTTTGCATGTAAAGAAATTATCGACATTTTTCTACAGAAAATTTCTGTATATTTTTCCCATGAGTTGTACTGTGAACATATTCTGTATCTGAGCTTGCTTAAAGTTCTTTATATTCAGGTGCTACAAACACCTGTATCAAAATAGAGTTTTAAGTTAGAGAGAATTGCTGAACTAAAAATCTCTTTTGCTGTTAAAGTGTAAAGCTTCTAGAAAATCATTTAAACATTTGCTATAAAATCAATACCAAAAACAAGTTTATTTAAAAACCCCATCATAATAAATGTTCTTTTTTAATTAATTCTATGGAAAAAATATCATCAATTTTTCTCGTAAAACATACCGCCATGTTTGAAAAATTTCGCCAATCCATACCATCCGTTAAAATACATTAAAAAACATAACAACTGAATAAATAATTCAAAAACAACAAATCTCATGCAACATAAAAAAAACCAACGAACGGCACTAAAAATTTCTACCAGTTGTTAGATTAACACACTCTGCCCCACCGAACAGACCGCTTAGAATGGAATAACGCTATTGATTTTGTTTGAATAAAAAATGAAATGGGTATTTGGAAAAACCATGCGTGCACTTCACACAAGCAGTCTCAGTCATAAAACTCGCTGCAGTCCATCAGGAAATGCACAATAAAAAGAATGCTTCTCAACACATGTGGTCGGGCTTCCCATCATAATGCAGTTTTGTTTTTATGGGTGAAAAATGGAAAAAAGGGAAACTTAAACATTTTTTTAAATATTCACCAAGAAGCAAAGCAATCGAGTTTCGTTATGCATTTGCCCTCGAGGGGGCCAAGGATCGAAATTGAGGAAGAGAAACGTATAAAGGAAAGTTTTATGCGTAGCATGCATATGCAATGATTTCATGACTTCGCAACAGATGTGGCAAAGGGTCAACAAAAATTCCTAGAAATTGCTACCATTAATTTTTTTTACTTTCTACAAGTTGTTAATAGGATTTTGTGGTGTAATATGGAACCTTTCAAATTGCTGTCTAGCTAATACGTGTGTGAGAAATTTTTAATGTAAGACAGATATGTGATTGACCATAGCAGGTCATCGAGAACACCTCGCATGTAGTTTATAAAGCCCCGCCAATGAATATACGCGTCATATAAATAAAATAGCTGATTACAAATTAACTTAGTTCGGCCGGGCCGAACTTTGGATGCCCATCAACTCGAGTATATATGTCAACCCCCTTTTGTCACAATTCTGTGAAACTGGGACAACTTTAGCACCCAAATTCGGCACGGACATTTAGTGGTCTAATAAATATAAGTCACTGTTCAATTTTTTAGAAACAAATATGGTTTTTATTTGGCAGCTATATCCAAATATAAACCGATCTGAACCATATAGAACACGGATGTCGAAAAGCCTAACATAAGTCACTGCGTCAAATTTCAACGAAATCGAATAATAAATGCGTTTTTTATAGGGCCAAGGCTCTAAATCAAGAAATCGTTCTATATGGCACCTATAACCAAATCTGGACCGATCTGGACCAAATTAAACATGGATTTAATAATCATCCTAAATATTTAATTATATTGGGTTGCCCAAAAAGTAATTGCGAATTTTTTAAAGAAAGTAAATGCATTTTTAATAAAACTTAGAATGAACTTTAATCAAATATACTTTTTTTACACCTTTTTTCTAAAGCAAGCTTAAAGTAACAGCTGATAACTGACAGATGAAACAATGCAATTACAGAGTCACAAGCTGTGAAAAAATTTGTCAACGCCGACTATATGAAAAATCCGCAATTACTTTTTGGGCAACCCAATAACTCCACTACTATAGTCGTAGTTATATCTTAATAATAGCTGGTCTCGATCATATTTTATTCAGGTTCCGAGAACATTTTCAGACTATAAATATACTTTTTATGGGATTAGTACCCTAAATTGGAATATCGGTCTATATGACGGCTATATCCATATTGTTCGATCTGATTCATATTTGGGTCGGGAGGCTTAAACCAACTCACTATTTCAAATTTCAATGAAATCGGATAATAAATAAAGTTTTATGGGCTCCAGGCCCTTAAACGGCAGATCGGTCTATATGACAGCTATATCTAAATATAGTTCGATCTGAAACTATTTGGGTCAGACGTCGGGAGGCCTAAAATTACACATTGTTTCAAATTTCAGCGAAATCGGATAAAAAGTGAAGCATTTATGGGCTTCAGACCCTTTATCGGCAGATCTGTCTATATGACAGCTATATCTAAATATAGTCCGATCTGAACCATATTAAGGTCGGATATTGGGGGACTCAAAACAACTCACTATTTCAAATTTCAGCGAAATTGGGCAATAAATAAAGCTGTTATGATCTTCAGACCCTTTATCGGCAGATCGTCTTATATGGCAGCTATATTTAAATATAGTCCGATCTGAACCATATTTAGGTCCTCTGTTAAGAAGCCTGAAATTCTTCACTGTTTCAAATTTCAGCGAAATTGGGCAATAAATTAAGCTTTTATGGGCTTCAGACCCTTTATCGGCAGATCGGTCTATATGGTAGCTATATCTAAATATAATACGATCTGAACCATACTTATGTCAGATGTCGGGAGGCTTAAACCAACTCATTATTTGAAGTTTCATCGAAATCGGGTAATAAATAAAGCTTTTATGGGCTTCAGACCCTTTATCGGCAGATCGGTCTATATGGCAACTATATATATATATATATATATCTACAACTATATATATCTACATATACTCCGATGTAATCCATATTTAGGTCAAATGTCGGGAGGCTTAAAATAACCCACTGTTTCAAATTTCAGCGAAATTGGGTAATAAATAAAAATAATATTGGGTCGGATGTCGGGAAGCCTAAAACTATACACTGCTTCAAATTTCAGTTCAAATCGGTTAAAAAATAAAGCTTTTATGGGCATTAGACCCTTTGTCGTCAGATCGGTCTATATATCAGCTATATTCAAATATGGTCCGATTTGGCCCGTTCAAGAACTTAACCAGCGTGCAAAAAAAAATACGTAACTGTGCCGAATTTCAGACCAATATCTCAACTTTTGAAGGCTGTAGAGTGATGACAACAGACGGACACACACGGACATCGTTAAATCGTTAATCGTTTTAGAATTTTTTTGTCTGTATAAACTCAAAAACAGCTGAACTAATTTTCGCGGAATTTTCACAGTTGGTAGTGATGGAGCCCCTGGTGAAAATTGGGCACAAAATTTTTCGATAATCCAAAGAGGAGGGGGCTGGCACCCCCACTTACCACAATTTTGAAAAGCGCCAGATCTTGGAGATTTGTGCACCGATTAAAGTGAAATTTTGTATGCCAACTTATGGTACGAAGTTGGTAAAAAATTTTGGGGTCAAAGAACCTGGGGGGACGCCCCATCCCAAATCCACCCGAGCGGACATGTTTACCGATTGTTACAATATGGGTATCAAATTAAAGGTATGTAAGAGTAGAGTACGAATTTGCTTTAAAAATTTCACCCTTAGTGTTCAGGAGGGGTGGGGGTGTGGGGGGGTCCCCCACGCCTAAAAAACCCTCCAAGTGGTCATTTCCACCTGTTTGGCCAATATGGATATCAAATAAAAGGTATTTAAAAGTAGAGTAAAAATCTGATATAAAAATTTACTCCTTAGAGTCAGGAGCGCCCCCACCCAAAAAAAAAAAACACTCAGCAGGACATACTTACCCATTGCGACAATATGAGGCCTCCCAACCTTAAAAACCACAAAACGGGCATAAATGTCCAACATCACAAAATGGGTATCAAATGAAAATTCTTTGGGAGTTGACTACAAGTATGGTTTACACATTTGCCAGAGTCTGGGGGTTGCCCACCCACTACCATTCAGTGGGACGTGTAGTTCGATCGGGATAATATGGGAATTCTATAGAAATAAAATTGGAGGCCACCGTATCGCTGAGTTTATCATTTCCGCCTATAACGCTGAACACCTGGGTTCGAATCCTGGCGAGCCCATCAGAAAAAATTTTAAGCTCTGGTTTTCCCCCTCCTAATGCCGGCAACATTTGTGAGGTACTATGCTATGTTAAAGTTCTCTCCGAAGAGGTGTCGCACTGCGGCACGCCGTTCGGACTCGTCTGTAAAAAGTAGGACCCTTATCATTGAGCTTAAACTTGAATCGGACTGCACTCATTGATATGTGAGAAGTTTGCCCCTGTTCCTTTGTGATATGTTCATGGGCAAAATTTGCAGAGAAATAAAATTAAGACTTTTTATAGCCTCCACCATCGGATGAGGTTATTTAAATTTCGTCATTCCGTTGGCAACGCCTCGAAGTATTCGTCTAAGACCCATGTCCGTCCGTCCGTCTTTCGACAGCACGCTAACTTCCGAAGGAGTAAAACTAGGTGCCTGGAAATTTGCGTAGACACTTTTTATTTATGTGGGTCGGTTGGTCCACGTTTAGGTACAGCTCCCATATAAACCGATCTGCCGTATATACTTCTTGGGCCTCTAAAGGGCGCAATTCTTATCCAATTTGGCTGAAATTTTGCACGAGGATTTTTTCTATGACCTCCACCAGGTGTGCCGAATATGATTCTAATCGGTTCAAAACCTGATATAGCATCCATATAAGCCATCATTTTGAGCCTCTAGCCTCCATTATCCTTTTTTAGTTTCTGCCTATAAAGAGACACCGGGCAAATAACTTTTTTTGCCTATAAAGGCATACCGGGCAAAAAACTTGATAAATGGGGTCCATGGTGGAGGGTATCTAAGATTCTGCCCGGCCGAACTTAGCACACTTTAACTAGTTCCCTTTATTGCTAAACATTAAATTCAAAATTTTACAGAGTTTTTTTCTTATGACTTTAAGCTCTAATGGTTTCGTTTTTTCTTTCTTTTTTTCAATACTATGGAGTTTTAACTTCCTGTAAGTTACTTCATATTTGCTGCTTTCTTCTTTTGCATAAAACATTTTTCCATGAGTCTCTTTAGAACCCAGCAATGATGAAAGAAACCAATTGTTGTACATCATTTTCAAACATTCACCATAGTTTTTTTGCCGCTTGCCTGCTTCTACGCACAATCAATTTCTTTGTGATTGACTTCGCTATCGAAGCAAATATAGCAAAACGGAGTATTAAATTAATTGCCTTCGAGGAAGTTGCAAAATATAACAGCGACCATAAAGGCGAGACTGCTGTTTAAATTTTCCAAAAGAACTAAAAAAAAAAAAACAAATTTGAATTGCAAGTCTCTTCATAGTTGTGAAACGATAAGTATGCTGCTCCGCCGTCGGTCTGTCTCGATACGTCTCGTTCTTTGTGTGAAGGCAGTAGTATGATTTTTTGTCGTTGATTAATAGAGCATGACGTTATTATGAACGCTTTTTCCTATGGCCTTTCTTATGTTTGTGTATTTTACAAATTCCATGCTTCAAATATCATAGTACTTTAACAGCAACTGAAGGGGTCACAGAAGTTGCAATTTTCTAGAGACTAAGTTCTCATTTTGGGGTGGCTAAAAAGGGCACCGTCGTGTGCATTGGGCGGTTTGCAATTACTTTTGCTTTTTGCCCATTTTAATTTGAATTCAAATGAAAATGAATATAACCAAGTTCATTGCCTTGTATCTGCTCTCCATGGTACATTTTGATGGAAACCTCATTATGAACTTCATAAATACAATTTCCCGTTTACCAATTAATTTCCGTGTGCCCTAAAATCCAGGGAAGACACTTAACCTACCTCTTACTGCTCGCACTGGTTGTTGTGCATATGCCATGACCATTCAGTGTTGCCGTGTAATGGTTTCCATATGTTTTATTGACAAATGAGCTTTTAAATCCAAAAAAATAATTCACTATAAATATTGGGTTGCCCTAAAAGTAATTGCGGATTTTTCATATAGTCGGCGTTGACAAATTTTTTCACAGCTTGTGAGTTTGTTATTGCATTCTTTCTTTTGTCAGTTATCAGCTGCTACTTTAAGCTTGCTTTAGAAAAAAAGTGTAAAAAAAGTATATTTGATTACAGTTCATTCTAAGTTTTATTAAAAATGCATTTACTTTCTTTTGAAAACCCGCAATTACTTTTTGGGCAACCCAATATATTAAAAAATAAATTAAATAAGGCAAGTACAGCAAAATTCACCTGGCTATAATTGTTTATTAATACAAAAACCATTTTACCAACGATCGCTGTCGGTTTCATGTTTCCATGTTAACATAGCCCCACAAAAAATAGTCTAAAAGCGTTTGAACTCACGATCTAGTTGGCCAATTGAACGGTCCCGAACGTGACATAAAATATTTACTGAAATCGTCTCTCAATGTTGATGTTCTTGTTGAAATAACATGTCAAGCTCTTGCATTTTGGCAAAAAAAAGTTGGATATTATCTCAAGATAGCGCTCACCATTCACAGATACGTTATGATTCGCATCATCTTTGAAGAAGTACGGTCCAATGATCCCACCAGCCCATAAACCCCACCAAAAATTTGCAAATTTTGCCCATAAACATTCCACTAAAGAACAGGGACAAACTTCTCACATATCATTGATTCAATTCTCAAGCTCAATGATAAGGAGCCTCCTTTTTATAGCCGAGTCCGAACGGCGTGCTGCAGTGCGACACCTCTTTGTAGAGAAGTTTTATATGGCATAGTACCTCACAAATGTTGCCAGCATTAGGAGGGGGAAAACCACCGATGAAAATTATTCTGATGGTCCCGCCAGGATTCGAACCCAGGCGTTCAGCGTCATAGGCGGACATGCTAGCCTCAATAATTTGCAAGCGTTGTTCGTCTGTAAGACGATTCATGGTTACATTATAGACCAAACTGAAGATGTTTGACTGTGAAACAAAACACGAAACATGCGTAAGCTGTGTAAACCAGTGTTGCCAAAAAGATAATAGATAAAAAATCACCCTTTATATGTCTCATATTCTGTTCTCAAGTATCTTTCATTTGATATCCATATTGCCCCAATCGGTATACATGTAATTTTTGGGAGGATTTTGAGGTTGTGACGAGCCCCCCGACAAGTGAAGTCGAATTGTTAGCAATGTTGTGTTAATGGTTGTCAACAGAAGGAATACAAAATTTCACTTAAATCGATGCACCCATCTCCGAGATCTGGCGTTTTTGAAAACTGTGGTTGAGGAGAAGGTCAGCCCCCTCGCGGATATCACAAAATAAAGTACCCTATTTTCACCGGGGGCTAAACTGTGTCATCCTTGAAAATTTCATGATAATATTGGGTTGCCCAAAAAGTAATTGCGGATTTTTCATTTAGTCGGCGTTGACAAATTTTTTCACAGCTTGTGACTCTGTAATTGCATTCTTTCTTCTGTCAGTTATCAGCTGTTACTTTTAGCTTGCTTTAGAAAAAAAGTGTAAAAAAAGTATATTTGATTAAAGTTCATTCTAAGTTTTATTAAAAATGCATTTACTTTCTTTTAGAAAATCCGCAATTACTTTTTGGACAACCCAATAGCTTTAGAAATTTTAGAGTCTATTCGGAACAAACAAACCTAACCCAACACTTTGATTTTTATATCACAAAAATACTATTTTCGAATGTTGTTTACAAAATAAAATAACTAAGAAAATTTGGTATTTTAGTTAAATTACGATTTTGATCACACGACAAATTTACTAACTGTGAGTAAAAGTTGAACTAAAGTTAATATCACAGAAAAAACTATATTCGAATTTGGTTTACAAAATAAAATAACTAAGAAAATTTGGATTTTTAGTTAAATTACGATTTTGTTCAGAAGAAGAATTTACAAATTGTAAGTAAAAGTTGAACAAAAGTTAAAGATATTCATCAAATTTAATACCATGGACAAACAAATGGAATACCATATCACCATAATCACTTTTAATAAAAAACAACTCAAAAGGCATTAAGTTCGGCCGGGCTGAACATTGGATACCCACCACCTCGGCTATATATGTAAACCACTTTTGGCCATAATCCGTTGAAAAATGTATTATTTATGCGCCCATAGCAGCTATATTGAAATATGTCCCGATTCGGACTAAATTCGGCACGGACATTAAGTGGTCTAACAAATACAAGTCACTGTTCAATTTCGTAGAACAAGATATTGGTCTTTTTGGCAGCTATATCCAAATATAGACCGATCTGAACCATATAGGACACGCATGTCGAAAAACCTAACATTAGACACTGTGTCAAATTTCAGCGAAATCGGATAATAAATGCGCCTTTTATGGGGACAAATCTGGATCGATCTGGGAGGTCTTCAAGAAGGATATCGAGGGGCCCAACACAACCCACTGTCCTTAATTTCAGCGAAATCGGAAAAATACGCTTTTTATGGGCTCAAGACCTTAAATCGAGAAATCGGTCCATATGGCAGCTATATCCCAATCTCGACTGATCTGAACCAAATTGAAAAAAAATGTCTAATTTCTGCGAAATCGAGAGATCGGTCAATGTGCCAGCTATATCCAAATCTGGACCGACCTGGGCTAAATTGACGAAGGATGTCGAAGGGCCTAGCACAACTCACTGTCCCAAATTTCAGCAAAATCGTATAATAAATGTGGCTTTGATGGGCCTAAGACCCTAAATCGGCGTATCGGTCTATATGGGGGCTATATCAAGATATAATCCGATAATCTTCGAACCTGCTTATTAATCTAACCTGCTTAATATTGCAATATTTCTCAAAATTGGAGAACATATACATATATGAAGGCTATAACTAAATCTGAACCGATTTTGGTAGGTGTAGTGGAAAGCGTTATACACAATTTTAGGAAGATTGGGTAATAAATGCACTCCAGAAGTGAAAACCGAAAACGTGAATCAAAATCAGAGTTTTAACTTTTTTTCAAACGATTCCTTCGAAATTCACCAGTAATGCCGAGAATCATAAAATATCTTCCATGCCAAATTTTTAGGAAATCGGTCAACAATTGAGCACATTATTGCAATATAAGTCTAAATCGGACGAAAAAATGTATGAGAGCTATGACCAAATCTGAACCATTTCGTTAAAATTTCAATAGACTTATTCGCCTGGCTAAAAAAGTGCATGTTTCATCCGATTTAGGTGAAATTTTGCACGAGGTGTTCCGTTAGGACTTTCAACAACTGTGCCAAATACGTGTAGCCCTATCCGTTGGTGGATCGCCTCAAAAAAGTTTGCTTTTGGCAATACTGCCACCGTAGCGCAGAGGTTAGCATGTTCGCCTATGTCGCTGAGCGTCTGGGTTCGAATCCTGGAGAGACCATCAGAAAAAATTTTCAGCGGTGATTTTCCCCTCCTAATGATGCCAACATTTGTGAGGTAGTATGCCATGTAAAACTTCCCTTCAAAGAGGTGTCGCACTGCGGCACTCCGTTCGGACTCGGCTATAAAAATAAGGCCCCTAATCATTGAGCTTAAACTTGAATCGGACTGCAATCATTGATATGTGAGAATTTTTGGCCCTGTTCCTTAGTGGAATGTTCATGGCAAAATTTGATATTTGCAAATGGCAATACTGCTGTCACTCCTGACTTAAGCTGTTGCAGTTTATTTTCCTTGTTTTTTTCTTCTTTTTTTGTTTTTTTGGGAACAATTTTCGCATTTTGGAAAACACATTTCCAACTTAAACTCATTATTAAATGTCTGCCTGGTTTTCTTGCTGCTTCTTCTTTGTTAGCTACCAGTTCTTTCAAGGCTTGCTGTCGATGTCGATTTATTTCCTTCACTTTGAATAATCAGTCGACATATGAGCTTTGGAAAAACTTGCCCCGCCTTTTTGAGTGGCAATGCAGCAGCACTTCATCTTTGGGTACTTAAATTGTTGCCTAATGACGATGGTAGTGATGTTGATGATGATGATGATGCCTTCCTTGATGCATATTTGCCTTTTTCAAGTACTTGCCTGCCGCATTATGTGGCAGCATTATTATTAGCACATTTCATGTTTGTGCATATGTTAGGATTTTTACACTTCTTAGTCTCCATCCATCTCATAGAGAGCGATGGTTTTTCATGGAATTGAGCATTTTTCCTCATCAAAAACGTGTATTGTGGTTAAACACAACAACAACATTAACATCCATTATTGGAAAATGAAAAGACATTCCCGTAAAGTAGGAAGTCTGCTTGGAATATTTTTTTTTTTTTGAGGTGTATGAGGCAAATATGTTCCACGTGCTGAAACATAATTCAAAGGCCAGCTGCCTAAATGTCAGAAGGAAAATTATCTAATTTTTTCTTGTTGTTGTTGGTAATAAGCAGCTTGTTTTTAATGTTTAGGTATATTGGCATATACTCTAATGTTAATTAATGAACTCTAAGAGTTTAGTCGAATGTTTGTTTTTAGGCTTTGATCTATGCAGACACATCATTGCTTAAGGAAATAAGTTTTCCATTTTCCTGTTTAAGTACAAACAAGATTTGTTGATGGGAGTTTTGAAAGCAAAATTTGTCTAGAATACAAATAAATTTGTTGTTTGATTGACATTGCATTGTATTGTATTAAATACTAAAGTTTAGTTTAAATATTCTCTTGTAAAAGTTTTTTTCTATGGCGATAAATATGACATTCTGACGTTAGATGACTTGTCCGCCTTTAATAGTGCTCCATATTCCCATTGAATAAAGTTATTTGCTCTAAATTAACTATAATTTCTTTCAGACAATGAAGGTTAGGTTAGGTATTGCTGCTCTAACTCACTTAGAAAATGTTTGTGCTTTGTGATACCACAGTAGCAATAGTTCGAAGCTTTTGGGTGGAATCGAACTAACATCCCTCACACTGCTAAACGGTGACAATCGTTGCGGTGAAGTCTACGAATCAGAAAACTGCATGGCACCCAAAATTTGGCACTCAATAGCCACTTTGGCCAAAAGCAATTGTCTGTATCGCATGCCACATAAAAACAAAGTTAGCTAGAAACACTCGCAAAAACACAATAGTGTGAGAGATGCGCGAAAGTTTTAGTGATCGTACAGTGGATGTGATTTTCAATTTGTTCGATGGACATCGTGTCTTGTTTGCAAATGAACACCACTCAGATGAGTGCCATATGAAGCCAAAGCAAGCAGAGGGATGAGACATCAAGTTTTGTTGAGCGGCATAGATATACTCCGTTGTTTTTTTGCACTTGCATTTTATACCCTCCACCATAGGATGGAGGTATACTAGTTTCGTTATTCTGTTTGTAACACCTCGAAATGTGTGTCTAAGACCCCATAAAGTATATATATTCTTGATCGTCGTGACATTTTAAATCGAACAAGCCATGTCCGTCCGTCTGTCTGTCAAAAGCACGCTAACTTTCGAAGGAGTAAAGCCAGCCGATTGAAATTTTGCACAAATACTTCTTATTAGTGTAGGTCAGTTGGGATTGTAAATGGGCCAAATAGGTCCATGTTTTGATATAGCTGCCATATAAACCGATCTTGGGTCTTGACTTTTTAGCCTGTAGAGGGCGCAATTCTCGTCCGATTTGACTGAAATTTTGCAAGTGGTGTTTTGATATCCAACAACTGTGCTAAGTATGGTTCAAATCGGCTCATAACCTGATATAGCTGCCATATAAACCGTTCTTGGGTCTTGACTTTTTGAGCCACTAGAGGGCGCAATTCTTATCCGACTTGGCTGTAATTTTGCACGTGTTGTTTTGTTATCACATCCAACATGTTCGCGAAGTAGGTTATGGACCAAATCGGTCCATAACCTGGTATAGGTGCCATATAAACCGATCTTGTATCTTGACTTCTTGAGCCGCTGGAGGGCTCAATTCTCACCCGAATTGGCTGAAATTGTGCATGAGGTGTTTTGATGTGACTTCCAAAAACTGTGATGAGTATGGGGCAAATCGGTACATAACCTGATATAGCTGCCATATAAACCAATCTGGAATCTTGACTTCTTTAGCCTCTAGAGAGAGCAATTATAATCCGACTTGGCTGTAATTTTGTACAACGGCGTCAACAACGATTGTTAGTTAAGGGTGAATTTTTAGCTATTATCTTTTGCGTGCACTGTTGAGAAAGTTCATCGCGCGCTTCTTCTATTTTAGGCCCAATGGGTACGTAAATAAGCAGAATTGTCGATTTTGGAGTGAAGATCAGAAAAAAGAATTGAAAGAGCTACCATTGCATCTAGAAAAATTCAAAGTTTAGTGCGCTTTATGGGCTGGTGGCATCGTTGGACCGTACTTCTGCGAAGATGATGCGAATCGTAACATAACTGTGAAAGGTGAGCGCTATCGTGAGATGATATCCAATTTTTTTTTGCCCAAAATGCAAGAGCTTGACTTGCATGGTATGTGATTTAAACAAGACGGTGGCACATAGCACATAGCATGCGTAACAATGGACTTATTAAGAGAAGGGTTCGGTGAACATTTTATTACACGTTCGGGACCGGTCAATTGGCCGCCTATATCGTGCGATTTAACGCCTTTGCTAAATTTGCCCATGAACATTCCACTAAGGCAAACTTCTCACATATCAATGAGTGCAGTCCGATTCAAGTTTAAGCTCAATGATAAGGGGCCTCCTGTTTATAGCCGAGTCCGAATGGCATGCCGCAGTGCGACACCTCTTTGGAGAGAAGTTTTACGTGGCATAGTACCCCACAAATGTTGCCAGCTTTATAAGAGGAAAACCACCGCTAAAAACTGTTTTCTTATGGTCTCGCCAGTATTCGAACCCAGTCGTTTTGCGTTATAATTTTACGCCTTTAGACTATCTTTTATGGGACTATGTGAAAGATCATATCAATGTAGACAAGCCCGCTTCAATTCGTGAGATTCCGGCCGAAATGTTGGAAAGCATATGCCAAATTTGGACTAAGCGAATCATTTTAGGCGCAATCACGCTCAACATTAGTATGAAATAATCTTCAAACATTAAATTATATGGACCGTACTATCGATTCAAATGAAGATTTCATTAATTTTTCAGAATTTTATGTGTTTTTTTCCTATAGCTCTTAAAAAGTTACCCTTTATAAGTTGTGAGCTTTCCATTCGCTGCATGTCTACCATGGGCACTTAATTTTAAGGTGATTCGCTACTGTTCTCTTCTGCGAACCTTTAAAAGCAGGTACATAGGACAAGAACTGCCGTTTTCGGCTTTTTAAATGCGGCGTCCACCATATACACACACCATAAATTATTAAAGGTCCAGATGTATGCAGCCAGTTTTTAACACCTTTAACCCCGTTTTAGCCGTCACAGTTTTAGCAATAGCTCTCTTACAGTTACATGGGGAAAGAACTGACATTTTCGTCCTTTTTAAAGTATGTCGTCCACCAGATCACTACACCATATCGCATTATGTATCTATTGCAGAGTTTTACCGAAAATTTTCTAAGTTTCTTCAGCTATGAAATGACCATTTTTTCTTTCGGAATATACAAAATTCCCCATTTTCACCGCAGCCTGTTACGCGATTTTTCTTTGCTTGCAATGGTGGTTATCAATTACAGCAAGGAGGCGTTTTTTCTTTCTTTCCTAGTTTCCGTTTGTGCTAATGCACAGAACTTCAAAGTATAATAGCAGTTTTTTCGAAATGACTTTGGCAGGTTAGTTTACTCCATTTTTTGGTTTTTGCATATTAAAAGCATACGCATGAATTTGGTTTCATTTTCAATTGCTTCCAAGAAAATTTCAAAAATACAATTGTAATGGAGAAAAACTATGGAGAAAATTGCATTATGTTCTTGACACATTTGACAGTAATTACCGGAGGATTATCTAATGAACTCGCTGCACGCCATATATCAATTAAAATGTTCGTATATACAAAGGAAAAAAGCAAAAACCCCCTAACCATATGAAAAACAAACTTTTCTCCTCACACATTTTCCAAAGAAATCTTTGTACGAGTGAAAAAATGAAAATATCATTAAGCAGAAAGAAATAAAGAAAAACCAGAAAAAGGTATGGTGCCTTAACATAAAAGACCTTTAAATGTAGGTCTCGCAAATAGAATACAAAATATCGTACGAAGAAAACAAAGACTTAAATCATGAGGAAAGAGAGAGAGAGAACTAAAAATCTTTGAACTACATAGACAATATCAAAGGCATTAAAAGAACCTCGCAAGCAAGGAAGATGAGGTTGATTGTGGATGGGTTAGTGGATAAGGGGAAGTCAACAAATGCTCATATACAAAAGATTATTGTGGATACAGTTTCAATAACAACTTTAAAACGTTTAGTGTATTTATGGCTTTCCTTATTCTCTTTTATGCACTAACGCTGCTGCTTTACCAAAACAAAAAACGGCAGATTATTTGTGGGGTCTGTGTTTTTCCTTGCAGCGAAGGATATTATGGTCCCAAAACGGAACAAAATAACAAAAATAAAAGACTCTTACAAAAGCTTGTTGATGCGCTTTTAGTGACGACACAAGTCCTAGACAAAGTATAGTTCTTTGTGTTTGTTTTTGTAGCCTTTGTTGTTGCCGTTGCTGTTGCAACAGCTTTGAAGTTGAGAGCCTAAAGTGAATAAAATGCATTCCATAGAAACTAAATATGGAGCTGTATTGAGAAACATGAGGCACGTTAACATTAAATATGAAAGACCTGTTTGAAATGGCTCGCAAAATCTAGGCCGGGAACAATGCGAAACATTTACATATAAGGACTAAAAGCCTTGAAAAATCATCAGCATACACTGCAAGGCTCCCCGAGGAGCAGTTTGGACTTGCTGCGCAAAAAGGCAAGAACTTCGTGTGCCAGAGTACTTAGCTTCTTTACGAACAGCATCTTCGTGCCAAAGTTATTGCTTCTCTGAGAGGTAGCATGAGCTTTTGGTCATTCGTAAAAGGAGTAAAGGGCAACCCATCGGCAATCCCAACTCTTGTTAAGGATGATCAGGTATTCACTGACCCGATCGATAAGGCTAATCTACTGGCTGAAATGTTTGCAGAAAATTCTTCCTTGCCGTTTAGCAATCAACCACTCCCCGTGATTGATAGTGTACCTAGTTCGATGCCTCAGATATTCTTTCGAACACGTGGAGTTAAAAGAGTCCTTGCGGATCTCGACGTTAATAAATCTCCGGGCCCGGACGGTATATCAACACTTGTCCTTTGTAAGTGTTCTTCGACGCTTGCTCGTTCACTACGCAACCTTTTCAACATTGCTTGCCGTGCGGGTGTTTTCCCAGCGCGTTGGAAGGTTGCGAACATTCAGCCCCATCCCCAAGAAAGGTGGGGCGAACAACCCTGCGAATTACCGGCCAATTGCGATATGCTCCGCGCTCTTCAAGGTTATGGAGAGTATGGTTAACCATCACCTTGTCAGATACTTAGAGTCCAAAGGCCTTCCTAGCGACAGACAGTATGGATTCCGCAGAAACCGCTCTACGGGAGACCTAATGGCATTTTTG
Organism: Stomoxys calcitrans; assembly: GCF_963082655.1. NCBI lineage: Eukaryota > Metazoa > Arthropoda > Insecta > Diptera > Muscidae > Stomoxys > Stomoxys calcitrans. The sequence goes on from NC_081555.1 coordinate 124,441,854, forward strand.
TCGGAACGCTGGAGTCACTCTATCCACCAGTTTGGTGAGAGTAAGATAGTGGCTTTGGATATCTCCAAGGCATTTGATAGGCTGCAGCACGGTTCACTTTCATCAAAGCTTGTCGCTTTTGGGGTCGGTAAAAACTTTGTTCGATTTATATCGAGCTTTCTCAGAGATCGCACTATACGAGTTGTTGTAGATATTTTTCTCATCAGATGAGTATACAGGTGTGCCACAAGGCTCTGTTCTTTCCCCTTCCCTTTTTCTTATTTTCATTGACGATCTATTGGGTCAGACTTCCAATCCAGTCTACTTATTTGCCGATGACAGTAGTCTGTGTTATTCATATTCATATTCGACCATAGGCCTAGTCCTCAAGAAATTGTGGACAGGAGGCGCATTATGGATGAGACGCTCTCCCAGGATTTGTTGGCCATTTCCGAGTTGGGTAGAATGAACAGAGTAGACTTTAACGCACAGAAGACGCAGTGCTGTTTCTTGTCCCACAAGCGATTGAATGACCCACTTTAATCGTCGATATCTATAGACGGTATAGATATTGAGCAGTCAGATGCTCTTGATGTTATGGGCATGAAGATACAATGTGATGTCCGTTGGTAAAAACACGTATTCGAAGCGTCGAAAGAAGCCTTCAAGTGTTTCGGCTTTCTTAAGCGGTGCAAGAAATATTTCACCTGTCCTGATCTTCTCAATATCTATACTACCCACATCAGGCCGAGGATGGAATATAACTCTCATATATGGGCAGGAGCTCTAAAATCGTGCTTAGAGCTACTTGACCGGGTTCAACGGAGAGCGATGGTGTGGATTGGGGACAGTAGGGTATCCAACTCTATTGCTTCCCTTGAACATCGTCGGAATGTGGGTATTATTGTATTGCTCTATCGTTATTTTCATGGCGTGTGTTCCAGGGATATTCGTCTTCTTGTCCCAGACGTTATTATGTTCACCAGGAATACAAGACTTGCCTGGAACTCGCACCCGTTGGTGATTGATTGGCCAGTCGACCGAACCACGCATTACCGAGAAAACTAATTTTTCGCCCGATCCATTCGTACGTGGAATCGACTTCCGGCTAATGCCTTTCCCACCGACATTCAGAAATTTAAGACGAATATCAATAAACACTACTCCTTCAGTCAGTTTATTTGGAAGATATATACCAGGTTCAAGACCGATTTTGACAATACTTACCATATTTGTTGGAAGTCATAATAATCCGCTATGTGGAACATTTTAGCCAAATCAGATCAGGCTTGCAGGGAATCAATATGTTAAATTGGTAAATCGGCTTATATGACAGCTGTATCAGGTTATAGACCGATTTGGAAAATGCCTACCATGTTTTTTTTTAAGGAGAAAGTGGCACAGAGCACTCCACAGGGGGCCATTTAATTGCCACTCCTTTGGTTGACCACCATAACCTTCCTCAGATGCTGACTGAGGAAGGGAGGAGGTTTCCGATCGTATACCTGAGATGAACCTTGAAGTCGAGTGCGAGGCACTGCTGCCAGCACACTCTTGGATTGACGGAAGCCTAGAATAGCCATCTGGAAGATCGTGTTACCTGGGGATATACATTGAGAACCCAAGGACTGAGATCTGTTTTAAACTGCCTGACCATAATACGGTCCTGCAGTTGGAGATCCGGAATGCGTAAGGTGGTGTGGTGCTAACGTGAGGACTTCGAGTGCGAACATCTTTACGGATAGTAAAATGGTAAGAAGGAGATTAACGCCTTCTTTGAGAATGGCAAAATCCACATCCGGCGGGTTAGGGGAAATTAAAGGACACACGATTTGGCATTGAAGGCCAGAGAACTGCAATCAATAAACATAAATAAACAGCCCGTGTTGCGGCGCGGTCGACTAACGCGAAAACAAGCGGTAGGACTGCGAAAATCCTATGGGCTGTTCCGGATCGTGAGAGGACCAGGCTATTACTGTAAGGAAGAAAGAAGCAGGTCAGTATAGCTTTTGGTATCATAACGGAACACATAGGTCTACGATCTCACTTATGCAGAATCGGCGCGGCAAATGATAGCCTGTGTAGGGCATGTAGGGAAAATGATGAGACGTTGGAGCATTTCCTATGTCATTGCACAGCTTTCGCAGCTAAAAGATAGCAGTACTTAGGTGGGGCCACAATACCAGACATGAACCATCTTAGGGAAGTGGTATGGAAAAACAATTATGGATTTTATAAAAAGCACGGAATACCTAACATAAAAGTTTTCTTTTTCGAGGTTACGCACAACAAGCCGATTACTGGCTTAGGTGTATCTGCATGAGACAGATTAATATCTGTTCCCTCTGTGAAACCTAACCTAACCTAACCTAAGTGTCGGGGAGTCCCCACACTTTGACTGGCATGGTGGATCGGAATTTCTGATAAGCCATTTATTCCATCCACACCTTTGTCAAATTGAATAAGGTGCTCTTCATACCCGACGACTTTTGAGTACGGTGCAGAACACAGGTTTGTTTTGAAAGAGGGCTCAATAGGTCCTCTAACTAGCATAGCTCAGAACTTGTAAAAGTTAGGCAAGTGTGTACTTTTATCAAAACACTTTGACTGGCATGGTGTATTGCGATTACTGATAAACCATGTATTTCATTAACACCTTTGTCAAATTGAATAAGGTGCTCTTCATACCCAAGGACTATTGAATGCAGTGTAGAGCACGCTTTTATTTTGAAACAGGGCGCAATAACTAGCATAGCACCGAACTTATAAAAGTTAGCAAATATATGCTGTTGTCAAATCACTTTGAATGGCATGGTGGATCGCGATTTCTAAAAAGCCATGTATTTCATCAAAGCCTTTGTCAAATTTACTATGGTGCTCTACATACCCAACGACCATTGAGTACAGTGTAGAGCACGCTTTTGATTTGAAACAGGACTTAAAAAGTCCTTTAATTCTTTTTAGCGAAGTATGGCAGAAGAAAGCCCTACTTTCCGCAATTATTTAATGTCAAGATTGGCAGTATGCATTGACATCAAGGGGACTTTTAACATTGTGAAAACCAACACACTCATTCAATCCTTAGTACAGTACCGGGTTCCATGCAGATTATGTATAAGGCAGCCATTGCGGCTATGATACTTATGGCGATGGGAGAGTGGATACATTATCCCATCGCGGCATAATGTAGGAGACGGTAGGAGACCTCGACGCATTCGGAAAGTTTTCGGGTCAGACACATACTTGAGATGTCAGATGCATACTTGAGGTCGAATGCGAGGCATTGCTGCGACGCGGCATTGGGTTGAATGAATTATGGTATTGCCATCTTCAAGTTCATGCTACAAGGATGAATCAAAGCTAGAAAACAGAGTGGGCCTGGGGGTCTACATTGAGAAACCAGGGACTAAGATCTGTTTTAGACTGCCTGACCACAATACGGACCTGCAGGCGAAGTTCCAGGCGAACACAGAATTCGTATGACGGTATAGTACTTAAGCGTGAACGTCGAACCCGAGTATTATTACGGACAGTAAAACGGACATCAGGACTAAAGCACCCACAACGGCGAGGTCTTGGAATGTAAGAAGGAGTTTAACTACTGGCACAATCTGCATTGTTTGCGTGCCGGGCCCATGCGGAATAAGGGGCCGTAAATGCCAGAGGACTGCCATCAGTAAACTTGGTTAATCCGACGCTGATCGCTACGACGCAGTCAGACTGCCACTACTTTGTACTAGTTTTTTTCGATTTTCTCTCACTGTGCGTCGTTCGGACTCGGCTGTAAAAAGGAGTCCCCTTATCATTGAGCTTAAACTTGACTCGGTCAGCATTCATTGATATGTGACAAGTGGCCCAATAAATGGAATATTTGTAGGTAAATGTGCATTTTTTTACCAAGTGGGGGAGGGTATATTCATTTTGCCTTTCAGTTTGCCACACTTGAAAATATTTTTTCTTACATTATAGGGTATATATCGGCTTCGTTCGACAAAAAATCAATGTCATCTGCCATATGTAGTTAGAGTTGATGTTAGGATTGTTTATTTCCCTTTTCAGGAAAAATCAAAGGATATTAAACATTTTTAATGTTCCATTATAACTTTCCAAAAATTCTTTTTAAATACTCTACCATCAGGTTTCCTTAAATGTTTTCCAAATAAATCATCTCTTCAAGAAAGGAAATAAAAAAGAATCTCCATGTTAATATGTGAAAAGTTCACATGAGTGCGTAATTAGTTTTAAAACATTGCCATGTTCTCCATACCAATTTCAATAGAACTTTTTATCAGCAGAATAGTATCTCTGGTTTCATACACAGATTACAAAAAAATGGTTTTCTTGGGTTTTTCAGTTTTGTTTTTTCTCTTTTTGGTTCCAATGTTTTTGTTTACATTACATGAGTGAAAAATTACTCCAAAGAATGGTGCGTTGTAACTTAGCTCTGGAAGACTAGAAAGAAATTTGTGCTTGCCTTCCATTTCCTAATGAGGATTTTTGTTTACATCTAAACCCCAACAACTGGCCATACAGAAGTGAATTACATAAAACAGAGAATTTGTTAGGGAGAACAAGCAAAAGAAAAAAATCAGCTTCTTCTTTTTCAGTTACTCGGATGTCTATTTTAAGGCCATTTTAGATTGTTGATTTTTTCTACAGTTGCACTGCTTTAGTACTATGAACTGATTACAAGGTTTGGTTGAAGCCAGAAGATGATGCTTTGCTGGAATAGTGTTGCCAATAGATACAAATGTTTCTTTTAATTTTGTTGTACCTTCTGCCACAAACTTTTTCATTCCGTTTGTAACTCATCGAAATATTGATCTGAGACATTAACAAGTATAAATGTACTAGCTGACCCGGGCCCGCTTCGCCGCGCCTTCTTTTACTTTATATGGAACAAAAGTTTCCTTGGAATATTTATTTTCGACAATTAAAGAGCTTTTTGTGAAATACCATGCTACGAAAATAGTATATTGCTTGACTAACAGTTTAACAATATAAGTGCCTTTACCTGAATGCCATATGATCTTTATTGGTCTAAGTGCTTGCTCATGCTTTCTCTGATTTAGGGGTGTTTTCGGGGGTGAGGTGGTCCCCCAGACACTTGTCTCTGAAAAAATATCAGCATCGTGCTCTTCTTTTAAATGCCATTTATTTAAACCCCATATTTTCATTGGTTTAGTGGAGTTTACACGATGAGGCGTCCCCTAAACACATGGCCCTAAAATAGGTTATCAAATTCGTTTTCTAATATAAAATGCCTTTCATTTGAGCCACTTATTGGCATGGTCGAAAATTTTTTACCCTTTGGGGGTGTTTTGGGGAAGCGATGATGCCCTAAATACATGGTCCTAAATTTGGATATCAAATTCGTATTCTACTCCCAAATACCTTAATTTGAGGCCCATATTACGATGGTCACTAAAAAATTGCTGTTTGTGGGGTATTTTTGGGAGAGGGGTAGACCCCAGAAAACTGGTCCCGAAAGTGGGTATCAATTCTTGATCTACCCCCCAATACCTTTAATTAAAGCTCCACATTGACATGGACGCGTAAATATGCCCGATTTAGGGGTGTTTTGGGGAATGGGCTCCCCAAACACTAAGCCCGGAAAATGTATCAGCAACGTGCTCTATTCTCATATATCATTTATTTGAACCCCATATGGCCATTGGCCTCAAAATTGGATATCAAATTCGTTTTCTAATCTCATTTAAACTCCTTATTGCAAAAGTCAGCAAATCTGTCCGGTTAGTTCCACTCTCATTAAGACCCACTCTTTTTAAGAGCAAATATTGAGTTGCCCAAAAAGTAATTGCGGATTTTTTTAAAAGAAAGTAAATGCATTTTTAATAAAACATAGAATGAACTTTAATCAAATATACTTTTTTTACACTTTTTTTCTAAAGCAAGCTTAAAGTTACATCTGCTAACTGACAGAAGAAAGAATGGAATTACAGAGTCACAAGCTGTGAAAAAATTTTTCAACCCCGACTATATGAAAAATCCGCAATTACTTTTTGGGCAACCCAATACGTCCTATTTGGGGTTGTTATGGTGGTGGGACGTCCCCTAGACAGTTGGTCCCTAATGTTGATATCAGATACGTGGTCTACCACCAAATACCTTCAATTTGAGCCCCATATTTCCATAGTCGGCCAACATGACCGGCTTGGGGGGGGGTTAGGGGATTGAAGGCCACTCAGTTGAGTTGAGTTTGCCTTGAAAATTTATATCGGATTCGAGTTCCACTCTGAAAACCCTCTTATTTGAGCCTCATACTGCAATAGTCAGAAAATACTTAATATTTGGGTGGTGTTGTGGGGATGGGGTGGCCCCCTACACACCTTTCCCGAATATTGATATCTGATTCGTGCTTTACTCCCAAAGACCTTTCATTAAAGATCCATATTGCCATGGTCGGTAAATATGTTCGATTTGGGGGAATTTTGGGGGTTGGGTGGTGTTGTGGGGTTGGGGTGGCCCTATAGACATTTTTCCCGAATATTGATATCAGATTCGTGCTTTACTCCCAAAGACCATTCATTTGAGCCCCATATTGCTATGGTTGTACATTTGTCCCCTTTGGGGGATGTTTTTGGGGAGAGCCGGCGCCACAAACACTTGGTTCCACATTTGGGTATCAGATTCGTATTCTGCATTCAAATACCTTTTATTTGAGCCCCATATTGCCATGGTCAGTAAAAAAGTCCTATTTGGGGCGGGGTTTTGGGGAAGGGGAGGACCCCCAGAAACGTGGTCCCACATTTGGATATCAGATTCGTATTCTACTCGCAAATACCTTTCATTTGAGTCCCATATTGCCATGGTCGGTAAATATGTCCGATTTGGGGTGTTTTGGGGCTTGGGGTGGTCCCCCTAGCACTTGGTCCGACAATTGGATATCATATACGTTTTCTTATCCTAAAGACCTTTCATTTCAGTCCCATATTGTCGTAATTGGTCTAAATATATATTTGGTAGGTCTTGGGGTGGGGCGGCCCCCTAGGTACCCCATCCGAAATTTGGATACCAAATTTTTATTTTAAGGGTACTTTATGAGAGCACACAAAATTTCGCTTAAATGGCACCACCCATCTCCGAGATCTGGCGTTTCTGAAAATTAGGGTAAAGGGGAGGGTCCGCCTCCTTTTCAGATACCAAAAAATGTAGTACCCTATTTTCACCACGGGATCATTATGCACCATCTGTGAAAATTTAAGAAAATCGGTTTAGCCGTTTCTGAGTCTATAAGGAACACACAAACAAACAAAGATGTATATGTTTGATCGTCTTGACATCCTAAGTCAATTTAGCTTTGTCCGTCCGTCTTTTTGTCTATCTGTCAAAGGCTCGCCAACCTTGTAAGGAGTACTGTTTCAATTTTCCTGAAGTATTTTTTTTTTTTTTTTTGAAAATTTCTATTCAAATGGTAACTCTTATGTGAAGTTTTGGTCTTGTTGCCCATTGGCTGTCATGTGGAAAATTTCGAGTCCGTTTATCATACACACACGTCAAGTTCACATGCCTGCTGAATGCCTAGTCTTAAATCTTGTTTCCTACCTCGCCCCAAAACAAATGTAAAACTTTACGCTCTTCAGGGCTGGATTTTTCACAAACAATCTTGATGAAAGTACATGGTTTTGATTTTTTTGTTGTTTGGATTCGTTTTATCTCATTATCACACCAAATACCGAAAAATTATTTTTTTTTTTTCATATAAACGAAAACAACAAAACAGTAACATAATGAGATGAAAACTCATGAACAAACTCTTTTCAAGTGTGCCAGTGAAAAGTGTGTTGGGGAAAAATCAAGAGCACACACACTTGAAAATTTTTCAGATAAGAGTTCATTGACTCTTGCCTTGTTTGGAAAGACTTTGTTAATTTTTTTCAGTTTTTTTTTTTTTTATTTCTGATGAAAGTTTCATATTTGTATTCCGAAGCCATATGCACATTTATAGGAGTCTTGAGGAAGGCTACAAAGGCAAAGAGGTTCAGCTTTCATGTCCAATTAATGCCCAAGGATTTGCTTATTAGGCTCTTTACAGTCTTTACGTGTTACAATGATTTTGCTTTCGCTCTAATGTTTGTTCCAAATTGTTTGCTTATTAAATTGGTCTCTGGGCAAAACGCAAGCAAGCAAGGCAAGAAAGAAACACACAACGCCAATGATGCAGCCAGCATTCTTATCCGAATCTTTTAATCAAGCGTAAATGTCAAGAACCCTTTGGTCGCTTCCAAGCCAATGATCCCAAATTTTCTTGGCATCCTCTTCAAACACTTCACTTTGAACCCTTTTGTTTTGGGAAAAACCAAAAAAAAATAAAAAATTGGGCCCAAATATATTTTTCACTTGCTAAAGTTCCAATGAGTCTTTGCCCTTTTCATGGAAATTCACTTATATTTGTTTTGACATTTTAGACCACAAAACAAACACAAAACTTCTAGTTAAAGAAAATCAACTTTTTCTCAATCATATCCATAGCAATTATGATGTAAAATTTCATTAATTAAGATCAATAAAATTTCAAACTAATGCAAAATTTTACCCAAGTTTATGGTCGGACAAAGGTTTTGTTTTGCGGTTTCTCAAAAGAATATTAAGCTGAGGCTTTCATTTAGTGGACCCTAAACTTTTTTGCCTAGGGATAATTTTATTTTTCTGCTGTCCAAATAATTAGCCGAAGGAATAATGCGACGTATTAACAGAAGAAGAGAGAATTTTTATGCAATACATCCTCATCCAAAAGTTTTTTGTTTTATAAAATCTTAAAATTTTCAAAGAAAAAATAAGTCAACCGCTGCAATTTAAGATTAACCACGCATACATTGACCCATGCTATTGTATTGACTATGGATTTGTGCATTATATGTTGCATAGTTTTAGGCCCCCATAAGTACCGAGATCTCGATATGACTTCTTGAAACCAAAATAAATCAAATACAAACTCAGTTAATAAGGGCACGTTTTTAGCGGAATCCATAGTGGTACGTACCCAAGACATTAGATTAACCATGCATTCATTGATTCATGCCCTTGTATTGTCTATAAATTTGTGCATTATATGTTGCATATTTTTAGGCATTTACATATTTTCCACAGAATTGCATACTTTTGGCTAATAACTTAACCAACATCTTATGATCCATTTATGCATTCTGTCCTCTGGCCTATGCCACTTTATTAGATTAAGGAATTAAATTTGCTATGTATTATTCACTAATTTTATTAAATATTTATGTTATATTTTTAATATGATTATGTTGCTAAAAATTTTAATTTTTCTTTTTATTATCTTTGTCTACAGGTAAGTTCTATATTTGATGTCCGTTGGATTTGGCAACAATATGCGTGTGTAAGTTGTAAACATAAGTTTATAAATTGATTGTTTAAGCATCGAATGAGGCTATCCGCATGAAATTTTTTATAGATACTTTCTATTGATGAAAGTCGTTGGCCGTAGCAAATGGGTCATTTGGTTCAGATTGATATTAGTTTATAATACTAAACAATTTCAAAATACTTAAAAAGCGTTTCGTACTTCGTTTCGGAGTATGGGCTTTTAAACTGTTCGAAAACGGAGTTTATTCAAAAAACGGGTGCAAGTTTTTAATACTTTTATACCTAGACCCAAGAATAGCGATCGACTCAGACTCACTTTCTTTTTATACCCACTATACTAATCTAGTCATTTCGTTTGTATCACCTCGACATATTGACCTAAGACCCTATGTGGTATATATTGGTTGCCCAAAAAGTAATTGCGGATTTTTCATATAGTCGGCGTTGTCAAATTTTTTCACAGCTTGTGACTCTGTAATTGCTTTTTTTCTTCTGTCAGTTATCAGCTGTTACTTTTAGCTTGCTTTAGAAAAAAAGTGTAAAAAAAGTTGATTAAAGTTCATTCTAAGTTTTATTAAAAATGCATTTACTTACTTTTAAAAAATCCGCAATTACTTTTTGGGCAACCCAAAATATTCTGGATCGTCTCGACATCCATCTAGCCATGTCTGTCCGTCCGTCGAAATCACGATAGCGTTCGGAAGCGTAAAGCTAGCCGCTTGAAATTTTGTGAAGATACTTTTTGTTGAGGTAGGTCGTTGGGGATTGCAAATGGGCCATATCAAATGGCTTTACGCCCAAAGCGTAAAGCTAGCCGCTTGAAATTTTGCGAAGATACTTTTTGTTGAGGTAGGTCGTTGGGGATTGCAAATGGGCCATATCGGTTCAGATTTGGATATAGCCTCCATATAAACCGATCCCCGGAATTGACTTCTTGAGCCCTAAGAAGCCTCAATTTTCGGTTGCGGTTGACGATCTGCATCCGTTTCCAGTGGAGCGGCAGATTAAGAGCCCTGGAGTAGGCTTAGAATGTACTCCAAAGACCCAAAAGCTGAGGTGGTGGTATCAGGCCGTAGCAGGTTGTCTGCTACTGAAACCTCGACTGGTGGAGCGGCTGCTTTAGGCTCCACTTGCCTACAGACGACTGGTCAGCAGGGGCTTTTGACGAAGACACCTGGTTCAAGTCTAAAGGACAAGGCCGAACCTATTTTTTCTTCGATTGCCTATAATTTACCTAGGCTAAATTATAGGCAAACCAACACGCTCTTTAAGAGGTTGGAATAATAGAAGACGCATCGCTCTTAGGTTTATTGAGAGGCTTGGTGCGAATGATCCTAAGACTCTCACTAATAGGGAGAGAGACTCCAAGAACCTTTGCTAATGTCTCTAGGGACAGTTTGATGATGGCAGTTGTTGACAAGGGAGAAGAACTGGGCTGCATACTAAGGAATAACTGGAGTGGGATAGTCAATGGACTGTCATCAGTCCTCCGAAGTCCTTGCGGAATTTCCTGGGTCTCCGATACAGGCTAATTGCCTTCGGCGATCAACGCACAATTGAAATGTATTGTTGTGCGCTGAAAATGATTGATGAGATCTGGCCAGGTGCTGCAATAGATTTAGTCAAGAAGAAAGATATTCCTTCTCGACCAATGACGCATGCTTGGATACCAAGGATTCCCTCAGAGCCTGAAACGATACTTTGAAGACTAAGGGAATGTAATCCCAATCATTTAACCACCGACTGAAAAATTGGTAGATACGTGCAACAGCATAGTAGGCTACCGAAAGTGGTCTGGGTATAAATCCGTGCAAGACTTATGTAGTTCTTTTCAGCAGGAGATACAAGGTACCTACAGTGGAACCTGTCTCCTTGGCAGGAGAGAATGTTCCATTTACAGAAAGCGCACAGGACGAAACCATCTTGTGCACTGAATTTAATGCTACATCTTATGCCTCTGGACATTGTGGCTAAACAAATTGCAGCGACCACTGTCGTGAGGTTAAGGGAGCTTTCTCTTTGGGCACGTGGCGGCCACGGACACTCTGTTGTTCTTGATACAATAGTCGATGTTCCAGGCAGTGTGGGTTGAGCCGTTTTTTGATAAAAAGTACTGTACCTCTATTCCTGAAAGAACCAATCGGGAAGACGATATCCCTGGTAACAGAAGTTACATAGACTTCTATACGGATGTTTCCAAACTAAACGATCAGGTGGGCTTAGGGGTGCACTCTAAAAATCTAGAACTGGTCATATCGAAAAGGTTACCCGGCCACTGCAGTGTGTATTAAGCGGATATCCTTGCAATTAAGGAAGTGGTTAAGATATAATGTCATAACAACGATTGGCACAAATATCTTCTCAGACAGCCATGCAGCCCTTAAATCCCTGGAGGACGTATTTCCGAACACAAAACCACCCTCGACTGTTGCAGATCTCTCAACAAAGTGGCTGAACAGTTCAAAATTCACCTGTGCTGGGTTGCGGGCCACAGAGATATCCCAGGAAATTGGCAAGCGGACGAGCTTGCGGGACTAGGAACTACCCTACACATTCCAAGGATACTGGAATCTGTGGGTATGCCTCTAGCGAACCGAGCCCGAAGGACAACTAGCAGTCAGAATGAGTTCTACTTCAGGTTCTCATTTCTTTGAGAACCTGTGTGATTTAGTTGATGTGAACATTCGCAAGTTATTGGTCTTTTTAAAGTGATCTGGATGGTTCAACGATAGGAACTAGAAGGCATGTTACTTCTTATGTTACTGTGGTATCACAATGGACGAAAACGTCTAGGTGAGTCTGATGGCAGACTTACACTTAAACCTTATCTTATCTAGATGTGGTCCCTTTTATATTTTCGTCCGATTTTGAATAATACTCAAAATGTAGTAATTTGTCAACAGATCTTCACAAAATTTGGCTGGTGTGTTCTCTTATAATTCTTTTGATGACTGATGAATTTCAAAGAAATTTGTTCAGTTTTTAATATACCTTCCATATACACGCATCTCCTGATGTTCACTGTTAAGGCCTTTGCTATTCCATTTATCAATCGATCTTCTCAAAAATTTGCCCAACGATTTACTCTATGGCTCCTACCATATGTATGGATTTTGATCGATATTCTACATTCTACAAACCTAAGCAAATTTTAAATTCGACGACTTAGCCTGCATATTCATTGTGGTGTAGGATATCCAAAGATCGGATTCGCCCGACTTTAGCCCATCCTTACTTGGTTTTTATATAGCTACCGTATAACCCCATCTCTGAGCTTGACTTCTTGAGTCTCAAGAGCACAAAGTTCTTATCCGATGTGTCTAAAATTTTGAACCTGGCGTTTAATTTTGTCTTTCAACAATTATGCCAAATATGGTTTAAATCGGTCTATAGCCTGATATAGCTGCTATATACACCTCTCTCCCGATTCGAATTGGCTGACATGTTTAACTTTTTAGGTTTTAATGACTTCTTACAGCCATGACAAGTTCAGTCCTTAACTTGATATAGCTCCAATATATGTACAATCCATGGTGGAGGGTTTGGATTCGACCAAGATGAACTTAACACCTCGAAATATTGATCTAGGACCCCAGTATATATATTCTTGATGGTCTCGTCATCCTGAGTCGATCTAGCCATGTCCGTCCGTCCGTCGAAATCACGATAGCGGTCGAACACGTAAGCTAGTAAGCAACTGTGCCAAGTACCGATCAAATCTAGGTCTATTAGATGATATAGCTCCCATATAGACCGATATCCCGATTTGACTTTTTGAGCCCCTGGAAGCCACCATTTTTACGACTTCCAACAACTGTGCCAAGTACCGATCAAATCGGTCTGTGATCTGATATAGCTCCGATATAAACCGATCTCTAGATTTGATTTCTTAAGCCGCAGTTTTTGTCCAATTTGGCTGAAATTGTGCATGTGGTAATCTTTTACGATTTCCACCATAGGATAAGTGTATACTAATTTAGTCATTCCGTTTGGAAAACATCGAAATATTGATCTAGGACCCCATAAAGTGTATATATTCCTGATCGTCTCGACATCCTGAGTCGATCTAGCCACGTCCGTCTGTCGAAATCACGATAGCGGTCGAACACGTAAAGTTAGCCGCTTGAAATTTTTCATAGGTGCTTAATATTGATGTAGGTCATTGGGGATTGCAAATGGGCCACATCGGTTCAGATTTGAATATAGCTCCCATACAAACCGATCTCCCGATTTGATTTCTTGAGCCCTTAGAAGTCGCAATTTTTGTCTGATTTGGCTGAAATTTTGCACATAGTGTTTTGTTATGACTTCCGACAGCTGTGTCAAGTACCGATCAAATCGGTCAGGAACCGGATATAGCTTCCATATGTACCGATCTCCCGATTTGACTTTTTGAGCCCTTAGAAGTCACAATTTTTGTCCGATTTATCTGAAATTTTGTTCATAATGTTATGTTATGACTTTAAACAACTGTGGCAAGTAACGTCGAATCGGTCAGGAACCTGATACAGCTCCCATATAAACCGAAATTTTGCATGTGGTAGTCTATTACGACTTCCAACAATTGTGCCAAGTACCGGGCAAATCGGTCTATGCTCTGAAATAGCTCCCATATATACCGATCTCCCGATTTGACTTCTTGAGCTCCTGGAAGCCGCAACTTTTGTCAGATTTGGCTGAAATTTTGCACTTAGTGTTATGTTATAACTTCCAACAACTCTGCCAAATAACGTCGAAATCGGTACATAACCTGATATGGCTCCCATATATACCGATCTCCTGATTTGACTTGTTGAGCCCCTGGAAGCCGCAATTGTTGTACGATTTGGCCGAAATTTTGCACAGAGTGTTTTGTTATGACTCTCAGCAACTGTGCTTAGTACGATCCCAATCGGTCTTTAGACGGATATATCTTCCATATTTCAGCAGAATCCATGGTGTTGGGTTGCCAAGATTCGACCCAGACAAACCTAATGCGCTTTTACTTGTTTGAATTTAAATTTGAACCTTATGGGGAAAAGTAAGGATGGGGATGATATTTTAATCACCAAAAACCAAGATAAACTTTGGCTTCTTGCTTTTTTTTAGCACAGACATAAAAATGTCAACCGGGTTGTTGAAAAAATAAACCCCAAATGAATTACGTTTTTTTTGGTCTAGGGTAGAAAAGAATAGTCGAATTTATATACTGAGGGAGTATAAGTTTCAGGGCGAGAGAGAGTGAGAGCAGGTTATTTATTGCACTAAGCTAAAATAAATGTAGTAAATCTCTATAATATTAATGGTTTGTTGGTGAGGCAACCTAAGGAGGAGGAGAAGGGTAGGGGGAGCAATGAATATTTTAAATTTTTCTTAAGGCAAAAATCACCTGTTATACTGCAGCATACTTTTAACAAGTAGGCTTTCGTGGAAAAACAAATTTGAAATTTTTTTCTCAACACTTTGGAGGAAGAGTAGCTTAGGAGGGCAATGAATATTAATAATTTTTCTCAAGGCAAAAGTAACATGTTATATTGTAGCATACTTTAAACGATTAGGCTTTCATGGAAGAATACATTTAACTTTTTTTTTTTTAATTTCAAGGAAACCCATTTCCCCCTACTTCCCTACTCATTTTCCTTAATGCTTAATTTCCACGCTGATCTATTTTATGACATTTAAATAGCTCGCATGAGAATGTTATCAATGGCATGAAACAGGCACAGCTTGCCTATTACCTTTCTTTTCCGGCAAACAAAAACAAAAATAAATGTCACTTCTGTTTATATTTTATTTTGGCTTTTCCATAACAAAATACATTTTGATGTATTTTACAAAGCTATAAAACCCATTAAAAATTATATCTCCCTAGAAAAGCAGGAAAAAACGAACTCACAACACACAACGATTAGACAGGCCGCTTCAGCTCTTCCTTGCTTCCTTCCTTGCTGTTGATGAAGAGCTGCAGCCCCGAATCAACAGACGTCAGATAGCATGAAGCGTGAAACATTAGGCCGGAATCGTCTCACATTGTCACCCTCCGATGGCACACAATTTTAATCACATCATCTTGGAAGTGTGATATAAATTTTATACTTGTCGTGTCTTCAATGCTCCCTGCCTCCCTCCCACCGGCTTCACTTCATTGCTGCCTCCAAGGGGCTCAGTTACCGATGTGGCAAAGAAATTTATTGCATTTGAAAATGAACACGTTTCATCGGCAGGAGATGGAGCAAAAAGTTACCAACAACAACAAAATCAATGAAAACAAAAATGATTGGTATAATTTATTTATTTCATGAATTATTTTCCAATGAAGACGAAGTCATCGTTGAGGAGGTGTGAGCCATAACAAAGTGTATTCTCATTGACCCACAAACGAAACCAGAAGAAATCACAAATTAGGTCATTTAGAGCAGCAACCCGTATAGAAAATAAACGAAGACTCCTCCCCCACTTCACGGGACATTGTGACACATTTTTGATAAAGACATATGTTTTCCTAAATTTATGATGCCTATAAAATATTTGGAAAGAATGCTCGTATTTCGATTTTAAGTTGTGCAAAACATGTGGTTGTATTGAGAAGAAATATTTATGAGATTTAGGGAATGTGTAACCCTTTGCAATCGTCCTCTAATTAGCAGTAAATGGCAGCACAAGGAATTTGATTTAAGCAGCAATGAATAAATGACGAAAGTGGAGGTGAGGGCAGGGGAAATATCACAACCATCATTCCATTTATGACACAGCGAAACACAGATCTGCGACAAACTGCAAATTGCAAATTTTGCCCATGAACATTCCACTAAGGAACAGGGGCAAACTTCTCACAATCAATCAGTGCACATATCAATAAGGGGCCTACTTGTTATGAACGAGTCCGAACAGCGTGCCGCAATGCTACACCTCTTTGGAGAGAAGTTTTTACATGGCATAGTACCTCACAAATATTGCCAGCATTAAGAGGGGAGAACCAACGCTGATTTTTATACCCTCCACCATAGGATGGGGGGTATACTAATTTCGTCATTCTGTTTGTAACTACTCGAAATATTCGTCTGAGACCCCATAAAGTATATATATTCTTGATCGTCGCGAAATTTTATGTCGATCTAGCCATGTCCGTCCGTCTGTCCGTCCGTCTGTCCGTCCGTCCGTCCGTCTGTCCGTCCGTCCGTCTGTCTGTCGAAAGCACGCTAACTTCCGAAAAAGTAGAGCTAGCCGCTTGAAATTTTGCACAAATACTTCTTATTAGTGTAGGTCGATTGGTATTGTAAATGGGCCATATCGGTCCATGTTTTGATATGGCTGCCATATAAACCGATCTTGGGTCTTGACTTCTTGAACCTCTAGAAGGCGCAAATCTTATCCGATTGGAATGAAATTTTGCACGACGTATTTTGCTATGATATCCAACAATTGTGCCAAGTATGGTTTAAATCGGTCCACAACCAGATATAGCTGCCATATAAACCGATCTTGGGTCTTGACTTCTTGAGCCTCTAGAGTGCGCAATTCATATCCGATTTGAATAAAATTTTGCACGACGTATTTTGTTATGATATCCAACAATTGTGTCAAGTATGGTTCAAATCGGTTGATAACCTGGTATAGCTGCCATATAAACCGATCTTGGGTCTTGACTTCTTGAGCCTCTAGAGTGCGCAATTCTTATCTGATTTGAATGAAATTTTGCACGACGTGTTTTGGTATGATAACCAACAAATGTGCCAAGTATGGTTTAAATCGGTCCATAACCTGATACAGCTGCCATATAAACCGATCTTGGGTCTTGACTTCTTGAACCTCTGGAGTGCGCAATTCTTATCTGATTTGAATGAAATTTTGCACGACGTGTTTTGGTATGATAACCAACAAATGTGCCAAGTATGGGTTAAATCGGTCCATAACCTGATACAGCTGCCATATAAACCGATCTTGGGTCTTGACTTCTTGAACCTCTAGAAGGCGCAAATCTTATCCGATTTGGCTGAAATTTTGCATGAGGTGTTTTGTTATGACTTCCAATAACTGTGCTAGGTATGGCGTAAATCGATATAGAACCTGATATAGCTGCCATATAAACCGATCTGGGATCTTGACTTCTTGAACCTCTAGAGGGCGCAATTCTCATCCGATTTGGCTGGAATTTTGTACAAGGGCTTCTCTCATGACGTGTCTTGTATGGTCTGAATCGATCAATAGCTTGATACAGCTTCCATATAAACCTATCTCCCGATTTTGCTTCTTGAGCCCCTACAAGGCGCAATTCTTATCCGAATGAACTGAAATATTACACAATGACTTCTACAATGTCAATCAGCTTTCAATTATGGTCCGAATCGGACTATAACTTGATATAGCTCCAATAGGATAACAGTTCTTATTCAATATTCTATGTTTGTCTAAAAACGAGATACCGCGCATAGAACTCGACAAATGCGATCTATGGTGGAGGGTATATAAGATTTGGCCCGGCCGAACTTAGCATGCTCTTACTTGTTTTTCTGATGGTCTCGTCAGAAGTGGAACTCAGGTGTTCGGCGTCATAGACGGGCATGCTAACCTATGCGCTAGGGTGGCCTCTGTCTTTGATATCACCTTCTCTTTATATTGACAAAATAGCTTTTAATTGAATTTACTGAAGCACCATACTTGAAAATTGTTTAACATTCGATTAAAAAAATGACTGAGTCAATAAAATGGGCCTAATAACGACAATACAATAATTTTATAATTGTAATATAAATTACAACATTTTCAATCACGATTGAGATTGAAAAAAATTTCAGATTTAAAAGGAATTAAAAAATTAATGGAATCAATTAATTTTTAATTAAAAATTGCAAACATTTCTATCACGGCTGTAATTGAATAAAATGCATATTCAATTAAGAAATTATAGAATCAATTAATTTTTTTATTAATACTGATTGTCAATGATGCTGCATATGATAAAACGGCTTATAGGAGCCCTTAAATACAATGACCATCCTGTTCTCAGGCCGAACGGTCCTTTAGGCCGGAACAAGCTTGCTTACCTACATGAACCTGACGAGGATCGCCACATTCTGAAATGAAAATTGTGGCTACAACAACAACAACACCAACATGTAATTTATCACATTACATACATTTGGGACTAGAGTTGAAGCTGTAAATAAGAGGTGATTTCTTAGCTGTTATCTTTTTGGCAACACTGGTTTAAACAGCTAACGCATGTTTCGGGTTTTCACTTTCACTGTCAATCATCTTCAGTTTGGTTTGTAATTTGTTCATGAATCGTCTTACAAACGAACAACGCTTGCAAAGTATTGAATTTTATTATCAAAATGCGTGCTCCGTTAAGAAAGTTCATCGCGAGCTTCTTCCATTTTTTTATGTCAGAGCTCATTTTTGGCTCAATGGGTACCTACATAAGCAGAATTGTCGATTTTGGAGTGGAGATCAGCCAGAATCATTGCAAGAGCTACCAAAGCATTGAGAAAAAGTCACAGTTTGGTGCGGTTTATGGGCTGGTGGCATCATTGGACCGTATTTCTTCATAGATGATGAGAATCGTAATGTATTTGTGAATGGTGAGCGCTATCGTAAGATGATATCCAACTTTTTTTGTCCAAAATGTGGTTTCAACAAGACGGTGCCACATGCCACACAGCTCGCATAACAATGAACTTACTGAGAGGCGAGTTCGTTGAACATTTTATTTCAAGTCGCAATCGGTCTATAACCTGGTATAGCTTCCATATAAACCGGGCTCTCGATTATCCTTGTTCGGTTACTAGAAGCTTCAATTTTTGCTGGTTTGACAGAAGTTTGGTATGTAGAATCAAATTCAAATCAAATCAAATACATTAAATTTGTATACATTTTTCGCAGAATCCATGGTGGTGGGTTCCCAAAATTCGGCCCGGCCGAACTTAGCACGATTTTACTTGTTATACCCACCACCGTAGGATAGGGGGTATATTCATTAAGTTATTCCGTTTGCAAAACATCGAAATATCAATTTCCGATCCTACAAAGTATATATATTTCGGATCGTCGTAAAATTCTTAGCCAATTTAACGATGTCCGTGTGTCTATCCGTCTGTCCGTCCGTCTGTTGTAATCACTCTACAGCCTTCAAAATTGAGATATTGAGTTGAAATTTGGCACAGATACGTCTTTTTGATGCACGCTGGTTAAGTTTTTGAACGAGCCAAATCGGACCATATTTGAATATAGCTGCTATATAGACGATTTTCCGATAAGGGGTCTGAATCCCATAAAAGGTTTTTTTAACCGATTTCGCAGAGATTTGAAACAGTGAGTAGCTTAAAGCTTCCCGACAGCTGAACCAAATATGGCTCAGATCGGACTATATTTAGATATAGCTGGCATATAGACCGATCTCCCGATAAAGGGTCTGAAGGCCATAAAAGTTTTATTTTTTACCTGATTTCGCTGCAATTTGGAAAAGTGCGCAGTTTTAGGCCTCCCAACATCCGACCCAAATATGAGTCAGATTGGACTATATTTAGATATAGCTGCCATATAGACCGATCTGCCGATATGTGACGAAAAGGGTCTGATGACCATAAAAGCTTTATCGGACCATATTTGGATATAGCTGCTATATAGACCGATTTTCCGATAAGGGATCTGAATCCCATAAAAGCTTTTTTACCCGATTTCGCAGAAATTTGAAACAGTGAGTAGTTTAAAGCTTCCCGACAGCTGAACCAAATATGGCTCAGATCGGACTCTATTTGGATATAGCTGCCATATAGACCGATCTCCCGATAAAGGGTCTAAAGGCCGTAAAAGTTTTATTTTTTACCTGTTTTCGCTGCAATTTGGAAAAGTGCGCAGTTTTAGGCCTCCCAACATCCGACCCAAATATGGGTCAGATCGGACTATATTTAGATATAGCTGCCATATAAATCGATCCGCCGATATGTGACGAAAAGGGTCTGATGGCCATAAAAGCTTTATTTATTAACCGATTTCGCCGAAATATGCAACAGTGGGTTATTTTAAGCCTCCCGATATTTCGCGTAAATATGGATCAGATAGGACTATATTTAGATATAGCTGTCATATAGACCTATCTGCCGAAAAGGAGTCTAAAGCCAATAAAAGCTTTATTTATTGCCCGATTTCCCTGAAATTTGAAACAGTGAGAAGGTTAAGACCTCCCAACATCCAACCTAAATATGGATCAGATCGGACTATATTTAGATATAGCTGGCATATAGACCGATCTGCCGATATGTGACGAAATGGGGTTTACATATACACCCAAGGTGGTGGGTATCCAAAGTTCGGCTCGGCCGAACTTATGCCTTTTTTACTTGTTTTAATTCTCGTTACCTTTTACCTACTGAGTTGCCTTCTCCTGTTCGATTTTGAAGTCTTTTGGGGGACATTAATTTTAATATCAAGAATTTCCCAAATAAATTCATTAATCGAATTAAAAATCTCCATTTGCAAATTGCCCGTTGTAGTCCCTAATTTCGCAATTCAAATTCGCTACAGATTGTGCACATTAAGTAATAACCAACGGAAGTAAATGCGGTAGGTGGTAGGCTTTTGCAAACGTTTAAATTTAAACGGGAAAAGTTAATTAATTAAAATTTCAATTTATGACAGTTTAATATGCAAAACTCAAATAAAAGGCATTTGCCACAAAGTAATTTCCATAACCAACTGTGTATCCTTTTTTGTTTTTGCTTGGCAATGATGAAGCGCCAAATGGCGCACAACACAACAAATAACGTGGCAAACAATTTCCCAACTTGATGGAAATAAGTCAGTTCCATTACTTTAAACATTGCGTTGGCATTTTCTTGTGAGATGGTTACATTTTGCCTGTCTTTTTTCTGCTGTTTTTTTGTTTTGTTGGCAGTAGGAAAAGTGAAATGCTGACATTTAGAAAAGCTAATCCATCTTTTTAAATTTAAATGCTGTTTATCTCCCTCTTGACATTCAGGTGTAATTGAACGCAATCCTTAATAAAGAGGGATGAGTCTTGAAATAATCCTTGTGGGAAATTAAAAAATAAGAGCGATTTAAACTTTAACCTGACCATATCAAGGCACTTTAGGTGTGTCATATCTCAGCAAGGAATCCTAAGCCACTTTTTTTTACCATTAGAAGGTGTTTGGACATGCAAGCCACAATGGTAGAGTTTATCGGTATTTAAATAGTTTTGAAGTTTTTATTGTTTTAGGAGTATATTGAAGATTAAGCAGTGATCTAAAGAACTGATTGCTCTCAGCAAGGGTGATAGAAGATTTTTTTAATGGGGACAAAGTCTCACGCGCATCACAGAACTGGGGCATCTTTAAGGTAGAAAGTCTTCAATGGACAACATGGCTCCAAAGGGAATATGACAGGCATTCCTCAGGATTTGTTGAGAAAAATTTTCCTGAGTCAAGAATCCCTTTCCTAATCCCATTCAATCATCAAGTCACAATATGGTATTTCTTGCTATGGCCGATAGACTGACTCCCTTATCGTTCTAAGCGGTCCAGTATATGTTTGCATTGCCATGATCTGTTTACCAGAGAGATTATTTTTATCCCCTTCCCCATAGGGGTATACCAATTTCGTCATTCTGTTTGTAACTCCTCGAAATATTCATCTAAGATCATATACTATTTGGGATCTTATTATATTTCTTATTTTATATTTCGAGGAGTTACAAACAGAATGACGAAAATGGTATACCCCCATCCTGATCGACATGGCATTTAAGTCGATATAGCCATGTCCATCCGTCTGTCTGTCGAAAGTACGCAAACTTTCGAAAAAGTAAATCTAGCCGCTTGAAATTTTTTTTAGAACACGCAAATCTTATTCGATTTGGCTGAAATTTGGCACGACGTGTTTCGGTATGACTTCCAACCACTGTGCTAAGTATGGTAGAATTCGGTCCATAACCTGATATGGCTGTCATATAAACCGATCTGGGGTCTTGACTTCTTGAGCATCAAGAGGGCGTAATTCCTTTCCGATTTGGCTGAAATTTTGATTGACGTCTTTTGTTGTGTCTTCCAACAACTGTGCTAAGTATGGTTTAAATCGGTTCATAACCTGATATAGCTGCCATATAAACCGATCTGGGATCTTGACTTCTTGAGCCTCTAGAGGGCGCAATTCCTTTCCTATTTGGCTGAAATTATGCACGACGTGTTTTGTTATGACTTCCAACAACCGTGCTAATTATGGTTTAAATCGGCTCATAACCTGATATGGTTGTCATATATACCGATCTGGGGTCTTGACTTCTTCAGCCCCTAGAGGGCGCAATTATTATTCGATGTGGCTGAAATTTTGTACAACGGTTTCTCCCATGACCTTCAACATACTTGTCAAATATGGTCTAAATCGGTCTATAGCCTGAAACAGCACAACAGAGATACCGGGAAAAGAACTCGCAAAAATTTGATCCATGGTGTAGGGTATTGTTGCGAATTCTCTTTATTAAACAAAATAAAAAAAAGGTTGACAATAATTTACAGATATTAAAATAAACAAATACTCGTTTAATATCGTTGTAATTATTGTGCTGCTGCTGCTGTTGGTGGTTCCCGAGAGGTGTTGTTTTTGGTTTTTCGTTGGTTCGATCAAAGCGATGATGATGATGACTTAAAAAAAAAAACCATGTGCGAACAACTTGCTTGCTTTACTTCTTAATCAGACTGCCCTTTTTTTACATCTGCAAAAAAAATGCAACCAGAAAAAAAAACCATTGGCACACATTCTGCTTTGGTCAATGTCAAACAGGTCACCCACTCCACCAAGCAAAAGAAAACAAAAGAAGAACAGGTTCTCTCCGGACTTCTACTTCCACTTGTTCCATAACAACTCTTTGTTTAACGAGGCGGATAAATTGGATTTACAATCTAATTACGTGAGAGAGCAACAGTAATCCAAAAGTGTGGCTCTCTGTTATGTATGACGTATGAATTCATTTAGTGCTTATTAAGTTCTATGATGATGATAGGTAGGCAATAACAATTCAATGAGCCCATCTCTTTTAAGAGATATATTTAGTGACGAAAACAATTAATGGTGTGTAATTGAATCCGGTTATAATTTTCGTAACACTGCCCCCTTCTTAGACTCTAGTCTCCTGACTGAGTATGTATCTCAAGAGCGGTTTTACGGTATTTCGCTAAGCGATTGACGTGAATAACTTTATTTGCCTTTTTCCCTGGCAGTTGTATTCTATAAACAAGGTCGGAGATTTTTTCGACTACTTTCGCCGGCCCTATCCAATCTGTTTGTAGTTTTGGACAATATCCCTTCTTTCGAGTTGGAGAATAAAACCATACCTGCTCACCATCAGAAAAGGTTTGTGGATGGGATCGCATGTCGTATCTACATTTAGTTGCTTCAGATGATAATTTAAGATGTTGCCTGGCCATATCATGAATTTCCTCTAATGACTGCTGAAGTTTTTTCAAGTAGCTTGATTCATCCGATATGGCAGTAGATGGGTATTGATAAACCAGGTCTATAGGTAACCGGAGCTCACGGCCAAATGTCAAAAGGGCGGGGCTAAATTTTGTTACCTCATGCTCAGCGGAACGGTAAGCGAGGAGGGCCAAAGGTAATAGTTCATCCCAATTTCTCTGATTTCGATCTACAAACTTTGCGAGATAATCCAGCACTGTACGGTTAAAACGCTCCACCATTCCATCGGATTGAGGCCTTAGAGGTGTAGTTCGGGTTTTTTCAATACCAAGTATCTCCATTGTCTTCTGAAATACTTCGGATTCAAAGTTTCTCCCCTGGTCCGAATGTAAGGCGAAGGGGACTCCAAATCTGCAAAAAACTTCATTAACTAAAGCCGTTGCAACTTCCTCAGTTTTTTGGTTTGGGAGTGCAAATGCCTCAGGCCATTTTGTAAAATAGTCCATACATATAACGATATATCGGTTACCTGATATTGTCAATGGCAAGGGACCTAAAACATCTACTGCCATTCTTTCAAAGGGTACTCCTATCTGGCTGGGATTAAGCCTACCCACGGTTTTTCTATGTGGACCTTTTCTGGCTGCACATACGTGACACTCGATGCACCATTGATTAACATCCGCTGATCGTCGATTCCAAAAAAATCTTGTTTTTACCTTGCTTAGGGTTTTACGCTGTCCAAGATGCCCGCCGGTTACGGAGTTATGAAGCTGTTCGATTGCTAGTGACACTAACTTTTTAGGCAAAACAATTAATTTCATTTGCTCGCCTCTATAATTAGTTTGTTTATATTTCAAAATGTCATCCTCAATTAGAAGCAGTTGCCAGATGTGCCAATACGCCTTTATATCGCTAGATTCTCCCCAAATGTCACTTTTTGGTGGCCTTTCCCCGCAGTTTAACCAGGACCGTACCACTGTTAGAGTTTTATCTTCCTTTTGCAATTCTGCGATGTTTTCGGGTACTACTTGAATCGCTAGCACAACTTGGTGATCGTTTTCTTCAGCTTTCGTGCAGTTTTTGCAGTCCCCACATGGCCTTCGAGAAAGTGCATCGGCATTGCCATGACTGGAACCTTTACGATGCTGGATGCTCATGTCATATTGTTGCAATCGTTCTAGCCAACGGGCGATCTGTCCGTCTGGTTCCTTGAAATTATATAACCATCTAAGGGACGCGTGGTCAGTCCGTATTACAAATTTCCGGCCAAAAAGGTAGTGGTGAAAGTGTTTAGTAGCCAGTACTACAGCAAGAAGTTCCCGGCGGGTGACGCAATAATTACGTTCGGCCTTTTGGAGCGATTTACTGTAGTATTCAATCACTAACTCCTTGTTGTCCTGAACTTGACTGAGGACGGCACCTACTGCACAGTTTGATGCGTCCGTGTCCAGTATAAATGGTTTGGACTCATCCGGGAACGCCAGAATTGGTGGAGATAAAAGTTTTTCTTTCAGGTGTTCGAATGACTGTTGGGTATCTGCATTCCACTGGAATTTGTTCCGTTCCTCCGTCAACTTGTTTAATGGATGAGCAATTGTAGAAAAATTCTCCACAAATTTGCGATAGTAGGAGCAAAGTCCTAAGAATGAACGCACTTGTTTTTTATTTATTGGTATAGGCCATTCCTTGACTGCGGATAGTTTTTGAGGATCTGTTTCGAGGCCATTTCTTCCCACTACGTGTCCGAGATAATGCACTCTCGTTTGAAAAAAATTACACTTCTTTGGGCTTAACTTTAATCCAGCTTCTCGAAGACGACTAAAAACAGCTTTTAGGTGATCTAGATGTTCAGATTCTGTTCGCGAATGGACGATGACGTCATCTAAGTACACAAGAACCGACCGCCATGCTATACCAGAGAAAAGACCATCCATTAAGCGTTCAAAAGTAGCAGGCGCATTAGTTAGCCCGAACGGCATTACATTAAACTCGTATAGACCCGAGGAACAAGCAAATGCGGCTTTTGACTTAGACTCTTCGTCAACTTCGACTTGCCAGTAGCCACTTTGCAAATCCATCGTTGAAAACCAGTTTGATCCGTGTAGTGTTGAGAGTATGTCGTCCATCCGAGGCAGCGGATAGGAATCTTTTATAGTGACGTCATTAAGGCGTCGATAGTCAACGCAAAACCTCGTTGAGCCGTCTTTCTTTCGTACCAACACTACAGGAGACGACCAAGGGCTCTGTGATGGTTGAATTACGTTGCGTTGGCTCATATCAGAAATCAAATCTTCCATTTCCTTCTTTTTGGCAATTGGTACACGCCGGGGCAGCTGCTTAATGGAGGCGGTGTCTCCCGTATTTATGTGGTGATAAGTAAGGGTGGTTCTGCCAAAGTCCAATGGCCCCGTCGAAAATACGTCATGGAATTGAATAACCATATCGTCGAACGAGTTGCGGTCTTTTTTACTAATCTCGGAAGAAATATTGAAATTATCGACAGGTGTTGTTTCACAAGAATTGCTCGGATCTAAAACATGCACCTCTTCGAGTTTTCCCACCGCTGTCATAGGGGTTATTTTTACTTCCTCCTCTGTCAGGTTAATTAGTCTTACCGGCAGCGTTTCGGTGGCAGCGTTAACCAGTGTTCTTCCCAAAAGTACGCCACGGGGTAGACTAGATTCATCGCATGTCTCTAGCAGTGATTCAGGGACACTTTCTTTAAAAGCACATTTTGTAGAAATGCAAACATCGGAGCGTGCGGGTAATGTAATGTTTTCTAGAAAATATACCAAATTATTAGACATATGCTCAGGAAGGTGTAATGGCACACAAACACTATTCATTTCAAGGCGTAGTTCTCCAAGATTAACTACGGCTTTTTGCTTCCGCAAAAAGTCTACACCCAGCAGCGAAGGAGTCGTTCCTTTGACTATTAAAAACTCATGACATAGCGGAATATTACCAAGCTGGAATTTGAGTGTTGCTACAAACTCAGCTTTAAACGTCTCGCCACCGGGACCTCGTAGCAACACACTACAAGGACGTTTGGTAGCGGTTGAAGGAACGAACCGCAAATTAACAAGTGAAGCCGAAGCACCAGTGTCAACTATAAACTCTAAAGGTTGATTTTCCACAAGAGCTATGCAATGTAAGCTTTGGTCTCCCCAGGCACCAATGTTGAGCAATACCTCACCGTCAGGCACGCTATAAAGTTTATTGTCTGCATCCGGTAAACTTCCTGGTTCATGGCAATTATCCGCACCGGTGTTAAACGTCGCTTGGCAATTGACCGATTCCTTATTATTGTCGTTGGGAGCCTCAGTGTTATCCATCGACTTGGGCTCCTTCAAGTCGATGTCGGCTCGTTTCCCGACTTATTTTTGCTTCTATGATTTCTCGGCTTGTTATTACGTCGATCCAACCCTTCGGAGTCTACTTCCACGTTGTAGACATTTCGAGGTTTAGTTCTGGTGTCTTGCGCCTGAAGATCCATGGCGGTGCGCATAGCATCTGTTATAGAACTAGGACGGCTAGCCATAACCAAACTCTGAAGGTGTGTGTCATACAAGCCATCGATGAACTGATGCATAACTATTTGGGTTACGACTTCATTAGGCGCCCCCCTAAATGCATTCGTAGACAATCTTTCCAGTTCAGTTGCGTAATCCTGGATTGATTCTTTTGGAGACTGAACGCATTTACGGAAATGACGGTAGCTTGCCTGGGCGTCCAAAGAAAAGCGGTCTCGCATAACCTGCCGTACCTGTTCATACGTAGGGGGAGGTTGGCGAGGAATGGTGCCATACAAACTTAAAGCGCGTCCTCTTAAGTTGGACGTAACGGCTATAAGTGTCTCTGCTGCTGACCACTGATAAAAAATAGCGGCATCTTCCACTTGGCGCTCATAGTCACTCCACGAAGTTGTGCCGTCATAGGTCGATATATAATGGGGTTTAAAAGCTGGTTTGTTAGGAAGGTTATGGGAAGTAATATGGTTGTTCAACAACGGTCGTGCCATGGAAGGTTCCCGACAGATGTTTGGTTGATAATTAAAATGAAGGGGAGGTGCCATATTTAATCCGTTGGGCAAGGATTCCCCCAAAAAAAATTGGTCAAAACGGGGAAAGTTTGTGGTAGAATTACAATTTTCTTCGAACCTTGTTGCCCCTGGATGAGGAACTTGATGATAACTATGGTGAAATAAATTACCTGTGGCAGCGGGCACGTGATTGCCGATCTCGTGTAAACCCGGATTGTTCATGACTGGATTAATTGATTGATTTGGTGGGAGATAACTATGACCGTTCCAGATCGGACGATCACAATTAACTGTCGAAAAATTAATTTGATGGCCGTTCGCAATGGGTACAACGTTCTCTACCCTAGGAACGTTATGACATGCATCAGTATGCCAGGCCGCGCTAGGTGACTGGTGTGCAATAGGCTGATCTGTTCCAGCATTCGCAGTTATGCCATGGTGTGATAAGATCTGGGAAGCAGGCGAAATGGAGCCACGTGAACTATGACTGATACGGGAGGATGGCCGTGATTCGGAGTGGGATGGAGAAGGGTTGGGGAATACTCCTTGGGTCATATACGCAGAATCCAGGGCAGTAGGGGGTCTCCTCTGTCCCATTTCATCGAGTCTCGCGGCCATCGTACTCTCCAGGCATCGAATATTTCTCATAAGCTCTTCATCTCTCTGTCGTTGGCTTTCCATCACTTCATCGATCGTTTGTTGAACCGTTCTAGTTATGGAGTTTAGAAAAGAAGAATTACTGGATCTTTTAGGCATGGTAAGGGCTTCTACAGGAGTCCGGACGTACCCCACATCTGACACCAATGTTGCGAATTCTCTTTATTAAACAAAATAAAAAAAAGGTTGACAATAATTTACAGATATTAAAATAAACAAATACTCGTTTAATATCGTTGTAATTATTGTGCTGCTGCTGCTGTTGATGGTTCCCGAGAGGTGTTGTTTTTGGTTTTTCGTTGGTTCGATCAAAGCGATGATGATGATGACTTAAAAAAAAAAACCATGTGCGAACAACTTGCTTGCTTTACTTCTTAATCAGACTGCCCTTTTTTTACATCTGCAAAAAAAATGCAACCAGAAAAAAAACCATTGGCACACATTCTGCTTTGGTCAATGTCAAACAGGTCACCCACTCCACCAAGCAAAAGAAAACAAAAGAAGAACAGGTTCTCTCCGGACTTCTACTTCCACTTGTTCCATAACAACTCTTTGTTTAACGAGGCGGATAAATTGGATTTACAATCTAATTACGTGAGAGAGCAACAGTAATCCAAAAGTGTGGCTCTCTGTTATGTATGACGTATGAATTCATTTAGTGCTTATTAAGTTCTATGATGATGATAGGTAGGCAATAACAATTCAATGAGCCCATCTCTTTTAAGAGATATATTTAGTGACGAAAACAATTAATGGTGTGTAATTGAATCCGGTTATAATTTTCGTAACAGTATATAAGATTCGGCCCGGCCGAACTTAGCACGCTTTTACTTGTTATTATTAAAGCAGGAAAATTGTGCTTCAAGAAAGCAAGAGACATAAAAAAAATATTTGTTTGGTTTTTTATGTCTTTTGCTACAAAAGTAAAAGTGCAACAAAATCTATTATCACACATGTGCTTGCACCACAAATCATTTTACCTAAAAATTTACCCTCAAATTCCGCACTATATGGGTCAACATGTAGCGGTATGTTGTTTTGGGTTTGTCTTTATAGTAAAATTCTAAACATTTCTTATAAATCTTTTTGTTTTAATGGATTTTTGTTTTGAATCCAAAGACACATTCCATTTGCCACATACGCTTGAAAGATAACAGCGACACATTGTTTTAGGGGGCACCAGGGGAGAACTTTCTTCGTAACGCTGTACTCAAAATATTTCAGGGGAATTCTTTTATGCCATTTTTTTTCGTTTTGTTCTTCTTAAGGAACATTGCAACTTGTGTCTAATTTGTGTTAGGGTTTATTAGTTTTAAGATATTTAACAAATGCCTCCCGTTTTTATTTCAAACAACACTGCGTCCCAGATACGACCCCATGAAAACCATATATGCACCCACATGAGATCATTTAAATCCCATAAATTGTAAAAATTGTCATCTTTTATACACGAAAGAGGGAGGAATAGAAAACGTCTATAAAATAAAACATTTTAAGTGGCTTTATTATTGTTGTGATAAAGAGACAGCTATCAAACTTTCTAGCGTTGACAGCAAGAAGTTGCTCTCTTGTACCATAACAAGAATGACAAATGTCTACATGTGCCTGCTCATAAAGTTTTGGGTTGTTTTCGTAGAAACCAATGTAGCTGTTGATCATTTGATGTCATACAAATTTTCCAATGATAATAACAGAAAATCAATAAAAATGTCAAAGTCTTGGGAAATAGTTTCAATCCTTTCATTTAATGACGAATTTTAAATTTTTGTTTCAATTTCAAAAAAAAAAAAATTTAAAGAGATGTTCATATGTATTTATGTAATTTTTTATAACATTTTATTAAAATTAAAATTTTGATTTTTCTATTTCATCAAAACTTGGTTTTTAAGGAAAATGCGAGCTTTAAAGAAATCTGAACCGGGCCTGCTCCGCTGCTTGTTCTTTTGCTTTATATGTAGCAGGGTTTAGAGTCATTAACGTTTGGGTGTTAGATATACTCCATTACAAAAAGTCTTTAATTCAGCTCGATATTGTCATAATGTTCGATTTAGGGGTGTTTGCGGAGGTGAGGTGGTCCGTTAGACTCTTGGCCCCAGAAAAAAATACCAGCATTGTGCTCTTCTCTCAAATACCATTTATTTAAACCCCATATTGTCATTGAGTTGATGAGGCCTCCTCAAACATTTGGTCCCAAAAAGTGTACTCTTTGGGGGGTGTTTTGGGAATGGGGCGGTGCCCCAAATACACGATCCCACATTTGGATATCAGATTTGTACTATACTCCCAAATACCTTTTGTTGAGCCCATATTGCGATGGACAGTAAATAATTGTTGTTTGTGGGGTGTTTTAGGGAAGGGCTAGACTCCCAATACCTTTCGTTTGAGCCCCAGATTGACGTGGTTGGTAGATATGCCCAATTTAGGGGTGTTTTGGCGAGTGGGGTGGTCCCCCAAACACTTAGCCCTGAAAATATATCTGCATCGTGCTCTACTCTCAAATATCCTCTATTTGAACACCATATTGCCATTGATATCAAATTCGTTTTCCAATCTCAAATACCTTTAATTTAAACCCCTTATTGCAAAAGTCAGCAACTATGACCGGTTTAGGGTATGGGCCCTAAATACTGTCAATATCGAGATCCTAGACCCAAAATTGTCATGGTGAGCAAATACGTCCTATTTGGGCATTGTTATGGGGGTGGGACGTCTCCTAAGCAGTTGGTCCCGAATGTTGATATCAGATTCGTACTCTAATCCCAAATACCTTTCATTTGAGCCCGATATTTCCATAGTCGGCAAACATGACCTGTTTCGGGGGTGTTCTTGGGGATGGGGTGGCCGTTCAGTGACTTGTCCCTAAAAAAATAAAAAAATGTATATCAGATTCGTTTTCTACTCTAAAATACATCTTATTACAGCCCCATATTGGAATGGTCAGCAAATACGTCCTATATGGGTGGTGTTATGGGGGTGGGGTGGCCCCATAGACACTTTTTACCGAATATTGATATCAGATTCTTTCTTTACTTCCTTTCATTTCAGCCCCATATTGCTATGGTCGTAAATTTGTCCTCTTTGGGGAATGTTCTTAGATCTGGATATCAGATTTGTTTTCTAGACCTACACCAAATACCTTTTATTTAAGTCCCATATTGCCATGGTCAGTAAATATATGCTGTTTGGGGAGTTTTTTTAGGGAAGGGGTGACCCCCAGAAACTTGGTCCCACATTTGGATATCAGATTCGTATATTATTCGCAAATATCTTTCATTTGAGTCCCATATTGCCATGGTTGTTAAATATATCCGATTTAGGGGTGTTTTGGAGGTTGGGGTGGTCCCCAAACACTTGGTCCGACAATTGGATTGCAAAAAATTGCAAAATTTGCCCATGAACATTCCATTAAGGAACAGGGGCAAACTTCTCACATATCAATGAGTGCAGTCCGATTCAAGTTTAAGCACAATGATAAGGGGCCTCCTTTTTATAGCCGAGTCCGAACGGCGTGCCGCAGTGCGACATCTCTTTGGCGAGAAGTTTTCCATGGCATAGTACCTCAAAAATGTTGCCAGCATTAGGAGGGGAAAACCACCGCTGAAAATTTTGTCTGATGGTCTCGCCAGGATTCGAACCCAGGCGTTCAGCGTCATAGGCAGACATGCTAACCTCTGCGCTACGGTGGCCTCCCCGACAATTGGGTATCAGAAACATTTTCTAATTTTAAATACCTTTCATTTGAGTCCCATATTGTCGTGATTGGTGTATATATATATTTGGTAAGTTTCGGGGTGGGGCACCCAGCCTAGGTACCCCATCCGGTTTGTAGGTTACTATAAGGAAGCACACAAAATTTCGCTTAAATCGCACCACCCATCTCCGAGATCTGGCGTTTCTGAAAATTAGGGTAAGGAGGGTTCAGATATCAAAAAATGTAGTACCCTATTTTCACCACCAACTGTAAAAATTTCGAGAAAATCGGTTCAGCCGGTTTTGAGTCTATAACACACACAAACAAACAAACCTACAAACAAACACAAATTGATTTTTATATATAACATAAAATTGCTCTTGCTAAAATTTTGTTTGTTTATAATTTTTATAATTTATAATTTGTCAAAATTAAATTTTAATAAGGATTTTTTCGAAATATATTTTATGGAAAATTTCTTCGTAAATTTCATTTCCCTTTACAAAAATATTTTAATATGGAATTTCCCTTTTTTTCACATAAATTTCTTTAACACATTTGCCTTTAAAATGGTCCACGTGGCTCCTATCCACATCCACAAGAAGCAAATCCAATTTACTTAGCATCACCAGGATGAAGAAAAAAAATGCTTC
This sequence comes from Stomoxys calcitrans, assembly GCF_963082655.1. Taxonomy (NCBI): domain Eukaryota; kingdom Metazoa; phylum Arthropoda; class Insecta; order Diptera; family Muscidae; genus Stomoxys; species Stomoxys calcitrans. Next base: position 124,474,618 of record NC_081555.1, read on the forward strand.
TCCTTTGCATTTTAATTTTCTCTTCGCCTAATTGACATCTTCCGCCAACCAAGATTAATATTCTAAAAGTGACAATGTCATGGGTTGGGCTAATTAATTCCCTGAAATGGTGGGCTTAATCAATATTCACTTTTGTAATTATTAAATAAAATAAAATACAACCCAAAACCACAAGCAAATGTTGCCAAGAGTCAGCCAGCTACCCAAGTTGATGATGATAGAGGAGTAGCTCTGCGCGCTCACACACACACACACTCACACACACACAGTGACTTCTTGTTTAAAGCAAAATTATGATGATAGCCTGCTGCAGGGTCTGTGGAGCGGCATATGGATTTTTAAAAAATTCCATTTGAGGCAATTGGCGACAAAACGTTGTTCTTCGGTTATATGTATATACGGCCGTATACCATTTTTTCCAAACCATTTTCCCCCCGACCCCTAAACCATCGCCAATTGCTTATTCACTTCTCAATAGATTTTCATTTTCAATTTAATTTTCTCTGAGGCCCAAATGTTTTAAAATTCACTACGGCAACCGTCGAACGTCGGTCGACTGAACGACGTAAGAATTGTCTTGAGGGCACCATAGTCACAGGAGGTCAACTGTGAAATTCATTTATACGTTTTAATAATTCAGATACTAGCCTCGAATATTGATTGCTGAGGGCATCGAGCGGAAAAACAGCAATTGTTATAGTGTGATGTTGGTGCTGCCACAGAGTTGCCACTAAGAAATAATTCAAGAAATTTTCCGTGAATAGTTTATTAAAATTTTTATTTTTGAAATTCCATTGCAGGATATTGTCCGGCTTTAGACTATTGTATGTCCTGCTGGGTGGTTTTGGGTGTGGGGAGGCCCCTTAGACATCAAGGAACTCATTTTTTATGTCACATTTGTACTCTACTTTTAAATAGCTTTTATTTGATACCCATTTTGCCCGAAGCGATTAAAGTGTCCTGTTGGGTCGTGATGGGGGACCCCCCCGGCACTTAATGTGACATTTTTATGCCGACTTCGTACTCTACTCCAAAATATCTTTCTTTTGATACCCATATTGTGCCAATCGTTAAACATGTCCGTTTGGGTGGGCTATGGGATGGGGCGTCCCCCCAGGTTAATTGACCCCCAAATTTTATACCAATTTCTTGTTTTTGGGGTATCATAAGGTGGCATACAAATTTTACAATTTACAAAATTTATTATATATACAGATGTGTACTCAACTTCCAAATATCTTTCATTTGATACGCATTTTGTCCCAATTGGTAAATAGAGCGCCTCAAACACCATGGAATACTGTTTTATATCAGTTTCATACTCTACTTTTTAATACCTTTCATTTTGTGTCCGTATTGCCCAAAGCGGTGAAAGTGTCCTGTTGGGGGTTTTTTTTTGGCGGTGGAGGACCCCCCAACACTTCTGGTGAAATTTGTATATCAAATTCATACTCTACTCTTAAATAGCTTTCATTTGATACCCATATTGTCCAAATCGGCAACCATGTCCGTTCGGGTGGGTTTTGGGATGGGGCGTTCCCCCAGATTATTGAATGCCTAAAAGTTATACCAATTTCGTGTTTTTGGGATACCACAAGGATTTTTTGAAAATGATGTTAAAGGGGAAGGTTTTTTAATTTTGATTCTATATAAAATTTTGTAGAAATTTTATTTTTAAATTTAATTTTATAGAAAACTAGTCGCACTGGGCCCGTTCCGCTGCGCCTTCTTTAACGCTCTTATACCTTTAACTTGAGCCCTATATTGCTACGGTCGGTATGAAGTCGTGTTTTGGTAGAGTTTAAAGATGGGGACATTTCGCCCCGATTTTAGCTATCGAATTCATTTCATTGAAGCGCGTGGGTTTAAACCCTGGGGAAAATATTGAAAAAATTTTATGTGTTGGATATCCCCTACTAATGTTGGCAACATGTGTGAGTTTCTATGTCATGCAAGTCATGTAAAAACTTCCCATGGAGGTGTCGCACTGCGGGACGCTGTTGGGACTCGGCTATAATAAGGAGGTCCCTTATCATTGAGCTTAAACTTGAATCGGACATCACTTCTTAGGTTAGGTTAGGTTAGGTTGAAAAGAGGGTGCAGATATTAATCCGCCCCATGCCACTACGGACATGCACCTAAGCCAATAATCGGCTTTGTGTGCGTTCTAAAAACTATGAAGTAACCTCTAAAAAGTAAATTTTAAGTTAGGAATTCCGTGCTACTTACAAAATCCTTGATTGTTTTCAATTGGTTCATGTATGATATTGTGTCTCCACATAAGTACCGGTATCTGTTAGACACGCAAGCCGGGCAATGACAAAGGAATTGCGGGGAGTACTTTTTGGGGCTGGGTCTGAATTATCGCATTTGTAAAATTCTTGCTCTACTCCCAAATAACATTCATTTAAACCCAAAATTGCCATCGTCAATAAATATGTACGAGTTGGTGGGCGTTTTGGGGCTGGGGCTGGCATTCCGCCACTTTGCCCTTTTGGGGATGGGGAAACCACCCATTCATTACATGGACTTTTTCTGCCATATTCGTAATCTCCTCCCTAATAACTTAAATTTAAGTCCCATATTGACATGAGTCCAATATGTCTGTTTGGGGATGTTTTGGGCTTGGAGTGGCCCGCTGGGTACTTAGACTAAAATTTTACTACTATGCTCGTATTCTGCTCTCCAATACTTTTCATTTGATACTCACATTGTTCCAAACAATCGCTTGTAATTTTGGGTGGTGTTTATGGGGTAGGGGGGAGGGTGCGCCCCCTTCCGATATCGAAAAATTATATAATTTTTCTACTCTCCAAACCTTTTCATTTGATACCCACATTGTTCCAAACAATCACTTTTAATTTTGGGTGGTGTTTATGGGGTAGGGGGGAGAGTGCGCCCCCTTCCGATATCGAAAAATTATATAACCTAAGTTTCCTTCTAGGCCAACCTAAACGATCTGTTTTGAGTCTATACGAAACAAACAAACAAACAGAATCCCAATAGTCGTGATTCGCTAATATACCCATTAAGGGGGTTTTTGGGGGGTGGGTGGATCCCCTATAATTCGACCTGATTTTGTATGTCAGATTCTTAATCTCCCGAATACCTTTCATTTAAGCCCCATATTAATATGAAAGTTCAATTTCTCAGCTTGGAGTAGTTTTGGAGTAAGGGCGACTTCCTGGGTACTTAGATCCTATTTTTAATACAATATTCGTATTCTACTCTTCAATATCTTTCATTTGACACACATATGGTCCCGATCGGTGCACTTTTGATTTTGGCTGGTGTTTTTGTGGTAATGATGGAGGGTCCGCCCCCTTCCGATATCAACAATATATAAAGCCTAATCCTTTTCTTTCTGGCCATATTCGTAATCTACTCCCGAATAGTTTTCATTTGAGTCCTATTTTGTCATGATCTCCAAATAAACCGATTTTAAGGGGGTTTTGGGGCTGGGACGGCCTCCCAGTCACTTGAACCCAATTTTTAATATGAAATTCGTATTCTACTCCCGAAAACCTTTCATTTGAATCCCATATTGTCTCGATCGCTACAATTTTGTTTTTAGTACTCTAGGGGTAAGGGGGAGGATCCGCCCCCCTCCGATATCAACAAATTATATAACCTATGTTTCCTTCCAAACCACCACCAAACCAAACAATCGACGACGACAAACACAAATTGAGTTTTATACCCACCACCATAGAATAAACTTGATTAGTATACCCCTATACTAATCAAGTTATTCCATTTGTAACACCTCAAAATATTGACCTAGGACCCCACAAAGTATAATCTTGATCGTCTCGACTATCTGAGTCGATCTAGCCATGTCAAGTTTTGTTTCTCTTTCGAGACGAGCTCAATGATTGGAGATTTTCTTTGCAAATGTAGAAGAAAAGCCAGAAATGGCAACACACACCAGCCACTATGGGACGCGCTTCGTCTTCGGTTAGACGACTTTTCAACCATATTAGGTGTGATGGCATTAAAGGGCCGTGTGTTTGTATGTTGTATTTGAATCGTATTAATAGCGTAAACGCATTACCACATTAACCACGCTCGACAACCCTGCTTTTTAGCTGTACTTTTCCCAATGCATGTATTTTTGTGTAATGACAGACATTCTATCTGTGGCAAATTACACTACACCTGATTTTGTTCATCTGTTGGAAGTTGTATTGATGGCTTTGAACGCGAAGACAACGGCAATAGCTCTCGCTGTTGCTCCGTGTGCCCAGGTTCGAATCCTGGCCGGGCTCTGCCGAATTTTGAATTTTTCAAGTTTTTTGCCTGTTAGGGCGTGCTCAATGATTGGAGATTTTCTTTGCAAATGGAAAAGGAAAGCCAGAGATAGCAACACACGCCAATCACTATTGGACGCGTTTCGTCTTTGCTTAGAAGACTTTTTAACCAAATTAGGCGTGATGGCTTCAAGGGCCGTTCGTTGGTATGTTATATTTGAATCGTATTAATTGCGAAAATGCCTCTATCATACAATTACCATATTAACCACGCTCGACAACCCTGTCTATTAGCTGTACTTTTTTCCAATGCATGTGTTTTTGTGTAATGACAGACTTTGTTTTCTGCAACAATTACACTACATCATGGTACACATGATTCGGTGCATCTGTTGGAAATTGTATTGATGGCTTCTAACGCTAGACAGCGGCTCTCGCTGTTGCTCCGTGCGCCCAGGTTCGAATCCCGGCCGAGATCTGCTGATTTTTTTCATTTGCAAGTTTTTTGCCTGTTGGGGCGATTGTCATTAAATTTCGCAATTTTTGTTTGTTTCTCTTTCAAGATGAGCTCAAAGATCGGATATTTTCTTTGTAAAAGGAAAAGGCGAAAGTGAGAAAGAAAGTGGTTGGTGTGTGTTGCTATCTCTTTTCTTTTCCATTTGCAAGGAAAGCCAGAGATAGCAACACACACCAACCACTTTCTTTCTCACTTACGCCTTTTCCTTTTACAAAGAAAATCTCTGATCATTGAGTTCGTCTCGAAAGAGAAACAAGCTCAAATTGTGAAGTTTAATGATCTTCGCCCTAACAGGCAAAAATCTTGAAAATGGAAAATTTTATTTCTATAGAAAATTTTGTCAAAATGTAATTTCTATAGAAAATTTTGTCAACATTTCATTTCTGTTTTTTTATTGTTGACCTTTTTAATCTCTGCAATTTATTTTTTAGTTTCGGCTATAGATCCACTAAAACATTCTTTGGTGTTTTTCTTTATTTTTATAAATAATTTTGACAAAATTTCATTTCTATAGAAAATTTTGGCAACAAAGAAATTTTAAATTTTTTTTTGCAAATTTGTATTCCTATAAAAATTTTTTCTAATTTTATTTCTATAGAAATTTTAATAAAATTATCTTTTTATAGCAAATTTTTATTAAAAAATGTTAGTAGCATTTTAAATTTTGTTTAAATTTAGTTTTTTTTATTTATAAATGGCAACACTGTCATTAAGTAACGGCGGAGAGTATTGAATTCAAGAACGTTTTGATTTCATTAGCCTTACAGTTTCATATTCGATGTTTTCTTCGATGGACACAAACAAACAAACAAACAATCAAACAAGTGCTGTACATATGTGTGGGTGTGAATGTTTACTTTGTTTCGATAACAATTTCAGATTTTGTATTCATTTAGCCTTAGTCCCAAGTCCTAAGACTTTTGTTTAATTCTGGCTGCAAGTGAAATTACCATGCTTTGGCCCATCATTAATTTAGGGTCTGAACTGGTGGGCGTTTTAATAACTATGCCAAATGGTCATGGTATTATGTCTGAAGCAGCAGGTAATTAGTAGTCGCTTCAGAATGCCGCAGACTAATGAAATGTTTATGCTGTTGACACTCTCATGGGGGGCAATTCGAGGAATTTGTGCATTAATTGTTATTCATGTGGATTTTCATGGTAGCATTTTTTCATAATTTTTTTGTTTTGGTAATTATTTCAACACATTATTAACATTAAATTAATAATTTCCCCTAATTTTTTTGTTTCGTTGCAGGTATGTGTCATGGGATTAGCATTAACATTTCCATAGCAATCGGTTTGATTGATTTGATGGGTAAGAGTGTTACCATTTGTGAAACTATGAACAGGGATTATTTTAAAAAAAAGCTTTACAATAATTGAAAAGGAAGGTGTGTCGGTCATTAAGTTTTCGTGCTGCTCCCAAAAACATTGAAAAAGTTTCGAAACCCTCTGCAGATGGCTTTACATTTCCGAGTTCAATACGTAAATAGTGGGAGTGTTCAATTATTCAGTTTACATGTTACATGGATAATTCATTCATCGTAAAATAAATCAAACAAACTTATTTTATAAAATCCCGATAACATACAAAAAAATAAAATTTTAAAAAGTTTAAATTTGTCCTTAGAGAAAATTTCATAGAAATTTTGTCTTTAGAGAAAATTTCATAGAAATTTTGTCTTTAGAGAAAATTTCATAGAAATTTTGTCTTTAGAGAAAATTTCATAGAAATTTTGTCTTTAGAGAAAATTTCATAGAAATTTTGTCTTTAGAGAAAATTTCATAGAAATTTTGTCTTTAGAGAAAATTCCATAAAAATTTTGTCTTTAGAGAAGATTTCATAGAAATTTTGTCTTTAGAGAAAATTTCATAGAAATTTTGTTTTTAGAGAAAATTTCATAGAAATTTTGTCTTTAGAGAAAATTTCATAAAAATTTTGTCTTTAGAGAAAATTTCATAGAAATTTTGTCTTTAGAGAAAATTTCATAGAAATTTTGTCTTTAGAGAAAATTTCATAGAAATTTTGTCTTTAGAGAAAATTTCATAGAAATTTTGTCTTTAGAGAAAATTTCATAGAAATTTTGTCTTTAGAGAAAATTTCATAAAAATTTTGTCTTTAGAGAAAATTTCATAGAAATTTTGTCTTTAGAGAAAATTTCATATAAATTTTGTCTTTAGAGAAAATTTCATAGAAATTTTGTCTTTACAGAAAATTTCATAGAAATTTTGTCTTTAGAGAAAATTTCATAGAAATTTTGTCTTTAGAGAAAATTTCATAGAAATTTTGTCTTTAGAGAAAATTTCATAGAAATTTTGTCTTTAGAGAAAATTTCATAGAAATTTTGTCTTTAGAGAAAATTTCATAGAAATTTTGTCTTTAGAGAAAATTTCATAGAAATTTTGTCTTTAGAGAAAATTTCATAGAAATTTTGTCTTTAGAGAAAATTTCATAGAAATTTTGTCTTTAGAGAAAATTTCATAGAAATTTTGTCTTTAGAGAAAATTTCATAGAAATTTTGTCTTTAGAGAAAATTTCATAGAAATTTTGTCTTTAGAGAAAATTTCATAGAAATTTTGTCTTTAGAGAAAATTTCATAGAAATTTTGTCTTTAGACAAAATTTCATAGAAATTTTGTCTTTAGAGAAAATTTCATAGAAATTTTGTCTTTAGAGAAAATTTCATAGAAATTTTGTCTTTAGACAAAATTTCATAGAAATTTTGTCTTTAGAGAAAATTTCATAGAAATTTTGTCTTTAGAGAAAATTTCATAGAAATTTTGTCTTTAGAGAAAAATTCATAGAAATTTTGTCTTTAGAGAAAATTTCATAGAAATTTTGTCTTTAGAGAAAATTTCATAGAAATTTTGTCTTTAGAGAAAATTTCATAGAAATTTTGTCTTTAGAGAAAATTTCATAGAAATTTTGTTTTTAGAGAAAATTTCATAGAAATTTTGTCTTTAGAGAAAATTTCATAGAAATTGAAATTGAATTTTCGAAAGAAAAATTTTAGATAAATCTCATTTCGAGACTGTGGCGGTTGCTGTGTTTGAGGACAATAAGTCATTGGTCTTCACTGATGGCTCCAAAACGAAGTTATTTACGGGTTTAGGCATCTACTCCGACGCACTCAATATTGGTAAGTGCACAGTCTTTCAGACAGAGGTATGTGCCATTTCTGGGAAGGATTTTATGGCGGCGCTCAAGGCTTTGGGTACGAGGATGCTGTGGTGTGGTGGAGGACCACAGGGCTTGAAACTGTGAAACGTGTTTGGTGTTCATCATCATAACAAGAAACTCAGCTGGGAGCTACCGGTCGCGTTCACAGGATGGTGATAGTGGGAAGCTTCGTGTACCGTGAAGCTGCAATTATAGTCGCGGACAATCAGCGATATCGAGTGGAGAGTCTCAGTCTCAGTGGGGCGGCACCGGCTTTTTTCCTAAATACTGAGAGTCTTTTATACTCGATATGACAAGGGGAGTTATTAGCGCCTTTATATAACCAATGGTCATGACATTCCAGCGGCGATCGGTCCCATATACCGAAACGAGATTGCTCACCTTGGAGCTTGACGATTGCTGCCTCCACATACGGAAATGTGTGTGGTCGAAATGCGTGGCGTTTTGTTAGGAGTCCCTGTGTGGACTCGGAGTTTATAATTTGGAGCTGAAATGAGTTTTCGACCATGATGACATTCCAGGAAATGAGGATTCGGAGAAAGGCTCTTGGACGGGTTCGTCTGCATCGAACGATTCAATCATTTGGCGAGCTACTGAGCACAGTCGAGAGAATAGCCAATGAAGAGTCAGTGTCGAAGTGCGACTCGGTAAATGGGTAACGGACTGTTAGAATGTTCTGGCGTGCCATCGACCGGAGCAGGTCGAAGTAGTTATTAGCGTTCGATAGAAGTTCGTAAGAGGATCTCGTGGCTTAGGCCTTATGGGGACGCACAATCACCTCTGCAGTATTTTTCTTAATAAGGAGGAGATTATCAGGCAACCTGCTTGGCTCATTTACGTGTCCGCAAGGTCACAGGTTCGCCTTTTTGGGCACGCGATTTTTCTGCAATCTACGCGATCTTGCCTTAGGGAAGTCTTCTGGCATTCATAGTCGGTACGGGATGGTTCCAACTGGATGTGTGATGTGATTCGGCGCGAGAATGCAAATACGTGCGTTCGTGAAGGATAGATGTTTACCCCCCGGTCTACTCTTCCTTCTTCTTTTGTCGTGAATAACCCAGGGCTGCGGTGTCTAACCCTTAGGGTCGGAGTCGGATTATTAATCCGGAGTCGGAGAGCGGTTCGGAGTCGAGGAAAACGTGCTCAACTCCGAACCAATCTCCGACTCCGACCCAAAAATCCGACTTCGATCCAATCTCAAAAACTCGACTCTGGTTGACTCCGCAGCCCTGGAAAGACCTCGTAATGCGAACTGAGTACTAGCGTTTTCTTCACTTTCTTTCTCTCTAGGGTATCACAATGAGCCAGACTGGCCTCCGGTGAACTAACCTATGATGAGCTTCTAACTCCTAAACCCTAAACCCAGTCTAAGGCTGCTATTAGCTTTTTCTCATCATCCATTGTATCCGAATTACAAAGATCCTGCGTTAGTTCTTAATCTCTCTATTATATTTTCATTCCATGATCTCCCTAGTCGCTGACACTACTTGACCTCTCCCGAAATGGGATAGCTGTGAACACCACACGGGTTGGAACAATGTGGTTCGGTCTGTGTAGTGTTTAGTGCTGTCACGAGAAGCTTAACTGCGAGCTACCGGGCGCGTCCACAGGTTGCGGATAGTGGAATGCTCCATGCGGAATAGCTGCAATGGCAGTCGCAGACAATTAGCGTTATCGAGTGGAGAGTCTCAGTGAGAGGCTGGGTGGCACCGGCTCTTGCACAAGCACTGATTACTTATGATGCTCGATATGACAATGCGGGTTATTAGTGCCTTTTAAGAACCAATGATTAATAACCAGGGCGCCCTGGTAGCCGAGTTGATGGCATACCTGGATTTCCAGTGCAGGCGTCGTGGGTTCGATTCCCGCCAGTAGCCTTGGTCTGTCGCTACTGTGGTATCACAATGGACCTAACATTGTCTAAGTGAGTCTGTAAAAGACTGCCACTCTTACCTAACCTAACCTTAACCAATGGTTCGGAAGGAGCTTGCTCACCTACAGGATCTTGACGAGGATCGCAACCTCCACACAAAAATGTAGCTACAAAAACAACAAAAACTACTTGACCTCAGTCTAGCTTCACGACAATGTTAGCATATGGGATTAAATTCGTATCTTCCTTGTTGAAATCAATTCGGAACTCCGTAAAGTTCATCCATTGGATGATATAAGGTTAGGTTCCCGTGTGGCCCAGATTTGCCATTATCGACCTTTTCTCCATGTTTTAAAATGGCCCCTCAATATCCAGGAAATAAGTCTTGCGGAGGCCACCGTAGCACAGAGATTAACATGTCCGCCTATGAGGCTGAACGCCTGGGTTCAAATCCTAGCCTGTTGCCTTATGGCGACATTTGTGAGGTACTATGCCATGTAAAAACTTCTCTCCAAAGAGGTGTTGCACTGCGACACTCCGTTCGGACTCGGCTATCAAAAGGAAGTCCTTTATCATCGAGCTTAAACTTGTATCGGACTGCACTCATTGATATGTGAAAAGTTTGCCCCTGTTGCTTAATGGAATGTTCATGGGAAAATTTGCATTGCAAGTCTTGCTGTATGCTTTTGTCGGACGGACGTCTCGACCACTTAAACCACTTTCTGTGGGGACGTTTTTACAAATGTCAGTCTTTGTTTTGAGTAAAATCGATGACAAACTGATGAACCTGTTGTCATACGTCGTTTTGTGCTTTCATATCATATCATGCCAAGTTAAAATCCGTTCCAGCCATGACAGTGCAATTTTGATGAATTCCTGTATAAATATTGGGTTGAATCCGCACCATGTGGTTTATTTAAAAAGGTGAGAGGTGTGTTCTTTCCAACTGTATTTTCTTCGTAATCAATGCACTCGATGTGAACATCCACATATTAGCTCCTTTGATTATAGCGATATTGAGATCGACGTCCTCATGCTAGCTGATTAGAAAATGCGTTTGCCTCAGAAGTTCCATCGTTTTCTGGGTGACCTCGGTAAAAGTCTTATTCCTCCATTGGAAGATGTTAGGATGGATCCCCTTGTGTTTTGTTAGAACTTAAAGCGATGAACGACTAAAATTCCTTTAGTCTTTTTTCGCATTGAGGTTTCACATTTCTTGCCGGAACCATCGGCATCCGATTCGGTCGACATAAACTTCTGAAGAATACATGACGACCGCACTACCTTTGAAAAATACGTGACGCCCACACTACCTATTCTTCGTCCAGGATAAAATCACCAGCAGATCACCGACCTCCGCTGCTTAAAAATGTTTGTTTATACAAATTCTGCTGTCTTCAGGTTAGAGTGCCAGTCTCTTAACCGATTCACTTATACAAATGTAGTGCATTGTGTTACCACAGTAGCCTTAGACTAAAGCCTATTATGGGCTTTAGTCTGAGGCTACTAGTAATCCGAGCATGGTACCAACTTTTCTACCGGGCGCTGTATCTCCAGGTTATCCTTGGTAAAAGTCCCTCTGCCTTTGTACCACTAAACCTAACTAAGCCAATTAGTTAATGCACATAATCTATGGCTTATTATTACACATGATTATTTTATGTCAACTTTACTGCAATACAAAAGTTTTGCACTTGCCCCCGAAGAATGCCATACAACTTGGGTGCTTCTTCATGAAATATTAAAAGAGATATACACAAAATAACTGCAATCTTAAAATGTCGACAATCTGTTTTGCCCTGCAAAAACAAAACAACACAAAACACAACATCTTAAATTGAGCAAATCTTTGCTAAACTCATTGCATAAGCAACAACAAAAAGTATCCCAAAATCCTTTTTTTCCGTATGATGGCATTCTGGGTATTCATTCAAATATTCATACATATTTAAAAAGTTGTGATATCCCAACACCAAAACAACGGTGACCAAGCAAGCAGGCAAGCAGTATACGAAGATCCCCAAGAAAAAGAGACCTTACTTTCTGTTTTTCTTTTGTGACAAATGACCATCCTAAATACCGAGATGTGTACTTTTGTAAAAAGATGTTGACCTTTTTGTGTTGTTTCATCTGGTTGATAAACATGTTTTGTTACTGGCCTTTCCTTTTTTCCCCTACTCTCTCAATATCAACGTTGAGTGTTGTTTTTCCTGCAGTGTTTTTGTTTATCTTCATTTCCTCCTCCCCCCCCCCCACTTTTCTGAAGGGCTGTGGAAAAAAAGTAACAAAAACAAATACCCATCTTCACTTTGTCATAATTTCAAGTGAGTGTTGGAGTGTCAGACAAGCAGCAGCAACAACAACAAAATCTACAACAACTTTCATAAGAAATTATTCAGAGGACATACAGTAGCATAACCTACAGCATTGCATATACACTCTTTCTCTCCTACTCTCCTTCTCTCTTAGGTAGTTACTTACACATACCACTACTCATCTAATCTCTGTCAAATGCTTGAAAATTAAAAAAAAAGAAAAATTCCAAGTAAAAATCTTTAATATGTCCTGAAACTGATGTTACTGGAAGTCTGTGTCCAAGTCATACCATTCATTTACTCCATGTATTTGTGTGTGTGTGTGGGTGCGGGTGTGTGTGTAGCAACCTTGACTAATCCCTGACATAAGTACAACTAAGGGCAGCAGAGCCATTCTTACCAAGTACCTGGCATGAAAACCATGTGCACAACAAATTGGCCATGCAACATGACTTTAGTATAGCAGAGATTGTGTGTTTGGGTACATTTGACTTTGTCTCTCTGGCTGTTTCTCTTTTTTTTTGTCTGCATATCTGTCTGTCCGTCAGTATGCTCTGTGTTCGTTGTCTCCAAAGGCACGTCCCTTGTATTTATAACATTTTGTACTTCCTTAATGGAAGAGATTATGGTGTTTTCCACGAATTAGGCAGAATATAGTTATGCGGTTTTTTACTTGTGATGCCTACCTTTTTTCAGTAGGTGGACGATGCAAGGTAAAACGAAGTAAGGATCCCAAAGCCCTACGGTCTTGTGTGATTGATATAAAATTTCTCACCCTAAGTTCCTTGAGAGATTTCTCTTCTTGGTCCTTAAAGTCTGGGACTATTGGTTTTCTGTGTCTTCGTAAGAGAATTTAAATCCCAATTTCTCACACAATACACTCAACAAATCTTGTATGTGACGGGATAGGATATCTCCTATTTTTTGTTTGACACATACTCTCTGAACTTCTTTCTCTTGGACTGGCAGTATAATGAAGTTTCAACATTCTGTTGGATAATTTTCGCGGCAACTAAGCTATAGTATTCCAGGTCTAACAGCGCGCTTTGTTTGTTCTTGAAAATGTAATTCAGTTGGCAATCCGTCGGCACCTGCTGCCTCATTATTCAATTATGCAGCATAATAAACCTTCAACGATATGTTTGCAAGTTTTTTTTAGCCAAATTCTACAAAAATCCTGAAAATGTATTTCAATTGGTTATCCATCGGCACCCGCTGCCTCTTTATTCAATTCTACTGAATTAGGCAGCAAAATAAACCTTCAATGATTTGGTTGCAGTTTTTTTTAGCCAAATCCCACAAAAAGGTGAGCTACTCACCTTTAAGCATGTCTTCTCAGATCTTTAAAATACAATTCAGCTGGCAATCAATCGGCTCCTGCAGCCTCATATTTTCTCAGCAAGGTGTTTGGTTTTTTCCTCACTTTCTTAATTCCGCCTCTAAAGATTATCTCTGGGTATCTTCGTAACCTCTAAAAAGTGATTTCATATCCTTGGGACACTTTTTATACCCACCACCCTGGGGTAAAGGGTATTTTCATTTCATCATACCGTTTGCAACACATCGAAATACAAGTATTCCTTTCCGACCCTACAAAGTATATAAATTATTGAACCCCGCAAAATTCTTAAAAGACTAGGTAGCTGATCGTGTGTCGATTCCCGCCAGAAGCCTTGGTCTGTCGCTACTGTGGTATCACAATGGACTTGGAAAATTGTCTAAGTGAGTCTGTAAAAGGACTGCCACTCTTACTTAACTTAACCTAACAAAATGCAACGTTTTTTGCCCATGAACATTCCATTAAGGAATGTTCTATAAGCAAACTTCTCACATATCAATGAGTGCTGTCCCATTCATGTTTCAGCTCAATGATAAGGGAACTCCGTGGAAGATGAAGATAGGCCAATTTAACGCACCACGTTTACTCAATATGACGATTTCGATATCTGACAAGGTCAAATACTTAGGTGTGATCTTGGAAAGGAAACTGAATTGGAAGTGTCACATTCAGGTTTAGGCTCACAGATGTTGGGCACTATGTAGACGGCCCGTAGGCTGGAAATGGGGCCTGAGTCCGAGGATAGTCCACTGGCTCTACAGGAGCGTGATTAGACTAATACTTACTTACGCCTCAGTAGTTTGGTGGACTGCTATGGAGATAAAGTTAACGCACCACGTTCCCCAATATGACGATTTCCATATCTGAGAAGGTAAAATACTTAGGTGTGATCTTGGACAGGAACCCTATTATTGCCGTCTGGAAAATCAAGTTACACGGATATATCAAAGCTAGAGGACCGAGTAGGCCTGGGGGTCTACATTGAGAACCCAGGGACTGAGATCTGTTTTAGACTGCCTGACCATAATTCGGTCCTGCAGTTGGAGATCCGGAATGCGTAAGGTGGTGTGGTGCTAACGTGAGGACTTTAAGTGAGAACATCTCTAGTAAAATGCCCATAAGGGCTATAACCACCAGGACGGTAAGGTCACGAACAGTCTTGAAGTTTAAGAAGGAGATTAACGCTGAGTTTAAGAAGGAGATTAACGGTCTGAGGATGGCAAAATCCGTAACGTTTGGGTGCTGAGACAACGTAGTAAGAGGGAATGAAAGGGCAGACGATTTGCCGGTGAAGGCCAGAGGACTGCCGTCAATAATCTTAATTAACCCAAAGCCTTTTGCTTCGACGCAGTCCGAGTTAAGAGCGACATGGGCATGCAACACTGTGGAACAGCGAAACGTTTGGTATGACGGCGAAAATCCTATGGGGGGATCCAGATCATGAGAAGACGAGGCTATTGCTGAAAGGAAGTAACTGGGAGGTCAGTATAGCTATTGGTATAAATGCGGGATACATAGGACTACGACCTCACTTATGCGGGAAGATGATGAGACGTTGGAGCATTTCCTTTGTCAATGCCCTGCTTTCGCGTCTAACAGATACCGGCACTTAGGTGGGGACATAATACCTGACATGAACCAACTTAGGGGAGTGGCATAGAAAACAATTAAGGACTTTGTAAGTTATAAGGGGTTCCTAACATAGATTTTCTTTTTCCAATTTAATTTTTTTTTTTTGTATTTAGAGCGCACAACAAGCTGATTACTGGCTAGGGTGTATGTCCATAGTGGCATGGGTCGGATTAATATCAGCAACCTCTTTTCAGCCTAACCAAACCTGACGTGCCAGTCTTGATCATCACGAAAGAAGCACGGCCCAATGACGCCACCGGCCCATAAACCGCTCTCAACCGTAATTATTTTGGGATGCAATGATGACCCATGGAGTACGTGTGGATTCCTGTCTGACCAATAACGCATGTTTTGCTTATTGACAAACCTATTCAGTCAGAAATTAGCCTCATGGTTGAAGCTCCTAACGTTGAGGCCACTGACTCCAAATTTCGGTAACAAATTTTAATTATTTTGACTCGTTATTGGCTCGTATGTCTTTCCATCATGAAATGGCAATCCTTGCTGAAGAGAAACGTCAAAGCGATTATTTCGTGGTGTTACAAAAGGAATGACGAAATTTGTATACTCCTATCTTATTTATTATGGAGGATATGAAAAATCTTTGGGAGTAGACTACAAATCTTTCACCCAAATATAGAGTTATGTTGATACAGGAAGGATCAGTGAGTCTTTTAGTATGATGTATCTAAGTTGTTGGGCTTTTTAAAGCGAGCTGGATGGTTCAACGGTAGGAACATGAATGGATTTTCCTTCTCCAGTTCCTGTGCTATCACTACGGATGAAAGAGTCTAAGTGGGTCTAATGGCAGACTGCTACTTAAACCTAACCTATCCAATGTGATGACCCTATGACATGATTTTCAATCATTCTGCTTCATTAAACCCTTGCTGGTAATGAAAACAAAAATTGCACCATATTTCGTTTCTACGCGTGAACTTCTTATTCGGCTTAAGAAGCCCCATACATAGTGTGCATATAACTTCTTCCTTAGCAAGTTAGTACATTTATAATGTTACCCATATTTTTATACCAACCACCATAGGATGGCGGTATACTAAACTAATTATTCCGTTTGTAACACCTCGAAACATTGATCCACGACCCCATAAGCTACATATATTCTAGATGTCCGTTAGTCTGCGGAAATCACTATAGCAGCCGAACGAATAAAGATATCCGTTTGAAATTTTGCACAGAGAATACTTATCGATTTAGGTCATTGGCGATTGAAGTGGGTCATATCGGTTCGGATTTGTAGATAGCCAACATACAAAACGATCCCTAGAGGTTAGCATGTCTGCCTATGACGCTGAACGTCAGGGTTTAAATCGTGGCGAGAACATAATACAAAATTTTCAGCGCTGGTTTTCTTATCAGAGTGCTGACAACATTTGTGAGGTACTTTGTCATGTAAAACTTCTCTCCAAGGAGGTGTCGCATGTTCGGCAAGCCGTTCGTACTTGGCTATAAAAAAGGAGGCCCCCTATCATTGAACTTAAATTTGAATCGGACTGCACTCATTGATATGTGAGATGTGCGCCCTTATTCCTTAGCGGAATGTTCATAGGCGAAATTTGCAAATTTTACAACCCTTAGGGCCTACATTTTCAGCCTTCTGTAACGACTTCGAACAAACTTGTCGTGTACGGTCAGAACCGGCTTATAAACTGATATAGCCCCCATGTAAGTCTATTCCCAGTTTTGACTTCCTGAATCCCTAAATGCCTTAGTTATCGTCCGATTTGGCTGAAATTTGGCCCAATAACTTTTGTTCGGATTTCAAATATCCGTGCCTAGTAAGATCCGAATCGTTGCATTAACTTGTATAGCCTACGTATAAACCCAAAACCCTGTTTTGGCTTCTTGAACCGTCTCAGAGGGCTCAATTTTCATCCCATTTGATTGAAATTTGGTACAAAGACTTCTGTTACGACTTACAGCATCTGTGCCAAGTATGATCCCAAGGGGTCAATATAGGCCTACTAGAATACCAATGGGTACACAAGACTCGGTCCAACAGAACTTAGAACATTTTTTTACACACCTCACCATAGGATGGTTAAAGGGTCCTTCCTTCCGTCCGTCTATCAAAAGCACGCTAACTTTCGAAGGAGTAAAGCTAAACGCTTCAAATTTTGCACAACTACTTCTTATTAGTGTAGGTCGCTTGGGATTGTAAGTGGGCCATATCGGTCCATGTTTCGATATAACTGCCATATAAACCGATCTCGGGTCTTGCCTTGATGAGCCACTAGAGGGCGCAATTCTCATACGATTTAGCTGAAATTTTGCATGAAGTGCTTCGTTATGACTTCCAGCAACTGTGATAAGTATGGTTCAAATCGGTTCAGAACCTGATATAGCTGCCGTATAAACCGATCTTGGATCTTAACTAGAGGGCGCAATTCTCATCCGATTTGGCTAACATTTTGCATGAGGTGTTTTGTTATGACTTCCAACAACTGTGCTAAGTAAGATTCAAATCGGTCAATAACCTGATATAGCTGTAATATAAATCGATCTTGGATCTTGACTTCTTGAGCCACTAGAGGGCGTAATTCTTATCCGAATTGGCTGAAATTATGCATAAAGCGTTTTGTTATGACTTCCAACAACTGCGCTAAGTAAGGTTAAAATCGATACATAACCTGATATAGCTGCCATATTAACCCATCTTGGGTCTTGACTTCTTGAGCCGCTAGAGGGCACAATTCTCATCCGATTTGTCTGAAATTTTGCATGAAGTCTTTTGTTATGACTTCCAACAACTGTGCTAAGTAAAGTTCAAATCGGTAAGTAACCTGATATAGCTGCCATATATACCTATCTTGGATCTTGACTTCATGAGCCAATAGAGGGCGCAATTCTCATCCGATTTGGCTGAAATTTTGCATAAAGTTGTTCGTTATGACTTCCAGCAACTGTGCTAAGTAAGGTTCAAATCGGTCCATAACCTGATATAGCTGCCATATAAACCGATCTGGGATCTTGACTTCTTGAGCCACTAGAGGGCGCAATTCTCATCATTGGCTGAAATTTTGCTTGAAGTCTTTTATTATATTATAGCTGCCATATAAACCGATTTCGAATCTTGACTTCTTAAGCCTCTAGAGGTCGAATTTCTTATCCGATTTTGCTGAAATTTTATACAACGACTTCTCCCATGACATGCCGAATAGGGTCTTAATCGATCTATAGCCTGATGCAGCCCCCAATATAAACCGGTTTCCCGATTATGCTTCTTGAGCCCCTACAAGGCGCAATTTTTACCCGAATGGACTGAAATATTACCCAATGACCTCTACTATGGTCTTTAACATTAAATTCTCTTATGGTCAGAATCGGACTATAACTTGATACATCTCCAATAGAACAACAATTCTTATCTAGTATTCTTTGTTTTTCTGTTGTTTTCCATAGATACCGCGCAAATAACTCGACAAATGCGATCCATGGTGGAGGGTACCCAAGATTCGGCTCGACAGAACTGAGCACGTTCTTCTTGTTTAACACTTTTTTTTTGTACATGACCAACGGCATTGTCAACTCTATTATTATTTGCACTACGCATGCAGCCTTCCAGTTGAAGTTACTGCCTTGGTGTGCACATGGTGTGTCCGTGCTGCATGTCCTTTTTGTCATGTTTTTGTCGTCGGAGTATTGTTGCTAAATAGTTTTCTTAAATATATTTAGTTAGAACCATATGTGACAGTAATTTCAAATAATTCAACATAAATTGTTGTATGTGAGAACAGACACATGCACTGAAACACACACACACACACCCACATACTATAGAATTAATGCTAAAGACATGGACCATTAACACTAGGAAAAGAGAAGGTCATGCAGAAAGGATAGGATTTTTATTTTTTGGTTTCTACACAATGTAGTAGTAGTCCTGCATTCAATGCTTATTTAAAAAGTATGCTTGAGAATGTAACATTTTCGTTGGGAGAAAATGTTGTCAAAGCAAATGGCAGGCGAAATGCGTTGTTGTTGAATATTAGATGTTTAAATGTGGTCATACTTAGATGTCATAGTCGTTGAAGGTTTTATTTTTAAGTTTTCTTAAAATTCCAAATATGGTTCACAGATGGGAATAACATTTTCGCAGAATAAGCATGAGATTATCTAGACTAATTATGGGATTTCCGGAATAAAGAAAACAAAAAAATCATAATTTCTTTGGTTGACAGTTCCTTGGAAGTCAAGTATAACAGAATAAAAGAAAAAGAAGATTAAAAATTATATGATTAATAAAAAATAAACTTTTTGTATTCTCTATGTATTCCATTTATCACTGAATGTCTTTGCAGTTTTTATTTATTTTTTTGTTTTTTTTTTATGAACTTCATGAACATTTAAAGCTGCCCACAATGTAAACAATTCCTTTCTTTGGAAAACCTCATTTCGCGGCATGTTTTTGTTGTGCCGAGCCGCAATTGTTTACATTTTGTTTGGGTTTATTTTTCCCCATAGGGTTTGATATATTTTTGTGGTTTCTTGTATGGCAATACGCATTGTATTTGTATTTCTGTTCTATTTTCCAACATTTGTAAGCCAATTATAGTCGATGCCAATATAGTACATAGTTGGAAGCGGCCGAAAAGGGATATTATGGCTGGAATATATGGACCACAAGTTGTTTAAATATGAAGAGATTTGTTACATAATTGGACATCTGGTATAGGTCTCTTGTTAGACTAAGGTGTTTGACAGGTATTCCTTCCACATGTTATAAGAGATCTCAATCAAATGATTTTTCTGCAAGAAATTTGCATGCCAAAATTTACTAAAGAAATTTTCAGAGTGAAAATTTACTAAAGAAATTTTTAGAGTGAAAATTCACTAAAGAAATTTTCATAGTGAAAATTCACTAAAGAAATTTTCATAGTGAAAATTTACTAAAGAAATTTTCAGAGTGAAAATTTACTAGAGAAATTTTCAGAGTGAAAATTTACTAAGGAAATTTTCAGAGTGAAAATTTACTAAGGAAATTTTCAGAGTGAAAATTTACTAAAGAAATTTTCAGAGTGAAAATTTACTAAAGAAATTTTCAGAGTGAAAATTTACTAAAGAAATTTTCAGAGTGAAAATTTACTAAAGAAATTTTCAGAGTGAAAATTTACTAAAGAAATTTTCAGAGTGAAAATTTACTAAAGAAATTTTCAGAGTGAAAATTTACTAAAGAAATTTTCAGAGTGAAAATTTACTAAAGAAATTTTCAGAGTGAAAATTTACTAAAGAAATTTTCAGAGTGAAAATTTACTAAAGAAATTTTCAGAGTGAAAATTTACTAAAGAAATTTTCAGAGTGAAAATTTACTAAAGAAATTTTCAGAGTGAAAATTTACTAAAGAAATTTTCAGAGTGAAAATATACTAAAGAAATTTTCAGAGTGAAAATTTACTAAGAAATTTTCAGAGTAAAAATTTACTAAAGAAATTTTCAGAGTGAAAATTTACTAAAGAAATTTTCAGAGTGAAAATTTACTAAAGAAATTTTCAGAGTGAAAATTTGTTAACGAAAATTTCACCGCCTAGGGCGTTGGGGATTACAAATGGGCCATATCGGTTCAGAATTAAATAAAGCTCCTATATCAACCGATTTCCCGATTTGACTTCTTGAATGCCTGGAAGGAATTGTTGTCCGATTGAGTTGAAATCTTGCACGTAGTGTTCTGTTACGATTTTCAGCAATCATGCCGAGTATGGTCCGAATCGGCTTATAGCCTGATATATCTTGCATATAGCCGATCTCCCGATTGGATTTCTAAATCCCATAGAAGCGGCAATTAATGCCCAATTAAGCTGAAATTTTGCACTAAGTGTGCCACTACGACTCCCAACAACCATGTATGGTTCGAATCCGTCTTCCGACTTCCACTGCGACTGATTTGGTAGATATTTTTAACAGAATCCATCCAAGATTCGGACCGGCCGAACGGCCGAAACAGAAAGGGCTAAAACTATGTTCTTGGTCGCAAATTAAAGAGCTTCTCTAAAAAATAATGGCAGAAAAAAATTTGGAAAATCGTACCGGAAGTAGAAGAAATAGTACGTTTAGAACCGCAATTGGTGCTATTTGGTACTTTCTTTGTTAAATGAACTAGTGCTCTGAATTTTAGTACTTTGGTACTATGGTTACATTTATTGAGTAACTATAAGAGTTTTAGGAATTTTGTACATTTATTTACTAAAAAAAGTACCAAAAAGGTTCGAAATGGGTGAACTTTGTACAGGTCGGATGGATGGAGGTAGAATTGTGAAATTTGACTTTAAAGACATCTGGTGCATAAGTGAAGATTGTGAAAAGAAAAAAAATGGAAAAATAGTGCTGGCAACGAGATAAAACGTACGTTTAATTGATACCATTTGGTACATTCTTTACAGATGGAGCTAAAGATCTGAAATTTGCCATGTGGGTACAACTGGAAAATATATGATGAGTCACTTAATGGTCTGTTCAAAATTCGAAAATTGTTGTACCAAAATTGGTACCGTTTGGTACTTTCTTTACATATGAAGCTAGAGGTCTGAAATTTTACATGTTGGTACAAATAGGAATTATATGATGGGTGACTAAATGGTATATTCAAAATTAGTTCATTTTGGTACCAAAATTGGTACCATTTTGTACTTCCTTTACAGATGGAGCTAGAGGTCTGAAATTTGGCATGCAGCTAAATCTAGGAAAAATATGAGTGGTGACGGTGATCATTTTACAATTCGTACATTTTGTTACCAATATTGGTACCATTTGGTATTTTTTGTGCAGATGGAGATAGAGGTCTGAAATTTATCATGTAGATACATTTAGGCAAAATATGTTGTATGACTAAATGACCTCTTTAAAATTTTTACATTTTGGTACCAAAAGTGGTACCATTTTGTACTTGCTTTATAGATAGAGCTGGAGGTCTGAAATTTGCCATGTATATACAACGAGGAAAAATTTGATGGGTAAATAAATTATCTATTCACAATTTGTACATTTAGGTACCAAAATTGGTTCCATATTGTACTTTCTTTACAGATGTAGTTAGTAGTCTGAAATTTGGCATGTAGATACTTGAAGGAAATATATAATGGGAGACTAAATGATGTATTCAAAATTCGTACATTATGGTACAAAAAAGTGCAAAATAATACGAAATAGCTTATCTTTGCCTACAGGAACAGCT
Organism: Stomoxys calcitrans; assembly: GCF_963082655.1. Classification (NCBI taxonomy): domain Eukaryota; kingdom Metazoa; phylum Arthropoda; class Insecta; order Diptera; family Muscidae; genus Stomoxys; species Stomoxys calcitrans. The sequence continues at coordinate 124,496,914 of NC_081555.1, forward strand.
AGAATTCAGCAATTTGACGAACATTATCGCAGTCTTGACCAAAACACGATATGTTAAAGTAAACGTACTAATTGTGGTGCAATTTGTTCCTTGAAAGCATATATTAGGCGACTAGAAGATACTTTTAATTCGTACATTTAGGTACTCGATCGTACAAAATAGTACATTCTTTACGAGTGTGAGTGAGCTAAAGATCTCAAAATTAGAAAACAGGGACAACTTAGGCGACTTAATGATTTTTCCGATTTATTGTTATTCTTGATACTATTTGGTATTTTCGGAAGGGGATAGAGTGACTTTTTTTTGGATGTTCTACACTTAAAAGGTGTTACCAAAAACGGGGGTAGCTAAGCGGACCACCGGGATGCTAGTGTATGTATATTTTTACGTCTTGACATTCTTACTCGATCTAGTCATGTCCGTCCGTCTGCGAAAATCACCATATCGGTCTAACGCGTAAAGCTCATGGTCATTGATGTAAGTCGTATGGGATTGCTAATAGACCTATCGGTTCAGATTTTTGTTTAGCTCCCATATAAACCGAACTTAAATTTTGCACGGAGTGTTTTTTTTATAACTACCAACAGCTGTATCGAGTATGGTTCATACCGGTCTATAATCTAATCTAGCTCTCATATACATATCTAGCCGCTGAAATTTTGAATGTAGTGTTATATTTCGACATCCAATATCCATGCCAAGTACAGTCCAAATCGGACTATAACCTGATAATGCTCCCATATAACCCAATCTTCCGATTTGACATTTTGAGCCCCTGGAAGCCGCAGGTTTTGTACAATTTAGCTAAATTTTGCATGTACTCTTCTGTTACGACTTCCAACAACTGTGTTAAGTATGGTTAAAATCGGTCTATAGCCTAACATAGCTCCCATATAAGCCAAGCTCTCGAATTTACGTCTGAATCTCCTGGAAGCCACAATTTTTATCCGATTTGGCTAAAATTTTGTACGGATTTGGCACAGTTGTTACGACTTCCAACAACTGTGCCAAGTCTGTTTTTGACCTGAAATCTCCCATATAAACCGATCTCTTTTTTGTACTTGTTAGGTTCCTAGAAGCTCTCCTATTTGGTTTGGCAGAAATTTGGTATGAGAGTAAGATTATGTCTTTCAACTAAGTTTGTTTTGTGTCAATTTTACGCAGAATCCATTGTGGTGGACTTCATAGATTCGGCCCGGCCGAACTTAGCACTTTTTACTTGTTGTCCTTAAATTAGGGGTATGCCCTTCAAATAAGTTCATTTGAGTACATTTTTACCAAAATTATGTGGGTTCCCAAGATTCGACCCCTCCGATCTTAGCACATTTTTTTCTAGTTTTTAGATGAGAGTTAGAATTTTAGTTCATTTTTCAATTTAAATTTAAATTAATTTTTAGTTTTGTTTTACAACTTCCGATGATAATAAAATATTATTACAAAATTCAAAGCATGTCTCAAATCAATTAAATTTTATATTTGTATTGAAATAGCCATCATTAGAGTGAATTTCATCAAGTTGTCTTATTCATTTTCATGATAATCCATTTTCCCAAAAATTTCAATAACACTGCGTGTTGTCTACTTCTTGTTGAAGGCAGAAGCCTTGAAGCTGCCCATTCATTATGAAGTATTATGACAATGATTATCATCAATTTAAATGTTCAATATATTGGGTTGCCCAAAAAGTAATTTGCGAATTTTTTAAAAGAAAGTAAATGCATTTTTAATAAAACTTAGAATGAACTTTAATCAAATATACTTTTTTTACACTTTTTTTCTAAAGCAAGCTTAAAGGAACAGCTGATAACTGACAGAAGAAAGAATGCAATTACAGAGTCACAAGCTGTGAACAAATTTGTCAACGTCGACTATATGATAAATCCGCAATTACTTTTTGGGCAACCCAATACGATACAAAACCAATGAAGCAAGTTTTGCAAGTATACAAATTTTGCATCATTTTATCTCTTTCTAGATTTTTTTTTTTTTTTTTTTTTTTTTTTTTTTTTTTTTATTTATTTTCATTACAACTGAGTTACACTCATCTAGTAATTTTAAGATAGCGTATAGATAAATAATACAAACTAGAGAATTTAGCCTAGTTCGAATTCATTTTGTGGAAATAGTTCAGTAACTACATCCTAGTTCTTGGGATTTAGGGCCTCTTAAGGGACTAGATCCATTGGTATAGTTCTTTGAAGTCTTCTGGTGGCTGGATAGTTTCGAACAATATTATTTAAGTCAGAGTTAACGTGACTATGTAACTTGTTCGCATGTTTCAGGGCGTGAATGGATATTTCCTCTGATATTGACCTCACTCCCAAGTCTCTGTGCAGATCGGTGTTTCGTATGTACCAAGGTGCATTAGCAATGGTACGAAGGATTAAATTTTGGGTTTTTTGAATCTTTTCTACTTCATTCTTGGCAGCGCAACCCCAAAGTTGTATTCCGTAGGTCCATATTGGTTTAATCATTTGATTATACAAAAGAAGTTTGTTTTGAATCGATATTCTATTGTCCACTAGCATCCAGTACAGCTCTGAGAATTTTATTTTTATTTCCTTATTTTTTTTCTTCACGTGCTCTTTCCATTTAATTTTAGTGTCTAGGGTCATTCCCAAATATTTTGCTGTGTTTGCGAATGGTATTACTTTACCATTTAGATATAACGGTAAATAACGAAGTTCTTTGTTTGTGAAAAGTATGTGGATTGACTTGTTTTCATTTAGATTCATCCTCCATTTGTTTATCCAAAGTAAAATGTCCGACAGAGCTGCTTGAAGTTTATTTGTAGCTTCAATTTCACTATTGGCAGTCGTAAGAATTGCAGTGTCATCGGCAAATGTTGCAATTGTTGCATCAGGCGGGTTTGGTATATCTCTGGTGTAAAGAAGGTATAAAACAGGGCCTAGGACACTCCCCTGAGGTACTCCAGCCTTTATTGGTTTCAGTTTTGAATAATTATTTTCTATTTTTACTCGAAAGTGTCTGTTGGTTAAGTATGATTCCAAGATTTCATAAAATTCCGTTGGGAGATCGTTATGAAGTTTGGTTAAGAGCCCTTGGTGCCAAACTTTGTCAAATGCTTGTCCCACGTCTAAAAACACGGCAGAGCAGACGAGTTTATTTTCAATGGCTCTTTCGGCTATATCAACTATTCGGTGAACTTGTTGTATAGTTGAATGATTATTTCGGAATCCAAACTGATGGTCAGGTATGAGAAGCCTACTTGTTAATAAGGGACGCAATCTTTTTAATAGCAACTTTTCAAATATCTTTGACATAACCGGTAGTAGCGATATCGGACGGTATGATGTTATTTCATGATCAGGTTTTCCAGATTTCTTGATTACGATAACTTCTGCAACTTTCCATTCTAATGGAACATGTCGCAGACGAAAACATGCATTTATTATAAATAAAAGCTTTTTAACAGCTATATGTGGAAGCTTTTTAAGTATTTTGGTTGTTATTAAGTCATAACCTGGAGATTTCTTAGCGCTCAGATCTTTGGCGATGAGATTTTCTAGCTCTTTAATTGTAGCTGGTTTAATGACTTGGTTGTCACATTTTTCTAATTTATAAGTTTCTTCATTGTCAGACCTACATTCAAGTGGTTTAAATATGTTGCTAAAATAATTTGCAAACAAATCTACTTTTTCTTCGGCTTTTTTTACCCATGATCCATCTACATTTTTAAGTGGTGGAATGGTTGGGGAAGCTTGATTTAATTGCCGCGTGGCCTTCCATAGATTGTAGTTGGTTTCTTTGGTTGCTGTTAGGTTTCCTAAGTATCTAGACATAGCCTTATTTTTTGACTCCTGTGTGATGCGTTTGAGTTCATTAACAAGCCTGTTCAATGTTCTTTTATTTTCGATTGTTCTTTCTCTTTGCCATTTCTTCCTAGCTTTTCTTTTCTTCGATAAAAGGTCTCTAATTTCCTTCGGATATGTGCCAGTAGTGTTGGTATGACTTGTAGTAGGAGTACTTTCCCATGCAGACGTTTGTATTGCGTTGATGAAGCTTGTCAACTCTTCATCAATTTGATCTTTGGTTCTAAGGGGAATCTTTAGTTCAATTTTCTCAGACAATATATATTTGATATGTTTTGCATATGCGTCTAGATATGTTTTGCATATGCGTCAAAACCAAATTAAAGGAGATGCTTCAACAAATATATACATACATATATGTTTATATTTGTCTATTTTTATGTATGCAATAAATTTTTAATTAAATACTGCATATTATTTCCTTCATAAACTTGGCCTGCCAAATGAACTCTCTTCTGCTTCTCCTTTGCACTCAAAATAAAGTTCCAAGATTACTCGGCAACCATTTTTATTGGTAATTTTTAGTCACAACTATTTTCCATCATAAAAATCACATTTTGTCACTTTTTCCAACTTCCTCAACTTCCTGAGGAAATTATGTACATCGTTTTTATATATTTTTATTATGCCAAGAACTAAATTTAATTTCCTTTGTCCTTCCAAAATACACTCAAGTATGCCATCTATATATATGTATGATTGTGTATGTGTAGGTTGAACTAATATTGGCAGAGTTTGCTATGGTCTTTGGAATATTTTGCTCACTGCCATAGGTCAGGGCAGACTACAACTAAAAGACTAAAGGAAAAAAATCAATAACGTACATAAAGAATTGTTGAAACAGAAGTTTCTTGAACTTGGAGACTGACCGCATGACTAAGTTGAAGTGGGTTATTGCACTCAAATTTTAGTTTAATTTTCTCCTAAGAAAAGTTCACTAAAAGTTCCAAGTTGAAGAAAGGAAATTTGTGGGAAATTTTCCTTTAGAGAAACTTTTGTAAAATTTGGTTTTTTAGAGAAAATTTAAAGAATTTTTTGGTTTAAGAGAAAAGTGTTTAAAATAAATTTTCCTTTAGGTTAGGTTGAAAAGAGGGTGCAGATATTAATCCGCCCCTCTTAAGAAAAGTTCACTAAAAGTTCCAAGTTGAAGAAAGGAAATTTGTGGAAAATTTTCCTTTAGAGAAACTCCGCCCCATGGCACTGTGGACATATACCTAAGCCAGTAATCGGCTTGTTGTGTGCTTTAAAAACTATAAAGTAACCTCTTAAAAGAAAATTTTATGTTAGGAATTCCGTGCTATTTACAAAATCCTTAATTGTTTTCAATACCACTGCCCCTAAGTTGGTTCATATCTGTTATTGTGTCTCCTCCTAAGTACCGGTATCTGTTGAACGCGAAAGCCGGGCAATGACAAAGGATATGCTCCAACTCCTCATCTTCTCCGCATGCCCTATACATGCTATCACTTGCCGCACCGATTTTACTAAAGTGAGCTCGTAGTCCTATGTGTCCCGTTATGATACCAATAGCTATACTGACCTCCTTCTTGCTTCCTTTCAGAAATAGCCTCGTCTTCTCACGATCTGGATCCCCCTCATAGGATTTTCGCCATCCTACCGACCGTTTCGCTGTTCCACAATGTTGATTGCGCATTCGTCGCCCACTGCCTTTACTCGGACAGCGTCTGGCCTTCATCGCCAAATCGTCTGCCCTTTCATTTCCCCTTCCTCCGTTATGGCTCGGCATCCAAACGATGCCTTCCTCAGGGAAGGCGTTAGTCTCCTTTTTACACTGCAAGACTGTTCGTGACCTTACCGTCCTGGTTGTTATCGCTCGAATGGCAATTTTACTGTCGGTAAAGATGCTCACACTCAACGTCCTCGCGTTAGCACCACACCACTTCATGCATTGCGTGGTCGCCCGGATCTCCGCCTGCAGAACCATATTATGGTCAGACAGTCTAAAACAGATCTCAGTCCCTGGGTTCTCAATGTATACCCCCAAGCCCACTCTGTCCTCTAGCTTTGATCCATCCGTGTAACATGATCTTCCAGATGGCAATACTAGGGTTCCGTCAATCCAAGAGTGTGCCGATGGCAGTAGTGCCTCGCACTCGACTTCAAGGTTCATCTCAGGTATCCGATCGGAAACCTCTTCCCTTCCTTTCAGGTTTCCTATCGTTGCATCGATTATACCGCGATTGTATGAGCTGCTCCGATCCTCAATCCATTCTCTCATTGCCTTAAGTCTCATAGCCGCAGTGGCTGCCTCACACTTAGGTTAGGTTAGGTTGAAAAGAGGCTGCAGACATTAATTCGCCCCATGCCACTGTGGACATACACCTAAGCCAGTAATCGACTTGTTGTGCGCTCCTGCCTCACACTTAATCTGTATGTCAATGGGTCGGATATCTAGAATAGTCTCCAGTGCCCTAGTGGGCGTGGTCCTCATCGCTCCGCCTATGCCAAGACAACATGTTCTCTGAACCTGTTGTATGGTCCTTATGTTGCACTTTTTCTCCATAGCAATTCACCAAACTAGTGAGGCGTAAGTATTGGTCTAATCACGCTCCTGTAGAGCCAGTGAACTATCCTCAGATTCAGGCGCCATTTTGAGCCTATGGCCCGTTACATAGCGCCCAACATCTGTGAGCCTTCTCAGTACGCTCCTGTATGTGACACTTCCAATTCAGTTTCCTGTCCAAGATCACACCTAAGTATTTGACCTTGTCAGATATCGAAATCGTCTTATTGAAGAAACGTGGTGCGTCAAAATTGGCCCACTTCCGTCTTCCTCGTGAACAGGCATATTTCAGTCTTTTCACGGTTAACATTAACCGTCTTTTCACGGTCAATGTTAACCGTGAAAAGACTGAAATATGCCTGTTCACGAGGAAGACGGAAGTGGGCCAATTTTGACGCACCACGTTTCTTCAATAAGACGATTTCGATATCTGACAAGGTGCATGTTTTATGCTTTAAGAAAATATTGCTCATAGAATTTGTTTTGAGAAAAAAATATTTACAGACCTTTTATATCTACCACAGAGGGTGGCGGTGTACTAATCTAGTCATTCCCTTTGTAACACTTCGTAATATTGATCTAGGACCCCATAAGGTATATGTATTCTTGATCGTCTCGATATTCTGAGTCGAACTAGCCATGTCAGTCCGTTCGTGTGTCGAAATCACGATAGCGGTCTAACGCACAAAGCTAGCCGCTTGAAATTTTTCACAGATACCTAATATTTGTGGAGGTCGTTGATGACTGCAAATGGGCCATATCGGTTCAGATTTTGATATAGCTCCCATATAAACCGATCTCCCGATTTAACTTTTTGAGCCCCTTAATGCCGCAATGTTTTTACTCCGATTTGGCTGAAATTTTGCACATATTGTTCCATTATGACTTCCAACAACTGTGCCAAGTATGGTCAGAATCGGTCAGGAACCTCATATAGCTCCCATATAAACCGATCTCCCGATTTGATTTCTTGAGCCCCTGGAAGCCACAATTTGCATCTAGTTTGTCTGAAATTTTGCATGTAGTGTTCCGTTATGACTTCCAACAACTGTGCCAAGTATGGTCCGAATCGGTCAACAACCTGATATAGCTCCTATATAAACCGATCTCCCGATTTGACTTCTTGAGCCCCTGGAAGCCACAATTTGGATCTGGTTTGTCTGAAATTTTGCACATAGTGTTAAGTTATGACTCTCAATAACTGTGCTAAGTATGGTCCGAATCGGTCAAGAACTTGATATAGCTCCTATATAAACCGATCTCCTGATTAGAATTTTTGAGCCCCTGGAAGCCTCAATTTTTATCCGATTTGGCTGAAATTTTGCACATAGTGTTAAGTTATGACTCTCAATAACTGTGCCAAGTACGGTCTAAATCTGTGTATAACCTGATACAGATCCCATATAAACCGATCTCCCGATTAGACTTGTTGAGCCCCTGGAAGCCTCAATTTTCATCCGATATGGCTGAGATTTTGCACATAGTGTTATGTTATGACTCTCAAAGCTGTGCCAGGTACGGTCCATATCGGTCTATAACCAAATATAGCTCCAATATTTTATCAGAATCCATGGTGGTGGGTTCCCAAGATGCGGCCTGGCCGAACTTAGCACACTTTTACTTGTTTTTACATTTTACAGTTTCCAGAAAATCATAATTGTTCCTTACCATTTTGGAAGCGTAATTTTTCATTAATTAATGTTGTCTAGTGTCAACGCTTGACACTAGCTTACTATGAGATAACATTCAAGATGTTAGCCGCTTAATGGTTGTCAGCTAATTTAATGTGAATTTTTGTCCACTCTACTCGTTGACAACATTCATTAACCCATTTTTGTAAGATTTATTCTGTAACCCTCTATTAGAGTACCAGTGTTTTTTTTTTTTTCTATCTACCAGTACTTAGATCGCAATTTTATCCAACTATTGTCTTACCGTGTTTGTAGATGTTCGTGCCTTTTAAGTCTAAGCTTTCGTAATGCCCTTGTATCCGAGCACATACATAGGCGCACATTTACATACGGTATGTTTATAAATGAACTTTTAATTGGCTTTAGCACAAAAGACAAGAATAAAACTTTAGTCCTCATATAAATTCTTAACGTAACAGCAAAAACACCAACAACTTGAACAGCAAGCAAACTTATTCCTCTAAATATACTTTAATTTTTTCTTCAATTTTATGTTGCTGCATTTTTTCCTCATTTTCTTTTTGCTCTCCCTCTCTCACTCACTCTATTATTCTCTATTCATTCATAGATTGAAAGAGAACATTTACTTGAATGTCTGCATGCCTATTGTTGTCTGGGCCATTAGGCGCTTATTTCCTAGCCAAATATGAGTCCGCTATGGAAGGCTGTTGGGGAAGAATTCGTGTAGAAGAATGATATCGTAAAGTTTATAGTTTAATATTAAAATAATTTTTATAGACATTTTTTGTTAAAATTTAGTTTTGTAGAACATTTTTTCGAAATTAAATTTTCATAAATTTTTTTGTCAAAATTCTACTCCGCTGCGCCGTTTTTATACCCACCACCATAGAATGGGGGTATACTTATCTAGTCATTCCATTTGTAACATCTCGAAATATTCGTTTAAGATCTCATAAAGAATATAAATATTTTTGATCGTCTCGAAGTTCTTAATCGATCTAGCCATGTCCGTCTGTCTGTCGACATCACGATCGTGATCGAACGCATAAAGATAGCCGCTTGAAATTTTGCACAGATATTTAATATTGACGTAAGTCGTTGGGGATTGCAGATGGGCCATTTATAGAGATGGGCAATGGGTAAATATCCAAAAGGTATTTACCCAGTAAATTGGGTAAATATCCGGGTATTTACCCATTTATAACCAAAAACTAGGTATTTATAATTTTGCAGATATCTTGGGTAAATATTTTGATGATTTCGTATTCTTATTCTGTATATAAACCTGACCTTCTGATCTCATAAAATCGGATTTTAGTAATATATAGCCGCTATATAGACCGATTTCCATACTTAAAGTCTTAAGGCAATTAATAGGTAATTTTTCATTCGATTTCGATGAAATTTGGCACAGTGAGTTCTGGTAAAACCCTACCCATTTCTGTGAAGTGTGGTTCAGATTGGACTTTTTGGATATAGCTGCCCTATAGACCGACCGCCCGACCGCTTGATCTCCCGATATAGGTTATTGAGGCCATAAAAGATACATTTATTACCCGAATTCGATTAAATTTGACACAGTGTGTTCTGGTAGATCCCTACCCATTCCTGTCAAATATGGTCCAGATCAGACAAGATCATTCTGACTCCTGTACATCACAATTCGCTCTCACTTACGTCTTTCCATTGCCTTTTTCTTTCTTGCGGAGAAAACTTTTCTTCTCTCTCCTGTCTTCCCGATATCTCTCCTTCCTCTGGAGCTTTGTACTTCGAAGTTGTCCTATATGCCGTATTCTTGGCTTCAGTAGCCTTTTGACGCTCCTGATCTCACCATGGGTTCCTTGTGGGAGGCTTCTGGTACCCAAGTAAGGATGTTACAGCACATTCCATTGATTGGGCAATGGTTTTTCATTGCGCTGCTATTCTTTTGTATTTGCATCTTTACGATGTTCACCTACCATGCTGTGTCAGATCGTACGTTTCTTCGCCACACTAAGATGGGCCCATAATTTAAATGTTATGTGTGGAACAGCGGTCATATTCTCTCTCTAGACACTCGTAATAAATGTCGTTGGTGTATTCGTCTTTGTCTTCCGTCAGGGCATGGTCGCAAATAAGGCGTATGTTAAAGAATTTGTCCTTTATACGGATTGTGGCTAGCCTATCATACACTTAACCTGGAGACAAGGAGTTTCAGTCTCCTACTAACCACAAATCCCCATTTAAATTCATGCCTCGTGTCATGGCAGCTATAACATAAGACGTCACCTCTCGATGTTGTTGTCGCGCTTTCTGTATGCCAGTAAAGTCTACTTAGTACTTCTCCAATACATCCGCCAGTGCGTATACTGCTCCCTCTCTATAAAGTGTGCGGACCTTTCAGGTGCAGTTACGCAAATCATGGTCCTAAAAACGTTTGCGGAGGTCGTCAACATAGGAATGATCCGAAGTAAACCTGGAGACAAGGTGTTTCATTCTCCTACACAAATAAAAATAATTTTGAAAAACAACAACTTACGCCGAAAAAACGGCGACGAAATTTGTTAATTTTCCTGCAAAAATTTATTTTGAATCTCAACAACAATAAACAACAACAACATAAGCAAGATAAAAATCCATTTAACCAGCCACCACATGTGCTTTGCTGAACAGCTTCGGTGTGGTGGTTTTTGTAATTTTCTTTTGTTCGGTTCTTGCTTTTTTTAGTTAGTTTTTTTAAATAAGTTTTTTTTTTTACGTTTGAGTGGGTCGACAACATAGGAGGTGTCCGAGTTTTCCCGGCGAGGGACTACTAACCCAACGCCCCAACCCATCCTTTTATTGCTCTACTGGTGAACTCTTGCACATTTTAGCTCTCTACCTTTAACGAAAGATGAAGATTGACACCTGGGTGAGTTTGTGTTCAAATTTGAGATGAAGGAAGACCAAGATAAGCTTGGATTTGCCAAGTTCAAACAAATCAGAACCGTTGCTTGGTTTCCAAAATCCCCAAGTCACTACCCCGTATTTCCAAGATAGGTAAAAAAAGTCAGATTTCCAGGAATTTTGGGGTCGCTTAACCTTGAAAGTAGATATCGAATGCGTAGAGATAGGATTCTACTGGATAAATTCCCAACGCGTGGGTATTTATTGTGCATTTACCCAATAAATACATTTTTTTGTATTTATTTGTGTGCCATAACTGTGCCAAAGTTCATCGAAAATGTTCCTTTTATAGTCCCAACACTATATCGGGAGATTGGTCTATATAGCAGCTATATGCAAATAAGATCCGGTCTGGTTAACATTCGACAATATGGTGTAGAGGTAGAGCTGGCTAGCAATAGATAGATATATAGCTTCCCGTCACCTATATATCGAATGAAAATGAGAAGTACAAATTGGTAGATGGATTTATGAAGATGGTATATCAATGCACAGACCGAATAAAACCAAATTTAATAAAGTCAGTTGGAAGTCATAAGTGAAATCATTGTACAAAATTTTAGTCCAATCGAATGAAAATTGCGCCCTCTATAAGCGCAATGTATCTTATAGGATATATTCAGTGTCAGATTATTTACTTTTTTCCAATTGAGTTTTGCCGATAGTATTGGTAGAGGTCTTCCAAAACTCACTGTGCCAAATTTCATCGAAATCGGATGAAAAATTCTCCGATCGGCAGACGTATCTAAATATGGTCTGATCTGGACCACATCTCACAGGAGTGAGTAAGCGTCAACCAAAATTCACTGTGCCAAATTTCATCGAAATGGGATGAAAAATAAACAATTTATTGTCTCAAGACTTAAAGTCGGGGGATCGGACAATATAGGGGCTATATATTGCTATAGTCCTATTTTATGAGATCTGGGGTGGGGTGGCCCCCAAGCTCATTTAGATATCTATTTTCGTTTTCTACTCTCAAGAAACTTTCATGTTGTCATGATTGGTCTATATATCCATTTGTCGGGCTTTGTAGGTAGGGCGACTCCCCTAGGCGTCCCACCTCAAATTTGAGTACAACATTTTTCTTTTTACATTCCTATACGAGTGTAAAAAAAATTTCGTTTGACACGCCATAATGACTTCAGAGAACTGACATTTTTCAAAAATTGGGTTAAGGGGGAGGGTCCGCTCGCGCCTTTCAGTTATCAATAAAATATTAAGTTCTCTGTTTTAACCAGGGGACAAAACAATCGGTCCAGCCATTTGTATGTCTACACGGAACAAATAAATTTAAGACCGACAAACGAACAAACCGACACAAATTCATTTTTATAGATATGCATACATTAGGGTGTCCCAAAAAAATTGTAACGCATGCTCTCCGTTTGTTTTTTTTTTTTTTTACTTTTGATCCCAATAAGCAAAATACGCAATATTAAGTCGATCGGTTAACGATAACCCTTGCTGTTGCGACGTCCAAAGTAGAATGTAGGCTTTTTAGTGAATCCAGTTGAGGCAAAGTTTGTATATTTTTATGGAATTTTTGGTTGAAACATCAACTATACCCTGTGCCACTACTTCGGCTTTGATCACATGTAGGTTTTGTCTCAGAGCTTCTTCTTTATTCAGCTTAGCCTTGTGCTCTTTGGGGAAAAGTTTTTACATGGCAAAATACTACAGAAATATTGCCAACATTAAGAGGGGATAATCACCGCTGCAAATTTTTTCTGACGTCTCGACAAAATACGAATATTTTGACGTTCGGTTAACACCCATGCCGACACGATGTCCAAACTGGGATGTAGGCTTTAATGGAATCCATTTGAGTATTTTAGGTCCTAGCATGAAATAAGTACGCCAAGTGCATAAACTTTTTTGGAATTTATGGTTGAAACATCAACTGTACTCTGTGCCACTACTGCGGCTGTGATAACATGGACGTTTTGACTCAGATTCTTAATTCGGCGTAGCCATGTCCTCTTTGGGGAAAAGTTTTTACATAGCAAAGTTCCTCACAAATGTCACCAGCATTAAGCTAAACACCAGGCGGACGTGCTAACCTCTGCACCTGGAATAGTTTTTTATTACAAATCTATTTTGTTTTTATACCCACCACCATAGGATACTAATCTAATCATTCCGTTTGTAGCACCTCGAAATATTCGTCAAAGACCCATAAAGTATATATATATGCATGATCGTATTGACGATCGTCTCAGAACATCGAGCCAATTGTCCGTCCGTCCGTCTGTCGAAATCACGATAGCGGTCGAACGCGTAAATGCAAATTTGCCCATGAACATTCCATTAAGAAACTGGGGCAAACCGCTTGAAATTTTGCACAGATACTTGATACTTAATGTTGGGGATTGCAAATGGGTCAAATCGGTTCAGATTTAGATATAACTCCCATATAAACCGATCTTCCGATTTGACTTCTTGTGTTCTGTTATGACTTCCAACAAATGTGCCAAGTACGGTCAAAATCGGTCTATAAACTGATATAGATTCCATATTAACCGATCTCCCGATTTGACTTCTTGAGCCGCAATTTTTGTCCGGTTTGGCTTAAATTTTGCACATGGTGTTCCATCATGACATCCAACAACTGTGCCAAATACGGTACGAATCACTCTATAAGCTGATAAAGCTCCCATATAAACCGATCTCCCGATTTGACCTTTTTATCACTACAAGCCGAAATTATTGTCTGATTTGGATGAAATTTTGCACATGGTGTTCCATCATGACGTCCAAAAACTGACGTCCAATTACGGTCCAAATCGGTCTATAGCCTGATATAGCTCCCATATAAACCGATCTCCCGATTAGACTTCTTGACCCCTTACAAGCCGCAATTTTTAACCGATTTGTCTGAAATTTTTCATGTGATGTTCTGTTATGACTTCCAACAACTTTACCTAGTACGGTCCAAATCGGTCTATAACCTGATATAGCTCCCATATTAACTTCTTGAGCCCTTACAAGCCACAATTTTTGTCCGATTTGGCTGAAACTTTGCATGTGGTATTCCGTGTGCCAAGCACGGTCCTAATCGGTATATAACCTGATGTAGCTCCCATATAAACCGGTTATCGATCATCCTTGTTCGGTTCCTAGAAGCTTTAATTTATGCTGGTTTGACAGTTTCCGTTTAAGGATTCCTTCCCCTGCTGTCTGCGGCTATTTTTCGCTGGCAAACATAAAGTGTTTGCCGAAGCCCAATGTTGTAGTTGTAGTTTGTCACTCTATCTGAGGTCACATATGTACATACATTCCGAAATAAACAAATCTCTACGTGGTTGCTCATATTTTCTGCCTTTTCCTACACAGAACTTGTTGGCAGTTTGGATCAGATGGCTGGCTGGCTGACTGGGTTGGTTGGCTGGCAGCGTACTTCTGCCAAGTGCAAGTATTTAAATGGTGTTGTTGCACTTCTTATTCGTATTTGCGTCATGTTTGGCGAGCTTGTTATCATCGAAGTCACATACTTACATCTGGATACTTGTGTATGTGCGCTGTATATATCAATTTGTCGTATTTATTGTATGTGCGAATTTTATGGAATAAGGCGGCAGCAGACACAGCCTTCTCTACTTTGGCGTATACTCGTTGCGTCGAAGGAATTGGCCGCCACCGCCGTCATAGCCTTGCGAACAGCATATTCACCATTTCTCACATTTTTAGCCAAGGCAAGCCAAACAAAGGCCAAAATGCGTACTTCAAAGTGTGGTTGTTGTTGTTGTTTTTGCTACAATGCTGCACTTTTCCCATTCCTTCTGTTCGCAATGAGCGTTGCATGCTGCTCCTTTTATTTGTTGGTTTGTTTTGTATGCACGTCACGTGCATTATGCATCGTCTTTTGCTTCCCCAACATACTTCACTTCATTTCTCGTCGCAGCGCTGGTGGTGGTTCACTTCATGCCACATACCACACCAATGACAAGTGAATGATGTAGGAACTGCTGCAAGTGGCACACATCGTTCGTCTGTTCGCATCAGCGCTATGGCGAACTTCTTCTTGGGAGCTGGGAAATGTATGCAAATGTGGTCGGGAATATTCCTTTCGTACGCTGCGTCTAAGTATGCATTCCCTAGTGGCTGTCAACATGACAACAAGTTAAGCCTTTTTTTCGTTGTTCCCATATTAACTGTGTTTTTTCTCCTTTTATTTTGCTAAGTGGGAGTGTGTGTGTGTGTGATGTTCTTTGGAATATTTTATAGATATCCCTTTGCGATTTCTTCGATAATACCGATACGAGTATATATGCAAATTTGTTTTTATTCCTTGGGAATATTTAAATTGTTTTGGCTAACTTTCCACTGTGATATCTGTAAAGTTAGTCATTTACAAAATAAATGGAGTGCTTGCTGTATTGTTTTTAACTTGATATGCATGTGACAGCAATACACCGAAAAGAATCGTTCTGAGGAATTTTTGGAGGGAAAATCAAATTTGTTTACCAATTTTTTTTCAGTCAAAATCTGACAGCTTTTGTTATGGAAATTGAATTCGAAAAAAGTAAGGAGAACCAAAAGTCGAGCGGTGCCGAATATGTAACTCCCTACACTCACACATAGAGAGTAAAAATCGGTTTCAATCACGAAATTAATTGAACCTCAATAATTTTTTAATTGAAACTGCTTTAATCACGAATATGATAATATCAACCACTTTTTATGAAATAGGTGCTTAAAAAATATTTCAATTAAAAACAAGTAAACAGGCGTTAAGTTCGGCCGGGCCGAAATATGGATACCCACCACCTCGGATGTATATGTAAACCACCTTTCGTCAAAATCCCGTGAAAAATGAATACCTTATGCCCCATAGCAGCTATATCGAAATATGTTCAGATTTGGACCAAATACTAATAAGTTCAAATCATAGTTCAATTGTGTATAACAAAATATTGATCGTTTTAGTAGCTATGTCTAAAAATAAACCGACCTGAACCATATACGATACGGACGTCGAGAATCCTGACATAAGTTACTGTGTAAAATTTCCGTGAAATCGGATTATAAATGCGTCTTTTATCGGGCCAAGACTTTATATCGAGATATCGGTCCATAAAGCAGCTATATGCAAATCTGGACCGATTTAGGCCAAGTTTCAGAAACATGTCGACTGGCCTAACACAACTCACTGTCCCAAATTTCGGCGAAATCGGACAACACGTGCGCCTTTTATGGCCCCAAAACCTTAAATCGAGAGATCGGTCTATATGGCAGATGTATCCAAGTCTGGACGGATCTGGAGCAAATTGAAAAGGAATGTCGAAGGGCTTAACACAACTCACTGTCCCAAATTTCAGCGACATCGGACAATAAATGCGTCTTTTATGGGCCCAAAGGCTTAAATCGAGAGGTCGGTCTATATGACAGCTATATTCAAATCTGGACCGATCTGGGTCAAATTGCAGAAATATGTCGAGTGCCCTAACACAACTCACTGTCCCAAATTTCGATCACTCCTAAGAAACAAAAACCTCTGGGGGTTTTTCCAAAAATGCAAAACAAAATATTCTTTCCCGAAACATGAAAGAAAGAGGAGCGAGGCGGGTTTAGGTCTAGCTACCGACATAGACCAACAGTTATTAATATATTTTTATACCCTTTACCATTTAGTCATTCCGTTTGCAACACATCAAAACATCGATTTCCGACCCTACAGAGTATATATATTTCGGATCGTTGTAAAATTCTAAGACGATTTAACTCGATAGCCGTGGGTCTGTCCGTCTGTCAGTCAGCTGTAGTTACGCTATAATCTTTAAAAATTGAAATATTGAGCTGAAATTTTGCACAAACTCGTTTGGTTTGGCTGTCGAAACCTGGACCGATACAGCCCATTTACAATCCCAACCGTTCCCAAAATTTCAAGCGCCTACCTTTATTCCTTCAAGAGTTACATTGCTTTCGACAGACGGACAGACGGCAGACAGGTCTAAATCGACTTGGAATGTCAAGACTATTAAGAATATATATATATATATATATATATATATATATATATATATATATATATATATATATATATATATATATATATATATATATATATATATATATATATATATATATATACGTTGTTGGGTCTCAGATTAATATTGCGATGTGTTACAAACGGATTGATGAAATAAGTATACCCCTATCCCATTGTGGAAGGTATAAAATTGTAGCCGGCAGACTGCTTTAATATGCTTAAATACTAATATCGTTATTCCGTTAGTAGCGACTCAAAATATTCGCCTTAGGCCCTATAAAGTATTATAGATTTTCGATCGCCATCACATTTTAAGTCGATCTAGCCATGTCCGTCTGTCGAAAGTACGCTAATTTTCGAAGGAGTAAAGATAGGCGCTTGAAATTTTGCACAAATACTTCTTATCAGAGTAGGTCGGTTGGGATTGTAGATGGGAGAAATCGGTTCATGTTTTGATATAGCTGCCATATAAACCGATCTTGGGTCTTGACTTATAAAGCTTCTAGAGGGCTCAATTCTTATCCGGTTTTTCTTGTACGTGCTGTTTTGGGATGACTTTCAACAACTGAGCCTAGTATGGTCATAAACGGTCTATAACCTGATATGGCTGCCATATAAACCGATCTCCTGAGTAGACTTCTCGAGCTTCTAGGGGGCGCAATTCTTATCTGATTTGGCTGAAATTTCGCACATATCGTTCTAGTATGACTTCCAACAACTGTGCAAGGTATGGTCTAAATCAGTTCATAATCTCATATAGCTGCCTTATAAACCGATCTCCCAACTAGATTTCTTCAGCCTATAGAGGGCGCAATTCTTATCCAACTTGGTTAACATTCTGCAGATGTCGTTTTGGCATGACATTCAACTATTGTGCCAAGTATGGTCTAAATCAGTCCATAATATGATATAGTCGCCTTGTATACCGATCTCCCGATTTGACTTCTTTAGCTTCTAGAGGGCGCAATGTTTACCCAATTTTATTGAAATTCAGCACATATCGTTTATATGATTTCCAACGACTGCGCCAAGTATGGTCTAAATCGGTTAACAGCCTGATATAGCTGCCATATTAACCGATCTCCAAATTTGACACTCTGAGCCAATGAAGGGGGCAAAATTTACTCCATTCGCTAGAAATTGGTTGAAAAGTGGTATTTTTATATGACCTCTAACAGCCATGACAAGTACAATATATATTGAAAAAGTCATTCAAAGAACTTGAAACGACGCAAGGTGGCGAACTTAGCATGCTTTTACTTGTTATCGTTCTATATGTAAACTCGTGACACACTTTAAATCACTACCATTAACGGATGTTGAAGGTAGCTACCCATTCGACACCGCATGGAGGTTTGTGTCCACATTTGAGATGGGGGAATATCAAGATAAGCCTGGATTGGATTGTTTGTGCATCACAGCTGCTCTGAGGACGACACCATCGGATGCACTGAATTTAATGTTAGATCTTATGCCTCCGGACATTGTGCCTGGACAAATTACAGCGATCACTGCCATGAGGTTAAGGGGCTTTCTCATTGGTCATATGGCGGCTGCGGACACTGTGTTATTCTTGATTCAATATCCGATGTTCCAGGCAGTGTGGATTATTCTTTACCTGAGCCGCTTTTTGATACAAAATACTGTACCATTATTCCTGATAGAACCAATTGGAACAACGATATTCCTGGTAACAGAAATTACATTGAATTCTATGCAAATGGTTCCAAACTAAACGACCAGGTGGGCTTCGGGGTGTACTCTAAAGATCTACAACTGTTCATATCGAAAAGGTTACCCGACCACTGCAGTGTGTATCAAGCGGAGATCCATGCAAATAAGGAAGTGATGGAATGGCTAAGATAATGTCATTACGACGCTTGGCATAAATATCTTTCCAGACAGCCAGGCAGCCATTAAATCCCTGGAGAACGTATTTCTGAACATAAATCCGCTCTCGCAGATCTCTTAACGAGTAGGCTGAACAGTTAAAAATTCACCTGTTCTGGGTGCCGGGCCAGAGAGATATCCCACGGAATTGTAAAGCGGACAAGCTTGCGAGACTAGGAACTATCTTACACTTTTCAGGAATACCGGAATCTGTGGATATGCCTCTAGCGACATGTTAGCTAAGTTTTCAGGACCAGCCCCGAAGCACAACGAATGATAGATGGCCTAATCTAGACTTAAAGAGGTCTATCGCATTGCTGTCATTGTCTGTAACAGATCTCAGTCTCAGTCATTGTGTCCGTGATGACGGATCACTGTCTAATGCGAAAACATGCTGACAGACTGAAGGTTGCCAGCAACGACTTTTGCAGAAGCTGTTAGGACTTCGAAGAAAAAGAGACTATAGAACGAACACCTTCTATGTGTGTGTCCCGCACTGGCAGTCAGAAGGAGTTCCACTTTAGGTTCTCATTTCTTTGAGAACCTGTCTGATTTGGCGGATGTGAACATTCGCAAGTTATTGGACTTTTTTAAAGCTATATGGATGGTTCAACGGTAGGAACTAGTAGACATCTTCCTTCTTCTGTTCCTGTGGTTTCACAACGGACGAAAACGTCTAAGTGAGTCTGATGGCAGACTGCCACTTAAACCTGACCTAACCTAAACATTTAAATCGCTTCTGCTTCAATGCAGCAGTGCCTTTCTGCATTTTTACCTTTAAAATCGCATTCTTTTATGACAACAATAATCTAAAAAGAAAAATATCAACAAAAAACTTTAGTGTCACAGCACACATTCTCCCCAAAGTTGAAACACCTGTGAACCATTGTTTAAAGGACTGCTCCCATCCTCATTGTCTAATTCTGCTGTGCTGAGAATGTAGCCTTGGATGTGGATTTTGTGATTTTCATATTTTGAGGGGAAAGCTCAAGCAAAAAACTTTTTTCTTTGTTTTGGTAATCCAATCATCCTTATATATCAGGTGGTAAGAGATTCACTTCATCCTCGCTATTAGCACCTTCTGTAAATGAGAGTTTTATACTTTACGGTTGTCACAAATAATTCTTATATGAAATATTAATAAATGAAGCGATTTATATGGTATTTGGAAGCAGAGGAAAACAATTTTAGGGGTTAAGTAAAAATCTCTGACATATTTGAATATGCCACAAGAAACTTGGGTTGTATTTCATAGCAGCATATCGTGTTTTTAATTTTGTTGTGGCCCCTTTACATGGGACTTCCTTAAAGGAATTTACGGAGTTTTTTTTACTACGAAACCTTATTTTAATTAATTTTTTATTATTTTATTCTTTAAGTTTTAATAAAATGTTTTACAACTACCCTTCCTCTTCTTTTCTCTTTACAGGTATGTTACAGCAAAGATTTTGTGACTTCTATACATTTAGTAAGATAATGTCTTAAATTTGAGTAAATCTGTAATCCATGTTTTTAATGTTTCCTCCCACTTTAGCGATACTCTTTTTTCGAACATCTTTGTGATATAGAAAAATTAAATACTTATGGTCCTTAGTTGCAACATCCACTTCTCTTCCGTTTTTGTTTTTCTTCAACATTACGCATAATGTAAAAAATAAATTTAACCGATGCCACTAACACTACCTCAAACTTGTCTGACATTTATTTGATTTTCTTATTTATTCTGCTGCTCGTTCAGTGGAATGACTTCAAACAAAAACGTTAGACATAAAACGCTTCTACAAAGGTAAATGTCAAAAGTTTAGTTAGACAAGATGATCCAAAGTGTTTCAAACTGTTGCTCAAGTTTGCAAATGTTTTGTATCTGTAAAAGGGATTGAGAGCGAATGGAGGAAAGTCGCTCCTCCATAGACTTGGTAATGTAATATTCTTCTTACCAGCATCAGCAAAAGCACTACAACTAAAGAGACAAGCAAACGTATTCATATCTTAAGGCACTAGAAGATTGTTGAGCATTTTAAGGCTTAACTGGGAGCATATGATGTACGTTTAAAATATAAGTTGAAACCAGTTTAAACCTTTTTATTGAACAATCTTAAATAGCAGACATTGATAATAGAGGTTGATTTTTAAGAGCTATAGAAAAAAATTTCATAAAAAACATTAAATCCAGAAAAATTCACAAAATCTTTTTTTGAGTCGATAGTACGGTCCATATAATTCAATGTTTGATTCTTCATTTCTTTCCAACATTTCGGCCGGTATCTCACAAATAAATGCTTCAATGTTGTCTTCCAATGCGTCAATTGAAGCGGGCTTGTCCTTATAGACATGAGTTTTAACATAGTCCCACAAAAAATAGTCTAAAGGCGATAAATAAATCGGAACCGAACGTGAATTAAAATGTTCACCGAACTCGCCCCTCAATAAGTCCATTGTTACGCGTGCTGTGTGGCATGTGGCACCGTCTTGTTGAAACCACATGTCATGCAAGTCAAACTCTTGCATTTTGGACAAAAAAAGTTGAATATCACCATTCACAGTTACGTTACGGTACGCATCATCTTTGAAGAAGTACGGACCAATGATGCCATCAGCCCATAAACCGCACCAAACTGTGACTTTTTATGCATGCATTGGTAGCTTTTGCAATGCTTCTGGCTGATCTTCACTCCAAAATCGACAATTCTGCTTATTTACGTACCCATTGAGCCAAAAATGAGCTTCGTCGTAAAATGGAAAAAACGCGCGATGAACTTTCTTAACAGAGCACACATTTTGATAATAACATTCAATAATTTGCAAGCGTTGTTCGTTTGTAAGACTAGTTATGATTACATTATAGACTGAACTGAAGTTGTTTGACAATGAAACAAAACACGAAACGTGCGTGAGCTGATTATACCAGAGTTTCCAAAAGATAATAGCTAAAAAGTCACCCTTTATATTAAAATATTTTGTTAAACCGATTTTGATGACAAATACTGTCTTAGTCAACAAAAAAGTAAAAGTTCGGCCGGCCCGAATCTTATATACCCTCCTCCATGGATCTCATTTTGTCATGTTCTTTGTTCGGTATCTGTTTCTAATCAAACAAAGGGTAATGGAAGAAAATTGCAATGCATTCTAGCTATAATAGGTAAGAGACCGATACGGCCCTTACTTGCTTTACATATGTGAGATCATAATGGCAACCATTGTGCAAAATGTCAGCAAATGTCAGCTAAATTGGATAATAATTACGCCGTTTAGGGACTCAAGAAGTAAATTCGGGAGGTCTGTTTATATGATTAAAGTTCCCTATCAGGCTCTAGATTGAATCAGACCATATTAAACACGTTTATTAAAGGTTATAAGAAAAAGTGTACAAAATTTCAATCAAATCGGGTAAAAATTGTGTGGAGACTCAATAATTATAATCGAGTGATCGGATTACATGTGAGCTATATCCGGTTATGAACCGATTCAGACCATACTTACCATAGTTGTCGGAAGTCAACACAAAAAGCTTCACATCGAATTTCAGCCAAATTGGTAAAAAAAAGACGGGAGGAGTGGAAAAGCCCACGCAAGCACGGACCTATCTACGCCGGAGCAGCAATTCCCTCGTCCTCCTCCGGTCAATGACCGGCGATAGAGCCTTCGCAGTCCGGCAACCATTTACCGAGTCCCACCTCGCCACCGACGTCGCCGTGGCCATCCCCTCTACTGTTTTCAGTAGCTCGACAAATGGCAAATGGCGCGACGTAGGCAAGACCAATGACTGGTCCGCTCGACGCAGACGAACCCCTTCCGGCGCAATCGTCCGCTCTTTCATTTCCTGGAATCCCCTCATGCCCAGGAACCCACGTCAGCGTCACATCGTGGGCCCGGAGTCAGGGATTCCAAACAGCCCGCCACGCATCTTGACCTCATCGTCCTCCACCCTTAGGCCTTGAGCGCCGCCATACTGTGCACGTAAATTCTGAATGACCAGAATTTCTCTTGCGGCCACTGCAATGGCACAGACCTCAACCTGAAATAGCGTACACTCGTACGGCAGTCTCAAAGACATGCTGATATTGAGTGCATCAGAGTAGACCCCCACTCCAGTCACTAACTTCATCTTGGAGCCATCTGTGTAGATCGAGGTCCCATCCTTATCAAGTTCACCATCCGCCCGCCATTTGTCCCTCTCAGGAAAATAAATCGCGAATGCCCTCATTTCAGTCGGCACTGGTGCCAGGTAGTCGGAGATCCTCCTCAGTCTACCCTCCGTATCCGTAACACCCAGAATCGAACTGTGGCCGCAACCATCCTCCTTCAGCATGCCCAGCTCTCTCAGCCTTAGCGCGACCCTGGCGGCGCAGTTCCAAACATAGGCCCCAAGGGGATGCATATCCAGCATCGCATCCAGGCCTGCCTGCGGTGCGGATCTCATTGCCCCTGTGATCCCGACGCAGGCCAGTCTCTGGAACTTCTCGAACTTCATCGCACGCGTCCTCTTCCCTACGGCATTCCAACACTGGTACTGGTCTCACGATGGCCGTATACATTCAATAAATCTTCCTGTGAGTCACACCCCACTTCCTACCGAACATCCTCCTGCAGGAGTAGAGGGCGCACAGTGCCTTACGTTTTCTTTCCTCGGTGTTCCTCTTCCAGGACAGTGTCGAATAGAGGACTATGCCTGGCCTCTTTCGACAGCCGCAGGGTGACCCCGTCCAAGGATGGGAGTATGAACTCCAGTATCTTATATATACGCGTATAGAGCACCAGCTCCGTCTTCCCAGGGTTGGTCCTCAATCCATTTCTGGTAGCCCATCGCTACAGGTGATAGTACGGCCATAAATTGATAGGCTGGCAATCCATCGGCTACTACGGTCTTGTTATTGTTTATCCGGGCTATTGATATTTTGACCTCATGCTGGCTGGGCTCACCAAAGTGAGCATACTGGAAATTTCGACAAAATATTCCCTTTTGACCATTTACAAGTAAATTAAGGCCAGAAAGCTTTCAACATTAAAAAAATTCGTCAGAGTAATGCAATTTTAATTTCATTTGCATAGTTTCAAAAGGAAGTACTTGAGTGCCGTATTTTTCCTTGGGTTCTCTGGGTTTATCACAAATTTTCTCATATTTTTTTCATTTTTGTTCAAAATCCCCCATTGTAAGAATGTTTTTTAAGGCAAACCGCCAATAACCACGAAAAAGCAACCAATGACAACTGGTGCTCAGAGACTACTCGCGTAAGAAGGATTCTGGGCTCAGTGTGTGCTTATTCGCACAGATGCGCTTAACACTAAAAGCCGTTGTCTTTATACTCCATGCTTTCTTTATACAGCTTCTCACTCATCAGCCCATGGGAGTTGAGCTTACCTCAGATGTTGATGCGGATGATACCTTAAATTCACATGTCAAAAATTACCCCCATACTCATGTTTAATGACTGATAAATGGATGGGATGAATGGTATGGTGTCTTGTATGTTTCGACGTTTACTGTCACTCGACGCGTTTTTCCATCATTTAGAGATAGCCGCCCACTTTTGCTGATGTGTATGTGCGTGAGTTTGTAACGTTTTTAATGCATTTTGGCGTTTGCCATGATGTCTGGCTGTCTGTCATTCTATCTCTCTGTCTGATGAGGGTGGTCGTGGGCAACCTCCGCCTCTTTGTTGTTCGCCATGGAAACCCCGAGTGAAAACAACGTTTAGTGCTGACAGTTTGAAGTGGAACACCACCACCCACTTAAATGTGACATTTAACGCAGGTAAACTTTTTAAGGCATTCTTCGAGTTCTACCCCTACTCCTCGTCAGCAGCAACAAAGAAACGCATCTCCTGCGGGCATTTGTATAACTAATGTGCGGTGGGATTTATAAGTTTGTGAAATTTATAAATTTATTGACGTTGTTCTTGTTGTGCTAAAAATTAATTTGAAAATTAGTTTAGCCTTTATTGTGGAAAAGTTTTCAGTTTTTTTTTATGCTCTCTGCATTCTTTTGAGAGTTATTTTGCTTTGACAAAAATTAATATAAAAGTTTTTTAGCTGCTCACAAATATGTTTTGAAAGATTTAGATTTAATTTATTGGAATTTGCTGTTGGCAGCTGATTGAAGTATTTATGAATTTAGGTTTTTTTGCAAGTATGGCTTTCATCGAGGTGGAATAGTAGTTTTTATAGCAAAGTTCTTGGATATGTGAATTTTATTGCTTTAAAATAAACCCGTTAATTAGTTTGTGAAATAAAATTTACTATAAATTTCCAACAATTTTAGTTTCTTTAAGCCGAAGTAGCCGAATTTTTGATTTGTATTCAATTAGATTGATTTTTATATGATTATAAGTTGGGCCGGTGTGCTACGCTACACCCTAAAAATGGAAGACATTCAGGGCTAAGAGACTTGTTCAGATCCACACTGATTGTCTTCTATTGGTTATCTACTTTCAAAATCATATTTCAAAGCTTCCACTTGACATAGCACATTTTTAAAGTTCCGCAGGTCATTCCTGTGTCCATCCCAATTTGAAGTCAAAAAGTGTACTCTCCTACCAAAGACTTTGATGTCCTATTCTTTCCTGATCGATCTTCATATATTTTTTTTAATTCCTTTTTGTTTTGGGTAGGATGGGGGGGGGGGGGAGAGGGATTGCCCTCTGACATGTCCTTTCGTTTGTGTACAATATGTTCTCAGACGCCTGACGTTCGACCGCATTGTTTTAAGCTCACGGGTGCACCACTTGGACTTACTTGGTTTAGCCTTTAGACGTCTGCCAAGGAGCACTTATCCACTCATCTATCTATAGTCAGTGCCCTGAAGTCATCTAAAGACAATGCTGATGCAGTCTTCCTACAACTTTCCACACAAAAGTCCCAGTTCACGCCTTGATCTTTCCCGCACCTAGACCGTTCAGTAGTAACCAGAGTCTGTCGAAAAGCGGAAGAGGTCTGATTCCGCAAAACCACAAAATGAAAGTTTTTCTTTGTCTTATCTCTTGCAAACTTTGCCATATCGATGTTGGAATGCAAATTTTAATCACATTTCTATATAATAAGAGGAACCCCAAGTGATTTTAAAGCATAGAAGAAGAAAGTTTTTCTTCGTTTTGCGAATTTGAAAACCGGAACAGGCCTGGTGCCAGTTCTTTATTTCTCATCACTATCTTCTTTAAGCTTCTCAAAATAACCATCAACCGCAATCGTCCTCTTTGTTATCGGTAAATCTTTTCTGCAGAGCAATTTGTTATGTTTGGAATCAAAACAAAAAATCCGAGGTAGCTTAATCTGGTGAAAAAGTGCGTGCTGAAGCAATTCTAACTTTAATTCTTTGATCATTGCCATCACTATGATGGAGTTGTGTTGTTTATATTGGGAGGATAGGGTCTGTCCCCCCAACACTAAAAGCCAAAAGATCATTTATTTGAGTCGTTTATACAAGTGCTGCTGAACGGCAGGACATGACCCTGATACTAAGATCCTTAAATCAACATTAGATTAGGGCGTGACCCTGATACTTGGATCCATATATCAACATTAGATTCGAACTTTACTGCCATAGATCTTTCTTTTAATTCTTATATGATCCCGATCGAACTCCATGTCTTATTGAAGGGTATTTAGTGGGTGGGCCGGTCCCAGACTCTGCCAAATGTGTAAACTAGACTCGTAGTCAACTCCCAAAGAACTTTCATTTGGAACACATTTTGAGGCATTGCACATTCATGCCCGTTTTGGGGTTTTTTAAGGTTGGCGATGCTCGTAGACACATTTCTCTTATAAAAGATGTGTACTCAAGTTTCAAATAACTTTCTTTAGATATCCATATTGTCCTGTACTCAACTTCCAAATTACATTCATAAGACATTCATATTGTCCCAATCGGTAAATATGTCCTGTTGAGAGGTTTTCAGGGGTGGGGAGGCGCCTCAGATACCAAGGAATAAATTTTTATGTCAGATCCTTACTCTTCTTTTAAATACTTTTCATTTTATATCCATATTGTCCCAATTGCTAAATATGCCCTGCTGGGTGATTTTGGGGTGTTAAGGCCGCTCAGACAACAAAGAATACATTTTTATTTTAGATTCTTACTCTACTTTTAAATACCTTTCATTTGATACTCATATTGGTCAAAGCGGTGAAAGTGTCCTGTTGGTGGGTATGTTGAAGTTTGTATATGAAGTTCGTACTCTACTGTTAAATACCTTTCATTTGATACCCATACTGCCCAAAGCGGTGAATGTGTCTTGTTGAGGTGTTTTTTTTTTTTTTTTCTTTTTGGGAGTGTGGGACCGCCGATCACTTAGGGTGAAATTTGTGTACCAAGTTCGTACGCTACTCTTAAATACTTTTCATTTGATACCCATATTGTCCCAATCGTTAAATATGTCCGTTCGGGTGGGTTTTGGGATGGGGCGTCCCCCCAGCTTATTTTACCCCAAAATTGTATATCGATTTCGTGTTTTTGGGGGATCATTAGGTTACATACAAAACTTTTGCTTAAATCGATGCACCCATCTTCAAGATCTGGCGTTTTGAGAATTGTGATAAGGGGGAGGATCCGCCCAAAATTTTATTTTTATTTATGGCGCAACATACCTATGTACTGTAGAAATTCTTGTGACCTCCTAACCTGGCGCCGTTTTTTGCCAGAGTCTCGAAAAGTCATGCCCATTTCGTTATCCGCAATTCTCCAACTTAATATTAGACGCTTTGGGCAAGCCATTGAAGAAATCAAAATATATTTTATCTGTTGTTCAATATATACAACTTCGTCTTCCTCATGAAAACGCAGCTTTCAACCCAGTGAAGACTGAAATCTGCCTGTTCACGAAGGTGGACCAATTTGACGCACCAAGTTTCCTCAATGGAACTATTTCAATACCTGACAAGGTTAAAGACTTAGGAGTTATCTTGGGCAGGAAACTTAATTGGAAGTGTCAAATTCAGGAGCGTGCCGAGAAGGCTCACAGATGTTGGACATTATGTAAACGGGCCGTAGGCTCGAAATGGGGCCTGAAACCAACGATGGTCCACTGGTTTTACAGGAGCGTGATTAGACCAATACTTACTTACGCCTCTGTATTTTGGTGAACTGCAATGGCGAAAAGTGCAACGTAGGGATAATATTGGGTTGCCCAAAAAGGAATTGCGGATTTTTCATATAGTCGGCGTTGACAAATTTTTTCACAGCTTGTGACTCTGTAATTGCATTCTTTCTTCTGTCAGTTATCAGCTGTTACTTTTAGCTTGCTTTAGAAAAAAAGTGTAAAAAAAGTATATTTGATTAAAGTTCATTCTAAGTTTTATAAAAAATGCATTTACTTTCTTTTAAAAAATCCGCAATTACTTTTTGGGCAACCCAATACAACAAGTTCACTGGAGACTATTCGAGATGAGATGAGACTTAAGGCAATGGAATGTATAGAGGATGGAAGCAGGTCATACCATTTTGGTATAATCGAGGCAAGCGTGGAAGGAATAGAAGAGATTTCCGATCAAATACCTGAGACAGATGCACAGACGGGTTCAGAGAACATGTTGTCTTGGCATAGGCGAAGCGATCAACCGTAGATATAGAAATTAAGTATAAGGCAGCCACTGCTGCAATGGGATTTAAGGCGTCGGAAGACTGGAGTGTTATAATCGAATCGACGATAGGAAGCCTGGAAAGGAAGGAAGAGGTTTCCAATCGAATACCTGAGACAGGTTCGAAGAACATGTTGTCTTGGTACAGACGGAGCAATGAGGACCATCCCCACGGTGGCTCAGGAGACTATTCTAGATATCTGATCTATAGACATACAGATTAAGTGTGAGGCAGCCACTGCGGCTATGAGACTTAAGGCGATGGGAGAATGGATAGAGTATAGGAGCAGGTCATACCATCGCGGTATAATCGAGGCAAGCCCGGAAGCATCAAAAGAGGTTTCCTATCAAATACCCGAGACAGGTTCGCAGAAGCACAAACGGTTTCATTGAACATGTTGTCTTGGCATAGGCAGAGCGATGAAGACCACGCTCATTGAAGCACTGGAAACTATTGTAGATATCTGATCCATTGACACACAGATTATGTGTGAGGAGAATGGATAGAGGATAGGAGCAGGCCATACTATCGCGGTATGAACGAGGCAACAATAGGAAACCTTGAAGGAATTAAAGAAGTTTCTGATCGAATATCTGAGACGAAACTTGAGGTCGAGTGCGAGTTACAGCTACCAGCGGCACAGTCTTGGATTCACCGCACCCTGGTATTATCATCCACACATCGATCAAAGCTATAGGACAAGGTGGGTCTGGGGGACTGAGATCTGTTTTAGACTGCCTGACCATAATACGGTCCTGCAGACGGAGATACGGCGATCGCGGTATGCGTGAGATGGTGTGGTGCTAACGCGAGAACGTCGAGTTTTAACATAGTAAGGTGGCCATCAGCGAGGCCACCGTAGCGCAGAGGTTAGCATGTCCGCTTATGACGCTGAACGCCTGGGTTCGAATCCTGGCGAGACCATCAGACATTTTTTTTTTAATTTTTCCTTAAGATGCCCCATTTTTCATAGCAAATGGCCCACTGTGGTCTAAGTAGTAGCCCAAAACATTTTACAGGAAATATAATATGGACCCCGCTCCTTCCCAATCTATACAATTTGTAACCCTAAGTATTAATCAAGCTAAGATATTGGCAATTTTTGGCCAAATTTTGTAGTTTTTCCTTATGATGCCCCATTTTTATACCCAACACCGAAGGTGGGCATATATTCATTTTGTCATTTCATTTGCAACACATCGAAATATTCATTTTCGACCCTATAAATTATATATATTCTTGATCGTCGTAAAAATCTAAGGCCATCTAGCTATGTCTGTCCGTATATCTGTTGAAATCACGCTACAGTCTTTAAAAATAGAGATATTGAGATGAAACTTTGCACAAATTCTTTTTTTGTCCATAGGCAGGTTAAATTCGAAGATGAGTATTTCGGACTATATCTTGATATGGCCCCCATATAGACCGATCCGCCGATTTAGGGTCTTAGGCCCAAAAAACCACATTTACTATCCGATTTTGCCAAAATTTGGGACAGTGAGTTGTTTTAGGCCCCTCGACATCCTTCTTCAATTTGGCTTAGATCGGTCCAGATTTGGATATAGCTGCCATAAAGACCGATCTCTCGATTTAAAGTTACGGCCCATAAAGGGCGCATTTATAGTCCGATGTTGACAAAATTTGGGACAGTGAGTTGTGTAAGGGTCCTCGACATCCCTCTGCAATTTGGCTCAGATCGATCCTGATTTGGATATGGTTTGGTTTTGGGACGTCGATTTGGGACAGTGAGTTGTGTTGGGTCCCTCGACATCTTTCTGCAATTTGGCCCAGATCGGTCAAGATTTGGATATAGCTGCCATATTGACCGTTTTCTCGATTTAAAATCTTGGGCCCATAAAAGGCGCATTTATTTTCCGATTTGGGGCAGAGATTTGTGTTAGGCTCTTCAAAATCCTTTTTCAAATTGGCACAGATCGGTCGAGATTAGGACATAGTTGCCATATAGACCTATCTCTCGATTTACTTACTTTGGGCTCATGAAAAACGCATTTATTTCCCGATAAGACCTTCGACATCCTTCTTCATTTTGGCCCATATCGGTCCAATTTGAATATTGCTGCCATATAGTCCGATCTCTCGGATTAAGGTCTTGGACCCATTAAATATGCATTTTTTGTCCGATTTCGCCGAAATTCGGGACACATATAGCCCTCAACTAAGTTCATTTGTGTTTATTTTAAATATATAATCCATGGTAGTGTGTTCCCAAGATTGGACACTGCCGTATTGTTTTTGTCTTTCAATTGTGATTTTGACCATGTTTTAGTTTGGTTTTTTCTGAAGCAAATATTATTTGGAACACACAACAATGCATTTTCCCATTTCCTAAATTTTCTGCATAAAATGCTAACAGATGTTAACAATTTTTCCCAAATTCGTAATGGTAATAGAAATGTTCTACAAAAAACGACGACAGATGACAAAAAAACCATAATTAATTATTTTGTCAGTGGTTGATTTGGAAGACAATGCATTAGACAACATCATAATTGGTTCCGACAAACCGCCGTTATGGGACAAATCCACAAAGGTTTTAATCCCAACACCCTCCACCCCTCTAATAAATGTGACAAGGGTATGTCTACCAACTGCCCTCCCCTCAGGGCCCAAACGGGGAGAATAATAAAAATACATATGAATTTATAACATTTGTGGCTACCGTTGGCAACTGCAATGAATGTCATTATGAAAAATTCAAGTTTTAACACACAAAGACGTCATCCTCCAACCAACCAACCCTCCGCAGTAAATCACCTTCTCTAAGGCCATGGTGATGATGTTACAAAGGAGCCATGAAGTGTGCCCGGATTTGGATTTCCGTTTTGCCACAATGCATGTTTATTGTAAGCTAAACGATTTGATGGCTCGTTATCAGTTTTTGTGTTATGTGGAAAAAAAAATGTTGTAATGGAAAAAAACAACGCCACAAAAGAAAAAACGCAACGTGCCACCATTCAAGCAACTCAATGTTTTGTCACCCCCTCGGGCCCAAGCTATTCATGTAACATGCGTTGTTACAACTCCGAACCACTAACCCACCGAACGGTGTTCCCATGTTACCGCTCAATTGAATTGAAAATGCGGTCGGCGAAAGGACAATGGATGTGTATAGTGAGAGTGCCGTGCTGCGGTTTTTAAATTAAGGACACAACAGCATTGATTGTAAACATACCAAAATGCCGTGGGTTTTAAGCAAACACCAACAACAACTACTACTACAAGAATTGTAGCAACGGCACCAACGGCAGCAGTAGGATGTTGAAAATGCGCCCAAGGCAAAGGACAATTGTGGAAAATTGGATTTTATGTGATTTCTGTCAATTCGTGTCTGTTGGCAATTGATTTGGCCCTTATTTACAATTAATCCACATCCTCACCCGCCCTATCCTCCACACCCACCCCCACCCCCATTCCACTCAATAAATATTGGTAACATATTCAGAAATCATTGTGCGTATCGTTTTATTTACAAATACACGTGAGACAGTTTATTTATTTTTGGTTGGCAATGATCAGGGCAATGATTTTGCAAAGATTTGCTGAATGAAAAGATATTATTCAAAAAAAAATATATATCCTTTGCTAACAATAAAACGAAATGATACTAAAACAAGTTAAAACGCTTTAAGATCTGCCTTGCCGAACTTTGGATACCCACCACCCCATGGGTATATGTTTTGCCCTATTTTATTGTAAACTAGCTGACCCGGGCCCTCTCCGCTGCGCCTTCATTTACTTTATATGGGACAAAAGTTTCCTTGGAATATTTATTTTCGACAATTATAGATCTTTTAGTGAAATACCATGCTACGAAAAAAGTATATCACTTGATTAACAGTTTAACAATATAAGTGCCTTTATCTGAATCCCATATAATCTACGAATTTATGTTTGGATGTAAGGTGTACTCCATTCTTAAAAAACTTCATTTCAGCCCAATATTTTCATGATATCTGATTTAGTGGTGTTTTCGCGGGAGAGGTGGTCCCCCAAATACTTGGCCCTGAAAAAATGTCAGCATCGTGCTCTTCTCTCTTATTTAAACCCCATATTGCCATTGGCTTAAGAGGAGTTTACAGCATGAGGCGTCCCCCAAACACATGACCCAAAAATAGGTTATCGAATTCTTTTTCTAATCTCAAATACCTTTCATTTGAGCCACATATTGGAATGGTCGAAAAATTTTTTCCATTTGGGGAAAGGAGTTTTGGGAAAGGGGTGATGCCCTAAATACATGGTCCTACATTTGGATATCAAATTCGTATTCTACTCCCAAATACCTTTATTTGAGCCCCATATTGCGATGGTCACTAAAAAATAGCTGTTTGTGGGGTATTTTGGGAAAGGGGTAGACCCCCAGAAAATTGGTTCCTTAAGTGGATATCAATTCTTGCTCTACCCCTCAAAACCTTTAATTTAAGCCCCACATTGTCATGGTCGATAAATATGCCCGATTTAGGGGTGTTTTGGGGAGTGGGGTAGTACCCCAAATTCTAAGCCCAGAAAATATATCAGCAAAGTGCTCTATTCTCATATATCATTTATTTGAGCCCCATATTGCCATTGACCTCAAAATTGGATTTCAAATTCGTTTTTTAATCTCCTTATTGCAAAAGTCAGCAAATATGTCCGGTTTGGGGTATTGGCCCTAAAAACTATAAATATTTAGTTCCACTCTCTTTAAGACCCAAATTGTCTTGGTGAGCAAATACTTGGGGGTTGTTGTGGTGGTGGAGCGTCTCCTAGACAGTTGGTCCCTAATGTTGATATCAGATACGTGGTCTACTCCCACATACCTTTAATTTGAACCCCATATTTCTATAGTCGGCAAACATGACCTTCTTGGGGGTGTTTTGGGGGATGGGCTGCTACTCAGTAAGTTGGCCTTGAAAATATATATCCGATTCGTATTCCACTCCAAAAAACTCTCTTATTTGAGCCTCATATTGCAAAAGTCAGCAAATACTTACCATTTGGGTGGTGTTGTGGGGGGTGGTGTGGCCCCATAGACACTTTTCCCAAATATTGATATCAGATTCGTGCTTTACTCCCAAAGACATTTCATTTGAGCCTTATATTGCTATGGTCGTAAATTTGTCCCCTTTGGGGGATGTTTTTTGGATATCACATTCGTATTCTACATTCAAATATCTTTTATTAAAACCCCATATTTCCATGGTCAGTAAATAAGTCCTGTTTGGGGTGTTTTGGGAAAGGGGTGGAACCCCGAAAACGTGGTCCCACATTTGGATATCAGATTCGTATTCTACTCGCAAATACCTTTCATTTGAGTCCTATATTGCCATGGTCGGTAAATAAGTCCGATTTAGGGGTATTTTGGGGCTTGGGGTGGTCCCCCTAATATTTGGTCCGACAATTGGATATCATATGCGTTTTCTTATCCTAAATACCTTTCATTTGAGTCCCATATTGTCGTGATTGGTCTAAATATATGTTTGGTAGGTTTTAGGGTGGGGCAGTCGCCGTAGGTACCCCATCCGAAATTTGGATACCAAATTTTTATTTTTGGGTACTATATGAGAGCACCCAAAATTTCGCTTAAATCGCACCACCCATCTCCGAGATCTGGCGTTTCTGAAAATTAGGGTAAGGGGGAGGGTCCGCCCCCCCTTCAGATATCAAATTTTTAATGATTTCGTATTCTATGTATATAAACCTGATCTTCTGATTTCATAAAATCGTATTTTAGTTATATATAGCCGCTATATAGGCCGATGTCCAGACTAAAAGTCTTGAGGCAATAAATTGGTCATTTTTCTTCCGATTTTGATGAAATTTGGTAGTTCTGGTAGACCCCTACCCAATTCTGTGAAGGGTGGTTCAGATCAGACTACATTTTTATATTGCTGCCCTATAGACCGACCGCCCGATCTCTCGATATAGGGTATTGAGGCCATAAAAGATCCATTTATTTTCCGAATCGATGAAATTTGACACAGTGTGTTCTGGTAGGCCCCTACCCATTCCTGTCAAATATGGTCCAGATCCGACCATATTTCGATATAGTTGCCATATAGACTGTTCTCCCAATATAGGGTAATCAGCCTATAAAAGTAGCATTTTTCATCCGATTTTGATGAAATTTGAAACAGTGCGTCTTGATAGACCTATATCAAAATGCACTGTTTCAAATTTCAGCCAAATCGGATGAAAAATGCCCCTTTTATATGCTCAATACTCTATATCGAGAGATTGGTCTCTATGGCAGCTATATGCAAACATGGTCCGATCTGGACCATGTTCAACATCAAAATTAGGATGAAAAATGCTTCTTTTATGGGTTCAATACTCTATATCGGGAGATCGTTCTATATGGGTATTTACCCGGTAGAAAGCCATCTCTATCATCCGCTTAGTCTAGTTTTGGCATGCTCGTTCTAACATTTTGGCTGATATCTCACGAGTAAATGCCTCGATGTTGTCTTGAAATCCGCCAATTGAAGCAGGCTTGTCTGTATATCCCCACAAAAAATCGTCTAAAGGCGTTAGAATGCACAATCTAGGCTGCCATATGACCGGTCTCAAACGTGAAAAAAAATATTCACCGAACTCGCCTCTCAATAAGTCCATTGTTACGCGTGCTGTGTGTGGCATATGGCACCGTCTTGTTTAATCCACATGTCTTGCAAGTCAAGCTCTTGCATTTTGGCCGAAAACAAGTTGGAATTCATCTTATTATAGCGCTCACAACTCACAGTTACGTTACGATACGCATCATCTTTGAAGAAGTACGGTCCAATGATGACACCAGCCCATAAACCGCACCAAACTGTAATTTTTTTTGGGCGCATTGCAATGCTTCTGGCTGATCATTACTGCAAAATCGACAGTTCTGTTTATATACGTTTGCGTTACGTTACGATTAAACTGACCATAAAGTGGAAAAAGCGCGCGATGAACTTTCTTAACAGAGAATGCATTTTGATGATAATATTCAATGATTGCAAGCTTTGCACTGGATGGGAAAAAAAGAAGTGGAACGGATAGATATCTTCATGAAATTTTTTTATAGCTGAGGTGTTATCCAGTTGATATGAGGCCCCTGGAAGTCCCAGGGACCCATTGGTGGTCCTTCAAAGTTGGTCACCTCGGCCCTACAAAATTTTTGTTAAGGCTGTTAAAAGCGGTCCGATTTTCAAAGTTTGCTGAAAGGTGCTTAAAAGACTAACGTCTTTCGTCAACGAAGTCCAATGTTTTTCACAAAAGAAGTTTGCCAGTTAAGAATGTCCTTTATGTGAAACGAATCTTTTTTTTTTTGCGTGTGGTGCGGAATTTTGAGATGTACGCTTCTGCTATTCTCTCGTTGCATTCACTTTGTATACTCGAAATTCCTTTGGGGCCTTTGCCAAATAATTTGCTGTTCTTTCCTTTGCGAATATCCCATTTCTCTATAAATTTGTCTTCGTTTTATTGCCATTTATGGCCAATCATTTTAATGACTTTTTTATGATTTATTCATACCATTTATATATGCTTCTCTTGTTAGATATTTTAAATATTTTATATCGATTTTACTTTCACAGGCGTCTAGACGCAATTTATATTTGGCCTTTTTCTCTGGTTTGATATTTAATAGCATGGGGCATAAACCCACCAAGTTTTTCAACAGTTCTCACAGAGTCATGATTCATTTGCTTTATTATTTTCGGGATATTCGCCTCATTTTATAACATGATAACGACATCGTCAAGGATTTTTCATTGAAAAACTTTGCCATAGCCTTAATGTTGCAGATCTGCGATGATTTTCTCATGCCTGTTATTTTATGGATTCTATGTAAAGATGACAGTTGATAATTTTTGTTAGAAACTATATTCTGTTTTTTTTTATTTTGCCACGCAAAACTTCAATTAATGTTCAATATTTTATCGATTGCTAAAGTTTGACAAGCACTTAAATATTTATTTGGAAAATGCTTATGTGGGTCATGTGACAATAAAAGAAGGAAATAGAAATATTGATGCATATATGTATTTGCCAAATTAAGCAATGCAAAATGTCCTAGGTTTTATAAAAGGATTTTGTTAAAAAAAAAAATCAAATTAAAACGTTATAACAAACAACAAAATTTTGAATAGAAAACAAAATTTCTTATATTTGTATTATGCAATAATTTGCTGAAAAGATTTTTATTAATTAAAAACAAGTACAAACCCATAAGTTCGCCCGTGCCGATCTTTTGATGCCCACCACCATGGATATATTTATTATAACACCATTATATCCATATTAATTACCAAATAAAGTGCGATCTTAATCGTGTTTGGTTCATGTGCCGAGAGTTCGAAATTTCAGTGAAATCGAGTTATAACTGCTCCGTTCATGTGATTAATCCCTTCTTCGGATGATCGATCTATATGACTGCTATATACAAATATGGTCCAGATCGGATCATATTCAGATTGGATGTCGGGAGTCTTAAAGCAGCCCACTGTTTCAAAATCCGAGAATAAATGCGCCTTTTATTGTCTTTAGGCCCTAAAGCTGAAGATTGGTCTCCTCTATGGCAGCTATACCCCGGTATGGACCATTTTCCGGACAGATTTATACAACCCACTGTTCCAAATTTCAACGAAGTCGGATAATAAATGCGTCTGTTATAAGCCTAAAACCCAAAATCAGCAGATCGGTCTATATGACAATTTTATTCAAATATGTTTCCATCTGTACCATTTTTGATTCGGATATCGACGGGCCTAATAACTCAATATTCTGAGTTTCAGCAAAATCGGGAAATAAATCCGCCTGTTATAGGCTTAAGATCCTAAATCTGCATATCGGTCTATATGGCAGCTTCATGTATATATGGTCCAATAAACACCATATTTGGGTCGGATGGCGAGGCCCCTATTATAACTCACTATTTGAAATTTCAGCAAAATCGTAGAATAAATGCGCCTTTATGATCTTTAGAGCCTAAAGCTGAATATCGGTCTCTATGGCAGCTATATCTAAATATAGCCCGGTCTGGACCATTTTCGGGACAGATATTAGGATTCTTAATACAACCCACTGTTCCAAATTTCGGCGAAGTCGGGTAACAAATGTGCCTGTTATAAGCCTAAAACCCTAAATCGGCAGAACGGTCTATATGGCAGCTTTATCCCAATTTGTTCCGATTTGGAGCATTTTTGGTTCGGATATCGACGGGCCTAAGAAAAAATTCACTATTTTGATTTTCAGCAAAATCGGGAAACAAATGCGCCTGTTATAGGCTTAAGACCCTAAATCTGCATATCGGTCTATATGGCAGCTACATGTTTATATGGTCCGATAAACACCATATTTGGGTCGGATGTCGAGGTCCCTATTACAACTCACTATTTGAAATTTCAGCAAAATCGTAGAATAAATGCGCCTTTATGATCTTTAGAGCCTAAAGCTGAAGAACCGTCTCTATGGGAACTATATCTAACTATAGTTCGATCTGAACCATATGCGGGACAAATGTTGGTAGTCTTGATACAACTCACTGTATCAAGTGTCAGCGAAGGCCGGTAAGAAATGCGCCTGTTATAGACGCAGGACCCAAAAGAGGGAGATCGGTCTATATGGCAGCTATATCCAAATATGTTTTAATTTGAATCATTTTTCGGTTCGGATATCGTCGGGCCTAATAAAACTCAATATGCCGAATTTCAGCGAAATCGGGTAATAAATGCGCCTGTTATAGGCTTGAAACCTTAAATCACCAGATCGGTCTATATGGCAGTTGTATCCAAAAATAGTCCGACTTGGCCCATTCAATAATTTAACCTGCGTATAGAAGAAATACGAATCTGTGCAAAATTTCAACTTAATATCTCAATTTTTAAGGACTGTAGCGAGATTACAACTGACGGACAGCCACACGGACTTCGTTAAATTGTCATAGAATTTTACAACGATCAGAAATTATGGGTGATTTTTTAGCTATTATTTTTTCGAAACACTGGTTTAAACAGCTCCCGCACTTTTCGTGTTTGGTTTCACTATTAAACATCTTCAGTTTGATCTTTAATTTAACCATGAATCGTCTTAGAAACGAGCAGCGCTTGCAAATTATTGAATTGTATTATCAAAATGCGTGCTCTGTTAAGAAAGTTCATCGCACGCTTCTTCCATTGAGCGACGAAGCTCAATTTTAAATCAATGGCAACATAAATAAGAAGAATTGTCGATTTTTGAGTAAAGATCAGCCAGAAACATTGCAAGAGCTACCAATGCATCCTGAAAAAGTCACAATTTGGTGCGGTTTATGGGCTGGTGTCATCATTGGACCGTACTTCTTCAAAGATGATGCGAATCGTA
Organism: Stomoxys calcitrans; assembly: GCF_963082655.1. NCBI lineage: Eukaryota > Metazoa > Arthropoda > Insecta > Diptera > Muscidae > Stomoxys > Stomoxys calcitrans. The sequence goes on from NC_081555.1 coordinate 124,535,633, forward strand.
ACGTTACTGTGATTGGTGAGCGCTATCTCCATTATATCCTATTTTATGTAACCCGCAACATAAAAGTCAGTTTTTCAAAGAATCGAATTTTCCCTTGTTTTTTTTTGTTTATCGTCACCATTACACATGAAACCCGACCGCCTCATTAACGCAATATACCATATTTTAAGGGAAATTTTCATGCTTTCATCCGCCGTGTGGCCCTTTCCCCTACATGCTATCACTTGCCTCACCGATTTTCCATAGGTGAGCTCGTAGTCCCATGTGTCCCTTTTTGATGCCGAAAGCTATATTGGCCTCCTTCTTACTTCCCTTCAGTAATAGCTTCGTCTTCTCACGATCCGAATCTGCCCATAGGATTTCGTCATCCTACCGATCGTTTCCACAGTGGTACATGCGCTTTCGTCAGAGACGCCCTTAACTCGGAATGCGTCGAGCCAAAAGGCTTCGAGATAACCTAGTTCATTGACGGCAGTCCTCTGGCCTTCGCTGCTAAATTGTCTGGGGCTGAAATACCGCATACTTGAACGAGTAAAACCATTCGAAATCTCTATCGCTGCGCCTTCTTTCTTTCTCTTATTTTATCTGAGCACTATATTGGCAAGGTCAGGAAAAAAATCCAGTTTGGTGGTGCTGGTACGGCCTTTCAGATATTTCGCCACAATGTGGATATCATATTGGTGCTCTACTCCCAAATTTCTTACATATGAGCCTTATAGTGCTATGGTAGGTGAATATGTCCGGTATAAGGATGTTTTTGGGGGTAAGTTGGACTCTCTGTATGATTCGTGCCATAATCTCCAGTACCTTTCATTTGAGCCATTATAAGTCTAAACTTCCATTTGGCGGGCTTTAGAGCTTGGTCGGTCGCCCTAGACATCCCCCCTTAAAGAAATATACCAAAATTCTCTTATCGAATTATTACAATATAAACAAACAAACTAAACCACCCCCTCCCCCACTAAATGTGACATTTTTCATTTTTATGCCAAGTATGTACTCTACTCTTAAATACCTCTCACTTGATACCCATATTGCCCAAAGCGGTAAAAGTGTCCTGTTGGGTGGTCAGTCTTAGGATGTCATTTTTATGCCAAGTTCGTCCTCTACTCATAAATACCTTTCATTTGCTACCCATATTGTCCCAATCAGTATATATGTCCTGCTAGAGGGTTTGGGGGGGGGGAACGGGGTGGGGTGTTCACCTCAGACACCAAAAAATAAACTTTTATTCAGATTTGTATTCTTCTTTTAAATACCTTTCATTTGATACCCATATTGCCCAAGGCGGTGAAAGAGTCCTGTTGGGGGTTTTTTTGGGGGTGGGGAACCCCCCGAACACTTTGGGTGAAATTTGTGTACCAAGTTCGTACTCTACTCTTAAATACCTTTCGTTTGATACCCTTACTGTCCCAATCGGTAAACATATCCGTTCGGGTGGGTTTTAGGATGGGGCGTCCCCCCAGGTTATTGGACCCCAAAAATTTTATTCCAATTTCGTGTTTTTGGGATACCATAAGGTGACATACAAAATTTCGCCTAAATCGGTGCACCTATCTCCGAGATCTGGCGTTTTTGAAAATTATGGTAAGGGGGAGGGTACGGTGTAATTTCATTCGAATCGAAAGCGCACTCAATCACATATGCAGTAATTTGGCCACTGCTCTTTCATTTATTTATTTGAGTCTATGGAAAATACAAAATTTCCTTACAGAATATTTCTCCTTACCCGGCTATGGTCCAGCACCCAAACGATGTGAGAGGATAAGCGTCGCTGATAATCTTTTCTTGTGTTCTCGCTCGTATTCGACTCAGATGTAAAGCATCATGGAGGCCACCGTAGCGCAGAAGTTAGCATGTCTGTCTATGACGCTAAACGCCTGGGTTCGAATCCTGGCGAGACCATCTGAAAGAATTTGCAGCTGGCCTCCTAATGCTGGCTGAGGAACTATGCCATGTAAAACTTCTCTCCAAAGAGGTGTCGCACTGCGGCTCGCCGTTCGGACTCGGCTATAAAAAGGAGGCCCCTTATCATTGAGCTTAAGCTTGAATCGGACTGCACTCATTGATATGTGAAAAGTTTGCCCCTGTTCCTTAGGAGAATGTTCATGGGCAAAATTTGCAATTTTGTAAAGCGTCATAGGCGGGCCTGTGCTATGGGTTTTGCTTTCTTCCTCCACTATAAACGCAAAAATGCCGACCCAGTTCCGAATACAGACTTTTATAGGCCGTATATTCATCATCTTTTTCATACTGGCTCGTGGTGTAGATCTCATCGATTCCCTTATTCTCGGGTCAATCTGTGGATTCTTTGGAAGTCGTGCTTCCGTTAGCCCTCCAATGTGCCAATGCACATCAAAGTGGGTGAAAAAGTAGAAGAGTTGGCATTAGAGCGAAATTCGGGATGACCAGTGACAAAAGTTAAAGACACGACTTGCTTGAATTGCCGACGATATCTCGTTTTTCCTTTTTTTCCAACTTTCGATCGCAAGGAATCAAAGCGAAATTCAAAACAAATAAGAGCGTGCTAAGTTTGGCCGGGCCGAATCTTATATACCCTTCACCATTGATCGCATTTGTCGAGTTCTATGCGCGGTATCTCTTTTTAGGCAAACAAAGAATATTGAATAAGAACTGTTATGCTATTGGAGCTATATCAACTTATAGTCCGATTCGGACCATAAATGAGTGCTGAACATTGTACAAGTCATTGTGTAATATTTCGGTTCATTCGGATAAGAAGAAGAAGAATTTCGCCTTGTAGGGGCTCAAGAAACAAAATCGGGAGATAGGTTTATATGGGAGCTGTATTAAGCTATTGATCGATTCAGACTATATAAGACACGTATGTTAAAGGTCATGAGAGAAGCCGTTGTACAAAATTTCTCCCAAATCGGATGAGAATTGTGCCCTCTAGAGGCTCAAGAAGTCAAGATCCCAGATCGGTTTATATGGCAGCTATATCAGGTTATGTACCGATTTTCGCCATACATATCACAGTTATTGCAAGTCATAACAAAACACCTCATGCAAAATTTCAGCCAAATCGGATGAGAATTGCGCGCTCTATTGGCTCAAGAAGTCAAGATCCAAGATTGGTTTATATGGCAGCTATATCAGGTTATGGACCGATTTGAATCATACTTAGCACAGTCGTTGAAAGTGATAAGAATTGCGCCCTTTAGACGCTTAAGAAGTCAAGATCCAAGATCGGTTTATATGACAGCTATACCAGATTATAACCGATTTGAACCATACTTGGCACAGTCATTGGATATCATAACAAAACAAGTCTTGCAAAATTTCATTCCATTCAGATAAGAATTGCGCACTCTAGAGGCTCAAGAAGTCAAGACCCAAGATCGGTTTATATGGCAGCTATATCTGGTTGTGGACCGATTTGAACCATACTTGGCGCAGTTGTTGGATATCATAACGAAATACGTCGTACAAAATTTCATTTTAATCGGATAAGAATTGCGCACTCTAGAGGCTCAAGAAGTCAAGACCCAAGATCGGTTTATATGGCAGCTATATCTGGTTGTGGACCGATTTAAACCATACTTGGCACAATTGTTGGATATCATAGCAAAATACGTCGTGCAAAATTTCATTCCAATCGGATAAGATTTGCGCCTTCTAGAGGTTCAAGAAGTCAAGACCCAAGATCGGTTTATATGGCAGCCATATCAAAACATGGACCGATATGGCCCATTTACAATACCAACCGACCTACACTAATAAGAAGTATTTGTGCAAAATTTCAAGCGGCTAGCTTTACTAACTCCTTCGGAAGTTAGCGTGCTTTCGACAGACAGACGGACGGACGGACGGACTGACGTACGGACGTACATGGCTAGATCGACATAAAATGTCGCGACGATCAATAATATATATACTTTATGGGGTCTCAGACAAATATTTCGAGTAGTTACAAACAGAATGACGAAATTAGTATACCCCCCATCCTATGGTGAAGGGTATAAAAATACTTCGAACTGGTTGTGTCTTTTACGGTTTTGGTAAGACTAAGCATAGACCCACTCTTCTTCTTTTTCATCCTCTTTGATGCATACCTGGTCTTAAGATGGCAGAAGAATCTACCTTGAGTTAAATTCAAATCCTCCTGTGGAATTCCTCTTCCTTTTTCGGGAAGGTTTCGAAGGTTTCGAATTAACGCCTAAGCCCAGGTGTTGCATTCAGAGACGGGAATCTATTGGGTTGCCCAAAAAGTAATTGCGGATTTTTTAAATGAAAGTACAATAAATGCATTTTTAATAAAACTTAGAATGAACTTTAATCAAATATACTTTTTTACACTTTTTTTCTAAAGCAAGCTAAAAGTAACAGCTGATAACTGACAGAAGAAAGAATGCAATTACAGAGTCACAAGCTGTGAAAAAATTTGTCAACGCCGACTATATGAAAAATCCGCAATTACTTTTTGGGCAATCCAATAAATGCAGGTCTCTTTTATCTATGATTGAAAATTAGCAGTCCTGGGATCTTCTCGAACTACTAGTCTTTCTAACCTCAGCTTTCCTCCATAAGCCCCAAAATGGTCACTGGCCATATGAAGGCCGTGTAGTTCCTTGAGCTTATCTACCACTTCTTACCCAGAGTCCTTTTTAAGGCATATTGAAAAACTTCCTGAGAAGCGTAATGAACAGACTTTTATTATAATTCTTAAATTATTTTCTCATCCCATTTCACTCACTTGCTTCTGTGAATAATTTTTACTTTTCTAATCAATACCAGCTTAAATTCATGAAACTGATTCAAAATCCTCCGTTTATCCACCTCCTGCCTTGGCCTCAATCTCTTGAGGAACTCTTGTGTGTGCATAAAACCTAAACAAATCACTTATGATCCCCGATAAGAGTCATAAATTTCAACCCAATGCAAATTGAATATCCTTCCCGGGGATACTAAAATGCCATACACCCACTTGGTAGATAGGCAAGGCAAAGCAAGGCAAGGGAAAGGCGGTGGTTGGTGGCAAAAACAAGCAAATTGTGTATAATTTTCACATTTCAACATCTAAACACAAGAACGAACTACCTTCAAACAATAGCTACCAACTTCTCTAAGGGCACAAACGAAGGACGGACTTTGGGGGTTGCGGTTTGGCAAATCATAAAATTCGATTGTTATAAATCCCATGCAAGAAGACGAGAAAATGGAAAACAGTCATCAGGAAAAATACTTCCAACAATATACTCGTAGTTGAGGAAAATATTTTCAATCCATACAATTTATGGCAAATTATTTCCGAGATTAAAAATGAGAAAGCAGGGCAGCAAGTGACTGAGTGAGTGAACTCCTCGTGAAGGGGAATAAGAAGCTGTCAATCTGCCACCAAGACCCACTCGCTTAGTAAAAGTTTATGGTGTTTTGACACGAGTTTTTTTTTATTTTGTTTTCAATTTCGGAAAATTATTCATGACTGCCTGTCTGTGTGGTATTTTTCATAGCTTTTTTTTTTCGTCGGTTAGTTGGGAAAACTACAGACGTGAAAAATTGTTGTGTATTGGATGGGTGGTGTATGTTTGCAGCCTTTATTGCGGTTTGTTATGAGGGGAGGGGTGAGTGCTGCATCAGAATACAAGGATCATAAAGCGTGTGTTTCCTTGGCCTTGTCAGAGATTACTTTCTAGAGTTTGTGGAGAAGAGAAAAACATTTCCATCCCCCTCCTTTGTTTTTCCATACAAAAATAGATAAATGGAAGCATTAAAAATTATCACTGTCACACTCGGTATTTATAGAATCCATAATTTGTGGAATTAAAGGATGATGTGTCTGTTTTCAAGCAAATGATAACTCACGTTCATGAAATTTTCAGCTGTAGGTTATTTCCTTCTTCAATTCGATAACAGTTTTGTTTAGAATTATTTGAAGTCATTTATAAGGTTTAAGAGAAATAGATAGCATATGTATGTATGTCGACGATTGCATTTATAAATCCTTGGAAGCAGTGCTAATGCACGTTCTTCAACGACAGGATGATGTTATCATGAAATCAATGGACACAATTGATAAAAGGATAAGCTATTTATAAATTTCAATGATTCTTTATTCCTTACATCTAGCTCAGCAGGGATAGGTGGGATGAGGTAAGGTTCTGTAGGGCTTATATCCATAAAGAGATATAGAATGAGGTTTGAGTTAAAACTAAGAATTTTTAGCTTAAACCCCCAAAGGGGGAGGCCGACCACACAGATGTGGTATAAGCATGCTTTCTTACCCTGCCATTACAAAAGAACGAAAGCATTAAAAAATATTTAGAGTGATCAATTTGCTAAAAACGAGAAAACGGGTTTTTAATTTCTCTCTTTTTCGAATTTAAAATAAATCGGATTCTTGTCAAAAATAACCGGTTATTTATAGGTTAGGTTAGGTTGAAAAGAGGGTCCGGAAGCCATGCCACTATGGAAGCCAGTAATCGGCTTTTTGTGCGCTCTAAATACTAAACAACTAAAAGCGTGCTAAGTTCGCCCGGGCCGAATCTTGTATACCCTCCACCATGGATCGCATTTGTCGAGTTCTTTGCACGGTATCTCTTTTTAGGCAAAAAAACAAATAATGGAAACGAATTGTTATGCTATTGAAGATATATCAAGTTATAGTCCGATTCGGATCATAAGTAAATTGAATGTTGAAGTTGGGTAGTATTTCAGTCCATTCGGGTAAGATTTCCTCCTTGTAGGGTCTCAAGAAGCATATTCGGGAGATCGGTTTATATTGGAGCTGCATCAGGCTATAGATCGATTAAGACCATATTGGACACATATGTTAAAGGTCATGGGAGAAGCCGATGTACAAAATTTCAGCAAAATCGGATAAGAATTTCGCCCTCAAGAAGTCAAGATCCCAAATCGATTTACATAGCAGCTATATCAGGTTATCGATTTGAATCATATTTATTCCAGTTGTTGGAGTTTATAACAAAATACTTCATGCTTAATTTCAGCCAAATGGGATAAGAATTGCGCACTCTAGTGGCTCAAGAAGTCAAGATCCAAGATCGGTGTATATGACAAAATATCAGGTTATGGAACGATTTATGCCATATTTGACACAATTGTTGGAAGTCATAACAAACATCTTCATGCAAAATTTCAGTCAAATCGGATGTGAATTGCGCCCCCATTGGCTCAAGAAGTCAAGATCCAAGATCGGTATATATGGCAGAAATATCAGGTTATGGAACGATTTCAACCATACTTAACACAGTTGTTCGAAGTCATAACAAAACACTTCGTTCAAAATTTCATCCAAATCGGATGAAAATTGCGCCCTCTAGTGGCTCAAGAAGTCAAGAGCCAAGATCTGTTTATATGGCAGCCATATCAGGTTATGAACCGATTTAAAGCATACTTAGCACAGTTGTTGGAAATCATAAAAAAAAACCTCATGCTTCATTTCATCATGAAATCTCAGCCAAATCAGATAAGTATTTCGCCCTCTTGATACTCAAGAAGTCAAGACCCAAGATCGGTTTATATGACAGCTATGTCAAAACATGGATCGATATGGCCCATTTACAATCCCAACCGACCTACACAAATAAGAAGCATTTGTGCCAAATTTCAAGTGGCTAGCTTTACTCCTGCGAAAGTTAGCGTGCTTTCGTCGGACGGACGGACGGACATGGCTAGGTTGAATTAAAATGTCAAGACGATCAGGAATATATATTCTTTATGGAGTCTGAGAAGCATATTTCGAGGTGTTATAAACAGTTCGTATCTGCTATTGCGTCTCCACTTAAGTACCGGTATCTGTTAGCCGCGAAAGCCGGGCTATGACATAGTAAGTGCTCCAACGTCTCATCATCTTCCCCATATGCCCTACACAGGCTATCACTTGACGCAACGATTTTGCATAAGTGAGCTTATAGTCCTATGTGCCCTTTTATAATACCAAAAGCTTTCCTGCTTATTCCCTTTCAGTAATTAGCTCGTCTTCTCACAGTCCAGATCGCCCCATAAGATTTTTGTCGTGCTGCCGACCGTTTCGCTGTTCCACAGTGTTAGAGGCGCTTTCGTCGCCCACCCCCTTAACTCGAACTGCTTCCACCCGAAGAGCTTCGCGGAATGTTAGGTAAGGTTGGAAGAGGATTACGCCAAGATGTTTGTCTTAGCATCCACATAATCCATCATGTGACTCATGATTTTTCATGTGATTCCTCATGAACTATTCCTCTTCTCTCAGCAGTAAGACCTGCCTGGAAGACAGGCTTCAATGCATTTTCTTGTACCACTTTGCCGCTACGATGAAGGCCTTGTACTTGACTGGGTTAACACCTCTGAGTTCATCTAGTACCTGAAAGATAAAAGAACCAAGTATCCTGTTTCTACTTTGATAGTGCAGGGCATTAACAATGAAAACTGTCCTCTATAGCGTCTCAATCGTGACACCAATGTCAGATATCATCATTTGTAATACCTATGCGAGATAGCTTATTGTGTCCACTTATGATCCAAATGACCACACTTAAAGGCATCTTCTCCATTGACAATAGACCGTCAATTTTCTACTTCGAATGTAGTCCCACATCAGCTTTTTTTTCGCCTTCGTTGAATCGCTTGCTCTCTGGCGATTCAACAAAGCGCTCTTTAATACCATAAAAAATTTGCGAGAGGAAGGATACACCTCCATTACCGACACAAGGGGGAGATTCACTCTAGACTTATCTAGTTTATCGGCTTTCTCATTTTCCTCTATGGCTTTGTGCCCCGGCTCCCAACATAGGGTCAATGTATGTCATTCTTGCAGATGCATCAGTAACTCCGGACAGGACCTTGGAAATCCGACATGTACTGTATAACGCCTTCAACGTTGCTTGACTTCGCATATATAAGAATTTCTGATCGCCCGATATTCTACACAACACAGGTTCCGTTGCTACAGCCATTGCATATAGCTCTGCTTAAAAAATGCTGAAATCATCCCCCATCCGTGAGGAGACATTTAAATCGAGTTCACTGCAATAGATACCACACCCTGTTCCATTTTCCATCTTCGATCCATCTGTAAGGCTTCGGGATAACCAAGTTTATTGATGGCAATCCTCTGGCCTTTACTTTCAAATCGTCTGCCCTTTCATTCCCTTTTACTGCATTATGGCCCGGCACCCAAGCAATATGCATCGTGCCATCCTCAGAGATGCCATTAATCTCTTTCTTACATTCCAAGACTATTCTAGACCTTAACGTCCTAGTTGTTATTGCCTTAATGGCCATATTACTGTCCGTAAGGACTTTGGCGCGTTAAAACCACACCCCCTCTCGCATTCCGGGAACTCCACCTCCAGGACCGTAACAGGACATGGAGGCAATCGAAATCAGATCTCAGTCCCTGGGTTAGTGGGTTCTCAATAAAGACTCGGGGTTAACATTGCGAACCAAGGCTCACTCTCTAGCTTTGATCAATCTGTATAGAATGATCTTCCAGATGGCAATACCAGAGATACGTCAACCCAAGACAAGTATCCGATCGGATACTTCTTCTATTCCTTCCAGGTTTCCTATCGTCGACTTGAATGTTCCGCGATGATGACTTGCTTCTATCCTCTATTCATTCTCCCATCGCACAGTGGGCCAAATGGCAAAAAAATTGGAAATAAGTCTACAACTTTTTATCTGTTGATTTTAGCCATACAAAATGTTCTAGACATTTGTAGAGGAGGACATAGGCTTTCAGAAAAGTGCTGTTGTTGGTCCATATCTTTAATACAGGGTGAGCTACAGGGTGTCAAAGTTGACCACTTTTGACTTCTCCAAGCTTCTGGGGGCCATAACTTTTGATCTACTCAACCGATTTACATGATTTAGGACTCTAGAGAAAGAGCTTGACAAGATCTAAAAAACTTATTAAAAAACTTAAAAAACTTATTAAAGTACCATGCCATCGTGTACTGTTAAGGAGTTATGAATTGTTTAATTTTAAAATATGAAAATTTGGCCTTGGTTTTTTTCAGTGTTTTTTAAATAACTCCGTCAATTTTAAAGCTATAAACTTCATACTTCACACAAATTATGCCAGCATATGTGTGCATAAAATACAAAAGGAATCACGTGAATATCTTTGGCGGTTTAAAAATGGCATCGTTTTCAATATGAAAAATATTTTTTTTGTCAAAAAATTGCAAAATTTTTCAAAAAAGATACTCCCATTTCCTTTAAGTTTTCGCAAACTTTGGCCGTCAAAGCATTATCATTTCTTTCCATTTTCACAAAGTCGAGGTATTAAGAAAAGTTTTAAGTGCTAATTTGGCTAATTTCGATATCAAACAACACCGTTATCTTAAGACCAAAATGGCCAATTTTTTTACTAAACTTCAAAAGTTTCTCACTGGAAAAAAAGTTCCACGGGGATTTTTTCGCTTTTTTTGAACTTAAATGAAAGCTTAAAATGTTCCCAACATTTTAAGGTATGTCTCGCCATATCCTAGCCATAAATGAGATCGTAGCGATCAAAATACTGAAAAAAGTCAATTTTCAAGTAGTGCTATATTCATTGCTAAAAAACAAGTATTACGTCACATTTTATTGCAAAGATGTTAAATAAACTTTTATTTGGTAACACTTCTTCTACAAAACACAAAAAGAATCATGGAAATATCTCTATTCTATTCCATTTTATGGAACCGGCAATAAAAAAGTCAATTTTTCAAAAAAGTCGAATTTCCCAAATTTTGTTTTTGTTGTCCTAATTGCACATGACACACTATAGCCATATTTACGCAACATACCTTATCGTAAAGGAAATTTTCATACCTTTCCAACGATGTATAAAACATTTCTCAACTCGGATTCTATCTACTCTAAAATTCATTTACACTTCATTAAACTCTATATAAAAATGTCTATTTGTGAAATGGAACCTTATATGGGGCCTACACTAAAACATTGATAGATTTGCCCAGGGTTTACAATACAAATGTGTTAGAATAAAAAAAGGTCTCCTGCCAAAGTTTAAAAAAATTGGAATAAAAATATGTGTTTTAGAGCGAAAACACTTCGCATCGGCGTGCGTTTGTATAGTACCTACATCTATTTTTAATGTAAGCTGATGATTTTTGAATAAAAAGTAACCTAGAAATATACCTGCATATATATATATATTTGTGTTAAGATTTGATGCAGACAAATGTTACCTGTTTCGCTATGTCGAATTCCCAGGAAATCCACCGTATCAATGAATGTGAAAAAACCTACCCATAAAAAATTCATTGTCATTTTTTTTAACCAAATTCGAGTCCAGGTAAATAATTATAGAAGAGTAAGTAAAAAGAGGCACTTTGGACCCCTTTTTACGATTGCGTCTGATACCTGAAATGGGTCATTAATTGTGAATATATTGCATAAATATTTGAACAAAATCCAAATTTTCTTCATTATATTTTGTAGAGGCGTAAAGGACATTTATAAGTTATGGAAGTCATACTGAAGTATTCCACTCTTTCGAAAATTGTATGGGACATCAAAAATGATTCCAAATCATACACGGAGTCATTTAAGGAACTTGTTTACACTTTGGACCACATATATGGAATAAGGCTAAATAAAGACGCTTTAGACAAACTTGAAAAATTCTACAAATCATTTGAGAGAAGGTTGCCAGAATGTTCATTCGCAAAAATCAAGTTTTTCAAAATGTATGAGAAGTGGCTGAAATCGGATCTACTTATTGAAATTAAACCGCTGATTCCCGGCCGGCCTAGCAAAGCATACGACGAAGTTACGGAGAAAACCAAAAAGAAAAAACAAGAGGAACTATTGGCGGCACATCCGCCAAATTTAATAAAAGATACGTTCAAAACAGCATTGTTAAAAACACAACCAAAAAATGTTGGACGAATTGTCGATGTTTTACCATTAGCATCTCCGAAAAGGGTAAAGAGAATGGTAGAAAGTATTCCAACTCCAAAATCGACTACAGAATTCACGGAGGAAGATGCACTGGCCCTGATTTTGAACCTAGGCCTCTCAAGAAACAAATACTCAACAATGAGGAAGGCTCTTCGTGAAAAAGGATGGGGTTGTTTACCCTCAAAACATAAATTGTACAACACCAGGACGAAAATGGTGCCATCAAATATATACGTGGACGAATTAAAAGCAAGAGTGAAACTTGCTGATCTTGTTGAAAATACAGCTGTTAGAATTATTTCTAATTTTACTGAAGAACAGTTGAACACATGTAATAATTCCGAAGTGGTTTTGATCAGCAAATGGGGTTGTGATGGATCATCTGGATTTTCCGAATATAAGCAACAAACAGAAATAGATACCAACTTCGCATCAATTTTCATGGCATCATTAGTACCATTGAGAATGAGATTGTACAAGGACCAATCTTCATCATCGAAAGAAAATGCATTTCAAGATATATGGATAAATAGAACACCTGGGTCAAAATATTTATGTCGCCCAATTCGGTTTGAGTATACAAAGGAAGACCGGAACACAACACGATCTTTGGTGAACGAAATAAAGGAAGAAATTGCTGCATTACCCATGATTGTTATAAACCAATTGGGAAGAAATATAAAAGTTTCGTTTCAACTACAACTCACTATGATCGATGGAAAGGTGGCAAACGCATTAACTGGCGTTATGTCCAATTGGAGATGCAATATTTGTGGCAAGAAGAATGGGCAATTCGAGGACAAGTCTGATGAAAATTTAGTAAACGAAAATGCGCTCAATTTCGGTATTTCGCCCCTGCACTGTAGAATTCGATTCATGGAGTATTGTTTGCATTTATCGTATGACCTTAAATATCGGACTAGCCCTGGAAACCGCGATGTCTCTGCTAGAAACAACCAAGATCTTCACAAAATGAGGCAGGAAGAGAAGAATCGAATCCAGTTGGAGTTTAAACAAAAGGGACTTATAATAGATAAACCTCTTTACGGATACGGAAGCACAAATGATGGCAACTCGGCAAGGCGGTTTTTTGAGGACCCCGTATCGACATCTAAAATAACCGGTCTTGATGAACACTTGCTAAGACGATTCAAAGTGATTTTGGCTGTAATCAATAGCAAAAAGATGATAAATTCAACCAAATTTGAAGCTTATAGTAATGACACAAAAAACATTTTATCTGATTTATATTCGTGGAAAGCTTTAACACCGACAGTACATAAAGTCTTACATCATGGCAAGGAAATTGTGGAATACAACATACTTCCGTTAGGAGAACTTACAGAAGAAGCTCAGGAATCCCGTAATAGAGATGTTAAACAGTTCCGGCTTTTCAATACCCGAAAGAGCACCAAATTTAACCAAAATTATGATTTACTTCAATATTTATTGTTATCGTCTGATCCGGTACTATACAGCATCAGAACTAAATGGCTACCAAAAATATGTGACGATATAGATAAGGACGATCCCGATGCCATTCAAATTAAAGAGCTTTTAAATTTTGATACCTTAGATTATTTGGTAGAGAATAAAATCAAATAATACAAAACTAAAATGCTTTTTTATTTTGGGAGTAGCTAATATACATATAAACGCACGCCGATGCGAAGTGTTTTCGCTCTAAAACACATATTTTTATTCCAATTTTTTTAAACTTTGGCAGGAGACCTTTTTTTATTCTAACACATTTGTATTGTAAACCCTGGGCAAATCTATCAATGTTTTAGTGTAGGCCCCATATAAGGTTCCATTTCACAAATAGACATTTTTATATAGAGTTTAATGAAGTGTAAATGAATTTTAGAGTAGATAGAATCCGAGTTGAGAAATGTTTTATACATCGTTGGAAAGGTATGAAAATTTCCTTTACGATAAGGTATGTTGCGTAAATATGGCTATAGTGTGTCATGTGCAATTAGGACAACAAAAACAAAATTTGGGAAATTCGACTTTTTTGAAAAATTGACTTTTTTATTGCCGGTTCCATAAAATGGAATAGAATAGAGATATTTCCATGATTCTTTTTGTGTTTTGTAGAAGAAGTGTTACCAAATAAAAGTTTATTTAACATCTTTGCAATAAAATGTGACGTAATACTTGTTTTTTAGCAATGAATATAGCACTACTTGAAAATTGACTTTTTTCAGTATTTTGATCGCTACGATCTCATTTATGGCTAGGATATGGCGAGACATACCTTAAAATGTTGGGAACATTTTAAGCTTTCATTTAAGTTCAAAAAAAGCGAAAAAATCCCCGTGGAACTTTTTTTCCAGTGAGAAACTTTTGAAGTTTAGTAAAAAAATTGGCCATTTTGGTCTTAAGATAACGGTGTTGTTTGATATCGAAATTAGCCAAATTAGCACTTAAAACTTTTCTTAATACCTCGACTTTGTGAAAATGGAAAGAAATGATAATGCTTTGACGGCCAAAGTTTGCGAAAACTTAAAGGAAATGGGAGTATCTTTTTTGAAAAATTTTGCAATTTTTTGACAAAAAAAATATTTTTCATATTGAAAACGATGCCATTTTTAAACCGCCAAAGATATTCACGTGATTCCTTTTGTATTTTATGCACACATATGCTGGCATAATTTGTGTGAAGTATGAAGTTTATAGCTTTAAAATTGACGGAGTTATTTAAAAAACACTGAAAAAAACCAAGGCCAAATTTTCATATTTTAAAATTAAACAATTCATAACTCCTTAACAGTACACGATGGCATGGTACTTTATGCATAAGTTTTTTAGATCTTGTCAAGCTCTTTCTCTAGAGTCCTAAATCATGTAAATCGGTTGAGTAGATCAAAAGTTATGGCCCCCAGAAGCTTGGAGAAGTCAAAAGTGGTCAACTTTGACACCCTGTAGCTCACCCTGTATTAAAGATATGGACCAACAACAGCACTTTTCTGAAAGCCTATGTCCTCCTCTACAAATGTCTAGAACATTTTGTATGGCTAAAATCAACAGATAAAAAGTTGTAGACTTATTTCCAATTTTTTTGCCATTTGGCCCACTGTGCATCGTCTTAAGTCTCATAGCCGCAGTGGCTGCCTCACACTTAATCTGTTTATTAATGGGTCGGATATGTAGAATAGTCTCCAGTGTCCCAGTGGGCACTTTTTCTCCATCGCAGTACACCAAACTACTGAGGCATGAGACTTTTTTAGAAATACTTTCGTTAAAGAAAAATTTTGTTCTTAGAGAATAATTCGTAGAAATTTTCATGAATATTTTGTGAAAATTTTTGGTTTTCTGCACTTGAAGAAAATTGCACCAAAATTTTACCAACTGAAATAATTTCATGAAAATTTTAGCTATAATTAAAATTTTAAACAAAAATTGTTGAAAAATTTTGTATTTATAGAAAAATTCATAAAAATGTTGCCTTTACAGAAAATTTCATGAATTTATTTTCTTAAGAGAAAACTTCTTGGCAATTTTACTACCAAGGAAGGATAATTTTATTACCCTTTCCCAAAGGAAATGACAGATTCAGTAGACTTTCGCTACGCAGGGGTTAGTTAAAGTGCCCTTTCCCTAAGAAAGGGTTGGCTAGTTACTCTTTCACTAAGCAAAGGGTAGTCTAATTACCCTTTCACTAAGCAAAGAATATTTTAATACCCTTTTACCCAAGCAAAGGGTAGTTTTATCACCCTTTTCCTAAGAAAAGGGTAGTTTTTTACCCTTTTCCAAAGCAAAGGGTAATTTTATTATCTTTTTCCTAAGCAAGGGGTAGCTTTATTACCCTTTTCCTAAACCAAGGGTAGTTTTATTACCCTTTTCCTCAGCAAAGTGTAGTTTTACTACCCTTTTCCTAAGCAAAGGGTAGTTTTATTACCCTTTCCTAAACAAAGGGTAGTTTTTTATCCTTTCACTAAGCAAAGGATAGCTTAATTACACTTTTCCTAAGCAAAGGGTAGTTTTTACCCTTTTCCTAAGCAAAGGATAATTTTATTATCTTTTTCCTAAGCAAGGGGTAACTTTATTAGCCTTTAAAAAGTCAAAGGGTAGTTTTATTATCCCTTTCCTAAACAAAGGGTAGTTTTATTATCCTTTTCCTAAACAAAAGGTAGTTAAATTATCCTTTTTCTAGACAAATGTAGTTTTTACCCTTTTCCTAAGCAAAGGGTAATTTTATTACCCTTTTCCTAAGCAAAGGGTAATATTATTATCTTTTTCCTAAGCAAGGGGTAGCTTTATTACACTTTTCCTAAGCAAAGGATACTTTTATTAACCTTTTCCTCAGCAAAGAGTAGTTTTGTTACACTTTTCCTAAGCAAAGGATAGTTTTATAACCCTTTTCCTAAGCAGAGGGTAGTTTTATTTTTTTGTCTTAGTAGTTTTATTTTTTTGTCTTTAGAGAAAATTTCATGGAAATTTTGTCTTTAGAGAAAATTTCATGGAAATTTTGTCTTTAGAGAAAATTTCATGGAAATTTTGTCTTTAGAGAAAATTTCATGGAAATTTTGTCTTTAGAGAAAATTTCATGGAAATTTTGTCTTTAGAGAAAATTTCATGGAAATTTTGTCTTTAGAGAAAATTTAATGGAAATTTTGTCTTTAGAGAAAATTTCATGGAAATTTTGTCTTTAGAGAAAATTTCATGGAAATTTTGTCTTTAGAGAAAATTTCATGGAAATTTTGTCTTTAGAGAAAATTTCATGGAAATTTTGTCTTTAGAGAAAATTTCATGGAAATTTTGTCTTTAGAGAAAATTTCATGGAAATTTTGTCTTTAGAGAAAATTTCATGGAAATTTTGTCTTTAGAGAAAATTATGGAAATTTTGTCTTTAGAGAAAATTATGGAAATTTTGTCTTTAGAGAAAATTTCATGGAAATTTTGTCTTTAGAGAAAATTTCATGAAAATTTTGTCTTTAGAGAAAATTTCATGGAAATTTTGTCTTTAGAGAAAATTTCATGGAATTTTTTCTTTAGAGAAAATTTCATGGAAATTTTGTCTTTAGAGAAAATTTCATCGAAATTTTGTCTTTAGAGAAAATTACATGGAAATTTTGTGTTTAGAGAAAATTACATAAAAATTTTGTGTTTAGAGAAAATTCCATGGAAATTTTGTCTTTAGAGAAAATTTCATGGAAATTTTGTCTTTAGCGAAAGTTTCATGGAAACTTTTTAGAAAAAATTTCATCCAAATTTTTTCTTAGTGAACCTTTAATGGAATTTTTGTCTCTAGAAAAAATGTAATGATCCTTACGAAATATTTAACGGACATTGTGTCTTTCATTAAAATATTTAATTATGCCTTATGACAATCTTTCAATAACTGCTTCTTTCTAAATTAAAAAACAACAACTTAAACTAAATTCATTATAAAATGACATTTAATTTTCAAACAGAACAAAGTAAAGGTTGCCTCTACCTGTCTGCACCGAACAATGTTGTAGTTTCCCCTTTCAGAGGCTACCAGCATTGTGAGTACCACAAACCCTCTTCTTTATATGCTTTGAAAAATAAAAACATATTTTTGCACTTTTAATGAAATTATTTTCGAATCATTTACTCAACTACATTTTAATTATTTCTGTAAATATGTTGCTGCTCCATTCGCATGCCGAAGGAGGGCAGCACACACAGCATAACACAATACCACAATAGTTGACAATGTCTTGTGTCCTTTGTTTGGTTGTGGCAGAAAACAAATGTCCTTTTCTTCTGCTTGGCCCTCTCTCTTCAAACCGAACCGTATACTTTTTCATTAAAAATTATAAACGTAACTTTTTGCATGTAAGCCTTTTTTTATTTTATTTGTCTTTCAAATGTTGTTCATATACCCACATTGCTGTGTGCAGTGTGGTTTGGTGTTGACCAAAAGAAGAACTGTAAAATAAGGACAAATGTTGATTGTGGTGTGGCAGGGGAGGGTAGATATAGAGAAATCTACAGAACTGTAAACCAGAAAAGGTATTAAAATATCTACAAAGGTTAAATATATACAAATGAACGGTGGGCCAAGAAAGATAATATTTCGGACAGTGGGTAAGCATGCAGTAGTTTTGCAGTTCGCAAGTCATGTGTAACTGCGCCCAGCTTTTGGTACCCCCGTAGGAACTATACTGTTCCTTCAACGAATCTCAGGAGACCTTCCAGAGTTACGTTCGCAAGTTCACCCAGATCACAAATGTAACGGCTCCCCAGAAAGCAGTGCCTACGTCCCTGCAGACCCGGACATGAACAAAGCAAGTGCTCAATAGTCTCCTTTTCATCCTCATCGAGGCAACTTTTACAGAAGTCATTGTGCGGTACCCCTATGCCAGCCACCATGCGGCCTAAGGCGCGATGTCCCGTTATGTCCCCTGTCAAGGTACTCATCGACCTCTTATCGAACGCCAGCAACTCCCTCGTCCTGCTCCGTTCGATGACCGGCCATAGCTCCGTCCGTCCTCTCATTCTCTGGAATCCCCTCATGTCCAGGCACCCATGTCAGCGTCACATCGTGGGTCCGGAGCCTATCCAGGGACTCCATACAATTCGCCACGCATCTCGATCTCACCATCCTCGTCCCTAAAGCCTTGAGCGCCGCCATGCTGTCCACATAAATTCTGAGTTTCGAGGGCGGAAAGGCTCTTATCAGAATTTCTCTTGCGGCCATTGCAATGGCACAGACCTCGGCCTGAAAGACCGTACACTAGTACGTCAGTCTAAGAGACATACTGACATTGAGTGCATCAGTGTAGACCCCCAATCCAGCCCCTGACACCATCTTGGAACCGTCTGTGTAGATCGAGGTCTCATCCTCTACACGTGCAGCATTCGCCTCTCAGAAAATCGAATCGCGAAATCCTTCACTCCAGTCGGCACTGGTGCCAGGAAGTCGGAGATCCTCCTCAGCCTCCCCTCCGCATCCATAACACCCAGAATGGAACTGTGGCCGCAACTATCCTCCTTCAGCATGTCGAGCTCGATCAGCCTTAGCGCGACCCTGGTTCAAATATAGGCCTCAATGGGCTGTATATCCAGCATCACCTCCGAGCCTGCCTGGATCTCAGTGCCCCTTTGACCCTGACGCAGCTCAGTCTCTGGACCTTCTATAACTCCCTCGTACGCGTCCTCTTCTCTACGACATTCCACCATACCAGTTCTCCATAGGCCAGCACTGGTCTCACGATGGCCGCATACATCCAATAAATCATCTTGGAAGTTACCCCCTACTTTTTACTGAACATCCTCCTGCAGGAGTAAAAAGCGCACAGTACCTTACGGCTTCTTTCCTCGGTGTTCCTCTTCCATGACAGTTTCGAATCGAGGACTAAGCCTAGGTAGTTCGCCTCCTTCGATAGCTGGTGACCCCGTCCAAGGAAGGGAGTCTGAACTTCAGTACTTTATATCTACACGTGAAGAGTACCCGCTCCGTCTTCCATTTCTGGCAGGCCATCGCGACAACTTCCTCAGTGACCATTCCATGATCTCGCTGATCGTCGACGGAAACCTGCCTCGGACCAGCAGCACGACTTCGTCCGCATAAACGATAATCCTCGTGCCGTTCCCACCGCGATCCAGCAGGATTTTATTAATCACGAGCTTCAATAGAATCGGCGAGAACATCCCTCTTTGGGGCGTTCCTCTAGTCACCCGCCTTCTGACCACACTATCTCTCAGGTTCGTATTAATAATTCTGCCATTAAGCATATTATTGGTCCATTGGGACATTAAAGGTTGAATCCCCGTGCGGTCCAGTGCGGTGACTATCGCCCCTATCTCCACATTATTGAAGGCCCCCTCAATATCCAAGAAGGCCGCCAAAGTGTACTCCTTTTGTCGGAGAGACGTCTCGACCTCCTCTACCACCTCGTGAAGGGCCGACTCCATTGATCTGCCTTTGAGGTATGCGTGTTTTGTCACACTGAAGTTTTCCGGCGTCAGTCCCCCTTTCACCCTCAGGTCAATTAGTCTTTCCAGTGTTTTCAGCAGAAACGATGACTGACTAATAGGCCTATAATCCTTTCCTATACTGTGGATTATTCTTCACGCCTTAGGGATAAAGACCACCTTGTTTTCCCTCCATGCCCTCGGTATATAGGACCATGCCAGGCTCGCTCGGAAGATCCGCTCAAGCCAGGGCAGGATGACTCCAAGGGACTCCTGCGGCAGTGCCGGGATAATTCGGTTAGGTCCGCACGACTTAAATGGCCAGAAAGTGCGGACCACGCTATCTTCTCCTCGTCAACGATGTCCCTGATGAGGTCATCCGTTAAGGCCACATATGTAGGTATTGCAATATCTTGATCGCCGACCTCTTCCTGGCCACCGCGGAAATGAGCCTCCATCAAAAGTTCCACCGTCTCCTGTCACCCTCAGGGATAATTCTGTCAGGTCCGGACGACTTAAATGACCAGCAAGTGCGGACCGCCCATGCTATCTTTTCCTCGTCAACGATGTCCCTGATGAGGTCATCCGTTAAGGTCACATATGTAGGTATTGCGATATCTTGATCGCCGACCTCTTCCTGGCCACCTAGGAAATGAGTCTCCATCAAAGGTTCCACTGTCTCCTGCCCACCCTCGGGGTAAATTCCGTCCTCCCTTTTCAGGGAGCTAGGCGTGATGAGATCCTTCAAGACTACTTTGCGCAACCTAGATGCTTCACTAGTGCTTTCCAATTCCCCACAAAATTTCGCCCAGGAACTCCGCCTTCCTATTCTCCTTCTTGAACTTGCCAAGGGCGTCGCAATACTCGTTCCAGGCCTCTGCCGTGTTCTCTCTCTTGGCCTTATTAAAAAGCCTTCTGCTCTCCCTCCTGAGCACCTTCAGCTTCGGTGTCCACTATGACTGGCTGCTTATACGTGACATATGTATGTATTGCGAATTCTTGTTTGCCGACATCTTCCTGGCCACCTAGGAAATGGGTCTCCATCAAAGGTTCCATTGTCTCCTGCCCACCCTCAGGGTAAATTCCGTCCTCCCTCCTCGAGGAGCTAGGCGTGATGAGATCCTTCAAGACTACTTTGCGCAACCTAGATGCCTCACTAGTGCTTTCCAATTCCCCACAAATTTTCGCCCAGGAACTCCTCTTCGCCTTCCACGTCTCCTTCTTGAACTTGCTAAGGGCGTCGCAATACTCGTTCCAGGCCTCTGCCGTATTCTCTCTCTTGGCCTTATTAAAAAGCCTTCTGCTCTCCCTCCTGAGCACCTTCAGCTCCAGTGACCACCATGACTGGGAGGTTTTACGTGGCGTTACGCTTTCGGGAGGAGGCCACCGTAGCGCAGAGGTTAGCATGTCCGCCTATGACGCTGAACGCCTAGGTTCGAATCCTGGCGAGACCATCAGAAACATTTTTCCGCTGTGGTTTTCCCCTTCTAATGCTGGCAACATTTGTGAGGTACTATGCAATGTAAAACTTCTCTCCAAAGAGTCGTCGCACTGCGGCATGCCGTTCGGACTTATCATTGAGTTTAAACTTGAATCCGACTGCACTCATTGATATGTGAGAAGTTTGCCCCTGTTCCTTAGTGGAATGTTCATGGGCAACATTTGCAATACTCTTTCGGGACACGCCTTCAAAAAGGCCTCTTTCAGGCTTCCCGTGACAAGATCGACTGCAGCCTCCAGTTCTTTTGCCTCCTCCATCTGTTCACTGAACTTCTCCCAGTCGGTTCTCCTCGGGTTTCTGTATAATATCGATCCTCCTCCCCTTCTCGTGCTCAACCAGAAAACATATCCTATAGTGATCCGAAAAGGAGCACTGGGTGGAAACGTTCCAGTCCAAAACCTTCACCGAGTCACTATTCGTCACTAGCGCTATATGTGTAACCTGTTTCCTGATCCGGTTGTAGAAAGTAGGGGCGTTGCCCCTATTGCATACAACTAGGCCCGTGGATAAAATTGAATCAAAAAGTGACTCACCTCTTTCGTTGATATCCGTGCTTCCCCAGAGACTGTGGTGTACATTTGCATCACTCCCTAGCTCAAGGTCGTGCCCCTTCTCGCACCAACCGATCAGGGCCCGGACTGTATCTATAGGGGTTGTCCACATCGTAAGGTAGGTACATGGAGGCCATGACCAGTAATGGTTTGCAGGGTCTCTCCAAGGCCACTACCGTTAGGTCTTCATCGCTGAAACCAGAAATCAGAGTAAAGTTCAAATCCCTACTGGCTACGATACCGCCTCTAATTTTACCATATTTGGGGGTGGGTGCAGATGAGATTCTGATTTCGTGATCTGAGTCCACGAACCTTGTTACCTCATAACAACCGTTGTTGAACGAGAGCCACATCAGTGCCATCTCTTCCCATAGCTCTCAGCAGCTCATACGTGGCTGCCTCTGAGAGGTGCAGATTCATCTGCACTAGCTTCAGACAGCCCATGCCCTCTATATTTTTTATGATAATTTTCAAAATGGATCTATGCATAAAACTCAAAAACCCATGAAAAAATCATCTTCTGTTTTATGCTTTTCTGAAATGAAAAAGCATGTGCATGATTTTTCCCCTTCGCCGAATATGCAGCAGCATTAATATTTTAAAAATTTCGTTTACCTCTAACTGACATGTTGTGTGTAGTGCGAACAAATACTTTTAAGTTGTTATAATTTTTTTTCTGCTAAAAGCCGCTTCAAGTTGTTCTCAATTTCTTTTAGGCTTCATTGTTGTAGTTTGTTTTTTTTTTTCAGGCCAGCACTTAGTGTCACGAACAACCTTACAAATGTCTTTTGTGTTCGATGTGTAAAGGATGTGATGCGTCCGTCCTTTCGTAAGAGTAGCAGCAATAACAAGAAAAAAACCTCATTCTCTTTCCAACCGCAATCCACTCCACCATTCACCGCAAGTGTGACGAAGATGATTTTTTTCTCTTCAAAATGCATGAAATGGACAAGGTGTTTGGTTTGGTTTGGTTTAAGTTTGGGATGGTTCGGTTTGGTTTGGTTTGGTTTGTTGGGCCGCAAACAACAAGCGTTGACATTTTCAACAGCACTATAAACAACATCACCAAAAGTTTTTTCCATAAAAATGCTCTCAATACACAACAAGGATATTTCATGTTGAGCTAACCATTTCTATGATGTGTTTTGTTTTTTTCTCATACTCAAGAAGAAAACTTTACTTTTGCCTGCTGATATTTTCCCCACCTCTATTCACTTTCGCACTCTTGGTGCCATGATGTGGTAATGTTTTAACCCATTTTATGACACGAACCCATTTAGACTCCTTCTGTTGCTATATTTGTGGTGATGACAGAAGGTTAGTTGACTTTGTATGGCACCACTTACAATGGTAGTAGAGCTGAAGCATGCCACTGTGCCACAAAATCAATGTGATGTCCTTTTGTATTGTTTTTTTTTTTCTTTTCTCTTCCTACCTAGGAGTTGTGCTATGTGGCAGGAGTCATCCCAACTTCTTGAATGTCCAATGTGTCCCGGCTAATGGTGATGTTGGTGGTGGCTAGGTGGCAGTAGTATTATGACTCCACTAACTGATATGTGTGTTAGTGAGCATACTATTACAACAAAGTAGTTGCCATTTGCAACTGCTGTTACTATGAATGCCGCATGCAGCATGTACAGAGAAAAAAAACTGTCGCACAATATTACTTTAACCACTTCCATTCACTTGAAAGCCCAGCTCTTTTTACTAAAAATGAGATGGTAAAAACAAGACAGCATACGAGGGAGAGGCTGTGAATTTTAAAAAATTTTTGATAAAAGGAGTTCCTATTTAGCTTCCTGTTTTTTCAGAAGAAAAGTCCGACAAAGTGCATGTGAACATAGGTTAGGTTAGGTTGAACCAGTAAGGAAAGGCAAAAGTCGGGCAGTGCCAATTTTTTAGTACCCTACATCTACCCTATAAGTACAAAGTGGGAGATATAACTAATTCTGAACCAATTTTGATAGACCTCGGCGTTTGTTTTCAGATGGGTTATTAAACAATTCGAGCAAATATGTTCGAACTGTAATAAATACGGTTGACAAATGACAACATTATAGGAAATTACCCAAAATCTGAGGAACATATATATGGGAGCAGTAACTAAATCTCTACCGATTTCGAGCAAACTGCTCAGATATAGTGGTAGTCGCCTAAGAAGGCGTTGTACAAAACTTTATCAAGATTGGTCAAGATTGCATTGACTCTAGAAGTGAACATCGGGCGATATACATATATGACAGCTATATCTAAATCTGAAGCAATTTCTATGAAATTAAACACTAATGTTCACAGTCATAAGAAAATACTTTCGGCCAAATTTCGGGAGAATCGGTTAATAAATGAGTACTTTATTGCAATATTTCTCAAAATTGGACGAACATATATATGGGAGCTATATCTAAATGTGAGCCGATTACAACCAAACTTTATAGATATTATGGCAGTGGTCGACGAATGCGTTGAACAAAATTTTGGGAAGATTGGTGGTCGATAAATGTGCTTGCAGTGGCTCTAGGAGGGAAAATCGGGCGATATACATATATGACACCTATATCTAAATCTAAAGCTATTTCAATGAAATTCACCAACAATGTCGAGAGTCAAGAGAAAATCCTTCCTACGAAATTTCGAGAGAATCGGATGACAAATGACCATTTTATTGCATTACTACTGCAAATTGGACAAAAATATATATGGAAGCTATATGCAAATCTGCACCGATTTTTTCCAATTTCAATACGCTTCGTTTCTAGGCCGAAAAACAGCTTGTGCTACATATGAAGACGATCGGATGAATATTGTGACCTGTAGTTTGTACACAAATTAACATGGACAGACGAACAGACAAATAGACGGACAGACATACAGACATACAGACGGACATAGTTAAATCGAAACAGATAGTGATTCTGAGTCGATCGGTATACTTATCAATGGGTTTATCTCTCTTACTTGAGGATGTTACAAACAAATGCACTAAGTACTACCTGTGTAGGGTACTAAAAGGTTGCGGACATTAATCCGCCCCATTCTACTATGAACGTTCACCTAAGCCATTAATCCACCCCATTCTACCGTGGATATACACCTAAGTAGTCGTCTTGTTGTACACTCTAAATGCTAAAAAGTAATATCGAAAAAGAAAATCAGACTTTGGAATTCCGTGCTACTTACAAAATCCTTAGTTGTTTTCCATACCGCTTCCCTAATGTAGCTCATGTCTGGTATTGTGTCGCCACAATACCACAAGTGCCGGTAATGGCATAGGAAATGCTCCAACGTCTCATCATCGTCCCCACATCCTATCACTTGCCGCACCGATTTTGCATAAGTGAGCTCATAGTCCTATGTTTCCCGTTATGTAACCGAAAGCTAAATCCATCTTCTAACTACCTTTCAGTAATAGCCTCTTTCTCTCACGATTCGAATCACCCCATGGGATTTTCGCTATCCTACCGATGGTTTCGCTGTTTCACAGTGTTACATGCGCGTTCGTTGTCCACGCTCTTAACTCTGACTGCTTACCTTCTTACTCTGACTGCTTCGACCCGAAATTCTTCGGGTTAACCAAATGTGTTGACGGTAGTCCTGTGGCCTTCACCGCCAAATCGTCTGCCCTTTCATTTCCCCTTACTTCGTTATGCCCCGGCAACCAATCAATTACGATCGTGCCATCCTCGGAGAATGCGTTAATCTTCTTACATTCCAAGATTGTTCGTGACTTTACCATCCTAGTTGTATTGCCCTTTTGACCATTTTACTGCCCGTAAAGATGTTCACACTCGAAGTCCTTGCGTTACCACCACACAACGTTACGCATTCCGTGGTCGCCCGGATCTCCGCCTGCAGTCCCTTATTATGGTCATGCAGTCTATAACAGATCTCAGTCCCTGAGTTCTCAAATGTAGACCGCCAGGCCCACTCTGTCCTCTATCTCACGCATTCCGTGTTCACCCGGATCTCCGCCTGCAGACCCTTAATATGTTCAGGCAGTCTAAAACAAATCTCAGTCCCTGGGTTCTCAATGTGGACCGTCAGGCCCACTCTGTTTTCTAGCTTTGATCCATCTGTGTAAGATGATCTTTCAGATGGCAATACTAGGGTTCCGTCAATTCCGTATAATCGAGGCGTATGATCTACTCCCATTCGCAATCTGTTTTCCCATCGCCTTAAGTCTCATAGCCGCAGTAGCTGCCCCGCACTTAATCTATATGTCAATGGGTCGGATATCTAGGATAGTCTTCAGTGCCCTAGTGAGCGTGGTCCTCATAGCTCCGTCTATACCAGACACCATGTTCTCTGAATCTGTCTCAGGTATTCGATCCGAAACCACTCCTTTTCCCTTCAGACTTCCTATCGTCGATTCGTTTATACCGCAACTGTGGTGCTAGCAACAGTGCCTCGCACTCGACCTCAAGTGTCGTCTCTGGTATACGATCGAAAACCACTTCCCTTCCTCCGAGGTTTCCTATCGTTGCCTCGATTATGCCGCGATTGTATGATCTACTCCCATTCGCAATCCGTTCCCCCATTGCCTTGAATCTCGCAGCCGCAGTGGTATCTAGAATGGTCTCCAGTGTCCTAGTGGACGTGGTCCTCATCGCTCCGACTATACCAGACACCATGTTCTCTGAACCTGTCTCAGGTTCGATCCGAAACCACTTATTTTCCCTCCAGGCTTCCTATCGTCGATTCGATTATACCGCGATGGTATGACCTGCTTTTATCCTCTATCCTTTCTCCCATCGCTTTAATTCTCATAGCCGCAGTGGCTGCCTCACACTTAATCGGTATGTATATGGGTTGGATATTTCGAAAGGTCTCCAGGGCCCTAGCGGTCTTGGTTTTCATCGCTTGGCCTATGTGGATACTTCCTACAAGGTTTTTGACGGTATCAACATTCCGCAAAGCGCAGCGTTAAGTTGTCCCCCTCTATACTTGCTACTTATAATTCGTATTGGTGGACCCCCTTCAGAGTTCAACACATGTTCGATAACCCGTTCGTTTACCAAATTCCTTACCTGTGACCGACGATCTGGTGGAAACCTACCGGATGCACAGCCGATATTGATGACTGCAAAAGTCATCCCATCTCTGTTCTGCTTCCTTGCCACTACGTTGTAAGAGGGCGGCTCCTTATCTTTCTCAGCGACCATGTTTCCCTTCCGTAATGGCTGTGGTCCTCCATGAAGCCTCAGGGGTCATGCGCGCTTCCTTCGTTGCTGTTCCCACTTTGTCTGCCTCCGCAGCACACTGTCTGACTTTTCCATTGCGGCGGGACGAGCTTGGTTCGTATAGGTGACCCCCTTAAGAGTTCAACACATGTTCCATAACCCGTTTGTTTACCAAATGTCTCGCCTGGAACCGATGATCTGGTGGAATTCTACCGTTTGCACAGCCGATACCGATGATTGCATTAGTCATTTCATCGCTGTTGTGCTTCCTTGCCACTACGGTGTAAGAGGACGGCTCCTTACCTTTCTCAGCGACCATCTTCCCCTTTCGTGATGGTTGTGGCATCCTTTTGGAAGTCACAGTCCTCCATGAAGACTCAGGGGCCGTGCGCAATTCCTTCGTTGCTGTTCCGACTTTGTCTGCCTCCGCAGCACACTGTTTGGAGTCTCCATTGCGGTGGGATTGGCTTGTTTCGTAGGATTGACGCCCTTCAGATAACCCGTTCGTTTACCAAATGCCTCGCCTGGGACCGACAATCTGGTGGAATCCTACGGTTTGCACAGCCGTTATCGATAAGTCATCTCATCTCTGCTGTGCTTTCTTGCCACTACGTCGTAAGATTGCGGCTCCTTATCTTTTTCATCTACCAACTTCCCCTTACCTAATGACTGTTTCATCCTTTTGAAAGTCACAGTTCTCAATGAAGACTCAAGGGCCGTGCGCGCTTCCTTCGTTGCTGTTTCGACTTTGTCTGCCTCCACAGCACACTGTCTCTAGTCTCCATTGCGGTGGGGCTTGCTTGGTCTTCCCAGAGCACTTGAAAGCGGGGAGCTCTTTTTCTTCTTCAGCATCTTCGTAGTGTTATGCTCTTCGGTAGATCTGATTCTCTTTTCATCTTCCGAAGAAGTGCCTGGAATGTCAGTTTTATCCCTTCCAGCTTCCTGCGCTTTCGCCCGATTGCGCAGCCGGTAAATACTCCTCTATCTCCTTCGTCGTGCACCGCATAGCTTTCTCGGTCTGCTTGTGAGCTTAGCAAAGCCATTGCTCACTTCTACCGTCATCCCGCTCATTCTCCTTATCTCTCGATTCGGATGTGATGACTGTTTCGCTGACACTGTCGCTGTCTGAATCTAAAACACCATTTTTACTAAAGGCTGTGGACGCACTGTGCATCTCTCGGGTTTATCCTTCTCTTCCTGATTTGTTAGTCTGATCACTGGTTGAGCGCTTGAAGCATTACTCTCGACTACAGGGGCACCGTAGCGCAGAGGTTAGCATGTCCGCCTATAACACTGAACGCTTGGGTTCGAATCTGGGCAAGAACATCAGAAAATTATTCATCGGTGGTTATCCCTTCCTAATGTTGGCGATATTTGTGAGGTACTTTGCCATGTAGAAACTTCTCCCCAAAGAGCTGTCGCACTGCGGCACGCCGTTCGGACTCAGCTATAAAAAGGAGGTCCCTTATCATTGAGCTTAAAATTGAATCGGACAACACTCATTGATTTGTGAGAAGTTTGCCCCAGTTCCTTAATGGAATGTTCGTGGGCAAATTTGCATTTGCACAGGTGCCAAGTCACCCACACCTAAAGGAGGGATGGACAACATGCTACGGTCTGATGCCACCACCGTCGCTGTTGGGTCTCTGGGGTCCGCGTTAAGCCTACTCCGAAAAGGCTTTAAAATTTTCGTAAAAGGTACCTATTCTGAGATACGGATTTTTTTTTTTCGAGGAGCGAAATGAAATCTCGTTCGCTCTACTCGACGAATACTATTTTAATGGATATTTCTAATATGTCATAAGATGCCAAGACGAAAAATGCATTGGAAAAGTAACCCAGCCAGTAGGACAAAGTGTTGGGATAAGTAAGTTGGTTACTTCGCAAATTCTTCGAGATATATACAACCAACCAATGTACAACCTTTCAAGCCCTCACATCTAAAGATTTCTGATGATGACCCGTTTACCAAGGGGTCAGAACGCGTCAAGTCATGGTTGGTGTGGTGTATATACCATGGCTTTCATTTTTCCATTGTATAAAATTTTCGATCATAAGCTCGTCTCGAAGGAGAAACTAAGATTCTATAAATGTTACAAGGCCGCATATCAATATTTTGAGGCATTACCAACGGAATGACCAGAATCCTTTTTCCCCTTCGTATGGCAGTGGGAGAAAAATGTTCATATTTTTGCTTGTGTAAAATGACTTTAGAAAGTTAACAACTTACATAAACAGTTCCAAACTTACGATGTGAATTGTCTTGATCTTAAGACATTTTCCACATTATCATACCGTTGCAAAGTCAAATATTTTGCTACAATTGCTGCAGTACAATAACTTAAGTAAAAGTTTGCATGCAACATACACCACAGTCATACTTTATGCAATTGTTGGAACAACCGACACTGTTTCCAGATAAATTGAAGCTACTCTTGAAACCAATTATAAACAGTTCTTAAGTTAGTTAAATTTGATATTAGCCACATTTTAATACCTTGTGCCTAAGTTCACAATAATAGTTTTTGGAAACTATTTTTTTTTTTGTTTTTGGAAATGGTGTATTTTGGTTTTACTTTCCGATCTTGGTGTGTACTTTGTAGTTCTGGTCACAATGTATAACTTTATGCAGACACGGTTTGCATACGAAATGCTTTTATAGTACGTGTAGTTGAGTTAAATACCGGCTATTCGGTTATAGATATGGCTTTAAATTGCTGAACGTGTTCTCTGTGATTCGTACGGAGATTTTAACCAGAAGATGTAGATTGTGTAGTACTTACACTGTATGAAGAACAATGAAGAGTTTAATTTATAACGAAAATTTAAGGATATTTCAAATATGAAAAAGATATAAAACAGCGTAAACAAAATATTCAATTTTGTATACCCACCACCGAAGAATAGGGAATATTCATTTTGACATTTCGTTTGCAACACTCATCTCAACCCCTACATAATATTTTTTAATGGTCATCGCAAAGACGATCTAACCATGTACATCTGTCCGTCCGTCTATCTCTTGAAATCACGCTACATTCTTTGAAAACAAATCTTTTGAGCTGGAACTTTGCTCAGATTCTTTTGTCTTGTCCATAGAAGGGTTAGTTCCTAAGATGAGCTGCATAGGACTATGTCATGATATAGCCCGCATATAGAACAATTTGGTGATTTCAGGTCTAAATACCATTAGAACAAAATTTATTATTCGCTGAAATTTGACTCATCGAGTTTCCATAGGCCCCTTTGACATACCCTCTAAATATCGTCTATATAGCAGCTATACATATACACCTATCTGGAACAGTGGGCTATGGCTGCTAATATGGTATACATCAGTCTATAATTCGATATAACAATCATATCTACCGATTTCCCATTTCAGGGTCTCAGGTCCATGAAAGTCGAATATATTACCCGATTTCGTTAACTCTGTTAAGCCCCTAACCATCCGTACCGGGTGTTTGTTAGATCGAACATCTTTACGGACAGTAAACAGGCAATCAGGGCAATAACAACCAGGACGGTTAAGTCAAGTATTGTAATCTGGATGATCATGTTACACAGATGAATCAGAGCTGGAGGACAGAGTGGTCCTGGGGGTCTACATTGAGAACCCAGAGACTGAAATCTGTTTTAGACTGCCTTACCATAATACGGAGGTCACCGTTGCGCAGAGGTTAGCATGTCACCTATGACGCTGAACGCCTAGGTTCGCATCCAGGCGAGACCATCAGTAAAAATTTTCAGCGGTGCTTTTCCCCTCCTAATGCTGGCAACATTTGTGAGGCACTATGCCATATAAAACTTTTCTCCAAAGAGGTGTCGCTCTGGGGCTCGCTGTTCGGACTCGGCTATAAAAAAGCCCCTTATCATTGAGTATAAATTTGAATCGGACTGCACTCATTGATATGTGCGAAGTTTGCCCTGTTCCTTAGTGGATTATCAATGGCAAAATTTGCATTTGACCATAATACGGTCCTGCAGGCGGAGATCCGGGCGAAAACAGAATGCGTAAAGTGGTGTGGTGCTAACGCGAGGACGTCGAGTGTGAACATCTTTACCGACATTAAAAATGGCCATAAGGGCAATACAACCAGAACGGTAAGGTCACGAACAGTCTTGCAGTATAAGAAGGCGCTTATCGCTACTCTGAGGACGGCAAAATACGCATCTTTTGGGTGCCTGGTCATAGCGGAGCTCAAGGGGGAATGAGAAAGCAGACGATTTGTCAGTAAAGGCCAATGAACTTTGTTAACCCCTTTCGGATCGACGCAGTCCGAGTTGAGGGAGTGGTCGACGAACGCTCATGTATGGTTGCCCAAAAAGTAATTGCTGATTTTTTAAAAGAAAGTAAATGCATTTTTAATAAATCTTAGAATGAACTTTATTCAAATATACTTTTTTACACTTTTTTTCTAAAGCAAGCTAAAAGTAACAGCTGATAACTGACAGAAGAAAGAATGCAATTACAGAGTCACAAGCTGTGAAAAAATTTGTCAACGCCGACTATATGAAAAATCCGCAATTACTTTTTGGGCAACCCAATAATACTGTGTAACAGCGAAACAATCGGTAGGACGGCGAAAATCCTATTGGGAGATCCGAATCGTGAGAAGACAAGGCTATTACTGGAAGGAGGTCAGTATAGCTTTGGTATCATAACGGGACACATGGGACTACGTGCTCGCTTATGCAAAACCGGTGCGGCAAGTGGTAGCATATGTATGGCATGTGGGGAAGATGAAATTGTTGTTATTGCTGTAACCACATTTTCATGTGGAGGTGGCGATCCACGTCAAGCTGCTGTAGGTGAGCAAGCTCGTTCAGGTCTGACGGACTGATCGCCGCGGAAAAAGAGTGACCATTGATTATTTAGAGGCGCCAATAACTCGCCTTGTCATAGCGAGCATCATAGGCACTCAGTGTTTGTGCAAGAGCCGGTGCCACTCGACCTCTCGCTGAGACTTTCCGCTCCATACCGCTGATTGTTCGCGACTGCCGTTGCAGTTACTCCGTATGGAACATTCCACTATCCGCAACCTGTGGACGCGCCCGGTAGCTCACAGCTTAGCTTCTCGTGAAAGCAAAGAAACCCCACATAGATCGGTCCTCAAAGTGTGCAACACACAAGCTGGAGTGGTGCACACAGCTATCCCGTGCCGCTCGATACCGCTTATTGTGTGCGACTGCCGTTGCAGCTACTCCGTATGTAACATTCCACTTTTCGCAACCTGGGGACGCGCCCGTTAGCTCGCAGCTAAGCTTCTCGTGACAGCAAAGAAACCCCACACAGATCGGTCCTCAAAGTGTGCACCACACAAGCTGGTGTGGTGCACACAGCTATCCCGTGCCGCTCGCTACCGCTGATTGTCCGCGACTGCCGTTACAGCTACTCCGTTTGGAGCATTCCACTTTTCGCAACCTGTGGACGCGCCCGGTAGCTCGCAGCTAAGCTTCTCGTGACAGCAAAGAACACCACACAGAACGGACCTCAAAGTTCCAGCTTGTGTGGTGCACACAGCTATCCTGTGCCAGGGAACATAATAAGACGTGGGAGCATTTTCTTTGGTTTTTCCCCGGCTTTCACGGCTAACAGATGCCGGTACTTAGTTGGGGACACAATTGCAGGCATGACCCAACTTAGAGGTGTAGTGAAACATAACTGGTTGTAGACGTATAGTGACCACTAAGAGCATGTGGTCCCTATCGATGTCGACTTCTCGTCTAGTTTTCACATCTATCAGTGAACCCAGAAAAAGTTTGCTGATTAGTACGTGGTCGATTTGATTACGGGTGTTTCCATCTGGTAATTCCCATGTATATTTGTGTATATTTTTATGGACAACTTAATTTTTCTCGGAGGCCACCGTGGCGCAGAGGTTAGCATGTCCGCCTATGACGCCTGGTTTCAAATCCCGGCGTGAACATCAACATAATATTCGGCGGTGGTTATTCCTTTACTAATGCTGGCAACATTTGTAAGGTATCCCGTCAGGTAACAACTTCCCAAAGAGGTGTCGCTCTGCGGCACGCCGTTCGGAATCGGCCCTTATCATCGGGCTTAAACTTTAATCGGATTGCACTCATTGGTATGAGAGGAGTATCTCATGTTCCTTAATGGATTGGATTGGAATTTTAGTAGTAGTAGTTAGTACATTTTTCTCCAAAAATAAAATGTCCATGAAATTTTCTCTAAACCCAAAATTACAATGAAATTCTCTCTTAAAACAAAATTTGCATTAAGTTTTCTCTCAAAATTTCCATGAAATTTTCCCCAAAAACAAAATTTCCATGAAATTTTCTCTAAAAACCAAAATTCCCATAAAATTTTTTCTTACGAACAATTTCCATGAAATTTTTTTCCAAACACAAAATTTCTAAAATTTTTCTCTAAAAGCAGAATTTTCATATAAAATTTTTTATAGACACAATTTATGTGTTTTTTTTGTAATTACAACGATAATTGTCCTTCATCCCCCAAACCCATAATATGTACTTATACAGCTCCTAAGAGTTTCAATAATGACAACATAACATCACCACCCATACATACATACATAATAATGTTGGTTTGTTAATGGAAGGCGAGGCCGAATCCACCCCTTCCTTTCATCGTTTTAGTAAATTTTTGATAACTTATGAAAGAAACCATATGTGAACCTCCCAAAATGCATTTGATGGCTTTGAGTGCCTGCCATCAACGGCGTCAACATCACCTTATGGTTGTCATTTGCTTCCTTTAGCTACTTAAAATAAAAATTCCATCAACCACTCTATGGTAACCCTTTGGGCACAGCACAGCACAGCACACTCCAGGTGTCTTGGGCTTCTACTTCATTTTG
This sequence comes from Stomoxys calcitrans, assembly GCF_963082655.1. Classification (NCBI taxonomy): domain Eukaryota; kingdom Metazoa; phylum Arthropoda; class Insecta; order Diptera; family Muscidae; genus Stomoxys; species Stomoxys calcitrans. Next base: position 124,569,471 of record NC_081555.1, read on the forward strand.
GTTGCTTTTAGAATAAAATTTATATGTACGTATCTTTAGGAGTGAAGCCTTCTAAAAGTATTCTTAACATTGTTGTTGTGAAATGATTATAATGATATGCATTTTACCTTGGAGTCTTGAGGGAAAATGACTATACCTGGCAAAGAAACACCCCAAGGAGTCGTGCAGTGGCAACAATGCAATCATGCATATCATATTTTCAATAATTTAACGCATAGCAACATTGTCTTCTATGTACGAGTGCTGGTATTGGTAATTTAAATAAAATTTGTATTTGTGTGTATTGGTAATTTTGAAACTTAATTAAGATGAAACTTAATGATGATGAGGAAGATATGGAGGAGAAACTTACCAAAACCTAAAGCGCATATCGGATGAAAGGTATATATGGAAAATAGATCTCAATAGCATTTGCCTGCGTGATAAAAGTGAAGTGTGCAAAATATGACTTAAATCGGATAATAAACAGCGCTACTTACAGCTTGATTATCTCAAAACATGGAAGGAAAGACGGACTTGGCTCAACCCATTGGATTCGGGGAGGAATTTTTGAATTCCCTTAATGAACGCCGGACTCATGACAGCTCAGCACTGAATTGGATTCCCAAACATGATGGCAATCCGGGAAATGAAAAGGCGGAATAATACATCAGTAAGGGCTCGCTTGTCTTGCATATGCGATCTACTGAATATAGTAAAGGTAATGGCCAGAGCAGAGTCGGTGGCGAATCTGACTGGCTGGAGTGCACTCTGGTCTATTTTCGACCGAAGAACAACAATTGAGCTGCTGGTGTTTCATAATAGGTCACTGACTAGTATTACAAATTTGCCGATGAACATTCCATTACGGAACAGGGGCAAACTTCTCACATATCAGAGAGTGCTGTCCGATTCAAGTTTAAGCTCAATGAAAAGGTGGCCCTTTTATAGCCGAGTCTGAAAGACGGGGCGTAGTGCGATACTTCTATGTGGAGAAGTATCCCCTCCTATTTGTCGCCAGCAATAGGAAGGGATAACCATCGCTGAAATGTTATTCTGATGTTCTCATCAGAATTTGAACCCAGACGTTCAGCATCATAGGCGGACGTGCTAACCTCTACGCTTCAGTGGCCTCACATTGTCTAATATTACATGAATTAAATGGTGAGTGCAGAGCCTCAATGAGAGGCTGGCCTAAATGCTGAGTGCCTGTGATACTCGATATGACAAGACGAGTTATTGGCGTCTTCAAATAACCAATGGCCATAATGTTCCCCCGGCTATCGTTCCTATGGACCGGAACGAGCTTGCTCACATATGGAGCTTGAGGAGGATCTCTACCTCCACATACCAATGTGGCTACAACAACAGCACCAACAAAGGGTAAACGAAGCACTTTGCTATAGGACAGGTGGCGGTACTCATGGGAATCCCGCATAATGATTTGATGATTTCTGGCCGAGCACAAGGAGTAGACCTTAGAGCACTTGCTTTGTTCATGTACAGGTCTACAGAAGCATAGGCTTTCCACCTTGTTCCAGGTGATTTTATTCCGATTCTGGCGTTCCTCAGATATGTGAACAAGAGGAATTGGTTTCATCATGCAAGGTTGATGTAATCCTACACGCCCTTTCATATGTGAGCGGACATGCAGGGCCACTTATTAGCACCCTAGGCACTTAGGAGGGGCGTAGACGTGAACCGGTGGTTCTCCGGAGATGGACATGCATGTCGAATAGGCGTCTGTTTTCTTCTCTTTTTCTTATATCTCTTTATCTCCCTATCTCGACTCTAGGTATAACTTCACCTACATATCTATTCTCACTGGGCTATCACAATGAGCCCAAAGGGGCCACTAATTGGGCACAACTTTATGGTTATGGCTATTCGTTCAAACTAAACTGATATCTTCAAATGCCTCCCTGGTTTGTTTGAAGAAAAGTTTGAAGATTTCTCCAGGCGCTATAATTTTGGCATATGCAGCTTCCAGGGATATTAGCATCTTAAGACTTCTCAAATTTCGTTTGTTTTTTTTTACCCATAATATTGAGTAAATTTCTAAACACCATGTCTTTAAGGAGGATTTTCAACATAACTCTGACTCTAGACTCTGCCATTATGGTATTTCTAGCCATTGTGGTCTCCGATGTGATCGTCTTTAGACCGAAGTCAAATACCTGGTGGATTATCAAAGTCTTCCCTCAGATGGTTAAAGATATCTTTAGTCGCTGGCAAATTTGACTTCCAGCCAATGGATAGCCTTAAACATCTCTAGGTCTTGCGTCTTTCTTTGAGAATAACCAACAACTTCAGTCGTCACACTTTCTCTTCCCAGTTTCTCAAAGATTGTTAACATAGAGAAAATTTTCGAAATCGGTCTTTCTATTGTTCTCTTCTAGTGGAAAAATACTCTGGTCGATTGACTCTACTCTTTAAAAGAATCCCGTTCTACTCGCAAGCAACCATCGCACAGTGGGAGAAAATCGAAAAAAAAACTAGTAAAAAATGTGTAATTTAAGGTCGGTTAGAGATGTCTCTTTGAAATTTGAAATATTTAGAGCCAAGGTGTTCGTGAGATCATGTGCTACGGGCGCTTCTTGGCAGGCCCCTGAAGTTGGTCACCTCGACATTTCGAAAAATTGTTCGGGCTGCCAATTTTTGTTTTTTGTCCAATTTTCAAAATTTTGACCGATATTGGCTTAGTATTTCACAATTTTCGAAGGCATTAGTGGTACGGTTTTCATTTTTGAGCATGATTTGGATTTGTGACAAAATTTACAACGACTTTACCGCAAACAAAGTCCACATCTGATTATACAGAAGTTAAAAAATTTGAAAAAAGTGTATTTTTAAACTTTTTTGGTCAAAAAATTTATTTTCATTGATTAGTCTTTAGCCCGGACAACCTAGACAGATCGTGTGCAAAATATCAAGGCCCATATTTTGCACACAATCTCGCTAACACCTTGGCTTTAAACATTTCAAATTTCAAAGAGATATCTTTATCCTTTCTCAAATGGTATTGTTTTTACTTGTTTTTTTTTTCGATTTTTTCCCACTGTGCGTCGTTTATTCACACAGATCTCCAGGGTCTAAATGTGGCCTATTTTAAGTTTCCGCGAGGTGTAAAAGCACTCGTTTTAGAGTTTCCCACACATCAGAGACACAATTAGCTGGTATGGGTGGGGGAATACTCTCTACCAATTTTTTGACATCTATCTACACGAAGAAAAAAAGAAGCTGCAAAATGATGTTCTATGAAAACAAAATATTAGATATTAAATTTTGACAAATTTTCTACAGAATGAAATTTTGCAAATTTTCTATAGAACGATTTTTGACTAAATGTTATATCGAAAAAAGGTTGTCAAAATTTTTCATAGAAATATAAGTTCGAGAAAGTTTTCTGTAGCAATAAAATTTTTAAAAAAATTTCATAGAAGCAAAATCTATGGAAGTACAATTTTGAAAAATTCTATTTATATAAACCGGGACCCTCCCCCTTACTTTAATTTTCAGAAATGCCAGATCGCGGAGATGGGTAGTGGGATTTAAGCGAAATTTTGTGTGCCCTCTTATAGTAATCAAAAAACAAAATTTTGGTATCCACAATTCGGGTGGGTGTCTGGAGGGCCGCCCCACCCCCAAAATCCAAAAAATATATACACAGACCAATCACGACAATACGGAAATCAAATGAAAGGTGTTTATGAGTAGAAATCGTATCCGATATTCCCTAAATTGGACATATTTACCGACCATGGCAATATGGGGCTCAAATAAAAGGTATTTGATAGTAGAATAGCAATCTGATATCCACTTTTGGGGCTAAGTGTTTGGGGGACGCCTCATCCCATAAATCCCCCCAAAACCAGAGACAATATGGTATTTGAGAGTAGAGCACGATGCTGATACTTTTTTAGTGCTAAGAGTCTGGAGGGCCACCCCACGCACTAAAACACCTCTAAATTGGAAATACATATTTACCGACCATGGCAATATGGCAAGGTATATCGGAGTAGAGCTCCCAATTGATACCCACATTCGGGACTACGTTTCTGGAGGTTCATACCACTCCCTCAACCCACCAACCACCACCCTGGGGCCCATGAGAATTTCGGGTTTTTAAAAAGTCCTTCAAGAATGGAGTACTTCCAACATGACCCTTAACCCTCGGAGCGAATTCATGGACCAATAAAGATCAAAGGGATTCACATAAAAACATTTATGTTGTTATACTCCAAGCCAAGCGACATGCATGGTATTTTACTAAAAGTGTTTTAATCGTCGAAAATAAATATTCAAAGGATAATTCTGTTCTTTAAATTGTATAATAATGCGCAACGGAGAAGGCCGGGTTTAGCTAGTTTTCTATGGAAATAAACTTTTGAACATTTATTATCTCCTTGCCTAGGTTAGGTTGAAAAGAGGGTGCAGATATTAATCCGCCCCGTGCCACTATGGACATAATCGGCTGTTGTAATCGGCTTGTTGTGCGCTCTGAAAACTATAAATTAACCTCTAATAAGAAAAATGTTCTCCTTGCCTAACTAACCACTGTTTTTGTACCCTACACCATAAGATAGGGGATAAAATAATCTAGTCCTTCCGTTTGTAATACCATGAAATGTTGATTGCGACCACATAAAGTAGTTCGTTTTGACATTCTAAGTCGATCTAACCTTTTCTGTTCGTCTGCCTGCCCGTCTGTGAAAATCACCATAGCGGTCGAACGCCGCTTAATTGCAAATGGGCCATATGGGTTCAAATTTGCATATAGCTCCCTATAAATCGATCTCTCGTTTTGACTTCTTCAGCCCCTAGAAACCACAATTGTTGTGCGATTGATTTTACACATAGCGTTCTGTTACGACCTCCAACTTTCGTGCCAAGCATAGTCCTAATCGGTATATAACCTGATATAGGTCCAATATAAACCGACCTCCCGATGTGGCATATTGAGGTCCTAGAAGTTGCTATTGTTGTTCGATAGAGCTGAAATTTTGCACCTAGTGTTCTGTTACGACCTCCAAATATCGTGCCAAGTATGATCCGAATCGGTTAATGTTTAAAATTTTTGCCTTTTGAGTATCTTAGGCACTCACTATTTAAGTAAGAGTCAGTGCCACCTGACCCCTCACTAAAACTCTTCTAACCTCTAGGCTTTTCATGAAATGGCTTTAAAATTTCAAACGCTTTTGTGTTTTATTGTTTAAATATTTTAAAAATTTATTATGCCCAAATATGGTTACTGAAGGTGATAATAATTGTTTCTATTTGTTGATATAGGACAAATTAAAATAAATTTTGGCAATTATTATTGCGTTTACATGCCTAGCACAGAAAGTTCTGTATTTGATTGTAGTTTATATCATGTTTAATAATATTTATGCCCCAGTAGTATAAATAAATAAATAATATTAAATTGTTATACGGGCACACTCAAAGGCATTAATTTATTTATTTACATGCAAACACTAACTCAGTCACTCGCATACACACATCACACACACACACACACACACATATGTTTGTTGTTGGTTATTACTTTGACAAATTATTTGCAGAACTTTTCATTGTTTATTCAATAACAATAAATAAAATATTTGTATTAAAGAACACACACTCATACTGGTAATATAACCATAATCCTGCACACAAGTAAGTGTATGTATGGGTATGAGTATGTGTGCGCTCCGACTATAGTCGTAGAATTTGTGTGCGAAATGTGTTAATTATAGTTTAACAATTGTTTGTTTGTTTATTTGTTAATAAACTAATTTTATTTGTTTCCCCTCTCTCTCTCTCTGCTCTGATTCCAGATGGCCAACAATTTCAACCGCCTCGTTTCACCACCCAACCATCATCATCCGGATCCATAGTGAGCGAAGGACGAACGAAAATTCTTCAGTGTCATGCCTTAGGTAAGTTTGATATATCCCATCTCCCCTGTACCACTCTTACGAACCCACATAGTTGAAATACACCATGGCTAGAGTTTTTTAAGAGTGCTGTTTTTATGGCCTTAGGTTGGATTTTCTTTGAGGCATTGACTTTTTTTGTTGGGTTGGTATTTTGCTGTTTGGTTTTTATACCCTCCACTATAGGGTAGAGGTATACTAATTTCATCATTCCGTGTGCAACACATTGAAATATTGATCTGAGACCCAACAAAGTATATCGATTTAGTCATGGCCATCCGTCTATCCGTCCGTCAGTCGAATAAACGCTGACTTAAGAAGGAATAAAGCTAGGCGCTTTAAATTTAGCACAAATACTTCCTATTAGTGTAGGTTGATTGGGATTATGGATGGTCATATCGGTCCCAGTTTTGATATAGCTGCCATATAAATCGATCTTGGGTGTTGACTCCTTGAGCCTCTAGAGGGCATAATTCTCATCCGAATTGGCTGAAATTTTGTGTGAAGTGTGTTCTTATAATTGCCAACAACTGTGCTAAGTGTGGTCCAAATAGATTTCCAACCTCATATAGCTGCCATATAAACCGATCTGGGATCTTGATTTTTTGTGCCGTTAGAGAGCGCAGTTCTCATCCGAATTGGCTGGAATTTTGTATGCTAAGTGTGGTTCAAATCGTTTCATAACCTTATAAAGCTGTCATATAAAACGATCTTGGATCTTGACTTTTTCCGCCGCTAGAGGGCGCAATTCTCATCCGCATTGGCTGAAATTTTGTATGAAGTGTTTTCTTAAGGCTGCCAAAAACTGCGCTGAGTGTGGTTCAAATCGTTTCATAACCTTATAAAGCTGTCATATAAAACTATCTCGGATCTTGACTTTTTGAGCCGCTAGAGGGCGCAATTCTCATCCGAATTGGCTGAAATTTTGTATGAAGTGTTTTCCTATGGCTGCCAAAACCTGCACTGAGTGTGGTTCAAATCAATTCATAACCTGATATATCTGTCATATAAAACTATCTCGGATCTTGACTTTTTGAGCCGCTAGAGGGCGCAATTCTAATCCGAATTGGCTGAAATTTTGTATTAAATGTTTTGTTATGGCTTCTCACAACTGCGCCAAGTATGGCTCAAATCGGTTCTTAACTATGTATAACATATATGGCTGCCAACAAATGTGCTAAGTGTGGTTCAAATCGATTCACAACCTGATATAGCTGTCATACAAACCGATCTGGGATCTTGACTTCTTGGACCTTATTGTCCTATTATCCATTTTGGTTCCACTTTTGCATAAGGTGTTCTGCTATGGCTTCCAACAACTGTGCTAAATCGTTTTGAAATCGGTTCATTACCTGATAAAGCTGCCATATAAACCGAAGATCGATCTTGACTCCTTGAGCCTCTAGAAAGCGCAATTCTCATTTAAATTATCTGCAATTTTGTATGAAGTGTTTTCTTAGAACTACCAACAACTGTGCTAAGTGTGGTTCAAATCGATTTATAACCAGATATAGCTGTCATATAAAACGATCTCGGATCTTGACACCTGGAGCCTATAGAGGGCGCACTTCTCATCCAAAGTGGCTGAAATTTTGTACGAAGTGTTTTGTTACGGCTTCCAACAACTTTGCTAAGTGTGGTTCAAATCAATTCATAACCTGATAAAGGTGTTATTTAAAACAATCTCGGATCTTGGATTTGAGCCGCTAGAGGGCGCAATTCTTTTTCGATTTGGCTGAAATTTTGTATGAGATGTTTTGATGTGGCTTCCAACAACTGTGCTAAGTAAGGGTCAAATCGTTTCATAGCTCCCATATAAACCGATATTGGATCTTGACTCTAGAGGGCGCACTTTTCATCCGAATTGCTTCTAACAACCGCTCCAAGTATGGTCCAAATTGGTTCATGACCTGTTATAGCTGCCATATAAACCGATCACGGATCTTGATTCATTGAGCCTCTTGAGCGCGCATCCGATATGAGGTCTTTTGTTATGGTTTCCAACAGCTATGCCAAGTACGGTCCGAATAGGTGTATAGCCTGATATAGCTCCCATATAAACCGATCTCCCGATTTGACTTCTTCAGCCCTTACAAGCCGCAATTTTTATCCGATTTGGTAGAAATTTTGCGTGTCGTATTCTGTAATGACTTCCAAAAACTGTGCCTAGTACGGTCCAAATCGATATATAACCTGATATAACACCCATATAAATCAGTTTCCTGTTCCCTTACAAGCCGCAATTTTTGTTCGATTTGACTGAAATTTTGCATGCAGTGTTCTTTACGACTTCCAACAACTGTGCCAAGTACGGTCCGAATAGGTGTATAGCCTGATATAGCTCCCATATAAACCGATCTCCCGATTTGACTTCTTGAGCCATTACTAGCCGTAACTTTTGTACGATTTGGCTGACATTTTCCATGTGATATATACACCGGTCCGAATAGGTGTATAGCCTGATGTAGCTCCCATATAAACCGATCTCCCGATTTGACTTCTTGAGCCCTTTCAAACCGCAACTTTTGTTGGCTGAAATTTTGCATGTGGTGTTCCGTTATAATTTTCAACAAATGTGCCAAGTGAGGTCCGAATCGGTTTATAGCCTGATATAGCTTCCATATAAACCGATCTCCCGATTTGACTTCTTGAGCCCTTACAAGCCGCAATTTTTGTTCGATTTGGCTGAAATTTTGCATGCAGTGTTCTTTACGACTTCCAACAACTGTGCCAAATACGGTCCAAATCAGTCTATAACCTAATATAGCTCCTCTATAAACTGGTCTCTCGGTTACCCTTGTTCGGTTCCTAGAAGCTTTAATATTTTTCTGGTTTGACAGAAGTATGTAGAATAAAATTATGCCCTTCAACCAAATTTATTTTGTATAAATTTTTAGCAGAATTCATGGTGGTGGGTTTCCAAGATTCGGCCCAGCCGAACTTGGCACGTTCTTATTTTTTTTTATGCTTTTCCTTTATAAAAGTCTTGTTTTTTATGACCCTTGGGAAGAGGCTAAAGGACCAACAACAGCATAAAAGAAGGCTGTTGTTTTTTTTTTTCTCGTTCTTTTTTTGTGTGTTTTTCCTCTGTTGTTCCGTTGATGTTGTTGCCTTTTTTCGATTCCTATTGAGAATGATATAAAGATGACGATACGTACCACAAGGAAGCTGAAAACAATTTCATCTCTTGATAATGATCCGGAAAAATAATAACTTTCTTGTGTTATGATTTCTTGCGAATGGACTTTATGGACTTAAATATGGCTGGTATCATGGTATTTTACTTCATTTCCATGGCAACTCTTGTACATATAAATGAATCTTTGGTTTTTTATGCTCCATTCAGAGGGCAATGAAAAACAACAACAACAACTGTGTCTAGGGTATGTTGTAATGGAGTCGAAGAACTTGTTGTTGGCTTGTTTTGGAAAATCAACATCTGATTTCAAATCTCTTAAAAATTCCCATGCCAATATATAGGGGGAATTTCATGGAAAGTCCTTTGGACTTAACTTTCTGCAAAAGAATGTTGTAAGATTTTCTTTTGAAAGAAGTGTGTACTTAAATTCAGTCCAATTGTGGCAGTAAACCAATAAAAGGATTATTGTAAATAACAAGTAAGGACGAGCTAAAGTGGGTACAAGCCAAACTTATGATACCCTACACAACATTGCTGAACTTTTGATACCCTACACCACATTTCTGAAAGGTCCTAAAAGTGATAATCGTGGATTACATATAAATGGGAGCTATGCCTAAATCTGATAAACGCAACAGTGGTGCAGAGTTTAGTTACGTTCGCCTATGACGCTGAACGTATGGGTTGGAATCCTGGCGAAAACATACAACATTTTTTTAGCCGTGATTATCCTCTCTTAGGCGCACCGGTGGCCGAGTTGGTAGCTTGCTTGGATTATCAGTGCAGGGGTCGTGGGTTCGATTCCCACCAGAAGCCTTGGTCTGTCGCTACTGTGGTATCACAATGTAATTAAAATTGTCTAAGTGAGTCTGTAAAGGACTTCCACTCTTACCTAGGTAGGTAAGGTAAGAGTGGCAGTCGATTTCAGACCCACGTAGACAATTTCAGTCTATTGTGATACCTCAGTAGCGACAGGCTCAGGCTTCTGGTGGCCCTTTTGTAAGGGGATAACCAAGCTAAATTTTTTTTCCTAATACGCCGAGATTTGAACCAGACGGTCGGCGTCATAGGCGAACATGCTAACCTCTCCCCCTTACCCTAATAATCAAAAACGCCAGATCTCGAAGATTGGTGGAGCGAATGCAGAATCTCATTGAAATTAAAAAAAGTAAGTAAAGGCGTGTTAAAGTTCGTCCGGGTCGAATCTTGGTTACCCAACTATATGGATTTCGCTGAAAATGTACCCTAAGTAACTGAGTTTGTCTCTAGAAGTCATATCGGGCTATCGGTACCTAGGGGGCCTATATCACAATATTGAGCGATTCGGATAAAACTTGGCACTGATGTTGTAAGTCATAAAAAATTTCAGCCAAATTAGCTGATTTTTTTTATTTTTGGGCGCCACGGTAGCCTTTTTAGTAGAGTGCTTAGATTACCAGTGCAGGAGTTGTGGGTTCGATTCCCGCCAGAAGCTTTGGTCTGTCGATACTGTGGTATCACAATGCACTTAAAATTGTCTAAGTGAGTCTGTGAAGGATTGTCACTCTTGCCTAACCTAGCTGAAAATTTGGGCTTCTAAGGGCTGAAGAAGTCAAATCCGATGACCGTTTTATATGGGCGCCATATCTGTTTATAGACCGATTCGGGTCATACTAGGCATGTATGTTGGAAGTCATAACTTAATTCTTTTTTCCAGCCAAATCGGATGCAAATTGAGGCTTCTAAGCGCTTAAAGAGTCAAACCCGGGGATCGGTTTATATGGGGGCTATATCTGTTTATAGACCGATTCGAATCATACTTGGCATGGATGTTGGAAGTCATAACTTAAATCTATGTTCCAAGTTTCAGCCAAATCCGATAAAAATTGAGGCTTCTAAGGGCTTAAGAAGTCAAATCCGGGGATCGGTTTATGTGGGGGCTATATCTGTTTATAGTCCGATTTGAAACATAGTTGGCATGGATGTTGAAAGCCATCACACAAGTCTTTGTTCCAAATTTCAACGAAATCAGATAAAAAATTGAGGCTTTTAAGGGCTCAGGACGTCAATTACGGGGATCTGTTAAGTTGGGGGCTATATCTGTTTATATTGTAGTTCAATTCGAGTCATACTTGGCATGGATGTTGAAAGTCATCATACAAGAATTTGCTCAAATTTAACAAATTTCTGCCAAATTAGCTGAAATTTTTTTTTGGGCGCCCCGGTAGCCGAGTTGGTGGCGTGCTTGGATTACCAGTGCAGGAGTCGTGGGTTCGATTCCCGCCAGAAGCTTTGGTCTGTCGCTACTGTGGTATCACAATGGAATTAAAATTGTCTAAGTGAGTCTGTAAAGGACTGCCACTCTTACCTAACCTAGCCGAAAATTTGGGCTTCCAAGGGCCGAAGAAGTCATATCCGGGGATCGGTTTATGTGGGGGTTATATCTGTTTATAGTCCGATTTGAAACATAGTTGTCATGGATGTTGAAAGCCATCACACAAGTCTTTGTTCCCAATTTCAGCAAAATCAGATGAGAATTGAGGTTTCTAAGGGCTCAAGAAGTCAATTCCGAAGATCGATAGGCTTGGATGTTGATAGTCATCACACAGACTTTTTTCCAAATTTCAGCGAAATCGGATGAGAATTGAGGCTTCTAAGGGCCCAAAAAGTAAAAGCCGGGGATCGCTTTATATTGGGTCTATACCTATTTATAGACCGATTCGGATCGTACTTGGTACGGATGTTGGAAGTCATAAAACAAGGTTTTTTTTCCAAAGAATTGAGGTTTCGGAGGGCTCAAGAAGTTAATTCCTGTGCCCAGTTTATATGGGGCCTGTATCTGTTTATAGTCCGATCCGAATCATGCTTGGCATAGATGTTGAAAGTCATCACACAAGACTTTGCTCTTTCTAATTTCAGCCAAATTGGATGAAAATTGAGGCTTCTAAGGGCTCAAGAAGTCAATTCCGGGGATCAGTTCATATGGGGGCTTTATCTGGTTATAGGCCGATTAGAATCATACTTGGCATGGATGTTGAAAGTCATCACACAAGACTTTGTTCCAAATTTCAGTGAAATTGAATGAGAACTGAGGCTTCTACGGGCTCAAGAAGTCAAATCGGGGGATCGGTTTATATGGGGCTATATCCAAATCTGAAGCCATATTGTATCTGTGCAAAATTTTAAATGGCTAGCTTTACCCGTTCGACCGCGTGAATTCGGCAGACGGATGGACGGACGTGGCTAGTTAGACTTAAAATGTCAAGACGATCCAGAATATTTTTTTACTTTATGGGGTCGCAGATCAATATTTCGAGGTATTACAAACGGAATGACTAGATAAGTATACCCCATCCTATGGTGGTGAGTATAAAAATATCTCGAATTGTATTTACTATGGAAATATCGTTAAAAAGAAATTGTAACTTTTCTTCTCAAGGTGTGGAAAATATCTAGAATTCTTTATTATGTGACAAATATCCCTTAGTTATTCTCCTCCTTGTCACTGCTTTGTTTTCTTGCTTCAATATTTTGTGGCATTAACTGTGAAATCCCTTTCGGTAAGACTGTCTTAAGTAAATAGCGTATTTTTTTTTTAATTTCTCTATTACCATCTTATATTTCATTTACAGCCCCTCCCCTATTCCATTTTGTTAAGTACGAAGTCCAATTTTGTCACCAGGGTGTTCTAAACTGAAAATGTCCTAGGGCTTCAATTTCCAAAGACATTTGTAATTAAAAGGAATTTTCAACACAAAGTTTACACTTGAAATACTTTCATTTGCTTTGCCATATTTCATTTAGGCTTTAGAAAACCGACTAAGAAAGAGAAGTCGACAAGGATGGAGAAGTATAACCCTGAGAAGTAAGGACAAGACGCATATACATTACGTAATGCCTGCAAAAAGGGTATTGATTGCACTCTAGAATATTCAAAAAGAGGCAAAAAATAAATGAAAAACAAACTTTGGCCAATAGAAACAAAGGTTATTTGCTTTGAGAAATGTTAGAGTTGTTGAGGCCAAGAGCAGAAATGTAAATGGTATCGATTTTAAATTTATAAGAAATTCCAAAAATAAATAAAACTATAACAAAAAATTATATATGAACAAACTTTTTAAGGCTATGAAGTTCCAGTTGGTGCTCAGTTTTTCATTGCCGATAGATGTAAAAAAAGAATAAAAAAGGTGATAAGTTTGGCCGGGCCGTATCTTGGGAACCCACCCAAAGTTGAAGGGCATAATTTAACGGTGCTTACCAAATTTCTGCCAAACCAGGCGAAAATGAAAGCTTCTAAGAACCGAACAATCGGTTTATATGAGATCAATATCTGGTTAAAGACCGATTCAAACCGTACTTGGTTGAAAGAGTTAGCAGAACAATACGTGCAAAATTCAGCCAAATCAAATAAACCCCGTTCTTAAATTGCATATTTTTTGCTAGCTTTTTTCGATTCTATTCCACTGTGGAACTTTATTCAATCCACTATCCCAAACAGCCAATCCAAGGGATGGTTTATTATCGCCGTCGCCCACTCTGAGTCCATCCGCGACTCAAATCTGGCCAGCCCGTCAGCTCCTTAGTTACACGCCATCCCTTGACAGCACGGAACCCAATGTGACATAAGCCCCCAAACGTCTAAGACGCTCTTCGCGTCCCCGGACAAGCTTCGACATCACGCGACCCGCAGGTCGCCGTCTGACTAACACACCCATCCAGAAGTCTATGTGACTCTCTATTACCTAGGAATTCAACAAAAAACCCCTACCCCGCTTAGACCCATCCGTATAGACCGATGGGCCCAAGAGTGGTATCTATCTGGCAACTCTCACAGGTTGTCATCGAAGATAGATCCGCCCGGCACATAGTCCGTCACGTCGCCAATGTCACGTAGTCTTCCCACACCACCAGCCTTCTACAGAACAAACGAATGCCTCAAATCCAAAGATCTACAAGTCCCTGACTCCCTCAGTCTGAGTGCAATCTTGACCTCCGCTCAAAGATGCAAAGGCTTCATATCAAATATCGTACTCAGCGCTGCTCTCGGAGCACTTCTCCTCGTCGTAAATAACACCACCACAATACCTGAACCTTTTCGATAATACCGCAACGATACACCTTCTCGAGAGCCCAGTGCAATACTGGGTACCGATAGGTAAGAAGAACCACAGCATTGTATATACAGTGGACAGTACTCGACCTAAGTTCCCAACTCCTGCCCATCGCATTGCCACATGAGTAGAGCTCATTCGGCCCCCGACTTTTAACTCAACGTTCCTTCTCTAGTTCAATTTCTGGTCAAGTAAAATGCCTAAGTATTTAGCCTCCGGAGAGAGCGGCAGCTTCACTCTATCAAGGATTGGTCCCATAGCTCCTCCTGAACTCGATATATCTCCTTCTTCTCATGAACAACATGTGCTCAGTTTTGCTGGGGTTTATGCCAAGGCCTTTGGCCCTTGCCCATCTTAAAAACTTCCTCAGCGCGCGCTGAGCCACATAAGGTGAGATAAACACCCCCACCCCTGATCAAAATCTTCCTCACTGAACTCTCAGCCAGTGATGCATTGATGATTCTATCCTTTTCACCAGACATCAATCCAGTTCATCAGAAGAGGGGGTGGACTGGATTGAGAACGACGAATAGACCCCAACCCCACGTTATTAAAAGTACCTTCTATATCCAAATGTTAGCCACAACATTTTGGAGGGCACTATCAACCGTCCGGCCCTTGGACCCCAAAGCCCACCTGGTCGTCTAGTTTGGAACCATCCGTGTAGAAGTCTATATAACTTCTATTGCTAAGAATATTGTAGTTGCAATGAGTTCTAGCAGGAACAGTAGTGGTACGTCAAACACACAAATTTGGTATAAAAATTTGGATTTACATAACCAGGGGGGACGCCCCATCCCAATACCCACCCAAACGGACATTTTAACCGATTGGGACAAAATGGGTATCAAATGAGAGGTATTTACGAGTAGAATACGAACTTGATATAAACATTTGACCCCAAGTGTCGGAAGGGGTCCCCCCACCCCCAAATGGTAATCAATATGGGTATCAAATGAAAGCTAAGGAATACAAATCTAATATACAATTTTAGCCTCAGTTGTTGGGGGCCACTCCATATCCTAAAAACCCCCACCGGGTATATTTACCGATTGCAACAATAGGGGCATTTAATGATGGATATTTGGAAGTAAAGATAACTCTCATGTAATGAATTTGGTACAAGATTTCTTGGGGACCACCCCACACTCTAAAAACCTCCATCGGATATATTTACCGATTGGAACACCAAGGGTATCAAATGATAGATATTTGGAAGTAAAGACAACTCTCATGTAACATATTTGGTCCAAGAGTTTCTTGGGGGCCGCCCCACCCTCAATGTAGGCCATTCGGCACAATATGGGACTTGTAGGAAAGGTGTTTGACAGTAATGAATGGATCAAGCATCTGAGTCATGTCCTGCTCTTTAACAAAACATTTATATGGCGACAATAAGGGACTCAAACAAAAAGTCTTTGAAAATATAGTTCAAATGTGATGTTATATAAACCCAGATACCTGTGGGACCAGCCCCAAATTGTACATGTTGACCGACCGGGACTATATGGTACTCAAATGGTAAAGTACAAATTTAATATCCAAGAATGAAAAAAACCATCAAACGGACATGTTGGCCGTTCGGGACAAAATAAGATTGCAATGAAAGATCTTTGGTAGTAGACGACAAATTTTGCCATCGAATTTGGGTTGACATAGGACGAAATTGTGTATCTTTGAAAATGTTGTAACCATATGTTAACTTTGTGATATGATATTGAATGTAGATAGGATATACACTAAGCAATCAGTTAGTGCGGACCTGGCTAACTAGTTTCACATATACACATAAAATAATGTAAATGACAACGGGCCAGCTGAAAATACTGAAAATATTTTTTTTCCATATTGTCTGAAAGTAACTTTTTGTCGAAATTTTCTGTTAAAATTTTTCAACAAAATTTCTATGATAACCAAATTTTGAAAATGCAAATTTGCCCATGGACATTCCACTAAGGAACTGGGGCAAACTTCTCACATATCACTGAGTGCTGTCCGATTCAAATTTTAAGCTCAATGGTAAGGGGCCGGCTTTTTATAGCCGAGTCCGAACGGCGTACCGCAGTGCAACACCTCTTTGGTGAGAAGTTTTAACCTGGCGGGGGAGGGGATAACCACCGCTGCAATATTTTTTTTTCTGGTGTTCTCGCCAGGATTCCAACCCAGGCGTTCAGCGTCCTAGGCGGACAAGCTAACCTCTGCGCTACGGTTTTCGAAATAATTTAAGTAAAAATAAATTTTGATAAAATTTTCTGTGAAAACCAAATTTTTATACCCTCCACCATAGGATGGGGGGTATACTAATTTCGTCATTCTGTTTGTAGCTACTCGAAATATTCATCTGAGACCCCATAAAGTATATATATTCTTGATCGTCTCGACATTTTATGCCGATCTAGCCATATCCGTCCGTCTGTCTGTGGAAAGCACGCTAACTTCCGAAGGAGTAAAGCTAGCCGCTTGAAATTTTGCACAAATACTTCTTATTAGTGTAGGTCAGTTGGTATTGTAAATGGGCCATATCGGTCCGTGTTTTGATATAGCTGCCATATAAACCGATCTTGGGTCTTGACTTCTTGAGCCTCTAGAGTGCGCAATTCTTATCCGATTGGGATGAAATTTTGCACGACGTGCTTTGATATTATATCCAACAACTGTGATAAGTATGGTTCAAATCGGTCCATAACCTGATATAGCTGCCATATAAACCGATCTTGGGTCTTGACTTCTTGAGCCTCTAGAGTGCGCAATTCTTATCCGATTGGAACGAAATTTTGCATGACGTGTTTTGTTATGATATCCAACAACTGTGCCTAGTATGGTTCAAATCGGTCCATAACCTGATTTAGCTGCCATATACACCGATCATGGGTCTTGACTTCTTGAGCCTCTAGAGTGCGCAATTCTTATCTGATTGGTGTGAAATTTTGCACGACGTGTTTTGTTATGATATCCAATAACTTTGCTAAGTATGGTTAAAATCGGCCGATAACCTGATATAGCTGCCATATAAACCGATCTTGGGTCTTGACTTCTTGAGCCCCTAGGAGGCGCAATTCTTATCTGATTGGTGTGAAATTTTGCACGTAGTATTTTGTTATGATACCCAACAACTGTGCCAAATATGGTTCAAATCGGTTTATAACCTGATATAGCTGTCATATAAACAGATCTGGGGCCTTGACTTCTTGAGGTTCTAGAGGTCGCAATTCCTATCCGATTTGGCTGAAATTTTGCATGACATATTTTATTCTTGCTTTCAACAACTGTGTCAAATAAGGTTCAAATCGGTTCATAACCTGATATAGCTGCCATATAAATCGATCTGGTATCTTGACTTCTTGAGCCTCTAGAGGTCGCAATTATTATCCGATTTGCCTGAAATTTTGTACGACGGATTCTCCCATGACCATCAACATACGTGTTTATTATGGTGTGAATCGGTCTATATCCCAATACAGCTCCCATATAAATCGATCTCTCTATTTTACTTCTTGAGCCCCCAAAAGGGCGCAATTCTTATTCGAATTGACTGACATTTTACACAGGTCTCCAACATATAATTTAATTGTGGTCCAAACCGAACCATATCTTGATATCGCTCTAATAGCAGAGCAAATCTTTTGTTATATCCTTTTTTGCCTACGAAGAGATGCTGGGAAGAGAACTCGACAAATGCGATCCATGGTGGAGGGTAGATAAGAGTCGGCCCGGCCATACTTAGCACGCTTTTACTTGTTTAAATAAATTTTAGTGAAAATGAAATTTTAAATTTCAAGGAAATTTTCTATAGAAATGTAAATTCTGCAAGATTTTTCCTGAATATTTTTTTTTTATATTTAAAGGTTTTCTTCCATCTATAGGAATGTTGTGAATGTACCCATTCGTTCTTGTTCAGTTAGCGTGTAAAGTAAGCCTTTTGCCATTAAGGAGATATTTTAAGAGAAGTTTTTTTCCCCATTTCCATTGTTTGACTACTTTTCTCCTAGCAGTCAACATTTTTCTTTCTCTTTCATTACATTTGTGCAATGCAATTTATCATTGTTTCCATTTCTATTTGCACCGTTTTTTTTTTTCTTCCTCAAAACAATAACAGCATTTAAAAGCTTTCTTATATTGTTGCAATCAATGGGGAAAAATGTTTTTTTTTTCTGCTCCACCACAAATGTAAACAATGGCACCAACACAAGCAACATCAGCAGCCATTGGGAGAAGCAGAAGTAAAAGCGGTAGAACATCGCTATTCCATTGACATATTTTTTGCCTTCATCAACTGCAGTTATAATTGTGTTCCCATTTCTATTTTCTAATAACTTTAATACGAGAAATACTTTATAAACTATTTTCCTTGCGAACAACTCGTTCGGTCTGTAAGGAAATGTGGCTTATGTTATGTGCCGCCATATGATTATAATTGATGCACCGACTTTCATTGTTTGAATTTGTGCTAGCGTTCTGTCGCACATTCAAACACACTCTTAATATAGTGTGTATAGTATGTACATATTTAATTAGTTAATGGAATTCTACAATAATGGTGTTAATGTTAATTTAGTTTGATTTAATGCAGACTTAATTACAATTTAGTCCAAAGCACAAAGAGCAGCAATGTGCACTCTTTCCAATTGCATAATGTTGTTGAGTTGAGTTGATATTGTCAATGGTAGGTAGCAGCAGTGGAAGAAGAGATCTAAGTATGAATTTAGGTCGTATGTTGTTTGGAATATTGTTGGGATAATGAAAACATAGTTCTGCACTTATTCTTAGTATAAAGGTATTGTTAATGTTAATTAAGAAAAAAAAACACAATGAAACATGGGCTATTTCTGAGAACTAAAATAATCATGAACACTTTTTGGAAATGAAAAAATATGGTAAAAATAATTTTACAAAATTTTGTATAAAAAATAATTTTGTTTTTAAAATAAACTGTGACAAAATAAAATTTTGGAAAAAATTAAAAAAAAAAAATAATGCTGACAAAATTTTCTGTAGAACCTAAACTTTGAATAATTGTGCCATTAAAATTAAATTTTAAGAAATATTCCGTAAAAATCAAAATTTCACAATTTTCATACACGAATGTAGTGTTGAACGCAGATGCCTGCCATCGCGGCTCAAACCTGCGAGGCCCAAGGGCCAAAGGTGAATACAATGCGTCTACCAACGCCCTCACATGTGGGCATCCACGTATTTGGACGTGTTCCCCTCCTTGGTTAGGAGCGGAGCACTGCCTAAAACTCATTCCGATCTATGGGTCAAGGCACTCGATTGAAAACGCTACTCCACGCCGAGCTTATACTCTACCCGTGATTTGGGTACAAACCACAGCCACCACGCTGCTCCCCACTAGGGCCTTAAAATTGCCAGGCTGGAATCTCTGGAAGTCTCCGGTTCGACTTCGTAGTCTAAAAAGTCTACTACCAGTTGAACTGCAAACAGTTCCGGACTGGTCACTTGGAAGAAAGGAATCGCCCTAAACCAACCTAAAGCCAGAAAACGAAAGTATGCACCAAACCATCATACATCAGGATGTTATGCACAAACAGGACACGGCAGCCCTCACTAACTACACCACACATATCCGCTCCAACATGGAACTCACAATCAACGAGGCCACCCTCACGGATGACCGAAAACAATCACAAAAGCTGCGGAAAACAACGATGGGCAAACGTCGCCGCGGTAGGTGCCAGGCCATGTCATGCGCAGCACCAAATCACTCGGTCGCGCCAGTACAGCAACACCTCATTATGGATAACTAGCGTGTATTAATGCCTCCACTAAGTCTTGTACGTCTCCTAAAAAAAACTTCCCGGGAAAAGGTTACCAGCATTGCAACATTTGTCTAGTCTTCAAGGGCCTCTACTGAAATCCCACACCGTATCGCTAATCCCCATTGCGCCAAAATCTCTAATGTCTGCATAGTAAGGGCATTCCGTCAGTACATGCATCCAGACCTCAGGTCTCCCACAGTCGCACAGATCAGACGCGGACAAGTTCCTCTGATGCAACAATGCATTAAAAGAACCATGTCCTGTCGGAATGAAGCCCAGACTTAGGTCGAAACCAAAGTCCGGGCGGTCTCGTGCGAAATCGCGTCGCGACTAAATTCGTAAGTCACCCGACCGTTATCACTGTTCGTCCATCTATTTTTTCACCTATCAACAAGACGCTCCAAAAGGAGTGCCTTGAGCCGCCTAACATACCCATCTGCAAGCTCAGAAGCAGTGAGCCAATCCTCACGCACTAATGGAATTCCCCTTGTACTCACGAGTAAATCAAGCGGAGCGCCCCAAGCAATACCTGTAGTGCATCTGTCAAAACAGACCTACACACAGGTATGCAATCCAGCATTGCCACCCTCTGACAAGAGAGGATCTTCTTTCGTTCAAAGACTCGCAGCAATTTCGTGCTATACAGGCGCTACATAAGTTGCGCAAGCAACAACTAGACCACCATATCCCACCACTCAGAACACGCTTAACCATTCCGGCTACTTCAGTCATCTTTTCCTTAATTCGATCCAAATGGACCAGGAAACCCATCCTCTTTGAAACAGTCACTCCCAGATATTTTACAAGCGCTACGTTCCTGATGCTATCTCCACCAGATCGAATCGTGGGTGGACGATTCCGCGACAAGATGCCCTTGAGCAACATTGTCACGGCCATGTCATGTCATGCCCATGGCAAGCTCACCACGAGTTTCCAGAACAAGTCTGGAATCTCCTTCAACCAGAATGAGCAGGTCATCCGCATATGCACTGATTTTGAAGGACTCAGCGAGTCGTCCCAGCAGGGGATCCATCAAAAGGTTGCATATATATGGAGCACAGATAGACCCCTGAGGACAGTTACGCTGAATATCCTTCCAAATCATATCGCTAGCAGCAACCACGCAAGCTCTTCTATCACAGAAGTAACTACGCCAGAGAAAAAGTTCGTCTAATCTCGTGATACACAACGCCATGAAAGGCAATCCAACGCGCCTTTGAAATCGACAAATATGCCAGGACATATTTGGCGGTCGACTCTCTCACACAGTTCTGCACATGGATCCAGGCATCCACAGTGCTCTTTTCCTCCCGAAAGCCGAACTGGTACGGAGAAGTATCCTCCTCGTAGCCCTACCTAAATCTTGGCACCATTTTTCTCTCCAATTCTTTTGCAAGCACGGGGAGGAGACTGATGCCCCGATACAATCTTGGATTGCTCCTCAATCGTTCGAGCGATTTCAGAAGGACTTCGACTCGAGCACATTTCCACGTACGAGGGAAATAGCCTACTTCGATACATCGTGTGAGCATCAACTCAACATGGTCAGGTATAGCCTTCCAAATACTTTTACACATCTGTCCAATCGAATATTGTCCGGCTGCAGACCGTGGGGTTCTCTCTTTCCATAACAAATGCAAATCATAAAACCCACAGGTAAACATGTCCGCCTATGACGCTGAACGCCAGGACGAGAATCATCAGATCATTTTTCAGCGGTGATTATCCCCTCCTAATGGTGGCGACATTTTTGAGGTACTGTACTATTTGGTATGGCAGCCATGTAAAAACTTCTCCACAAAGAAGTGTCGGTATGGAAGCTATAGGGCGGATTTTTTTCGATTTGGCTGATATTTTGCACAATGTCATCTACTATGCTCTAACGACCAAACCAAGTATGGTTCGAATCAGTCCATGTTGTTGTTGTTGTCGTAACCACATTTTCATGTGGAGGTGGCGATCTTCGTAAAGCTCCTGTATGTGAGCAAACTCGTTCCGGTCCAAAGGACCGATCGCCGCGGAAACAGAGTAGCCATTGGTTATTTAAAGGCGCCAAAACTGACTTTGCCATATCGAGCATCGTAGGCACTCAGTATTTGTGCCGGTGCCACCCCACCTCTCACTGAGACTCTCCGCTCGATATCGCAGATTGTGCGCGACTGCAGTTACAGCTACTCCGGATGGAGCATTCCACCATCCGCAACTTGTGGATGGTGGAGCCGGTAGAGCCCGGTAGCTCGCAGCTAAGCTTCTTGTGACAGCAATGAACACCACACACATCTGACCTCAATGTTCAAGATTGTGTGGTGCTCACAGCTATCCCGTGCCGTGTTGAATCGGCCAGTAACCTGGTATAGCTCCAATAGCATGGTAATTTTTATCAATGATCCCTTGGGGAGGCTATAGAAGATTCGGCTCGGACGAACTTAGCACGCTTTTATTGGTTTTATTTCCAAATTTGTGACGTTCGTTTCGTTTCTATGGGCGCCGAGGTAGATAAAATTGCCGACTTTCTCAAAGTATTTTTTACAACTTTCTCGATATTCCCAAATTTACAAGACGTTCCGAGCGTTGATACCATCCACTTTTCTTACAGGGTGTTTCAAATTGATGGTATTGTTTTGAACCTACTGAACGATTTTCAACTGTTTTACTGCAGTTATTTCGTATACTCTTCTACAAAAGGATTTTTGAAATATCACCCTATTTGAAACCCAGTTCATGGATTTGCAGATATCCTATTTTTACTGAGGAATGTATTTCAGTTAGTCTAATTAATGAGCATACATTTTGCAGAGGTATTATTCACAGACTTATCTTGAAATAAGCCTTTGAACATTTCGAGCTTTGGCAAGCGGCTTTGTAATAAAGGGTGATTTTTTAGCTATTATCTTTATCTTTCGAGTTTTGTTTAACTGTCAAACATCTTTAGTTTGGTCTATAATTTAACCATGAATCGTCTTCCAAACGAACAGCTATTGCAAATTATTAAATTTTATTATCAAAATGCGTGCTCTGTTAAGAAAGTTCATCGCGCACTGCTTCTATTTTACAAAGAAGCTCATTTTTGACCCAATGTGTACGCAAATAAGCAGAATTGTCGCTTTTGGAGTGAAGATCAGCCAGAAGCATTGCAAGAGCTACCAATGCATTCCGAAAAAGTCACAGTTTGTTGCGGTTTATGGGCTGGTGGCATCATTGGACCGTACTTCTTCAAAGATGATGCAAATCGTAAGATTTTAAATAACATCTTATGTAACGCCATCATTTGAAGGGCATAACCACCAGTCATTCCACCGCTATAAACTTTTTCTGATGTTCTCGCCAATATTCAAATCCAGGCGTTGAGCATCATAGGCAAACATGGTTACCTCTACGCAACAATGACCTCCATTAAAATGCAGCTTTGTTATCGACATAATGGTGATACATGTCGATCTTTTCATTTTCAGTCTTTTCCAGGGTTGAATCTGGGCCATGGTGACTTTCTCTGACACAGTACGCTCCAAAGTGTTTTGCATGCGATGGGAACGAGACTCAATCCTAGTTAGATGAAACATACTGTTCTGAATCCTTTCTTGTATGTAGGGCATGGTAAGGTATGCAATGGTCAGGTATGCAAATTTGCAATTTTGCTAGCAGCATTTTAAACCTATAAGCAGTTCTCATCCTGCTGTTTTCGTAAAACATTTATACTCAAAGTTTTTTTAAATAAAGGATATTTTTGGTTAACGTTCCTGGCGTGCCAAGTAAACTCTAAAAATTTAAAATTAAATTTCATTCCAAGATTGTGTCCCTAATGTCTATAAATTTGCCATTAGTTTCTGTTTTAGAATAAGACTCTTAAATATAACTCACATATATGGTATGCACATACCAACAGTCCTCAGGAACAGACAACACATATCGTCTTCAGCAGAACATCATCATCATCAAGCAGCAGCAGCAGCATTGCACTTGAATTTACATAAAGTAATCTTTTCGCCTTTTTTTGCTTTTTCATACAGGAAAAAAAATACAAAATTGCCAAATAATGAATTTCATATAAGGAAATCTTTTGAAAGTTTTTCACATCATTTTTTTTTTTCTTTCTCTTTTGGCCTTCATCAGTCTCTTGGTTATTATCGATTGATTCAAAGATTCTTTACTTTTTGCATTTGGTTCTTTTGCATTATTTTGCTACTCTCTTGATTTCCTTCTCAATGAACTTCTTGTACTCTAGGGATATTAAGGAATTTTGTATTTGCAATGCCACACATGTCTGCCTGCCTGAAGCCCGAAATGCTTTTAGATCTCTTTTAAGTTTTTCAACATTTATCATGGGAATAACTTCAAAATAAGTTAATCTGTGCATAGATAAGAGCAAAGAATTTATATGCTGGCAAAAAGTCTTTTTTCTATATGGACAAAAAGTTTAATATTTCAATGAAAATAATCCAAACAAAATTATTTGAAATTTTTGTGTTTTTAAAAACTTTTTTAAAGTTGTGCTGTTGAAAGAGCATACTTTTGTAGTACCAGAAATAGTTATTTAAACCCTACACCATCGCTGTGGAACTGTGACTATTGAAATATAGTGGAAATTGCAAATTTTGCCCATGAACATTCCACTAAGGAACAGGGGCAAACTTCTCACATATCAATGAGTGCAGTCCGATTCAAGTTTAAGCTCAATGATTAGGGGCCTCCTTTTTATAGCCGAGTCGGAACGACGTGCCGCAGTGCGACACCTCTTTGGAGAGCAGTTTAACATGACATAGTACCTCACAAATGTTGCCAGCAGAAGGAGGGGAAAATCACCGCTGACATTTTTTCTGACGGTCTTGCCAGGATTCGAAACCAAGCGTGATAACATGACACGATAACCTCTGCGCTACGGTGGTCTCCCATCAATATTAAGTATCTGTGAAAAATTTCAAGCGGCTAGCTTTAAGCGTTCGACCGCTATCGTGATTTCGACAGACGGGCGGACATGGCTAGTTCGATTCAGAATGTCGAGACGATCAAGAATATATATACCCCCATCCTATGGTGGTGGGTATAAAAGGATACAAATTTTGTTTATCACTTTGTTTGTGTGTTCCTAATGGACTCAGAAACGGATTTTTGTGAAGTTTTCACAGATGGTGCATGTGGTAAAATAGGTTACTTAATTTTTTGATATTTTAAGAGGACCCTCCCCCTTGCCATAATATTAAGAAACGCCCGATCCGGAGATTGGTGAGTCGATATGAGCGAAATGTTGTAACCAAAAAACCAAAAATTTTTATCCAAATTTAGGGTGGGGCTGCTAAGGCGGCCGCCCCACCCCAAAAGCCCGCCTAATAGATATATAGACCTATCATGACAATATGGGTATCAAATGAAAGGTATTTAAGAGTAGAAAAGGATTCTAATATCCAAATATGGGACCATATGTTTTCGGGATTGCCCCACCGCCAAAACACCCCCCAAATAAGGTAAATTTACCGACTATGGCAATATGGGGCTCAACTAAAAGGTATTTTGGAGTGGAGCACTAATCTTCTCAGTGCAAAGTCTCTGCGTGCCAGCCCCGCCTACTTCCCTCAAACCGGACATAGTTACCGGCTTTGTCAATATGGGGGTTAAGTAAAAGTTATTTGAGAGTAAAACATGCTGATATTTTTTCAGGGCTTAACCTATAAACACACCCCAAACCGGAATTGGGCATTTGAGAGTAGAAAACGAATTTGTTATCCAATTTAGGGGCCAAATGTTTGAGGGACCCCTCATCTCATGAATATTGCAAAATGGAGTTTAAAAAATAGGTATTTGAGAGTAGAGCACCATGCTGTTATTCTTTCAGAGTTACGTGTCTGTATGGCCGCCCACCCTCTTAACACCCATCACGTTGGACATATATACCGACCATGTAATATGGGGCTCAAATGAATGTTATTTGGAAGTATAGTACGAATCTGATATACACTTTCGGGAGTAGCCACCAATCCATCACCAAAACCAAACCGGACATATTTACCAACCACATCAATATAGGGCTTAAGTGAAAGTTAACTGGGAGTAGCGAACAAGCTTTTCATCCATACTCGGTATATACGGGGCCGCCCTACTCCCTGCATACTGTTGCCAAGCGACATACATTTATTACTTTTACATCATGATATTGCCCTTAGAGCTTTTAAATTGTCCAATATAAATATTCGGAAGTAGAACCTGTCTCCTTGGTTGGAGAGAATGTTCCATTCACAGAAAGCGCAAAATACCTGAGTGTTTTGCTAGACAGGAAATTGAACTTCAAATCCAACATTTTGGGAAGAGCAAGAAAGGCCACTCTTGCCCTATACCCCTTCAAGAGAGCCATTGGCAAAAGTTGGGGGTTTAGACCGCGTATCATGCATTGGGTATATATTGCAGTTGTCAGACCTATAATGCTATATGGTGTTGTGGTCTGGTGGACGGCGCTTCAAAAATCCACCTACTGCTCAATACTTAACCAGATCCAATGCATGGCTTCTTTGTGCATCATAGCCGCACTGAGCACGACAACATCTAATGAACTGAATTTAATGCTACAACTTATGCCTCTCGACTCTCATGTGACGGCTACGGATACTGTGTTATCTTTGATACAATATCCGATGATCCATGCAGTGTTGATTACACCCTACCTGAGCCGCTTTTTGATAAAAAGCACTGTACCACTATTCCTAATAGAATCGATTGGAACTACGATATCCCTGGTAACAGAAGTAACATAGACTTCTATACGGATAGTTCCAAAATAAACGAACAGGTGGGCTTTGGGGTGTACTCTAAAGATCTAAAACGGGTCATATCGAAAAGGTTACCCCACCACTGCAATGTATATCAAGCAGAGATTCTTGCAATTAAGGAAGTTGTGGAATGATTAAGATATAATTTCATAACGACGATTGGCATAAATATCTTCAGGCAGCCATTAAATCCCTAGAGAACGCATTTCTGAACACAAAAACCGCCCTCGACTGTCGCCGATCTCATCGAGGTGGCTGAACAGTTAAAAATTTACCTGTTCTGGGTGCCGGGCCACAGAAATATCCCAGGGAATTGTAAAGCGGACCAGCTTGTGAGACTGGGAACTAACCTACACATTCTAGGGATACTGGAATGTGTGGGTATGTCTCTAGCGACATGTAAGCTAAGTTTTCAGGACCAGACCCGAAGGAAGGAATGATAGATTGTCACAAAGAGGGGGCTGTGAGCATTCCAAAACTATGTGACCTAGACTTGAAGAAGTCTACTGCTTTGCTGTCATTGGCTACAACAGACGTCTCAGTCATTGTGTCCGTCATGACAGGTCACTGTCTAATCGAAAAATATGCTGACGGACTGAAGGTTGCCAGCAACGACTTTTGCAGAAGCTGTAGGGACATCGAAGAAAAAGAGACTATAAAACACCGGTGTGTATGTGTGTCCCGCACTAGCAGTTAGAAGGAGTTCCACTTTAGGTTCCCATTTCTTTGAAAAACTGTCTCACGTGAATATTCGCAAGTTTTTGGGTTTTTAAAGCGATCAGAATGGTTCAACTGTAGGAACTGGAAGGCTTATTCCTTCTTCTGTTCCTGTGGTATCATTATGGACGAAAACGTCTAAGTGAGTCTGATGGCAGACTGCCACTTAAATCTAGCCTAACCTAGCGGGCTCGGAGCGGGCTCGTTTCAGCTAGTAAATAAATAAAATTAAAATTTACCCACCACCATGAGCGGCAATGGGCATAGTACTTTGGAATATCAATCTGCGACACTTTCTGAGTAGATTCATGCATGTTCGTCCATGCGTCACGAAATCATAATAACGCACAAATCAATAAAGCCGTTACTTTTACTTTATTTCACTATGACAGAACATTTGTCCCAAAGTGTAGTCTTCGTCTGTTGAAAGGTGGCCTTGTTTCTCAACTGCTTACTTTGTCCAAATTAGCATCTGTTTGCCAGTATTATTTTTCTTCATTTTTCCTATTAGCTTCTTCTAAAATCTCTGACACTAAGTCTCGAGATGTCTTTCACCACTTAATCTCTCCACCGGACTTTTGGCCGTCCCGGTTTGTGTGTACCACAGTGATCACCTCCAGATGACTTCTTCTTTGGAGCTTCTTCATTCATTCTGACATGACCTAGCCGAGGCAACCTTTGTATTTTGATACGTTTGACTATGTTAATGTTGTGATACACCTCGTACAAGTCGTGTTTCAAATGATGCAGATACTCTCCTTCAATGCAAACTGGTCCTTAATCTTACGAAGAATCTCTTTCTCAAACAAACCAAGTACTGCCTCGCCTGCTTTCACATAACTGATTAACTAAAAATTTGTCACAGTTATTTTTTATTGATTTAGATTAGTCAAAGTAAGTGAGCCTTATTAGGATGTAGCCCCAATATAAGCCGGTTTCCTGTTATAGCATTTTGTGTTCCTTTGAGACCTAATTTTTGTTCGATTGTCATGACAGAGACACTTTTTCCTCTTAGTAGCCATACCAGATATAGCTCAAGTATGTATTTCAGATATTGTTGAGACGTTTTTTCTTTTTTACTTTATGTTCAATATATGTTCAGCCTCGACTTTACGCCAAAGGAGTCTGTTTACAATCACTGCTGCATAGGTGAGATAATTCAATTTTGAATTTCTTCATTGAATTCCGCGCGTGATTCCTTGCAAATGAAAATATGCACTCTGACATATATGCAAATTATTTATTTTGGCGACAATGGAAGACAAATGTTGTTACACTGGGAAAAAATATTCTTTGTTTTAAATTATAGTTTAATTTATAGGATTAATTGAAACATCACATCATACATCATTCATTGCTTATTGCAAATTTGCAAATTTTGCCCATGAACATTCCACTAAGGAACTGGGGCAAACTTCTCACATATCAATGAGTGCAGTCCGATTCAAGTTTAAGCTCAATGATAAGGGGCCTCCTTTTTATAGCCGAGTCCGAACGGCGAGCCGCAGTGCGACACCTCTTTATAGAGAAGTTTTACATGGCATAGTACCTCACAAATGTCGCCAGCATTAGGAGGGGAAAACCACCGGTGAAAATTTTTTGCTGATGGTCTCGCCAGAATTCGAACCCAGGCGTTCAGCGTCTTAGGCGGACATGCTAACCTCTACGGTGGCCTCCATTCATTGCTTATTAAATGAAATTTAATAAAAAATTTCATTGCTTATTAAATTTTTTTATTTTTTATTGACTTTGTTATACCCACCACCAAAGGAAGGGGGTATTCTAATCTTGTCATTCCGTTTGTAGCACCTCGAAATACTCGTCTATGACCCCGTAAAGTATATATATTCTTGATCGTCTCGACGTTCTGATTCGATCTAGTCATGTCCGTCCTTCCGTCCGTCTGTCGAAATCACGATGGAAGTCGAACGCTTGAAGCTAGCCGCTTAAAATTTTGCAAAAATACTTTAATCAATATATAACAACATGGATTGAAAATGGGCCATATCGGTTTAGAATGAGATATAGTTACCATATAAACCGATCTCCCGATTTGACTTCATGAGCCCCTGGAAGCCGCATTTTTTGTTCGATTTCTCTAAAATTGTGCATGTAAAGTTCCGTTACAACTTCTACCAACTGTGTCAAATACGGTCCAAATCGGTCTCTAACCTTATATAGCTTCCATATATCTTTCGATTTGACTTCTTGAGCCCCTGAAAGCCGCAATTTTTGTCCGATTTGGCTGAAATTTTGCATGTGGTGTTCTGTTATGACTTCCAATAACTGTGTCAAGTACGGTTGAAACCGGTTTATAACCTGATATCCCATATAAACCAGGTCGGTTTGATCTGATTTGACTTCTTGAGCCCTTACAAGCCGCATTTTTTGTCTGATTTGGCTGAAATTTTGCATGTAGAGTTCTGTTATGATTTCCAACAGCTGTGCTAACTACGGTCCGAATCGGTCAATAACCTGATATAGCTCCCATGTAAACCGGTCTCTTGGTCTTCTTTGTTCGGTTCCTAGGAGCTTTAATTTTTGCTGGTTTGACAGAAGTTTGGTATGTTTGACAGTGAGTTGTGTTAGGCCCCTCGACATATTTCTGCAATATGGCCCATATCGATCCAGATTTGGATATAGCAGCCATATAGAGCGATTTCTCGAGTTAAGGTCTTGGACCCATAATAGACGCATTAATTGTCCAATGTCGCTGAAATTTGGGACAGTTCGGTCTAGATTTGGATAAAGCTGCCATAAAGACCGATCTCTCGATTTAAAGTTTTGGACCCATAAAAGGTGCATTTATTGTCCGATGTCGCTGAAATTTGGGACAGTGAGTTGTGTTAGGCCCCTCGACATATTTCTGCAATATGGCCCATATCGATCCAGATTTGGATATAGCAGCCATATATAGCGATTTCTCGAGTTAAGGTCTTGGACCCATAATAGACGCATTAATTGTCCAATGTCGCTGAAATTTGGGACAGTTCGGTCTAGATTTGGATAAAGCTGCCATAAAGACCGATCTCTCGATTTAAAGTTTTGGACCCATAAAAGGTGCATTTATTGTCCGATGTCGCTGAAATTTGGTACAGTGAGTTGTGTTAGGCCACTCGACATCTTTCTTTAATTTGGCCCAGATCGGTCCACATTTGGATATAGCTGCCATATAGACCGATCCGCCGATTTAGGGTATTAGGTCCCTAAAAGCCACATTTATTATCCGATTTTGCTGAAATTTGGGACAGTGAGTTGTGTTAGGCCCTTCGACATCTCTCTTCAATTTAGACCAGATCGGTCTAGATTTGGATATTGCTGGCATATTGACCGGTGTCTCGATTTAAGGTCTTGGACCCATAATAGGCGCATTAATTGTCCGATGTCGCTGAAATTTGGGACAGTTCGGTCTAGATTTGGATAAAGCTGCCATAAAGACCGATCTCTCGATTTAAGGTTTTGGACCCATAAAAGGTGCGTTTATTGTCCGATGTCGCTGAAATTTGGGACATTGAGTTGTGTTAGGCTACTCGACATCTTTTTTCAATTTGGCTCAGATCGGTCCATATTTAGATATAGCTGCTATATATACCGATCCGCCGGTTTAGGGTCTTAGGCCCATAAAAGCCACATTTATTATCCGATTTTGTTGAAATTTGGGACAGTGAGTTGTGTTAGGCCCTTCTACATCTTTCTTTAATTTAGACCAGATCGGTCTAGATTTGGATATTGCTGGCATATTGACCGGTGTCTCGATTTAAGGTCTTGGGCCCATAAAAGGCGCATTTATTGTCCGATTGCGCCAAAATTTAAGACAGTGAGTTAAGTTAGGCCCCTCGACATCTTTCTGCAAAATGGCACAGATCGGTTCAGATTTGGATATAGCTGCCATATAGACCGATCTCTCGATTTAAGGTCTTGGGCCCGAAAAAGGCGCATTTATTGTCCGATTTCGCCGAAATTTGGAACAATGAGTTAAGATAGGCCCCTCGATATCTTTCTGCAAAATGGCACAGATCGGTTCAGATTTGGATATAGGTGTCATATAAACCGATCTCTCGATTTAAGTTTTGGACCCATAAAAGGCGTATTTATTATCCGATTTCACCAAAATTTGAGACAGTGAGTTGTGTAAGGCCCTTCGACAGATCTCTTTAATTTGCTATGGTGGCAAATTTGCAAAGGTGTTTTACATATATACCCAAAATGGTGGGTATTCAAAGTTCGGGCCGGCCGAACTTAACGCCTTTTTACTTGTTAGTTATGTATATGTTTTTTCTTTTGTTAGAAACATTGAAATTTAAAGTAATTCTCCCTTGTTTGGCATCTTTCCTTTCGCATTTGCCAGCGCATAGAAATCTTTCCTAATGAGGGGGGTTCTTTGATGCACTTCATACCTCTTTTTGAGCTGATATTAGTCTGCTATTCAACGCGTTTGGAGTGCTCTGAACTCTCGCTTTTATTCAACATAATTTTTGTTTTCTCCCACTTTTTTTTTTTTTTTGTAAAGGAATGCCAGGCTGTTATCCCACTTTTCCCACATTTTAGTATGAGCAATAATTTCGTTGCACTCCATCAAGGGTTCAACTACCCACTTGCTGCCATAGTTAAGAAGGCATTTCTCGCTCCTCGTAGTTTTTCAATGTACACAAAGCCCCAGTGCATAAAATAAGGCTTTTTCAACAAGCCAAACTATGGCAAATAGGAAGATGCAAACACACACCTACATACATACATGCATGGCCAACATGCAAGTGTAACTATGCCGCCAACGCTGCCACCTCCGTGTGGACGATGTGTGTATGTGCCATGAAAAGAAGAAAATAAATTTGGTTCAAGCATTGAGGCATACAAACCTAGTGAAGTTTTTCACACGATAACTTCCTTTATCCTTCCTTAAACACAAACACTCATTTACACACACACACACAAATAACTGCCGCTTGTCTTACACCCACATACACAACTAGACATGTGTGTGGTGATTGAGTATAGCCAGTGGCGTAAATAGAGTGTCCACAGGCCTTAAGGCATTCAATTAGGATTCTAGTTTTCCCACTATGTTTCGATAAGGACGAGTGTTTATTTTATGCAGAAAAGACTTCGTGCCTACATTTTCCTGGCAACGCCTTGAGACTCTAAATCGAAATTTAGTTTAATACAACTTTTTTGGATTTCTGGATATTTGAGCTGCCTTCATTAAGCCCTCCAATGGTAGGCCTTACTCTATTCACTGCTAAGTATGTGTATAAAGATATATTTTTATGAATGTGTTTGGGTGATGTTCGCATTCATTTTAAACGTAAAACATATGCCCTAGCAGGTTCCTTTTAGGCATACGTTATGCCTTTTTTTTCGGTCGCTCTCCCCCAAGTGTTATGGGGAATGCTGTGGTTAACAGCGAGATCTCTGGATGTACGTACGTATGCTCGTGTCATGGCTCATGGCCCGCAATGGTTGTTGCCTGGTTTGTTGGTTTGGCTGGCATTATAGCCATCTAATGAAGACATGAATAAAAAATGAGATTTGCTTAACTCGAAAGTGAATGAATAACTGAGTGATGGCACAAAAATGCAAAGTTTAGATTTGCACAAAATTACATGTGAAGGAAGCTGCAAAATAAAAGAAAGAAGATGCGCATCTGCTGCCCCATTTGGCCACTCTGTATCTCAATGAACCTGGGGGTGGTTTTTTGATCCTTCAAATCTTTGTAAGAAGAATCTTTGGCTTGCAATCGGAAGTATCGGATGCACACATGCATTATCCTTATGCACCAGAGAGAGAGAGAGAGAAGGGGAGGCGGCATTGTGAGGATATCGCACCACAAACTTCTATTGCCAACTTTTTGATTTTCCTTATATCTCAGATGAACTTATTTTTGTTTCATATGTTTGAGTTGCAATGAGCGATTTTCAATGGGACAAGGGAGGGTTAGGGGGTACTAGAGGATTGCTGGGTCCCTAAGTAGCAAACTAAATGTAAAAGTTTTAGTTTCTCACATGAACAGAAATCTGACAGAAAAGCGAAAATGAATTTAATTTTTTAGTTTACTTTTCTACACTTTTTTTCTCATTCTTTTATCATTTGAATAGACTGTGATATGCTTGCGAATTGTTGCAGGGTTGGCAAAAGGGTGTAGTATATAAATCACCCCAAACTATTTCAAAAGTTGTGAAATGCTGGTTCGGCAAATGATTCTATGACAATCAGTTTTTCTAAAGCAACAAAATATTCAAAAATTTTTCTATGGAATGCATTTTTGGGTAAATCTATGTTCTATGTAACTCTAGTTTAAGAAAATTGTGAAGAAAATCAAGCTTCGAAAATTTTTTAAAAATTGTCTAAGAAATTGTTGACGAAATTCTACGAAAATGAAAATTGGTTTAGCCAATATTTTCCTTAAAAAATAAATTTTGGGGGAAATGTACACCGATTTAGCGAAATTTGGTATAGGTTAGGTTAGGTAAGCTTTAAGCTGCCCCAGGAACTTTGGTTCCAGCCTGACAATGGTGAGGCACCGGTGGGGAGCAACGTGGTGGCTGTGGTTTGTACCCAAATCGCGGGTAGAGCATAAGCTCGGCGTGGAGTTGCGTTTTCAACCGGGTGCCGTGACCCATAGATCGGAAGGAGTTTTAGGTAGTGCTCCGCTCCTAACCAAGGAGGTGAACACGTCCAAATACGTGGGATCAAATTGGTACTCATGTGTGGGTTACCACATGTGGGGGCGTTGGTAGACGCATTGTATTCACCCTTGGGCCTTGGGCCTCGCAGGTTTGGGCCGTGATGGCAGGTATCTGCGTAAAACTCGACATTCGTGTTGAACCATCCAGATCGCTTTAAAAATCCCAATAACTTGCGATTGTTTATATCCGCTAAATCCGATAGGTTTTCAAAGAAATGAGAACCTAAAGTGGATCTCCTCCTGACTGCTAATGCGAAACACATACTAAAAGTGTTCTATAGTCTCTTCTTCTTCGATGTCCTCAGAGCTTCTCCAAAGTCGTTGCTGGCAACCTGACTGCTAGTGCAGGACACACACACAGAAGGTGTTCTATAGTCCCTTTTTCTTCGATGTCCTCACAGCTTCTGGAAAAGTCGTTGCTGGCAACCTTCAGTCTGTCAGCATGTTTTCCGATTAGACAGTGACCTGTCATGACGGACACTATGGCTGAACGTCTTTTCCAGCCAAAGACAGCAAAGCGGTAGACCTCTTCAAGTCTAGATTAGGGCCACATAGTTTTGGATTGCTCACAGCCCACTCTCTGTGACCATCTATCATTCGTTGTCCTTCGGGCCTGGTCGTGAAAACTTAGATTACATGTCGCTAGAGGCATACCCACAGATTCTAGTATCCCTGGAAAGTGTAAGGTAGTTCCTAGTCTCGCAAGCTTGTCCGCTTTACAATTCCCTGCGATATATCTGTGGCCCGGCACCCACCCAGAACAGGTGAATTTTGAACGGTTAGCCATTTCGATGAGAGATCTGCGATAGTCGATGGCGGTTTTTGTGCTCAGATATACGTTCTCCAGGGATTTAATGGCTGCCTGGCTGTCTGAGAAGATATTTATGTCAATCGCCATTACGACGACTTCCTTAATTGCAAGGATCTCCCCTTGATACACACTGCGATGGTTGGGTCACCTTTTCGATATGATCAGCTCTAGATATTTTGAGTACACCCAAAAGCCAACCCGGTCGTCTAGTTTGGAACCATCCCTATAGAAGTATATATAACTTCTGTTACCAGGGATATCGTAGTTCCATTCGGTTCCATCAGGAACAGTGGTACAGCATTTTTTTTCAACTAGCGGCTCAGGTTGTTTGTAATCCACACTGCCTGGAACATCGGATATTGTATTGTAACGTCGAGTTTACCTCTGGTTGCTGGGGTACAGCTCACCGGGGGCAGGGTCAGTCAGAGAAATGTACTTGTGTCAGTGATAAAAAGACAGAATAGGCGGTTTGTATTGTTTTCAATGAGTTTTATTTGGCAGGTAGTACTTAATTTAGGCGTCATCAGTTTAGACTTAAGTTCTAGGAGAAGATCTGCGGCGTGGCGATGTCAATCCTGGAGACGTGATTCGCTCACGGCGTGGCTATGCCTCTAAGTCACGATGAGGTAGTCGCAGGTCGATGGCACAAGTGTGCATTCACGGGCTCAGCGGTTCTTATGTCGGAGGGATGAAGGCAAGGTGCTGGCTAATATTCTCTCCCGAAGACGTGATTGACTCACAAGGTGCTGGTCGTAGACAGACGGCACGTAGGTGTGTTCGCCGGCTCAGCAGCGCCTCTTATATCTGAACGACAAAGGCGATGTGCTGGCTATGTTGGTTTTAGAGACGTGATTCACTCACGGCGAAAGTACGGCACTACGTCACGGGGTGATGGTCCTGGACAGATGGCAGGTGGGAGTATTCGCGGGTACAGCGGCTCTTACATCTCGAGGACAAAGGCGATGTGCTGGTTACGTTGATTTCGGAGACTAGATTTACTCACGGCGTAGAATGGCTCGAGATCATGGGGTGACGGTTCGCGTGTTCACTGGCTCAGCGGCTTCTTTGTCTGGTGGACAACGGGCAAAACGCTGGCGACTATATTCGTCTACAGGCTCTGACACTCAGGCACCTGGATACTGTCACGATTACAGTACGCACTTCACTGTCCCTTTTCAAGCCGGCTTTGCCCTTTTTATACTCTTCAGGATAACGGTAACTTGTTTACACAAAATTCCTCTTTTGCTAAGGCCAGTGTTTATTTGTTACCCACATTTTCAATGCTAAAACCTACTTTTGTGAGGTGTTGTTGCCTTTTTTTCCCTTCGACTATTACCATGAGTGTTTTGGTGTTGCTGCACAAAACGGGTCGATGCTTTGACAAAATGTCAAATATACTAAATTTAGCTTCGCGGCAAAATAGGCTAGGTTTCATAATTCAATAGTCTTTTATTGCACTCCAATAATTCATTTAACAAAATCTAATTCAATAGTTCAAGACACTAACGTATACTTAAATCAAAATGGGACCATGTGTGTTGCATTTGCACAGAGTATGTGGGAAGGAAAACAAGCTAGCAGCGACTTTCCTCGTCCTAGTATCAAGGATAACACAATGTCCGTAGCCGCCACATGACCAATGAGAAAGCTCACTTAACCTCACGGCAGTGGTCGCTGCAATTTGTCTAGCCACAATGTCCAGAGTCATAAGATGTGGCATTAAATTCAGTGCTTCAGATGGTGTCGTCCTCAACGCGGCTGTGATGCACAAACAAGCCATCCTTTGGATCCGGTTAAGTATTGAGCATTAGGTAGACTTTTGAAGCGCCGTCCACCAGACCACAACACCATATAGCATTATAGGTCTGACGACTGCAATATACAACCAATGCATGACACGCGGTCTAAAGCTCCAACTTTTGCCAATGACTCTCTTGCAGGTACATAGGGAACGAATTGCCTTTCTTGCCCTTTCCAAAATGTTGGATTTAAAGTTCAATTTCCTGTCCAGCAAAACACCCAGATATTTTGCGCTTTCTGTAAATGGAACATTCTCTCCTCCCAAGGAAACGGGTTCCACTGTAGGCAGCTTTTATCTCCTGCTGGAAAGAACTAATTCTGTCTTGTACAGAATTATACTTGGACCACTTTCGGTAGCCCACTTTGCTGTTGCACGTAGAGCTTCCTGAACGATATATCTTAGAGTGCTGGGAAACTTTCCTCATAAGCATACGCCGCCACTTTTACACCTTTTTCTTCCAGAGACAATAAAATATTGTTAATGGCTATATTCCAAAGTAGAGGAGACAGTACATCTCCTTCAGTTTTTCCTCTGCTGACCCATCTCTTTAGATCCACAAATCCCAAGCCTGCCGTAATGCATTCTTAGTAAGTAAGTTATTAATAAACTTTCTTAAGGTAGAGTTGATGCCTAAAAAATCCAACTCCTTCATGATTGACGTCGGTTGCCTTTCTTGCTCTTTCCAAAATGTAGGATTTGAAGTTCAATTTCCTGTCCAGCAAAACACCCATGTGTTTTCTGTAAATGGAACATTCTCTCCTTCCAAGGAGACAGGTTCCACTGTAGCCAACTTGTGTCTCCTGCACTTACACTTAGACCACTTTCGGTACCCCACTTTGCCGTTGCACGTAGAGCTTCCTGAAGTATATCTCTTAGAGTGCTAGAGAACTTTCCCCTAACCGCAATTGACAGTATAACTCCTTGAGATTTTCCCCTGCTGAACCAGATCCCAAGCCTGAAGAAAAGCATCTTTTACTGAGTAAACTTTCTTACGGTAGAGTTGATGCCTAGAAACTTTAACTCCTTCATGTTTGACGTCGTCTTTACATTATTGAAAGCACCTTCAATGTCAAGAAATTCTACCATTGTATATTCCTTGTATGAAATTTTGGTATATAGAGCTGACATCAGGAACACATAGATAAATCCGTCTGGCAAATCCCCAAGAACGTCCCTAGGGGCCATAAACCCCCTCACTTTACCATCCTGTATGGATATTGGAGCTATATCTATTCATGGGAGCTATATTTAAATCTGACCCGATTTTTACCAAAATTGATAGCGTTTATCTCTGGGCTAAAAAAGTGATGTATGCAAATTTTCTTTGTGATTATACTACAAATGCCACAGTTATAAAAAATGACAGGCGGACTATCAGCGCAGAAAGGATATGCGGACGGACGGATATGGCTAACCCAAATCAGCAGGAATTTCTGAGTCGAACTACACATTTTTTCACAGCCACAGTAGTGATGTAGGATACATTCAATCTTACGCCATTCGGGCTCTGCAACGACCCAGCTTTCTTTGTTAGACTTATGAAGAGTGTATTGAAGAGGCTTCACTGAAAGTCGTGCTTTATATTCCTGGACGATATCATAGTAATGGGAAAAACCTTTGATGAGCATCGTAAGAACTTGAAGGATGTTCTCCAGCAATTATCAGCTGTCGGCCTGAGACTTAATGCGAAAAAGTGCAACTCTTTCCAGCGAGAAATAAAATGTCTGTGTTACGGCGGAGGGTATATCAACGGATGATGACAAAGTCCAGGCTGTGAGAGATTTGCCTTTTTTTGTGTCTGTACTTATTACAGACTATTCGTCCCAAATTTCACCAGCACAGCAGTCAGTTTACACAAATTGACACAGATGGGCCTAAAGTTTCAGTGGAGCGACGCCCAAGAGGAATCATTCAAGACTCTGAGAAGACTTCTATGTACAGCCCCTCTTTGGTTGGTAGCGTATATGGTATCGGAGGTCTCTTGTCGCAGCAAGTCAACGGTCAAGAAAAGGTCATTGGATACTACAGCTGTACGTTTTGGATTTTTTTGTGAGCTTTCACTTCTGTATGTTTTTGTGTTTTGGTATGACCGACAATAGCAATGTCAATCTTATTGTCGTTGCCTGAATCACCACTATTTAAAAGCTGGGGATGAACTGCGAATCCACTTAATTATCCATCACATCCTCGTTGTAAAATCTGACGACTTATTGTCCAATTGAAACATTACTCTCGACTAGAGTTGCTAAGTCACCCACAACTGCATGAGTGGGTCCATCATTGCTGAATCTCGACTACTGTACTTTTGACACTGTTCATGTATCGATCAAAAGTTTCCGAAAAAGGTTTTGTAGGATAAAGTTTTTTTAAGAACTTACTAAGGTGCGTTCCGTATCACCATATGGCTCTGTAAGCCTTTTTTTAACGGAATGACAGCCTTGAGATATTTTATTGTTTTATGTCCCATTGCTTTGATCTGTCATTAACTAACCAGATCAGCATAATGCCCTTCCACTTCTTTATTGCAATTGTTGCAAAGTTTCTATTATTCCCTGCTTCCAACTCTGAATACCCTGATGGTTTTCCTTGGCCAATCACCAGTTATCACTTGCTGCCTCCTCCTTCACCAAAGACAGTGCCAATGCCACAAATGCAAATAAATCTTATAAATCTCCAACATTGATGACTGTCACATCTTCTGCAGGAGGCAAACTCTGTCGTATGCAGGCATACCGGCAAGCAGTCGGAAAAGCTGGCACCTTCAAATGTCATACTTACAGGATCAAAGGAAATTGTGAAAATCAAGTCAAATGTAATCTCTGTGTGAGTGGGAAAGGATAATAAATTGAACTGAACGAAATGTCACTTTACCAACTATTGGCTGTCTTCATGTTCTTTTTCCCTCCGTCTGTCTGTCCGTCTATTTGTGTGTCCATGCCATCCGCAAGGATCCTATTCATGTTAATGCCTTTAACCTCACACTGTTGTTAAGAGTAAAGTGCAATCGATAGATAGGCAATAGAAACGATAGATTTGACAAGAACAGGAAAAAAAACCTCAACTCATGTTCAGGATAACAAAAATTGTTTTGCCCTCTGCTCTATCTTTCGTTAGCTGCGATGGACATTTTCGATTTGAAACTAAGTTTCTTTCTTTCATCGTGGAGAATTTCAAATAGAGTTTTTTTTTTGTTTGGGAAGAAGAAAAATAGAAAACTCTATAAATTGCATCGAAACGATAGCATTCATTTCAAATGCAACCAAACCAGCCAGTCAGCCAGCCAGCCTTTAGAACCTAAATCAACAATTGTAAATGTGGGCTAGGCACCCAATGCATGCTGCTGGCCCGCTATGCCTGCCACAGCATCAGATACCGCAAAACTTTTCACATTTAATTCTACAACAATATTTCATTGGTGGTTACGGATATTAGATGGAACACGTTCCTGCTGCTTAGCGAACCCTAAGGCTCTACTTTTATCTATTTCAATAGGATATTGTGGCATACACATGTATGACATGAATGCGGGTTTATAAAGAAATTTTATACACAAAATAACTGCCTCTACAAAAAAAAGGGGGGACGAGAGAACAACTTAACAAAGACCTCTAGAAAACTTCCTGAAGAAATGTTTAGCTTGAACAAATAAAAAAGTTCAACATTGTTAAGTTCCCAACAAAAGTCTAAAAGTTCATGTGAAACTGTTGAACTTCATCGATTTGAACACTGAAGAGGATTGATGTAAAAGCCCCACAGCGAGCCAAGTGGCCATTTTTATCTGCTACTCAAAACGAAAGATAGGGGATTTTGGGAGTTGGTGGAAATTGAGCCACCCTAATACATTCATTAGCAATGAAACAAATGTTTACCCTTTGCCCAGTTGCCCTAATGCAATGTGAGCTCTGAATTTACATTTGGAATGAGCCAAAGGGACAGAAAAGAAGTTGTCAACTATTCAAATTCCATTTTAATAGTCTACACCACTACACTGTGCTGCAGGGTATTACATCTTCAAGAATTTGTTTGTAACATTCAAAAGGAAAAAAGATGGTCTGATAAACTTGGAATGACTTTCTGATTCATTTAAGCCATGTCTGTCTGTCTGTCCGGTCGCATATTTTCCCGGATTTGCTAAAAACTTGGCCTGGAGATTTTTACATTGCTCATCGCAAAATTTGGCTCATAGGGTTTTCTTATGACAGTTGAAATTTTAGTGAATTTTATCGAAATCGGTTTAGATGAAATATAGGACACTACAGAGTCAACGCCACCCTATAAGGGTGATTTTTTAAGATTTCTACGCAAGTAAAAAAAAAAAATACATAAAATTCAGAAAAATGCATGAAATGCAAATCTTCTCAATGGTCCATCCGCTTAGTGCTTTTACATATCCCCACAAAAAATAGTCCAAAGGCGTTAAATCGCACGATCTAGGCGGCCAATTGACTGTCCCCGAACGTGAAATGAAATGTTCAACGAACTCGCCTCTCAATAAGTCTATTTTTTACGCGTGTTGTATGGCGTGGGGCACCGTCCTGTTAAAACCACATGTCATGCAAGTCAAGCTCTTACATTTTGGACAAAAAAAAAGTTGGATATCATCTCACCATTCACAGTTACCTTACGATTCGCATCATCTTTGAAGAAGTACGGTCCAATGATGCCGCTAGACCATAAACCACATCTAAATGTGACTTTTCTGTCATGCAAGTCAAGCTTTTGCATTTTGGGCAAAATAAAGTTGGATATCATCTCACCATTCATAGTTACCTTATGATTTGCATCTTCTTTAAAGAAGAAGTATGGTCCAATGATACCGCCAGACCATAAACCGCACCAAACTGTGACTTTTTCTGGAAGCATTGGTAGCCCTTGCAATGTTTCTGGCTGGTCTTCACTCCAAAATCGACAATTCTGCTTATTTGCGTACCCATTGAGTCAAAAATGAGCTTCGTCGCTCAATGGAAGAAGCGTGCGATGAACTTTCTTAACAGAGCTCGCATTTTGATAATAAAGGGTGATTTTTTTGAGGTTAGGATTTTCATGCATTAGTATTTGACAGATCACGTGGGATTTCAGACATGGTG
Source organism: Stomoxys calcitrans (assembly GCF_963082655.1). Taxonomy (NCBI): domain Eukaryota; kingdom Metazoa; phylum Arthropoda; class Insecta; order Diptera; family Muscidae; genus Stomoxys; species Stomoxys calcitrans. The sequence continues at coordinate 124,611,230 of NC_081555.1, forward strand.
TCAAAGAGAAAGATGCTCAGTATGCTTTGACATTTCATCATGAATAGACTTACTAACGAGCAACGCTTGCAAATCATTGAATTTTATTACCAAAATCAGTGTTCGGTTCGAAATGTGTTCATTCACCGTAACGTTGCGTCCAACAGCATCTTTGAAAAAATACGGTCCAATGATTCCACCAGCGTACAAACCACACCAAACAGTGCATTTTTCGGGATGCATGGGCAGTTCTTGAACGGCTTCTGGTTGCTCTTCACTCCAAATGCGGCAATTTTGCTTATTTACGTAGCCATTCAACCAGAAATGAGCCTCATCGCTGAACAAAATTTGTCAAAATTTGAACACATTTCGAACCGAACACTGATTTTGGTAATAAAATTCAATGATTTGCAAGCGTTGCTCGTTAGTAAGTCTATTCATGATGAAATGTCAAAGCATACTGAGCATCTTTCTCTTTGACACCATGTCTGAAATCCCACGTGATCTGTCAAATACTAATGCATGAAAATCCTAACCTCAAAAAAATCACCCTTTAAAATTCAATCATTTGCAAGCGTTGTTCGTTTGTAAGAGGATTCATGGTTAAATTATATACCAAACTGAAGATGTTTGACAATGAAACCAAACACGAAACATGGGTGAGCTGTTTAAACCAGTGTTGCCAAAAAGATAATAGCTCAAAAATCGCCCTTTATGTTCTTGATCGCCTTGAAATTTTAAGTAAGTTAAGCTATATTCGTCCGTCCATCTCTCTATCTCATCTAGAAATCACTATAGCTGTCAAATAAATTAATATAACAGCTAAAAATTCTGCAAGAATACTACTTACTGTTGCAGGCCGTTGGAAATTGCAAATGGCCCTTATCAGTTTATGTTTATATGACTGCCATATAAACACATCTCTCTATTTCAGTTCTTCTGGCCTTGGAAGTCGCCGTTATTATCCAATTTGGCAAGTTTTGCCTTCCAAAGACCGTGTCAAGTACGATCCAAATCGGTTTACAACCTGATATAGCTCCCATATAAACTGATCATCTATATTGAGATCTTAAGCCCTTAAAAGCTGAAATTTTTTGCTGATTTGGCTAAATTTTGCACCTAATGTTTTGGTAAATCTTTCAAAAATCGCGCCAAGTACGATTCAAATAAGTGTAAAACCTAACTTAGCTCCCATAGCAACCGATCTGCCGATTTGTGATCTTGAGCCACGGGAAGTATTCTGTTATCACTTCCAACATCCATGTTAAGTATGATCGAAATCAGAGTATAAAATGATATAGCTCCTATATAGTTAGGTTGAAAAGAGGGTGCGGATATTTATCCGTCCCATGCCACTATGGACAAACCCCTAAGCCAGTAATCGGCTTGTTGAAAGAGAAAATCTTAATCTGGAATTCTGTTCTACTAACAACATCCCTTATTGTTTTCCTTACCACGCCCCTAAGTTGGTTCATGCCTGGTAATGTATCTCCACTTAAAGGCCGGTGTGTGTTAGCCGCAAAAGTCGGGCAATGACATAGAAAATACTTCAACGTCTTATCAGTTTCCCCACATGCTAGCACCTGTCTTGCCTTTTTTGCATAAGTGAGCTCGTAAGTCAGTATAGCTTTCGTTATGACCTCCTTCTTACTTCCTTCCAGTAATAACCTCATCTTCCCATGATCCGGATCTCCTTATAGGATTTTCGTCAAGATTTCCACAGCGTTCGTCGCCCACGCTCCTAACTAGAAACACATCAACCCGAAAGGTTTCGGGTTAACCAAGCTTATTGACGACAATTCTCTGGCCTTCACTGCCAAATCGTCTCTTTACTTTTAAATATCTTTCATTTGATACCCATATTGTCGCAATCGGCAAACATGTCCGTTTGGATGGGTTTTTGGGTGGGGCCTTCCCCCAGCTTATTTCACACCAAAGTTGTATACCAATTTTGTGTTTCTGGGTCACCATAAGGCGGCATAAAAAAATTTGTTTAAATCGGTGCACCCATCTTCGAGATCAGGCTTTTTTGAAAATTGAGTAAAGGGTTAGGGTCCAGGGATCAGATTCGTGCTTTACTGTCGTAGACTTTCCCTTTAAGTCCTATATTGTCCCGATTGACTTATACGTCGTATTGAAGGGTGGGCGGTCCCCAGACTGTTTGTTCTAACATTGTACACCAGATTCATAATCTACTCCCTAAGACCTTTTATTTGATACCCATTCTGCGATTTGGTTCATACATGCCCGTTTTGGGGGGTTTTCTGATTGTAGAGGTCCTGTAGAAACATTGTACCAAATTCGCATTTCAGATTTGTACTCTACTTCCAGTTATCTTTCATTTCATACCCATTTAGTTCAAATCGGTAAATATGTAATTTTTTGGGATGTTTTTTTTTTGGGGTGATGAGGCCCCACGGCACTTGGTGTCAAATTTTAATATCAAGTTGTACTCTTCTCTTTAATACCAGTCATTTGATACCCATATTGTCCTTATCCGCAAACATGTTCTTTTGGATGGGTTTTTGGGTAGGGCGTCCCCCCAGGTTATTTGACCCCATAGATTTATACCAAGTTTGTGTTTCTGGCTTACCATAAGGCGGTATACAAAATTTTGCTTAAATCGGTGCACCATCGCTGAGATCAGGCGTTTTTGAAAATTGTGGTAAGGGGGAGGGTCCGCCGCCCCTTCGGATATCAAAAAATAAAGTACGCTTTTTTCATGAAAGCTCTACCATTTCATGAAAATCGGTTCAGTCGTTTTTGTGTTTTAATGGAACAGACAAACAAACAAACTAATAAACAAACAAAGCGGAACAATTTAATTTTTAATATAATAGAAAACTAGCTGTACCCGTCCCGCTGCGCCTTCATTTGCACCACGCGAAAAAATATGTTTCTTACTTATTGCCATATGTATCTCCCCAGTGTAATCTGTAATTGTTTATCTACTACCAAATACCTTTTATTGAACCCCATATTGCCCTGATTGACAAATATTCACATTTAGGGAGGTGTTTTGAGGCGACCTGCTATCACTTGAACCTCATTTTTGAATACCATATTCGTAATATTGTATAATGCCGAATACCTTTCATTTGAGTCCCATATTATCATGATAGTCTAATATGCCCATTTGGGATGGTTTTGGACTTGGGGCGACGATAATCATATTCGGACTCTACTCTCCAGTACATTTCATTGGAAATTTTTGGCGATACTTTTGGGGGCGCTTTTGGGTTTGGGGCGGCACCCAAGGTACTTGGACCCAATTTTTAATATCATATTTATACTGTACTCCCGAATACCTTTTATTTGGGTCATATTGCCTGCATCGCTTTTCTTTTGATTGTTGGCGGTGCTGTTGTGGTAAGGGGGAGGGACCCCTGCCCCTACTCTAGACCAAACTACAAAATCTCTAACAATTTCAAGAAAATCAGTTCGGCCGTTTTCGAGTCTATGCGGAACAAACAAACAAACACAAACTCATTTTTATACCCTCCACCATAGTATGGGAGTATACTTATTTCGTCATTCTGTTTGTAACTACTCGAAATATGCGTCTGAGACCCCCTAAAGTATACACATTCTTGATCGTCATGACATTTTAAGTCGATCTAGCCATGTCCGTACGTCTGTCCATCCTTATAGCTAGGCGCTTGTATTTTTGCACAAATACTTCTTATTAGTGTATGTCGGTTGGAATTGTAAATGGGCCATATCGGTCCATGTTTTGATATAGCTGCCATATAAATCGATCGTGGATCTTGACTTCTTGAGCCACTAGAGGGCGCAGTGCTTATCCGATTTAGCTGAAATTTTGCATGACGTGTTTTGTTATGACTTTCACCAGATGTGCTAAGTACGGTTCAAATCGGCCCATAACCTTATATAGCTGCCATATAAACCGATCTGTCATCTTGACTTCTTGAGCCTCTAAATGGCACAATTATTATCCGATTTGGCTAAAATTGTGCATGAGGTGTTTTGCTACGACTTCCAACAACTGTGTTAAGAATGGGTTAAATCGGTCCGTAACCTGATATAGCTGCCACATAAACAGATCTGGGGTCTTGACTTCTTGAGCCACTAGAGTATGCAATTATTATCCGATTTAGCTGTAATTTTGCATTAGGTGTTTTGTTATGACTTTCAACAACTGTGCTAGGTAATCTGATATAACTGCCATATAAACTGATCTGGGCCGAACTTAGCAGGCTTTTACTTGTTGTATTGAATGTCTTCATAACACTTATAACTACACAAATAACTAAGTTCTTCTAAGTTATTTCTATTTTTGTATTAAAAAAGTGTTTTTTAAATTTTTTTTGTGTCTGTTAGGACGAAGACCACTTTTGTCGTAATTTTTCGATAATTTTTCTTTAGTAATTTTCCTTTCGATTATTAAGATGGATCATTTTTTTGCAATTGCAACTTCTTTTTGTTTCTCCTGCCATTCAATATCCGGTATTATATTTGCATATAAATTGCTACAACATTCAATATGGCCTCATGCCACTATCCTCAGGATGATGAAACTTTATTAAACAACAACAACAGAAACTAAATGAACTGTCCGTTTTTTTTTTTTGCAAACATCCTTAACTTATGTGTTTTTTTTTGTGCCGTTCATCCTGTTTTTCTGACATACATTTCCACATTAATTGAAAAAAGATTTCAATAGAGTATCTGATAAACTCGTTGTGATAACATTTGAACCTCATAACCGGAATGGAGATGAAGTTTATGGCAGACATACCCACATCCTTAGGCCATGATGTTGCCGTTGGGCTTTATTTGACCGCTTGGTCAGCCCACTATTCTGTTAACTGGGATCATTATTTGTGATTCAAAAGCTGCCCATTCATTCTGAAGGGGGTATTAAAGGATGTTTTCTCTCCTCGTTTTTGTGTTTTTCCTCCTGGTCTTTTTTGTAACATAACAGACGCCTTTTGTTTGTTTAAATTTCCGTTTTGCTTGTATATGGTTGGCCCTTTTTTCTCTCGTTTTTTTTTTGTATCTTTCATTTCTGTTTGTTTTTTTTTTTTTATTTTCTAACACTCCACAATTTTTCGAAAGCGATACATATACTGATATGGATACTTTGAAATAATATCCGCAATGCATATGCAAAATAAATTGATGTCCTTTCCAAAAGGGACCAGTGAACTATTTTACAATGAGTTGAGAAGTGAATGAAAGTGTTGCCTTTTGAGAAAATTTCAAAAGTCTTTGGAGGAAATTTCATTGAACTCGTGTCATTGGAGAAAATTTCATTGAATAGTTTTTCTTCCCCAGAACCAGAAATCGCGATAGAGATAGCCAGTCAAATATTCTTATTGCTTTAGTGCAATGCGGAAAGACTTTTTTTAGGGGGTCAGGATGGGAAAATGATTTACGCATGTGACGAGTACGTCTATCGCCTTATGCCTGACTTCGTTGTTTCCAACGGTACCTGCTTAAAATCCACCCAGTGTCAACCCTGGGTATTAATTCCAGCTCGTAACCGCTTTCTCATTTCTTCGAAGTGGACCCCATATCTGGTGATTATCCATATCATATTCGTTATGCATTCATTCGACCATAGCGGCCACGTCCATTTTCTTCCTGTGCAGTACTTGTTCGGCTTATCTAATCACCACCTATCAGTTCTTCTTGTCGTCCACAAGATGCTGTGTGGACTTTTTTCCTAGGCGAAACGTCGCCAATCGCTTTTTCCAGTAACCTACGTCTTTCGACCCAGCGCTCGCAGTGGAAAAATTTGTGTTCCAGATCGTCTGCTACCTTTAGTTCCTCATAAATGCACTTGCCAGAAGAACATTTGCCCATTCTATGCATATATTTCCGGAACTAACCATGGCCCTGTAACGTACCGTTGGAGATGACGTCACCATGCTTCCTATCTCTCAACATCCGTACATCTGGTATAAGTCGTTGGAAGTCGCAGTGGAAGAATTTGTGTTCCAGATCGTCTGCTACCTTTAGTTCCCCATAAATGCACTTGCCAGAAGAACATTTGCCCATTCTATGCAGATATTTCCGGAACTAACCATGGCCCTGTAACGTACCGTAGGAGATGACGTCACCATGCTTCCTATCTCTCAACATTCGTACATCTGATATAAGTCGTTGTGTCCACCTGGCCCGATTCTCATTAGTCTACCTTTGTTTCCATCTCTCGATAGTCTCCTCTCGTATGATTCTTGTATGATCTGTTTGAATCTCACCCTGTCCTCTCTGAGTGTTGCACTTCGCGGTGTACAGTCTCGCGCGCTCCATGGCCTGTAGGTCTATGGGCATCATTCTCGCTATCAAAAGGGCTGCGGGTTTCACCACTGTCCGGTAGGATGATATGATCCTAAACGCCTCCGTCCTTTGCACCGAGAGCAGGAATTTCGCTCGGCATGTGAACTGCAGTGTATGGACCCTATTTCGCTACCATACCATGCTATAGCACGGCGCCATTAAGAGCCTGCGCCTGTTTGGAAGAGGTCCACCTATGTTTGCCGGGGCCTTTGTTGTCGGATTAGCTCTGCATAGGTCAGCTTTGTATCAAGCCGGATCCCTAGATATTTGATCTACCTCTGCCAAAAAGTCATCTATGGGCTTATTCATTTCCACTGGCATAATTTTTCTGGTTAGAAGTAGCAATTTGGCCACCGTAGCTCGGTGGTTAGCATGTCCGCCCATGACGCCGAACGCCTGGGTTCGAATCCAGACGAGAATATCAGAAAAAATTATCAGCGATGGTTATTCCCTTCCAATGCTGGCGACATTTGTGAGGTATGGCACCCATGTAAAAACTTCTCCCAAAGAGGTGTCGCACTTCGGCTCGCCGTTTGAACTCGCCTATAAACAGGAGGTCTTTTTTCATTGACCATAAACTTGAATCGGACAGCACCCACTGATATGTGAGAAGTTTGCCCCTGTTCCTGTGTAGCAACACCGTCTTCCGCATCACAAGTTGCAAGCCTTGCGAGTCCAGCGAGTCCTTTGCCCCAAGTCTCATTTGTAGTAGTTTGCGCTCTACACCTTCCGTGTCTCTTGCCATGATGACTGCAACGATATACCAGCATATCCTACTAGAAAGGTTCCGTTTGACATATCTGTTCGCAGTATTCCATCATAACTGACATGCCAAAGACCCGGTCTAAGTATGGAGCCTTTTGCAGCTTCTGATGTGACCTCATATTCACTCGTTCCATTCTGAGAGTGAGTGAGTCCGGTGGCAGACTGCCAACTAATTTTAACCTAACCTATCCTGGAAGTTACAGATAAATACTCTGTTTTGCAAGTATTTTCTCATTATTGTCATCAGATACGCCAGGTTATAAAAGTCCTCTCTGAGTGCTTGGAAGACGTCAGACCATCTGAGGCTATTAAATGCCTTCTACATATCCAGTGGAGCTAAGAAGACCATCGGCCTAGAGTAGTGGTTCCTTTGCCTAGCTGCACAGGAACTCCTGTGAGACATTCCTGTGATGACCTCCTAGAGCCGTGGCTTGATAAGTCGCTCCATAAGCTTGACGACCGTATCCAGCATACCGAGTGACGATGGGAGGCTTTGGGATCACATTTTCCCTTCCTTATGAGCTTTTGTCTGTTCCACATCTGTGTAAAAACACCCTCAAATAGGCATCATTTAAACGTTCTTAGAAGAAATTCAGGTCCGTTTTCAGATTTCTGCTTGATGACCACCGCCTATATTCCATAGGGAGCGGAAGTTTTTCTGATTTGGAGGCTGCGATAATTATAATTGTGAACGAGCTTATACTGTCAGTGGGTTCTTCATAAGCTTCACCTTCTCTACGGTCGTGAAGAGGAAACAGTGTGTGGACTATATTTTCCATTTTTTTACGGCTCCGTGGGCCGAGTTTTTCCATCATAATATTGTTTCTAAGGCCCCAGGGTTTCTGTTTATGTCTTCTCTTCATTCCTTCCACTTTTCTTTCTTGCTCCTTTCTATATTACAAAGTGAGTGACTTTTTGGCCTCCTTGTATAGAGACTGTTCTGCCTCAGCCGTGCTTTTGCGGCTAGCTCTTGTATATCTGCGTCTAAGTTGCTTCGTTGCTCAGCTATGGCGTCATTCCTCCAGTGTTCTGTGGTTCTCTTTCCACTCGTCCGTTGGAGTTTTAGGCTGGATTTTTTACATCCGCACTCTATGATGTCCATCACTCGTCCCACTGTCAATAGAGCGTCTAGTGCATAGTCTTACCGCTGGGGTTGCAAGTCAATTTCACGTCTACATTCGTTATCTTGTACTTATTCTCCCATTAGCTGTATCTCTTCCGGTATTAAAGAAGAACCTAATGTACTGGTAGTCGCTTTCTATGTTGATTTATTCGGACGCAAGAGTGATATCGGTATAGTGCCATCGCACCCGGATTCCCTTAAAGTTGACACGTTTTCGCTGTTTACAACTACTCAACCAGTTCTTGCAGTCTCTTCGAAGACGTCGATACGGTCACTAGAGATGCAATAACAGCTAAACAATGTAAAGTAGTCTAGCCGACTCAGGTGTATCCGTTTCCACTTCTTCTGCTTATCGGTAAGATGCCATTGCGGTCTAGAATCCACATAGCAGCTATCTTCGTGGAATTCTTAAGCCAGGAACCTTGATTTCTTCCTCCATATTGTTCGCTTATAACAACGATGTCGGCACATTGTTCTGCGGCTATTTTCAAAAGGCGATCATGTGCGACCTAACTCCTGTGCACATTGGCCTCTGATGTTCTTAACATGCCTGTTGTGTGCCTCAGGAAACTGAGCCAGGTAGGTGATACGTCAGATTTTTTCCGCCATCTTGTGCCCACTCTTTTCGCAATTAAAGCATAGTCCCATTCCTTTTCTATTGGGTCCCTTGAATTCGCACTGTAGACGTCCTGCTCCAAAACATCCCAATATTTCAGCCGACAATTCGTCATTCCAATCAGGAGTCTGCTAGTAATCTGCAGCTCATTGGCGCAGCTAGCTGGTAGGACGGCGAAACCCCTTCTCTGCTCTCTGGAATAAAGTGCAGTTAGCTGGAAATTCTCTTCTTCTGCCGTTATAAGCAGGGCTGCGGATTCGACCGAGTTCGGCTCTCCGACTCGGACTTAGACTCCGAACCGAAGTCGGATTCGAGGGTCAGACTCCGTAGCCAAACGTCTTACAACTTGTAAGAATTTCCTGGGATGGATTAACACAGTTTCGATTCCTAGGAGCACAAAATAATTTTTTATATATCTTTATCTCCCTATCTCATCACTAGGTCTCGCTGGAGTACCACCCTAGTTGACTACCAATTCATCGTGAAAGTGAACCTAAACCTTGTCTTTCGTACAAACTTTGTCTTGAGATAAAATTTCATAGAAATTTTACGTTCAGAGAAAATTTCTTTCAAATTTTATCCTAACAGAAAATTTTACAAAAATGTTTTTTAGAGAAAATTTCATAGAAGTTTCGCCTTTAGAGAAAATTGCAAATTTTGTTTTTAAGTCAATTAACTTCCCAGTCTTGTCTTCTGGTTTTCATACCATCTTTTAATTTACTACTCCCCAAAAAGATTGCTGGGTTTCATCTGATTGTCCCACTTAGATGCTTTATCGAATGAAACTGCCGGAAAGCTACTGTCATTTTTGTCCCATGGACTGCTGCGACTAGTGCTTTACAGGCTACAAATGTACAAGCGAACAGACAGTTGTAGTAAACCCTTTTGCTCTCAACTCTGAAGTTGTTTTTTGTTTTGCCACTCCATGTAGGAATGTATAGAATATATATTTCCATAGAATGGGAGCATTTATTGTCAAAAGCAACAAGGTCCTTCCTGTATTACTGTTGATTTGGCACACAATTTGCAAAAGTGTTGCCTGGGCCTATATTTCCATAACAGCGCATCCTGCCGTCTAACAGCCCCTTTATTCATTGGCCTGGCCATAAACAGTTCGGAAACTCTATGTGTATGGATACGTGTGTGTCATACATGTATGTTAACCTGTTTCGCCTGTCGTTGTCCTTTTGTCAATACACACTGTCCTGTGTGCCCTGTTTTATTCATGATTTTCTAAGTTTTGTCGTATCTCTAACAAATGACAAAACTTTTAATGTTCATTCACTCATTGTGATGGTATGTGTGACAGAATATGTTGAATATCATTCACAAACTGCTAAGTAAGTGTATTTTGTGCTTTATTAACATCCGGAGAGTAAAAATGATTCATATAATAACAACAAATATGTGAAAAGGAGTTTAACATATCAGATATGCAATATGTGTATCCTTTGGCAAATGCCGTTTAAAGTTTTCTGTTCTTTTTTTATCTTGTCGGGGTAATCATCAGTTTTATCAAATCTCTGCCTGCCATGTTAATTAAACAGGTTTTTGTTTTTTGATTTATTCTGTTCTCTTGGAAAAGGATATTTGAAAACATGAAGGTAATTTCAAAATTATAAAAGAGTTTTTGAGGGATGCTTCTGTGTGAAATTTTGTTAGAACTTTCATATGAATATTTAGTCGTAGAGATTTTAATCTTTTTAATTGAGTGCCATGCAAATTTATGTGAATGTGCAGTTAATAAGTTTGTTTGTAAAGATAAAAAGAGAGTATTTTTTATCTTATCTTTATGATCCTACAACAGCATAGGTCTGCCGGCATAAAATAACTTTCACCTTTTAATTAGTACCGCTGGTTTTATCTTAGCAAAATTGTTTTAATATTTGAAGTACAAGTGAGAGGTTGTCCTTGGTGCGGCGGGAGTTTTATAAGTCTTGCATAACTTTGATCGCACACTCGCAGCACTGTTTGCTCCGGACAATGTTGAAAAAAGAGATTCATCTTTTTTACAGCATGTCTTCGAGCATTTGAGAGCTTTTGGGTAATCATTCATAGCTGCAGATAGTTATTCAAAATCTTCAGCGCGAAACAATTGACTACTGAACCCATGATCAGCCCATGAGTAAGAAATGAATAAATAGATTTTACGCAACCTGTTCCGGATTTCAGGCATCAGAATAAACGCGAAAAGAGCTAGAATCGCATAAGAGTTCCAGCGTGCATTGCAAAAGTTTGGGGTCTGGTTAACCTTTACAAAAGGAGTCACACTCCTCTTAGTGAAGTGACGGAAGACACGAGTTAGTTGGAAGAGATACTTCATGTCGTCTCTCCAGCCGCCTGTTTCCTAAATCTGAGTTTTACCTTTTCTGAAGGCTGCTTTTAATTCATCATAGTTGCTCATCAATTCAAGTAGTACTCGATGTTTGGTGATTTAGTCGATCCATAGAGCTCATTGTCTATGACGACGCCAAGAACACGATCCAGCATATGGTGCTAGCAACTGATGAGGTTCCAATCATCGGGTATCCGTTCTTCTAGCCAGTTTGCGCAGATAAGCTGATGCATATGTTTAATTCTTTGGTAGAATTTCCGGACTTCATTCTGACTCCTGTACAACTCAATTTGCTCATACTCACCCCTTTCTATTACCTTTTTCTTTCTGCGGAATAGACATATGTGGTTTCTTCTTTTCTCCCGATACCTCTTCTTCATCTGGCGCGTTGCTACTGTTTGCAGGGTTGCTCTGTATGCCGCATTTTTGGCTTCAGCAGCATGCAGCTCCTTCTGCAGGTCTTGATAATATTCAAATAGAAGAAAATTATGTAGTTTTCTACTTTTGATCATTAGAATTGTTTTTCTTACCTATACATTAAATTCTTCCCTTGAGTTCCGTATTCTTGAATATGCGGTTATTCAGCGGTCGTTCCACTATGTTTGGTGGTGCCAACATTTAAAGCATTAAATTCACTTATGGTCCGAATCGGACTATAACTTGATATAACTCCATTGGCATATCAGTTCTTATTCATTATTCTTTGGATATGCGTTCCGTATTTTTGGATATGCGGTTGTTCAGCGCTCGTTCCTCTATGTTTGGTAATGCCAATTGCTTTTTCATCATCAGTAGGAATGACCGTCGTGTGTCACTTCTTTTATTGGCTTCATCTCGTTGTATGGAATAAATGCAGCTAATGCAGCAATTTCCACCATTTTATTGAACATGGCCAATGGTCAGCGGTTTGTTGAGCGCTTGCATGTATATTTGCCAAGCATCTGGTACATTGTATCAACGCCCGATTTGTTGGCGTTGTAACCCAAAATAGAAGACCGCTTCTTCTTTTCAGTTTGCATGTCAACACCGCAAGTGTAATGTTATGTGGACAGCAAAATTGTCGCTTTGTTCTTCTTGGGCATATATGAACATAGTGGTATATCGCCTTCGTTGAAGCCGAACAATGTGCTGTTGACAGGATGCGTATGATTGTTTTTTTTTTGGAATTTCCGAGGCACACATGTCTCATTCGAGAGTTCTAATCCAACTTATGCGGTTTTCTTCCTCATCAAAGTACGCGTTAAATCTAAAGTTGCGAAAAAAATTTCGGCATAAATTGTGCGTACATTGAGTACAACATCATCAATAACCGCAGTTTTGCTGTTAATTAATCGCTGATGTCGCGTATTTCCATTGTCGAATCTAAGGCATTGCTTCATACACTTCACTATTCGATTTAGTGAGTCCAGTATATAAAATCATAGCCAAAAAGGCATCGAACTCTTTCAAAGTGATTGGTATCCATTCTTTTGTGCTATTTGGATTTGCCAAATTCCATGCAGAGTTTACTTCCCTGCCTTTCGGATTTGACTCGCGTATTATGATGTACGCCATGTATTCGGTGATGTGCGGGCGGAATATGGTAAAGGGATCATATGTGGTTCCTACTGGTCCGGAAAAACCAGACAAAAGATTGAATTTATTAAAGATTTCTTTAAATTTCAGTACAACTTCACAGGTTCCCATACTAAACATTTAAATCTGAATAGAAACTAAACTATCGGGTCGCTTTGATATTTGCTTTAAACAATTCTAGATAAAATTTCCTCGGAAAACATGTGGGGGTCGGGTATACTTCCCATGGACCATCAAAGAGTGATTTCAGTTTGAAAATGAAAAAGGGACCCCAGGGACCTTCTCAGCCGCCTGGAGATCCATCAACAATTACTACGTTGCATCTTTCTGAAAACAGGCTTGAAACTGGCCTAAGTTCATTGTTCAGGATTCCTTGTTGTTCTTCATGTTAAAAGAGCTTTTCTTGAATGATTGTATTCAATAACCTGAATGAAAAATGCTTTGCCGTTATTCAGGTTTGTCTGAACTTGTTGAATGACATACATCGATCAATGAACACCTGTTTATGCTACGTATTTTTCAATATTTTTCTAAAAAGTATTTATGAATGGGCGCATATTATATAGTCGGAGGCTATATCTTGAATTAGCATGTGTACGCTGAAAATTTTTCAAAACTTTCAAATGAACGACCCTTATATATATGGTTTCTGTAAAAAAATAATTCCCAAAAGGTAGCCAACGGAAAAACACACATCAGTGAAAATATTAATTTTTCTTTTCCTCCTTAAATTGGCTTAAAGGGGCAATTCAGCATGAATTTATGAGGGTTTATTAGTTCAATACCACATAAAAATTTTTAACAAAGTCGTCAACAGTTTCCAATTTTTCACAAAAAAAGTCAAAAATCTATCACCCTAATATGAATATCCTTAAGCAGTTGTAAAATGATAAAGGGTTTGGGATGATTTTAATTCGCTTTCACCTGTTATACTTAAAGTTTATTTTTTATATTTAAAATATTTAAGATGTTGAAAAACTTAATAAAATTCCCTTATTGTACCTTCCCTTTCAACCATTATATATCAAACAATGTTGGTATTATTTACACTTCTGTGAGGAAGTGAATTATTTTCTTCCAAACCCAAAACACTTCATCACTTCTTCATCATCATGACCAAAACACTTTTTTTATATAGATGCGTATAGATGGATGTGCTTAAGCCCCATAGCATTAGCTTAAATTGTCCCCCATTTTTTCCCATTTAATTTTATGTATATATCGTTCGGTTTTATTAATAAATATGGTTCTCATTTTTCTACTGTTTTCTTTTTTTTCATGTTTTGTTTTGCAGGATATCCACAGCCCACATATCGTTGGATTAAGAATGGAATACCCATGGGTGACTATTCATCCAGTCAATACATGCGAATATTGAATACGCAACGAGATGATGCTGGCAGTTATAAATGCATAGCCAAAAATGAAGCCGGCTCTATATTTAGTGAATCGATCGATGTCGTTGTTGCTTGTGAGTATTAATTCATATTAAATCATATTTGCAATGAAAAATGGTAGCGCCAAAAAACATCGAAAGCAGATTTTTTAAAATTAATATTCATATGTATAGCTGCATAGTTTGTTATACAACCAAACCACTCAGCGAGAGAAAGAGAAAGTGAGAGATTTTTTGCAAACGTATTCCACTTGCCAGTATTTGGCATTGGGATAAAGTAACCCTGCAAACATTTTCCATCGCCAAACAATCTTCCGCGAAGGCTTTGATTGCCGACGACGAAAAGTCGTAGACGATTCCCCCTTCGTGAGACTTGTGTCCTCAAGACAAATCTTCTGGAAGTGTGTTCCGCGAATCTTCCATATGAGTTGCTAAAGAGTAAGTCGCTAGAATCTTGGAAGATCTTAGAACCGCGCAAAAATCGCGTGGACGAGTAACAAATGAGTCTTTTTTAAAATTTATGAAATACTCTTCTGGAAGGGTTGCGCATTACTCGTCTGGATGAATATAAAATAAGTGTTTTGGAATATTTGTCAAATATTGTTCTAAAAGAGTTACGCGTTAATCGTTTGGAAGATCGAAAAATGGATATCATGATAAATTGTTCATCAAAATCGTAACAAAAACGAATAATCTTAAAAAAAAGTTATTATTATTATTATTCGTCACACTAAGTACCAAACGTCATATAAGCCTAGTGAGAATTCTGCTAAATGTTGTGGAAAGTTTCCTTTCAAAATAAAACATCAAATGACACAATTCATTACAAGTCCTAAACGTCGCAGGCTACTAAATTTCCAATAAACACCCCATTAAGGAATAGGGGATACTTCTCTCATATTAATGAGTGCAGTCTGATTAAAGTTTAAAGCTTAATGATAAGGGACCTCCATTTTTATGCCGAGTCCGAACGGCGTGTCACAAAGCGACATCACTTATTATAGAAGTTTTAACATGGCAGGCTACCTTACAAATGTAGCTGGCATTAGCAAGGGGATAACCACCGCTGAAAATTTTTCAGATGTTCACGGCTGGGTTTGAACCCAGGCGTTCGGCGTCAAAGCGGACTAGCTAACTTCTGCGCCACTGTGGCCTCCATGAAATTAAAAACTATCGCGAAAGTTAACTCAGGCCTTTTATGAACAAATCTTCTGGACGATTATAACGCAATGGATTGCGCAATAATCGCCGCGAAGAGTTGCTGGAACTTTGCCACACTCAATGGATTGTCCAATGATAATCTGGAAGAGTGTGTCACGAGTCATACGGACGACTATAATGCAATGGTTTGTAAGACAATCGTCAGAAAGAGTAGCTAAAACATCTGCAAACGCAATGGATTATCCAATGATATCTTAGAAGAATATTTCACGACTCATACGGAAGAACAATTGTGTAGAAAATCTTCCAGAAGATTATTTTATTCATCGCGAGGACGAACGCTCGTCCAAAGTTATGAAAAATGTTTGTAGGGTAACCATGAATAAAGTTTTTAGATACAAATGTGACAGGTTTTGTATGCCCTACGCTACACAAGGGAAATTCAGGAAATTTCTTAAAAATTTTAAAATTTCCCTTAAATTTTATCTGAAGACAAAATTTTCAGAAAAAAGAAGACAAAAATTTCTTTGAAATGTTATCCAAAAACAAAATTTCCCTCAAAGTTTATCCAGATACAAAATTTCTTCGAAGTTTTATCCAAAAATAAATACAAAATTTCCTATAAATACAAAATTTCCCTAAAATTTCCTATAAATACAAAATTTCCCTGAAATATTATCTAAATACAAAACTTTCCATATATTTTATCTACGAAAAAATTTTTGTTGAAATTTTATCTTAAGAGAAAATTTCCTTGAATTACTATTTAAAGACAAATTTCCATGAAATTTTAACTTAAGACAAAATTTACTGAAAATGTATCTTAAGACAAAATTTTCCTGAAATTTTATGCAACTAAAAATGCTCCTGATATAGAATGTTAAGACGAAATTTCGCTGATATTTTATCTAAAGAAAATTTCACTGAGATTTTATCTTAAGACCAAATTAAACTGAAATTTTATCGAAAACCAAAATTTTCCGGAAATTTTATCTAAAGACTAACTTTAACTGAAATTTTATCAAAAAACAAAATTTTTCGGAAATTTTATCTAAAGACAAAATTGTATAAAATCTTACTTAAAAAAATTCCCTGATATTTAATATATATATATATATATATATATATATATATATATATATATATATATATATAAATATATATATAATTTTTTGATATCGGAAGGGGGACGGACCCTCCCCCTTATGCCAAAAGCACAACCCAAAAATAAAAGTGAACCGATCGGGACAATATGAGATTCAAATGAAAGGTATTGAAGAGTAGAGTACGAATTTTATAATAAAAGTTGGATCCATTTACCTGGGGGCCGCCCAGTCCCAAAACCCCTTAAAAAAGGGTTTATTTGACAATATGGGACTCAAATGAAAGGTATTCGGGAGTAGGTTACGAATATGCTCAGGAAGTAGGAATAGGCTTTATAATTTATTGATAACGGAAGGGGGCGGACTCTCCACCGTTACCCCAAAAACACCACCTAAAATCAAAAGTGGACCGATAAGAACAATATGGGTATCAAATGAAAAGTATGCGGGAGTAAATAACGAACCTGGCATACAAATCCATGTCGAAGGATAAGGGTCACTCCACCCCCCCAAAAACGCCCAAAATGGGCACATTAGCCAATCACGGATTTGTTTGTTCCGTATAGAATGTAAAACGGCAGAACCGATTTTCTCGAAATTTTCGCATATTGTGTAGATTGGTCTGGAAGGAAACATAGGCTATATATTTATGTCGGTATCGGAAGGGGGACGGACCCTCCCCCTTATGCCAAAAGCACAACCCAAAATCAAAAGTGGACCGATTGGGACAATATAGGTATCAAATGAAAGGTATTAGAGAGTAGAATACAAATATGCTATTAAAATTTGAGTATAAGTACCCATTGGGCCGCCATAACCCAAAGCTCCCCCAAACAGACACATTGGACATTCATTTTAAAAACCCCATTAGACCCATTATGGCTATATGATACTTGGCTGAACCGATTTTCTTAAAATTTTCATAGATTGTGTACGTTTGTCTGGAAGCAAACATAGGCTATATAATTTTTAGATATCGGGTAGAGGTGGACCCTCCCCCTTACCCCAAAAACGCTACCCATATCCGAAAGTGGTCCGATGGGCACAATAAGGGTATCAAATGAAAGGTATTGGAGACCAGAAAACGAATATGGTATTAAAATTTGGGTCAAAGTACCCAGCTGGCCCCCCAACCCCAAAACTCCTCTAAACAGATATATTCGAAGTTCGTGTCAATATGGGAATCAAATGAAAAGTTTTAGGCTGTAGATTACAAATATGGCATAAAACATTAGGTCCAAGTAATGGAAGGTCGCCCACCCCCAAATACTCCCAAATGGGCATATTAGCAGACCATGGCTATATGGGACTTAAAAAAAAAGTATTAGGGAGTAGATTACGAATATGACATTAAAATTTGCGTTCAAGTCTAGATGCCGCTTTTCCTCCAAAATATAGTCAAATGTGTTATTTGACCCATTATGACAACATGGGACTCAAATGAAAGGTATTTTAGAGTAGAAAACGAATTTGATAAACAATTTAGGTGTCAAGTGTTTTGGGGTACACCCTAAAGCTCCCCCTAAAGTGAACTTCATTTCCGTTGGGAATAGAGAAGGAATTTGATATCTATTTTCAGTGCAAAGTGCCGATGGCCGCCCCAGCGCCAAAACACCCTCCAAACGGTTTATACTTACCGGCCATGGCAATATGGGGCTCAAATTAAAGGGGTTTGGAAGTGCAGCACGAAGTTGATATCCATATTTGAGTGGAAACGTCCCCTAAAGAGAACATTACCCTAAGGAAGAACATTGCCACCAGGAACCGAGAAGGGGTAATCTTCTCACAAAGCACTCATGTTTTCCGATTCAAGTTTAAAATTAATGATAAAGGTCCTTTTTTTATAACCGAGCCCAAACGGCAGCCCGCAGTGCGACACCTCTTTGGGGAAAATTTTTTTAATGAGCATGCATGGCATTGTATCTCACAAATGTTGCCAACATTAAGAGGGGATAACCACCGCTTTTGTCAATGTTCTCGCCAGGATTCGAACGCGCTCATCGTCATAGGCTACAATGGCACGAATTCAATATCCGCATTCAGGGCGAAGTGTCCCCACCCTAAAAAAATATTAGAGAGCTGAAGAAGGCGGAGCGGATCGGCCCCGGTTCGGCTATTTTGTTGGGTTGCCCAAAAAGTAATTGCGGATTTTTTAAAAGAAAGTAAATGCATTTTTAATAAAACTTAGAATGAACTTTAATTAAATATACTTTTTTTACACTTTTTTTCTAAAGCAAGCTAAAAGTAACAGCTGATAACTGACAGAAAAAAGAATGCAATTACAGAGTCACAAGCTGTGAAAAAATTTGTCAACGCCGACTATATGAAAAATCCGCAATTACTTTTTGAGCAACCCAATATATTAAGACAACATTTTTCGGGAATTTTATCTTAAGACTAGTGCCCTGAAATTTTATATTAAGACAAAATTTCCCTGAAGTTTTCTTCAAAGACAAACATTTCTAAAGACAAATTTCCTTAAAATGATATCCAAAGACAATATTTCCTGAAAATTTTTTCTAACTACAAAAGTTACTTGAAATTTTAAAAATATTTAGCAAAAACAAAATTTTTCCAAAATTTTATCAAAAGATATTCTCTATTAATATAATTTGGAATTTTTCTTTATCGCCCAATATTCAATGCAGATTTTAACATGGTTGTCATAAATGTGGTAGCGTATAACAATATCACCTCTAACTGAATTTCCGCTCTTTCCATTCATCTTTTTTTTGAACTCTTTGCTGTGGTAAAATGCATTGCTGGATGAAAATTTCCATATGCATGTAAAACACAAAGAAAAAATGTTCTGTTCAATTCATTCAAATGCTTTAAGGGATATTTTACAAATGCAGGCTAAAGGATGGCACGAGTGGTATGCTCTCAGATATTACTTGCTGTTAAATATGCAGTTTATGGGGTTTTTTTGTTTGCCAGCAACACATGTTATTTACTGGTATTTCTTTTGAAGAAAATTTGTGTTGTTCGGTTAATGAAAAACGATTTTTTTTCACTTAACCATTTTTTCCATGAAGTGTTATATATCAATGATTTTTCCTCCAAATACTTGCATTCCAATGAAATAAAGTGTTTACATTATTTTTTGTCAATGAATAAGTCATTCAAAGTGAATTATTCATAACATATATTTAGTTGCAATACTCTTACCGTTTTAGTATTGGAGGTATTCGATTTTGATTGAATTTCATATGGCATTTGCAATCAGTCACTGTAAGGGCTCTTACATATAAGGGGTTCAATAAGTAGTGAGGAAATATGCTTTTTGTTCATAAAAATTTGTACTAGAGCTATAAGCCGTTAAGTTATAAAAAAAGGTTGGGAGTAAAAATATATTCAAAGGGTTGCGCTATGAGAAGACTGTTTTTTAGGCGCTTTTCTTTTATTGATGCCGTTTTTAATTTCATTATAATCCACCATGGAGTGCATTTGTCAAGTTCTTTTTGTCTCTTCTAAGGCCCTCTTTTAAACATATGATAAAAGGAAAGAATTGCAATGATATTGGAGCTATAATATCAAGCTATCGGCCGATTCGGATCATAATTGAACTGAATGTTGGAGACCATAATTGAACTGAATGTTGGAGACCATAATTGAACTGAATGTTGGAGATCGTAATAGAAGTCGTTGTGTAAAATTTCAGTCAATTCGAATAAAAATTGCTCCCTTTAGGAGCTCAAGAAAAACAAGCTATAGATCGATTCAGACCATATTGGACACGTATATTGTGAAGGTCATGGGAGAAGCCGTCTGCCAAATTATATGAAAATTGCGCCCTCTAGAGGCGCAAAAAGTCAAGATCCCAGATCGGTTTATATGGCAGCTATATCAGGTTATGTACCGATTTGCGTCATACTTAGCACAGTTATTGGAAGTCATAACAAAACACCTCACGCAAAATTTCAGCCAAATCGGTTGAGAATTGCGCCCTCCAGCGGCTCAAGAAGTCAAGGCCCAAGATCGGTTTATATGGCAGCTATACCAGGTTATGAACCAATCTGAATCATACTTGGCATAGTTGTTGAAAGTGATACAAAAACACTACGTGCAAATTATAGCCAAATCGGATAAAAATTGTGCCCTCTAAAAGCTGAAGAAGTCAAGACCCAGATCGGTTTATATGGCAGCTATATCAGGTTATGAACCGATTTGAACCATACTCAGCACAGTTTTTGGAAGTGATACCAAAACACCAGGTGTGAAATTTCATTCAAATCGGACGAGAATTGCGCCCTCTAGAGGCTCAAGAAGTCAAGACCCAAGATCGGTTTATATGGCAGCTATATCAAAACATGGACCGATTTGGCCCATTTACAATCCCAACCGACGACCTACACCAATAAAAGGTATTTTTGCTTAATTTCAAGCGCCTAGCTGTACTCCTTCGAAGTTAGCGTGCTTTCGACAGATAGACGGTCGGACGGACGGACATGGCTAGTTCGTCTTAAAATGACATGGCGATCAAGAATATATATACTTTATGGGGTCTTAGACGCATATTTCGAGGTGTTACAAACAGAATGACGAAATTAGTATACCCCCATCCTATGGTGGAGGGTATAAAATTTATACCCGCCAATGCTGCAATGACTTAATGGCAAGTGGAGTAGTGCTTCCATTTTATGCATGAAAATATAGAGGACCATGAAAAGACGAAAACAAGTAAAAAGGCTTAAAATTCGGTCGGGCCGAACTATATGTATATGTATATATGTAAACCCCCTTTCGTCACAATCCGGTGAATATTGGATAAAAGGCCCATAAAAGCGACATTGCGTGGTAAATATAAGTCACTGTTCAATTTTGTGCAACAAAATATTGGTCTTTTTGGCAGCTATATCCAAATATAAACCGATCTGAACCATGAAGACACGAATGTCGAAAGGACTAACATAAGTCACTGCGTCAAATTTCAACGAAAACGGATAATAAATGCGTTTTTTATAGGGCCAAGACTTTAAATCGAGAGTTCTTTCTACATGGCACCCTTAACCAAATTTGGACCGATGTGGACCAAATTAAACAAGGATATCGTATTTTATTATAACTCCACTACTATACACGTAGTTATATCTTAATAGGAGCTGGTCTCGATCATTTTTCATTCGGGTGTCGAGAACTCGTAGACAAGTTACATTTTCAGATGATAAATCTGCTTTTTATGGGATTAGGATCCTAAATTGGAAAATCGGTCTATATGATGGCTTTATCTATATCGTATGCTCTGACCCATATTTGGGACGGATGTCGGATCCAAAAACACCTCACTATTTCAAATTTCACCAAAATCGGATAATAAATAAAGCTTTTATGGGCTTCGGACCCCTTATAGGCAGATCGGTATGACAGCTATATCTAAATATAGTCTGATCTGAACCATATTTAAATCCGATGTTGGGTGGCCTAAAGCCACTCATTGTGTCAAATTTCAGCGAAATCTGCTAAAAAATAAAGCTTTTATGAGCTTCAGACCCTTTATCGGGAGATCGGTCTAAATGGCAGCTATTTCCAAATATAGTCCAATCTAAACCATATTAAAGTCAGGTGTCGGGAGGCATAAGGTACCTCGCTGTTTCAAATTTCAGCGAAATCGGGTAATAAAAAAAGCTTTTATAGGCTTCAGACGCTTTATCGGGATATCGGTCTATAGGGCAGCTATACTCAAATATAGTACGATCTAAACCATATTTAGCTCAGGTTTCTGGAGGCTCAAAACTACTGACTCTTTCAAATTGCAGTGAAATCGGATGAAACATAAAGTATTTATGGGCATTAGACCCTTTATCGGGAGGTCGGTCCATAT
This sequence comes from Stomoxys calcitrans, assembly GCF_963082655.1. Classification (NCBI taxonomy): domain Eukaryota; kingdom Metazoa; phylum Arthropoda; class Insecta; order Diptera; family Muscidae; genus Stomoxys; species Stomoxys calcitrans. The sequence goes on from NC_081555.1 coordinate 124,633,410, forward strand.
TGCAGCTATATCTAAATATAGTCGGATCTGAACCATATTCAGATATCGGGAGGCTTAGAATAGCCCACTGTTTTCAAATTTCAGCGAAATCGGGTAAAAAATAAAGCTTTTATGGGCCTTTTATCAGCAGATCGGTCTATACGGCGGCTATATCTAAATATAGTCCGATCTGAACCATATTTGGGTCAGATGTCGGGAAACTTTAAACTACTGACTGTTCAAATTTCAGCGAAATCGGATAATAAATAAAGCTTTTATGGGCGTCAGACCTTTTATCGGCAGATCGGCATATATGGCTGCTATAATGTCGGGAAGCCTTAAACTACTCACTGTTTCAAATTTCAGCAAAATCGGATTAAAAATGAAGCATTTATGGGCATTAGACCCCTTATCGGCAGGTCGGTCCATATAGCAGCTATGTCCAAATATGGTCCGATTTGGTCCGTTCAAGAACTTAACCAGCGTGCATCAAAAATACGTATCTGTGACAAATTTCAGCTCAATATCTCAATTTTTGAAGACTGTAGAGTGATTCCAACAGGCGGACGGACAGGCGGACAGACACACGGACATCGTTAGATCATCTTAGAATTTTACGACGATCCGAAATATAAAGGGTGATTTTTTTGAGGTTAGGATTTTCATGCATTAGTATTTGACAGATCACGTGGGATTTCAAACATGGTGTCAAAGAGAAAGATGCTCAGTATGCTTTGACATTTCATCATGAATAGACTTACTAACGAGCAACGCTTGCAAATCATTGAATTTTATTACCAAAATCAGTGTTCGGTTCGAAATGTGTTCATTCACCGTTCAGCGATGAGGCTCATTTCTGGTTGAATGGCTACGTAAATAAGCAAAATTGCCGCATTTGGAGTGAAGAGCAACCAGAAGCCGTTCAAGAACTGCCCATGCATCCCGAAAAATGCACTGTTTGGTGTGGTTTGTACGCTGGTGGAATCATTGGACCGTATTTTTTCAAAGATGCTGTTGGACGCAACGTTACGGTGAATGAACACATTTCGAACCGAACACTGATTTTGGTAATAAAATTCAATGATTTGCAAGCGTTGCTCGTTAGTAAGTCTATTCATGATGAAATGTCAAAGCATACTGAGCATCTTTCTCTTTGACACCATGTCTAAAATCCCACGTGATCTGTCAAATACTAATGCATGAAAATCCTAACCTCAAAAAAATCACCCTTTATATACTTTGTAGGGTCTGAAATTGATATTTCGATGTGTTGCAAGCGCAATGACTAAAATAAATATACCCCCTTTCCTACGGTGGTGGTTATAAAAAGTAACAGCGAGTCAGGCTGTGGCACCATTAAATAAATGCTCTGGTGGGTACATCGAAGACCTCGAATGGCGCTACTTTCATGCTTCAACACTTATTTCTCACATACTTCCATCATATCAATATCCCTTACTTCTTATTATCCACCCCCGATGCCATACCACAATCGTCGTGTTATTAAATATTCTTCTTAATTAAAATCAATTAAACTCCTTGGGAGTTAGTGTTAGTTGGCTTGTTTTTCGCCTTGAATTCATGAGATTTCGCTCCTTGCATTCAGCCAGTCCCATATGAGCCATACTTTATTAATCAATTTGATGCAGTCGTCAAGTGACACTTAATTAAAGCATTTAAACATTTTTCTTGAAAGACCATCAACATCTTGACGTAATGAAACCGAACGCTATGCTGCATTCCCACATAACCACCCACTAATTTACTGCCCACAGATTTTGTTGTTGCCACAATGATATGACCAATAACATAAAGTAACAAATTAAATGTATGTGTGTAGCAGTGCGTGTTGGTGTATGAGTAAAAGTTGGAATGGCTACATAAAGATGGTACGATATGAGATGTTGGTCAAGTGTGAAACGAATTGGAACTACCCTAAAACGATTGTGGGTAGAATTGAAAATTGATTTTAATAAAATTGAACGCCTATGGGTCAGATTTCATAAAATATTAGTATTAGATAAAATTTGGATTTGTACATTTCTTAATTACTTTTTCCCCTAAAATGGCTATCACAATTGATTTGTTTTACTAGGTGAATATAAAAAGAAATTTAAGGCGACAGACGGTTGTAGAGAATAAGTGCAACCCAAGGGCATTACAAAAGGTTCAGAGAAAATGTTGTATTGGCATAGGTGGGACGATGAGTAGCACTCCTACTAAGGCATTGCAGACAGTTCCAGATGTCCGACCCACAGACTTACAGATAGGGTATGGGGCAGCCATTGACGCTTTGAGACTAAAGGCGATGGGAGAGTGGGGTAAAAAATAGAAGCGGTTCATATCACCGCGGCGACGATTTTATACTAGGATGAATGGAAGAGGTTTCTGATCGTGTACCTCAGACGACACTTGCGTTTAAATGTGATTCACTGCTGCCAGCGGTACAGTCTTGAATTGAAGGAACTCTTTTAGTACCATTTCGTAGTTCATGCTTAAAGAATGAAAGCTAACGGAATGAACAGTTCTGAGGGTCTGCTTTGAGAATCCAGGGACTAAGATCTGTTTCCGATTGCCTTATCATAACACGGTTTTGCAGGCAAAGATCCTGCGATCACGGAATGCTTGATAAGGTATCGCGTTAACGGGAGGACGTGAAGTGTGAATATCTTTGCGGACAGTAAACAGTAAACTGGCCATCAGGGTTTTAACTACCAGCACGATAAGATTAACGCCTTCTCTAAGGAAGGCACGATCCGCATTGTTTGGCTGCTTGGCCATGTCGGAGTAAGACTGAATGAAAGTGAAGGACAGAGGACTGCCATAAAAAGATTTGGTGAAGGCGAAGCCTCTCAGGGCGATGCAGTCCAAGGTCGTCCGAACGGACGACGAAAATCCTATGGAAAAATCCAGACAGTGATATGACTGGGCTTTTACTAGGTATAAATAGGAAGAAGGTACGACTTTCGGTATCATTATGGAACACGTTGTATCGGGGTTTTCAATCAGAGCGCTACAAAGTTTTTTTTTTTTAAATAAAACAAAAACGGTTGTGTAAATCAATTGAATTCTTTATTTCTGTGAAGATACGTTCGATGCCGTTATGTATGGAACTCGATTTTTTGCATGGCCACCATTGGCACGTTTGCAGAATTCCCGACACTGAACCCAATTTTCGACAGTTTTTAAGCATAAATCGGCCGATACTGCCACAATTTTGCGTTCGATATTCGTACGAAGTTCATCAATTGTCGCTGATTTGTTGGCATAGACCATAGACTTGGCGTAGCCCCACAGGAAATAGGCTAACGGCGTCAAATCAGGCGACCGAGGCTGTCAATCGACTGGACCATTTCGTGAGATAACATGTTCTCCAAACTTGGTTGCCTATAAATTGATTGTGACATTCGCTGTGTGGGTTGTGGCACCATGCTGTTGGGAACACATGTCCTTCAAGTCCATATCATCCAATTGAGACCAAAAATATTCTGTTACACAGAAAAAAATAACTCTTAAAAAAACAACTACCACATTTGTACATGAAACTCTAAATTCCCAACGAATTTCAGCATTGAATCGAAGACATTATTTGTTGTTATACGTTTAGAAAGTCTCTTCAACAGGCTTGACAAACAAAATTATTGAAATTTTTCTGACTTTTAATAAATTCTTTAGTGGTGGAAGTTGTAAAAATAGGCGTACTACCGTGTAGAGTACGGAAATCTCAAGCTATTCATGACTTGCAAGCCCATTCGGCATAAAAAAATATGAGTTTCTTATTCAGAAAAAAATTTTTAGAGCGGTTTATACCTTTTTTAACATAATTTATTGAGACACTTATTACTGTGCAGGAGTACTTATTGATTTATTATTTCGTCATAAAGATCATGAGTTCAATACTCTGCGGTACCAAAATTATTTAAATTTGTTTTTAATGGTAATAGTAGAGAATGACCGAGAAAATCCAAGAGCAGCAGTTAAACGAACGAGCAGCACGAGCCGACCAAAGAAAACAAAAACACCACCACCCGAAGCAAAGCACATGCGTTGGCTGGTTAGATGGTTTTTTTGTCTTGCTTATGGACATATTGTTGTGGTTGTTGCTATATGTTGACTTGCAAAAAGTGCCTTTCAACAACATATTTGTACTTTGGGTCGTTGAGATTCAAAATAAATTGTTGCACGAAAATTAACAACTTTCGTAGTTGTTTTTTCGACCAAAGTTGTTGTTTTTCAAAATAATTTTTATTTTTGTATCATTGTGGTACGCGGTATAATAGGTAAGGTTAGGTTGAAGAGAGGGTCTTGTTTGCTTGTTGTGCGCTCTAAATACAAAAAAAAGTAATCTCGAAAAAGAAAATCTAAGTTAGTAATTCCGTGCTACTTACTGAATTCCTAATTGTTTTCCATGCCACGCCCCTAAGTTGGTTCATGTCTGGTATGGTAGCCCCACCTAAGTGCCGGTATCTGTTAGACGCGAAAGCCGGGCAATAGCAAAGGAAATTCTCCAACGTCTTATTATCTTTCCCGCATGCCCTACACATGCTATCACTTACCGCACCGATTTTACATAAGTGAGCTCGTAGTCCTATGTGTCCCGTCATGATACCAATAGTTATACTGACCTCCTTCTTACTTCCTTTCAGTAATAGACTCGTCTTCTTTCATCTGGATCCCCCAATAGGATTTTCGTCGTCCTACCGGCCGTTTCGCTGTTCCAAGTGTTATACGCGCATTCGTCGCCCACACCCTTAACTAGGACTGCGTCGAGCCGAAAGTCATCGGGATAACCAAGTTTGTAGACAGCAGTTCACTGGCCGTCACAGCCAAATCGTCTGCCCTTTCAATTCCCCTTACTCAGTTATGGCCCGGCACCCAAATGATGCAGATTTTGCCATCCTCGGAGAAGGCGTTAATCTCCTTCTTACACTGCAAGACTGTTCGTGACCTTACCGTGCTGGTTGTTATTGCCCTGATGGCAATTTTACTGTCGGTAAAGATGTTCATACTCGATGTCCTCGCGTTAGCACCACACAACTTCACGCATTCCGTGATCGCCCGGATCTCCGCCTGCAGGTCTGGCAGTCTAAATCAGATCTCAGTCCCTGGGTTCTCAATAAATAGACCCCCTGTAGACCTTTCATCATAGTCCGATGAAAAATTCATTATTAATGCACCCATAGCTACTTTATCGTAATTTGGACCAAATTCGGTATGAACAGTAAGTGGTCTAATAAATACAAGTCTATAGACAATTTTGGTTTAATAGTGGTCTTTTTTTGGGACCCATATCCAAATATAGAACGATCTGAACCATATAGAACATAGATGTCGAAATACTGTGTCAAATTTAAGCGAAATTGGATAATAAATACGCCTTTTATAGGGCCAAGACCTTAAATTGAGAGATCGGACTATATGACAGCTATATCCAAATCTGGACCAATCTAGGTTAAACTCACTGTCCCAAATTTCGGCGACATCGATCCATAAATGCAGTTGTCCAAATCCGGACCGATTTTGGCCAAATTGAAGAATAAAGTCGATGTGCCTAACACAACTCACTGTCCCAAATTTCGGCCACATCGTTCAATAAATGCGCCTTTTATGGGCACAACATTTTAAATCGAGAGATCGGTCTATATGGCACTTATCCACATCTGGACCGATCTCGGCCAAATTGAAGAAGAAAGTCGATGGGCCTAACACAACTGACTGTTCCAAATTTCGGCGACAACGGAAAATGAATGCGCCTTTTATGGCCCAAGACCTTTAATCGAGAGATCGGTCTATATGAAAGCTATATCCAAATCTGGACTGATCAAGGTTAAATTGCAGAAAGATTTCGAGAAGTCTTACACAACTCACTGTCCTAAATTTCGGCGACATCGGACAGTAAATGCGCCTTTTATGGGCTCAAGACCTTTAATCAAGAGATCGGCCTATATGAAAGCTATATCCAATTCAGAGCCGTTCTAGACCAAATTGAAAAACGATGTCGAGGGGCCTAACACAACTCATTGTCGCGAATTTCGGCGACATCGGACAATAAAAGCGCCTTTTATGGGCCCAAAATCGTAAATCGAGAGATCGGTCTATATGACAGCTATATCCAATCTGGACCGATCTGTGCCATATTGCAAAAGTATATCGAGGGGCTTAACATAACTCACTGTGCCAAATTTCGGCGACATCGGCCAATAAATGGGCCTAAGACAATAAATCGGCGGATCGGTCTATATGGCAGCTATATCCAAAACTGGACAAATCTGAGCCAAATTGAAAAGATTGTTGAGTGGCTTAACACAACTCACTGTTCCAAATTTCATCAAAATTAGATAATAAATGTGGCTATTATGGTCCCAAGATCCTAAATCGGTGAATCGGTCTATATGGTCCGATATAACCCATCTTCGAACTTAACCTGCTTATGGACAAAAAAAGAATCTGTGCAAAGTTTCAGCTCAATATCTCTATTTTTAAAGACTATAGCGTGATTTCAACAGACGGATGGACATAGCTAGGTCGTCTTAGATTTTTACGCTGATCAAGAATATATATACTTTTTAGGGTCGGAAGTGGATATTTCGATGTGTTGCAAATGGAATGACAAAACGAATATACCCCCATCCTTCGGTGGTGAGCATAAAAATTATTGAATCAAAAATTTTTAATTGAAAATGACAAAAATTTCAATCACAATCGTAATTGAAAAAAAAGTTCAGAGTTAATTAAAAAATTATCGAATCAATTAATTTTTTAATTGAAAACATCCTTAACTTCAATCACGATCGTAATTGAGAAAAATAATCATTCAAATAAAAAAGTTGTTGATTCAATCAATTTTTCAATTGAAAACATTTTTATATGCAATTAAATTTTTAATTGAAAAAATCTTCGTGTGTTTTTTTTGTGTAGTAAAAAATATGTCATTTGAGTTCGGGCAAACATAACTCTTTGAAATTTTGCATAGGTAGATCTAAGATGTTATGGTACTTACATTGTGAAGTGGTTTATCCAAGACCCTAGGTGGTCCAGGCCTCATAAGAGTCATTTAAAGTTTATCGTATTTCGAAAATTATAAATTTTGCATTTCGATCTCATATCTGCTTGCCATTCACCTACAGACCCTACCCTCATCTAATTGACACAAGTTTTAAAGACAAAATTTTATTTACATTTTTTCCAAAAGCAAAATTTTGCCTTACTTTCTTCCCATGATGTTAAAATTGAATTTTTCTATGAGGTTGTGTTTCCAGCTGGCGTAGAACAAAATTTACAAAACATTTTCTTTTTTTCAAATTTCGAAATTTTTTCTTCACAGCTAGTGTTGCAAACGACATAACGTGCAACATACACCTCAGAAAACTTCAAGAATAAAATCCAAGGGAAATGAGAAAATGAGGTTGCCATGTCATAAGAATGAATGTCTGCCATAGAAAAGTTATTTCCAAGGCTTTGAGCGACATTAAAGATGACGATGACTTCGTCGAGTAACAATTAAGTGGCAGTTAGTTAAATTAATTGGTACACTTGTCCATTCGTTTATACATGCGGACGTAGTGAATCAAAGAAAGGTACACTGGGAAAGAAGGAAACTTATGAACATAGTTTTTTTATTTTGAGAGTATTCCTAAAAATCGGCTTATAAAACAGAACCTACCATGATTTCCACTACAGATCACAAGTTTTGTGGTTAATTAACATTTTTAATTATGCATCACAATATTTTTCTCAGTGTAATTACACAAAGGTCTTCCACATGAAGTGCGTAGTGAGTGCGTGTATTCATTGTACCCTTTTGGATGTTGTTGCTGTTGTTCGCATTATTGCGTGAGTGGACGGCCGTAAAGCTAAAATTTGCGCAAACACAGCACGTCCAAATGAATTGCTTGACTCAATGTTTAAATGATGGGCTTAATCTTTGACTCCGGGCCGGGCATGACTTCACAAACGAAGGGTAGCAAACAACACAACCATGGCACACAGACCCATAAAGCCAATAGTCAGTCATTGGCAAACAAATGGCGACCCACTGGGTTCGTGGACAGGGATAATAAATAAGTGCGGCTGCTGTTGCTGCTGGCTTACAATTGTTATGGTGACCCCGAATCTCGATAACCTCCCTCCCTCACCCGTATGCTTTTAGTACCATTCCGCATAACAATAAATACATGTTCATAATTTCCCAATTTAGTTATGTTGTGTAGGCTTAAATGATTCTTCCACAGACATACATATTTGTAATCACACATACTCTCTTTTTTTCGTGTTCTTTTTGCAGATATGGGCACATTCAGCAACATAACCGAGGGTCGCCTTCATGTCATATCAGGCCATCCGGCCATATTGGATTTGCCACCCATTGAGTCGGTGCCGGTGCCTTCCGTCATGTGGCAGACGGTAGATGGACCACTCAATTATGACATTAAATATGCCTACTCAAAAGACAATCAATTGATAATACTCAGTGCCGATGAGGTGGATCGCCAATCGTATCGGGCACGTGCCATAAATACCCAATTGGGTAAAGAGGAGAACAGCGCCTTCATCCATTTGAACGTGAGTGGCGATCCGTATATTGAAGTGGCACCGGAAATCATTGTGCATCCGCAGGATATGAAATTGAAACGTGGCGAACAAGTGGCCGAACTGCAATGTATAGCCAATGCAAGGCCTTTACATGAATTGGAGACTCTGTGGTTTAAGGATGGTATACCTTTGGAAAATGCTGAGATAGCTCATACACTAAATGATCCTTGGAATCGTTCGCTGGCTTTGCTTTCGGTAAATCTTACGCATTCAGGCGAATATGCCTGTCAGGTGCGCCTTCGCAGTGGTGGCCATAAAACATTGACATCAAAAGCAAAAATTGAAATTCTTGAGCCACCCTCATTTTTTACGCCCATGCGTCAGGAAACCTTTGGTGAATTGGGTATTTTAGTAACACTGCCCTGTGATGTTGTGGGAGATCCTCAGCCAACGGTTAGCTGGTTTAAAAATGCCGAGCCCATTGATTTGAAGAATGAAAAGTAAGTAATATGATAAACATAAGCATTATAGATATGCTTTAATATCGGTAATTGCTGACAACTGTAATGTTTGAGCGAATTGTTTGAGCGACAACAAACAAAACTGCGTGTTTATCACGAATATTGAAGGTCATAGCAAAAGCTGGTTTATGGGGATCCATCGACCTAGCTCGGGCCCCTAGCTTTACTCCTTCGACAATCAGCGTGATTTTGATAGACAGAGAAACGGACATTATTAGATCTTCTTAAAATGACAAGGCGATCAAGAATATACAGTATCGGCCGAAACTTAAGCACAGCCTCGGCACATTTTTTTTTAAAAGGATAGTTTTTATACCCACCGCCATAGGTATACTAATCCAGTCATCCCGTTTGTAACACCTCGAAATATTCGTCTAAGATCACATAAAGTATATAAATTCTTGATCTTCTCGACGTTCGGGGTAGATCTTGCACTGTCCGTCCGTCTGTCGAAGTCACGATAGAAGTCGAACGAATAAAGCTAGTCGCTTGAAATTTTGTACAGACACTTTTTATTGGTTTAGATCGGTAGGGATTGCAAATGGACCATATCGGCTCAGATTTGGATATAGCTCCCATATAAACCGATCTCCCGATTTGACTTCTTGAGTCCCTGTTATGACTTCCAACAACTATGCCAAATACGGTCCAAATCGGTCTATAACCTGATATATCTCCAGCATAAACCAGCTAGCTCCCGTATAAATCGATCTCCCGATTTGACTTCTGGAGCCCTTAGAAGCCGCAATTTTTTTCCGATTTGGCTGCAATTTTGCATGCGGTTTTCTGTTATGACTTCCAACAACTGTGCCAAGTACGGTTCGAATCGGTCTCTAACCTGATATAGCTCCCATATAAACCGAACTCCCGATTCGATTTCTTGAGCCCTTACAAGCCGCAATTTTGTCCGATTTGGCTGAAATTTTGCATGCGGTGTTCGGTTATGACTTCCAACAACTGTGCCAAGTACGGTTCGAATCGGTCTCTAACCTGATATAGCTCCCATATAAACCGAACTCCCGATTCGATTTCTTAAGCCCTTACAAGCCACAATTTTTGTCCAATTTGGCTGAAATTTATGATTTTTAAAAACTGTGCCAAGTACGTTTCGAATTGGTCCATAAACTGATATAGCTCCCATATAAACCGATTTCCCGATTTGACTTCTTAAACCATTACAAGCCACGATTTTTGTCCGATTTGGCTGAAATTTTGCATGTGGTGTTCCGTTATGACTGCGCCAACAACTGTGCCAATTGCGGTCCGAACCGGTCTTTTATCTGATACACATAGCTCCCATATAAACCGATCTCCAGATTTGACTTCTTGAATCCTTAAAAGCGACAATTTTTGTCCCATTTGGCTGAAATTGAGCATGTAGTGTTTTGTTATGACTTTCAACAACTGTGCCAAGTACGATCCAAACCAATCTATAACCTGATATAGCTCCCATGTAAACCGGTCTCTCGATCATCCTTGTTCGGTTCCTAGAAGCTTTAATCTTTGCTGGCTTGACAGAAGTTTGGTATGTAGAATAAAATTATACCCTTCAAATAAATTTATTTTGTATAAATTTTTGGCGGAATCCATGATGGTGGGTTCCCAAGATTCGGCCCGGCCGAACTGAGCACACTTTTACTTGTTATTACTAGTTTCAAGTGACATAGTTCCTCACAAATGTGGCCAGCATTAGGGGGGCATAACCACCGCTGAAAATTGTTTTCTGATGTTCTCGCCAGTACTTGGACCCAGGCATTCTGCGGATAAGCTAACCTCTGCGGATGAGCTAACCTCCACGGTGGTTCATATTATCCGCCGTGATTCATATTATCCACGGAGGTTCATGATATCCACTGCGGTTAATGTTATCCCTCGTAACTCATATGATCCATGGTGGGTCATGACATCGACAGTAGTTAATGTTATCCACGGTGGTTAATATTGTCCATGGTAGTTTGTATTATCCACGGTTGCTTCATACTATCCACTGTGGTTTATATTATCCATTGTGAATTACATTTTCGTCGTTTGTTGATATTATCCATTGATATTATGGCTAATATGATTCACGGTGGTTCATATTATCCTCGGTGGGTAATATTATCCACGGTGGTTCACGATATTCACCGCTGTTCATGATATCTACGGTGGCTAAAGTTATCCATGGTGGTTAATATTACCCACGGTTATTCATATTATTCACGGTGATTTATATTATCCACGGTGATTCTTAATATCCACTGTAGTTCATATTTGCGATCATTAATATTGTACATGGTAGTTGATATTATCCGCTGTGATTCATTATCCACGGTGATTCATATTATCCACGATGATTTATATTATCCACGATGATTCATACTATCCATGATAGTACATATTATCGACGGTGTTTAATGTTTTATACGGTAGTTAACATTATCCATGGTGGCTCATATTATCCACGGCGATTTATATTATCCACAATGGTTGATGATATCCATGGTGGTTCATATTATCCACGGTAGTTTATATTTTCCACGTTTGTTTAAATTATCCATGGTGATTTATATTATCGACGACGATTTATATTACCCACGGCTTTTATATTATCCACGATGGTTCATATTATCCACGGTGGTTCATATTATCTAAGGTGGTTAATATTATCCGAGGCGGTTTATGATATCCACAGTGGTTAATCCTATACACGGTGGTTCATTTATCTACCTTAGTTGATACCATCCACGGTTATTTACATTATCCAGAGGCCACCGTAGCCCAGAGGTAAGCATGCCCGTCTATGACTCTGAACGCTTGGGTTCAAATCTTAGAGGAAACATCAGAAAAATTTTTAGCAGTGGTTATCCCCTCTTAATGCTGGCAACATTTGTGAGGTACGTTGTCATGTAAAAACTTCTCCCCAAAGAGGTTTTGAAACGGCCGTTCGGAATCGCCTATAAAATGGAGGACCTTTATCGTTGAGCTTAAAGTTAAATCGGACAGCACTCATTGCTATGTGAGAAGTTTGCTCCTGTTTCTTAATGAAATGTTCATGCGCAAATAACTCATATTGTCCATTGTGGTTTATATTATCCATGAGGGTTAATATTAACCATGGCGCTAGTATTATCCATGGTAGCTAATATAAATCACGGTTGCTAATAATATCCACGGTTGTTCATGTTATCCACGGCGATTGATATTATCCACGGTGGTTGTTATTATGCGTGTCGATTTATTATATCCACTGTGGTTGATACTACCTACGGCGATTCATAATATCCACGGATTTTCATATAACCTACTGCAATTTATATTATATACGAGGTTGATATTATCTACTGTGATTTATATTATCCACGGTGGTTCATATCATCGACGTTGGTTCATATTATCCACGGGAGTTCATATTATCCACGGTGGTTTAAATTTTCTCTTGCGATTGATATTTAGCACTGTCGTTCATATTATTATTTTCAAATTATCCACGGGAGCTTATATAACCCAAGATGGTTCATGTTATCCACGGTAGTTCATATTATCCATGGTAGTTCATAATATTCACGGTAGTTCATATTATCCACGGTGTGTCATGTTATCCAAGGTGTTTCATGTTAACCACCGTGGTTTATGTTATCCTTTGTGATTGATATTAAGCACTCTCGTTAATATCCATTGTGATTGATATTTTCCATGGTGGTAAATATACACATTGTGATTGATATTGTCTTTCCACTGTGATTGTTTATATCACCATACGCAGGTTAAGTTCGAAGATGGGCCACAATATCTTGATGTAGCCCCCATATAAACCAATTTCCAGAGATAAGGTGTTGAGACCATAAAAATTAATTTATCCCTCGATTTCACTAACATATCTTTCGTAATATGACGCAGATTCGACCATATTTTGATATAGGCCCCATTTAGACCGATCTCCTCATTTAAGGTCTTGGCCAATAATTTTGTTCGACCCCTGGACATTCCTGCCGAGTATGGCTCAGATCGAACCATATTTAGATATTTCTGGCTTATACAACTATCTTCCGATTTAGGGTTTTGCCTAACACAAGGCCCAAATATTAAAAAATTTTGTTGAAATGTAGAGTAGTGAGTCGATATCCTTACCGAATGTGATATAGAACGGAACATCGAAGTCAATGAAATAGCCACTCCCTGGCTATCCGTGTTGAGTATGGTCCCAATGGACCATATTTAAATGTAACCTCCATATTTAAATGAAGCGATCCACTGATTTTCGATCATAGGCCCATAAAAGGTTCGTAAAATAACCGATTTCGCTGAAATTTAGTGAGTTGTGGCAAGGATGCCAGAAAATGCTCCAGATCGTACCATATTTCGATTTAGCTGCCATATTAATCGATTTCCAAATTTCTTGGTCTTGAGCATATAAGAGATTCGTCTATTACCCGATTTCGCTGAAATCTGGTGTAGTAAGGTGTATGGGACTCCTCAATATGCATATCGAATATAACATAAGTCGATACACATTTGGAAATATTGGGTTGCCCAAAAAGTAATTGCGGATTTTTCATATAGTCGGCGTTAACAAATTTTTTCACAGCTTGTGACTCTGTAATTGCATTCTTTCTTCTGCCAGTTATCAGCTGTTACTTTTAGCTTGCTTTAGAAAAAAAGTGTAAAAAAAGTATATTTGATTAAAGTCCATTCTAAGTTTTATTAAAAATGCATTTGACTTTCTTTTAAAAAATCCGCTATTACTTTTTGGGCAACCTAATAGTTGCCAACCTAACAAACTAACATCTTCACCCCATAAAAGACGTTTATATTAAACGATTTTAATAAAATCTTAAGCACTAAATTGTTTCTACCTTTCTTCATTACTGAACGATGTGGTGTGGATATCATCATAGTTTCCTATTACTATTTCCCGGATGAAATTCTAGTTTTCATTAAAGGGCCCATTTGCAGACTGATTTTTTTTTTTACATTTAAGTTTGATATATGTACATATGTTATATTCGTGCTTGTGAATATTCAAAATTTCACCCATCCAAACATAATGCGTTTTTCTTTCTTCAAATATTATTTTGGTTGATTCGATTCTAATAAAGTTTTTGTTTTATCATCAATACTTTGAGTATTGAATATTTGTATGTGAGCTAGACATTCTCAATATAACGATACTTTTTTCTTAATACCATTAAACGACTTAAATTTCATTACATTCTTATTAATTTTTATTGTTTGTATTTGTCTTTTAGATACTCGCTGTCGGAAGATAATGCCTTGCATATTAAAAAACTTGAGCTGGCAGACTCAGCCATGTATCAGTGTTTGGCTGTTAATGAAGCTGGCGAAAAATCTGCCTATACTTGGTTAAGAGTTAAAAGTGAGTAAACAAATTTTCCTTCAAACACAATTTTAATTATAGATAAATCGGGCAATATTTACAATAGGGATCTTCCATAGTAGGGGAATATCATACACCCAACTCATTTATACTACATTAGGAGGTGTGTATGTTAATTAATCTTCTTTAAAATTGGGGATTATATGCCTATATTCATATTTCTGTGTATTAGATCATTTATGTATGTATATGCCCTGCTTTGGTAGGGCTTTGGTAAAATAATCTGTTACTGTTACTATGATAATAATAAGCAGCTTATAGTTATTGCTACTAATTACAAATTTAAAAGCCTTCAAATCATTAACATTCACATTTGAAATTCATCATGCTGCTGCTAATACTACTACTACTACTACTACTGCATCTACTGCATCTTCTACGTCGACCACATTAACAGCAAGAAATGCCATCATCAACACCATTACCAACTCTACCACATCTAAAGACCATAGATTTAATAAACATTTTGAGGTGTATGCAAAATCCAAAGTATTCCCCGCTACTAAGGCTGCAACAAACACTAGTGCATTTGAACTTGCCACAGCCATCATTACTACTACTAGCAGTGCCACTACTACTAATGCATCTACCCGGGATGAGTTTGCTGGCGCTGCTCCTCTTGCTGCTGGTGGTGGTGGTGGTAATTGTGCATTCGTTAGTGATTTATTAAGGCGCATTAAGCGTTTGGCTCAACCGCGCATTTTACGTGTTAAGTCTTCACACAATGGTGGCGCGCCGGGTTCTGGATACAATAACAATAGACGCAAGGATTTTCGCTTTGGTAATAACAATAACAACTAACTAACTACTCAACTACTATATATCATCATTACGGTTTTTAAGTTTGCAAGAAATAAATCTTAGTTTGGTTTTCAACTTCCGTTGGCATGTTCCTACGTTCGTTCGTTTTCTGCACCACAACATGTCGTAGTTTTATTCATTGCTTCGCCTTTCGCTTTGGCACATTTGCACATTTTCCTTTAAATTTTATTTTTGTATTTGTGTGTGTTTTTCCTTTTCTTTCCTTTTGCATATTAGCACCTCATTTGCAATTGAGTTCACGTAGCGTTTGAGTAATCCTCCACCACTACAGTAATTAATAGATTTAATTCGTTTGTATGAAACATGAAAATAATGTAGTTTTGGTCGTTAGTAAATTTTGGTTAAGTTGGAAAAACTTTGCTAAAATGTGGAACATGTTGAGGAAAATTTCATGTTCCTGAATATTTATGTGACCAAGTCACAGGTTTTGTGGATCAAATTGAAATATTCAAATTACAGAAAGTTGGTGTTACTACCACAAACCACACATTTTCAGTAAAAATTTCTAAAAATAAGGAGCATAGTCTATTTTTAACAGTGATTAAATTTGGTTACTATAAGCTGATTAGGTTTATTAAACAATAATGAGAAGATAAATTGAATATTTACATAAGTTTATTCTCATATATGTTGAATATCATAAAAATTTCTCTGAACAAAATCTTTTCAGGACATTTTCTCTATTGCAAAATTTTTAGCAAAATTTTCTCTAAAGATAAAATTTCATATGTATTTTCTTTAATCACCAAAATTTCTATAAAATTTTGTTTAAAAACAAAATTCCTTAAAAAATTTCTCTAAAAAGAAAATTTCCAAAATGTGTCCTTCCTATTTTCTCTAAAAACATATCTAAGAAATTTTCTCCAACGACAATATCTCTTAGAAAATTTTATCTAAAGACAAAAATTAGTAAAGGTTTTTAAAAAAAATCCATAAAGTTTCCTTCCTATTTTCTCTTAAGTCCTATCTAAGAAATTTTCTTCAACGACAATGTCTCTTACAAAATTTTATCTAAAGACAAAAATTAGTAAACTTTTTTAAAGACAAGATTTCATATAAACTTTTTCTGCGGATACATTTTTATATGAATTTTCCCTAGGTTCGGTTAGGTAGGGTTGAAAGGATAGATTAGGTTAAAGTGGCTGTCTACCATCAGACCCTTTTAGGCGTTTTCGTCTATTGTGATACCACAGAAACAAAAGAAGGAAGATGCCTTCTAGTACCTACCGTTGATCGCTTCAAAAAGTCCAACAACTTGCAAATGTTCACATCCACTAAATCAGACAGGTTCTCAAAGAAATGAGAACCTAATATAGAATTCCTTCTAACTGGCAGTGCGGGACTTACACACAGAAGGTTTTCTGTAGTCTCTTCTTCTTCGATGTTATAACAGCTTCTGCAAAAGTCGTTACTGGCAACCTTCAGTCTGTCAGCATGTTTTCCGATTAGTCAGTGACCTGTCATGACGGACGCAATGACTG
The DNA here is from genome assembly GCF_963082655.1 of Stomoxys calcitrans. Lineage (NCBI taxonomy): Eukaryota > Metazoa > Arthropoda > Insecta > Diptera > Muscidae > Stomoxys > Stomoxys calcitrans. The sequence goes on from NC_081555.1 coordinate 124,650,122, forward strand.
AGACGTCTTTTCTAGCCAGCGACAGCAAAGAGGTAGACCTCTTCAAGTCTAGATGAGGCCACATAGTTGTGGAATATTCACAGTCTCCTCTTTGTGACCATCTGGCATTCGTTGTCCTTCGGGACTGGTCCTGAAAACTTAGCTTATATGGAGCTAGAGGCATACCCACAGATTCCAGTATCCCTGGAATGTGTAGGGTAGTGGCTAGTCTTGCAAGCTTGTCTGCCTTAGAGTTCCTGGAATATCTCTGTGGTCTGGCACCCAGAACAGGTGAATATTGAACTGTTCAGCCATCTCGTTGAGATCTGCGACAGTCGAGGGTGGTGTTTGTGTTCAGACATACGTTCTTCAGGGATTTAATGGCTGCCTGGCTGTCTGAGAAGATATTTATGCGAATCGTCGTTATGACATTTTATCTTAGCAATTCCACGACTTCCTTAATTGCAAGGATCTCTGCTTGATACACATTGCAGTGGTGGGGTAACCTTTTCGATATGACCAGTTCTAGATCTTTAGAGTACAGCCCAAAGCCCACCTGGTCGTGTAGTTTGGAACCATCCGTATAGAAGTCTATGTAACTTCTGTTACCAGGGAGAACCTTGTTCTAAGCGGTTCTATCAGGAATAGTGGTGCAGTACTTTTTATTAAAAAGTGGCTCAGGTAGGCTATAATCCAAACTGCCTGGAACATCGGATATTGTATCAAGGATAACACAGTATCCTTACCCGCCACATGACCAATGGGAAAGCTCCCTTAACGTCAGAGGCATAAGATGTAGCATTAAATTCAGTTCATCAGCTGGTGTCGTCATCAGTGCGGCTGTGATGTACGAACAAGCCATCCTTTGGATCCGCTTAAGTATTGAGCTTTGAAAAGCCTTCCACCAGACCACAACACCATATAGCATTAAAAGGTCTAACAACTGCAGTATATGAGAGGTTCCACTGTAGGCAACTTTTATCTTCTGCTGAAAAGAACTACTTCTGTCTTGCAAGTATTTATAACTAGACCACTTTCGGTATCCCACTTCATTATTGCACGTAGAGCTTCCTGAAATATATCTCTTAGAGTGTTCTAACCGCAATTGCCTCGTCATCAGCATACGCCACCACTTTTGCACCCTTTTCTAGACAACATTTTAAAACAGACCCTATACCACTACTGTGGTATAGGGTTATAATACCCAGTGCATTTGTTTGTAACACCCTAAAGGAAGAGAGATTAAGCCATTGCTACCGATCGACTCAGAATCACTTTCTGATTGGATTTAGCTATGTCCATCTGTCTGTCTGTCCGTCTGTCTGTCTGTCCATGTTGTTTTGTGTACAAACTACAGGTCGCAGTTTTAATTCGATCGTCTTAAAATTTGGTACAGCAATGCTTTTAGGCCTAGGAACGAAGACTATCGAAATGAAAAAAAAAAATCGGTTCAGATTTGGATATAGCTCCCATATATAAGTTCGTCCGATTTGCAATAATAATGTAATGAAATGGTCATTTGTTAACCGAATTTCTCGAAATTTGGCAAAAAGGAATTCCTTATGATACTCGACATAATTTTGTAGAAATCGGTTCAGATTAAGATATAGCTCTCATACATATATATCTCCTGATTTTTACTTTTAGAGTAACAGCAAGCGCTTTTATTGACCAACTTTGCCCAAAATTTTGCACGACGCTTTCCTCGACGACTACCACAATATCTGTGAAGTTTGCTCGAAATCGGTTCAGATTTAGATATAGCTTCCATATATATGTTGGTCCGATTTTGAGAAATAATGCATTAAAGTGCTCATTTGTTCACTGATTCTCTCGAAATTTAGCAGGGAGGATTTTCTTATAACTCTCTACATTACTGATGAATTTCATGAAAATTGGTCCAGATTTAGATATGGCTGCTATATATGTATATCTCCCGATTTTCACTCCAAGAGCCACCGCAAGCGTATTTATTGACCAATCTTGCAAAATTTTGCACAACGCTTTCCTCGACGACTACCACTATTTGCTCGAAATCGGTTCAGATTTGGATATAGCTCCCATATAAATGTTCGTCAAATTTAGGGTAATTTGCAATAATGTTGTCATTTGTCAACCGTAGTCAACCGTATTATAGTTTGAACATATTTGCTTGAAATTTTATGGGGATTGTTTAATGACCCATCTGAAAACATTTGCCGAGGTCCATCCAAATTGGTTCAGAATTGGATATAGCTCCCACATTGTACTCATAGGGTAGTTGTAGGGTATTATACATATTCGGCACCGCCCGACTTTTTCCCTTCCTTACTGGTTTAGACTTGAGTACTTCACAGTGCAGTATACTGCCTTGAATAATTTGGTCAAGAGATTTGCCTTTTAAAAACAAAAACAAAAAATCTTGAATACAACCAAAGCTTTTTAAAATCTCCCAAAAGTATGCAATAATATTATAACACAATTAAAAATTCTCAAGGATTTAAACGTAGAAAAAACACCCGAATACTAGAAACGTTTATGTTTTAAAATTACTCTTAATACCCTTTTACTAAGCAAAAAAAAAGGAAACAAAAGAGGAACGTGTAAAATATATTTAAACCACTTAAAAAGTCACGACTTAAAAATAAGTGCCCACCACAATTGATACCACAACATTTATTATGCACATCCTTACACACACACACACACACATATACATACTTACAATATATTTGTATGTACATGGCGCTGCTACTCTATTTTGAGGTTTTACGAAATTCCATTATACGAAGCGCTCTTGCTCTGCATGGTGATGCCTATCAGATGATTTACCATAATGTATATTTCTCTTAAATATGTAATACGAAAAAGTAAAAGTAATTTTTTATGTTAATTACACCGATAAGTATGAAGAGCGGTGGTTGGGCCTCATAAAGGTTCATTTAAATGTGCATATTGTATACACATACTCATATACAATACAATACATAAGTAAAGTGTGTTGGTGTGTATTGAGCACGCGGCATATACACTTTGGTTCGTGCCACACGTTATGCTATGGTCTTGCCACAGTTCGGCCCGAATTTCCCTACTAACCCATAGACACAATACAATGCGGCTGAGGCTGGCTGCTTGCTTGCCCACAACATAAGGCATGGCAGTATTCATGCCACTCACATCATTAACTTTATCATACTTACTGTAGTACTATACAAGTGCTCTAGGAAGCACCCACACTCACGCACACACACACATTAGCCGAATGCAAGCACATATTTTTTCACATATCCAACAGACAAGGATAGTTTTCTTAGTACCAGGGAATATTGGAGTGCGAAGGGCGTATGGAAGAGATTGTTTGATGTACTATTTATAGCCGCCATCAACTTGTTGTAGGAGCCCCTAGGCTTCCGGTGTTCATTGGACAGTGTTGCCATTTTCATTTTATTTATTTTGCATAAAATGTTTATAAACACTGAAAACATATCAAACTTCCACATTATTTTTTAAAAGAAAATAGTTTTGATAAAATGGCCATGATATCTCCGATTATATAAAAACGAAAATATTGCGCTTTGTTTGTTTGTTTCGGCTGAACCGATTTTCATGAAATTTCACACACACAGATGGTAGAGCTTGCCCCACGGAGAAAATAGGTGTTTGATTTGGTGATATCCGAAGAGGGGGGCGGATACTCCCCCTTACCCCAATTTTCAAATACCCCAGATCTCGGATATGGGTGTATCAGTTTAAATGGAGTTTTATATGTTCTCTTAAGGTAACCCAAAAACGCAAAATGGGTATAGAACTTTGGGGTCAAAAAACCTAGGGGGACGCCCCACCCCAAAACCTACCCAAACGGACATGATAACCGATTGGGGCGAAATGGGTATCAAATGAAAGGTATTCAAGAGTAGAGTACGAACTTAGTATAACAATTTGATCCCATGTATCGGAGGGCCCTCCGCATCCCCAAAAACCCCGCAAAAAATACATATTTTCCGGTTACGACAAAATGGGTATAGAAAAAGAGATATTTAAAAGTAGAGTACGAACTTGATGTGAAAATTTCAATCCAAGTGTCAGCGGACACACCCCTTAAAAAACCCTCCCTTCAAATAGGGTATGTATATAGCAGTAATAAAAGGACTCGAATAAAAGGGAACAAACAAGGGTCTGAGGGACCGACCCCAAACCGTTCATACATGTTGGCTCACCAAGACTATACGCTACTAAATGAAAGGTCAATGAGGGTAGAGTAAGAACTTGATATACAAATTTATGACAAATTGTTGGCGACCGCTCAACCCAAGGAAAAAAGGACGACCAAGACAAATGTAAAAAACAAAAAAGGACTGCAATAAAAGGTCATTGGTAGTAGAGTACAAATTTTGACCTCTAAAGAGGTTTTCGGATGGACTGCGGTGGAGGTTTTCAGATGGGTTATAAAATAATCCTTATCAAATTTTGGGCAAATGTGTTCAAAATTGTAATAACGGGGAGACGGTGGAGCATAACTGGCATCACTTTATCTGCCGCCACCACCACCCACCGCGAAGCTGCAACGGCTGGTGAGGAAAGCGAAACAGACAGAAAACGAGGTACTAATAGAGTGGGATGTGAACTCCCAACACATTTCGTGGGGTGAGAGTTTGTAAATAAGCGGTAAATAAATATTGGGAAGTGCTCAAGGAATACAATAAGAATACCAGAGCGGCATAATGTGCCTCCTGGAAGCTTTTCTGCGAACAGGTCGAAAGCGTTAAAATCGTCGCCAAGATGAAAAAGTTTCTCTCAAAACCCATGTCCAAACTGAAACGTTAGTAGACGACATGGGGGTGAAAGCAGAGACAATGGAGGACGTGTTGAGGCTTTTGATGAAAACTTGTTTTCCACGGAGATACCGGATACCGGAATAATGAGATTGATCAAAGGCATGTCATATTGGAATTTATGGTCGAGGAAGCCTTGAAGCGCTTAAAACCATTTAATCCATCGGGTCCTGATGGAATATTTCCGGCTTAACTACAAAAGTAGGCCTCATCTGGCCTTGGCCATATACTCCGAAAGCCTGGCAGGAGACGAGGGCGGTATTTATAGCCAAATCCGCCAACAGAAGTTATGCGACACCAAAGGCCTACAGACATATAAGCCTTACGCCCCTTCTACTCAAAACCATGGAAACCGGGGTGAAACCGCACCTTAGAGACTGAATAAGCCATATGCTATGGAACAGGCACAGCCATATGCTATGGAACAGGGTTATGGTGACACAGGGCACGCCAGAGGGGGGCATTTTATCGCCACTGCTTTGGGTGACCACCATAAATAACCTAATACGAATGCTGACTGAGGAAGGATTTGAATCCGTCTGCTATGCAGACCATGTTAGAAAACTTCTTAGGGTTCAGGATCCGAACCAGCTATGTAGAAGGGCAGAAAGACTCTTGCAGATGGCACACAACTGGGCTAGACCTAAGGGACTAAATGTTAACCCAGAAAAAAAGAGAAATATAGCTGTTCACGAGGAAGACTAAGATGGGAAAATTTGACGCACCACTTTTCCTCAATAGAGACATTTTGATATCTGACAAGGCCAAATACTTAGGAGTGATCTTGGACAGGAAACTGAAACGGAAGTGTCACATTCAGGAGCGTACCGAGAATGCACACAGATGTTGGGCACTATGTAGACGGGCCGTATGCTCGACGGAGCGACGGAGCGAGTAGAGCCAACTGGCTCTACAGAAGCGCGATAAGATCAATACTAAGTTGCCCTCAGTAGTTTGGTGGGCTGCGATGGAGAAAAAGTGCAACGTAAGGATAATACAACAGGTTCAGAGAACATGTCTTGTGGAACAAGACATGAACATGTGTCAGCGCCCACTGGGACACTGGAGACTATTCTAGATATCCGACTCATAGACATACAGATTAAGTGTGAGGCAGCAACTGCGGCTGTGAGACTTAAGGCTATGTGAGAATGGATTGAGAATAGGAGCAGCTCATACCATCGCGGTATAATCGAGGCGACGATTAGAAACCTGAAAGGAATGGACGAGGTTTCCGATGGGATACCTGAGACGACACCTGAGGTCGAGTGCGAAGCACTGCTGCCAACGGCATAATCTTGGATTGACGGAACCCTATTATTGCCATCATGAAGATCATATTACACGCATGGATGAAAGCTAGAGGACAAAGTGGGCCTGGGGGTCTACATTAAGAACCCAGAGACTAAGATCTGTTTTAGACTGGCTGACCATAATACGGTCCGCAGGCGGAGATCCGGGCGATTACGGAATGCGTGAGGTGGTGTGGTATTAACTCGAAGACGTCGAGTATGAAAATCTTTACGGATAGTAAAATGGCCATAAGGGCAATTACAACCAGTACGGTAGGGTTGCAAAACGCCTTAATTATATAACCACGACACTAACCATCCCGATACCATATCTACTACCTATTATTTTTCCATTGCATGTGTTTGTATGTTGCAGTGCTATATGTGTTGAGTATAAATTCACTTCCTCTTTCGAATAAGCAATGTCCTCTTCATGTTTTTCAAATTTGTTGAATTTTTGTCAAAATGTGGACCTTTTTGTTTTTTTTTTTTTGCTCAATGGCAACTCTTTGGTTCTGTTGCTCCTCCAAGCATATGTTGAATGAAAGGCGGTTTCTCTAGGATCTCATACACAGGTGAATGTTGAATGCCTGCAAGTCTTCCTTTAATGCCATGTCTTCGCTGTGCGCTCGTTCTTTTTGGCAACATTCTGAAGGGTTTTATTATTTAAAATGCTTTTCAGCACAGCGTTAATGTTTCCAGATGAACAACATCAGATAGTGAAGCATAAAGTTTTAAACATGTATGCGCTCCTATTTACACTTACGTTACACATGGCAGCTCAATTGCGTGCTTCCGCGGCTTGTTTATAGTAGATTCCCTATTGCCACCTGGGTTGTTTGCGAAGATAGTGTAGGAGACAGATATGACAGGACACAGTGGGTCTAAAAATAACAAAGAAAATGTTTCCATACAACACAAAATAATTGATATGTTATGAAACAAACAAAAAACATTTTCATGTCTAAGTTGAACCTTGAAACCATCTGCATTTAAAGAATCTATTTTGGTTTTAAAAACCATTTTTGTTTTCAAAGTCGCACCCCAATTTTTAATTGTCTCCCTCATTCTTTTGTTTAAATAACTTTTTTCCATAACCACTGTTTGCGGTTTGCAACGTCATTAATTTAACAGATTTAATATGAAAATTAAGACAAGTTTTCCCAAAAACTACAACTATGCATGATAAAACAATATAATAATAAGTACATACACTTATATACCACACGTTGTCATTTTAGGTTGGTAAAAAGTTTCAAGGCAATCACTACCAAATGCATGACATATATAAACTTATGCATAAAAAATGAAGGAGGGATTCCTTCATAAGTTCTTGCACAGAAAAAGTAATTAAATTAAAATGTAAAGGCTTGAAAAGTAAAAAAGAGAATCTTAAATCTAAATTATAATTACCTAAATTACGAATTCAGCTAAAAGTACATAAAAGTGAGAAAAGTTTGTCAAAACTAACACTTACAAGATGAAAGACACATATCTTTCTTTTGAACCAAACAGAATGCTGTTAAAAGCTAAACAGTAGCCAAGACTTGACAAAATTGTTGTTAAACTTTAATCTCAAAACTTAACACAAATAAAATCCATGAAAAATTCGACAAATGGCATATATGCAAGATCGGTTCGATGACAGTGGACGAGCCTTCCTCATTTCTTGAAATTTTGTCATGTCCGAACACCCAAGGAGGCCACCTTGGCAATGAGGTTAGCATGTCCGCCTATGACGTCGAACGCCTGCATTCAAACCCCGGCGTGTACATAAAAAACAAATAAAAAGGCGTTGTAAACCACATTTCGTCATGATCCGTTGAAAAATGCATAAATTATGTCCCCATAACAGCTTTATCGAAATATGGTCCGATTTGGATCAAATTCGATATGGATATTGAGAGGTCTAATAAGTACAAGGCATTGGTCAACAAATATATTGGTCTTTTTGGTACCTATATCCAGATATAGACAGATCTGAACCATATATGACACGGTTTTCGAAAAGCCTAATATAAGTCACAGTGTGTAGACAAAATTTTGGTCTTTTTGGTAGACCGATCTGAACCATATACGACAGGGATGTCGAAAAACCTGACATATGTCACTGTGTCAAATTTCACAAAATGGGATTATAGTGTTGGCCTTTTATTTTGTCAAGACTTTAAATCGAGATATCGATCTATATGGCAGCTATATCTAAATCTGAACCGATCTGAACCATATTGCACACGGATGTCGAAGGGCCAAGTTTTGGCAAAATTGGACAATAAATGCGCCTTCTATGGGCCCATGACCAAATCGAGAGATCGGTCTATATGGCAGCTATATCCAAATCTGGACCGATCTGGACCAAATTGAAGGAGGATGTCGAAGAGCCTAACACAATACACTGTCTCAAGTTTTAGCAAAATTGGACAATAAATGCGCCTTTTATGGGCCCAAGACCTTAAATCGCGAGATCGGTCTATATGACAGCTATATCCAAATCTGGACCTATCTGTGTCATATTCCAGAAGAATTTCGAGGGCCTAACTTAACTCACTGTCCCAAAATTTTGGCGACACCGGACAATAAACGGGCCTTTAATGGACCCAAAACCTTATATGGAGATATCGGTCTATATGGCAGCTGTATCCAAATCAGGACCGATCTGAGCCAAAATGAAGGAGGATGTCAAAGGGCCTAACACAACTCACTGTCCCAAATTTTGGCAAAATCGGACATTAAATGCGCCTTTTATGGGTGCAAGACCTTAAATCGAGTGATCGGTCTATATGGCAGCTATATCCTAATCTGGACCTATCTGTGCCATATTCTAGGAAGATGTCGAGGCGTCCAACTTAACTTACTGTGCCAAATTTTGACGACACCGGACAATAAATGCGCCATTAATGGGCCCAAAACCTTAAATGGAGATATCGGTCTATATGGCAGCGATATCCAAATCTGGACCGATATGGACCAAATTGAAGGAGGATGTCGAAGGGCCTAACACAACTCACTGTCCCAAATGTCAGCAAAATCGGATAATAAATGTGGCTTTTATGGGCCTAAGACCCTAAATCGGCGGATCGGTCTATATGGAGGCTATACCAAGATATAGTCCGATATATCCCATCTTCGAACTTAAGCTGCTTATCGACAAAAAAAAGAATCTGTGCAAAATTTCAGCTCAATATCTCTATTTCTCCTTTGGTCCAAAACGGGCTTGCTCACCTACAGGAGCTTGCTCACCTACAGGAGCTCTACTACTCTAATATGCATCTCAGTAGAATATGGCCTATAAACCCGCCTGCGTTGTGGAACTCAATTCTAACGTGAATTTTACACGGGCCAGTTTTTACACTTTCTCATCCTCTCTGATTCAGTTAATCTGACACTGGTAGTCTGAGATCTTCCTCTGTCTACTCTAAGCATCCATAATACCCAGAATAGGACAGAGGTGTATGGATCATGCCGACCTCCTTATGCCTAAGCTAAACCTTGGTGGCATAGTAATGAATATAGACCTCAATAGGTTGTACTTACAGTGTTACCTCAAGCCCGCTTGCGGTATTGATGTAAAAGATCGCCTGATTTCGTTGCAGGCTAGTCTTTGCACTTTTTCGACCTACCTGCCCCGATTCTTCCTATTTAAAAGCTCTACCATATTAGCACTGCTCTCACAATGACCGCGTACATCCTTTAAATCATCATTGGGTTAACTCCACACCGAGCATTCTCCTGCAGGAGTAGAAGGCCCAGTGGGTTCTTTCCTCCTCATTTCTATTCAAGGGCAGTTGGGAATCGAGGACAAGGCCTGAAAACTGAAATCGCCTTACTTTTGAAAGTTCCTTTCTGTGCTATTCTTAAAATAGAAAGCATTGAACGAAATTTTCTATACAAATAAAATTTTGACAAAATTTTCTATAGAAATAAAATTTTGACAAAATTTTCTATAGAAATAGAATTTTGACAAATTTTTCTATAGAAATAGAATTTTGACAAAATTTTCTATAGAAATAGAATTTTGACAAAATTTTCTATAGAAATAGAATTTTGACAAAAATTTTCTATAGAAATAGAATTTTGACAAAATTTTCTATAGAAATAGAATTTTGACAAAATTTTCTATAGAAATAAAATTTTGACAAAATTTTCTATAGAAATAAAATTTTGACAAAATTTTCTATAGAAATAAAATTTTGACAAAATTTTCTATAGAAATAAAATTTTGACAAAATTTTCTATAGAAATAAAATTTTGACAAAATTTTCTATAGAAATAAAATTTTGACAAAATTTTCTATAGAAATAAAATTTTGACAAAATTTTCTATAGAAATAAAATTTTGACAAAATTTTCAATAGAAATAAAATTTTGACAAAATTTTCTATAGAAATAAAATTTTGACAAAATTTTCTATAGAAATAAAATTTTGACAAAATTTTCTATAGAAATAAAATTTTGACAAAATTTTCTATAGAAATAAAATTTTGACAAAATTTTCTATAGAAATAAAATTTTGACAAAATTTTCTATAGAAATAAAATTTTGACAAAATTTTCTATAGAAATAAAATTTTGACAAAATTTTCTATAGAAATAAAATTTTGACAAAATTTTCTATAGAAATAAAATTTTGACAAAATTTTCTATAGAAATAAAATTTTGACAAAATTTTCTAAAGAAATAAAATTTTGACAAAATTTTCTATAGAAATAAAATTTTGACAAAATTTTCTATAGAAATAAAATTTTGACAAAATTTTCTATAGAAATAAAATTTTGACAAAATTTTCTATAGAAATAAAATTTTGAAAAAATTTTCTATAGAAATAAAATTTTGACAAAATTTCCTTTAGAAATAAAATTTTGACAAAATTTCCTTTAGAAATAAAATTTTGGCAAAAATTTCTATAGAAATAAAATTTTGACAAAATTTTATTTCTATAGAAATTTTTGCCAAAATTTTATTTCTAAAGGAAATTTTGTCAAAATTTTATTTCTAAAGGAAATTTTGTCAAAATTTTATTTCTATAGAAAATTTTTTCAAAATTTTATTTCTATAGAAAATTTTGTCAAAATTTTATTTCTATAGAAAATTTTGTCAAAATTTTATTTCTATAGAAAATTTTGTCAAAATTTTATTTCTATAGAAAATTTTGTCAAAATTTTATTTCTTTAGAAAATTTTGTCAAAATTTTATTTCTATAGAAAATTTTGTCAAAATTTTATTTCTATAGAAAATTTTGTCAAAATTTTATTTCTATAGAAAATTTTGTCAAAATTTTATTTCTATAGAAAATTTTGTCAAAATTTTATTTCTATAGAAAATTTTGTCAAAATTTTATTTCTATAGAAAATTTTGTCAAAATTTTATTTCTATAGAAAATTTTGTCAAAATTTTATTTCTATAGAAAATTTTGTCAAAATTTTATTTCTATAGAAAATTTTGTCAAAATTTTATTTCTATTGAAAATTTTGTCAAAATTTTATTTCTATAGAAAATTTTGTCAAAATTTTATTTCTATAGAAAATTTTGTCAAAATTTTATTTCTATAGAAAATTTTGTCAAAATTCTATTTCTATAGAAAATTTTGTCAAAATTCTATTTCTATAGAAAATTTTTGTCAAAATTCTATTTCTATAGAAAATTTTGTCAAAATTCTATTTCTATAGAAAATTTTGTCAAAATTCTATTTCTATAGAAAAATTTGTCAAAATTCTATTTCTATAGAAAATTTTGTCAAAATTTTATTTCTATAGAAAATTTTGTCAAAATTTTATTTCTATAGAAAATTTTGTCAAAATTTTATTTGTATAGAAAATTTCGTTCAATGCTTTCTATTTTAAGAATAGCACAGAAAGGAACTTTCAAAAGTAAGGCGATTTCAGTTTTCAGGCCTTGTCCTCGATTCCCAACTGCCCTTGAATAGAAATGAGGAGGAAAGAACCCACTGGGCCTTCTACTCCTGCAGGAGAATGCTCGGTGTGGAGTTAACCCAATGATGATTTAAAGGATGTACGCGGTCATTGTGAGAGCAGTGCTAATATGGTAGAGCTTTTAAATAGGAAGAATCGGGGCAGGTAGGTCGAAAAAGTGCAACGAAATCAGGCGATCTTTTACATCAATACCGCAAGCGGGCTTGAGGTAACACTGTAAGTACAACCTATTGAGGTCTATATTCATTACTATGCCACCAAGGTTTAGCTTAGGCATAAGGAGGTCGGCATGATCCATACACCTCTGTCCTATTCTGGGTATTATGGATGCTTAGAGTAGACAGAGGAAGATCTCAGACTACCAGTGTCAGATTAACTGAATCAGAGAGGATGAGAAAGTGTAAAAACTGGCCCGTGTAAAATTCACGTTAGAATTGAGTTCCACAACGCAGGCGGGTTTATAGGCCATATTCTACTGAGATGCATATTAGAGTAGTAGAGCTCCTGTAGGTGAGCAAGCTCCTGTAGGTGAGCAAGCCCGTTTTGGACCAAAGGAGAAATAGAGATATTGAGCTGAAATTTTGCACAGATTCTTTTTTTTGTCGATAAGCAGCTTAAGTTCGAAGATGGGATATATCGGACTATATCTTGGTATAGCCTCCATATAGACCGATCCGCCGATTTAGGGTCTTAGGCCCATAAAAGCCACATTTATTATCCGATTTTGCTGACATTTGGGACAGTGAGTTGTGTTAGGCCCTTCGACATCCTCCTTCAATTTGGTCCATATCGGTCCAGATTTGGATATCGCTGCCATATAGACCGATATCTCCATTTAAGGTTTTGGGCCCATTAATGGCGCATTTATTGTCCGGTGTCGTCAAAATTTGGCACAGTAAGTTAAGTTGGACGCCTCGACATCTTCCTAGAATATGGCACAGATAGGTCCAGATTAGGATATAGCTGCCATATAGACCGATCACTCGATTTAAGGTCTTGCACCCATAAAAGGCGCATTTAATGTCCGATTTTGCCAAAATTTGGGACAGTGAGTTGTGTTAGGCCCTTTGACATCCTCCTTCATTTTGGCTCAGATCGGTCCTGATTTGGATACAGCTGCCATATAGACCGATATCTCCATATAAGGTTTTGGGTCCATTAAAGGCCCGTTTATTGTCCGGTGTCGCCAAAATTTTGGGACAGTGAGTTAAGTTAGGCCCTCGAAATTCTTCTGGAATATGACACAGATAGGTCCAGATTTGGATATAGCTGTCATATAGACCGATCTCGCGATTTAAGGTCTTGGGCCCATAAAAGGCGCATTTATTGTCCAATTTTGCTAAAACTTGAGACAGTGTATTGTGTTAGGCTCTTCGACATCCTCCTTCAATTTGGTCCAGATCGGTCCAGATTTGGATATAGCTGCCATATAGACCGATCTCTCGATTTGGTCATGGGCCCATAGAAGGCGCATTTATTGTCCAATTTTGCCAAAACTTGGCCCTTCGACATCCGTGTGCAATATGGTTCAGATCGGTTCAGATTTAGATATAGCTGCCATATAGATCGATATCTCGATTTAAAGTCTTGACAAAATAAAAGGCCAACACTATAATCCCATTTTGTGAAATTTGACACAGTGACATATGTCAGGTTTTTCGACATCCCTGTCGTATATGGTTCAGATCGGTCTACCAAAAAGACCAAAATTTTGTCTACACACTGTGACTTATATTAGGCTTTTCGAAAACCGTGTCATATATGGTTCAGATCTGTCTATATCTGGATATAGGTACCAAAAAGACCAATATATTTGTTGACCAATGCCTTGTACTTATTAGACCTCTCAATATCCATATCGAATTTGATCCAAATCGGACCATATTTCGATAAAGCTGTTATGGGGACATAATTTATGCATTTTTCAACGGATCATGACGAAATGTGGTTTACAACGCCTTTTTATTTGTTTTTTATGTACACGCCGGGGTTTGAATGCAGGCGTTCGACGTCATAGGCGGACATGCTAACCTCATTGCCAAGGTGGCCTCCTTGGGTGTTCGGACATGACAAAATTTCAAGAAATGAGGAAGGCTCGTCCACTGTCATCGAACCGATCTTGCATATATGCCATTTGTCGAATTTTTCATGGATTTTATTTGTGTTAAGTTTTGAGATTAAAGTTTAACAACAATTTTGTCAAGTCTTGGCTACTGTTTAGCTTTTAACAGCATTCTGTTTGGTTCAAAAGAAAGATATGTGTCTTTCATCTTGTAAGTGTTAGTTTTGACAAACTTTTCTCACTTTTATGTACTTTTAGCTGAATTCGTAATTTAGGTAATTATAATTTAGATTTAAGATTCTCTTTTTTACTTTTCAAGCCTTTACATTTTAATTTAATTACTTTTTCTGTGCAAGAACTTATGAAGGAATCCCTCCTTCATTTTTTATGCATAAGTTTATATATGTCATGCATTTGGTAGTGATTGCCTTGAAACTTTTTACCAACCTAAAATGACAACGTGTGGTATATAAGTGTATGTACTTATTATTATATTGTTTTATCATGCATAGTTGTAGTTTTTGGGAAAACTTGTCTTAATTTTCATATTAAATCTGTTAAATTAATGACGTTGCAAACCGCAAACAGTGGTTATGGAAAAAAGTTATTTAAACAAAAGAATGAGGGAGACAATTAAAAATTGGGGTGCGACTTTGAAAACAAAAATGGTTTTTAAAACCAAAATAGATTCTTTAAATGCAGATGGTTTCAAGGTTCAACTTAGACATGAAAATGTTTTTTGTTTGTTTCATAACATATCAATTATTTTGTGTTGTATGGAAACATTTTCTTTGTTATTTTTAGACCCACTGTGTCCTGTCATATCTGTCTCCTACACTATCTTCGCAAACAACCCAGGTGGCAATAGGGAATCTACTATAAACAAGCCGCGGAAGCACGCAATTGAGCTGCCATGTGTAACGTAAGTGTAAATAGGAGCGCATACATGTTTAAAACTTTATGCTTCACTATCTGATGTTGTTCATCTGGAAACATTAACGCTGTGCTGAAAAGCATTTTAAATAATAAAACCCTTCAGAATGTTGCCAAAAAGAACGAGCGCACAGCGAAGACATGGCATTAAAGGAAGACTTGCAGGCATTCAACATTCACCTGTGTATGAGATCCTAGAGAAACCGCCTTTCATTCAACATATGCTTGGAGGAGCAACAGAACCAAAGAGTTGCCATTGAGCAAAAAAAAAAAAACAAAAAGGTCCACATTTTGACAAAAATTCAACAAATTTGAAAAACATGAAGAGGACATTGCTTATTCGAAAGAGGAAGTGAATTTATACTCAACACAGCTGGTGACTTTAATAGCAATATATTGTCTGAATCTCATTTTTCCAGTTCGATGGAGCTGTTGGGCTTAGTACCAACTAACACTTCTGTGCCCACCCATTTTACGAGTCATTCATCCAGCATTCTGGATATATTTTTTGTTAACAATGTTGCAAATGTTTTGTTTTATGACCAACTTGCTGCACCTGGTTTTTCTAAACATGACCTACTGTTTCTAACATATAACTACGTCATGACCTATCAAGACAACAGAATTACCTACCGCGATTTTAAGAAAATAAACTACAATTTACTGAATCACCTTACTGATGAAGTACCGTGGGACTCAATTTATCATTTTGACTCTGTGGATGAACAAATATCATTTGTTCAAAATCATATCTGTTCAATATACAATCGATGTGTTCCAGAGAAAACAATAACAATTAAATATTCACAACCACCTTGGTTTAACCAGCGAATAAAAACTTTGATTGATGAAAGAAACTTTTCATATAGACGTTGGAAACGTTTTAGAACCTTACAACTACATGAACATTTTAAAAATGCTAGAAGAGCTGTTGGAAAGTGTATAACTGAGGCAAAGACATTGTATTTTCATAATAAATTTCAGAATGCTGTTAATAGTCGCTCTAAATGGAATGAGATACGAAAAATTGGCGTTGGAGAAAAACGCAATACTCAGCTGGAACCCAACATGAACATAAATGAACTAAATGAGAATTTTGTTTCAATAAACACTGTCTATCCTACTGAAAATATATATGAAAATATGTGCATGGTAGCTGTTGAAAATCCTTTTTCCTTTCGCTGTGTAAATGAAACTGAGGTTCTACACAGCATTCTGTCCATTAAATCTAATGCGATCGGAACTGATGAAATAAATCCACGATTTATTAAAATAATTGTGCCAAAGATTCTGCCATATTTAACATATATATTTAACACTGTTCTAACTAAATCCACTTTTCCGCTTGATTGGAAACATGCAAAAATTGTACCTATTCGCAAATCAAAAAATGAGTACCGTCCCATCGCCATTTTACCATACCTGTCTAAAGCACTGGAACGCATAATGGCTAACCAAATTGAGCATTTTCTGAAATCTGAAAATTTGTTATCTAACTGGCAATCTGGATTTAGAAAGAAAAGAAGTTGTACCACTGTTCTGATTGATGTAATTGAAAACCTTCGTCAAAGTATGGATAACGGAATGATATCCTTTCTCCTTCTTTTGGATCACAGTAAGGCCTTTGACACTGTAAACCATAATATTCTTGTCCTAAAACTTATGAAATTATTTAATTTCTCCGAGACGTCTTGCAAGCTGATATCATCATATTTGACGCAAAGATCGCAGTCTGTTTTTTATAACAATAGTTGGTCTAACTCTCTGAATGTCCTTAAAGGAGTACCTCAAGGTTCTATCCTTGGCCCTCTTTTATTTTCCATGTATATAAATGATCTGCCTGATGTGCCTGCAACATCTAAAATCCAAATGTATGCTGACGATGTCCAACTTTACACATACTGCAAACTGAAAGATATCCAAACCTGTGTGTCTAACATAAATATTGATTTAGACTTAATACATTGTTGGGCTGTTAATAATGCATTATGTTTAAATCCATCCAAAACCAAACTGATTCTGATAAGTAAAAGAAATGTGACAATAACTGATGATCTCGTTGTGAAAATTGGTAACTCTGTAGTGAATCTTGTACAAGTAGCCACAAATTTAGGATTGACTTTTAATTCAACCCTAACGTGGACAAATCACATTAATGCAACAGTTGGCAAAGTACGTGGGATGCTGCGAAATTTATGGACTGTTCGCTTGTCAACTCCTTTTCACATCCGAATGTTACTTGCAAAAAGTTATTTAATTCCCACACTGTTATATGGATGCGAGATATTTGCGAATTGTGATGCAGACACCAGTAGAAAGCTTAATGTTGCTTACAATGATATTGCAAGATATGTGTTTAACAAAAGTCGACAAGCTCGTATATCACAATTTACATACCAAATATTTAACTTAACCTTTTCAAACTTACTGAATGTCAGATGTCTACTTCTTCTGCACAAGGTAATCTACACAAAAGAACCTGAATACCTACACAAACATCTGAAATTCGCCAGATCCAACCGTGGCCTAAAACTCATTCAACCACGATTTGCCACACAAACCTCTGAACGACAGTACATTGTACATAGTACGCGTCTCTGGAACAACCTACCTCCCAACATACAGAGCATAAGCAATGCAACTTCATTCAAAAATGAGCTATTTAAATTTTTTAAATGAACTACGAATTATTTTTCTTTAAATGTCCTTAATATTTACTACTATAATTTAAAATGTTAAGATTAGTTAATATCCTTTTAAAAAGAATAATCATTATTTTATATACTCTATTGCGAATCAGCACATTAACATATAAGATATAATCTTGTTGTGCTGGTGTTACACTCAATAAACAAACAAACAAACAAACATATAGCACTGCAACATACAAACACATGCAATGGAAAAATAATAGGTAGTAGATATGGTATCGGGATGGTTAGTGTCGTGGTTATATAATTAAGGCGTTTTGCAACCCTACCGTACTGGTTGTAATTGCCCTTATGGCCATTTTACTATCCGTAAAGATTTTCATACTCGACGTCTTCGAGTTAATACCACACCACCTCACGCATTCCGTAATCGCCCGGATCTCCGCCTGCGGACCGTATTATGGTCAGCCAGTCTAAAACAGATCTTAGTCTCTGGGTTCTTAATGTAGACCCCCAGGCCCACTTTGTCCTCTAGCTTTCATCCATGCGTGTAATATGATCTTCATGATGGCAATAATAGGGTTCCGTCAATCCAAGATTATGCCGTTGGCAGCAGTGCTTCGCACTCGACCTCAGGTGTCGTCTCAGGTATCCCATCGGAAACCTCGTCCATTCCTTTCAGGTTTCTAATCGTCGCCTCGATTATACCGCGATGGTATGAGCTGCTCCTATTCTCAATCCATTCTCACATAGCCTTAAGTCTCACAGCCGCAGTTGCTGCCTCACACTTAATCTGTATGTCTATGAGTCGGATATCTAGAATAGTCTCCAGTGTCCCAGTGGGCGCTGACACATGTTCATGTCTTGTTCCACAAGACATGTTCTCTGAACCTGTTGTATTATCCTTACGTTGCACTTTTTCTCCATCGCAGCCCACCAAACTACTGAGGGCAACTTAGTATTGATCTTATCGCGCTTCTGTAGAGCCAGTTGGCTCTACTCGCTCCGTCGCTCCGTCGAGCATACGGCCCGTCTACATAGTGCCCAACATCTGTGTGCATTCTCGGTACGCTCCTGAATGTGACACTTCCGTTTCAGTTTCCTGTCCAAGATCACTCCTAAGTATTTGGCCTTGTCAGATATCAAAATGTCTCTATTGAGGAAAAGTGGTAAAAGTTGGCAAAAATTTCTATAGAAATAAAATTTTGACAAAATTTTCTATAGAAATAAAATTTTAACAAAATTTTCTATAGAAATAAAATTTTAACAAAATTTTCTATAGAAATAAAATTTTGACAAAATTTTCTATAGAAATAGAATATTGACAAAATTTTCTATAGAAATGGAATTTTGACAAAATTTTCTATAGAAATAGAATTTTGACAAAATTTTCTATAGAAATAGAATTTTGACAAAATTTTCTATAGAAATAGAATTTTGACAAAATTTTCTATAGAAATAGAATTTTGACAAAATTTTCTATAGAAATAGAATTTTGACAAAATTTTCTAAGAATTAAAAGTTTGACAAAATTTTCTTCTATAGAAAATTCTTAAGAAATAAAATTTTGTCAAAATATTCTTATATAGAAAATTTGTATTTCTCTAGAAAAATTTATATCATTTTACTTTATTTCGGTTTCAATTTCGTTTTTGGCATTGAAAAATATTTTAGCTTTATAATTGCCATAACTCAACGCACCAAGTGTTCTCTTGACTCCACATTTAGCCTCCTACAATGGGTTGACTCTTGCATAGGTACCCTCATCATCTCGTTGGGGTCTTCTTATCTTTTTTCTAATCTGCTTCTTACTTATTTATTAGATATTCTGCACCCACTTGCTGAGGCTGTTCATACCTGTTTTCTTTCATGGGAACCTAGTTTTTGCCTCGAAATATTACAATCGCGATAATAAAAATAAAAAAGAATATTTAAGGAGACGTTTGCTCTACGTACTACTACACTGCCTGCCTTCCTTTTCTTAGTCAATTTCGTGCTAAATTTTATAACAACTTCTATTATATTTTAGATTTCCTTTTTTTTGGGGGGGGAGGGGATTTTACCTTCTTGTGAATAATGGCCTCACTTATTTCCGCCTCCTTTTACTGTTTACACTTTGGCTTTGAATTAAAGACCCTTAACCGTTGTTCTGCCCCAAAGCATATGTGTTGAGTAAGGCCAGATCTTGAGTAAGGGTATGGCTAAGGGTTTGTAAATTTGGGGAGGGAGTGAGTTTTTCGCAGATGAATAAAAATACTAATAATAATAATATGAAGGCGTTTTAAATTATACAGCATATGCTGCCAACATTTGTGTGGAAAGAATCCCTTTTCTTTTTGGTTGATCCTGGTTGGATGGATGGCTGGTTGGATGACTGGCTTACACACAGTGAAGAAGTGTGGGTATGTGTCTCGCTAACCAGAGAACCAATATTTATAACAGACTTGTTAAGCATTAAATATGAAAAATGTTTCCCGTCTATTTCATTGCTGTTATCAATTTATTATTCCACCTGGAGGCCACAGTCAAAGGCACACACACACACACACACACACTGAGTGTGTGGCTATAAATTGGAATTTGCTTGACAACATATTGTGGAGAGGTCCATTAAAAGGTAGTGATTTTTCTTTTTTTTCTGTTTTTTAGCAAGAAGAGTGTTGAAAAGCAGTAACATATGATATGCCAATATTATGAGCTCTTTTTTCCATCAATGATGTGGGTCAAATGTGATTTTTATTTCGCTGCTTTAAGAATGAAAATTTAAAGCTTCTAAAATTTATGCATGCTTATTGGAAATAATCCTTTGCTAATAAATAGCCCCATCACTTTCTACTTTGTTTATGTGGTTGAAAAGTTTTCCCTTTAACCTCGAGATGAGTTTCCGCTATTTAATTTGACTTTCGCCTCAAAACACAACCCCTTTAACCCATTTAAGATTTATGCGGATTTGCGGTCATTGTCAATAATCAACTTCCCAACTTACCATTTCATTTTCATACAAAACTTTTCTTTTGGCAAACTTTTCTTCTTCTTCGGCCAATATTTAAAAGTTTTCAAAGACATTTCCTGATTTTGAAACAATTAGCAATTTAAATTTTGTTCTCGCACTCAACCAACTAGACAAAGAAAAGGAAGATTTTCTTTGTCAACAACAGCCCAGGCTTTTAATTTATATTTGGAAATAAGTAAAAGAAACAGGAACTTTGGACGCTTGCAACTAAATGTTCTTCGAACCCTTAGTTGAAAAGGATAATAGTTAAGAGACATTTAATTAATTCTCTCATTTCCTTAATCAGTGTTTCCTTTAACCTTTTGTAGGCAATATGACTGGGTAATGTTTAAATTTATTTGGGCTTTATACGCGGAACCCATTAAAATTCTGCAGCACTGAAGAAATGGAATTTTGTTTACATTGTCTATAAAGGGTGGATGATATACTTAACTGTTTCCCAAATTTAAACTATTTAAAATAATTTGTTTGCATATCAGGGAGCTTCAACTTAATCTATTTCTTACACGCAAGAATATTTTTCTAACTTAGCCTGTAGCGAAAATGTAGGGAAAATTTCATTTTCGCTGGACGGTAAGTAAGCTTGTAGAGCTTGTTGCTAATTCTGATGTACATTATATCCACTTGCAGTGGGTATATGACACAAAACTCTTGCTGATGAAGGTCTTGACGGACCCGAAGCTAGGACAATCTTTTAATAAAATCACACATTTGCCTAACTTTTTTAAGTTTATTTGCTATGTTGTTCTTTGGATAAAAGCATAACTTAATGGTCTATAGTTGAACAAATTCCAGCTATTCCAGTTTTTGCAAGTAGTGTGAAAGGGAAACACAAAAAAATATATTTTTATTGAGAATTTTATCAACATTTACAACATTTATTTCTATAGAAAATTTTTTATTTCTATAGAAAATTATGTCAAAATTCTATTTCTATAGAAAATTTTGTCAAGATTTTATTTCTATAGAAAATTTGGTCAAAATTTTATTTCTATAGAAAATTTTATCAAAATTTTATTTCTATAAAAAATTTTGTCAAAATTTAATTTCTATAGAAAATTTTATCAAAATTTTATTTGTATGGAAAATTTTGTCAAAATTTTATTTCTATAGAAAATTTTATTTTATAGAAAATTTGGTCAAAAAGTTTTTTTCTATAAAAAATTTTGTCAAAATTTTATTTCTATAGAAAATTTTTTATTTCTATAGAAAATTATGTCAAAATTCTATTTCTATAGAAAATTTTGTCAAAATTCTATTTCCATAGAAAATTTTGTCAAAATTTTATTTCTATAGAAAATTTGGTCAAAATGTTATTTCTATAAAAAATTTTGTCAAAATCTATAGAAAATTTTTTAAAATTTTTTTCTATGGAAAATTTTGTCAAAATTTCATTTCTATAGAAAGTTTAAAGGAATTGAAGAAAAAAGGTTCCCATCTATCAGACAATGTGAACCAGTTATTACACCATAGGCAGGTAGATCCGTCTTTAGTTCCTCGTGTATCGCAACCGTCCATCTGACCGGCCCACAGATTTATGGTGGTCGATCACAAGGCTTTTGGCCTCAAAATTTAAGTCAGATATTGAGGACATATCTGACTTACCTATCATTCGATACTCTTGTGGTCCTACATAGGCTATTTATTTATTTGGTATGTTTATATACCAACCACCGTAGGATAGGGGGTATATTCATTTAGTCATTCCGTTTGCAACACATCGAAATATCAATTTCCGATCCCATAAAGCATATATATTTCGGATCGTCGTAAAATTCTAAGACCATTTAACGATGTCCGTGTGTCTGTCTATCTGTCCGTCTATTCGTCTGTGGTAATCACTGTAGAGCCTTCAAAAATTGAGATATTGAGCTGAATTTGGCAAAGATACGTTTTTTTGATGCACGCTAGTTAAGTGAACTGGCCAAATCGGACCATATTGGGATATAGCTGTTATATTGACCGATAAACGGTCTAATGCCCATAAAAACGTAACTTTTATCCGATTTTGCTGAAATTTGCAACAGTGAGTAGTTTAAGGCTTCCCGACAACTGACCTAAATATGGTTCAGATCGGACTATATTTAGATGAAATCCTTACATTCCGCCTCACCCCTTGACCTCAAGTTCTTTTTATTGAAAGCCATAAGCGCCGCCATGTGGCCCATAGGCACAAATTTTGAAATTCCAGGGTTGTAGATATTCTCAACTTTTCGATTGCTGTTTTCGTTAAAACACAAGCTTCGGTACACTCGTAGGACAGTATCTATGATATACCCATATCAAGTACATCGCAATAGAACCCCAATCCCTTTCCCACCATCAGGGGAGGCAAAGATCTTGAGCGCGGTATTCGTCGAATCCTAAACATTCCATCTCAAATGGTCTCGGTGCCAGTTTTTCTGAAACCAAAATAAAACTGTGGCCATCCAAAGGTCTTCTTGAAGTTCGCCGCAGCTTAGGTACAACAATGGTGTCAAAGTTCGATAGTTTGGTCTTCTGTATTCAGAACTTTAACACCTTTGTTGTACTTTGGTAGAGGCCTTAACGGGCCCGTGGTTCTTAAGCAGACTAGTCCTTGGACCTTTTCGAATCCCCATCATGGCTGCATATAGTGCTACCATTGTTTAGATCCATTAGGACTTCTTTTATGATGAGATTCTAGGAACTTGAAAGTACATACTCTTGAGGCGCCCTCCTTTTCACCCTCCTTCTGACCATACCATATCCCAAGCTTACATTGATAATAATGCAACTTATCATAGTATTCATCCATTGGGAGATATTTAGGTGGTTACATTTAAAATTCGAGGCCACTGTGGTGCAGAAGTTAGCATGTCCGCCTTTGACGCCGAACGCCTGGATTCAAATCCCGGCGTGAACATCAGAAAATAATTTTCATCGGTGGTTATCCCCTTACTTATAATGCTGGTTACATTTGTGAGTTATCCTGCCGTGTTAAAACTTCTTTAGTTATTGGTGTCGCTATGCGGTACGCCGTTCGGACTCGGCATTAAAAAGGAGGCCCCTTATCATTGAGTTTAAACTTTAATCGGACTACACTCATTGATATGAGATAAATTCCTTAGTGCAATGTTCATGGGAAATTTAGTTTAGTGGTAAATTTTTAAATAGCAAGTAATTAGTGTTGTCTTACCCCAATTGGTTACCTTTCAACGGCAATGACATTTACTGCAACTAATTAAAGTTAATTGCTTGTTGGTTAAAAATCAAAGCTTAAAGATTTTTGAATAGTTATTAATAATGGTCTTTTGTTTGTTTGACTTGCCAATCAGCGTAATACTTAAAATTCACAAAAGCAACATTGCAAAGGAGATGTCTTTTACAACCACAAAACAGCAAAGAAAAATCGATGGAAGAGGTCGTTTGCTAATTGCAAACTCTTAAAAAGACATTCTCATTCAACGAGTAGTCTCAGCCTTCGTCATGCTACTTTTTAGTGATTCACGCCCTCTCTCTCTCTCTCCATCCCTGCGACCAATTTTCTATGTCTTACCCCAAAGGTATTAAAAACAAATCCCACCATCGCATTGGTATATCCATGATCCACTTCAGTTTACTGCCATCATTACTAGCACGGCTCCTTTCATCGTTGCGGCCCTTTTAGCCAGTTGATGCCGCTGCCAAACGCACCATGACGCTTTGATGGCGAACAGGATAATAATCGCTTTAAATTAATATAATTTTCAGCTCACAAAAGTTACATGCAGTCAGTCAGCCAGCCAGTACTAGAAACCCACAGGCTTTAGTTGGGGAAAACTTTTTCACTTTCAAATCACCCAAATGATGGCAAACTGAGAGAGGGGCTTTTGGCAAAGAACAAACTAATTCAGAAACGAATGAATGAACAATTAACACTGTAAACGAGAATGAAATACCCCCGCACACAGTAGTGTTTGCATTGCAGGTTGTTTTCCTGTGCTATGGGGTGAGGTATGCACAGTGTTTTGAGACCCGACAAAGGCCTGAAGCAAGATAAACATATTTTGACAAGATTTTTAATAAAAATCTTTTGTTAACACGATTTTTTATGAAATTCCAAATTTTTGGAGAATATTTTTTAAAAAATAAACAATTTCATAAATTTTTTTAATGAAAATAAAGTTTAGGCAAAATAAAATTGTGAGGAATTTAGGTTAGGTTGGTTGGAAAAGATGGTGCGGATATTATTGGGTTGCCCAAAAAGTAATTGCGGATTTTTTAAAAGAAGGTAAATGCATATTTAATAAAACTTGGAATGAACTTTAATCAACTATACTTTTTTTACACTTTTTTTCTAAAGCATGCTAAAAGTAACAGCTGATAACTGACAGAAGAAAGAATGCAATTACAGAGTCACAAACTGTGAAAAAATTTGTCAACGCCGACTATATAAAAAATCCGCAATTACTTTTTGGGCAACCCATAATTCGCCTCGTGAACAAACACTTAAGCCAGTTATCGGCTTATTGTGAGCTCTAAATATAAAAAAGGAAATTTTCTAGCGAATTTTGTTTTTCGGTAAGATTCTTTTTTGTGGCCATATTTTTTTTTTTTTTTTTGCAAGATTTTCTATGAAATTCCTTTTTTGGCAAGATATGTATATCTCGGGAATGGAGGCGTCCACTTAAGCAAAATTTGTCTTCACCCTTATGGTAGGCCTAAAAATATCCAAAGACCATAAAATCTCCCCAAAGTTTTAAACCGGCATATTAAACCGACATCTATCATGAGGGAGTTGGAAATTCTAGCCATCAACACAACCGTAAGGAAGTTTATAAATAACTTACTTACTAAAAGATGCATTACGGCAGGCTTGGGATCTAAACGTTTAAAAAGATGGGTCAGCAGAGGAACTCCCTAAGAGGATGTACTGTATCATCTATGGGCTATTGCGCTCTTAGAGATATACTCCAGGAAACTCTACTTGCGACACCGAAGTTGGCCACTGAAAGTGGTCTAAGCGTAAATTTGTCTAAAACAGAAGTAGTTCTTTTCAGCTGGAGATAGAAGTAACCCACAGTGGCTCCAGTCTCCTTGGTAAGAGAGAATGTTTCATTAACTGAAATCTCAAAATACCTGCGTGTTTTGTTGTATAGAAATTGGAACTGAAAAACAAACATTTTGGAAGGGGCAAAAAAGGGAACTCTTGTCCTGTGTACCTGCAAGAGAGCCTAATTTGCGTGTACCACCGTTTTTACCTTCAAATGAATTCTTTGCTTGAGCTTCTTCATCCATTCAGACAACATTCCCTAGCCAACGAAGCCGTTATATTTTGATACGCGTAACTGTGCAGTTCATACTGCTCGTGGTTCATACGACGCCTATATTCTCCATTAACGCAAATTAGTCCACATATTTTGCCATTGGCAAAAGTTGGGGGCCTAAACCGTGTGTCATGCATTGGGTGTAAACTGTAGTTGTCAGACCGATAACGCTATATAGCGTTGTGGTCTGATGGACGGCGCTTCAAAAGTCTACTGTACAATACTCAGCCGGATCGAAAGGATGGCTTGTTTGTGCATCACGCACTGGAGGACATTGCTGCGACCATTGATCATGCGGCGCCTACGGACAGTGAGTTATCCTTGATACAATGACCGATATACCAAGTAGCGTGGATTACACATTTCCTTTCCGCTTTTTGATAGAAATTATTGTACTACTATTGGGTTGCCCAAAAAGTAGTTGCGGATATTTTAAAAGAAAGTAATAAAACTTAGAAAGAACTTTAATCAAATATACTTTTTACACTTTTTTTCTAAAACAAGCTTAAAGTAACAGCTGATAACTGACAGAAGAAAGAATGTAATTACAGAGTCACAAGCTGTAAAAAAATTTGTCAACGCCGACTATATGAAAAATCCGCAATTTCTTTTTGAGCAACCCAATATATCTGATTGGACCGATTCGAACTCCGATCACGGGCAGCCATTAAGTCTCTAAGGAACATATTTCTGAATTCAAAACCTTCCTCAACTGTCGCGGTTCTCTCAACGAAATGGCTTAATAGTTCAAAATTTTGGGTGCCGGGCCATAGAAATATCCCAGGGAATTGTAAAACAGACGAGTTTACGAGACTAGAAACTAGAATCTGTGGGTATGCTTCTAGCGACATGTGAGCTAGGTCTTCAGAATCAGGCCCGAAGGTCAACGAATGATAGATGGTCACAAAGTGGGGGTTGTGAGCAATCTTAGCTTGAAGAGGTCTACCTCTTCTGTATGAGTGAAGGTTGCAAGGAGGCCACCGTAGCGCAGAGGGTAGCATGTTCACCTATGACGCTGAACACCTGGACTCAAATCCTGGCGAGAATATTAGAAAAAAACTTTCATCGCAACATAGTTTAGGTACTTCCAAAGACGGTGTTCGAAATCTGCTATTAGAAACCAGGCCCCTTATTATTGAGTTTAAACTTGAATCTGCACTCATTGATATGTGAAAAGTTTGCCCCTGTTCCTTAATGGAATGTTCCTGGGCATATTTGCATTTGTGAGGAACACTGGGAAAGGAAATTATACAACAACTACTGTATTTGTCTCATTTCTTGTTTTTCAAATAGCAGATATAAATATTGGCAAGTTGTTGCGTTTTTTTAAGCGATCTGTATGGTACAACGGCAGGAACTAGAAGGCTGTTCCTGTGGTATCACAACGGACGAAACCTCCTAAGTGAGTCCGATTGCAGACTGCCACATATATACCTAACCTAACCTAAGGTCTATGAGACTTGAGTATGAATCAGATATCCAAATTTTGGAAAATTGTCTGGGGGTCGTGCACCCAAAAAAATATTTAAAGTATACAGAAAAAAATAAAAATCGGTTTCAAAGAAGATATTAATTGATTGAAACTGCTTCAATTACTTAGGTAATATCAATCACCGTTTTTGTAGAAGCAATTGAAAATATTTTCAATTGAAAACTTCCAAGTTCAACTAAAAAAATTATTGTAATTTTTTAAAGTTTCAATTAATTTTTAAACTAATGTTTTAATCGATCCAATTAAAAAAATAATTGAAAATTTCAATTAATTTTTTAATTGATCCAACTAAAAAAATTATTGAAATTGTGACACATTTTTTTAAATCCGCTTCGTAGAATCAATTAATTTTTTAATTGATCCAGCAAAAAAAAAAATATTGAAATTGTGACACATTTGTTTAAAATCCGTTACATATAACAGACTGCCATAGGATTGCTATAAATTTACCAAAATATGGGACGTATGAACCTTTGAAATCTCCTTCCAGTTATATTGTAGGCTGCGCGTATTATAAAAGAAGGGTATTAGGTCTAAGACAAACTTTTAAATTCAACATTTGTCAGTTCAATTCAAAAAATTATTTTTTCAATTAATTTTTTAATTGAAAATTTTAGAAAAATTTCAATCACGCTGGTTGAAAATTTTTCAGATTCAATTTGAAAACTAATGGAATCAATATTATTTAATTGAAAATTGCAAACATTTTATTTAATACTGAAGTTAAAAAAAAAATCATATTCAATTAAAAAAAATTACTGAATCAATTAATTTTTTTAACAAAAACGATTTTATTTTCAATTAAATTTTTAATTAAAAATTTTTCAAAAAAAGCAAGCAAGCAAATACAATAAACGGCAACGAGGCTCTGCTTGGCCGCTTTCTTAAAAGTGACCAAATTTAATAGGTAATTGTCTAGGGCTAAGCTTGGCTAGGCCATATCGTAGGAAGCCATCACCATGGATTTTATTAAAATTTTACACAAAACCTAGCTAAAAGACACAAGTGTACTTAACGCACAGAATTTCTGCAAGCCAGCCAAAAATTGAAGCTTCTTCGGGACATAGAAGACTAACCGTAAGTTCGGCTTATATGGGAGCTATATCGGGTTATAGACTGGTTTGGATCATAATTACCCAAGATGTTAGTAGTCATAACAATTCACAAGATCTTAAGATGCGGTATAGTTGTGAGCACCACAGAGCCTGGAATATTGAGGTCCGATCTGTGTGGTGTTCATTGCTGTCATGAGAAGCTTAACTGTGAGCTAACGGGCGTATCCACAGGTTGCGGATAGTGGAATGCACCATACGGAGTAGCTGCAACGGCAGTCTCGGACAATCAGCGGTATCGAGTGCCGGCTCTTGCACCAATACTGAATGCCTATGATGCTCGACATGACAAGGCGAGTTATTGGCGCCTTTAAATAACTAATGGCCATCATGTTGCCACGGCGATCGGTCCTTTGGACCGGAACGAGCTTGCTCACCTACAAGAACTTCCAGGTGATCAAGATATCCAATCGGGAAATCGATTTACAATATTTGGGAACTCTTTTCAGTTAAGAGGCCGATTCGGACCACAGATGTTGGTAGTCACTACATTCAAAATTTTAGTAAAATCGAATAACGGTCCACGAATTCAATTCAAAGGACCACTTTATATGGGAGCTACATCCAAATCTGAACCTGTTATGGCTCATTTACCTTCTATCTTAGCCTTCCAAATCTTAAGTAAATGGGCTTATTGGGAGTAGGTGATGGTACCATTATCGGCTCCCTGTTCATTGGGTTGCATTGAGTCTCCTGTAGCTGCGCTGCCTAATGTTTCAATATTAGAATCTTTATCTATCCCAGTATTCCGAATCTTTAAGTTGGTGATGGGTCCGTCGTCGGGTTCCTGTTTGCTAGGCTGTGTTGGGTCTCTCGCCACTGCACTGCCTGATATTTTACTAAAGGGTGATTTTTTTGAGGTTAGGATTTTCATGCATTAGTATTTGACAGATCACGTGGGATTTCAGACATGGTGTCAAAGAGAAAGATGCTCAGTATGCTTTGACATTTCATTATGAATAGACTTACTAACGAGCAACGCTTGCAAATCATTGAATTTTATTACCAAAATCAGTGTTCAGTTCGAAATTTTGACAAATTTTGTTCAGCGATGAGGCTCATTTCTGGTTGAATGGCTACGTAAATAAGCAAAATTGCCGCATTTGGAGTGAAGAGCAACCAGAAGCCGTTCAAGAACTGCCCATGCATCCCGAAAAATGCACTGTTTGGTGTGGTTTGTACGCTGGTGGAATCATTGGACCGTATTTTTTTCAAAGATGCTGTTGGACGCAACGTTACGGTGAATGAACACATTTCGAACCGAACACTGATTTTGGTAATAAAATTCAATGATTTGCAAGCGTTGCTCGTTAGTAAGTCTATTCATGATGAAATGTCAAAGCATACTGAGCATCTTTCTCTTTGACACCATGTCTGAAATCCCACGTGATCTGTCAAATACTAATGCATGAAAATCCTAACCTCAAAAAAATCACCCTTTATTAGGATCATTGCTTCTCCTAGTTTTTCCAATATTGAGAGATGCCGTGATTGTCTCGTTGTCGGCCCCCTGTTTGTTGGGCGGTGTTGAGTCACCTGCCACTGCACGGCCTGGTGTCGCAGAATGAAAAATTCTGCCTATCCTAGTCTTCCCAATCTTGAAAAAGACAGCTTTGCTCCCGTAGTGCGCCATGCCTGTAGTCTTAGCCAAACTTGTCACGGAGACTTGATCAATGCCAACCACAAAGAGAGTACCTTCCTCCTTCTCCTCCCTGTAGAAGACCTCCCACTTCTCTGCGACCAAACCTTGTTTTTGATGGCCCAAGAATCTCAACATGCGTTCCGTCGCAAATTTACTGCCCCATCCCTTGATAAAGACCGTAGCCTTTGTGAGCTGGGGGATATCCACCTTTCTCACAAGGGCGAGCTTTGCGCCCTCCCAGGGAGCGTGAATACAAAAACTAAGTTTTGGATTTTTTTTTATAAAAATCAGATCTTAACGATATTTTCCTTAACACTTCAATTTAAAAAAAAATTTACAATATGAAATTTTAATAAAATATTGCATGAAAAATAAGTTGGAAAGAAATATTTTGTTGTTGTATCCCCAAGTACTGTTCTCTCGACCATCATGCTGGTTTTTGCAGTAGGGCCGTGTAATCGACCCAAAGGAAAAACAAACAACAAGTGGTGGCAGTGTAGGCGACTGCAGTCACGGCAAGAGCACCACTCTGTTTCAATAAAAGCAACACAACTCAGTTATCATTTGAAGCCGACACAAACGTTTATTCAGAAAATGTTCAGTTTAGTGTAATTCTCCCACCGCTTTCCACCCTTCCGCTACGCTACTTTGCTATGCTCCTGTGAATACTCTTCTTGGGATTTTCAATAGTTTCTACCACGTCTTGAGGTGGAGGGTACGAAGAAGAAAACAAAATCAAAGGCAAAAGATGGTGGTAGAAAGGGAAGCGGCAAGAAATGAAATGCAGAAACAATGTTTTAATTACAATTTCAAGTGCATGGTGGATAGAGATGTTCATACTCCTTTGGCGCGCTGAAAGGAAGGAAGGATGTCGGTACTTGAGAGTGCACGTAGTATTTTTCCTCCACTTGAACTTTGAACTTCAAATAGTCATAGTGCTGTTCATGGAGTGGAGCTGCGATTGTTGCTATTTTTATGTTCTTATTTTGTGCTGTTACTCGTTTCGAGTTGAGACCACTTTCGAAAGCAGGACAGGAGTCTCATGGAGCTCTCCACTGCAGCCATTGTTTTTCTTTTTCCACCATGATACCAACGCATCTTGGGAAAGTTTGCATTTGTTACTTGTTTTTGTTGCTCTATCCCATTGCTTATACATTGTTTATCCGATGAACATTCTCGGTGGCAAAAAACGTTCGTTTGTTTGTGTGTGATAGCCCGGATTTTATTGAAAAAGTACAACAACAAAATTGGAAAAAAAATAGAAATTATCTTTTGTGTTTGGTACTTAGTTTATTATGCGCTTTGGAGTAAAAGGGGAAATAAATTTCATCATGACAACGACAATGGTTGGAAATATATCGAATAACAAGTGCAGGAAACTATTTTTCTTTCCATTACACTTTTAATAAGATTTCATCAATAAGGAAAGATAAACATGAGAAATAACATTTTGAATTCTGGGAAATCTTGTTTTCTACAAATTGCACGCCACAAAAAATTTATTTAACTACATAACTGGAAGGAGATTGAGAAATTTGTTTGCAGAGGTTGAAAATGGACAAATTTATTTATTTCAATTAGTAGCTTAAATACATTGAAAAAGTGGCAAGCGATAAACAGAGCTAGCCAGAGCTATGAAAAATTAAAATTTTCTTTCTTTGGAAAATCTTGTCGAAATTGTGTTTCTTTAGTAAATTTTTATTAAAAAAAATTTTTCTTTGCTACTTTTTTATGAAAATTTTAAAAAATTCGTCAAAATTGCATTTCTATATAAAATTCTGTAAAAATTTATTTTTAAGATTTTTTCAAATTTTTAGGAAAACAAGTAAAAGCTTGCTAAGTTCGACTTGGGCGAAGAATCGATCCATGGCAGTGGATCAAATTTCTCAAATTCTTTGTCCGATATCTTTTTATAGGCAAACAAAGGATAGTGGATAACAATTGCCGCGCTATTGGAGCCATATCAGGTTATGGACCGATTCAGACCGTACTTGGTTTGGATATTGGAGACCATAGTAGGAGTCATTGTGAAAAATTTTAGCCAAATTGGATAAGAATTGCAACCCATAGGAGCTCAAGAAGTAATATCGGGAAATGAGTTTCTATGAAAGCTATATGAGGTTAAAGACCTATTCAGACCATATTTGACACGAAAGTTGAAGGCCATAGGAGAAGTCGTTGTACCGAACTTCAGCAAAATCGGATAAGAATTTCGCCCTTTAAATGCTCAAGAAGTGTAATCGGAAGATTGATTTATACGGGAGATATATTAGGTTATGAACCGATTTAAATCATATTTGCCATAATAGTTGAAAGTCAAAACAAAAGACTTCATGCACAATTTCAACCAAATTGGATAATAATTGCTCAGTTCAGTTTATACGGCAGCTATATCAAGTTATAAACCGATTGGGACCATAATTAGCACTTTTGTTGGAAGTCAAAACAAAACACCTCAAACAAAATGTCAGCCTAATCGGAAAAGAATTGCGCCCTCTAGAGGCTCATGATCCAAGATCGGGCTATATGGCCCATTTACAATCCCAACTAACTTCACTAATAAGAAGTATTTGTGCAAAGCTTCAAGCGCCCAGCTTTATTCCTTCCTAGTAAGCGTGCGATAGACAAACGGACGGACGGCGATCATGGCTAAATCGACTTAGAATATCAAGGCGATCTAGAATTTATATAATTTGTTGAGCCTCAGATGATATTTTGATGTGTTACAAACGGAATGACGAAATTAGTATACCTACCATCCTATGGTGAATGGTATAAAATTTTGTCAACATTTTATTTCTGTAGAAAATGTTGCAAACATTTTTATATAATCGAATACTAGCTAAACTGGGCTCTCTCCGCTGCGCCTTCTTTTACTTTTTATGGAACAAAATTATTCTTTGAATATTTATTTTCGGCAATTAAAGAACTTTTAGTGGAATACCATAAAAATTATGGTTTAGGGTCATTTAAGTTTGAATGTTAGATGTAATTCATTCTTAAAAAACTTTATTTGAGCGCGATATTACCATGGCGATTTTGTGATTGGGAAGACCCACGGGTGATGGTTGGCTTGTTTTAGGAGGTGGTGTGGACACCCAGTGTCGACTCCCGAAAGTGGGTATGAATGTGGTGTTCTAATCCCAAATACATTTCTTTTAAGCCCCATATTGCCATGATCGGTATATACGTATGTCCGATTTAGGGATGTTTTCGGGGGTAAGGTGGTACCCCAGACACTTACTTTACTTACTTTAATTGGCTACGACAGAGTATTTGTTCCACTAGCCGAACGTAGAATAGCGTTCCAAGCGCCTCGATCTTCTGCGCTCATTCAAAAATCTTTGACACCAAGTTTCGAGATGTCTCCCACAACTTGATCTTTCCATTGAGCTTTTGGTCTTCCCGGTTTGCGTGTACCACCGTGTTTGCCTTCAAAAGACTTCTTTGCTGGAGCTTCTTCATCCATTCTGACAACATGACCTAGCCAACGCAGTCGTTGTATTTTGATGCGTGTAACAATAATATCGTCGTCATACAGCTCGTGGTTCATACGTCGCCTATATTCTCCGTTAAAATGGTCCATATATTTTACGAGCTTCGAGCTCTACCTTCAAATACCATTTATTTAAACACATTATTGCCATTGGTTTAAGGGGAACTATTGGGATGAGGCATCGCCTAAACACTTGGCTCCTAATCTGGTTATCAAATTCGTTTTCTAATCTCAAATACCACATGTTGCCATGGTCGATAATTTTTTACACTTAGGGGGGTGTTTTAGGCGGTGGCCCAAATATATTGTCCCACATTTGGATATCAGATTCGTGGTCTACTCCCAAATACCTTTCATTTGAGCCCCATATTAAGTTAGTCGTAAATAATTGCTGTTTATGGGGTATGTTGAGGAAAGGGTAGATCTCCGAAAAATTGGCCCCGAAAGTGGGTATAAATTTCGTGCTCTACTCCCCAATAACTTTCATTTAAGCCCCACATGGACATGGTCGGTAAATATGTCCGATTTAGGGGTGTTTTGGGGAATGGGATGATCCACCAAATACTTAGCCCTGAAAATATATCAGCATCGTGCTCTACTTTCAAACATCATTTATTTGAACCCCATATTGCCATTTCATTTAAACCCAGTGCTGCAAAAGTCAGCAAATATGTCTGGTTTGGGGTATGGACCTTAAAAGCTATCAATAAGGAGCTCCACTCTCTATAAGATCCAAATTTTGATGGTGAGCAAATACGTCCTATATGGAGGTTGTTATGGGGGTGCGACGTTCCCGAGACAGTTTGTCCCGTATGTTTATATCAGATTCGTTGTCTACTCCCAAATAGCTTTCATTTAAGGCCCATATTTCCATAGTTGACAAACATGTCCAGTTTTGTGGATGGGCCGGCCACCAAGTGACTTGGTCATGAAAATATATTTCAAATTCGTGTTCTACTCTAAAATACCCATTATTTGAGCCCCATATTGCAATGATCAGAAAATACGTCCTATTTATTGGGTGTTATGGGGTTGGGGTGGCACCATGGACACTTTCCCCAATATTGATATCAAATTCAGATTTTACTCTCAAAGACATTTCATTTGAGCCCCATATTTCCATAGTCGGCAAACATCAGATTCGTGTTTTACTCTAAAATACCTTTTATTTCAACCCCATACTGCAATGGTCAGCAAATCTCATTTGAACCCCGTACTGAAAAAATCAGCAAATATGTCTGGTTTGGGGTATGGACCTTAAAAGCTAACAATAAGGACTCTCTTTAAGACCCAAATTTGGGTACTTAGATTCAAATTTTAATACCATATTAGTTTTCTGGTCTCCAATACCTTTCATTTGATACCCTTATTGTGCCCATCGGACCACTTTCGGATATGGGTGGCGTTAGGGAGAGGGTCCGCCTCCACCCGATATCTAAATATTATATAGCCTATGTTTCCTTCCAGACAAACGTACACAATCTACAATATGAAAATTTCAAGAAAATCGGTTCAGCCAAGTATCATATAGTCATAATGGGTCTAAAGACGTTTTTAAGTGTTGGCGTGATCCCCTACACTTCGATCAGATTTTGCATGCCAAATTCGAAATCTATTCCAGAATACCTTTTATTTGAACCCCATATTGAAAAGAACGTCCAATATGTCAGTTTGGGGGAGTTTTGGGGCCATATTACCATATTAGTATTCTACTCTCAAATACCTTTCATTTGATACCTATATTGTCCCGATCAGTACACTTTTGATTTTGGGTTGTGTTTTTGGCATAAGGGGGAGGGTCCGTTCCTCTTCCGATACCGAAAAATTATCGGTCCACTTTAAATTTTGGTTGGTGTTTTTGGGGTAACGGTGGAGGGTCCGCCCACTTCCGTTATCAATAAATTATAAAGCCTATTCCTAATTCCTGACCACATTCGTAATCAACTCCCGAATACTTTTCATTTGAGTCCCATATTGTCAAGATCGTCAAATAAACCTATTTTAAGGGGGTTTGGGGCTAGAGTGGCCCCCAGGTACTTGGAACCAACTTTTATTATGAAATTCGTACTCTACTCTTGAATACCTTTCATTTGAATCCCATATTGTTCCAATTGGTCCACTTTTATTTTTGGGTAGTACTTTTGGGGTAAGGGGGAGGGTCCGCTCCCCTCACGATATCAAAAAATTATATAGCCTATGTTTCCTTCCAGACTAACCTACACAATATGTGAAAATTTCAAGGTAATCGGTTCAGCAGTTTTTGAGTCTATACGGAACAAACAAACAAACCGACAAACAAACACAAATTGAATTTTATGTAAAAGATGTCACTTCCTGGTCATTACAAGCAAGCAGTCACATTTATGCGTTGACAAGGAAAATTTAATAAAATAATTATTTATAATACAAATTGAAATCCTAAAACCACATTTCGTTTGTTTGATTATTTAGTTAATAATCCTATAATAATTTTTTTCTCAAATTAATTCAAATCCCAAAACTCTTCTGTTGACTATATCAAATATTTACAGCAATTTGTTTGATTTTCCTTCATTTAGTTGCACATGGGATTAATTCAAATTTAAATAGTGCCTACACATTATTTGAACACTCCAATTTATTCCACCCAAATATCCTCTCCTTCTTTTGGGCCAGTGCTTCTTGTACGTCCCTGTTCATTTCACTTTTACTCTTTACGCTGACCAAATCAAGGGGCGTAATTAAATTCCTTTGGGAAACATCATGTTAAGCTTCAAGCAAAAACTTGACATCGAAGGATGAGAAGACTAGCTATGGCATATGTCTGGCAAATATCTATAACAGACAGTGTTGCCATTGCAAGAAAAACATGCATGCGGAATTATAAAATTTTTTGGATAAGTTGGCCAATAATCGATTTGCTAATAATCGATTTTCATAGAGAATTTCATCGAGATGGAATTTTGTTAGAAATTCGAAGAAAAATTTGATTTTTTTAGAAAAGATCTTCGATAATTTGATTTCATAAAAAATATTATAGAAATTTTTTCATTAAAAATATTATCAAAACTTGATTTTCGTAAAAATTTATCGAAATTTGGAATTCAGAGAAATTTTCTTTGAATTTAGATTTTCATAGAACATTTCTTCAAATACGGATTTTCATAGAAAATTTCGTCGCAATTTGACTTTCATATATTGATTGTCGAAATTTCATTTGCATAGAAATTTCTACAAAATTTTCGAAACGGCAACACTGCCAACACTCATATCCTTACACTCGAATAACCTCTTATTCAGAAATAGCACACCTATAAAGAATCATACACACACACACACACCCGTATACACATCTGCATTCCCTCAGTAGGATGTGTCCGAGTAATCAAAGCAACCGATGTATGTTGTTAAAGGCATAGGCCACGCTATTGCGTGTCAGTGGTTAAGACCAGCTAGCCATGGCACATAAGTGGGCGTATTAGGGAAATAGGCCGATTGCTAAATGGCTGATGGATGAACAACACAATAGGATTTTTCTAACGCGGCTTTTAATGTTGTTGTTGCTGTTGATTCGGTTGTTTTATTATGGCAATTATTAGCATGGCTGTGATAGTTTCATAGCTCTTGTTCGAGCTTCATCTCTCTATTGTTCAACATGTACAAGGATATGAACAATAGTAGCAAAACCCAAAACGAACTTATGATGCATTTGCATTGGGGTGCGTGGTGTATAGTGAGTAAGGTGGGCATCGCTGCAAGCGTACATGGCACCAGCGTTTACGTTTTAACGCAACAAATGTGTGTAAATTACCAACGAAAATTGTGTTGTATGATTTAATCCCAATGATCTCAAGGATTTTGAGTACACGATTGAACATTATTGTGAACGTATAATATTAGTTGCAGGGCTTAGAAATAATATGTGAGCTTGTGAGTTTCCTATTTATCGTTATGCAATGAAAGCTTGTATTAATTTTGATTGATTTTATTAAGCCTTTTGTATTGCATTATTATGGGAGTCAATTGCCAAATTCTACAGATAAAAAAAAAAACAAAAAATAAAAACAAGTAAATGCTTGCTAAATTCGGCCAGACCAAATCTTGGGAACCCATCACTATGGATTTTACCAAAAATGCATACAAAATTAATTCTTTTGAAGGGCATAATCTTATCCTACACAACCAAACGTCTGTCAAATCAGCAAAAATTAAAGCTTCTAGCACCCAAACAAGAATGATCGAAAGAAGGGTTTATACGGGAGCTATATCAGGTTATAGACCGATTTGGACCGTAATTGGCACCATTGTTGGAAGTCATAACGGAACACCACATGCAACATTTTCAGCCAAATCGGACAAAAATTGATGCTTGTAAGAGCTCAAGAAGTCAAATCGGGAGATCTGTTTATATGGGAGTTATATCTAAATCTGAACCGATTTGGCCCATTTGCAATCCCCAACGACCTACATCAATAGTAAGTATCTGCGCAAATTTTCAATCGGCTAGTTTCACGCGTTTGACCGCTATCGTGATTTCGACAGACAGACGGACAGACAGATAGGGCTAGATCACCTCAGAACCTCGAGACGATCAACGACCCACCCCATCCTATTGTTGTGGGAGTATAACAAGTAAAAGTGTGCTAAGTTCGGCGGTGCAGAATCTTATATACCCTCCAATTGGAATGCATTTGTCAAGTTCTTTGCCCGATATCTCTTTATAGGCAAACAAAGATAATGGATAAGCTATTGGAGCTATACCAAGTTATGAACCGATTGGAGTCATACTTGGTTGGGCTGTTGGAGACCAAAGTAGAAGTCATTGTGCAAAATTTCAGCCCAATCAGCCCTATAGCGTCTCAGTAAGTAAAATCGGGAGATTTGTTTATATGGCAGCTATATCAGTCTATGGACCAATTCAGATTAATGGTCATAGAAGAAGTCGTTGTACAAAATTTCAGCCAAATCGAATATAAATTTCGCCCTCTAGAAGCTCAAGAAGTGCAATCTGGAGATAGCTTTTCGGTTCATAACCTGATAGAGCTCCCATATAGCTCTATCAGGTTATGAACCGAATTGGACCATACTAAGCACAGTTGTTGGATGTCAAAACAAACTACTTCGCGCAAAATTTCAGAAAAATCGCATATTAGTTGCTCACTCTTGTGGCTCAAGATGTCGTGATCCGAGATCTGTTTATATGTTAGCTATGACAGGTTATCAAGCGATTTGAACCATGCTTGCCACAATTGTTGAAAATCAAAACAAACTATTACTTCGTGCAAAATTTCAGCCGAATCGGACAATAATTGCGCCCTCTAGCGGATCATGAAGTCAAGATCCGAGATCTGTTTATATGGTTATTAGTTATCAGGTTATTAACCGATTTGTACCATACTTGGCATTATTATTGGAAAACATAACAAAACTCCTCATGCATATTTTCAGACAAATTGGATAAGAATTGCGCTCTCTTGAGCCTCAAGAAGTTAAGGTACGGGATCGTTTTATGGGCAGCTATATCAAAACACATGGACCGATATAGCCCATTTACAATACTAATCGACCTACACTAATAGGAAGTATTCATGCAATTTGTATTTTTTTTTTTTTTTGTTGGTTTGTTATTCTATATAGTCCCAAAAAAGGCTGAACTGATTTTCTTGAAATTTTCCCAAATAATCGTATTTCAGACTGGTTTCCCGGCGAAAATAGACTACTTCACCTAAAGTAACAATTTTTCGTTGGTTTAACTTTCGAGACAAGCTTAATAATCGAATGAAAAAAGTCAGAGATCACAACACACCAATGACTATGGGACCCGTTTCGTATATGGTTAGAAGCTTTTCAACCATATTGGGTGTGGAGTCCTATAGAAAACAGGTCTATCACTACACAGAAAAACAAATGCGGTGAAAGAAACAGCTATTGTGAAAGGTGTCAAACTTGTGTTAGTATCGTGTTCTCATCGTAGACACGTTTTCGCGGTATATTAGATATAAGCACGACCTACCAATATATGGCCCTTGAAGCCTCCACACCTAATATATTTGAAAAGTTTTCTAACCAAAAACGATAAGCGTCCCATAGTGGTTGGTGAGTTGTGACCTCTGGCTTTCCTTTTCCATTGGAAAAAATATTCCATTTTTAAGCTTGTCTCGAAATAGAAACACACAAAAAATTGTAAAATAAAATAATCTTCGCCCTTACAGGCAAATAAAAACATAAAACTTTTTTGATATCTGAAGGGGAGACGGACCTTCCCCCTTACACTTGTTTTTAATATGATAATAAAACTTTTCGGCACATTCTTTATAAACACCATTTGGATATTGGATAATATTTTCTATACAAATCAAATTTTTATAAAATAATTTAAGAAAAAAAAATTCAGCAAATTACGAATAGCCAATCCGACATGAAGGTTAAATTAGATAAGGCAGTCCACAAAGTTCATTGTGATACCACAGTAGCAACAGACCACCAGCCGTTGTGTCGCAGAAAATTCATACCGTGCCTTATATTACATGTTCGTCATGTGACATACCATGAGTTAGGGGCATTCTTGTGTATTTCTTACACCAGCATACAATCGATATTGCATGAGCAACTTTCCGTAAAAGAAGTTTGTTCTCATTGGGTTCCTCATCAGCTTCGTGTTCCTGGGGTAAAAATTAGGGGTGTGCAAAACATGAAAAAGGGGGATGCACCCCATAAACTGCAGTTTTCCCGCCCCTTTATGGCCAACCAAAACGTCGAAATTATGGCTCATCCGCCGTAAAAGTATTTTGCATGCGTTGGGAAAAAGACTGATTTCATTGCAGTTGGCTTATACTGTCTTGTTGCCGTTTTTGTGTATGTGCCCTACTATCTTGAGGTTCCATTTATCGGGTATGCCTTCTAGCCAGGATGCGCAGAATAAGTGATGCATACGCCTCATGAGTGTGTCCCCTCCGGTCTTAAATATTTTGGCTTTCAACCTTTTGGCAACTACTGCCTTTTTGTTTTACCGAATTACTACTTCGCTGACCTAATTCTGACAGTCAGGAATTAGCTTTCTTTTATTCCCTTCGCCGCCACCGTGGCAACTTCGTTCTTAAATAGTTAAGCTGCAGGCCCATCAGCACCTGCTGCCCTTTTGTTCTTTAGTGAGGTAACTGTTACTCTGACCTCATTATGACTATAGGTTGCATTTTTTTTCTATATTTTATTTTTCGTGATTAGAGAACAAAACTTCGTTCTTAAATAGTTAAGCTGCAGGCCCATCAGCACCTGCTGCCCTGTTGTTCTTTAGTGAGGTAACTGCTACTCTGACCTCATTATGACTATAGGTTGGATTTTTTTTCTATATTTTATTTTTCGGGATTAGAGAACAAAAGCAAATATTAATCATTGAAATCCCTTTTAATGTTTTTTAAATTATTCCCCATTAAGATCTATAAATTTTTGCATGGATATGAACCAATTGTCGAAGCGCTTTTGCCACTCTGATTGAGGTCTCCAAAATATGCATTCTGAACGGATCAACCGCTTCTTCAGGTGTCGAAAAACGTTGACTCTGATTTCATTTTTTCAAACGGGAATAAAAAGAAGTAATTCGGTGCCAAGTCAGGACTATACGGCTGATGACTCATCAAATCGATTTTTTAAGTGCTCAAAAATGCAGTTGTTTGAGCCGATGTGGGAGAGCTCGCATTGTCGTGGTAAAGAGTGATCCGTCTTCGGCGGTTAGTTTTTCTGATTTCTTGGAAGACAACTGGGAAACACATGGTTGTGTATTAATCAAAAACTGTTCTGCGTTGTTCTAGTGGTAAGAATGCGACATGTCCAGTTTTTTCGAAAAAAAACTGGATCGACAGGCGATCATTTGCTTTGAGAATGCTTGAGCAACTTTTGTTGGATTTGGCTCATCTTCACCCACCCATACAGTTGACTGTTGGTAACATTCGGGCTCATACGCGTAAATCCACGAATCAACGCCTGTCACGATGTCATAGACGTGTTTCGAAGCACCGCGATCGTATTTTTGGAGCATTTCTTTCGACCAATCGACACGAGCCTTTTTTAGAGCGATTGACAAATTGTGTGGGATCCAACGCGAACAAATTTTTTTGATGGTCAAATGTTCATGCAATATTGAATGTATGGTGGTCCCACTAATGCCTAAGGTTGTCTCAATCCCACGATTGGTCACATGACGATCTTGCAATGTCAGTTGGCGCACAGCATCAAAGTTTTTTTGGAATAACAACTGATTTTAGACGACCTTCACGAAATTCGTCTTGGAGTGTACTACGACCTCGGTTGAATTCACCATACCATCGATAAACACTGGTTCTTGATGGAGCTTCATTGCCAAAAATTTAATCGATGCACTGTTGTTGAGTTAATCCACGTCGAAAGTTGTAAAAAATAATAACAAGAAAATGTTCACGTTATAATTCCACTTTTTGGGCTAGCTGAATCTTTTAAGATACTGTAATTAACACAAATACCGCTCGTATGTCAAAATGTTCTGACCTCATGTATAACCTCAAACATGTCAAGCTTTACGATAGAGCTGTCAGTTGGCAGATTGCAAAACAAGGGTTGTGCAATCCCGAAATATAAAAGGCAAGCTGCCATCGGCTCCTACTACCTTCTTACTGTTCAGTCGTGTTACTGCTATGAAAACCTCAATCTGACTAGCCGGTAAACATTCTGTACCATCTTCCGAGATTAATTCTGTGGTATCCTCGTCACCGCCAAATACCGGATACCAGCATCTGGAAAATCTTTTTTTTTGCACATCCTATCTATACCTGTTACTATATTTTCTTCTGGAGGCCACCGTCCGCCTATGACGCGGAGCGCCTGGGTACAAAACCCGGCATGAACATAAAAAAAAATCAGCGGTGGTTATCCCCTTAATAATGCTGGCTACATTTTGAGGTATCCTGCCAAGTTAAAACTTCTCTGCCAAGTGGTGTCGCTATGCGGCACGCCGTTCCGACTCGACAAAAAAGGAAGGCCCCTTAATTTAATCGGACTGCACACATTGATATGAGAGAAAGAGAGAGAGAGAGTATTTAGTAGTGAGAGAGAGAGAGAGTATTATTGCGTTGATCGTATGTTTAACACACAGGATAAACGATTTCCGTTCATTAAAGCGTGGTCAAAGGTTTCCAACTTTTTGATAGAGGTTCAAAAATGGAAATGCAAATTTGTCCATGAACATTCCATTAAGGAACTGGGCCAAACTTCTTTCATATCACTGAGTGCTGTCCGATTCAGTTTTTAAGCTCAAAGATATGGGGTCTCCTGTTTTATGGCCGAGTCCGAATGGCGTGGTGCAGTGCCATACCTCTTTGGAGAGAAGTTTTAACACGGCATAGGAGAGGATAACCACCGCTGATATTCTCGTCAGGATTCGAACCCTGGCGGGCATGTTAACCTCTGCGCTACATTGGCCTCCTGTGAAAATCGCGATGTTTTTGGTGTAATTGCTACCCATAATTGATGGTAGTGCTTTCCTCTTCTGTAAAATATTAAAGAAATATATGTTGGAAATACTTGCATAATTCCTGCTTGTCACACAGTTGCCCTGTGCATAGCTAGATGTGCGGATATATCTCGGCCAAGTAAAATTTTCATCGCCCATTAGTTCATGCCTGCAATGCAAAGATATTAATGGTGACGGAATTTACACTCACACAAAGTTCTTCCATTTTTTTTGTTTTTTTTTTTTTTGTTACTGCTAAAGTTATGGCTTGGCCATAATATGAAAGGATTATAGCCAATTTTTTATGACGGCTTATTATGAATATCATTTAAAGCACGACGACGACGACGACGTTATATACTCGTGTCTCAAATTACCATCAACAAGGTGATCAGCATGTTTTCTTTGTTGTGTGGATTTAAAAAAAGGGCTTTACGGGTTTATGGCCAAAGCCTAGAAGTTGTGAACATTGTAAGGACATACTTAAAAAATCGTATATCCTTCGTTTATTATGAAGCATTACAGTGTACATGATGATTGTATGGGTGGCTTTCTACTTGACGGTTCCAAGCGGATTATTGCCTGCTTTATATGGGTATAAAAAAAGGAGGAATCTTTACAATATGGCAATCATGCAACAACCTTTCATGCTGCCAAAAGTCTATGGAATTAATCAAACAAGCAATTAAATGGCAAATACTCATACAGCAATAGTATAAACAAATTTACTCAATGGTATAGGGTGTAATGATTAGAAGCGACAGAACTTTTGCTTATAGAGGACACATTTCTTATTGTATACTTTTAAAGCTAACAGTTGTTGCTTGGAAGATATATAAAAATTTCCTTTATACCAATCATCCTTAAGTATGGGGTGTCGATAGAGTGAGCGTACATTTTATAGAATAGCCTACACACATAGCCTTAACGATTATTTATTTATTTTTTATTCATTTATTAAGCCGCTCCATTTGGAAAATTACCAAAGAAATACAAGTTTATCATTTATATATTACTAGTTGAACCGGGCCGGATTCGCTGCGCCTTCTTTTACTTTATATGGAACAAAACTATCTTTGCAAATTTATTTTCGACAATTGAAGAGCTTTTAGTAAAATACCTTGCCACGAATATTGCGATGGGGATTTTGGGAGTCAGAAGGCCCCTGGGTTGGTGATTGGTGGCTTTAGGGGGTGGTGTGGACCCCCAGTGTGGACTCCTGAAAGTGTGTATGATTTTCGTGCTCTACTCCCAAACGCCTCTCATTTGATACTCTATATTGCTGGGACCGATTTAGAGATTTTTTTGGGGTGTGAGGTGGTCCCCCAGACTCTTGAAAAAAATATAAGCATAGTACTCTACTTTCAAAAACCATTTGTTTAAACGCAATATTGTCATTTTTTTAAGGAAAGTTTATGGGATGAAGCGTCACCCAAACACTCGGCGTCAAAATTGGTTTTCAAATTCGTTTTATAATCTGAAATACCTTTAATTTGAGCCACATATTGCCATGGTCGGTAAATTTGTACTCACTTTTTGGGGACGTTTTGTGGAAGGGGCGGTGCTCCAATATATGGTTCCACATTTGGATATCACATTCGTATTCTACCCCAAATATCTTTATTTGAGCCCCATATTTCGATGGCCAGTAAATAATTACTGTTTGTGGGGTGTTTTG
Source organism: Stomoxys calcitrans (assembly GCF_963082655.1). Lineage (NCBI taxonomy): Eukaryota > Metazoa > Arthropoda > Insecta > Diptera > Muscidae > Stomoxys > Stomoxys calcitrans. The sequence goes on from NC_081555.1 coordinate 124,694,938, forward strand.
GGGAGCGGGTGGTACCCCAAACACTTTGTCATGAAAATATATCAGCATCGTGCTCTACTCTAAAATATCATTTATTTGATCCGCCTATTGCCCTTGGTCTCAAAGTTGGGTATCAAAATTGTTTTCATTTTGCAAAAGTCAGCTAATATGTCCGGTTTGGTGTATGGGTCCTAAAAACTATCAATATCGAACTGCACTCTATTAAGGCCCACATTGTCATGCTGAGGAAATACGTCCTATTTGGGGAATGTTATGCGGGATGGGGTGGCGCCATGGACACTTTTCCCGAATATGGATATCAGACCCAAAGACCTTTTCATATAAGTCCCATATTGCTATGGTTGTAAATTTGTCCTCTTTGTGGGGGGGGGGGGGTTTGGAGATGGACGGCCCTCCTAACACTTGGTCCCACACTTGGATATCGCATTCGTATTCTACACTCAATTACCTTTTATTTGAGCTCCGCATTGTCATGGTCATTAAAAAAGTCCTGTTAAGGAAGTGTTTTGGGGAAGGGGTGGACCCCAGAAGCTTGCTCCCACATTTGGATGTAAAATTCGTATTCTACTCGCAATTACCTTTCATTTGAGTCCCATATTGCCATTGTCGGTAAGTGTGTTCAATTTAGGGGTGTTTTGGAGGTTGGGGTGGTCCCCCAAACACTTGGTCCGAAAATTAGATAGCAGATATGCTTTCTAATCTTAAATACCTTTCATTTGAGTCCCATATTGTTGTGAATGGTCTATATGTATATATTTGCTAGGTTTTGGGTGGGGCGTCCCCCTAGGTACCCCATCCGGAATTTGGACCAAATTTTTGTTTTTATCACATATTTCGCCCATCTCTGAGATCTGGTGTTTCTGAAAATTAGTGTAAGGGGGAGGGTCCGCCCCCCTTCTGAAATCAAAAAATATTATACCCCCTTTTTTCACCACGGGATCGTTATGCACCATCTGTAAAAATTTCAAGAAAATCGGTTCAGCCGCTTTTGGGTCTATAGGGAACAGACCAACAAACAAACACAAATTGATTTTCATACCGTCCACCATAGGATGGGGGTACACTATTGTAATTTCGTCATTCTGTTTGTAAATGCAAATTTTGTCCATGAACATTCCACTAAGGAACAGGGGCAAACTTCTCACATATCAATGAGTGCAGTCCGATTCAAGTTTAAGCTCAATGATAAGGGGCCTCCTTTTATAGCCGAGTCCGAACGGCGAGCCGCAGAGCGACACCTCTTTGGAGAGAAGTTTTACATGGCAAACATAATGACAAATGTTGCCCGCATTAGGAAGGGAAAAGCACCGCTGAAAATTTTTACTGATGGTCTAGCCAGGATTCGAACCCAGGCGTTCAGCGTCATAGCGGACATGCTTACCTCTGCGCTACGCTGGCCTCCTGTTCTGTTTGTAAGTGCTCGAAATATTCGTCTGAGACCCCATAAAGTATATATATTCTTGATCGTCGTGACATTTTATGTCGATCTAGCCATGTCCGTCCGTCTTCCGTGCGTCCGTCCATCCGTCCGTCTATCTGTCGAAAGCACGCTAACTTCCGAAGGAGTAAATCTAGCCGCTTGAAATTTGGCACAAATACTTTTTGTTAGTGAAGGTCAGTTGGGATTGTAAATGGGCCATATCGGTTCATGTTTTGATATAGCTGCCATATAAACCGATCTTGGGTCTTGACTTCTTAAGCCTCTAGAGTGCGCAATTCTTATCCGATTGGAATGAAATTTTTCACGACGTGTTTTGTTATGATATCCAACAACTGTACCAAGTATGGTTCGAATGGATGATAACCTGATATAGCTGCCATATAAACCGATCTTAGGTCTTCACTTCTTGAGCCTCTAGAGGCCGCAATTATTATCCGATTTGCCTGAAATTTTGTACGACCATCCACTCATGACCATCAAGATACGTGTTTATTATGGTCTGAATCGGTTTATAGCCTGATACAGCTCCCATAGATCTCGATCTCTCTATTTTAATTCTTGAGCCCCCAAAGAGCACCATTCTTTTTCGAATTGGCTGACATTTTACACAGGTCTTCAACATATAATTTAAATGTGTTCCGAACCGGACCATATCTTGATATCGCTCTAATAGCAGAGCAAATCTTTTCTTTCATCCTTTTTTTTTTTGTTCCCAAATATTGTATAACCACTCTAAAAATGTTCCCCGTTTAACATTACACTCCTTGATGTAAATGCTACTGAGAATTGCCTTCAAGGGATTCTTAATGATATAAATGTATTTATAGTTAAACAATAGTTATGTTAATTGAGTTCTTCGTAGTCGTTTCCCCTGAAGTTGGTATGTTCAAAAGGCAAGGCATGATGAGACTACCATGTACTAAGCCAAAGGCTCTTTGGGGACTTATTTTGTTTTTCGTTTTGTTAGTGTGTGTGTGTGTGTGTTGTCTTTTTTTATCCGAGCAACGCATGCCGGCACGAACATTTTGTGCAATCATTTATATCAACCCAAATATTGTTTTTTGTCTTGTAACCCAAAATTATTTACTTGTAGAATAAAACTGTCATAAATTTATTCATAATTTCCACACGTACAACAACACACCAAGAGGAGGTTGTGATTTATTATAGTATTTAACTATGGATAAACATTGTCGTCTTGTATTGCACTATATTCAACAAATTTAAGGTAGTTGTACATTTGTTTACCAAAATTTTGTAAGGCAGAAATAAATTAAAGAAAACTTTAATAATAGGAATTATATAGGACATAAGTTTAATTATGGCAAAACTTTTGTATATGAAAGTTATGATTAAAAAACATTTTTCTTGAGAATTTTATTTGAATGTAAATTAAAATAGAATTTTAATGAAAATTTCTTTGCTAAATGAAGTTAACAAAATAAAGAAATATATCTGCAATATATTAAATTGGAAAAAAATTAAAAAATTTTAAACATTCTCTTCTCAGTTTGTCGATAAAGTTTTCTATTTAAAAAAAAATTTTTTTTTTAATGAAAATTTCACAGACTTGAGTTTTTGTAAAAAAAAAACTCAGCACTTTCTTGAATTTTGATAGTTTTTTTCTTGTGGGTCAAATTTTAAAACTCCATGTCTAGAGATGGGTTTTTACTGGGTCAATACCCAATGCTAGGGTACTTATAAATATTGAGATATTTTGGTAATGAAATAATTTTTCAAAATTTTTTTCATGATTTCGTATTCTCTGTATATAAACCTGACCTTCTGATCTCATAAAATCGGAACTTATTTATATGCTGGAAGAGAGCCATTGGCAAAGTTGGGGGGTTTAGATCGCGTGTCATGCATTGAGTATATATTGCAGTTGCCAGACCTATAATGCTATATGGTGTTGTGGTCTGGTGGACGGCGCTTCAAAAGACCACCTATTACTCAATACTTAACAGCATCCAAAGGATAGCTTGTTTGTGCATCACAGCCGCATTGAGGACGGCACCATCTGATGCACTGAATTTAATGCTACATCTTATGCCTCTGGACATTGTGGCTAGACAAATTGCAGCGATCACTGCCGTGAGGTTAAGGGAGCTTTCTCATTGGTCAATCGGAGATCCTTGCAATTAAGGAAGTGGTGGAATGGCTAAAATATAATGTCATAACAACGATTGGCATAAATATCTTCTCAAGCAGCCATTAAATCCCTGGAGAACGTTTTTCTGAACACAAAAGCCGCCCTCGACTGTCGCAGATTTCTCAACGAGATGGCCGAACAGTTCAAAATTCACCTCTTCTGGGTGTCGGGCCACAGAGATATCCCAGAGAATTGTAAAGCGGATGAGCTTGCGAGACTAGGAACTACCCAACTTATTCCATGGTTGCTGGAATAAGTGGGTATGCCTTTAGCGACATGTAAACTAAGTTTTCAGGACCAGGCCCGAGGGACAACGAATAATAGATGGTCACAAAGAGGGGGCTGTGAGCATTCCAAAATTTTGTAGCCTGATCTAGACTTGAAGAGGTCTACTGATTTGTTGTCATTGGCTAGAACTGACGTCTCAGTCATTGTGTCCGTCATGACAGGTCACTGTCTAATCGGAAAACATGGTGACAGACTGAAGGTTGCCAGCAACGACTATTGCGGAAGCTGTGAGGGCATCGAAGAAGAAGAGACTATAGAACACCTTCTGCGTGTGTGTCCCGCACTAGCAGTCAGAATGAGTTCTACTTCAGGTTCTCATTTCTTTGAGAACCTGTCTGATTTAGTGGATATGAACATTCGCAAGTTATTGGGTTTTTTAAAGCGATCTGGTTGGTTCAACGGTAGAAACTGAGAAATCACAATGGACTGTGGTATCACAATGGACGAAAACGTCTGATGGCAGTTATATAGACCGATCTCCAGACTTAAAGTCTTGAGGCCATAAAATGGTAATATTTCCATCCGATGTCGATGAATTTTGGCACAGTGATGCTGGAGACCGCCTTGCCCGAGGTTGTGTATAAAATAGAAGAATTCTTTGATGCCAAGACGTACACATTGCCGGTATGCATTGATGTGACAGGCGGTATACATTGATGTGACAAGATGTAGACCGATACATTGATCCAATCCTTAGACCACTACCGGGTGGACCCGGTACTTAGAGACAAGATTAACCATATGCTGAGGATCAGCTGAATAAAATGCGGGTGCCATGACATAAATATAAGGGGAAAAGTGGCACAGGGGGACATTTTATTGCCACTCCTTTCGGTGACCACCATAAATAACCTATTACGGATGCTGACTGAGGAAGGATTTGAACCCGTCTGCGATGTTATAATACTTCTTAGGGGTAACGATCTGAACTAGCTATGCAGATGGGCGGAAAGGGTCTTGCTTATGGCATACGACTAGGCTAGACCCAGAGGTCTCAATATTAACCCAGAGAAGACTGAAGTATGCCTGTTCACGAGGAAGACGAAGGTGGGCCAATTTGACGCCCCACGTTTCTCCAATAGAACAATTTGATTTAATTTTGGACAGGAAACTGAATTGGAAGTGTTACATTTAGGAGCGTACCGAGAAGGAAATCCGGAAGGAAGGGAAGAGGTTTCCGATCGGATACCTGGGACGACACTTGAGGTCAATTGCGTGGTACTGCTGCCAGCGGCACAATCTCGGATTAACGAACTTTAGTATTTTCACCTATCAGATCATGCTACACAGATGGATCAACGCTAGAGGACAGAGTGGGCCTGGAGGACTACATTGAGAATCCAGAGACTGAAATTGTTTTTAGACTGCCGGACCATAATACGGTCCTTCAGGCGGAAATCCGCGCGATCGCGGAATGCGTCAAGTGGTGTGTTGCTAACGCGAGGACGTTGAGTGTGAGCATCCTTATGGACAGTAAAATAGCCATATGGGCAATAACAATCAGGACGCTAAGGTCACGAACAGTCTTGGAATGTAAGAAGGAGATTAACGCCTTCTCTGGGTATGGCTCGATCTGCATCATTTGGGTTCCGGACTATAACGGAGTAAGTGGGAATAAAAAAGCTGACGATTTGGCAGTGAAGGCTAGAGGACTGTTGTCAATAGACTTGGTTTACCCGAAGTTCGAGTCAAGAGCATGGGCTTCGAACGTGTAACACTGTGGAAACGAAACGGTCGACACGACGAGGAAAATCCTATACGGAGATCCGGATTGTGAGAAGACGGGGCTATAACTGAAAGGAAGCAAGCAGGAGGTCAGTAAAGCTTTCAGTATCTGAACAGGACACATAGGACTACGAGTTCACTTATGCAAAATTGGTGTGGCAATTGATACCATATGTAGGGCATGCGGGGAAGATGGTGAGACATTGAAGCATTCCTCATTTCACTGCCCAGCTTTCGCGGCTAACAAATATTGGCAACAAACGTGAATCAACTTAAGGCAGAATTTCAGACAAATCAGATAAGAACTGTCCCCTCGTGAGGCTCAATAAGGGAAATACGTTTATGTGGGAGCTATATCAGGTTTTAGACCGATTCAAAGCATATTTGGCACATCGGTTGGATGACATAGAAAACATCGGAGTACAACATTTCAGGCAAATCGAACCAGAAATTCGCTCCTTAGAGGCTTAAGAATTAAAATCAGGTGATTGTGTTATATAGGAGCTACATACTCGTATATCTAAACAACGACCGATTTGGTCCATTTAAACAAATAATTAAATTAAAATGTTCCTTTATTTTCCACAACATTTTTCCCAATAAGTTTTCAACTATTTCAAAAATGTACGAGTTTGTTTTCAATACTATTTCTGTGTACTGTAAAAATAATTACAAGCACTTACTCATCACTAGTCTTGATTGTGGTAATTTATACATTTTAAAAATATCTTCAAATCCTTGAAAACTCTTTGATACTCTATGTGGGTCTTACTCATTTTGATTTCATGGAAATTGCAGCTATGAATATTTATTTGGTTTTTGAATTGATGCTTCCCTTTTGATTGCTTGATTTGAGTTTGTTAGGTTTTCCTACCATCACCATGTAGAAATGGTAATTTTAACCTATTTTTAAAATAGCCAAAGTTATTGATAAGTCTTTGAATACACATATGTTGTTCATTTTTAATAAATTTTTAAAACTAAAAACTAAAACTGGTCTTGCTTAGTCTCCACAATTATAAATTTTTTTTTAATGAATTGCAATGCAATTTTTATAACACAATGCAATTTTTGAGCTTCAAACTGAAGTTTCTAATAACACAAAAATCGAAAACAAAATTTCCCCTTGTATGCATATTTTTCTCCCTCCCATGGGCAACATTGCAAATTTTCAATGTTTTTCCACACAGCATTGATGCATTGCAGCAACTTCGTTACTCTATGTGAAAATATATGTCGATATATCTAAGCAATTATATTTTCTATTCATAGGTAAAAATTTCTGCATCAATTTTGGTTATTTTTTCTGATTAAATATTTTGCTTTTCGTTTTGGTTTGCTTTTTTGCATCGGCATTGATTTGTTGATGATTGGTAATAGAAGATAGCAACCGAAAAGAAATAATTTCTTTTTATATGCATGAGCACTTTTTGATATTTGAATTTCAAACTAAATGGGTAAATGGGTGTATGTGTGATTTTTTCATTTGAAGATACTGTGGCGTATACGTATTACCACTAAGGTTTCATATGAATCATACGCACAGGTGTACCCCCATCAAACAGAGTCAAGTAAGAAACACATGCAAGCAAACTCATAGGCATCGAGTGTCGAATATTTAATGGAAATTGAATTAGATACATGCCGGAATGTTAAATGTGAACATTTTTAAATGGAAAGTTAAAAACTTAAGGATATATGCCAGAGAAAATTGAAAATGTAGAAAACATGCAACAAACGTAATTATAAGAAAAAATTAATAAAAACTAACAAAGTATATGAAAACTAAAAAAAAACTTAAGGAGAAAGTTAAAAGTAAATGAAACATTAAATGAGATTTATAAATTAATTTTTTATACTAAACAATCTATGCTAAAATTATACAAAAATATTTCTTAATGAACATATAACATAAAATTATTAGCTAATAATATAGAAGCTATAGCAATATAGGCCTTAAGCTTGGTAGTCATACAAAAGCAAGGTTAGTTTAGGTTGAAAAGAGGGTGCAGGTATTAATCCGCCCCATGCCACTATGGACATACACCTAAGCCAGCACGGGATAGTTGTCAGCACCACAAAGGCTGGAACATTGAGGTCTGATCTATGTGGTGTTCATTGTTGTCACGAGAAGCTTAGCTGTAAGCTACCGGTCTCGTCCACAGGTTGCGGATAGTGGCATGGTCCATACGAAGTAGCTGCAACGGCAGTCGCGGATAAGCAGCGGTATCGAGCGGAGAGTCTTAGTGAGAGTTCAGACGGTACCGGCTCTTGCACAAATACTGAGTGACTATGATGCTCGATATGGCAAAGTGAGTTATTGGCGCCTTTAAATAACCAATGACAGGGTTCGCGCGGCGATCGGTCCTTTCGACCGGAACGAGCTTGCTTACCTACAGGAGCTTAACGAGGATCGCCACCTCCATATGTGAAAAATGTGGTTACAACAACAACCTAAGCCAGCAAACGGCTTGTTGTGCGCTCTAAATATAAAGAAAAAATAGCCTAGAAAAAGAAAATTTTAAGTCAAGAATTCCGTGCTACTAACAAAATCCTTTGGATCTCTGGCTTTCCTCTTCCATTTGCAAAGCAAATCTCCGATCATTGAGCTCGTCTCGAAGGAGAAACAAACAAAAATTTTAATATTTAATGATCTTTGCCCTAACAGGCAAAAAACTTGAAAATGAAAAATTCCTAAATTGTTTTCCATACCACTCCCCTAAGTTGGCTCATGTCTGGTATCGTGTCCCCACCTAAGTGCCAGTGTCTGTTAGCCACGAAAGCCGGGCAATGACATAGGAAATGATCCAACGTCTCATCATCTTCCCCACATGACCTACACATGACATCACTTGCGCAACGATTTTGCATAACTGAGCTTGTAGTCCTATGTGTCCCGTTATGACACCAAAAGCTATACCGACCTCCTTCTTACTTCCCTTCAGTAAAAGCCTCGTCCTCTCACGATTCGGATCACCGCATAGGATTTTCGCCATCCTACCGACTGTTTCGCTGTTGCGCAGTGTTAACATCGCGTTTGTCACCCACGTCCTTAAATCGGACTGCGTCGACCAGAAAGGATTCGGGTTAACCAAGTTTATCGACGGCAGTTCTCTATCCTTCACTGCCAAATAGTCTGTTTTTTACAATCCCCCTCACTCCGTTATGGCCCGGCACCCAAACGATGCTGATTGTGCCATCCTCAGAGAAGGCGTTAATCTCCTTCTTAAACTGCAAGACGGTTCGTGACCTTACTCTTCTGGTTGTTGTTGGCCTTATGGCCTGTTTAATATCCGTTAAGATGTTCACACGCGAAATCCCCGCGTTAGTACCACATCACCTCACGTATTCCGTGATCGCCCGGATCTCCGTCTACAGGACCGTGTTATTGTCAGGCAGCCTAAAACAGATCTCAGTTCCTGGGTTCTCAATGTAGGCCCCCAGGCCCACTCTATCACCTAGCTTTGATCCATTCGTGTTACATGATTTTTCAGACAGCTATACTAGGGTTCCGTCAGTCCAAGACTGTGCCGCTTGCGACAGTGCCTCCAACTTGACCTCAAGTGTCATCTCAGGTATCCGATCGGAAACCTCCTTTCAGGTTTCCTTTCGTCGCTTCGATTATGTTGCGATGGTATGAGCTGGAGCAGCATCTCAATCCATTCTCCCATCGCCTTAAGTCTCACAACCGCAGTGGCTGCCTCACACTTATCTATATGTCAATGGGTCGGATATCTAGAAGACCTCTAGTGCCCTAGTGGGCGTGGTCCTCATCGCTCCGCCTATCCTAAGACAAAATGTTCTCTGTTGTATGGTTATAACATTGCACTTTTTCTCCATAGCAGTCCATCAAACTACTGAGGCATCCACCAAACTACTGAGGCATTGAGTAGGTATTGGTTTTATCATGTTTCTTTAGAGCCAGTGAACTATTCTCGGATTCAGGCCCCATTTCGTGCCAACGTCCCGCTTACATAGTGCCTAACATCTGCAGTAAGCCTTCTCAGTACGCTCCTGAATGTGATACTTCCAATTCAGTTTCCTGTCCAAGATCACACCTAAGTATTTGATCTTGTCAGATATCGAAATCGTTTTATTGAGGAAATGTGGTGCATCAAATTGGCCCACCTTTGTCTTCCTCGTGAACAGGCATATTTCAGTCTTCTCTCGGTTAACATTGAGACCCCTGGGTCAAGCCTAGTCATATGCCATACGCAAAACTGTTTCGGCCCTTCTGCATAGCTCGTTCGGATCCTTATCCCTAAGAAGTATTATAACATTGACAGCACAGCACGGGTTCAAATCCCTCCTCATTCAGCATCCATAATAGGTAATTTATGGTGGTCACCCAAAGGAGTGGCGATAAAATGCCCCCTGTGGCGTGCCCTGTGCCACATTCTCCCTTATATTTATGTCATGGGACCCGAAATTTATCCACCTGTCCCTTAACATATGGTTAATCCAGTCTCTAAGAACCCTGTCCCCCCTGTATTAGTCTAAGGATTGGATCAATGTGTCGGTCTGCACATTGTTAAAAGCCCCCTCGATGTCAATGCAAACCGCCAATGTGTATGTCTTGGCTGCGGAGGATTCTTCTATTTTATGCACAACCTCGTGCAGGGCAGTCTCCACCGACCATCCCTTGACATAGACATGTTGTTTGTATTTAAGCAGTTCGCTGGGTGTCCTACTCTTTATCATGGTATCCACAATGCGTTGCATGGTTTTGAGTAGAAAGGACATAACGCTTATGGATCTGTGGACCTTTGGTGTCGCATAACTTGCCTTGCCAGGCTTGATTATAAACACCATCCTTGCCTCCGGCCTGGCTTTCGGGGTATATGCAAGTCCTGGGCACACTGTGAAAATATTGGCCAGATGAGGCGCTAGATAGTCGTCTTCCTTTTGTAGTAACGCCGGAAACATTCCATCAGGCCCTGGTGATTTAAATGGTTTGAAGCTCCTCAAGGCTTCCTTGACCGTAAATTCCGTTATGATAAGCCTTCGATCGACCTCATTATTCCCAGATTCCGGTGTCTCCGTCAGTCCCCTCGTATTCTGTAGAAAATGGGTTTTCATCCAAAGCCTCAACATGTCCTCCGTTGTTTCTCCTCTCACTCTCATGTCGTCTACTAAAGTTTCAGTTTCACATGGGTTTTTGAGAGAAACTTTTTCATCTTGTCTATCGACCTGGTCGCAAAATAGCTTCTAGAAGGCACCTTTTGCTGCTCTGGTTATTTAATTGTATTCCTTGAGCCGGTTGTAATACACATCTGTTAAAAAGTCTGCGGACCTCTTTCCCAATATTGCGAATCTCCCCGGTCATCCAGGATTTTTCTTGGGCTGATTTCCTTTCCCGAAGAGGAGAACTATCTTCGAAGGACACCACCAGTGCAGTCGTAATCCTGTTGACATTATCGTCAATGTCTTCTATTCTTGGACAATCTAAATTATATTTCCCAAGTTTTCTTCTGAGTAGTTTTTTTTTTTGGAGGCCACCGTAGCGCAGAGGTTAGCATGTCCGCCTGAACGCCTGGGTTCGAATCCTGGCGAGACCATCAGAAAAAATTTTCAGCAGTGGCTTTCCTCTCAAAATGCTGGCAACATTTGTGAGGCACTATGCCATGTAAAACTTCTCTCCAAAGAGGTGTCGCACTGCGGCACGCCGTTCCGACTCGGCTATAAAAAGGAGGCCCCTTATCATTGAGCTTAAACTTGAATCGGACTGCACTCATTACCGTTGTGAGAAGTTTGCCCCTGTTCCTTAGTGGAATATTCATGGGCAAAATTTGCATTTGCAGTCTTCCGAATTTTGGCCGGTTGGTTTCCAACTTATTACGGAAGCTTCTCGGATTCGGCGCTGGCCGTGCTATTCTAAACCTAACATAGCGATGGTCTGAGAAGGTATGCTCCATGGAGACCCTCCATTCCTGAACCTCATCGTTGAAGTTTTCCCAACATATTGTCACATCTAAAACCTCCTTCCTAATCCTATTAACAAAGGTAGCGGTGTTACCAATATTAAGTGTTATTAGGTCGTTAGTATTGAAGAATTCTGGGTTTGGCCCCGCTTATTAATGTTGGTACTACCCAACGAAATGTGGTGGGAGTTCACATCGCTCCCTATTAGTACCTCATTTCTGTGTGTTTTGCTTTCCTCACCATCCGTTGCAGCTCCGATGTAGATGGCGGTCGAAAGGACAGTCAAAAGGCAGATAAAGTGATGCCAGGTATGCTCCACCGTCTCCCTGTCTCCTCACTGCAGTATCCAATTTTGACAACTCTGGGAAAAATACATAATTTAAATTTGTATGAAAAATAACTGAGGTCCTCGGCCGAGTACCAGTGTTGGTATAGATTAATTAGTAGTTGATATGGTTCGGTCCAGAAACTTTGTTTCGCATCGTCTATGGCTCCTGAATTAAGGCAATATGAATCTTGCCTTTGCTGATTTTTCCCATCAGAGTGGGAGTAGCTGTCTCACTCCGTTGGAGGTTTATCTGGATGACCTCAATCATTAGTCCTCCACGCAAGAGGTAAAAATGCAACATTTTCAAAAAAAAAAAATTCATAGATTACTTTATATAATCAAAATTTTAGTGAGCTCATTAGGTGTTTTAACCAAAGACTTTGATGTTAATTTGATTTCTATGTAGAATACCAGCAGCTTTGAATTTTTGATATGCTTTTTGCCACCTTTGCACTTGCATAGTGTGTTTCTAGGTTACATTATTTTCTTTCCATTTAATCTTTACATAAAGGGACAACTCTTTTTGTATATTTTGCATAGAAGAGATTATTTTTTCCCCGTTTCAAATATGCTTTTTTTGGTCTTCCTTGTCAACGATTTTCTTTTGATATTTTACAAAAATATTTTTCTCTTTATTTTTTATTGCCGCACCTACAAAGGCCTACTCCTTCTGCTGTCCCAACAGAGAATATACAATGGTCTATAATCTAATTAGCAACAAATAGGATTCCAGCTTTTTTCCGCATTCTCTTTTCTATTTGACCTAAATGACCCCTTTTTGCTTATAATACATCTTTTAATTGTACGCATTTGATGAGCCATAATTGACACTAATGAAAAAACAAAAACTCACAAAAAAAAAATCAAAGCAAAAACACAATAAAGCCACACAACTAATAAAACAACGGCGACAGACCGCCACAATGTTAATGAACGGGGACAAATTTATTGTGCTTTGTGGACAATTGTTTATTTGAAATAAATTATTTAAAGCTTTGTGCGGTAGACCAATCTACTCTCTGTATGCTAAAAAAAAGGACAATAGCCAAACGCTTGTTTGCTATTAAAATATGGGGAGTTTGCATATAATTTAAAATGTAATTTAAACTTGTAGAAGTTATGGCAACGTTAACCACACATAAAGTGTGCCAAATATGGATGTAGTATGTTAGGGTATCCCAAACTTGTATTTAGAAATTTAATAATAATGCATATATTTTTCGCAGAAATAGAAAAAGCAATTAAGGGAAACCTACTTCCAATAACTCAATTAAAAAAATAATGAAAAAAGTTTTTACAGTCGACAACATTATAAATAAATAAATCCCCATGCAGTGGCATGAAATCGATAAAAGTTACAAGAAAAATGCCAAATACCAGCAAAATCGAGAATAAATGCGCCTTTTATGGTTTTTATACCCTAAAGCTGAAGTACGATATTTAGAGTCTTAATACATCTCACTGTTTCAAATTTCAGCGAAATCGGGTAATAAATGCGCCTGGTTTAGGCCTAAGACCCAAAACCGGTAGATCGGTCTATATGGCAGCTATATCCAAATATGTTTCGATCAAGAAAAATGTTTGATTCGGGTATCGGCGGGCTTCAAAAACTCACTATGCCAAATTTCAGCGAAATCGTTTAATAAATGCACCTGTTATAGGCTTAAGACCCTAAATCGCCGCATCGATCCTAATGGCAGCTATATCCAAACATAGTCCAATGTGACCCCTTCAAGAACTTAACCTGGGTATAAAAGAAATACAAGTCTGTGCAAAATTTCAATTCAATATCTCAATTTTTAAAGCCTGTAGCAGGATTACCACTGACGGACACACGGACATCGCACAATGGGCCAAACGACAAAAATAAATTGGAAATAAGTCTACAACTTTTTATCTGTTGATCTAAGCGGTACAAAATGTTCTAGGCATTTTTAGAGGAGGACATAGGCTTTCAGGAAAGTGCTGATGTAGGTCCATATCTTTCATATAGGATGTCAAAGTTGAGCCCTTTTGACTTCTCCAATATCATAGTCGCAATGGCTGCCTCAGTTAAGGCGATGGGAGAATCGATAGAGGATAGGAGTAGGTCATATCATCGCGGTATAATCGAGGCGACGATAGAAAACCTGGAAGGAATGGTATAAATCGGTTCATATTTGGCTATAGCTGCCATATAGATCGATCTGGCGATTTAGGGTCTTAAGCCCACAATAGCCTTATTTATACTGGAACTAGGCATCTCAATGGGAACTAGGCATTTGGAACTAGGCATCTCAATGTCCGAAACGAATATGGTCCAAATCGGATCATATTTGGATGTAACTGTTACATACTCGTAGACAGATTTGGTCATTTAAGAACCTTCGACAACTTTTCTTCTTCGATATCCTCACAGCTCCTGCAAAAGTCGTTGCTGGCAACCTTCAGTCTGTCAGCTGACTGAAACGTATGTTCTAGCCAATGACAGCTAACATGTTGACCTCTTCAAGTCTAGATTAGGCCATATAGTTTTGGAATGCTCACAGCCCCCTTTTTGTGACCATCTATCATTCGTTGTCCTTCGGTGCTGGTCCTGAAAACTTAACTTACATGTCGTTAGAAGCATACCCACAGATTCCAGTATCCCAGGAATGTGTAGCGTAGTTTGTAGTCTCGCAAGCTCGTCCGCTTTACAATATCTCTGTGGCCCGGCACCCAAAACAGTTAAATTTTGATATGTTCAGCCATCTCGTTGAGAAATCTGCGACAGTCGATTGCGGTTTTTGTGTTCAGAAATTCGTTCTCCAGGGATTTAATGGCTGTCTGAGAAGATGTTTAAGCCAATAGTTGTTATGACATTATATCTTAGCCATTCCACCACTTGCCTAATTGCAAGGATCTCCGCTTGATATACGCTGCAGTGGTCGGGTAATCTTTTCGATATGACCAGTTCTAGAACTTTTGAGTACACCCCAAAGCCCATCTGGTCGTCTAATTAGGAAACATCTGTATAGAAGTCTATGTAACTTCTATTACCAGGGATATCGTAGTTACAATCGGTTCTATCGAGAATAGTGATACAGTACTTTTTATCAAAAAGCGGCTCAAATGGGGTGCAATCCACAATGCCTGGAACACCGGAACACCATAGCCGCAACATGACCAACGAGAAAACTCCCTTAACCTCACGCCAGTGGTCGCAGCAATTTGTCTAGCCACAATGTCCAGAGACTTAAGATGTAGCATTAATGACCAATGAGAAAGCTCCCTTAACCTCACGGCAGTGGTCGCAGCAATTTGTCTAGCCAAATTGTCCAGAGACCTAAGATGTAGCATTAAATTCTGTGCATTAGATTGTGTCGTCCTCAGTGCGGCTGTTATGCACAAACAAGCCATCCATTTAATCCAGAGATATACGATGTAGGGCTAAACTCAGTGCATTAGATGGTGTCGTCCTCAGTGCGGCTATGATGCACAAATAAGCCATACTTTGGATCCGGTTAAGTATTGAGCAATAGGTGGACTTTTGACGCGCCGTCCACCATACCTCAACACCATATAGCATTATAGGTCTGACAACTGCAGTATATACCCAATGCATTACACGCTGTATAAACCCCAGACTTTTGCCAATGGCTCTCTTGCAGATATATAGGGCAAGAGTTTCCTTTTTCAATTTCCTGTCCAGCAAAACACCCAGGTATTTTGAGCTCTCTGTAAATGGAACATTCTCTCCCGTCAAGAAGACAAGTTCCATTGTAGGCAGCTTGTATCTCCTGTTGAAAACTACTACTTCTGCCTTGCACGTATTTATATCTAGGCCACTTTCGGTAGCCCACTTTGCTATTGCACGTAGAGTTTCCTGAAGTATATCTCTTAGAGTGCTGGGAAACTTTCCCCTAACCGCAATTGCCACGTCATCAGCATACGCTTTTTTTTCCAGAGACAGTAATTTAATTCTAATGGCTACATTTCAAAGTAGGGGAGACAGTACATCTTCTCGAGGTGTTCCTCTGCTGACCCATCTTTTTAGATCCACCGATCCCAAGCCTGCCGTAATGCATCTTTTAGAAAGTAAGTTATTAATAAACTTTCTTACGGTAGAGTTGATGCCTAGAAACG
Organism: Stomoxys calcitrans; assembly: GCF_963082655.1. Classification (NCBI taxonomy): domain Eukaryota; kingdom Metazoa; phylum Arthropoda; class Insecta; order Diptera; family Muscidae; genus Stomoxys; species Stomoxys calcitrans. The sequence goes on from NC_081555.1 coordinate 124,710,898, forward strand.
TCATCTCCTTCATGATTGACATTGGCTCAACATTATTGAAAGCACCTTCAATGTCAAGGACTTCCTTGACAGCGAGATGTCTTCTCTATGTAGGCGACTAGGTCGTGAAGGACTGTTTCAATGGAGTTGCCTTTACAATATGGATACTGCTGAAAATAACTTTTGTGTCCCTCCATCCCACAGGAATATATGACATTCTGATACAAGCAGAGTATATCTCCCTAAGCCAGGGAACCAGTCTATCAGACACAGCTTGTAATTCAGCGGGTGATACATCATCCGGAGAGGAGGCCACCGTAGCGCATAGGTTTGCATGTCCGCCTATAACGCTGAACGCCTGGGCTCGAATCCTGGCGAGACCATCCGAATGCTTAGCCTCAGACAAATTTTAGCAACCAGAGAACTCTACGTGTAAAATTTCAGCCAAATGGATATCAATCCAGCATCCAAGCACCCAAGGTCTCAAATCAGGAGATCGGTTTGTAATCGGAGGCCTCTTATCATTAATCTTAAACTTGAATCGAACTGCACTCATTGATATGTGAGAAGTTTGCCCCAGTTCCTTAGTGGAATATTCAAAGGCAAATTTGCATACCCGTAGACAGTTTTGCTCATTTAAGAACCTTCGAAAACTTCGAAAACACTAGCCTCTGGAGGGTGGAATTAGCTCCCAGACAGAGTTTAGCAAGCACAGAATTCTACGTGTAAGATTTCAACCAAATGGATATCAATCCAGCATCCAAGCACCCAAGATCTGAAATCGGAAGATCGATTTCTAACCAGTCATAAACCGTTAGGGATATTCCAGACTTTTAAGCATGTTTTACGCAGGTCTTTACGAGCTTTATCTTTTAAAAAGAGAATCATTCCGATCGGCCCATAAATGACTGTTTGGCAAGAAATTAAAAATTTGACAAGGTCGAGGAGACCAACTTTCAAACCCCATCGATCGGCTTTTGGACCCACTAGAGTCTCCATATTTTACATACATATTGGAAAACACTTCACCATCGGCTATATTAAGTTTCGTTTACATATCCCTTTCCATTCAAAAGTTCTACAATTTTTTTCAAAATATTTCAATTTGGCAACACTATGCAGCGTTGATATTTTAAATTGCAAATTTATTGCTGATGTCTTATTATTGTTAGTTTATCGTAATATTATTTCCTATTCATAATTTTACAGCCCTTGACATACTTGTGCTCACTTTTCTCTTCCGCCAATTTGGTGAAAGCTAAAATTTTATTTAATATTTTAATATTTTTCATTATATTGTGTAAATTTTATATATGCCATAAGAGAATAGTCAATGCTGTTACCACATTATGCTGCTGCCGTTGTTATGGTATGAAATTATTGAAAATGTCAATAATAATTTATATATAACCCCTGACTGGGCATTGGTTGACCAATCAGTTAACGAATCATGGATTGTTAAATATTGACAGTATTTATTTATTTTTATTTATCTTTTTGTTATGGTGATGATGTGAAATTGAAAAGGCAACCACAATGTTCCATATATTATCACAGAGAATAATACACAAATTGTCTTCTTAAATCGTTTGCATACACCCACTCACACACACACTCACACAACCATATTCGAGATGGTTAATGACAAAGTGGGTTAAAACTCATTAACATCGAAATGAGCGTACAATGAAACTTAAAAATTTTTGCTTACCTACCATTTAAAATGTGCAAATTCTCAAAGGACTTTTTACGTTAGCTATGTTGGTATTCAGCTCATATTATCTGCGTGTGGGTCATGAGTGCGATTTCCACCAGAAGCTTTGGTTTGGTCTATCGATGAAGTGGTATCGCAATGAACAAAAATTGTCTATGTGAGTCTGAATTACGGCTTTAACCCAATCTAGTCCAGAGTCTTACTAAAGGGTGATTTATTAAGAGCTATAGGAAAGTTTTTCAAAAAAAAAAAACACTTAAAATTCAGAACCAATAAGGAAAGGTAAAAGTCGGGCGGCGCCTACTATATAATACCCTCCACCTACCCTACAATTATAAATTCGGGCAATAGATAGAAGTATATGAGAGCTACATCTTAATATGAGCCGACTTTTTCGAACAGATCGTTGAAAATTGTTGTTACTACGGCAACATTAGTGCAAATCCGGCGATAGAAATATATGGGAGCTATATCCAAATCTAAACCGATATTGATGAAATCTTTCAGATATGTTAGGATCAGTAACAAAACAATCCGTGCCAAATTTTGTGGAGATTGGTTGAAACATGTAGTTTCTACGACCATTGAACTGCAAATCGGGCTATACATATATATGGGAGCTATATCTAAATCTGAACCGATTTTTAAGAAATCTTGCAGATATGTTAAGATAAAAAAAAACAATCCGTGCCAAATTTTGTGCAGATCGGTTGAAAATTTAGTAACTACGGCCATTTAGGTGGAAATCGGGCGAAACATATATATGGGAGCTATATCTAGATCTGAACCCACTTCTACCAAAATCAAAAGCGTTCGTCCTTGAGCAAAAAAAGTTACATGTGCAAAATTTCACGAAGATTGGACTACAAATACGACCTGTACCTTGATTACACGAATACATGGACTCACAGACAAAAAAATGCAAATTTTGCCCAGGAACATTCTACTAAGGAACAGGGGCAAACTTCTCACATATCAATGAGTGCAGTCCGATTCAACTTTAAGCTGAATATATGGGACCTCCTTTTTATAGCCGAGTCCGAGCAGCGTGCCGCAGTGCGACACCTCTTTGGAGAGAAGTTTTACATGGCATAGTACCTCACAAATGTCGCCAGCATTAGGAGGGGAAAACCACCGGTCTCGCCAGGATTCGAACCCAGGCGTTCAGCGTCATAGGCGGACATGCTAACTTCTGCGCTACGGTGGCCTCCAAGGCCTTACACACGGACATGGCTAAATCGAAACAGAAAGTGATTCTGAGTCGATCGGTATACTTATCATTGGCTCTAGCTCTTCTTTTTATCTTACCCTTGTACCATAGTGGTGGTGTAGGGTATAAAATAGCATGAAATCTTTATTTGAATTGATAGTACGGTCCATATAATAATGTTGACCGTGACTGCGCCTCAAGTGGTCCATCCGCTTAGTTCAATTTTAGCATAGTCTTTCGACCGGTTTTCCAGGAATAAATGCTTCAATGTTGTCTACCAATGCGTCAATTGAAGCGGGATTTTCTGTATAGACATGAGCTTTTACATAGCCCCACAAAAAATAGTCCAAAGGCACCACAAAAAATAGTCCTCGCAATAAGCTACGCGTGCTGGGTGGCATGTGGCACCGTCTTGTTGAAACAACATGTCATGCTAGTCAAGCTCTTTCGTTTTGAGCAAAGAAAAAGTTGGATATGATCCCACGGTAGCGCTCACCATTCACAGTTACGTAAGGATACGCATCATCTTTGAAGAAGTACGGTCCAATGATGCCACCAACCCATAAACCGCACCAAACTGTGACTTTTTCTGAATGCATTGATAGCCCTTGCAATGCTTCTGGCTGATCTTCACTCTAAAATCGACAATTTTGCTTGTGTGCATAACCATTGAACCAAAAATGCTCTTCGTAGTAAAATGGAAGAAGCATGTGATGAACTTTCTGAACAGAGTACGCATTTTGATAAAAAAAAATCTATAATTTGCAAGCGTTTTTCGTTTGTAAGACGATTCATTGTTAAATTATAGAACAAACTGAAGATGTTTTACAGTGAAGCTAAACTCGAAACGAGCTGTTTAAACCAGTGTTGCCAAAAAGATAATAGCAAAAAAATCACCATTTATAAACTCGATTTTCCTTCGATTTTCCACTTCTTAGGGACTTGATTTTTAGCCACCAAAGCGAAACCATTCTTTTAATTTTCATATTTAAAGCATTAACTCAGTTTCACTTGAAAATAGCATAGCCCACTTTGGCCTTTACCTCATTCTTGCCTACATGCTGTGTTCATTGGCAATGACTTTTTAAATGATTTTCCACAAACCGGATGAGTCCTTGAGACAACACCAACAATTCTTTTTACACAATTTCCTTTTACTCTGGGCTCATGAGTGTGTGTGGGTTTTTTTGTTGTTTGTTTCGTGTGGTTAATTTGCCCCACCATATTCATTTAATGCCAACCACCAATTCGGGTAATATTTCTTCATTTTATACTTCACAAACATAAACCATGTTGTATTATGTTTGAATGAATACATATGCTTAATGTATGGATAAAAATTTATGAAACAAACAAAAATAATGCAAGCATCCTATAGATGTACACATGTGAAGGCAATATGCGTTTTTATGGCATCCATTGACCATGTGATACATTAAAATACCACCATGGTCAATATAAGCTATTCATCAATAAACCAATATCGTTGAATTAATGAATGGAATTCTCCATAAATATTGGTTGCCTATAAGTATCAATCGATTTCGTTTTTGTTTTTTGGGTAATGGGCCCACAAAACATAGAATATATGAAAGTCAAACATGAAAAAAAAACTGGGCTGGAATTCACATAAAAAGGGCTTGTTATAGGAAGTATTTACACATAAATATTCGCATCATACTGTTATGAAATATTATACCCACACACATAGATGGAGCGATTTAAGTTAGAAGGAACTTTAAGTGGAATTTGTTCCTTTTTTTTAAATGAAATTTTCTTCTTAGAAAAAATTAGACAACATTTTAGAGACACTTTTCCTAAGACAAAATTTCAGTGAAATTAGAAGGGGAAACCCACCGCTGAAAATTTTTTGTCATGGTCTCGTCAGGTTTCGAACCTCGACATGCTAACCTCTGCGCTACGGTGGCCTTCTTTTTTTATGGTATTAAGACCCTAAACTGGAATAACGGTCTATATGACAGCTATATCTAAATGTGGTCCAACATGGACCATATGCTGGTTGAATGACAGGAGGCTTTAAACAACTCATGGTTTAAAATTTCAGCGAAATCCTATAAAAAATCCAACCCGCTTCAGATATCAATAAATTATATAGCCTATGGCTCCTTCCAGACCAACCTGCAGAATCTGTGACAATTTCAAGCAAATAGGTTCAGCCGTTTTCGAGTCTATACGGAACCAACAAACACAATTCACGATCGTTAAAAATGCCGATTTTAGTGGATTTTCGGGTGGGTGCGGCCCCCTGGATACTTGGACCAGATTTTTAATATAAAATTCGTACTCTATTTTCGAATACCTTAATTTGAGTTCCATATTGTCCCCATCGGTCCACTTTTATATTTGGGTGGTTCTTTTGGGGTAAGGGGGAGGATCCGCCCTCTTACGATATCAGAAAAATTCCATAGCCCATTGCTCCTTCCAGACCCTCTTCGTAATCTACTCCCTAATACCTTTCATTTGAGTCCCATATTGTCCCGATCGGTCCTCTTTTAGTTCTGCATGTTGGTTTTGAGGTAAGGGGGAGGGTCCGCCCCCTATTTCCCGCCTATTTCTCCTTCCAGACTGTATTCATAATCTACTACGTAGTACCTTTCATTTGAGTCCACTTTTAGTTCTGCGTGGTCTACTTTTAGTTCTGCGTTGTGCTTTTGGGGTAGGGGGGAGGGTCCGCCTCCTTATGATATCAACAAATTCTATAGCCTATTGCTCCTTCCAGATAATATTCGTAATTCTACTTCGTATTCGTATTCTATTCGTATTCTACTCCCTAATACCTTTCATTTTAGTCCTATATACATTATCGTCCAATATCCCTATTTGAGGGGGTTTTGGGTCGGGTCGGCCACCTAGGTACCTGAACCCAATGTGTGGTTTCATTGGCCCAGATCAGTCTTCTTCATTTTGGCCCAGATTGGTCCAGGTTTGGATAAAGCTGCCATATAGACTGATCTCCCGATTTAAAGTCTTGGGCTCATTAAAGGCGCATTTACTGTTCGATTTCGCTGAAATTTGGAATAGTGAGTTGTGCAAGGCTCTTCACCATCTTTTTTTTTTAATTTGGCCCAGATCGGTCCAGATTTGAATATAGCTGCCATATAGTCGAATCTCTCGATTTAAGGTCTTGGGCTCACAAAAGGCGCATTTATTGTTTGATTTCGCTGAAATTTAGGATAGTGAGTTGTGTTAGGCCCCTCGATATCCTCTCGATTTAAGATCTTGGCCCCATAAAAGACCCTTTTTCCGAATTCCCTGAAATTTAGGTCAGTGAGTTGTGTAAGGCCCCTCTATATCCTTCTTGAAGATGGCCCAGATAGGTCCAGATTTTGATATAGCTATCATATAGAGCGATCTCTCGATTTAAGATCTTGGTCCCATTATCCGATTTCACTGTAAGTTGTCACAGTGACTTATGTTAGACTTTTCGACATCCGTGTCCTATATAGATCAGACTGGTCTCTATTTGGATATAGCTACCAAAAAGACCAATATTGAATCAAAGTTGAACCGTGACTTGCCGCATTTAATCCAAATCGGACCTTATTTGGATATAGATATGCATTTTCATATTTTCATGGATATAAATAATGCATTTTCACCGAATTATAATGATAGGTGGTTTACATATATACCCAAGGTGAGGGATATCCCAAACTTGGCCCAGCCGAACTTAATGACTTTTTACTTGTTTCTGTTAAAACTGCAAAGTTTTCTACAAAATTCTAAAACTCACAAATTACAAAATTATTTTCAATTGACAAACAAGTTTTCATTTTTCTTCATTGAAAACACAAACAAAATTCAATTCAAACGATTTAAAATTCTTTCCTTGCCCGCAGCCATGACAGGACAATTGCAATTTTCCTATTAACAATAAAATGTGGTTTATCCTTGCAAACGTTGCCATCTCTCCCTCATTCATGTTCTTTCCGAGAATAAAAAACCCAAAGAACTATATTTTATTTACCATCTCCATGGTATAAGAATTCAAACTTTGCATTGTAGACAAAACAGCAAACACCATCATCATCGTCATCGTCGTCGCCATCCCCGTCCTCGTCCTTATGGAAATGAGAAACAAAGAAAAATGACAATAAAATTTGAAAGTTTTCTCAAGAAAAAGCTGGAAGCTGGTCCCCCATACGATATACAAAAAACAAGAAACGCAAACAAAATGTTTCGAAGATTCAAACAAATTGAATTATACGATACCCGGAAACCACAAAAGAAAATATGCTATTCACAAATAGACAAAAGCGGCAGAGAGTTATTTGTTGGTGGGTGGGTGGTTGGTTGGTTGGTTCAGAATGTCAAAATATGCGCTCTAAATTTGCATATTCGTTTTGTCAAATGTAGTGTAGCAATGGCTAAAGATAAATTTTAAAGATATAAATTTAGTTGGAAACATAAAATGAAAACATGTTGATTAGTTATAAAGGAGGATAAGGATACCTTAAATTATTGCAAAATTGACATTAATTGAAATTTCTAAAAGCATTTGATGACATGTTTGTTTTAAGAAATCACACACACACACACACACACAAGTGACACTAAGTCTACTTATTGCACAAAATACCTGGGTTCGCCATATCCCCTTACTCAAAGAAGTTGGCGGGAATGTAAGGAATGCCGCCCTTATCTTTCTTCCACATTCCATCTTGTTCATTTAATTGTCTGTATTGAAAGATTCCCTTAAGGAATTGATCCTTGTATTAATACACACGAAATTTCATATTGCCGTTAGTTATTCTTGTAACTGTGTTTGTACTTTGATAGTAAATGGAAATATTAAATGTTCTTCTCTTCCAACGATTTCGATTCGTTGCATTTCTGCTCCCCTGTAGCTTGCATTGAATTTATTTGCATTGCATATCTCCATGATGTGTGCACACAACGATGCCAGTTGCATATTCTCCTCATTGCTGTCAATAATTATAATAATAAATATACACTGCCAACAGGAATGAGCTCGAGGATATAGTCCGCACATCAAATATGTGCGCATAGTTAAAATTTAAGAGAATTTGGGTGTTCATACACACAGCAGAAATGCCTTTATGTGTGAAATGAAGTTTATTCGACATTGGTGAAATGCATCGGAATATCCTTATCATTGACTTTTAAGGAAGGCATGGTTGCTATTTAAGATTAAAACTTGAAATGTACGAAGAAAAACATATCGGTAGCATGGTCAAAGCGACGTTTTACTTTATTGCGATACAATATCGAAATCGATACAATATCTATCGAAAAAAATGTCTTTCTATAGAAAAATTTTTTTGACATATTCTTATATATAACCAGTAAGGAAGGGCAAAAGTCGAGCGGTGCCCTACACCTATCCTATAAGTACAATGTGGGAGCTATATCCAATTCTGAATCAATTTTGATGGACCTCGTCGGATGTTTTCAGATGGGTTATTAAACAATCAGTATAAAATTTCGAGGATATATGTTCAAACTGTTAACAAATGACAACATTATTGCAACTTACCCAAAATCTGACTATCATATATATGGGAGCTATGTTTAAATCTGAACCGATTTTGAGCAAACTTCTCAGATATTGTGGTAGTCATCGAGGAAAGCGTTGTGCAAAAATTTGGCAAGATTGGTCTATAAATGCGCTTGAAGTGGTTCTAGAAGTGAAAATCGGGCGATATACATATATGACAGCTATATCTTAATCTGAACCGATTTCTATGAAATTCACCAGTAATGCCGAGAGTCATAGGAAAGGCCTTCCAAGCTAATTTCGAGCGATTCGGTTAACAAATGAACACTTTATTGCAATATTTCTCAAAATCGGACGTACATATATATGGGAGCTATGTCTAAATCTGAGCCGATTTCGAGCAAACTTCTCAGATATTGTGGTAGTCATCGAGGAAAGCGTTGTGCAAAAATTTGGCAAGATTGGTCTATAAATGCGTTTGCAGTGGTTCTAAAAGTTAAAATCGGACGATATACATCTATGACAGCTATATCTTAATCTGAACCGATTTTTATGAAATTCACCAGTAATGCCGATAGTCATAGGAAAACCCTTCCAAGCAAATTTCGAGAGAATCGGTTAACAAATGAACACTTTATTGCAATATTACTCAAAATCGGACGAACATATATATGGGAGCTATATTCAAATCTGAACCGATTTCGAGCTAACTTCTCAGATATTGTGGTACTCGTCGAGGAAAGCGTTGTGCAAAATTTTGGGCAGTATTGGTCAATAAATGCGCTTGCTGTGACTCTAGAAGTTGAAATCGGGCGATATACATATATGACAGCTATATCTTAATCTGAACCGATTTCTATGAAATTCACCAGTAATGTCGAGAGTCATAAGAAAATCCTTCATGCTGAATTTCGAGCGATTCGGTTAACAAATGAGCATTTTATTGCAATATTTCTCAAAATCGGACGAACATATATAAGGGAGCTATACCTAAATCTGAACCGATTTCGAGCAAACTTCTCAGATATTGTGGTAGTCGTCGAGGAAAGCGTTGTGCAAAATTTTGGGCAGTATTGGTCAATAAATGCGCTTGCTGTGACTCTAGAAGTTAAAATCGGGCGATGTACATATATGACAGCTATATCTTAATCTGAACTGATTTCTATGAAATTCACCAGTAATGTCGAGAGTCATAAGAAAATGCTTCATGCTGAATTTCGAGCGATTCGGTTAACAAATGAGCACTTTATTGCAATATTTCTCAAAATCGGACGAACATATATATGGGAGCTATATTCAAATCTGAACCGATTTTTTCCAATTTCAATAGGCTTCGTCTCTAGGCCGAAAAACATATATGTACCAAATTTTAAGACGATCGGATCAAAACTGCGACCTGTACTTTGTACACAAATCAACATGAACAGACAGACGGAAAAAGATTCTGAGTCGATCGGTATATTTATCAATGGGCCTATCTCTCTTCCTTCTGGCACAAAGTTATAATACCCTGTACCACAGTAGTGGTGTAGGGTATAACAATTTGTGTTTGTTTGACGGTTTGTTTGTTTTTTCCTTATAAACTCAAAAACAGTTGAACCGATTACCTTAATATTTTCACAGATTGTGTAGGTTGGTCTGCAAGGAAACATAGGCTATGTATTTTTTGATATCGGAAGGGATGCGGACCCTGCCGAAAACACCACCCAAAATTTAAAGTGGACCGATCGGGACAATATGGGTATCAAATGAAAGGTATCGAAGAGTAGATTACGAATTTTTTATTGAAAACTGGGTGCAAGTAGCCGCGTGGACGCCCCAACCCCAAAACCTCCTAAAAAAGGGTTATTAGACGATCATGACAATATGGGACGCAAATGAAAGGTATTTGGGAGTAGATCACGAATATGGTTCGGAAGGAGGAATAGCTTTATAAGTTGTTGATATCGGAAGGGGGCGGGCGGACCCTGCCGAAAACACCACGCAAAATTAAAAGTGGACCGATCGGGGCAATACGGGTATCAAATGAAAGGTATTGAAGAGTGTAATACGAATATGGTATTTCAAATTGGGTCCAAGTACCCAGGAAGTCGCCCCAACCCCAAAACTCCTTCAAGCAGACAAATTAAACGTTCCTATCAATATGGGGCTCAAATGAAAGATATTCGGGAGTAGATTACGAATAAGGCAAAAAAAAATTAAGTCCATGTAATGGGTGGTGTACCCACTCAAAAGCCCCCCAAATGGGCATATTAGCCGACCATGGCTATATGGGACACAAATGAAAGGAATTTGGGAGTAGATTAGAAAAATGACATGAAAATTTGTATTAAAGTTCCTAGGTGGCGCTTAATCTCCTTAAAACGCCTCAGATAGGTTACATGACCCATCATGACAATATGGGACTCAAATGAAAGGTATTTGAGAGTAAAAAAGGAATCCACTTTTAGGGTCATGTGTTTGTGGGTAAGCCCTAAAGCACTTATTTCTCGAACATATCAATATGGGGCTCAAATCAAATGTTTTTGGGAGTAAAGTGGCGCTTAACCTCCTTAAAACACCTCAAATAGGTTATGTGACCCATCATGACAATATGGGACTCAAATACCTTGAGAATAAAAAAGGAATCCACTTTTAGGATCATGTGTTTGTGGGTAAGCCCTAAAGCTCTTATTTCCCGAACATTTCAATATGGGCCTCAAATGAAATGTTTATGGGAGTAAAGAATGAATTTGATACCTATTTTTAGGCAAAGTTGCGGAGTGCCATACCCAGCCCCAAAACGCCCTCCAATCCATGACTGCAGAGTCGACCGACGTCGAGTTTTTGAGGCCGAAGTCACAATCGGAATCGGACTATTGAGCCGGAGTCGGACTTGGGTTCGGAGTTGAGCACGCTTGCCCCGACTCCGAACCGCTCTCCGACTCCGGCTTAATACTTCGACTCCGACTTAAACTCTAGTCGACCATGGCAATTTGGGGCTTCCATGAGTAGAGCATGAATTTGACATCCATATTAGAGCGGAATGTCTGAGGTACCATCCCACCTCCAAAAAACACTCCCCGCCAATTATATAGACCAATCACGACAGCATAGGGCAGAAATAAAACATGACTTTTTTACCGACTATGTTAATATGGGGCTCATATAAAAAGTATTTGAAAGTATAGCACTAAGCTTATATTCACTTTAAGGGCCAAGTGTCTGGGTGGGCACCTCACTCCCAAAATACACCCCAAACCGGATATATATTTTACCCGCTACAATATACGAGTCCATTGAAAGGTATAAGGGAGTAGAGCAAAAATTTGCCCATAAACATTTCATAAAGGAACAGGGGCCAACTTTTTACATATCAATGCGTCCGGTTCGATTCAAATTTAAGCTCAATGATAAAGGACCTCTTTTTTACATAATTTCCATACGTGGCATAGTACCCCACATATGTCGCCAACATAAGGAGAAGATAGCCACCACTTAAAATTTTTCGAATGTTGGCGCCAGGATTTGAATTCACGCGTTTAGCATCATTCTCGGACTTGCTTATCTCTGCGCTTCAATAACACGAATTCAATATCTACATTCAAGGCGAACTGTCTCCATCTTAAAACTCTACCAAAGCGGGACTTATATATCGAACATTGCAATAAAGAGCTTTAAAAAAGGTATAAGAGCGTTGAAGAAGGCGCTGCGGAGCAGGCCCTTTTTCTAGTTTTCTATAAAAATAAAGTTTTGACAAAATTTTCTATGGAAATAAACTTTTGACAAAATTTTCTATGGAATTAAAATTTTGACAAAATTTTCTATAGAAATAAAATTTTTGACAAATAAAATGTAGACGAAATTTTCTATCGAAATAAAATTTTGAGAAAATTTTCTATCGACATAAAATTCTGAGAAAATTTTCTATAGAATTAAAATTTTCACAAAATATTCTATGGAAATAAAATTTTGACAAAATTTTTATATGGAAATAAAATTTTGACAAAATTTTCTATAGAAATAAAATTTTGACAAAATTTTCTATGGAAATAAAATTTTGACAAAATTTTCTATGGAAATAAAATTTTGACAAAATTTTCTATAGAAATAAAATTTTGACAAAATTTTCTATAGAAATACAATTTTGACTAAATTGTCCATAAAAATAAAATGTTGACAAATTTTTATATGGAAATAAATTTTTGAAAAAATTCTCTATGGAAATAAATTTTTGACAAAATTTTCTATGGAAATAAAATTTTGACAAAATTTTCTATAGAAATAAAATTTTGACAAAATTTCTATGGAAACAAAATTTTGTTGGTTGAATTTCTCGAAAACAAGTGAGACTGATGGCAGGCTGCCACTTAAACCCATGTGTAAAGTTTTTAACTATTGTATATTACGCATATGTATGTATTATTCATTTTTATAAATTTTTTTCTTTATGCTTTTTAAATTTGTAGTTGGTGACTCCACATACACTTGCAGTAGTTAAGAATTGCATAGAAAAATACACGAAAAAGACTTAAAAATATAAAATGTATTCAACTATTTTTGTTATTTTCTTTTGTACCTTTGAATAAACCTTTTTTAAACCTCAAAAAATAATACCGAAACTATTTTCAAGTAGTCTGCCCACAAGTACTTGAAATGCAAACGTTTACAAGGATTTATGCCACAAACAAATAAAAAAACAACAATTTATTTTTGTTTCATCCTCAAAGCACTTCATACTTATTTTTTTCACATATTTTTTTTTTTATTCTTACAAAGCATTTATTTAGCGTGTTTTTTCTGTTTCTTTGTGCCATAATTGGTTTTTGTCCAATTTATTTCATCACACTTAATGTTTTGCATTTTCGCATCAAGCACCCCTTGCATTGCAATTCAAGGCAATTTTTATTTCAACTGTTGTTAGTTTAGTTTTTCACTATCTTTTTTTACTTTTGGTCAATTTTTTCATTCATATTGTTAATTTTCGTTTTCCCCTTTTTTTCTATCTTCATGTAGCCTCTGCACCAATTATGGAGCTGCCACCACAAAATGTGACCGCTTTGGATGGCAAGGATGCGACCGTTTCATGCCGTGCTGTCGGTGCGCCCAACCCGAACATCACTTGGATTTACAATGGTAAGTGTTGCGTTGAAAAGCCACAGAAAAACTCTGAATAACTAAAAACCGCGTAGAAAGCAGATAAACTGCGGGAAACAATTTTTCCCTCTCCATATTTAAAAGGATGTTTTTTTTTTGTTTTGTTCTGGAAACGTTTGTGGCAGCATTTAAATGCAAAATAACTAAAATTATTTTACTATGGAATTAATGCATAATTTAATATATTTGTTAGGGAAGAATAATTTTTATTCCTTGTGGTATGAAATTGGGTTTGTAATTTTCTAATTCTGCATATTTCGGAAAATCCGATAAAAAAATTAGTTTCGAGTGAAAGGGAAAAAACAAAAAGGGTTTGGCATTGTTGATGTGTTTGTTGAACTTAGAATTGATGATTAGCTTGTATCGGAATAGTGGAAAATAAGGCTTTCTTCTCTCTTACTGCGCTTAGGAGAGTAAGACGACTTCTTGAGCCCTGTTTTCAAAAAAAGCATGCCTTACATCGTACTCAATACTCTTAGAGTATGTAGGGCACCTTAGTCAATTTGAACTCCTTCTGGCTGCCAGTGCGGGTCACACAGATTCTGTCCGCACAGATTCTGCAAAAGTCGTTGCTGGTAACCTTCAGTCTGTCAGCATGTTTTCCGGTTAGACAGTGACCTGTCATGACGGACACAATGACTGAGACATCTGTTGTAGGCAATGACAGCAAAGCGGTCGACCTCTTCAAGTCTAGATTAGACCACATAGTTTTGGAATACTCACAACCCCCTCTTTGTGACCATCTATCATTTGTTGTCCTTCGGGCCTGTTCTGTAAACTTTGCCTACATGTCGCTAGAGGCATAACCACAGATTCCAGTTTCCCTGGAATTTGTGAGGTAGTTTCAAGTCTTACAAACTCGTCCGCTTTACAATTCTCTGGGATAAATCTGTGGCCCAGCAACCAAAACAAATGAATTTTGATCTGTTTAACCATCTCGTTGAGAGATCTATGAGAGATTTATCTGTAGAAACCGGACCATAGTCAGGATTCAGAACTTCCACCACTGTTGTGTTAGTCTCGTCTTCTGATTCCGCCAGGAGTTCCTCACAAAATTCGTTAGATCTTGTCATGATGAGCTTCCGTACGCATCCAGGGGCAGGTGAGAAATCAATGGAACCACTCTTCCTCAGCACACTAGACACTTGCGGTGTGAACGATTCCTCCTTAGATGATTCACTAGCTGCTGCTGGCGAAGTATTTTTGAGTTCCGTCCTTTTCCGCTGGCGCACACCCATTCCAACCCGATGACCCACCCACACAAGGCTTGTCGCGTCTCGTTTTGATGCCTTTCCCTCCTGTCTCGATTGTGGCAGTGGGATTTTCAGTCTCCTGCAATCCGCCAGACTTTAGCGATGTGGTCGAAAGTTCTTCAGGCAAGTGTTTAGCAACAGCTGCTGAGTCGTCTCCTTTCCCCCAACCCCGCCGCTTCTATAGACCTTCAGTTTCAACTTGTTGAATCCGTAGAATACAACTCCTTCAGATTTGTTGAAATCCATAGGATACAACTCCTTCGGATTTGTTGAAATCAGTGAAACATTCGGAGTTTAGTACGAATACTGCATGTCGCCGGTCACCATCAACCTCGTCAAATTTACCAATCTTCCAGTCGTTGGTTGAAAGATTGGGATTACATACTCTTAGCCTTCCAAGTATGGATTCAGGATCTGAGGGAATCCTTGGTGTCCCAGCATGCGCCATTGGTTGAGAAGGAATATTCTCCCCGGCACGGGATAACTATGAGCACAGGCTGGAACTTTGAGCTCCGATCTGTGTGGTGTTTATTGCTATAACGAAAAGCTGAGCTGCGAGCTCTCGGGCGCATCCACTAGTTGAAGATACTGGACTGCTCTACACGGAGTAACTGCAATTGCAGTCGCGGACAATCAGCGTTATCGAGCGGAGAGTCTCAGTGAGAGGACGGGCGGCACCAGCTCTTGCATAAATACTGAGTGCCTATGATGCTCGATATGACAGGGCGAATTATTGGCGCCTTTAAATATGGCCACCCTATTCCCATGGCTATCGGTCCTTTGGACCGGAACGAGCTTGCTCACCTATAGCAGCTAGACGAAGATCGCCACCTCCACATAAAGACATGTGCCTACAACAATAGCAACAAGGAATATTCTCTTTCTTGACTAAATCTAGTGCTACGCTTGGCCAGATCTCACCAATCCTTTTTAGCGCACAACGATACATTTCAATTGATGGTTTATCCCCGAACCAGCCTGCATCGTCACAAACTGGAAGAGACCTAGGAGATGCCGCAAGGACATCAGAGTATACTGATGGCAGTCCATTAACTATCCCACTCCAATTATTCCTAGGTAAGCAGCCCTGTACTTCTCCATTGTCGACAATTGACATCACCAAACTGTCCCTAGCGACATAAGCAAAAGTTGTTGGACCCATCTTACTGTTGTTCGCCCTAGTTCTTTTAGGCATGGTGACCGCAGCCTTTTGCCTGACTGCGGTGTAGTTTTCGAATCTAGACGTGTAGTCTTTGGAGTAGCCTGTACTGCGAATCCCGAGCCCAACGTAGGGAGTCTCTCACCATATTAGTGAAAGTCTCAGAATCATTCGCACCAAGCCTCTCAATAAACCAGAGAGCGATGCGTCTTCTATTATTCCCCTGTTGGTTTGCCGGGGAATACCGATGGCCTAGGCAAATTATAGGCATGCGAAGATAGAATAGATACGACCTTGTATTTTTGGCTCGAACCAGGTGTCTTCGCCAAAAGCCTCTGCTGACCAGTCGACTGGCTAGCGGAGCCTGGAGCAGCCGCCCCACCAGTCGAGGTTTCAGTAGGTGGCAACATGCTACACCCTGATACTACCACCGCAGCTGTTGGGTCTTTGGAGTCCATTCTAAGCCTAATCCCGGGCTCTTGATCTGCCGCTTCACTGAAAACAGACGCAGATCATCAACCGCCTAATGGATACCACTATCGTAGCAATCCCTGAGTGACTTAAAATTTTCTTTAAAAAGTAATGACCTATTACGAGTTATAGAAATATTCTTGCGGAACGAAATAAACGTCCGCTCCACTCACTGTTCTAATAAGAATCTTCTATTGATTTAATTGCTATTAAAACATGTGTTTGACATTTTTTTTTTTAAATTTAATTTAAATTTTTGATTCCAATTTTTTTTTATCCATAAAAATGTTTATTTTTTAATAATGCATGCATTATAAGAGTTGTTATTTTTATGTTTTAAAAAAATTTTACTTAAGCATAAATAAATGTTTTTACTGTACTAATCATAAATGTGTACTACCTTTTCTTTTATTTCAACCTCTAACCATCCTGCAACAATGTGAAATAAACTACTGCAACATTCCAACACTAACAACAAATATTTTGGCCCCGTGCAAAAAAAAAAAAACATAAAACCGGATGTTTTGATGAATTAATGCTAAACATAAAATAACAACACAAATGTTGAACTAAATTCTCCTTCCCACCACCACCGCCACCACCACCATTGCCACCATAACCAACATGACAAAAATTGAAACTCACTGAAATTCAAATGCAATCTAATTCCAACAATATCCTTGCAAAACCCCCAAATTGCCGTTTTAATGGACATATTCTTTTGGGCGCCATTTGCACTTGCCACATTGTGCTGTTGTGTTGTTTTCTTTTTTGTCCTTCCTGTATCGGTGTTTGGTGTTTCAACACGTATGGAAATAAATCCATTGGGTTACTGCTGCGGGGTTTGGTGTTGGTATGTGACACCGTACTTTATTGCTTGTATGCGGGGGAAAAAAAATGTTAAATGGCGTTAAATGTTGCATAAACACTATAATAACGCGCAAAACACTCAAAATGCAACAACATACGCGCACACCTACCCACATTTGGCTATGCATATTTTAAACATTTTCAAATTGTGACAACAACATCATAATTTAATGGCTGCTTTGGTACTAAATGCAATGTGGCGTCATAATGTGCCACATTTGGCGTTGGCCTCCGCGACGGGCGACAACACCTTCTTCATATACAATATTGGCGTCGGCGGCGTCAATGATGCGGTATGCCACGAATTTCCAAAACCAAACATGGATTTTTTTTCGCTTGCTGGCCATTACTTGAAATGCGGCAATGGTGTTGTCCATTTTCCAATTTTCCATACTTTTTGCTTGCCGGCCAACAACAACACAAAAATACTGGCAACGAACCGGAAATACATGGTTTTGGTTAACAACACTCATATGCAACAACAACAACGACATGGAAAAAATGCGAACAACCGAAAAACGCACTATTGACACCATCATCCATGCACGACATCATCCACCACAATGTGATGCCGCTTAACATGGTCGGCGATGATAATGCCGCTGATACCGAATCGATGACAACATATCTCTTGCATGTCCTATCATGTTTGCATGTGTATATGTGTCATATGGATGATTTTCCTTACCAACATTGCCATCGCCATCGCCATCGCGATTGCCATCACCGCCACCAACAACAACATCTTTATCGTCTCATCGTCGTCATCATTAACAACACCATTATGGCCTGGTGTTGATTACAAAAACAACGAACCACTGTGACAACCCTATTAAATGCACATTTGAATGTGTGCCTATGTGGTGATGGTAAACATTTGTGCGTGTGTGGGTGTGTTTGTGTGTGAATTTTATGCAAATTGGCTCGCAACATTATACATTCGATGGTATTTTTTCGCATCGCATCGCATGCTTCATTTCCTTCTTCAACCCATATGACAATTATGCAAAATATCGTCACTGTCGTCGTCATAATCGGTGATCCCAAACCAATATTCGCCCCATCGCTCTTGTGTGACAACCAACCAACCAACAAAATAGAAACCCAACTTGTTGAGATTTCAAGCCGTATTCAAATTTTAGAATCTGGAGACTTATTAATTTCTAATGTACGCGAATCCGATGCTGGCCTTTACACTTGTGTCCGTTCCAATGAGGCGGGCACAGTGAATGGTGAAGCCTATTTGGGCGTTTTGGGTAAGTAAGATTAACTGTTTTGCGTATATATGTATGTATGTTTGTATATTCTTCAAATCATAACATTTCCCATGCATTCATATTAACACTCAAACATTTTTTGCTTGGTTGTTTATGTATGCCAAAAAAGTTAATGCTTGTTTAAGCGAATGCTTGAGCGAAGTGGTTATGAATAAGCTAACAATTTATGTGTAAATATTTGTACTATTTTTTTCATAATTTGTATGGTATTTTAATTTCATAACATAACAATTATGAGTTAGTATTCATATTGGGAATAAATTATTGTGCGCTTGTGAATAGCAAAAAAGTAAAGTTCGGCCGGGCAGGATCTTATATACCCTCCAACAGGGACGTAGCCAGGATTTTTTATTGGGGGCACCCCACCTTTTTTAAAAATCGAAATTGGCAAAAAATTTTTTCATTTTTTTGGTCATAAAATATAAGGAAAATTATTTTTTTTGTCGTAGGGGCTTAGAAAAAATTGCTACGGCAATAAAAATTCTCTAAATTATGAATATACTAGCATATGCCCGGTCGCTTCGTTGCCCCCGATGGTACACCAATATCAAGGTGTAACTGTATCGCAGTTAAAATAGATTTAGCCTTATCCGTAATGAAAGAAAACTTTAAAAGTTTTCGTGCCTAAATGTACGGATTAAAAAAACTCTAGTCGGCCGATAATTAATGTCAAGGTGTTACATACTGCCGTGATGTATTTTAAAGATGTAGCTCAGTCTGTAATTAAAGTACCACTTTGTACGATTTAGTACCAAAATTAACGAATATCAAAAAAAAAATTTTATTCGCTCGATACATAGTGCCTAGATGTAACTTCCTTTACTTTAATTGGCTATGACAGAATATTTGTTCCACTAGCCGAACGTAGAATAGCGTTCCAAGCGCCTCGATCTTCTGCGCTCATTCTAAAATCTCCGACACCAAGTTTCGAGGTGTCTCCCACAACCTAATCTTTCCATCGGGCTTTTGGTCTTCCCGGTTTGCCTTCAAAAGACTTTTTTGCTGGAGCTTCTTCATCCATTCTGACAATATGACCTAGCCAACGCAGCCGTTGTATTTTGATGCGTGTAACTATTGGGTTGCCCAAAAAGTAATTGCGGATTTTTCATATAGTCGGCGTTGAAAAATTTTTTCACAACTTGTGACTCTGTAATTGCATTCTTTCTTCTGTCAGTTATCAGCTGTTACTTTTAGCTTGCTTTAGAAAAAAGTGTAAAAAAAGTATATTTGATTAAAGTTCATTCTAAGTTTTATTAAAAGTGCATTTACTTTTTTTAAAAAATCCGCAATTACTTTTTGGGCAACCCAATATGCTATCGTCGTCATATAGCTCATACAGCTCGTGGTTGACATTTGTCTATAGAAAATTTTTTTTCTTTAAAAATGCTTATGCAAAATTTTAATTTTGGTTTTAAAAAATAATCTCGAGGTTAGATTTTTTTACTGAAAGTTAGTCCTTGAGAAATTGTTTTTATATAAATTGTAAAGAAATTTTTTCTTAAAAAATAATTTCTAGAGGGGTCTGGCCCGTGGGGCGGGATGACACTTGCTGATACGCGTTCCTCAGTAAGTATAGGAAAGAATCTCTCCGAACCATTCAATACCAAACGAGGTTTCAGACAAGGAGACAGCCTATCGTGTGATCTCTTTAATATTCTGCTGGAGAAGATTATACGAGATGCAGATGTGCATAGATATGGCACACTAATCACAAGAGAACACATGCTACTCGCCTATGCCGACGACATCGACATCATCAGTCGGTCACCGGAAGTAGTAACTGCAGCGATTGAAAGAATCGAAAGAGAGTCAGTGAAAATGGGTCTGGTAGTAAATGGAGATAAGACGAATTTGATAGTTTCAATTCCCAAAACGCCTTGTAGAACTGAGCTAATAAAGCATATGGAGAAAGTTGGGAACCACAACTTTGAGATGTGTGTCTCAGTGGATGTTTTTCAAATACAAATTTGCTCATGCACATTCCCTTTAATATGAAATAGCTATAAATACCATCGACAGTTATGAGTACATTAACAGAGCAATACGATTAACGAGCCACCGATCAATGGATGCGATGTCATGTGTGCAAGGAATCTGTTGGTTTCACAACTTAAAATTTTCTCTTCCAACATGGCCGACTCTCTTTGAAAAAAATGACTAAAATAGTCAAAATATATGACCAGCCTAAAAGACAAACATAAACAAGTGAAGACGGACTAAAGTCGGGTGAAGCCGACCTTTTGATAACCTACACCACATTGGCTAAGTCGTGGAATTTAATAGTTGCTTTAATTTGATTTTTTGAAAAGATCGATTGATAAATGGGGTAGCAAAGGAACAAACTGAATAAATTTCCTAAAATTCATCAGTCATCAGAAGAGTTATAAGATAAACCTTTGTGCCAAATTTTGTGAAGATCTGTTAATAAATTACTAAATTATTGAGTATTGTTCAAAATCGGACGAAATATAGGGGAGCTACGTCTCTTTCCCATTTTCAGCAGACAAAATCTGTTGTCTTAGCAAACATCATTGCTATTTTGAACAACAAATTTCGTTGAGTGTATATACCTGTTGGATGGAGGGACACAAAGGTCATTTTCAGGAAAACCTTATCACACGAAGGCGAGAGATTTTCTTTCTATAAGTCTGTCATCCTTTATGCAAAAGACTCTAGAGAGGTGAATAGAAACATATCTTAGGGAGAGGATCCCTGAATATCACCTGTCTGGGCAACAGCATGCATATTGTAAGGAAAAATCGATTGTAACAGACCTTTGCGACCTAGTCGCCTATAAAGAGGCTTCTCTCGCTGTCAAGGAATACACAATGGTGGCATTTCTTGACATTGAAATTGCTTTTAATAATCTAAATCCGATGTCAATCATGAAGGAGCTGGAGCTTCTAGGCATCAACACTACGGTATTTCTGCAATGAGTCGTATTAGTAATTTCAATATATCAGCTCTCAAAGCGTTTATGTCACATGAAACTAAATTCTTCATAATTTCATTAACAAAAAAGAGAGTATGTTTAAACGTTTCACAAAAACAAAAGCATTCACTGTGATAGCACTGAATATAAGGCAACACAAATTGGATACCATTCTAATAACATCGAAACTTTGCCCATCTAGGGAAAAGTATTTCCATTGTCATAACTGCAATGCCTCAATTCCAATTAGCAGCAACATTGTAATGGGGTCCTTTAGACGTTGGCAAAATGTGTCAGTTTTAATCATGTTTTTTTTTTTGCTTCATACACCATTACAAATTCTAAGTGATTTTTTGCGCTTAATCTCCATGCGCTAGTCTCAGGTCAGTGTAAAAGTCGATGGCGATGTTCATGTCATGGAGCTATTCTAATTGGATACCATCCAGATTATTATGGCTAGTTTGTCGTTCTCTCCATTTTAATTCGAATTTTTTTTCGGAATGATTTCAAAATTGCATTATGATTACACTCTGGGATTTGTTGTTGTTGCTCTTGCTGCTGTTGTTGGCACAAAACTAATTTGCCAACAAAAAAACGCTAATTAGTATTTGTATACAAAAATGCTCGCTGATATGTAGAGCTAAAGCCAATTCCATATGCAAAACAAACTTGGCTTTCCTCCAGGCAAACGTAAACAAAATAGATTAGCATTTGGTGCTAAAAACTGTTTAACTATCTTAATGAAATACAGCTTTGGTAGGCCAAAGCCAAAATCAACAGCACACAAATATTATATTTTATATTTTATTGAAGTTTATAATTTCAGTGTTTGGCGAGTTTGTTATTTTATTGGAGGTAAACAAAACGCTCTTAAATAAAATGTCAATATTTATACTTTTATTTAAATGAGATTGGCCATTTGCAGTTTTAAGAGACAGGGAAGGGGGGTCAAGCAAATCAAAAAGTGATCAACGGATAATATATTCAAATGGTGATTTCATATTTTCGCATAGCCACAATACCCAATACAAACACAAGGCTAAACATTGACGGGTGTGAGAGAAACCAATACCGTCCAATTGGAGAAAGAATAAACATTCATAATGAAAGATTTAAAAATATGTAAAATGTGTTTCTTTTTCTATATTTTATTTGTTTATTTTAAGCTCTATACTCGAAGATCCATCCTTAAACTTGTCTTCGAAGAAAGTCTCATTAAAGTTTCGACCAAAAGCAAAAGTTTTAGAAATTTAAAGAAAATTTCATTTAAATTTTGTCTTTAGAAGAAATTTTATTGAAATTTTGTCTTTAGAGAAAATTTTTTTGAAATTTTGTCTTTGGAGAAAATTTCATTGAAATTTTGTCTTTAGAGAAAATTTCATTGAAATTTTGTCTTTAGAGAAAATTTCATTGAAATTTTGTCTTTAAAGAAAATTTCATTGAAATTTTGTCTTTGGAGAAAATTTCATTAAAATTTTGTCTCTAGAGAAAATTTCATTAAAATTTTGTCTTTATAGAAAATTTCAATAAAATTTTGTCTTTAGAGAAAATTTCATTAAAATTTTGTCTTAAGAGAAAATTTCATTAAAATTTTGTTTTAAGAGAAAATTTCGTTGAAATTTTGTCTTTGGAGAAAATTTCATTAAAATTTTGTCTTTAGAGAAAATTTCATTGAAATTTTGTCTTTAGAGAAAATTTCATTAAAATTTTGTCTTTAGAGAAAATTTCATTAAAATTTTGTCTTTAGAGAAAATTTCTTTGAAATTTTGTCTTTAGAGAAAATTTCATTGAAATTTTGTCTTTAGAGAAAATTTCATTGAAATTTTGTCTTTAGAGAAAATTTCATTGAAATTTTGTCTTTAGAGAAAATTTCATTGAAATTTTGTCTTTAGAGAAAATTTCATTGAAATTTTGTCTTTGAAGAAAATTTCATTGGAATTTTGTCTTTGAAGAAAATTTCATTGGAATTTTGTCTTTGGAGAAAATTTCATTGGAATTTTGTCTTTGGAGAAAATTTCATTGGAATTTTGTCTTTGGAGAAAATTTCATTGGAATTTTGTCTTTGGAGAAAATTTCAATAGAATTTTGTCGTTGGAGAAAATTTCATTAAAGTTTTGTCTTTAGAGAAATTTCATTGAATTAGCAAGGAGGGAAGATTAGATTATTTACAAGTTACTGAAAGAAATTGCCAGATCAACAAATAGTTGGAAATTAGACCGTCCCACGCCATAAACAAATTTGTTTTTCAAATAGGGAAACGCAAACCTATTCATTTTTTCACTTTTGATCTTAATAAGCAAAATACGAACTATTATGACCATCGCTTAAAGATAGCCCGTTCCGAGGCTACCTCCAAAGCTGGATGAAGTGCTATCTAAGGAATCCAATTGAGTATTTTAGCTTGAAACTTGTATTCTAACTAAAGGGTGATTTTTTTGAGGTTAGGATTTTCATGCATTAGTATTTGACAGATCACGTGGGATTTCAGACATGGTGTCAAAGAGAAAGATGCTCAGTATGCTTTGACATTTCATCATGAATAGACTTACTAACGAGCAACGCTTGCAAATCATTGAATTTTATTACCAAAATCAGTGTTCGGTTCGAAATGTGTTCATTCACCGTAACGTTGCGTCCAACAGCATCTTTGAAAAAATACGGTCCAATGATTCCACCAGCGTACAAACCACACCAAACAGTGCATTTTTCGGGATGCATGGGCAGTTCTTGAACGGCTTCTGGTTGCTCTTCACTCCAAATGCGGCAATTTTGCTTATTTACGTAGCCATTCAACCAGAAATCAGCCTCATCGCTGAACGGTGAATGAACACATTTCGAACCGAACACTGATTTTGGTAATAAAATTCAATGATTTGCAAGCGTTGCTCGTTAGTAAGTCTATTCATGATGAAATGTCAAAGCATACTGAGCATCTTTCTCTTTGACACCATGTCTGAAATCCCACGTGATCTGTCAAATACTAATGCATGAAAATCCTAACCTCAAAAAAATCACCCTTTACATAATTATATGGTATTATTTACAAAACCACAAACTGTTCCTAGCCCTGCTACTGTGGCTGTAACAAGATGTATAGATCGACTTAAAAATTCCTTTTGATTAGACCTAGCCGTGTCCGTCTGTCCGCATATCCTTTCGTTTGTCCATCTGATTTTTTTTAATACCCTATATCATAGGATATCATACTAACTTCGCTATTCCGTTTATAACACCTCGAAATATTAATCTAACACCCCATAAAGTACATATATTCTTGATCGTCATGAATCCGTCTGATTGTGGAAAGCACGCTAACTTTCAAAGGAGTAAAGCTAGGTGCTTGAAATTTTGCGCAACTACTATTAGTGGCCACCGTGGCGCCGAGGTTAGCATGTCCGCCTCTGACGCTGAATGCCTGGGTTCAAATCCCTATGTGGAACGCCCTTCGGACTCGGCATAAAAAAGTTGGGCCTTATTATTGAGCTTAAACTTTAACCGGACTACACTCATTGATTTGAGAGAAGTATACCCTGTCCCCTAATGGAATCTTCAGTTAGTTAGTTAGACTTCCTATTAGTGTATTGGGTAAATACCAGAGATGGTCCGTAAGACGATTTTTTAGGTTTCCGACTGTCAAAAAGTTGTAAAAGTCGAAAACGTCGTATACTTGTATAAAACGTAGAAAAAGTCCCAAACGTCATAAACCTTAATAACTCAGTGTAAAAGTTTGATTTTTAACAAATATTATTGTCACTTATTTGTTGTATATAGAAGAGTTTATATGTAAAAAAATTTCGCAATAAAAGAAATATTAAATTTTTTTTTTAATTTTTGCATTTACATTTTTCACACAATAAATTGGAAATATACGCAAATTTCAAGTCAATTTATAAAGTAACGTTTAAGGATTTTTTTGTGAAGCAAAAAATCAATAAATTATTAGTTTTCATCAATTATATTTAGAAATTGCAATTATTTTGTATCCTTTTGCAAAATTATTTGCTTCTCCCGTTTTAATTTGCTTTTTGAAAGCTGTTGTAAACGACATATGTTAAAAATGCATGACATCTGAGGAAGTGTCAAGTGAAATGGTACATGGAGTGTTAATTATGTTATTCAATAACAATACTTAAAAATAACATTACTTATTCAATAAAATACTTAACACGCCATCTTCCATTTCACTTGACATTACCTCACATTAGCATACTTAACACGCCATCTACCATTTCACTTGACACTACCTCAGATGTCATTCATTTTATAACAATATTGGAAAAAATCGTGTAAACCTACGGTAGCTTTTTCTAATTCTGAACCGATTTTTTCCAATTTCAATATTGTTCGTCTCCAGGAGGAAAAAATTACTTATGCCAAAATTTTTAGTTAATCAGATCAAAAATTCGACATATTTCGACAATTTTTTTTTTCTGTCAGAAACCTAGTTTTTTGGCTAGGTATGTCATATACGTCACTGTTTCTGACAGGCCATCTCTGGTAAATACCCAATAAATACCTTTTTTGGGTATTTATAATTTTGCCGATATCTTGGACATAAAAATATTTTCCAAACAAGTTTTGATGAATTCGCATTCTTTGTATATAAACCTGATTTTCTGATCTCATAAAATCGGATTTTAGTTATATATAGCCGCTATATAGACCGATCTCCAGACATAAAGTCTTGGGGCAATAAATTGGTCATTTTTCATCCGATGTTCTGGTAGGCCCCTGCCCATTTCTGTGAAGTGTGGTTCAGATCGGACTATATTTGAATAAAGCTGCTCTTAGACCAACCTCCCGATTTATGGTATTGAGGCCATAAAAGATCCATTTATTACCCGAATTCGATGAAATTTGGCACAGTGTGTTCTGGTAGACCCCTACCCATCTCTGTCAAATGTGGTCCAGATCGGACCATATATACCGATCTCCTGATATTGTGTAATGAGCCTATAAAAGAAGCATTTTTCATCAAATACCCATCGACCATCTCTATAAATGGACTATATAGGTCCATATTAGCTCCCATATAAACCGATCTCCATATTTTACTTCTTAAACCTCTAATTCTTATCTGATTGTGCTGAAATTTTGCACAATGACTTCTCCAATGATGACCTCTAACTTACGTGCCAAGTATGGTTTAAATTGGCATAAAAACTAATATAGCCCGATATAAAACGACCTCCTTATTTGTCTTCTTGAGCCTCAAGAGGGCGTAAGTCTTATCCGATTTTGCTGAAATTTTGCACAATGACTTCTCCAATGATGACCTCTAACTTACGTGCCAAGTATGGTTTAAATCGGCCTAAAAACTAATATAGCTCCGATATAAAACTACCTCCCTATTTGTCTTCTTGAGCCTCAAGAGGGCGCAATTCTTATCCGGTTTTGCTGAAATTTTGCACAATGACTTCTCCAATGATGACCTCTAACTTACGTGCCAAGTACATCAGCTCAAAACCTGATATAGCTCCCATATAAACCGACCTCCCGATTTTACTTCTTGAGCCTCTAGAGGGCGTAATTCTTATCCGATTTGGCTGATATTTGGCACAGTCACTGTATTCATGACCTCTATTAAATGCTCCAATTATGGTCTGAATCGGTCCTTAACCTGATATAACTTCCATATAAATCGATTTCCCTTCTTGCACCTCTAGAGGACGCAATTCTTATCCAATTTAGCTAAACTTTTTCACGGTGCAGTTTCTATGCCCTCTCATTTACGTGCTAAATATGGTCTTAATCGGTCTATACGTAACCTTATACAGCTCCCATGCAAACCGATCTCCCCATTTTATTTCTTAAGTCCCTCAAGGGCACAATTCTTATCCGATTTGGTTGAAATTTTTCACAATGGGATCTACTTTTGTCTTTAAGCCAAGTATGGCGTCAATCGGTTTATAACCTGACATAGCTCCAATAGCTTAGTAATTCTAATCCATTACCCTTTGTTTGTCTATACAGACATACCGGGCAAAAAATGACAAATGTGATCCCTGGTGGAGGGTATATAAGATTCGGTCCGGCCGAGCTTAGCACGCTTTTACTTGTTTTTTTGTAATCAAAGTGTAGATCGGATTTATAAACCAATCATCACGAAATTTTTCACATGTCATTTTTTTAGCCCAAAGATAAACGCTATCTGGTCTGTTCTGCAAAACCGAAAGATTTTCTTAGCCTTCGATTTGGTAAACCTTGCCATGTCTATGTTAGAATTCAAAAACCTCTTGTGATATCATATCATAAAAGGAGGAGACTGAGAAAATATATAGACAAAACAGTTTTTTGCGTTTTGCAAAATCAAAAACCGGAACAGGCCAGTATGAATTTTGGCAAAAATAAAAATCAGTTGAGATTTTTGAATATTCCATAACCAAATCGTTCGAATATTTTAGAAACTACAACCATATAATTCCAAATCGAGCGAATTATGTATATAGGAGCTATATTTTAAACTATTGGGTTGCCCAAAAAGTAATTGCGGATTTTTCATATAGTCGGCGTTGACACATTGTGACTCTCTAATTGCATTCTTTCTTCTGTCAGTTATCAGCTGTTACTTTTAGCTTGCTTTAGAAAAAAAGTGTAAAAAAGTATATTTGATTAAAGTTCATTCTAAGTTTTATTAAAAATGCATTTACTTTCTTTTAAAAAATCCGCAATTACTTTTTGGGCAACCCAATAATATAGCTCCCCATAGCCCTTGCCTTTGGACTTAAAGCCTGATATGTTAGGAATGGTGAGCGCTATCTTGAGATGATATCGAACTTTTTTTGCCCGCAAAATTTCCTATTCCCTCTACACATTTAGAAAACGTATGTTTTCTTGTGCTAGTTACCCCAAAAGATGATAAACTTTTTAGACGCAGATATAATTCACAAATAATATTATTACGTTAATTATTTTAAAATAGTTTAATAACTTTTTTTTTTAAATATTTTAAGGTTCTGATTTTTCTTAGATTTAATTTGTTTTATTTTTATAGTTTTTTTTTATATTTATTATTTACGTTTATGATTTAGGTTATAATCAAACTTAAACTTATTCTATATAATTTTATTTTTTATTTGTAAATTATTATATTGTCTTTAATTGTATTTTATTTTATTTACAATAATTTGTTTATTTCATTTCATTTTAGAATCAGAGGTCGTACGATTTGCCCTCTGTGGCGAATACTTACTATAAAATCATATAACGCATACGCTCTGTGGTTCATTCAATGAAAATTACCTTCACATGCACATTCTCGTGTTCATCTCAATTCGTTTTGTTGTTAACTGCATTGCATGGTTTAAAGAAAATCAAAATAATATTGAAGCTATGCTACATACATATATTCAATATATTTAAGAGTACTTTAATTTCCTAACCCATTTTTTGAGTTAAGCAAAAATCTGCATCATCTACATACCCGCTCATACCATTGACATAACTAACAAATCAAAACAAAGGAAAACAAAAAATGTGCAAATATTTTCTCATAGTTTCGCACAATTCCCCAAAATGTCATATATCATGTCATCGGAAAAACAAGCATAAACCAAAGATTGGGAAACATTTTTGTTGTTGTTTGTTTTCATTCATCTCTACATCGGCCTTAGTTTTTCTATTGGTTTTGCTTATTTTTTTTCTATATTTTTCAGGAATAGTTTCAATATAAACTTTTTATATCAAATTCTCATTTTTGCCATTCTTTTTTTCTACTTCTATTTCCAACTAGTTCGCACACAAATCATTCAGCCACCAGTTGACACCACTGTCCTATTGGGCCTTACCGCATCACTGCAGTGCAAAGTCTCAAGTGATCCAACAGTGCCATATAACATCGATTGGTATCGTGAAGGTCATCCAACGGCCATTAGCAACTCTCAGCGCATTGGTGTACAATCCGATGGCACACTGGAGATCCAAGCGGTACGAGCCTCTGACGTTGGCACCTATGCCTGTGTGGTAACCTCACCGGGTGGCAATGAGACGCGTTCGGCCCACTTAAGTGTCATTGAACTGCCATTTCCCCCCTCAAACGTCAAGGCAACACGTTTGGATGGAGCCAACCAGAGGGCCATTAATGTATCCTGGACACCGGGTTTCGATGGCAATAGTCCAATATCGAAGTTTATTATACAGAGGCGTGAAGTATCTGAATTAGGTAAGTTCGTTTTTTTTATCGCTTTTTTGTCTGCGAGCGTATATGGGCTTGTGTGTGTGTTTCTTTTTTTTTTTTGTTATGGGGTTTGCATGAGTGTTTGTGTAAATTGTTGTGTTTTTTTTTATCTCGTATTATGGGTTGTTAAAGGATATCTTTTATTGTGTTTTGGGTGTGTCCTTCGTTTCTGTTTTTTTTTATGATATTATTTTAATGTTGTGCACGAAAAGCAAACATAAACGATTTTTTATCGCCGTTACAATGAAAATATTCATAGAACGTTTTTTGTTTTCGCTATTGTTTTTGTTTGAAATCCAAACATTGTTGATGTTTGTAGGCCAAATGTATCACCAGGAATAATGCTTATCTATGAAATTTTTACCCATGCACATGAAGAGTAAAGCCGCTGCCTTCAGCAACTAAAGTTTAAGCGAAACGTGCAATTTATTTCCATATAGATAGCGCTTTGAAATACATTTTCATTTTCAAAAGCAAATAGGTAAATAGGGGTCAATGGAACAAGTAAAAATTTTGGAGTATTAAAATTTATTGATGTAACTGGTAAGAACATAATTCTTAAATATAATAAAATAAAATTAAAAACAAAAAATAAAATAAAATAAAATAAAATTAAGTAAAGTAAAATAAAATAAAATGAAATAAAAATAAAATAAAATAAAATAAAATGAAATAAAAATAAAATAAAATCAAATAAAATAAAATAAAATAAAATAAAATAAAATAAAATAAAATAAAATAAAATAAAAATAAAATAAAATAAAATAAAATAAAATGAAATAAAAATAAAATAAAATCAAATAAAATAAAATAAAATAAAATAAAATAAAATAAAATAAAATAAAATAAAATAAAATAAAATAAAATAAAATAAAATAAAATAAAATAAAATAAAATAAAATAAAATAAAATAAAATAAAATAAAATAAAATAAAATAAAATAAAATAAAATAAAATAAATTAAAATAAAATAAAATAAATTAAAATAAAATAAAATAAAATAAAATAAAATAAAATAAAATAAAATAAAATAAAATAAAATAAAATAAAATAAAATAAAATAAAATAAAATAAAATAAAATAAAATAAAATAAAATAAAATAAAATAAAATAAAATAAAATAAATGGACACCTGAACATTGTTAACATGCATAGGGCCCGATCCAACCAAATTCGGCAAGAATGTATAGGTGTCAAAATCGGGTCAAAAATGCGCTTTTATGGGCCCAAAACTATAAATCGGAAAATTCGTCTGTATGGCAAGTATATTAAAGGTTTTCTTATAGGGACTTGACAACTTTTAACTAATTTGTAAACGCACTCTCTCACCAATCATCGAACTGTCAGTGTCAATTTATTCAATAAACTCAAGATCTTCATCATGGTAAAGTACACGAGCGAAAAACGTCAGCAAGTCATAGAAGTTTACTTCCGAAATTCGAAGACGATGACCACTATTTTAAGAGCATCATCGTTGCAAAATCGCCTTCATATGACGAGGCTCATTTTTAGCTTAATGGGTACGTCAATAAGCAAAATATGCGTTATTGGCCAAGTGAAAATCCACATGTGCTTTACGAATCAACACTCCATCCACAAAAAATAACTGTTTGGTGCGGTTTGCATGCCGGAGGCGTCATGTGACCATACTTCCTCGTCGACGATGCCAATTGTCACGTTGCCGTAAATGGACAACGCTATCACACCACGCTCACTGATTATTTTTGGTCTAAATTGGAAGATATGGACCTGAACGACACACAGTGGGAGAGAATCAAAAAAAACTGGAAAAAGATATGCCGTAGAGAGATATAACGGTAGAGAGATATGTTTGACATGTTGAAAATTTAGATCTGAGGTGTTATCGAGATCGCGCAAGAAATTTCAAGGCCCTAGGTGATCCGGCGCCTCCTGGCAAGCCCCTAAAGTTGGTCACCTCGGCGTTTCGAAAAATTGTTCGTGCTGCCAACCTTTAGTTGTGGTTCGATTTTAAAAATTCTTTTTTTTTTTGGTAGCGCTTGAAATTCTCTACAAAAAAGTCCGCTTGAGGTAAACAATATCTCCACTAGTTTCGGAGATATACGAGTTTTAATTTTTATTTGTTGAAATTTTGGCCAAGATTTGCTTCGTATTATCCAATTTGCCAAGGCATTTGTGGCTCGAATTTCATTTTTATGCACGATTTGGAATCCTGGCAATTTTCAACGACTTTGCCGCAATTGTTGTCCACATATGATTACATAATTAAAATGTATACAGTTTGAAAGTCAAAAAATTGGAAAAAGTGTATTTTTGGTCAAAAAAAGTATTTTCATTGATTAGTCTTTATTGAAAAAAAAAACTTTCTTAAATACCTTTATTTTTTCGTTTTTGCTTATAAAGAGGACATATTGCGCTTTAAGTTAAATTTGAACAACATATGTAAACTTAAACGGGTGCTACTTAAAAATAAACAGTTTTTTTATTAGAAAATTGGACAAAACCCTTCGAGTTCAAAAATTCCAAATTCCCCATTCAGGCTAATATTTTTACTTCATATGTCCCCTAAACTCAGGTCAAACATTTTTCGCATCTAACAATATTTGTAGCCTCCACATCAAATTTACTAAAAAAAAAAATGCCGACGGAATATTTTCTACTAGATGTTTTCGATTTTCTCCCATTGTGCGGCATGTGGTTTAAACAAGACGGTGCCAAAAGCCACACAACACTCGTTGCAATCGATTTATTGAAGAGTAAGTTTGATGGGCGTGTTATCTCTAGAAATGGTCCAGTCGATTGGCACCTCGTTCGTGCGATTTGACACCTCTAGACTATTTTCTTTGAGGCTACGTCAAGTCATTGTTCATATGCCAACAAGCCGACGGCATTGAAAGTAGAGCTGGCACAATATCGATGGCACTATCGATATTTAATTTTTTGACTGAATACCGATATTTTTCCGATGGATATTTTGATATTTTTCCGATGGATACTATGGCAAAAGTTAAATTTTTTGAAAAATTAAACAAAAATAAGCAATCCGACATTGAAAACATCCTTTAAGATACATTGCGCCTATAGAGGGCGCCAACATTGAACAGGAAATATCGGCCATTTCGGCTGAAATGTGTGGCCGAGTCATTAAAAATTGATCCCAACCTATTGACAGATGCAAGCGTGCCCACGGTATCACGAATTCGAGTTCTATTCATAAATGTGTTGATTGTACTGGAGGCCACCGTAGCGCAGAGGTTAGCATATCCGCCTAGGATGCTGAACGCCTGGGTTCGAATCCTGGCGAGACCCTCAGAAAAAAATTTTCAGTGGTGGTTTTCCCCTCCTAATGCTGGCAACATTTGTGAGATAGTATGCCATGTAAAACTTCTCTCCAAAGAGGTATCGCACTGCGGCACGCTGCTCGGACCCGGCTATAAAAAGGAGGCCCCATATATTGAGCTTAGAGTTTAATCGGACTGCACTCATTGAAATGTGAGAAGTTTGCCCCTGTTCCTTAGTGGAATGTTTATGGGCAAATTTTGCATTTTTTAGATTGCACTCCATTCAAGCCAAGACTTAAAATATTTCAATTGGTTTGGAATGTATTTAAAAAATAAGTTTTCAAGTCCTAATTGGACAACCCGGAGGCCACAGTAGCGCAGAGTTTAGCATATCCGCCTATGACGCTGAACGCCTGGGTTCGTATCTTGGCGAGAACATCAGAAAACTTTTTTCAGCTATGCCATATGAAAAAAAAATGGTATGGCAACCATGTTAAAACTTCACCCCAAAGAGGGATCGCACTGCGGCTCGTCGTTTGGTCTCGGCTATAAAAAGGAGGTCCCTTATCGCTGAGCTTAAACTTGTGTGAGAAGTTTGCCCTGCTCCTTAATGGAATCTCCATGGGGAAAATTTCAATTTTTGAAAAACCCTAACAGCGAAGGTTTTTGACCATATATGGCAGCTATATAATATTACGTTCCCCTACATAGTATTATCCTAATTACTCAACCAATTTTCAACGACATAATAAAAGTGAATTTTAAGAAGCCATTGCTTTTAAACTGGAGATTGGTCAATATAACAGTTTTCGTTTTGCGAATTCCCATTGTTTTGGTCTAAACATAAACCAACCAATAAAACCATAGGTTTAATATTTTTTCTTTCTTTTTTTTGTTTTGTCAGTGAATCTGCTTTGGTCTCAGTTTTTTCCATCCCAATATGATTTCAAACAAAACTAAGCATTATATCTGCAATATCATGATTTTCATAATCCAACTCGAAACTTTATGCAAAAGTTACAATGTTGCAACCTTAAAAATTTATGAATATTTTCACGGTATTTTGGCGGAAAAATGGTTCATGTGTAGGAAAAATATTTTTGTTTTAGACTAAGACAAAAAAAATGGAAAACTTAGCCAAACTATACTGAAGAAAAAGATTTTGTGTTTTTATTGTGGAATACGAAAATGAAACAAAAGATGTTTGCACTTTGAAATTTATCGTTCAGCATTGTTCCAAGATGTTTTTGAACAACTCACATGCACACTGACACACACAGGCAATGGTATAGCTACAATAAAAACACCATAATCTTGCAATAATAAGAACAACAAAACAACGAAAACACAGCAGCAGCTACACAAAATGATGTTTTTGTTTTCTTTTTCTCTTTTTTTGCGCTCTCTCGTTATGCGTGTATGGGTGTGTTATTTATTGTCTGTTAAAAAACAAAAACTTTGGCTATGCAACAACAATACACCAAATAACTCACATACGCGCCACAAACAACAATAACAAAAAAAAACTTTTTTAAATTATTGCAAACACCAACAATCAACAATAACACATGGAAACGGATGTGCGGCCTCCGGTTATTCAACTCAACTCAATCACCACCCAATCACCCATGAAAATGCTATTCCCAACACCACAATACCAAAAATCATAAACAAAAACCCCTTCAATCAACACCCATGACTCTAATATCAACACTCATCAATATGACTATCACTTCTCATGGCTCTCCTCTCTCTTTCACTCTCTTACACTCCATGGTCTGCGTTGGGTAAATCTAAAACAATGATTGTGGAAACAAAAATGTTTTTTAATTTACTTTCCATTGTTTTGCATTTGTGTATTTGTTTGTGATATCTTTTCAAATTGTTTTCATCGATTTCCGTTTATTTTCCATTTGATTGCATTCTATTTACTATCCATAACCTCTTCAATATTCTAAATGTTGTGATGGACTCTTTTACAACTTATGAAAAAAAAAACAACAACAAAATTCAACCATTTTCAATTATTTGCACCTGCACTCTGGTTTCTCACTACAAACAATTATTTTTTTTTTTTTTTGACTAATAACTCCTCTCACTCCCCACACCAACATCAACCCCCATACACATTACCTTGCGCTTACTCCATTCCGGCGAAAACATCCCCTCTTTTTCCTACTCCTCTAACCATTTGTTTATTTGTGTCTCAAATCATTAACATCATTAGAAAAATTCGTAGGTCCTGTACCAGATCCTTTTCTCAATTGGATAACCGAACTCAGCAATGTCTCTGCGGAGAATCGTTGGATTCTATTGGAGAACCTGAAAGCAGCTACTGTCTACCAATTTCGTGTGAGTGCTGTTAATCAAGTGGGCGAAGGTTCACCTTCGGAGCCGAGTAATATTGTGGAACTGCCCCAGGAAGGTATGTTGAAAAAATTTTGTTTTGTTTTTAATGTTGCCAATATTTGGTAAAGGAAATTAGAAATTTTGTAAAATTTTAAACATTAAAAAAGCTTGAAGTTTTATTTTTAAAAAATTCTACATACATTGGCTTTCTACATTGACTTCGTTAGTATATTTTTTTTTTTAGTAAAAGTTCTTTTCCTTTTTTTTTTGGTTTAGAATAATTTTTAATAACAACATATTTTCCGTTAATATAATTTTTTTTATTAAAACTACTTTTGCAAATAATAATCTATTTCCTGATTTTTTTTTTTGGTTTAGAATAATTTTTAATAATAACATATTTTTATTCAAAAATTGTCTTACAATGTTTTTCTAAGAAAATTTTCTTTTAAATTTGACTTTAGAAAAACAGAAACTCTTTTACATTGTTTAAAGATTTTTCTTTTTAATAGTATTTAGAAAAATTATGTTAGACAATAATTATTTAAAACTCGTACTTGTTTAAAAAAATTTAATAATCGTAAAATTTTTTATTATACCCATCGGACTGCACTCATTGATACGTGAGAAGTTTGCCCCTGTTCCTTAGTGGAATGTTCATTGGCAAAATTTGCATTTTTTGGATTGTACTTCATTCAAGCCAAAACTTCAAATATTTCAAATGGTTTGGAATGTATTAAAAAATTAGTTTTCAAGTCCTAATTGAAAAACTGGAGGCCACAGTAGCGCAGAGTTGAGCATATCCGCCTATGACGCTGAACGCCTGGGTTCGTATCTTGGCGAGAACATCAGAAAACTTTTTCAGCTGTGGTTATCTCCTCCTTATGTTGGCGACATTTGTGAGGAACTATGCCATTTGAATAAAATGATATGGCAACCATATTAAAGCTTCTCCCCAAAGAGGTGACGCACTGCGGCTCGCCGTTCGGACTCGTCTCCCTTATCACTGAGCTTAAACTTCAATCGGACAGCACTCACCACCATAGAAAGGGGGGTCAACTAATCTTGTCATTCCGCTTGTAACACCTCGGAATATTCGTCTGAGACCCCATAAAGTATATAAAATGGGTGATTTTTTAGCTATTAAATTTTTGGCAACACTGGTTTAAACAGCTCACGCACGTTTCGTGTTTTGTTTTACTAGCAAACATCTTCAGTTTGGTCCATAATTTAACCATGAATCGTCTTACTAACGAGCAACGCTTGCAAATTATTGAATTTTATTATCAAACTGCGTGCTCTGTTAAGAAAGTTAATCGCGACCATTTTTTGCTCAATGGGTATGCAAATAAGACGAATTCTCGATTTTGGAGTGAAGATCAGTCAGAAGTATTGCAAGACCTACCAATGCATCTAGAAAAGGTCACTGTTTAGAGAGGTGTTTGGGCTGGTGGCATCATTAGACCATACTTCTTCAAAGATGATGCGAATCGTAACGTAACTGTGAATGGTGAGCGCTACCGTGAGATGATATCCAACTTTGTTTTTGCCCAAAACGCAAAAGCTTGATTCGCATGACATGTGATTTCAACAAGACGGTGCCACATGCCACACAGCACGCGTGACAGTGGACTAATTGAGAGGCGAGTTCGATGAACATTTAATTTCACGTTCCGGGCCCGTTAATTGGCCGCCTAGATCACGCGTTTTAACGCCTTTAGACTATTTTTTGTAGGGCTATGTTAAGGCTCATATCTTTACAGCCAAGTCCGCTTTAATTGACGCATTGGAAGACAACATTGAAGCATTTTTACCGGCCGAAATGTTGGAAAGGGTATGCCAAAATTGGACTAAGCGGATGGACCATTTGAGGCGCACGGTCAACATTGGCATAAAATAATCTTCAAAGATTAAATTATTGGGACCCTACTATCAATTCAAATAAAGATTTCATTATTTTTTTTTTTTTTTTTGAAAAACTTTTCAAAAGCTCTTAAAAAATCGCCTTTAATTCTTCAGTCGACTTTGCCATGTCCGTCCATCCATCCGTCTGTCGAAATTACGAAAACGGCCGAACGCGTAAAGCTGTCCATTTTAAATTTTACAGAGATACTTAATATTGATGTAGGTCGTTGGGGATTGCAAATGAGCCATATCGGTTCAGATTTAGATATAGCTCCCATATAAACCGATCACCCGATTTGATTTCTAGAGACCCTGGAAGGCGCAATTTTTGTCCAATTTGGCTGAAATTTTGCATGTAGTGTTCTGTTATCACTTTCAAAAACGTTGCCAAGTACTGTCCAGTATATAACCTGATATAGCTGCCATATAAACCGATCTCCGATTTGACTTTAACTTGGAAACCGCATTTTTTATCCGATTTGGCATTTTTAACCGCAATATTTATCCGATTTGGCTAAAATTTTCCATGTGGTGTTCTGTTACGTCTTCCAAAAACTATGCCAAATACGCTCCAAATCGGTATATAACCTCATATAACTCCCATATAAACCGGTCTCCGGATCATCCTTATTCGGTTCCTAGAAGCTTAAATTTTTTGCTGATTTGTCAGAAGTTTGGTTTTTAGAATAAAATAATGCCCTTCAACTAGATTTATTTTGTATAAATTTTTATCAGAGTCCATGGTGGTGGGCTCTCAAGATTCGGCCCGGCCGAACTTAGCACGCTTTTACTTGTTTAAGTCTTAAAAAGTATGTTCTTAAACCCAAACAAGAATGGGATTGGATACCTCCCATATAAAGTGGTTCATCGATTTGACTTCTTGAGCCACTAGAAGCCTCAATTTTGGTCTAATTTGGCTGAAATTTGTGGTTTGTTATGACTTACAATAACCGTGCCAAGTACGAATCAAATCCGGCCATAATCTAATATAGCTCCCATATAAATCTATTTCTGATTTGACATCTTGGGTCCCTGGAACATTGTGTAAATTGGTATGTAACCTGATATAACTTTCATATAAACCTCTCCCTCGAATAGTCTTCTATCGTGGCAGAAATTCGGTATTTAAAGTACACACATGTTCTTCAACTAATTTAATGTGTGGAAATTTTCAGCAGAATCCATGGGGGTGGGTTCCCAAGATTCGGCCCAGACGAAATAAGCGTTTAAAGATCTTTCTTATGGTAGCTATATCCAAATATGGTCCGATTTGGTGGTCTCCGTCTAAATATGCCTATGCCAATGCATTGACAATAAAAACATCATTTGTCCTTTACATTGCTTGCAACAACGTCGTGTTATCCCTTGCTTTCTATCCACTGTTTGTGGATGTTTTTTAAAGGGTGATTTTTTTGAGGTTAGGATTTTCATGCATTGGTATTTGACAGATCACGTGGGATTTCAGACATGGTGTCAAAGTGAAAGATGCTCAGTATGCTTTGACATTTCATCATGAATAGACTTACTAACGAGCAACGCTTGCAAATCATTGAATTTTATTACCAAAATCAGTGTTCGGTTCGAAATGTGTTCATTCACCGTAACGTTGCGTCCAACAGCATCTTTGAAAAAATACGGTCCAATGATTCCACCAGCGTACAAACCACACCAAACAGTGCATTTTTCGGGATGCATGGGCAGTTCTTGAACGGCTTCTGGTTGCTCTTCACTCCAAATGCGGCAATTTTGCTTATTTACGTAGCCATTCAACCAGAAATGAGCCTCATCGCTGAACAAAATTTGTCAAAATTTGAACACATTTCGAACCGAACACTGATTTTGGTAATAAAATTCAATGATTTGCAAGCGTTGCTCGTTAGTAAGTCTATTCATGATGAAATGTCAAAGCATACTGAGCATCTTTCTCTTTGACACCATGTCTGAAATCCCACGTGATCTGTCAAATACTAATGCATGAAAATCCTAACCTCAAAAAAATCACCCTTTATTTGCATTCTAAATACTAAAAAGTCACCTCGAAAAGACCCATACGAGGAACTCCATACTACAAACAAAATCCCTAATTGTCCTCCATTTCACGCATCGTTCATGTCTTGTATTGTGTCCCCAACAAAGTGACGGTGTCTGCTTGACGCAAAAGTCGAGCAATGATATGTGAAATGCTCCAAAGTCTCATCATCTTCCCCTCATGCCGTACACATTCTATCAATTGCCGCACAATACCGAAAGCTATACGGATCTCCTTCTTACTTCCTTTCAGTGATAGCCTTGTCTTTTCACGATCCGAATCTCCCCATAGGATTTTCGTCGTCATTGCAATCATTTCGCTGTTCCACAAGGTTGCCCTCACACCCTTAACACGGACTGCGTCGTTTCGAAAGGCTTCGGGTTATCCAAGTTTATTGGCGCCAGTTCTCTGGCTTTCACTGCCAAATCATCGGCTCTTTTATTCTCCCTTTCTCCGCTGTGGTCCGGCATCCAAAAAATGCGGATAATGCCATCCTCAGAGAAGGCGTTAATCTCCTTCTTACACTCAAGACTGTTTCCTGACCTTATCCTGATGGCCAGTTTACTGTCCGTAAGAATGTTAACAATCGAGGATGTCGAGTTAACACCACACCACCTCACGCATTCCGTGATTACCCGGATATCCGCCTGCAGGACCGTATTATGGTCAGGCAGTCGAAAACAGGTCTCAGTCCCAGTTAGTTCCACTCTGTCCTTTTTTTACGTAACCAACACGCAGGGAATGGTTACGTAAAATGCAACGCAATGCACTGCATATATAGGGAAATATATGCAGTGCATTGCGTTGGCAATTAAGAAAGTAGTTATGGGTTGGAGGGGGGAAAGAGGCAGTAGTGTTTATTGATATTCGTCTTAAATTTCTGAATGTTAATGTCGGTGAGAAAGACATTAGCCGGTCGATTCCACGATTCGGGCGAAAAATTAATTTTCTCGGTAATGCATGGTTCGGTCGACTGGCCAATCTATTGCAAACGGGTGTGAGTTCCTGGCAAGTCTTGTATCCCTGGAACACACGCCTTGAAAATAACGATAGAGCAATACAACGCTACCCACATTCTGACGATGTTCAAGAGAAGCAATAGAGTTGAATACGCTAGTTTCCCCAATCAACACCATCGCCCTCCGTTGAACCCGGTCAAGTAGCTCCAAGGATGATTTTGGAGCTCCTGCCCATATATGAGAGTTATATTCCTCGGATGTAGGTAGTTTAGATATTGAGAAGATCAGAAGACGTGAAATATTTCTTGCACCGCTTAAGAAAGCCCAAACACTTGAAGGCTTCTTTCGATACTTCGAATACGTGTTTTGACCAACGGACATCTCATTGTATCTTCATGCCCAGAACATCAAGAGCATCTGACTATTCAATATCCATATCGTTGATAGATATCCACGTCTGAAGTGGGTCAGTGGATCGCTTGTGAGCGAAGCGTTAAAGTCTACTCTGTTCATTCTACCCCACTCGGAAATGGTCAACAATTCCTGGGAGAGCGTCTCATCCATAATGCGCCTCCTGTCCACAATTTCTTGAGGACTGGGCCTATCGTCGAATGAATATGAATGACACAGACTACTGTCATCGGCAATTGAGTAATCCCAGTCTACCCAATAGATCGTCAATGAAAATAAGAAAAAAAGAAGGGGAAAGGACAGAGTCTTGTGGCACACCTGCGGTCAATGTATACTCATCTGATGAGAACCCATCTACAACAACTCGTATAGTGCGATCTCTGAGAAAGCTCGATATAAATCGAACAAAGTTATTACCGACTCCAAAAGCGAAAAGCTTTGATAAAAGTGCACCGTGCCGCAGCCTATCAAATGCCTTGGAGATATCCACAGTCAAGACCTTACTCTCACCAAACTGGTGGATAGAACGACTCCATCGTTCCGATAAAAATGCCGTTCGGTCTCCCGTAGTGCGATTTCTGCGGAACCCATACTGTCTGTCGCTAAGAAGGCCACTGGACTCTAAGTATCTGACAAGATGATGGTTGACCATACTCTCTATAACCTTGGAGAGCACGGAGCATATCACAATTGGCCGGTAATTCGCAGGCCGGTTGTTCGCCCCACCTGTTTTGGGGATGGACTGAACGTTCGCAACCTTCCAACGCGCCGGGAAAACTCCCGCACGGTAAGCAAGATTGAAAACGTTGCGTAGTGGAAGATCAAGCGTCGAAGAACACTAACAAAGGACAAGTGTTGATATACCGTCCGGGCCCGGAGATATATTACGTCGAGATCCTCTAGCTTTGATCCGTTTGTGTAGCATAATCTCCCAGATGGCAATACCAGAGTTCCGTCAATCCAAAACTGTGCCTCTGGCTGCAGTGTTTCGCAATCAACCTTAAATGTCATCTCAGGTATCCGATCGGAAACCACTTCTATTCCATCCAGGTTTCCTATCGTTGCCTCGATTATACTGCGATGGTATGAGTTGCTCTTATTCTCTATCCATTCTCCCATCGCCTTTAGTCATATAGCCGCAGTAGCTGCCTCATACTTAATCTATATGTCTATGGGTTGGATTAGTCTGGAATAATCTCCAGTCCCTAGTGGGCGTGGTCCTCATTGCTCAGCCCATACCAACTCTTACGTTGCAATTTATCATGTCATACTTAAGCATACTTAAGCTGTAAAGCCAGTGGACTATCCTCGGATTCGGATCTCATTTCGAGCCTACGGCACGTCTAACCCTATCATAAATTGATCAGCAGTCATTTCCAGCAAACAACAGACTTTTCAGCAGTCAGTCTGCTAACCAACAGAGGATTAAAATATTTTTTTTTTTTTTCATTTTAAGATTTTTAACAGCAATTTTTTCGTAGATTAATTTTTTTTATTTATGAAATAAATATTTTTTAAATAACCTGTAAGGTAGAAATTATTATTTGATTAGTAAAATCTGTATTGGCTTTTTAAATTTATTTTTTCCGTCATATTTATAAGTAGTTTAAATCTATAATTAACGTTCACATTTTCCAGCAAAAATTTCGGCCAATTTTTATTTTGAAACATCACCAAACTACCCTTACTAATGCTAAGTATTAAACCCTATTTCTCTTTGTACTGCTCTCGCAATTCTGACCAATAAAAAACTTGAAAAAATTGTAGAATTACCGCTACATCGAGGTATATATTTTTGTAAAAAATAAATATTATAAGCTTTCTTGTAATGACAAAATACTTAAAAATTTAAAATCCTCTATATTCACCTTTTTTAATAAAACCCTGCATCTCTCAATCTCTAGCCCCATCCGGACCTCCAGTAGGTTTTGTTGGCTCCGCGCGTTCACAGTCGGAAATTATCACCCAATGGCAACCACCTCTAGAGGAACATCGTAATGGTCAGATATTGGGGTACATAATTCGATATCGCCTTTATGGCTACAACAATGTCCCCTGGATGTATCAGAATATAACAAATGAGGCACAACGAAACTATCTGATTCAGGAGTTGATTACCTGGAAGGATTATGTGGTGCAAATAGCAGCCTATAATAATATGGGAGTAGGTGTCTATAATGAAGGTGCTAAAATCAAAACCAAAGAAGGTGTACCCGAAGCTCCACCCACAAATGTGAAAGTTAAGGCCCTCAATTCCACCGCAGTCAAGGTAACATGGACTCCACCCAATCCCCAGCAGATAAATGGCATAAATCAGGGCTATAAGTTACAAGCGTGGCGCACCCAACTTGTGGATGGCGAAGAGCGGGAGATTGAAGAGAAAATGATGACAGTGCCTCCCAGCCTTTTGGATCCCTTAGCGGAACAATCGGCAATTTTATCAGGACTGGAGAAATTTCAGGACTACAACATCACTGTGTTGTGCTTTACAGATCCTGGCGATGGTGTGAGAAGTTTTCGCATACCAGTCAAAACCAAAGAAGATGTTCCCGATGAAATAACTGCCCTACATTTCGATGATGTCTCCGATCGCTCGGTGACAGTTTTATGGGCACCTCCAAAAAATGTTAATGGTATACTCACAGGCTACTCGGTACGTCATCAGGTCAAGGATCGTCCTGAGACCATGAGGTCTGTCAACTTAACTGCCGATGATACCCAATTGGTGGTGAATCAATTGCAAGCCACCACCCATTATTGGTTTGAGATTAGGGCCTGGACACGTGTGGGAGGTGGACCACCCAAGACAGCCACTATACAATCAGGTGTTGAACCGGTGCTGCCACATCCTCCCACCAGCTTGGCCTTATCCAATATCGAAGCATTTTCGGTGGTGCTACAATTCACGCCAGGCTTTGATGGCAACTCCTCCATTACTAAATGGAAGGTAGAGGCTCAGACTGCTCGCAATTTGACTTGGTTTACGGTGTGTGAAATATCAGATCCTGATGCTGAGACTTTAACTGTAACTGGGCTCACACCGTTCACTCAATATCGTTTACGCCTCAGTGCCACCAATGTGGTGGGGACTTCAAAGGCATCCGAACCCACCAAGGATTTCCAAACTATTCAAGCTAGACCCATGCATCCACCATTCAATGTCACCGTGAGAGCCATGTCGGCCACGCAATTGCGTGTGCGTTGGATACCGCTGCAGCAGACCGAATGGTATGGTAATCCAAGAGGCTATAACATTACCTACCGACAAGTGGAGAGTGAGAATCGCATAACGCCCAAGAGTGTTTTGATTGAAGATCATACGGCCAACTCCCATGTGCTGGAGAACCTCGAGGAATGGACTGTGTATGAAATTTCCATGAGTGCTTGCAATGATGTAGGCCAATCACGCCACAGCGGCACTGCCATTGAGAGAACTAGGGAAGCGGTGCCTTCATACGGGCCTTTGGATGTGCAAGCTAATGCCACCTCTTCCACTACTATTGTGGTGAAATGGGGTGAGGTGCCTAAACAACATCGCAACGGCCAAATCGATGGTTATAAGGTCTTCTATGCGGCCACCAATCGGGGTGGCCAGGTTCTGCACAAAACCATCTCCAACAATAGCTCTTACACCACTACACTGACAGAGCTCAAGAAATTTGTTATCTATCACATTCAAGTGCTGGCTTTTACACGTCTGGGAGATGGTGCCCTTAGTACTCCTCCCGTTAGAGTGCAAACCTTTGAGGATACACCAGGCGCTCCTTCCAATGTAAGCTTCCCCGATGTTTCCTTCTCAACGGCTCGCATTATCTGGGATGTGCCAGAAGACCCCAATGGCGAGATATTGGCCTATCAAGTTACCTACTCGCTCAATGGTACCTCCAGTCTTAACTACAGTCGAGAATTTTCACCCTCAGATCGAACTTTCCGGGCTACGCAACTTCTGGCCGAGCGCTACTACATTTTCAGTGTAACTGCTCAAACCCGTTTGGGTTGGGGTAAGACCGCTTCCGTGTTGGTGT
Source organism: Stomoxys calcitrans (assembly GCF_963082655.1). Classification (NCBI taxonomy): domain Eukaryota; kingdom Metazoa; phylum Arthropoda; class Insecta; order Diptera; family Muscidae; genus Stomoxys; species Stomoxys calcitrans. The sequence continues at coordinate 124,755,492 of NC_081555.1, forward strand.
ATACTACCAATAACCGTGACCGGCCACAACCACCTTCAATGCCTCAGATATCTCGTAGCCAAATACAGGCCCATCAAATTACCTTCAATTGGACCCCGGGACGGGATGGCTTTGCTCCTTTGCGCTATTACACAGTACAAATGCGAGAAAATGAAGGACCCTGGACTTTGCTGCCAGAACGAGTGAATCCGGGAGTAACCTTTTACACAGCCAGCTCCTTAAAACCACACACTACCTATCAGTTCCGCATACAAGCCACCAATGATTTGGGACCTTCAGCTTTTAGCAGGGAAAGTATTGTGGTGCGCACTCTGCCAGCTGCCCCTTCGGTATCTGTGACCAATTTGAAGGTGGTGCCTATAACCACAACATCGGTTAGAGTGAAATGGAATGCTTTGGAGACCTCAATGTGGAATGGTGATGCCAGCACTGGGGGCTATCGCATACTCTATCAACAGCTTTCAGATTTTCCTGCAGCGTTGCAGGCCACACCTAAAACCGATGTTATGGGCATTAACATTGATTCTGTGGTTCTATCCGATCTACAACAGGATCGCAACTATGAAATTGTGGTATTGCCTTTCAACTCCCAAGGCCCTGGTCCTGCCACACCTCCTGTGGCTGTATATGTAGGCGAAGCTGTACCCACCGGTGAACCCCGCGCCGTAGATGCTGCTCCCATATCCAGCACTGAAGTGCGACTGCGCTGGAAGCCACCCAAGCAAAGCATGCAGAATGGAGATCTCTTGGGTTACAAAATATTCTACTTGGTAACAGACTCTCCGCAAGAATTGGAAGAGGGCAAATCCTGGGAGGAAGAAATCGAAGTGGTCTCAGCCACTGCCACTTCTCACAGTTTGGTGTTTTTGGATAAATTCACTGAATATCGCATACAGATATTGGCCTTCAATCCAGCCGGCGATGGACCACGCTCCTCACCCATAACGGTTAAAACCTTGCAGGGACTACCCAGTGCACCACAAAATCTACGATTTGAGGATATAACAATGCAATCGCTTAAAGTGTCATGGGATCCTCCAAAATTCAAGAATGGAGAAATTTTAGGCTATCTTGTAACCTATGAGACAACGGAAGAAAATGAAAGTGAGTAGGCTGCTGTTGTGGTCCTCTGTATGTGTGGCTTATTCTAAATTTCCTTATTTCCATCCCTAACAGAATTCAGCAAACAGGTTAAGCAAAAAGTTTCCGGCACCAGTTTACTGGTACAAAATCTTGAGGAAGAGGTCACCTATACCTTCACGGTGCGAGCACAAACAATTGACTATGGCCCCGCAGTTAGTGAGAATGTGACCACTGGACCCCAGGAAGGATCACCTGTGGCTCCCAGAGACCTGATATTGACCAAAACTTTATCCAGTGTAGAAATGCATTGGCTAAATGGACCTTCGGGTCGTGGTCCCATATTGGGTTATTACATCGAAGCCAAGAAACGAGGTAAGTATTTAAAAAAGTTGTCTTAGCATCTTTATTTGGATTACTTGGTTTGTTTATGGAAATTGGTTTCCTTTTTATTTTTTTTTTTATTACAACACTTCATTTCATATAAATAATTGCAAAAGGATTTGTTTGATTAAAATGGCAGAGAAATAAAAATCTTTAAAATTAGTTCTTCGCCACAATAGACTATGATCAATTATTACGCCCCTCGTCATGGGAAGAGGGTATATACTAACATAGACATTCCGTTTGTTGTTGTAGCAGTTAATTGTGTTCTACCTTTCGTCTGCTTGATTCTGTTTAGTGTCAAGACCCAGGAATTCTGCGGCGACTAAGATGGGGTGCGTCCACAGTAGGTCTGGTCGGGCAGTTAAACAGGTGACGTGTATCGTGCGGTCCCCGGTTTCAATCGGGACATACATCTTGCACGTCGGCATCAATCTTTGCTCTGTAGGAGTTGAGGCGGCTGCATCTGCCGGAACGGAATTGAGCCAGAACTACTCTGGTTTGCCGGGGAAGGTCAATTTCTTCAGATGCAATGGGAGGCGGTCGTTCTTCGAGGATTACATTCACCCGGTAGCCATTTACCACATCTGGTGATTTGGATAGTCTCTGCGATAGACAGCATGTAGTTATGTCTTCGCGCTGGTAGAATCTTTGTCTCCTGATGGAGGTGGTCCACATGAGAACTGAGGAGACAGCCCGTCGCAGTTCGGAGGGCAGCATGCTGACAGATCTGAATATTATTCCACTGCGTGTCACAAAACTGACGAGACCACACTGACGCTGCATAACTTACCACAGACCGGCCAATTGCTTTGTACGTGGTCAACAGGTTTTCTTTGTCTTCACCCCAAGTGCTGCCAGCAAGTGACTTGAGGACCTTGTTTCTACTTTTGACTTTATCGCAAATTGCTGTGGCATGTGTGGAGAATGTGTAAGAGCTGTCAAATGTGACGCCAAGTATTTTGGGACATTTGATCGTCGGAATCATTTCTCCATCGACCATCACAGTCAGCTCAGTATTCACCTCACGCGTATTTTTAGTGAACAATGTGGCTGAAGATTTGGTGGCAGATATCTTCAGATTTCTTGCAGCGAAATATGATTCAAGTTCGTTGAGGTAGACGTTTAACCTATTGCAGATGTCAACAAAGGGTGGGGCGCCTGATGCCATGATCGTACAATCGTCCGATTATGATACGATTTCTATGCCGTCTGGAGTGGGTGGAATGGAGGAAAGGTAGAGGCTAAACAGTGCCGGAGATATCACCCCACCTTGGGGAACTCCCTGTTGCACTCTACGGTGCTTTGACTTCTTATACCTAAATTGCACAAATGACTGGCGACAACATAGATAATTCCGACCCAGCGTTTCAGACCTGGCTGGAGGGACGTATGTCCTCGAATAATTTGGCATGGTTGACCATGTCGAATGACTTCGATAGGTACAGTGTAACGAGGACCATCCTATCACATGGCCTGGGCTGATTGAAGCCACGGCAAATGTGTGCGGTGATGGCATGTAAAGCTGTTGTTGTGCTATGCAGTCTTCGAAATCCATGTTGATGCTCGGCAAATGGAAATTCTCCTACGAGGCTCGGGAGGAGTAATGCCTCAAGCGTCTTTTCCACTGGTGAGAGAAGAGAGATCTACAGCCTGCGCCGGGATATTGGGCCGCACTTGGGATATTCGACCGGCTGGTATAAAGTGAGCGGCTGCTGCGTTAATGATGTCTCAGAATTTCCTCTCGGCCACTAGGACATCAAAAGGGGGTGGCAGTTAACTGAAGCGGCGATTGGTATTCTCTCTGAAACCAGCCCAATCGGCCTTCCTCTGATTGATAAACGTCAGACGCTCAGAGGTAATGAAGTCGGTTGGTCGGTCGATGGTGAGCATCCTCATTCACCGTGCAAAACGTATAGCTTTCAATCTGCTCTGCCAAAGCTATGCCACGCTAGTCGTTATCTAGGGGAGAATGCCATGAAGTGTGATACGCATTATAGTCCCCTAGAACCAGTCAATTATGGCCAGATAGTAACCCACTTATGTCGGGATTGCAAGCTTGGCCATTAAACGGGACACAGCTACCAACCGGCGGTATGTACACGTTGTATAGCTCTATTTCGGCAGTACCGGACCTGACTGCTTTCACCATGCAGTGACACCTACATGGAGTCATTAGCCCCAGACGCAGGCGAGATGGGTCTATATTGCACGGAATGGTGTATCACGAAGGCCAATCCCCCACCTCCATTCCTTGAGCGATCCTAACGTAGCACATTGTATCCGTGACAACTGTGCAAGCTGCAGGTGTTGGTCAGCTTTGTCTCCTAGATCGCTGCGACCAATATATCTTTCCGACTCATGAAATCCACAATCTCATCGATCTTGCCACGGTGTCCGTTGCAGTTTAGGTGTAAAAACGATACAAATACCGTCACTGGTAATATGGGCTGGGATGCTGCCGTTGCGTATATTGGTGTACAGTAGAGGTCGGCGGGTCACATAGTCCGACGACGACGCTTGTGATCCACTGCTGGCTATGTTCTCACAGCACCTTGCGACATATCCCACAGCTGCAAAAACGATACATTTCCCGGCACTGTACTGACAATATTTGGGCTGGGATGCTGCCGTTACGTATATTGCCGTACAGTAGAGGTCGGGGGGTCACATAGTCCGACGACGACGCTTGTGATCCACTGCTGGCTATGTTCGCACAGCACCTTGCGACATATCCGACAGCTGCGAAAACGATACATTTCTTGGCACTGTCCTGACAATATTTGGGCTGGGATGCTGCCGTTATGTATATTGCCGTACAGTAGAGGTCGGGGGGTCACATAGTCCGACGACGGCGCTTGTGATCCACTGCTGGCTATGTTCGCACAGCACCTTGCGACATATCCAGTATGACTATTCTCCCGTAGTGAAGTGAGGCCAGAGCATGACGAAAGGTAGAACCAGGGTCCGGGGTTCTTTTCAATCCCGGCGCGGACCAGAAGCGTGCGGAAATAGCACTCCGGGATGTGCTTCTCCCATGACGAAAAAACACGAACATTTACACTGAGGCGGCAGCCCTTGTCGATGAGGGTTCCATCGGGTCAATCCGGTACGTAAAACCGGCTGCCATGGGATTGCCGTTTGTATCACTTCAATATACTACTAGGGACCCTGTAGAAAACACATTTGGTCTGGCGAACTCACACCAATCAATCCCAAAAAAAACAGAAATTTTCAATGGCCATCCTTATCAAACAAATGCCTATTGCGCTCATTACCCACTCATTGTATAATAGTAAAATATACTCCTTATATGGAATCTTGTTTCCATTGCCTCCCTGCTGGTTCATTGGTAATTTATTTATTTTTTACAATTTTCTTCAAATTTTACTTCCTTTCTACTCAAAATTAACTTTGATTGTGCTGGTGTAAAAATTAAAACTGCTTTTGTAGAACGAGGCGAACCATCATTTATTTGTAAGTATGGGTTTCTGGCCAAAAACAAAAAATTCTAGATTAGTTTTCCCCATAGACGAATTTTAACAAATAACAAATATTTTTGTAGTTGACTTGATTAACCTTTTTACTAATGCCGCCTATTCTTAATTCCATAGATATAGATTTTGCAATTAAAATCCTAATCACTTTTAGACGCTTTTTAAAGATATTTATGACTATAATATGCTAATTCACATTTTTTTTATTTTTTTGTTTTTGTATACGCCAATGCAGACGACTCCCGTTGGGAGACTATAACGAAAACGACCACCGGTACCATACAGGATTTTACCGTCAGCTACCAAAGTCTACTGCCCTCGACTGCCTACACATTTAGGGTTATAGCATACAATCGTTATGGGATATCCTTCCCAGTTTATTCTAAGGACTCCATATTGACCCCTTCAAAGCTGCACTTGGAATATGGTTATCTACAGCACAAGCCTTTCTATAGGCAGACATGGTTCATGGTGGCATTGGCCGCCACCTCCATTGTAATTATTATTATGGTAATAGCGGTGTTATGTGTGAAAAGTAAAAGCTATAAATATAAACGTAAGTTTTTCAATTGTCTTCCATTAAATACATGTTTTATTAATTTTCTACATTTTCTTTTTATTGCAGAAGAAGCTCAAAAAACCTTGGAAGAATCTATGGCCATGTCGATTGATGAGAGACAAGAATTGGCCTTGGAATTATATCGTTCCCGCCACGGTGTCGGCACTGGCACTTTAAACAGTGTGGGCACCTTGAGTCGTGGTACTTTGGGCACCCTGGGACGTAAAAATAACAATCGACCACCTAACAATGTTCAATTGGGTAAAAGTCCACCAAGACCATCACCTGCATCGGTGGCTTATCACAGCGATGAGGAAAGTCTAAAATGTTATGATGAAAATCCCGATGATAGTAGTGTTACCGAAAAACCATCGGAAGTTAGCTCATCGGAGGCGTCGCAGGTAAGTAGAAAAGTTGGTTAAATTATTAAAGCATGTAAAGTTTAAGTTTATGTTTATGTATTACTAGCTGAACCGGACCCCCGCTGCACCTTCTTTTTTTTTTTTTTTTTTTTTTTTTTTTTTTTTTTTTTTTTTTTGTTTTTTTTTTAAAGTTTAAGTTTATGTTTATGTATTACTAGCTGAACCGGACCCCCGCTGCACCTTCTTTTACTTTATGTGGAACAAAATTATCCTTTGAATATTTATTTTCGATAGTTAAAGTAAATTTTTACCCTTTGGGGGAGTTTTGGGGTAGGGGCGGTGCCCCAAAAACGTGGTCCCACATTGTCCCAAATACCTTTATCTGAGCCCCATATTGCGATGGTCAGTAAATAATTGTTATTTGTGGGTTATTTTGGGAAAGGGATAGACCCCCAGAAGATTGGTCCTGAAATTGAGTATCAATTTCGAGCTCTACTCCCCAACACCTTTCATTTGAGCCCCAAATCGACATGGTCGGTAAATATGCCCGATTAAGGGGTGTCTTGGGGAGTGGGGTTATCCCCCAAACATTTAGCCCTGAAAATATATCAGCATCTCTATTCTCATATATAGATACATCATTTACAACCCCATACCGCCATTGGCCTCGAAATTGGATATCAAATTCTTTTTCTAATCTCAAATACCTTTCATCCAAACCCCTTATTGCAAAAGTCAGCAAATATGTCCGGTTTGGGGTATGGACGCTAAAAGCTATCAGTATCGAGCTCTACTGTGTTGAAGACCCAAATTGTCTTGGCGAGGTAATACGTCCTACTTGGCGGTTTTTATGGTGTTGGGACGTCCCCTAGACAATTGGTCCTGAATGTTGATATCAGATTCGTGGTCTACTCCCAAATACCTTTAATTTGAGGCCCATATTTCCACAGTCGGCAAATATGACCGATTTGGGGGATGGAGCGGCCACTCAGTGACTCTGCCTTAAAAATATATATCAGGCTCGTGTTCTACTCTAAAATACCTCTTATTTGAGCCCCATATTGCAATGGTCAGCAAATACTTCCTATTTGGGTGGGGTGGCCCCATAGAAACTTTTTCCCGAATATTGATATCAGGTTCGTGCTTAACTTCCAAAGACCTTTCATGTGAGCCCCATATTGATCGTAAATTCGTCCTCTTTAGTGCATGTTTTTGAGAAGGGGCGGCCTCCAAACACTTCGTCACACATTTGAATATCAGATTCGTATTCTACACTTAAATAGCTTTTATTTAAGCCCCTTATTGCCATGGTCAATATAAAAGTCCTGTTTGGGGGGTGTTTTGGCGGAGGGGTGGAACCCAAGAAACTTGGTCTCACATTTGGATATCAGATTCGTATTCTACTTGCGAATACCTTTCATTTGAATCCCATATTGCCATGAACGATAAATATACCCGATTTAGGGATGTTTTGGGTCCGGTCCGACAATTGGATATCAGATACATTTTCTAATCTTAAAAACCTTCCATTTTAGTCCCATATGGATTGATCTATCTATATATTTGGTAGGTTTGGGGGTGGGGCGGTCCCCTAGGTACCCCATCCGAAATTTGGATACCGATTTTTTATCTTTAGGTTAGGTTTAGTTTGCACCACCTATCTCCGAGATCTGACGTTTCTGAAAATTAGGGTAAGGAGGAGGGTCCGCCCCCTTTCAAATATCAAAAAATGTAGTACCCTATTTTCACCACGGGATCATTATGCACCATCTGTGAAAATTTCAAGAAAATCGGTTCAGCCGTTTTTGAGTCTATAGGGAACACACAAACAAACATACCAACAAACAAACACAAATTGATTTTTATATATAAGAAGAATATAAATAAATTAAATTCATATGGACTATGCAAATTGAAGGGGATAAAAGCAACAACAAGTTTATCTCGGAATGATGGGTTCGTTAGGGTTCGTTCGTCCTTCTTGGTGATCCTCGTCAAGATCCTGTAGATGAGCAAGCTCGTTCCGGTCCAAAGTACCGATCGCCGCGGGAACAGGGTGGCCATTGGTTATTTAAAGGCGCTAATAACCCGCCTTGTCATATCGAGCATCATAGGCACTCAGTGCAAGAGCCGGTGCCGTCCGGCCTCCCACTGAGACTCACCGCTCGATACCGTTGATTGTCTGCGACTGCCGTTGCAGCTACTCCTTATCGAACATTCCACTATCCGCAACCTGTGGACGCATAGCTCGCAGCTAAGCATCTCGTGACATCAATGAACACCACACAGTGATAAAGACTAGTAAAGCCGATTTTGTTGGTTTTATGTCATGTTACCCTACACCACCACTGTTGTACATGGTTTTATGGCTTTGTGTATTTGTTTGCAACGCTAAGAAGGAGAAGAGCTAGATTCGTCGTCGATAGGCTTAAAATTACTTCCTGATTCGATTTAGCTATGTCCGTCCGTCTGTCTGTCCATGTTTTCTTGAGATCAATGTACAGGTCGCATTTGTTGTTTGGTTTTAATAAAATTTTGCGCAGGTCACTTTTAAAGCCAAAATTTTTGTCCAAACTTAAAAAAATTTAGCTTGAGACGTTTTATATGACCTATCAGTTTGTTTGATTAATTGGCTATGACTAGGGGGTGTTGGAAACCTACCAACAGTTTTGATTGGTTTTGAATTGGCAAAATCCAGGCTTATCTTGGTCTTCCTTCATCTCAAATGTGGACACAAATCTCCCGCATATGATGCGATCTCTATGCCATCTGGAGGGGATAGAATGGAGGATAGGTTAAGGTTAAACAGTGCCGGAGATATCACCCCACCTTGGGGAACTCCCTGTTTCACTCTACTTATCCCTACTTCGACTTCTTATCCCTAAATTCCACAAATGACTGGTGACCACGCAAATAAATCGAGGCCCAGCGTTTCAGGCCGTGTTGACGATGTCCTCAAATAGTTTGGCATGGTGTCGAATGTCTTCGAAAGATCCAGTGCCACGAAGACCGTCCTATCACATGGCCTGTACTGATTGAAGCCACGGCAAATGTGTGAGGCTATGGCATGCAAAGCAGTGCTATGCTGTCTTCGAAATCCATGCTGATGCCCGCCGAATGGAAATTCTCTAACATGGCTCGGCAGGGAGTAGTGCCTCAAGCTTCTTGGCTACTCGTGGGGAAAGAGAGATCGGTCTGTATTACTTCCCCAAACTCGGGTCCTTTCCTGGCTTCAGTAGTGGGATCATCTGCCCATCTATCAGACATCGGGAACTATAAGAAGGTTCAAAGACAGGTTGAGGACAGTTGTAAGGTACTCAACTCCAGTTAGATCCAGTGCCGAGATTCCGTCGGGGCCCAACTTTGATTTGACGCCACGGATGACATTCGTATCTTCGCCCATGGTAAATTGTGATGGCGGTACAACAGCTTGGAGATCACGTATATGATTAATGGCTCTCGTGTTTGTCGCACTGCTGTAATCATTCATGGTTATGGCTGGGTCAATCTTATTTGCCTTTTAAAATGTGGAGCCATCTGCAAACAGACACACTTAGACATTTTAGTACATGGTGAAACCACAGGAACAGAAAATGGAAGATACCTTCTATTTTTCACCGTTGACCCAGCCAGATCGTTTTAAAAACCCAAACTACTTCTGACAAGTCACTAAATAAATCAAAACCTTAGGTGGAACTACTTTTGCTTGACTTTGCGCAGGTATTCTATCTTTTCTTCTTCCTCGACTGTCCTCACAGCTTCTGCAGAAATCGTTTCTTGCTACTTTTTGTCTATAGAGATGTTTTCCAATCAGACAATGTTACGACGGCCACCATTAGTGAGACTTCTGTTCTAGTCAACGACAGAAAATCTGAAGACCTCTTCAAGCTCATACTCATATTAGGCCACATAATCATGACAGCTCCAATTTCGTAACCTTTCGATCTTGCCCCGAAGAATATTTTTTAAATAATTCCTAGTAGAGATATTTTTTAAATAATTCCTAGTAGAGATGTACGAGTGACTGATTTTCCAAACTCTCGCAAGAAAAAAATTTTACTTACGCACGAATTTTTAATGTCGACTCACGTACACGCCCGCTCACGGGACAAATAATGTACTCACGCACGACCCACGAATAAACACGACTCACGAGGCACACACACAAGACTCACGAGGCACACACACAAGACTCACGAGGCACGCACGAGGAATTTTGCCATGTAAAAACTTCTCCTCAAAGAGGTGTGGTAGAGCGGCCCACCATTTGGACTCGGCTATACAAAGCAGGCCCCTTATCATAGAGCCTTAAACGTGAATCGGACAGAACTCATTGATATGTGAGAAATTTGTCTCGATTCCTTAATGCAATGTTAATGGGCAAATTTTGAATTTGCATGGCACCATGTAGCGTTGAAGATAGAAGATGGCTTCAAAACACAAAGTTGTGGAATTTGCAGCCCTCTACATTAGTTTTGTATATACTTATATTTTGGATGCCACCATAGCGCAGAGGTTAGCATGTCCGCCTGGGTTCGAATCCTTGCAGAACATCAGAAAATTTTTCAGCGATGGTTATCCCCTCCCAATGCTGGCGACATTTGTGAGGTACTTTGCCATGTAAAAACTTCTCCCCAAACTGGTGTCGCTTTGCGGCACGCCATTCGGACTTGGCCACAAAAAGGGAGCCCCTTATCATTGAGCTTAAAATTGAATTTAACAGCACCCATTGATTTGTGGGAAGTTTGGCCCCAGTTCCTTAATGGAATATTCATGGACAAATTTGCATTTTACAAATACTTATACCATCTTTTAATTATGTATAAGAGTTTACCCTTTTTAATATTTTTTAAAATTCCTAATCATTTCATTTCTGATTATTTTTTTTTTCCAGCATTCGGAGAGTGAAAATGAGAGTGTACGCTCTGATCCACATTCCTTTGTCAATCATTATGCCAATGTCAATGATTCACTGCGGCAATCATGGAAGAAAACAAAGCCTGTACGCAATTATTCAAGTTATACGGACTCTGAGCCGGAAGGCAGTGCAGTGATGAGTCTCAATGGTGGTCAAATTATTGTCAATAATATGGCCAGATCGAGAGCACCACTGCCTGGTTTCTCATCTTTTGTCTGACAATCTACAGAGTAGAATATTTAGGATCTAAATTCGACATCCATACATACACACAAACACACACTTAAAACTTAATTCACTTCATACTTATACATATACGAAAATCATTGAACCACACACACACATACAACACACTCTCATCGCAACTACTTACAAAATCCCTTACAAAGAACAAAAACAAAAAAAAAAAAACAACCATACTACTTTTAAGATTTCAAATGGAACAAAAGATGAAGAAAGCAAATGTCTGCCTATTTATTTTTAGCATCTAAGTTGTATGTAAACCATAAGAGATACTAATGAAATTTATTAACTGGATAAGTAAGAAAGTAACAAAAGAAAAGCCCGTTTCAAATTCAAATTCCTTGACTTAAGTGGTATACTCTGAACAATACTCTTTTTAGATGCTTTGAACAAACGGTTTGCTGTAACAGCAGAATTGCAACTAGTACATAGGAAGCAAAAAATGTTTGCCATGATGTTATACACCAAAAAAAGTTTTAAAGAAAAAAAATTATATAAGCTTTTCTTTTAAGACAACCTCTAGAAAATTTTCTCCAAAGACAATTTTGTATACAAATTTTGTCTTTAAAGAAAAATTTTATAGAAATTTGGTGTTCTTGAATGTTGTATTACAACGAAACATACTATGGTAATTGTTTGCTAAAACAACTATCATTTTCTGCTGTTAACAGCAAACTTATGTTTCAGGGTATACCACAGATTTCTAAACATTTTCCTTACATTTCTTATCATTATAACTTTGGTTTAATTTTTTTATTTTACCCACATCCACACACATATAAATAAATTAGACAAATTGTATGTTATTTTACTTAAATTTTAAGTATTATAAATAAATTAATGTCTAACGGCTGACAAGATATGTATAATTTAGAGCTTAAGGATATAACTCGACTATTCTTTATAATCTACATAGGTATATGTAAACAAAAAAACAAATATGCATGCAAACCATATGATGTGTATTTGTTTTGGATTTTAAAAGCTATTTCAAATGAATCATTAAAAGTATTATTCTGTGATAAGAATAATTACATTTTATTTGTTTAAAATGAGCTTCATTTAATAGCTTTTAAAAATTGACGAAATTAAATCAAACAAACAAAAATCTCCTACTCATCCTCCCTCCATCCCCACTCTCTATCCAAACCAAACGGCATTTAATTTTAAGAAAACGAAACAATGAAACTGTAATTATAACTAAGAAAGTCGTAAGAAAAATAATAAAAGTTCGAAGCGTTGACCATAGTTTAAAGGTTTATGAATATTTTTGCTTTTTTTCAGCATTCAAATAATTTTTCAATTGAAACTACTTAAAATACCAAAATGGTACTATCAATCACAGTTTTTGAAAACGCTAATAAAAAAGTTTTTCGATTAAAAATGTTGCTGACATTTTTAAAAATTTCAATTAATTTTTTATTTTCTAGATTAAAAGAAATGATTGAAATGATTTAATTTTGAAAAATCCAATTTTAAAATTAGGCTTTCTAAGGACGCTCGTACACCCAGAGAAAAATTGATACCAAACGTGCTCATTTCAGTACCATACGGTATTGATAGTAAATCAACACCGTATGGTACAAAAACAATACCGGATGGTATGGATGGACCATAAAAAATTTAATACCGTTTAGTACTAGCCTTATTACCGAACTGGTTTTAATACCAATCTCTTAATGATTTTAGCACCGGACCGTTATCTGATTAAGTACCAAACCATTATAGATTATTCCACCCCTTAATGAACCATACCATTGAAAATAATTTTAAATCTATTCTTTGTATTCAGCAATTGATTCCATATCCATTGATTCCACAGAGTGGTTTTCATATGAATACACCATCACCCAGAGAAAAGTTGACAACAAACGTACTCATTTTAGTACCATACTGTATTGTTGGTAAAGCAACACCGTATGGTACAAAAACAATACCGGATGATGTGGATGAAACATAAAATAATAAGTACCGTTTGGTACTAGCCTTATTACCGAACTGGTATTGGTTTTAATACCAATTTGTAGTTGGTTTTAGCACCGGACCGTTATTGGATTTAGTACCAGACCGTTAATGTTTATTCCACCCCCTAATGAACCAAAAAAACATTGAAAATAATTTTAAATCTATTTTATTTCGATTATTTGTGTTAATAATTACAAAAAGTAATGTTACACCGTGAGCAACATCAATTTTTTGTATTCAACAATTGATTCCATATTCAAAAAGTAATGTTACACCGTGACCAACATCAGTTCTATGTGTTCAACAATTGATTCCATATCCATTTATTCCCAGAAGTGATTTTCATATGAATGCACCATAACCTAGAGAAAAGTTGATACCAAACGTGCTAATATCAGTACCATACCGTATTTGTAGTAAAGCAACACAGTATGGTAAAAAACCCAATACCGGATGGATATGGATAAAACAGAAAAAATTTAATAACTTTTGGTACTAGCCTTATAACCGAACTGGTATTGGTTTTAATACCAATCTGTTGTTGCTTTTAGCACCGGACCGTTATTGGATTAAGTATCAAACCGTTATTGGTTCTTTCACCCCCTTATGAACCAAAAAACCCATTGAAGATAATTTTAAATCTAATTTTATTTCGATTTTTTGTATTAATAATTACAAAAAGTAATGTTACACCGTGACCAACCTCAATTCTTTGTATTCAGCAATTGAGTCCCAGAAGTGGTTTTCATATGAATATACCATCGCCCAGAAAAAAGTTGATACCAAACGTGCTCATTTCAATACCATACGGTATTGATAGTAAAGCAACACCGTATGGTACTAAAACAATACCGGATGGTATGGATGAAATATACAAACAAAAAAAAAAATATATATATATATATATATATATATATATATATATATATATATATATATATATATATATATATATATATATATATATATATATATATATATATATATATATATATATATATAAACTTTTTTCCCCACCCAATACTATTAAAAAAAAGAAAAAAAAATAAAAGGAACTCAACTTTTGAAATTCTGTATAACTTATTATCAAAATTAAATCTTTACTTTTTCATCGTTATATTTTTTTTACACATTTGAAGCATTCAGTATAAAAATGGTTTAAAAACATGTTAGTCCTCCCCTATTTTAACTATGGTCAACGCATTGGATTTCTAATATAAATTACATCAATTATCATCTATAAAAAATACATTATATTGTTTGAATGTAACTTTCAAACTTGTGATAATAAGACTTTTATTAAAAATCCCCAAAAAAGCTAACAAATATAAATATATTGTAATTTGCTGTTTATTTCACAAGCGAAATAAAATCAATTACCTATTGTGTTAAAAAAAATAATAAAAGAAATCTAATATGTTTAACCTAAACACGAAGAGCCATCGCATAAGTAAAATTCCGAAAATTTTATGTATTTGCCAAACAAGACAAATTTAAATTTTTTATGAACAAAATTGTGAATGGTTGCAAGCTTCGAGAAAAATGCAAACATATAGGGAATGTGAATGCAATTGAAAGCAATGTAATTCGAAAACTATAAAAGTTACAATAAAAACCTATCAAAATTTCTAAAAGAGAATTGTAGAGTAACCTTTAAAACACCTTTATCATAAAAATTATAATATGGAACTCTTAAGCATGCCTCTGACACTTTACATATAACAACTTCAAAATAACCCAATTTTCAAAATTTACTTTTAAAGAATTTACCAAAAAATTATATGATATAATAACTGCTTTTCATATTTTGTAAAGAGGAGCACACTTTTCAATTTAAGTGTAATTATTCTGGTCTAACTCTCTGTTTAGGTATTGTTCGGCTGTTTGAAAATATCACAATGAGGCACTATTGTGAATTTTTCATACACAACTGTAATTATTGTGAATTGACTATGAACAAGTACGGCTCACTTCAATCTTTCTTTTTTTTACATGGGCAATATTCAAGAATAGGAAATAAAAAAGAAGTAAAGATTGCCGTAGTTTCCAGGCTTCACTCGTAGACCCTTGGTACATGGTTTTCCTCTTGGCACATGGGTACAGCACATGCGCAAATTGCAAATTTTCCGACGATCATTCAATTCCGGAACAAGGAGCAAACTTCTCACAAATAACACATTTGTAAAATTTACATTTAAAGAATTTACCAAAAATTATATGATATAATGGCTGCTTTTGCATATTTTATTAAGAGGAGCAAACTTTACCAATTTCAATGCAATTATTCTGGTCTAACTTTCTGTTTAGGTATTGTTCTGCTGTTTGAAAATATCACAACAAGGCACTATTGTGAATTTAAAACGTTAAGCTGTGATTTTTGTGAATTGTTTGTGAACAAGTGCGGCTCACTTCAAACTTTCTTTTGTTCACATGGGCAATATTCAAGAAATGGAAACAAAAAGAAGCAAAACTTGTCGTAGTTGCCAGGCTTCATTCGGAGACCCTTGGTTCATTGTGTTGCACATAGAAACAAATGAAGTAGTTTGGCATATGAATAAAGCACATGCGTAAATTGCAAATTTTCCCACAAGCATTTCCTTAAGGAACAGGGGGCAAACTTCTCACATATCAATGAGTGTTATTCAATTCAAGTTTAAGTTCAATGATAAGCATATGCGCATAAAGATAAAGAAATAGAGTGAGCGAAACGAAACTGAAAACCTTAATCCATTGTATTTCTGACCCGCTAGCCACCTCAAGCGCTTACAGAAGTTCAGAATGACAATAGTGTCGAAAGTCTGTAGAGAATTTCAACTTCGGCGTAGAACTCGCAGAATCCATCTGCGATCACAACCTGTCAAGTTCGACGGGAACCTTGTTACCCGCTACCCTTGGAGTCCCGGGACCCAGCGCAATCTGGTAGCAGCTCCCAAACACCCAAGACGCTGCTTGCTGCGGCGGACAAGCTTCAATCTCACATGACCTCCAGCTTCGGCATTCAGCGCCGCCTGACTGTCCACTCCCGTCCCAGAATCACATCCAAGGCCCTTAGAAACGCAGAAACCTTAGCCTGAAAGACACTGCACCTAGCCAGAAGTCTTTCTGTAACTCCCTAACTCTTAGTAACTATATGGGTGTTCCCATCCAGTTTTTACCCATCCAGCTTTTTTCCATCCAGTCGAGAAGGGCGGTACTCCTCTTGCCCAAAACTCTCTCGGTCCACCGCGTCGCCTATGCCACGTAGTCGTTCACGCCAGCGGCCTTCTGCCGTACAAACAAATGTCCGATGAATCCTGAATCTCTTAGTCTAAATACAGTCCTCATTGCCTCGTTTCACCTATAAGTGCAGAGGTCTCGAATCAAGTATGGCATTCGGAGCACTCCTTATCGCCTCCCTTTACCAGCACCGCCGCGTTATACTCTCCATCGAACCGGGAAAACTCACACTCTCAATGGCCCGATGCTACACCAGACACCCGTAGGTGAGAATTGGTCTAACCACAGCAGGATATATCCAGTGAACCTCCCCTGGTTTAAGTTTCCAACTCCAGCCTATCGAGTTACTGCTAGAGTAGAGTACATTCAGCCTTGTTTGACTCTCCCCTCAACGTTACTTCTCCTGTTCAACTTCTGGTCAAGAATAATCCTCAGGTATTAAGCCTACCGATATAGCAACAGCTCTACTCCTCCCAGCACCGGTCCCTTGAACTTGCCATGCTTCCTCTTTCGGGTGAACAGCACCAACTCAGTCTTTCTGAAGGAGATCCGTGACTGTAAAGCAACCGCCAACCATATTGACAACGACATCACCAGAGGTAACCACGCCCACTCAGCATAAGCGCCAGATCCTCGCCTTCCCTGATATGCACTCAGTACTTAAGCAAGAATCACGGATTGTCCACGACAGTATTAGCAGCTACTCATTCTACTGTTCGTAACCTGCTAAAAGCCCTGTGGCTTTTAGCTGACCTTTGTTGTTGTTGTAGCTAAATTTTTATGTGGAGGTGGCGATCCTAGTCAAGCTCCTGTAGCTGAAGCCTCGTTCCGGCCCAAAGGGCCCATCGCAGCGGAAAGAAGAAGGCCATTGGTTATTTAAAGGCGCCAATAACTCGCCTTGCCATATCGAACATCATAGGCTCTCAATGAGCGCTCGATAGCGCTGATTATTACTGCTCTTGCAGCTACACCGTATGAAGCATTCCACAAACCCCAGTCTGTGGACGCACCCAGTAGCTCGCAGCTAAGCTTCTCGTGACAGCAATGAACACCACACAGATCGGACCTCAATGTTCCAGTCTGTGTGGTGCTCACAGCTATCCCTTGCCGGCCGCTGACCTCATAATAACGATAAACATCACACAGATTGAAGCTAAACGTCCAAAGCAGTTTGGTGCCCATAGTTATGACATGCTGGGACATGAAGTCTGGTTTTGTCGGCCTCTCTGAAACTTGGATGGGACTGTCCATGTGCTCAGGTAGTTAGTGGAATAAGATTGTTTAGTCAGATGTAAATGTGAAGTTTGTTATTGTTGTAGATATCCTGATCAAGGAACTCTGCGACAATGTGGGATGACACTGAATGATTCCTATAATATACATTGCGCCTATAGAAGGCTCATTTTTTATCCGTAGGAGCTAAAAAATGATATCTCTCATGACCAGTGTTGCCACTCAAGAAAATTATTTCCTACCAAAAATTAAGAAAAATCCTACCAAACCCAACCAAAGCCTACCAAATGTTTTACAAACCAAATAACGGCATATGTTTTTATACCTACCACCGAAGAGTTAGCCATTTTTTCATTCCATTTGGAACACATTAAACTATACATTTTCTACGCTACAAAGTACTAGATCGTCGTTATTCATATAGGATCTAGACATGTCCGTCCATCTTTTTGTCGAAATCACTCTATGGCTCAAGCCCAAAAACATCTTAGTTTGGACTAAATCTCACCATATCTGTATGCAGCTGCCACATAGCCCTGATTTCCGATTGAAGGCATTCAACGTACAAAATCCGCATTTCCTATCTAGAATTTACGACGTTTTGGTAACTGGTACGATTCTCTTAACATTCGTACCAGTTACAGACAATATGAGAACTTACGGCGTGAGACCCCTTGTAATAGTAGTTGGCCCCTCGACATCCATATATATGATGGAAACATTATATAAATTCCAAGTAATTTACTGAAAAATTGTCGATGATAACTCAAAATTCGTTTCTGTGTAATCGTTAAGAGTGCAGAGTAAAACCATGGATGTCGAGGGGCCAACTACTTTTACCTATCAAAAATTTATGTCAGTCTACCAACCTACCAAGAAAATAAGAACCTACTAATTTTGGTAGGAACCTACCAAAAATGGCAACACTGCTCATGACTTCCAATCGACTTTATTAAATTTGGTTTTATTCGGCCTGTGCCTTGATATTGCTTCCATATAAATGTATCTCCTGATTTTTACTTCTCATTATCGTTTGAAACATAGGTGTTTGAAAATTAACAATAGTATCGATACTATCGATGTTTATTATTAGAATTATCGAAAATATCGAATGTTTAGATTATCGGTAGTTTGCCAGCTCTACTTTCTACATTTGGGCGTCTATAGGCGTTCTCTCCACCAGCTTTGAACCATAAGAGTAGCAAAATCTACAAGGTGATGTTTGTGCTAGGGGTTCTCCCGTAGAGCTGGAAAAAAATATCGATAGCCCTATCGATACTATCGATGTTTAATTGTTTGACTGAACATCGATTGATATCTTTCCGATGCATACTATCGCAAAAATTATATTATTCGCAAGACTAAACAAAAATAAACAATCCCACACTGAAAGTATCCTTTAAGATACATTGCGCCTATAGAGGGCGCAATTTTCATCCGATTAGACTAACATTCTATGCAATGATTTCTCTCATGAATTCCAACTGACTTCATTAACCTTGGTTTTATTTGCTCTGTGCATTGATATTGCTTATACATAAATAGATCTGCTGATTATACCCTACAACACCAAATTTTTCATTGAAATCGGTCCAGATTTATATATGCAAATTGCAAATTTTGCCCGTGAACATTCCAATAAGGAACAGGGGAAAACTTCTCACATATCATATCAATGAGAGATTTAGATATAGCTCCTATATATATCTTTCATCCGATATGCCCTTTGAAAGCTGTAGGAGCCACAATTTTGGTCCAGTCTTTACCAAATTTTGCATGATTTGTTTCGTGTGAGGTCTTAATACGTGTTCAGATTTACATATAGCTCCCACATATAACTTTCATCCGATTTGACCTATTAAGGATGTAGAAGACAGAATTTTGATCCGATCTTTACCAAATTCGTCATGAAGTGCTTTTGTGACATCCTAATATGCGTGCAAAATTTCATCAGAATTGGATCAGATTTATATATGGCTCCCATATATATCTTTCATCCGATATGGTCTTTTAAGGCTGTACCATGCACAATTTTGGTTCGATCTTTACCAAATTTGGCACAAAGTGCTTTTTTTGACTTCCTAGTAAGTGTGCAAAATTTCATCAGAATCGTATTTATATATAGCTCCCATATATAGATATGTTTCATCCGATATGCCCTTTTAAAGCAGTAGTAGCAACAATTTTGGTCCCAATCCTTACAAAATTTTGCAGGAGATGTATTATTTGACGGCGCACTGCATGTTTAATTGACATTCCAGTACATGTTTTAATTGACATCCCAATACATTTCATCATCAAAATTGAATCAGATTAAGATAAAACTCCCATATATATCATTTATGCGTTTCGACTTTAAAGGTTGTAGAAGCCACAATTTTCGTACCATCATAAGAAAATCGTAGAAGGTTCTATTCGATATTTTAATAGGTATGCAAAATTAAAGTCTGACTAAATTTGGATATAAGTGCTATATATTAAAATTACTACGTATACTCGGTGGTGTAGGGTATTATATAGTCGGCTCCGCTCGACTTTTACCTTTCCTTACTGGTTTTTACTTGGAATTTTCGTTTGAAATATAGGTGATAGGAAATTAACGATAGTATCGATAATATCGATATTTATTATTCAAACTATCGAAAATATCGAATGTTGCGATTATCGATAGTTTACCAGCTCTATTCGTCCTATGCATTATGCATTCTTGGTATTTATGTTTTACACTCAATTTTCGTCTCAAGCATGCGGTCCGAACCTCGATTATTTGATGTTGTGAATTGCTCCTACCATACAATCCATTCCTGCACTCTCTTAAGTCTCTTAGCCGTAAATGCTGACTCATACATTATTCAGTTAATTGGATCAATTAATTTCGTAATGAAAGCGAAGAATATTTCCCTTAATGCCACTTTTTTAAACTTTAAATGACTTTCGATGGCTTTTCCAATTAAGTTGGATCTCTGAATAAATTATAAAATTTATTATATTTTAACACTAACAGAGAACGGACAAAAAACAAAAATTATTATTTTTGATATTTTCCTTCCTTTTAAGATGTTTTTAGATTTAAGGCAACAGCAGACCAGGCAAATCTCATCATCTCTCATTGCAAAGTTATACATAAATCCATCAACTATATTTTGTCCCAAATTGTTTATATTGACATTGAAAACTTGTAAATATATATTAACTACTTTTAAACATAATTTAAATTTATGAACCTTTTGTACGGAAAACTCTCACACAAGTGCAGCTACATAAAAATTTATTTAAACAAAAACTAAAAAAACACAAATAATTTATGATTAACTTTTAGTAAATTAATGTAAACCTTTTGATCAAAATTCCCTATTTATTTCAAGTGCTTTTGTTGTGTAAATTTATAGCCTTCTTAGTTAAAAATGTCACTTTTTAAAAAAAGAGATGAAAAAATATGGATACAATCCATTTCATAGGCAACAATGGATGGCAAGCATATCCTTTTTCCCCCCGTTAAACAATTCTCTCTTGTCTTTTAAGTTAAAAAAAAAGTATCCTTTATAGGCCATATTAAAAAATGCAATTAAAAATATAGTTTTTTTTTAAAAGTTTAAGTTTATTTTTATACAGAGATTACAAAAATTGAGTCTACAGACTGATTATTGTATTTTATGATAATATTGTGTAAATATGAAGTGCAACTTTAGATTAGTTTATATATAAAACATTTTTTATATTGAATTAAAATTGTTTATTTTAATTTTTTATTTAACTTCTATATGAAGGTGTCTAAAACTGACCATACTTATAGCTATATAAGCTGCTCAAATTTTCTATAAATATTTTTAGTTTTTATTGTCAAATATCTAATCGTTTTCGTTAATTCTCTTTCTTATGTATTCATTGTCCTTTAAAGTTATCCTTATAATTATAAATTACGTTTTTAGCAAATAATTAATTCACCCATTCATATAATTAGGTTAAAAAGATAATAAGAAGTATTAAACAGAAAAAAAATTGTACTTGATCAAAACAAAAACAAATAGAAACTTATATATCAAACGAATAAAAACAAATAAATTAATATGAAAAACATAAAAAAAAATTGTTTTTTTAGTCCAATTTCCTATTCTTCACAAATGATTACCCATTCGAACGGATTTCATCTTAAAAGCCTAGGCTATACATAAAATATATATAAATGAAAAGCCATTCCAAAATATAGTGAAAATTTTGTAAATTCTTCGAAAAATAACTCTAATTTCAAAAAGAAACGATTTTTGCGAGCTGGAATAATTTTACCCTGAAACTGTTATAATTCCTCCTTGAAACTGTCATAACTCCTTCAAATGTTCGATTTTCGATCGTTTGAAAGCAGTTCTGGATTAGGTATGCAATAGGCAATCGTATCGTGTGCAAATCATTTCGGAAATAGAACTTTGAGTTTTTTCACCATTTTTGGAAGAAGGCTATAGCCCATGAAAAATTTCGAATTTTCGACCACCCAAAAAATTTGCAGATTTTAATGTTAGCGGAAAGCCATTCCAAAACCCATGAAAAATTTCGAATTTTCGACCACCCAAAAAATTTGCAGATTTTAATGTTAGCGGAAAGCCATTCCAAAACCATGCCTAATTCAGTGAAATTATTGCAAATTCTTCGAAAAATACCTTTAATTTCGAAAAAGAAACGATTTTTGCGAGCTAGAGTAATTTTACCCTGAAACTGTTATAATTGCTCCTTGAAACTGTCATACACCTTCAAATGTTTGAGTTTCGATCGTTTGAAAGCAGTTCTGGATTAGGCTTGTAATAGGCAATCGTATCGTGTGCAAATCATTACGGAAATCGAACTTTGAGTTTTTTTCACCATTTTTGGAAGAAGGCTATAGCCCATGAAAAATTTCGAATTTTCGACCACCCAAAAAATTTGCAGATTTTAATGTTAGCGGAAAGCCATTCCAAAACCATGCCTAATTCAGTGAAATTATTGCAAATTCTTTGAAAAATACCTTTAATTTCGAAAAAGAAACGATTTTTGCGAGCTAGAGTAATTTTTCCCTGAAACTGTTATAATTGCTCTTTGAAACTGTCATTTCGAGTTCCGATCGTTTGAAAGCAGTTCTGGATTAGGCATGCAATCGTGTCGTGTGCAAATCATTTCGGAAATCGAACTTTGAGTTTTTTCACCATTTTTGGAAGAAGGCTGTAGCCCATGAAAAATTTCGAATTTTCGACCACCCAAAAAATTTGCAGATTTTAATGTTAGCGGAAAGCCATTCCAAAACCATGCCTAATTCAGTGAAATTATTGCAAAGTCTTCGAAAAATACCTTTAATTTCGAAAAAGAAACGATTTTTGCGAGCTGGAATAATTTTGCCCTGAAACTGTTATAATTCCTCCTTGAAACTGTCATAACTCCTTTAAAAGTTCGATTTTCGATCGTTTGAAAGCAGTTCTGAATTAGGTATGCAATAGGCAATCGTATCGCGTGCAAATCATTTCGGAAATCGAACTTTGAGTTTTTTCACCATTTTTGGAAGAAGGCTATAGCCCATGAAAAATTTCGAATTTTCGACCACCCAAAAAATTTGCAGATTTTAATGTTAGCGGAAAGCCATTCCAAAACCATGCCTAATTCAGTGAAATTATTGCAAATTCTTCGAAAAATACCTTTAATTTCGAAAAAGAAACTATTTTTACGAGCTGGAATAATTTTACCCTGAAACTGTTTATAATTGCTCCTTGAAACTGTCATAACTCCTTCAAATGTTCGAGTTTCGTTCGTTTGAAAGCAGTTCTCGATTAGGCTTGCAATAGGCAATCGTATCGTGTGCAAATCATTTCGGAAATCGAACTTTGAGTTTTTTGACCATTTTTGGAAGAAGGCTATAGCCCATGAAAAATTTCGAATTTTCGACCACCCAAAAAATTTGCAGATTTTAATGTTAGCGGAAAGCCATTCCAAAACCATGCCTAATTCAGTGAAATTATTGCAAATTCTTCGAAAAATACCTTTAATTTCGAAAAAGAAACGATTTTTGCGAGCTAGAGTAATTTTACCCTGAAACTGTTATAATTCCTCCTTGAAACTGTTATAATTGCTCCTTGAAACTGTCATAACTCCTTTAAAAGTTCGATTTTCGATCGTTTGAAAGCAGTTCTGGATTAGGTATGCAATAGGCAATCGTATCGCGTGCAAATCATTTCGGAAATCGAACTTTGAGTTTTTTCACCATTTTTGGAAGAAGGCTATAGCCCATGAAAAATTTCGAATTTTCGACCACCCAAAAAATTTGCAGATTTTAATGTTAGCGGAAAGCCATTCCAAAACCATGCCTAATTCAGTGAAATTATTGCAAAGTCTTCGAAAAATACCTTTAATTTCGAAAAAGAAACGATTTTTGCGAGCTGGAATAATTTTGCCCTGAAACTGTTATAATTCCTCCTTGAAACTGTCATAACTCCTTTAAAAGTTCGATTTTCGATCGTTTGAAAGCAGTTCTGGATTAGGTATGCAATAAGCAATCGTATCGCGTGCAAATCATTTCGGAAATCGAACTTTGAGTTTTTTCACCATTTTTGGAAGAAGGCTATAGCCCATGAAAAATTTCGAATTTTCGACCACCCAAAAAATTTGCAGATTTTAATGTTAGCGGAAAGCCATTCCAAAACCATGCCTTATTCAGTGAAATTATTGCAAATTCTTCGAAAAATACCTTTAATTTCGAAAAAGAAACGATTTTTGCGAGCTAGAGTAATTTTACCCTGAAACTGTTATAATTCCTCCTTGAAACTGTCATAACTCCTTCAAATGTTTGAGTTTCGATCGTTTGAAAGCAGTTCTGAATTAGGTATGCAATAGGCAATCGTGTCGTGTGCAAATCATTTCGGAAATCGAACTTTGAGTTTTTTCACCATTTTTGGAAGAAGGCTGTAGCCCATGAAAAATTTCGAATTTTCGACCACCCAAAAAATTTGCAGATTTTAATGTTAGCGGAAAGCCATTCCAAAACCATGCCTAATTCAGTGAAATTATTGCAAAGTCTTCGAAAAATACCTTTAATTTCGAAAAAGAAACGATTTTTGCGAGCTGGAATAATTTTGCCCTGAAACTGTTATAATTGCTCCTTGAAACTGTCATAACTCCTTTAAAAGTTCGATTTTCGATCGTTTGAAAGCAGTTCTGGATTAGGTATGCAATAGGCAATCGTATCGCGTGCAAATCATTTCGGAAATCGAACTTTGAGTTTTTTCACCATTTTTGGAAGAAGGCTATAGCCCATGAAAAATTTCGAATTTTCGACCACCCAAAAAATTTGCAGATTTTAATGTTAGCGGAAAGCCATTCCAAAACCATGCCTAATTCAGTGAAATTATTGCAAATTCTTCGAAAAATACCTTTAATTTCGAAAAAGAAACGATTTTTGCGAGCTGGAATAATTTTACCCTGAAACTGTTATAATTCCTCCTTGAAACTGTCATAACTCCTTCAAATGTTCGATTTTCGATCGTTTGAAAGCAGTTCTGGATTAGGTATGCAATAGGCAATCGTATCGTGCGCAAATCATTTCGGAAATCGAACTTTGAGTTTTTTTACCATTTTTGGAAAAAGGCTATAGCCCATGAAAAATTTCGAATTTTCGACCACCCAAAAAATGTCATAACTCCTTCAAATGTTTGAGTTTCGATCGTTTGAAAGCAGTTCTGAATTAGGTATGCAATAGGCAATCGTATCGTGTGCAAATCATTTCGGAAATCGAACTTTGAGTTTTTTCACCATTTTTGGAAGAAGGCTATAGCCCATGAAAAATTTCGAATTTTCGACCACCCAAAAAATTTGCAGATTTTAATGGTAGCGGATAGCTATTCCAAAACCATGCCTTATTCATTGAAATTATTGCAAATTCTTCGAAAAATACCTTTAATTTCGAAAAAGAAACGATTTTTGCGAGCTGGAATAATTTTACCCTAAAACTGTTATAATTGCTCCTTGAAACTGTCATAACTCCTTCAAATGTTCGATTTTCGATCGTTTGAAAGCAGTTCTGAATTAGGTATGCAATAGGCAATCGTATCGTGTGCAAATCCTTTCGGAAATCGAACTTTGAGTTTTTTCACCATTTTTGGAAGAAGGCTATAGCCCATGAAAAATTTCGAATTTTCGACCACCCAAAAAATTTGCAGATTTTAATGTTAGCGGAAAGCCATTCCAAAACCATGCCTAATTCAGTGAAATTATTGCAAATTCTTCGAAAAATACCTTTAATTTCGAAAAAGAAACTATTTTTACGAGCTGGAATAATTTTACCCTGAAACTGTTTATAATTGCTCCTTGAAACTGTCATAACTCCTTCAAATGTTCGAGTTTCGTTCGTTTGAAAGCAGTTCTCGATTAGGCTTGCAATAGGCAATCGTATCGTGTGCAAATCATTTCGGAAATCGAACTTTGAGTTTTTTGACCATTTTTGGAAGAAGGCTATAGCCCATGAAAAATTTCGAATTTTCGACCACCCAAAAAATTTGCAGATTTTAATCTTAGCGGAAAGCCATTCCGAAACCATGCCTAATTCAGTGAAATTATTGCAAATTCTTCGAAAAATACCTTTAATTTCGAAAAAGAAACGATTTTTGCGAGCTAGAGTAATTTTACCCTGAAACTGTTATAATTCCTCCTTGAAACTGTTATAATTGCTCCTTGAAACTGTCATAACTCCTTCAAATGTTCGATTTTCGATCGTTTGAAAGCAGTTCTGGATTAGGTATGCAATAGGCAATCGTATCGTGTGCAAATCATTTCGGAAATCGAACTTTGAGTTTTTCACCATTTTTGGAAGAAGGCTATAGCCCATGAAAAATTTCAAATTTTCGACCACCCAAAAAATTTGCAGATTTTAATGTTAGCGGAAAGCCATTCCAAAACCATGCCTAATTCAGTGAAATTATTGCAAATTCTTCGAAAAATACCTTTAATTTCGAAAAAGAAACGATTTTTGCGAGCTGGAATAATTTTACCCTGAAACTGTTATAATTGTTCCTTGAAACTGTCATAACTCCTTCAAATGTTTGAGTTTCGATCGTTTGAAAGCAGTTCTGAATTAGGTATGCAATAGGCAATCGTATCGTGTGCAAATCATTTCGGAAATCGAACTTTGAGTTTTTTCACCATTTTTGGAAGAAGGCTATAGCCCATGAAAAATTTCGAATTTTCGACCACCCAAAAAATTTGCAGATTTTAATGTTAGCGGATAGCTATTCCAAAACCATGCCTTATTCAGTGAAATTATTGCAGTCTTCGAAAAATACCTTTAATTTCGAAAAAGAAACGATTTTTGCGAGCTGGAATAATTTTGCCCTGAAACTGTTATAATTCCTCCTTGAAACTGTCATAACTCCTTTAAAAGTTCGATTTTCGATCGTTTGAAAGCAGTTCTGGATTAGGTATGCAATAAGCAATCGTATCGCGTGCAAATCATTTCGGAAATCGAACTTTGAGTTTTTTCACCATTTTTGGAAGAAGGCTATAGCCCATGAAAAATTTCGAATTTTCGACCACCCAAAAAATTTGCAGATTTTAATGTTAGCGGAAAGCCATTCCAAAACCATGCCTAATTCAGTGAAATTATTGCAAATTCTTCGAAAAATACCTTTAATTTCGAAAAAGAAACGATTTTTGCGAGCTAGAGTAATTTTACCCTGAAACTGTTATAATTCCTCCTTGAAACTGTCATAACTCCTTCAAATGTTTGAGTTTCGATCGTTTGAAAGCAGTTCTGAATTAGGTATGCAATAGGCAATCGTATCGTGTGCAAATCATTTCGGAAATCGAACTTTGAGTTTTTTCACCATTTTTGGAAGAAGGCTATAGCCCATGAAAAATTTCGAATTTTCGACCACCCAAAAAATTTGCAGATTTTAATGTTAACGGAAAGCCATTCCAAAACTAGGCCTTATTCAGTGAAATTATTGCAAAGTCTTCGAAAAATACCTTTAATTTCGAAAAAGAAACGATTCTTGCGAGCTGGAATAATTTTACCCTGAAACTGTTATAATTGCTCCTTGAAACTGTCATAACTACTTCAAATGTTCGATTTTCGATCGTTTGAAAGCAGTTCTGAATTAGGTATGCAATAGGCAATCGTATCGTGTGCAAATCATTTCGGAAATCGAACTTTGAGTTTTTTCACCATTTTTGGAAGAAGGCTATAGCCCATGAAAAATTTCGAATTTTCGACCACCCAAAAAATTTGCAGATTTTAATGTTAGCGGAAAGCCATTCCAAAACCATGCCTAATTCATAGAAATTATGGCAAATTCTTCGAAAAATACCTTTAATTTCGAAAAAGAAACGATTTTTGCGAGCTGGAATAATTTTACCCTGAAACTGTTATAATTCCTCCTTGAAACTGTCATAACTCCTTCAAATGTTCGATTTTCGATCGTTTGAAAGCAGTTCTGAATTAGGTATGCAATAGGCAATCGTATCGTGTGCAAATCATTTCGGAAATCGAACTTTGAGTTTTTTCACCATTTTTGGAAGAAGGCTATAGCCCATGAAAAATTTCGAATTTTCGACCACCCAAAAAATTTGCAGATTTTAATGTTAGCGGAAAGCCATTCCAAAACCATGCCTTATTCAGTGAAATTATTGCAAAGTCTTCGAAAAATACCTTTAATTTCGAAAAAGAAACGATTTTTGCGAGCTGGAATAATTTTACCCTGAAACTGTTATAATTCCTCCTTGAAAATGTCATAACTCCTTGTTCGAATGTTCGACTTTCGATCGTTTGAAAGCAGTTCTGAATTAGGTATGCAATAGGCAATCGTATCGTGTGCAAATCATTTCGGAAATCGAACTTTGAGTTTTTTCACCATTTTTGGAAGAAGGCTATAGCCCATGAAAAATTTCGAATTTTCGACCACCCAAAAAATTTGCAGATTTTAATGTTAGCGGAAAGCCATTCCAAAACCATGCCTAATTCAGTGAAATTATTGCAAATTCTTCGAAAAATACCTTTAATTTCGAAAAAGAAACGATTTTTGCGAGCTAGAGTAATTTTACCCTGAAACTGTTATAATTCCTCCTTGAAACTGTCATAACTCCTTCAAATGTTTGAGTTTCGATCGTTTGAAAGCAGTTCTGAATTAGGTATGCAATAGGCAATCGTATCGTGTGCAAATCATTTCGGAAATCGAACTTTGAGTTTTTTCACCATTTTTGGAAGAAGGCTATAGCCCATGAAAAATTTCGAATTTTCGACCACCCAAAAAATTTGCAGATTTTAATGTTAGCGGAAAGCCATTCCAAAACCATGCCTAATTCAGTGAAATTATTGCAAATTCTTCGAAAAATACCTTTAATTTCGAAAAAGAAACGATTTTTGCGAGCTAAAGTAATTTTACCCTGAAACTGTTATAATTCCTCCTTGAAACTGTCATAACTCCTTCAAATGTTTGAGTTTCGATCGTTTGAAAGCAGTTCTGAATTAGGTATGCAATAGGCAATCGTATCGTGTGCAAATCATTTCGGAAATCGAACTTTGAGTTTTTTCACCATTTTTGGAAGAAGGCTATAGCCCATGAAAAATTTCGAATTTTCGACCACCCAAAAAATTTGCAGATTTTAATGTTAGCGGAAAGCCATTCCAAAACCATGCCTAATTCAGTGAAATTATTGCAAATTCTTCGAAAAATACCTTTAATTTCGAAAAAGAAACGATTTTTGCGAGCTGGAATAATTTTACCCTGAAACTGTTATAATTGCTCCTTGAAACTGTCATAACTCCTTCAAATGTTCGATTTTCGATCGTTTGAAAGCAGTTCTGGATTAGGTATGCAATAGGCAATCGTATCGTGTGCAAATCATTTCGGAAATCGAACTTTGAGTTTTTTCACCATTTTTGGAAGAAGGCTATAGCCCATGAAAAATTTCGAATTTTCGACCACCCAAAAAATTTGCAGATTTTAATGGTAGCGGATAGCTATTCCAAAACCATGCCTTATTCAGTGAAATTATTGCAAAGTCTTCGAAAAATACCTTTAATTTCGAAAAAGAAACGATTTTTGCGAGCTGGAATAATTTTGCCCTGAAACTGTTATAATTCCTCCTTGAAACTGTCATAACTCCTTTAAAAGTTCGAGTTCCGATCGTTTGAAAGCAGTTCTGGATTAGGTATGCAATAGTCAATCGTATCGTGTGCAAATCATTTCGGAAATCGAACTTTGAGTTTTTTTTACCATTTTTGGAAGAAGGCTATAGCCCATGAAAAATTTCGAATTTTCGACCACCAAAAAAATATGCAGAATTTAATGTTAGCGGAAAGCCATTCCAAAACCATGCCTAATTCAGTGAAATTATTGCAAATTCTTCGAAAAATACCTTTAATTTCGAAAAAGAAACGATTTTTGCGAGCTGGAATAATTTTACCCTGAAACTGTTATAATTGCTCCTTGAAACTGTCATAACTCCTTCAAATGTTCGATTTTCGATCGTTTGAAAGCAGTTCTGGATTAGGTATGCAATAGGCAATCGTATCGTGTGCAAATCATTTCGGAAATCGAACTTTGAGTTTTTCACCATTTTTGGAAGAAGGCTATAGCCCATGAAAAATTTCAAATTTTCGACCACCCAAAAAATTTGC
The DNA here is from genome assembly GCF_963082655.1 of Stomoxys calcitrans. Taxonomy (NCBI): domain Eukaryota; kingdom Metazoa; phylum Arthropoda; class Insecta; order Diptera; family Muscidae; genus Stomoxys; species Stomoxys calcitrans. The sequence goes on from NC_081555.1 coordinate 124,785,571, forward strand.
AGATTTTAATGTTAGCGGAAAGCCATTCCAAAACCATGCCTAATTCAGTGAAATTATTGCAAATTCTTCGAAAAATACCTTTAATTTCGAAAAAGAAACAATTTTTGCGAGCTGGAATAATTTTACCCTGAAACTGTTATAATTGCTCCTTGAAACTGTCATAACTACTTCAAATGTTCGATTTTCGATCGTTTGAAAGCAGTTCTGGATTAGGTATGCAATAGGCAATCGTATCGTGTGCAAATCATTTCGGAAATCGAACTTTGAGTTTTTTTACCATTTTTGGAAAAAGGCTATAGCCCATGAAAAATTTCGAATTTTCGACCACCCAAAAAATGTCATAACTCCTTCAAATGTTTGAGTTTCGATCGTTTGAAAGCAGTTCTGAATTAGGTATGCAATAGGCAATCGTATCGTGTGCAAATCATTTCGGAAATCGAACTTTGAGTTTTTTCACCATTTTTGGAAGAAGGCTATAGCCCATGAAAAATTTCGAATTTTCGACCACCCAAAAAATTTGCAGATTTTAATGGTAGCGGATAGCTATTCCAGAACCATGCCTTATTCAGTGAAATTATTGCAAAGTCTTCGAAAAATACCTTTAATTTCGAAAAAGAAACGATTTTTGCGAGCTGGAATAATTTTGCCCTGAAACTGTTATAATTCCTCCTTGAAACTGTCATAACTCCTTTAAAAGTTCGAGTTCCGATCGTTTGAAAGCAGTTCTGGATTAGGTATGCAATAGGCAATCGTATCGTGTGCAAATCATTTCGGAAATCGAACTTTGAGTTTTTTTACCATTTTTGGAAAAAGGCTATAGCCCATGAAAAATTTCGAATTTTCGACCACCCAAAAAATGTCATAACTCCTTCAAATGTTTGAGTTTCGATCGTTTGAAAGCAGTTCTGAATTAGGTATGCAATAGGCAATCGTATCGTGTGCAAATCATTTCGGAAATCGAACTTTGAGTTTTTTCACCATTTTTGGAAGAAGGCTATAGCCCATGAAAAATTTCGAATTTTCGACCACCCAAAAAATTTGCAGATTTTAATGTTAGCGGAAAGCCATTCCAAAACCATGCCTAATTCAGTGAAATTATTGCAAATTCTTCGAAAAATACCTTTAATTTCGAAAAAGAAACGATTTTTGCGAGCTAGAGTAATTTTACCCTGAAACTGTTATAATTCCTCCTTGAAACTGTCATAACTCCTTCAAATGTTTGAGTTTCGATCGTTTGAAAGCAGTTCTGAATTAGGTATGCAATAGGCAATCGTATCGTGTGCAAATCATTTCGGAAATCGAACTTTGAGTTTTTTCACCATTTTTGGAAGAAGGCTATAGCCCATGAAAAATTTCGAATTTTCGACCACCCAAAAAATTTGCAGATATTAATGTTAGCGGAAAGCCATTCCAAAACCATGCCTAATTCAGTGAAATTATTGCAAATTCTTCGAAAAATACCTTTAATTTCGAAAAAGAAACGATTTTTGCGAGCTGGAATAATTTTACCCTGAAACTGTTATAATTGCTCCTTGAAACTGTCATAACTCCTTCAAATGTTCGATTTTCGATCGTTTGAAAGCAGTTCTGGATTAGGTATGCAATAGGCAATCGTATCGTGTGCAAATCATTTCGGAAATCGAACTTTGAGTTTTTCACCATTTTTGGAAGAAGGCTATAGCCCATGAAAAATTTCAAATTTTCGACCACCCAAAAAATTTGCAGATTTTAATGTTAGCGGAAAGCCATTCCAAAACCATGCCTAATTCAGTGAAATTATTGCGAATTCTTCGAAAAATACCTTTAATTTCGAAAAAGAAACGATTTTTGCGAGCTGGAATAATTTTACCCTGAAACTGTTATAATTGTTCCTTGAAACTGTCATAACTCCTTCAAATGTTTGAGTTTCGATCGTTTGAAAGCAGTTCTGAATTAGGTATGCAATAGGCAATCGTATCGTGTGCAAATCATTTCGGAAATCGAACTTTGAGTTTTTTCACCATTTTTGGAAGAAGGCTATAGCCCATGAAAAATTTCGAATTTTCGACCACCCAAAAAATTTGCAGATTTTAATGGTAGCGGATAGCTATTCCAAAACCATGCCTTATTCAGTGAAATTATTGCAAAGTCTTCGAAAAATACCTTTAATTTCGAAAAAGAAACGATTTTTGCGAGCTGGAATAATTTTGCCCTGAAACTGTTATAATTCCTCCTTGAAACTGTCATAACTCCTTTAAAAGTTCGAGTTCCGATCGTTTGAAAGCAGTTCTGGATTAGGTATGCAATAGTCAATCGTATCGTGTGCAAATCATTTCGGAAATCGAACTTTGAGTTTTTTTTACCATTTTTGGAAGAAGGCTATAGCCCATGAAAAATTTCGAATTTTCGACCACCAAAAAAATATGCAGAATTTAATGTTAGCGGAAAGCCATTCCAAAACCATGCCTAATTCAGTGAAATTATTGCAAATTCTTCGAAAAATACCTTTAATTTCGAAAAAGAAACGATTTTTGCGAGCTGGAATAATTTTACCCTGAAACTGTTATAATTGCTCCTTGAAACTGTCATAACTCCTTCAAATGTTCGATTTTCGATCGTTTGAAAGCAGTTCTGGATTAGGTATGCAATAGGCAATCGTATCGTGTGCAAATCATTTCGGAAATCGAACTTTGAGTTTTTCACCATTTTTGGAAGAAGGCTATAGCCCATGAAAAATTTCAAATTTTCGACCACCCAAAAAATTTGCAGATTTTAATGTTAGCGGAAAGCCATTCCAAAACCATGCCTAATTCAGTGAAATTATTGCAAATTCTTCGAAAAATACCTTTAATTTCGAAAAAGAAACAATTTTTGCGAGCTGGAATAATTTTACCCTGAAACTGTTATAATTGCTCCTTGAAACTGTCATAACTACTTCAAATGTTCGATTTTCGATCGTTTGAAAGCAGTTCTGGATTAGGTATGCAATAGGCAATCGTATCGTGTGCAAATCATTTCGGAAATCGAACTTTGAGTTTTTTTACCATTTTTGGAAAAAGGCTATAGCCCATGAAAAATTTCGAATTTTCGACCACCCAAAAAATGTCATAACTCCTTCAAATGTTTGAGTTTCGATCGTTTGAAAGCAGTTCTGAATTAGGTATGCAATAGGCAATCGTATCGTGTGCAAATCATTTCGGAAATCGAACTTTGAGTTTTTTCACCATTTTTGGAAGAAGGCTATAGCCCATGAAAAATTTCGAATTTTCGACCACCCAAAAAATTTGCAGATTTTAATGTTAGCGGAAAGCCATTCCAAAACCATGCCTAATTCAGTGAAATTATTGCAAATTCTTCGAAAAATACCTTTAATTTCGAAAAAGAAACGATTTTTGCGAGCTAGAGTAATTTTACCCTGAAACTGTTATAATTCCTCCTTGAAACTGTCATAACTCCTTCAAATGTTTGAGTTTCGATCGTTTGAAAGCAGTTCTGAATTAGGTATGCAATAGGCAATCGTATCGTGTGCAAATCATTTCGGAAATCGAACTTTGAGTTTTTTCACCATTTTTGGAAGAAGGCTATAGCCCATGAAAAATTTCGAATTTTCGACCACCCAAAAAATTTGCAGATTTTAATGTTAGCGGAAAGCCATTCCAAAACCATGCCTAATTCAGTGAAATTATTGCAAATTCTTCGAAAAATACCTTTAATTTCGAAAAAGAAACGATTTTTGCGAGCTGGAATAATTTTACCCTGAAACTGTTATAATTGCTCCTTGAAACTGTCATAACTCCTTCAAATGTTCGATTTTCGATCGTTTGAAAGCAGTTCTGGATTAGGTATGCAATAGGCAATCGTATCGTGTGCAAATCATTTCGGAAATCGAACTTTGAGTTTTTCACCATTTTTGGAAGAAGGCTATAGCCCATGAAAAATTTCAAATTTTCGACCACCCAAAAAATTTGCAGATTTTAATGTTAGCGGAAAGCCATTCCAAAACCATGCCTAATTCAGTGAAATTATTGCAAATTCTTCGAAAAATACCTTTAATTTCGAAAAAGAAACGATTTTTGCGAGCTGGAATAATTTTACCCTGAAACTGTTATAATTGTTCCTTGAAACTGTCATAACTCCTTCAAATGTTCGATTTTCGATCGTTTGAAAGCAGTTCTGAATTAGGTATGCAATAGGCAATCGTATCGTGTGCAAATCATTTCGGAAATCGAACTTTGAGTTTTTTCACCATTTTTGGAAGAAGGCTATAGCCCATGAAAAATTTCGAATTTTCGACCACCCAAAAAATTTGCAGATTTTAATGTTAGCGGAAAGCCATTCCAAAACCATGCCTAATTCAGTGAAATTATTGCAAATTCTTCGAAAAATACCTTTAATTTCGAAAAAGAAACGATTTTTGCGAGCTGGAATAATTTTACCCTGAAACTGTTATAATTGCTCCTTGAAACTGTCATAACTCCTTCAAATGTTCGATTTTCGATCGTTTGAAAGCAGTTCTGAATTAGGTATGCAATAGGCAATCGTATCGTGTGCAAATCCTTTCGGAAATCGAACTTTGAGTTTTTTCACCATTTTTGGAAGAAGGCTATAGCCCATGAAAAATTTCGAATTTTCGACCACCCAAAAAATTTGCAGATTTTAATGTTAGCGGAAAGCCATTCCAAAACTATGCCTAATTTAGTGAAATTATTGCAAATTCTTCGAAAAATACCTTTAATTTCGAAAAAGAAACGATTTTTGCGAGCTAGAGTAATTTTACCCTGAAACTGTTATAATTCCTCCTTGAAACTGTCATAACTCCTTCAAATGTTCGATTTTCGATCGTTTGAAAGCAGTTCTGGATTAGGTATGCAATAGGCAATCGTATCGTGTGCAAATCATTTCGGAAATCGAACTTTGAGTTTTTTTACCATTTTTGGAAAAAGGCTATAGCCCATGAAAAATTTCGAATTTTCGACCACCCAAAAAATGTCATAACTCCTTCAAATGTTTGAGTTTCGATCGTTTGAAAGCAGTTCTGAATTAGGTATGCAATAGGCAATCGTATCGTGTGCAAATCATTTCGGAAATCGAACTTTGAGTTTTTTCACCATTTTTGGAAGAAGGCTATAGCCCATGAAAAATTTCGAATTTTCGACCACCCAAAAAATTTGCAGATTTTAATGGTAGCGGATAGCTATTCCAAAACCATGCCTTATTCAGTGAAATTATTGCAAAGTCTTCGAAAAATACCTTTAAAAGAAACGATTTTTGCGAGCTGGAATAATTTTGCCCTGAAACTGTTATAATTCCTCCTTGAAACTGTCATAACTCCTTTAAAAGTTCGAGTTCCGATCGTTTGAAAGCAGTTCTGGATTAGGTATGCAATAGTCAATCGTATCGTGTGCAAATCATTTCGGAAATCGAACTTTGAGTTTTTTTTACCATTTTTGGAAGAAGGCTATAGCCCATGAAAAATTTCGAATTTTCGACCACCAAAAAAATATGCAGAATTTAATGTTAGCGGAAAGCCATTCCAAAACCATGCCTAATTCAGTGAAATTATTGCAAATTCTTCGAAAAATACCTTTAATTTCGAAAAAGAAACGATTTTTGCGAGCTGGAATAATTTTACCCTGAAACTGTTATAATTCCTCCTTGAAACTGTCATAACTACTTCAAATGTTCGATTTTCGATCGTTTGAAAGCAGTTCTGGATTAGGTATGCAATAGGCAATCGTATCGTGTGCAAATCATTTCGGAAATCGAACTTTGAGTTTTTTTTACCATTTTTGGAAGAAGGCTATAGCCCATGAAAAATTTCGAATTTTCGACCACCAAAAAAATATGCAGAATTTAATGTTAGCGGAAAGCCATTCCAAAACCATGCCTAATTAAGTGAAATTATTGCAAATTCTTCGAAAAATACCTTTAATTTCGAAAAAGAAACGATTTTTGCGAGCTGGAATAATTTTGCCCTGAAACTGTTATAATTCCTCCTTGAAACTGTCATAACTACTTCAAATGTTCGATTTTCGATCGTTTGAAAGCAGTTCTGGATTAGGTATGCAATAGGCAATCGTATCGTGTGCAAATCATTTCGGAAATCGAACTTTGAGTTTTTTTTACCATTTTTGGAAGAAGGCTATAGCCCATGAAAAATTTCGAATTTTCGACCACCCAAAAAATTTGCAGATTTTAATGTTAGCGGAACGCCATTCCAAAACCATGCCTAATTCAGTGAAATTATTGCAAATTCTTCGAAAAATACCTTTAATTTCGAAAAAGAAACGATTTTTGCGAGCTGGAATAATTTTACCCTGAAACTGTTATAATTGCTCCTTGAAACTGTCATAACTCCTTCAAATGTTCGATTTTCGATCGTTTGAAAGCAGTTCTGAATTAGGTATGCAATAGGCAATCGTATCGTGTGCAAATCCTTTCGGAAATCGAACTTTGAGTTTTTTCACCATTTTTGGAAGAAGGCTATAGCCCATGAAAAATTTCGAATTTTCGACCACCCAAAAAATTTGCAGATTTTAATGTTAGCGGAAAGCCATTCCAAAACCATGCCTAATTCAGTGAAATTATTGCAAATTCTTCGAAAAATACCTTTAATTTCGAAAAAGAAACGATTTTTGCGAGCTGGAATAATTTTACCCTGAAACTGTTATAATTCCTCCTTGAAACTGTCATAACTCCTTCAAATGTTCGATTTTCGATCGTTTGAAAGCAGTTCTGGATTAGGTATGCAATAGGCAATCGTATCGTGCGCAAATCATTTCGGAAATCGAACTTTGAGTTTTTTTTACCATTTTTGGAAAAAGGCTATAGCCCATGAAAAATTTCGAATTTTCGACCACCCAAAAAATGTCATAACTCCTTCAAATGTTTGAGTTTCGATCGTTTGAAAGCAGTTCTGAATTAGGTATGCAATAGGCAATCGTATCGTGTGCAAATCATTTCGGAAATCGAACTTTGAGTTTTTTCACCATTTTTGGAAGAAGGCTATAGCCCATGAAAAATTTCGAATTTTCGACCACCCAAAAAATTTGCAGATTTTAATGGTAGCGGATAGCTATTCCAAAACCATGCCTTATTCATTGAAATTATTGCAAATTCTTCGAAAAATACCTTTAATTTCGAAAAAGAAACGATTTTTGCGAGCTGGAATAATTTTACCCTAAAACTGTTATAATTGCTCCTTGAAACTGTCATAACTCCTTCAAATGTTCGATTTTCGATCGTTTGAAAGCAGTTCTGGATTAGGTATGCATTAGGCAATCGTATCGTGTGCAAATCATTTCGGAAATCGAACTTTGAGTTTTTTCACCATTTTTGGAAGAAGGCTATAGCCCATGAAAAATTTCGAATTTTCGACCACCCAAAAAATTTGCAGATTTTAATGTTAGCGGAAAGCCATTCCAAAACCATGCCTAATTCAGTGAAATTATTGCAAATTCTTCGAAAAATACCTTTAATTTCGAAAAAGAAACGATTTTTGCGAGCTGGAATAATTTTACCCTGAAACTGTTATAATTGCTCCTTGAAACTGTCATAACTCCTTCAAATGTTCAATTTTCGACCACCCAAAAAATTTTCGACCACCCAAAAAATTTGCAGATTTTAATGTTAGCGGAAAGCCATTCCAAAACCATGCCTAATTCAGTGAAATTATTGCAAATTCTTCGAAAAATACCTTTAATTTCGAAAAAGAAACGATTTTTGCGAGCTGGAATAATTTTACCCTGAAACTGTTATAATTCCTCCTTGAAACTGTCATAACTCCTTCAAATGTTCGATTTTCGATCGTTTGAAAGCAGTTCTGGATTAGGTATGCAATAGGCAATCGTATCGTGCGCAAATCATTTCGGAAATCGAACTTTGAGTTTTTTTACCATTTTTGGAAAAAGGCTATAGCCCATGAAAAATTTCGAATTTTCGACCACCCAAAAAATGTCATAACTCCTTCAAATGTTTGAGTTTCGATCGTTTGAAAGCAGTTCTGAATTAAGTATGCAATAGGCAATCGTATCGTGTGCAAATCATTTCGGAAATCGAACTTTGAGTTTTTTCACCATTTTTGGAAGAAGGCTATAGCCCATGAAAAATTTCGAATTTTCGACCACCCAAAAAATTTGCAGATTTTAATGGTAGCGGATAGCTATTCCAAAACCATGCCTTATTCATTGAAATTATTGCAAATTCTTCGAAAAATACCTTTAATTTCGAAAAAGAAACGATTTTTGCGAGCTGGAATAATTTTACCCTAAAACTGTTATAATTCCTCCTTGAAACTGTCATAACTCCTTCAAATGTTCGATTTTCGATCGTTTGAAAGCAGTTCTGGATTAGGTATGCATTAGGCAATCGTATCGTGTGCAAATCATTTCGGAAATCGAACTTTGAGTTTTTTCACCATTTTTGGAAGAAGGCTATAGCCCATGAAAAATTTCGAATTTTCGACCACCCAAAAAATTTGCAGATTTTAATGTTAGCGGAAAGCCATTCCAAAACCATGCCTAATTCAGTGAAATTATTGCAAATTCTTCGAAAAATACCTTTAATTTCGAAAAAGAAACGATTTTTGCGAGCTGGAATAATTTTACCCTGAAACTGTTATAATTGCTCCTTGAAACTGTCATAACTCCTTCAAATGTTCAATTTTCGATCGTTTGAAAGCAGTTCTGGATTAGGTATGCAATAGGCAATCGTATCGTGTGCAAATCATTTCGGAAATCGAACTTTGAGTTTTTCACCATTTTTGGAAGAAGGCTATTGCCCATGAAAAATTTCAAATTTTCGACCACCCAAAAAATTTGCAGATTTTAATGTTAGCGGAAAGCCATTCCAAAACCATGCCTAATTCAGTGAAATTATTGCAAATTCTTCGAAAAATACCTTTAATTTCGAAAAAGAAACGATTTTTGCGAGCTGGAATAATTTTACCCTGAAACTGTTATAATTGCTCCTTGAAACTGTCATAACTCCTTCAAATGTTCGATTTTCGATCGTTTGAAAGCAGTTCTGGATTAGGTATGCAATAGGCAATCGTATCGTGTGCAAATCATTTCGGAAATCGAACTTTGAGTTTTTTCATCATTTTTGTAAGAAGGCTATAGCCCATGAAAAATTTCGAATTTTCGACCACCCAAAAAATTTGCAGATTTTAATGTTAGCGGAAAGCCATTCCAAAACCATGCCTAATTCAGTGAAATTATTGCAAATTCTTCGAAAAATACCTTTAATTTCGAAAAAGAAACGATTTTTGCGAGCTGGAATAATTTTACCCTGAAACTGTTATAATTGCTCCTTGAAACTGTCATAACTCCTTCAAATGTTCGATTTTCGATCGTTTGAAAGCAGTTCTGGATTAGGTATGCAATAGGCAATCGTATCGTGTGCAAATCATTTCGGAAATCGAACTTTGAGTTTTTTCACCATTTTTGGAAAAAGGCTATAGCCCATGAAAAATTTCGAATTTTCGACCACCCAAAAAATTTGCAGATTTTAATGTTAGCGGAAAGCCATTCCAAAACCATGCCTAATTCAGTGAAATTATTGCAAATTCTTCGAAAAATACCTTTAATTTCGAAAAAGAAACGATTTTTGCGAGCTGGAATAATTTTACCCTGAAACTGTTATAATTGCTCCTTGAAACTGTCATAACTCCTTCAAATGTTCGATTTTCGATCGTTTGAAAGCAGTTCTGGATTAGGTATGCAATAGGCAATCGTATCGTGTGCAAATCATTTCGGAAATCGAACTTTGAGTTTTTTCACCATTTTGCAGATTTTAATGTTAGCGGAAAGCCATTCCAAAACCATGTCTAATTCAGTGAAATTATTGCAAATTCTTCGAAAAATACCTTTAATTTCGAAAAAGAAACGATTTTTGCGTGCTGGAATAATTTTACCCTGAAACTGTTATAATTGCTCCTTGAAACTGTCATAACTCCTTCAAATGTTCGATTTTCGATCGTTTGAAAGCAGTTCTGAATTAGGTATGCAATAGGCAATCGTATCGTGTGCAAATCATTTCGGAAATCGAACTTTGAGTTTTTTCACCATTTTTGGAAGAAGGCTATAGCCCATGAAAAATTTCGAATTTTCGACCACCCAAAAAATTTGCAGATTTTAATGTTAGCGGAAAGCCATTTCAAAACCATGTCTAATTCAGTGAAATTATTGCAAATTCTTCGAAAAATACCTTTAATTTCGAAAAAGAAACGATTTTTGCGAGCTAGAATAATTTTACCCTGAAACTGTTATAATTCCTCCTTGAAACTGTCATAACTCCTTCAAATGTTCGATTTTCGATCGTTTGAAAGCAGTTCTTGATTAGGTATGCAATAGGCAATCGTATCGTGTGCAAATCATTTCGGAAATCGAACTTTGAGTTTTTTCACCATTTTTGGAAGAAGGCTATAGCCCATGAAAAATTTCGAATTTTCGACCACCCAAAAAATTTGCAGATTTTAATGTTAGCGGAAAGCCATTCCAAAACCATGCCTAATTCAGTGAAATTATTGCAAATTCTTCGAAAAATACCTTTAATTTCGAAAAAGAAACGATTTTTGCGAGCTGGAATAATTTTACCCTGAAACTGTTATAATTGCTCCTTGAAACTGTCATAACTCCTTCAAATGTTCGATTTTCGATCGTTTGAAAGCAGTTCTGAATTAGGTATGCAATAGGCAATCGTATCGTGTGCAAATCCTTTCGGAAATCGAACTTTGAGTTTTTTCACCATTTTTGGAAGAAGGCCATGAAAAATGAAAAATTTCGAATTTTCGACCACCCAAAAAATTTGCAGATTTTAATGTTAGCGGAAAGCCATTCCAAAACCATGCCTAATTCAGTGAAATTATTGCAAATTCTTCGAAAAATACCTTTAATTTCGAAAAAGAAACGATTTTTGCGAGCTGGAATAATTTTACCCTGAAACTGTTATAATTGCTCCTTGAAACTGTCATAACTCCTTCAAATGTTCGATTTTTGATCGTTTGAAAGCAGTTCTGGATTAGGTATGCAATAGGCAATCGTATCGTGTGCAAATCATTTCGGAAATCGAACTTTGAGTTTTTTCACCATTTTTGGAAGAAGGCTATAGCCCATGAAAAATTTCGAATTTTCGACCACCCAAAAAATTTGCAGATTTTAATGTTAGCGGAAAGCCATTCCAAAACCATGCCTAATTCAGTGAAATTATTGCAAATTCTTCGAAAAATACCTTTAATTTCGAAAAAGAAACGATTTTTGTGAGCTGGAATAATTTTACCCTGAAACTGTTATAATTGCTCCTTGAAACTGTCATAACTCCTTCAAATGTTCGATTTTCGATCGTTTGAAAGCAGTTCTGGATTAGGTATGCAATAGTCAATCGTATCGTGTGCAAATCATTTCGGAAATCGAACTTTGAGTTTTTCACCATTTTTGGAAGAAGGCTATAGCCCAAGAAAAATTTAAAATTTTCGACCACCCAAAAAATTTGCAGATTTTAATGTTAGCGGAAAGCCATTCCAAAACCATGCCTAATTCAGTGAAATTATTGCAAATTCTTCGAAAAATACCTTTAATTTCGAAAAAGAAACGATTTTTGCGAGCTGGAATAATTTTACCCTGAAACTGTTATAATTGCTCCTTGAAACTGTCATAACTCCTTCAAATGTTCGATTTTCGATCGTTTGAAAGCAGTTCTGGATTAGGTATGCAATAGGCAATCGTATCGTGTGCAAATCATTTCGGAAATCGAACTTTGAGTTTTTTCACCATTTTTGGAAGAAGGCTATAGCCCATGAAAAATTTCGAATTTTCGACCACCCAAAAAATTTGCAGATTTTAATGTTAGCGGAAAGCCATTCCAAAACCATGCCTAATTCAGTGAAATTATTGCAAATTCTTCGAAAAATACCTTTAATTTCGAAAAAGAAACGATTTTTGCGAGCTGGAATAATTTTACCCTGAAACTGTTATAATTGCTCCTTGAAACTGTCATAACTCCTTCAAATGTTCGATTTTTGATCGTTTGAAAGCAGTTCTGGATTAGGTATGCAATAGGCAATCGTATCGTGTGCAAATCATTTCGGAAATCGAACTTTGAGTTTTTTCACCATTTTTGGAAGAAGGCTATAGCCCATGAAAAATTTCGAATTTTCGACCACCCAAAAAATTTGCAGATTTTAATGTTAGCGGAAAGCCATTCCAAAACCATGCCTAATTCAGTGAAATTATTGCAAATTCTTCGAAAAATACCTTTAATTTCGAAAAAGAAACGATTTTTGCGAGCTGGAATAATTTTACCCTGAAACTGTTATAATTGCTCCTTGAAACTGTCATAACTCCTTCAAATGTTCGATTTTCGATCGTTTGAAAGCAGTTCTGGATTAGGTATGCAATAGTCAATCGTATCGTGTGCAAATCATTTCGGAAATCGAACTTTGAGTTTTTCACCATTTTTGGAAGAAGGCTATAGCCCATGAAAAATTTCAAATTTTCGACCACCCAAAAAATTTGCAGATTTTAATGTTAGCGGAAAGCCATTCCAAAACCATGCCTAATTCAGTGAAATTATTGCAAATTCTTCGAAAAATACCTTTAATTTCGAAAAAGAAACGATTTTTGCGAGCTGGAATAATTTTACCCTGAAACTGTTATAATTGCTCCTTGAAACTGTCATAACTCCTTCAAATGTTCGATTTTCGATCGTTTGAAAGCAGTTCTGGATTAGGTATGCAATAGGCAATCGTATCGTGTGCAAATCATTTCGGAAATCGAACTTTGAGTTTTTTCACCATTTTTGGAAAAAGGCTATAGCCCATGAAAAATTTCGAATTTTCGACCACCCAAAAAATTTGCAGATTTTAATGTTAGCGGAAAGCCATTCCAAAACCATGCCTAATTCAGTGAAATTATTGCAAATTCTTCGAAAAATACCTTTAATTTCGAAAAAGAAACGATTTTTGCGAGCTGGAATAATTTTACCCTGAAACTGTTATAATTGCTCCTTGAAACTGTCATAACTCCTTCAAATGTTCGATTTTCGATCGTTTGAAAGCAGTTCTGGATTAGGTATGCAATAGGCAATCGTATCGTGTGCAAATCATTTCGGAAATCGAACTTTGAGTTTTTTCACCATTTTGCAGATTTTAATGTTAGCGGAAAGCCATTCCAAAACCATGTCTAATTCAGTGAAATTATTGCAAATTCTTCGAAAAATACCTTTAATTTCGAAAAAGAAACGATTTTTGCGTGCTGGAATAATTTTACCCTGAAACTGTTATAATTGCTCCTTGAAACTGTCATAACTCCTTCAAATGTTCGATTTTCGATCGTTTGAAAGCAGTTCTGAATTAGGTATGCAATAGGCAATCGTATCGTGTGCAAATCATTTCGGAAATCGAACTTTGAGTTTTTTCACCATTTTTGGAAGAAGGCTATAGCCCATGAAAAATTTCGAATTTTCGACCACCCAAAAAATTTGCAGATTTTAATGTTAGCGGAAAGCCATTTCAAAACCATGTCTAATTCAGTGAAATTATTGCAAATTCTTCGAAAAATACCTTTAATTTCGAAAAAGAAACGATTTTTGCGAGCTAGAATAATTTTACCCTGAAACTGTTATAATTCCTCCTTGAAACTGTCATAACTCCTTCAAATGTTCGATTTTCGATCGTTTGAAAGCAGTTCTTGATTAGGTATGCAATAGGCAATCGTATCGTGTGCAAATCCTTTCGGAAATCGAACTTTGAGTTTTTTCACCATTTTTGGAAGAAGGCTATAGCCCATGAAAAATTTCGAATTTTCGACCACCCAAAAAATTTGCAGATTTTAATGTTAGCGGAAAGCCATTCCAAAACCATGCCTAATTCAGTGAAATTATTGCAAATTCTTCGAAAAATACCTTTAATTTCGAAAAAGAAACGATTTTTGCGAGCTGGAATAATTTTACCCTGAAACTGTTATAATTGCTCCTTGAAACTGTCATAACTCCTTCAAATGTTCGATTTTCGATCGTTTGAAAGCAGTTCTGAATTAGGTATGCAATAGGCAATCGTATCGTGTGCAAATCCTTTCGGAAATCGAACTTTGAGTTTTTTCACCATTTTTGGAAGAAGGCTATAGCCCATGAAAAATTTCGAATTTTCGACCACCCAAAAAATTTGCAGATTTTAATGTTAGCGGAAAGCCATTCCAAAACCATGCCTAATTCAGTGAAATTATTGCAAATTCTTCGAAAATTACCTTTAATTTCGAAAAAGAAACGATTTTTGCGAGCTGGAATAATTTTACCCTGAAACTGTTATAATTGCTCCTTGAAACTGTCATAACTCCTTCAAATGTTCGATTTTTGATCGTTTGAAAGCAGTTCTGGATTAGGTATGCAATAGGCAATCGTATCGTGTGCAAATCATTTCGGAAATCGAACTTTGAGTTTTTTCACCATTTTTGGAAGAAGGCTATAGCCCATGAAAAATTTCGAATTTTCGACCACCCAAAAAATTTGCAGATTTTAATGTTAGCGGAAAGCCATTCCAAAACCATGCCTAATTCAGTGAAATTATTGCAAATTCTTCGAAAAATACCTTTAATTTCGAAAAAGAAACGATTTTTGTGAGCTGGAATAATTTTACCCTGAAACTGTTATAATTGCTCCTTGAAACTGTCATAACTCCTTCAAATGTTCGATTTTCGATCGTTTGAAAGCAGTTCTGGATTAGGTATGCAATAGTCAATCGTATCGTGTGCAAATCATTTCGGAAATCGAACTTTGAGTTTTTCACCATTTTTGGAAGAAGGCTATAGCCCAAGAAAAATTTAAAATTTTCGACCACCCAAAAAATTTGCAGATTTTAATGTTAGCGGAAAGCCATTCCAAAACCATGCCTAATTCAGTGAAATTATTGCAAATTCTTCGAAAAATACCTTTAATTTCGAAAAAGAAACGATTTTTGCGAGCTGGAATAATTTTACCCTGAAACTGTTATAATTGCTCCTTGAAACTGTCATAACTCCTTCAAATGTTCGATTTTCGATCGTTTGAAAGCAGTTCTGGATTAGGTATGCAATAGGCAATCGTATCGTGTGCAAATCATTTCGGAAATCGAACTTTGAGTTTTTTCACCATTTTTGGAAAAAGGCTATAGCCCATGAAAAATTTCGAATTTTCGACCACCCAAAAAATTTGCAGATTTTAATGTTAGCGGAAAGCCATTCCAAAACCATGCCTAATTCAGTGAAATTATTGCAAATTCTTCGAAAAATACCTTTAATTTCGAAAAAGAAACGATTTTTGCGAGCTGGAATAATTTTACCCTGAAACTGTTATAATTGCTCCATGAAACTGTCATAACTCCTTCAAATGTTCGATTTTCGATCGTTTGAAAGCAGTTCTGGATTAGGTATGCAATAGGCAATCGTATCGTGTGCAAATCATTTCGGAAATCGAACTTTGAGTTTTTTCACCATTTTTGGAAGAAGGCTATAGCCCATGAAAAATTTCGAATTTTCGACCACCCAAAAAATTTGCAGATTTTAATGTTAGCGGAAAGCCATTTCAAAACCATGTCTAATTCAGTGAAATTATTGCAAATTCTTCGAAAAATACCTTTAATTTCGAAAAAGAAACGATTTTTGCGAGCTGGAATAATTTTACCCTGAAACTGTTATAATTGCTCCTTGAAACTGTCATAACTCCTTCAAATGTTCGAATTCCGATCGTTTGAAAGCAGTTCTGAATTAGGTATGCAATAGGCAATCGTATCGTGTGCAAATCATTTCGGAAATCGAACTTTGAGTTTTTTCACCATTTTTGGAAGAAGGCTATAGCCCATGAAAAATTTCGAATTTTCGACCACCCAAAAAATTTGCAGATTTTAATGTTAGCGGAAAGCCATTTCAAAACCATGTCTAATTCAGTGAAATTATTGCAAATTCTTCGAAAAATACCTTTAATTTCGAAAAAGAAACGATTTTTGCGAGCTGGAATAATTTTACCCTGAAACTGTTATAATTGCTCCTTGAAACTGTCATAACTCCTTCAAATGTTCGATTTTCGATCGTTTGAAAGCAGTTCTGAATTAGGTATGCAATAGGCAATCGTATCGTGTGCAAATCATTTCGGAAATCGAACTTTGAGTTTTTTCACCATTTTTGGAAGAAGGCTATAGCCCATGAAAAATTTCGAATTTTCGACCACCCAAAAAATTTGCAGATTTTAATGTTAGCGGAAAGCCATTTCAAAACCATGTCTAATTCAGTGAAATTATTGCAAATTCTTCGAAAAATACCTTTAATTTCGAAAAAGAAACGATTTTTGCGAGCTAGAATAATTTTACCCTGAAACTGTTATAATTCCTCCTTGAAACTGTCATAACTCCTTCAAATGTTCGATTTTCGATCGTTTGAAAGCAGTTCTTGATTAGGTATGCAATAGGCAATCGTATCGTGTGCAAATCATTTCGGAAATCGAACTTTGAGTTTTTTCACCATTTTTGGAAGAAGGCTATAGCCCATGAAAAATTTCGAATTTTCGACCACCCAAAAAATTTGCAGATTTTAATGTTAGCGGAAAGCCATTCCAAAACCATGCCTAATTCAGTGAAATTATTGCAAATTCTTCGAAAAATACCTTTAATTTCGAAAAAGAAACGATTTTTGCGAGCTGGAATAATTTTACCCTGAAACTGTTATAATTGCTCCTTGAAACTGTCATAACTCCTTCAAATGTTCGATTTTCGATCGTTTGAAAGCAGTTCTGGATTAGGTATGCAATAGGCAATCGTATCGTGTGCAAATCATTTCGGAAATCGAACTTTGAGTTTTTTCACCATTTGGAAGAAGGCTATAGCCCATGAAAAATTTCGAATTTTCGAGCACCCAAAAAATTTGCAGATTTTAATGTTAGCGGAAAGCCATTCCAAAACCATGCCTAATTCAGTGAAATTATTGCAAATTCTTCGAAAAATACCTTTAATTTCGAAAAAGAAACGATTTTTGCGAGCTGGAATAATTTTACCCTGAAACTGTTATAATTCCTCCTTGAAACTGTCATAACTCCTTCAAATGTTCGATTTTCGATCGTTTGAAAGCAGTTCTGGATTAGGTATGCAATAGGCAATCGTATCGTGTGCAAATCATTTCGGAAATCGAACTTTGAGTTTTTTCACCATTTTTGGAAGAAGGCTATAGCCCATGAAAAATTTCGAATTTTCGACCACCCAAAAAATTTGCAGATTTTAAT
The DNA here is from genome assembly GCF_963082655.1 of Stomoxys calcitrans. Classification (NCBI taxonomy): domain Eukaryota; kingdom Metazoa; phylum Arthropoda; class Insecta; order Diptera; family Muscidae; genus Stomoxys; species Stomoxys calcitrans. Next base: position 124,802,788 of record NC_081555.1, read on the forward strand.
GTTAGCGGAAAGCCATTCCAAAACCATGCCTAATTCAGTGAAATTATTGCAAATTCTTCGAAAAATACCTTTAATTTCGAAAAAGAAACGATTTTTGCGAGCTGGAATAATTTTACCCTGAAACTGTTATAATTGCTCCTTGAAACTGTCATAACTCCTTCAAATGTTCGATTTTCGATCGTTTGAAAGCAGTTCTGGATTAGGTATGCAATAGGCAATCGTATCGTGTGCAAATCATTTCGGAAATCGAACTTTGAGTTTTTTCACCATTTTGCAGATTTTAATGTTAGCGGAAAGCCATTCCAAAACCATGCCTAATTCAGTGAAATTATTGCAAATTCTTCGAAAAATACCTTTAATTTCGAAAAAGAAACGATTTTTGCGAGCTGGAATAATTTTACCCTGAAACTGTTATAATTGCTCCTTGAAACTGTCATAACTCCTTCAAATGTTCGATTTTCGATCGTTTGAAAGCAGTTCTGAATTAGGTATGCAATAGGCAATCGTATCGTGTGCAAATCATTTCGGAAATCGAACTTTGAGTTTTTTCACCATTTTTGAAAGAAGGCTATAGCCCATGAAAAATTTCGAATTTTCGACCACCCAAAAAATTTGCAGATTTTAATGTTAGCGGAAAGCCATTCCAAAACCATGCCTAATTCAGTGAAATTATTGCAAATTCTTCGAAAAATACCTTTAATTTCGAAAAAGAAACGATTTTTGCGAGCTGGAATAATTTTACCCTGAAACTGTTATAATTGCTCCTTGAAACTGTCATAACTCCTTCAAATGTTCGATTTTCGATCGTTTGAAAGCAGTTCTGGATTAGGTATGCAATAGGCAATCGTATCGTGTGCAAATCATTTCGGAAATCGAACTTTGAGTTTTTCACCATTTTTGGAAGAAGGCTATAGCCCATGAAAAATTTCAAATTTTCGACCACCCAAAAAATTTGCAGATTTTAATGTTAGCGGAAAGCCATTCCAAAACCATGCCTAATTCAGTGAAATTATTGCAAATTCTTCGAAAAATACCTTTAATTTCGAAAAAGAAACGATTTTTGCGAGCTGGAATAATTTTACCCTGAAACTGTTATAATTGCTCCTTGAAACTGTCATAACTCCTTCAAATGTTCGATTTTCGATCGTTTGAAAGCAGTTCTGGATTAGGTATGCAATAGGCAATCGTATCGTGTGCAAATCATTTCGGAAATCGAACTTTGAGTTTTTTCACCATTTTTGGAAGAAGGCTATAGCCCATGAAAAATTTCGAATTTTCGACCACCCAAAAAATTTGCAGATTTTAATGTTAGCGGAAAGCCATTCCAAAACCATGTCTAATTCAGTGAAATTATTGCAAATTCTTCGAAAAATACCTTTAATTTCGAAAAAGAAACGATTTTTGCGAGCTGGAATAATTTTACCCTGAAACTGTTATAATTGCTCCTTGAAACTGTCATAACTCCTTCAAATGTTCGATTTTCGATCGTTTGAAAGCAGTTCTGAATTAGGTATGCAATAGGCAATCGTATCGTGTGCAAATCATTTCGGAAATCGAACTTTGAGTTTTTTCACCATTTTTGGAAGAAGGCTGTAGCCCATGAAAAATTTCGAATTTTCGACCACCCAAAAAATTTGCAGATTTTAATGTTAGCGGAAAGCCATTCCAAAACCATGCCTAATTCAGTGAAATTATTGCAAATTCTTCGAAAAATACCTTTAATTTCGAAAAAGAAACAATTTTTGCGAGCTGGAATAATTTTACCCTGAAGCTGTTATAATTGCTCCTTGAAACTGTCATAACTACTTCAAATGTTCGATTTTCGATCGTTTGAAAGCAGTTCTGGATTAGGTATGCAATAGGCAATCGTATCGTGTGCAAATCATATCGGAAATCGAACTTTGAGTTTTTTCACCATTTTTGGAAGAAGGCTGTAGCCCATGAAAAATTTCGAATTTTCGACCACCCAAAAAATTTGCAGATTTTAATGTTAGCGGAAAGCCATTTCAAAACCATGCCTAATTCAGTGAAATTATTGCAAATTCTTCGAAAAATACCTTTAATTTCGAAAAAGAAACGATTTTTGCGAGCTAGAATAATTTTACCCTGAAACTGTTATAATTCCTCCTTGAAACTGTCATAACTCCTTCAAATGTTCGATTTTCGATCGTTTGAAAGCAGTTCTGGATTAGGTATGCAATAGGCAATCGTATCGTGTGCAAATCATTTCGGAAATCGAACTTTGAGTTTTTTCACCATTTTTGGAAGAAGGCTATAGCCCATGAAAAATTTCGAATTTTCGACCACCCAAAAAATTTGCAGATTTTAATGTTAGCGGAAAGCCATCGTGTGCAAATCATATCGGAAATCGAACTTTGAGTTTTTTCACCATTTTGCAGATTTTAATGTTAGCGGAAAGCCATTCCAAAACCATGCCTAATTCAGTGAAATTATTGCAAATTCTTCGAAAAATACCTTTAATTTCGAAAAAGAAACGATTTTTGCGAGCTGGAATAATTTTACCCTGAAACTGTTATAATTGCTCCTTGAAACTGTCATAACTCCTTCAAATGTTCGATTTTCGATCGTTTGAAAGCAGTTCTGGATTAGGTATGCAATAGGCAATCGTATCGTGTGCAAATCATTTCGGAAATCGAACTTTGAGTTTTTTCACCATTTTTGGAAGAAGGCTATAGCCCATGAAAAATTTCGAATTTTCGACCACCCAAAAAATTTGCAGATTTTAATGTTAGCGGAAAGCCATTCCAAAACCATGCCTAATTCAGTGAAATTATTGCAAATTCTTCGAAAAATACCTTTAATTTCGAAAAAGAAACGATTTTTGCGAGCTGGAATAATTTTACCCTGAAACTGTTATAATTGCTCCTTGAAACTGTCATAACTCCTTCAAATGTTCGATTTTCGATCGTTTGAAAGCAGTTCTGGATTAGGTATGCAATAGGCAATCGTATCGTGTGCAAATCATTTCGGAAATCGAACTTTGAGTTTTTTCACCATTTTTGGAAGAAGGCTATAGCCCATGAAAAATTTCGAATTTTCGACCACCCAAAAAATTTGCAGATTTTAATGTTAGCGGAAAGCCATTCCAAAACCATACCTAATTCAGTGAAATTATTGCAAATTCTTCGAAAAATACCTTTAATTTCGAAAAAGAAACGATTTTTGCGAGCTGGAATAATTTTACCCTGAAACTGTTATAATTGCTCCTTGAAACTGTCATAACTCCTTCAAATGTTCGATTTTCGATCGTTTGAAAGCAGTTCTGGATTAGGTATGCAATAGGCAATCGTATCGTGTGCAAATCATTTCGGAAATCGAACTTTGAGTTTTTCACCATTTTTGGAAGAAGGCTATAGCCCATGAAAAATTTCAAATTTTCGACCACCCAAAAAATTTGCAGATTTTAATGTTAGCGGAAAGCCATTTCAAAACCATGCCTAATTCAGTGAAATTATTGCAAATTCTTCGAAAAATACCTTTAATTTCGAAAAAGAAACGATTTTTGCGAGCTGGAATAATTTTACCCTGAAACTGTTATAATTGCTCCTTGAAACTGTCATAACTCCTTCAAATGTTCGATTTTCGATCGTTTGAAAGCAGTTCTGGATTAGGTATGCAATAGGCAATCGTATCGTGTGCAAATCATTTCGGAAATCGAACTTTGAGTTTTTTCACCATTTTTGGAAGAAAAATTTCGAATTTTCGACCACCCAAAAAATTTGCAGATTTTAATGTTAGCGGAAAGCCATTTCAAAACCATGCCTAATTCAGTGAAATTATTGCAAATTCTTCGAAAAATACCTTTAATTTCGAAAAAGAAACGATTTTTGCGAGCTAGAATAATTTTACCCTGAAACTGTTATAATTCCTCCTTGAAACTGTCATAACTCCTTCAAATGTTCGATTTTCGATCGTTTGAAAGCAGTTCTGGATTAGGTATGCAATAGTCAATCGTATCGTGTGCAAATCATTTCGGAAATCGAACTTTGAGTTTTTTCACCATTTTTGGAAGAAGGCTATAGCCCATGAAAAATTTCGAATTTTCGACCACCCAAAAAATTTGCAGATTTTAATGTTAGCGGAAAGCCATTCCAAAACCATGCCTAATTCAGTGAAATTATTGCAAATTCTTCGAAAAATACCTTTAATTTCGAAAAAGAAACGATTTTTGCGAGCTGGAATAATTTTACCCTGAAACTGTTATAATTGCTCCTTGAAACTGTCATAACTCCTTCAAATGTTCGATTTTCGATCGTTTGAAAGCAGTTCTGGATTAGGTATGCAATAGGCAATCGTATCGTGTGCAAATCATTTCGGAAATCGAACTTTGAGTTTTTTCACCATTTTTGGAAGAAGGCTATAGCCCATGAAAAATTTCGAATTTTCGACCACCCAAAAAATTTGCAGATTTTAATGTTAGCGGAAAGCCATTCCAAAACCATGCCTAATTCAGTGAAATTATTGCAAATTCTTCGAAAAATACCTTTAATTTCGAAAAAGAAACGATTTTTGCGAGCTGGAATAATTTTACCCTGAAACTGTTATAATTGCTCCTTGAAACTGTCATAACTACTTCAAATGTTCGATTTTCGATCGTTTGAAAGCAGTTCTGGATTAGGTATGCAATAGGCAATCGTATCGTGTGCAAATCATATCGGAAATCGAACTTTGAGTTTTTTCACCATTTTTGGAAGAAAAATTTCGAATTTTCGACCACCCAAAAAATTTGCAGATTTTAATGTTAGCGGAAAGCCATTTCAAAACCATGCCTAATTCAGTGAAATTATTGCAAATTCTTCGAAAAATACCTTTAATTTCGAAAAAGAAACGATTTTTGCGAGCTAGAATAATTTTACCCTGAAACTGTTATAATTCCTCCTTGAAACTGTCATAACTCCTTCAAATGTTCGATTTTCGATCGTTTGAAAGCAGTTCTGGATTAGGTATGCAATAGTCAATCGTATCATGTGCAAATCATTTCGGAAATCGAACTTTGAGTTTTTTCACCATTTTTGGAAGAAGGCTATAGCCCATGAAAAATTTCGAATTTTCGACCACCCAAAAAATTTGCAGATTTTAATGTTAGCGGAAAGCCATTCCAAAACCATGCCTAATTCAGTGAAATTATTGCAAATTCTTCGAAAAATACCTTTAATTTCGAAAAAGAAACGATTTTTGCGAGCTGGAATAATTTTACCCTGAAACTGTTATAATTGCTCCTTGAAACTGTCATAACTACTTCAAATGTTCGATTTTCGATCGTTTGAAAGCAGTTCTGGATTAGGTATGCAATAGGCAATCGTATCGTGTGCAAATCATATCGGAAATCGAACTTTGAGTTTTTTCACCATTTTTGGAAGAAAAATTTCGAATTTTCGACCACCCAAAAAATTTGCAGATTTTAATGTTAGCGGAAAGCCATTTCAAAACCATGCCTAATTCAGTGAAATTATTGCAAATTCTTCGAAAAATACCTTTAATTTCGAAAAAGAAACGATTTTTGCGAGCTAGAATAATTTTACCCTGAAACTGTTATAATTCCTCCTTGAAACTGTCATAACTCCTTCAAATGTTCGATTTTCGATCGTTTGAAAGCAGTTCTGGATTAGGTATGCAATAGTCAATCGTATCATGTGCAAATCATTTCGGAAATCGAACTTTGAGTTTTTTCACCATTTTTGGAAGAAGGCTATAGCCCATGAAAAATTTCGAATTTTCGACCACCCAAAAAATTTGCAGATTTTAATGTTAGCGGAAAGCCATTCCAAAACCATGCCTAATTCAGTGAAATTATTGCAAATTCTTCGAAAAATACCTTTAATTTCGAAAAAGAAACGATTTTTGCGAGCTGGAATAATTTTACCCTGAAACTGTTATAATTGCTCCTTGAAACTGTCATAACTCCTTCAAATGTTCGATTTTCGATCGTTTGAAAGCAGTTCTGGATTAGGTATGCAATAGGCAATCGTATCGTGTGCAAATCATTTCGGAAATCGAACTTTGAGTTTTTTCACCATTTTTGGAAGAAGGCTATAGCCCATGAAAAATTTCGAATTTTCGACCACCCAAAAAATTTGCAGATTTTAATGTTAGCGGAAAGCCATTCCAAAACCATACCTAATTCAGTGAAATTATTGCAAATTCTTCGAAAAATACCTTTAATTTCGAAAAAGAAACGATTTTTGCGAGCTGGAATAATTTTACCCTGAAACTGTTATAATTGCTCCTTGAAACTGTCATAACTCCTTCAAATGTTCGATTTTCGATCGTTTGAAAGCAGTTCTGGATTAGGTATGCAATAGGCAATCGTATCGTGTGCAAATCATTTCGGAAATCGAACTTTGAGTTTTTCACCATTTTTGGAAGAAGGCTATAGCCCATGAAAAATTTCAAATTTTCGACCACCCAAAAAATTTGCAGATTTTAATGTTAGCGGAAAGCCATTTCAAAACCATGCCTAATTCAGTGAAATTATTGCAAATTCTTCGAAAAATACCTTTAATTTCGAAAAAGAAACGATTTTTGCGAGCTGGAATAATTTTACCCTGAAACTGTTATAATTGCTCCTTGAAACTGTCATAACTCCTTCAAATGTTCGATTTTCGATCGTTTGAAAGCAGTTCTGGATTAGGTATGCAATAGGCAATCGTATCGTGTGCAAATCATTTCGGAAATCGAACTTTGAGTTTTTTCACCATTTTTGGAAGAAGGCTATAGCCCATGAAAAATTTCGAATTTTCGACCACCCAAAAAATTTGCAGATTTTAATGTTAGCGGAAAGCCACTCCAAAACCATGCCTAATTCAGTGAAATTATTGCAAATTCTTCGAAAAATACCTTTAATTTCGAAAAAGAAACGATTTTTGCGAGCTGGAATAATTTTACACTGAAACTGTTATAATTCCTCCTTGAAACTGTCATAACTCCTTCAAATGTTCGATTTTCGATCGTTTGAAAGCAGTTCTGGATTAGGTATGCAATAGGCAATCGTATCGTGTGCAAATCATTTCGGAAATCGAACTTTGAGTTTTTTCACCATTTTTGGAAGAAGGCTATAGCCCATGAAAAATTTCGAATTTTCGACCACCCAAAAAATTTGCAGATTTTAATGTTAGCGGAAAGCCATTCCAAAACCATGCCTAATTCAGTGAAATTATTGCAAATTCTTCGAAAAATACCTTTAATTTCGAAAAAGAAACGATTTTTGCGAGCTGGAATAATTTTACCCTGAAACTGTTATAATTGCTCCTTGAAACTGTCATAACTACTTCAAATGTTCGATTTTCGATCGTTTGAAAAAATTCGAATTTTCGACCACCCAAAAAATTTGCAGATTTTAATGTTAGCGGAAAGCCATTCCAAAACCATGCCTAATTCAGTGAAATTATTGCAAATTCTTCGAAAAATACCTTTAATTTCGAAAAAGAAACAATTTTTGCGAGCTGGAATAATTTTACCCTGAAACTGTTATAATTGCTCCTTGAAACTGTCATAACTACTTCAAATGTTCGATTTTCGATCGTTTGAAAGCAGTTCTGGATTAGGTATGCAATAGGCAATCGTATCGTGTGCAAATCATATCGGAAATCGAACTTTGAGTTTTTTCACCATTTTTGGAAGAAAAATTTCGAATTTTCGACCACCCAAAAAATTTGCAGATTTTAATGTTAGCGGAAAGCCATTTCAAAACCGTGCCTAATTCAGTGAAATTATTGCAAATTCTTCGAAAAATACCTTTAATTTCGAAAAAGAAACGATTTTTGCGAGCTAGAATAATTTTACCCTGAAACTGTTATAATTCCTCCTTGAAACTGTCATAACTCCTTCAAATGTTCGATTTTCGATCGTTTGAAAGCAGTTCTGGATTAGGTATGCAATAGTCAATCGTATCGTGTGCAAATCATTTCGGAAATCGAACTTTGAGTTTTTTCACCATTTTTGGAAGAAGGCTATAGCCCATGAAAAATTTCGAATTTTCGACCACCCAAAAAATTTGCAGATTTTAATGTTAGCGGAAAGCCACTCCAAAACCATGCCTAATTCAGTGAAATTATTGCAAATTCTTCGAAAAATACCTTTAATTTCGAAAAAGAAACGATTTTTGCGAGCTGGAATAATTTTACCCTGAAACTGTTATAATTCCTCCTTGAAACTGTCATAACTCCTTCAAATGTTCGATTTTCGATCGTTTGAAAGCAGTTCTGGATTAGGTATGCAATAGGCAATCGTATCGTGTGCAAATCATTTCGGAAATCGAACTTTGAGTTTTTTCACCATTTTTGGAAGAAGGCTATAGCCCATGAAAAATTTCGAATTTTCGACCACCCAAAAAATTTGCAGATTTTAATGTTAGCGGAAAGCCATTCCAAAACCATGCCTAATTCAGTGAAATTATTGCAAATTCTTCGAAAAATACCTTTAATTTCGAAAAAGAAACGAATTTTGCGAGCTGGAATAATTTTACCCTGAAACTGTTATAATTGCTCCTTGAAACTGTCATAACTACTTCAAATGTTCGATTTTCGATCGTTTGAAAGCAGTTCTGGATTAGGTATGCAATAGGCAATCGTATCGTGTGCAAATCATATCGGAAATCGATCTTTGAGGTTTTTCACCATTTTTGGAAGAAGGCTATAGCCCATGAAAAATTTCGAATTTTCGACCACCCAAAAAATTTGCAGATTTTAATGTTAGCGGAAAGCCATTCCAAAACCATGCCTAATTCAGTGAAATTATCGCAAATTCTTCGAAAAATACCTTTAATTTCGAAAAAGAAACGATTTTTGCGAGCTGGAATAATTTTACCCTGAAACTGTTATAATTCCTCCTTGAAACTGTCATAACTCCTTCAAATGTTCGATTTTCGATCGTTTGAAAGCAGTTCTGGATTAGGTATGCAATAGGCAATCGTATCGTGTGCAAATCATTTCGGAAATCGAACTTTGAGTTTTTTCACCATTTTTGGAAGAAGGCTATAGCCCATGAAAAATTTCGAATTTTCGACCACCCAAAAAATTTGCAGATTTTAATGTTAGCGGAAAGCCATTCCAAAACCATGCCTAATTCAGTGAAATTATTGCAAATTCTTCGAAAAATACCTTTAATTTCGAAAAAGAAACAATTTTTGCGAGCTGGAATAATTTTACCCTGAAACTGTTATAATTGCTCCTTGAAACTGTCATAACTACTTCAAATGTTCGATTTTCGATCGTTTGAAAGCAGTTCTGGATTAGGTATGCAATAGGCAATCGTATCGTGTGCAAATCATATCGGAAATCGAACTTTGAGTTTTTTCACCATTTTTGGAAGAAAAATTTCGAATTTTCGACCACCCAAAAAATTTGTAGATTTTAATGTTAGCGGAAAGCCATTTCAAAACCATGCCTAATTCAGTGAAATTATTGCAAATTCTTCGAAAAATACCTTTAATTTCGAAAAAGAAACGATTTTTGCGAGCTAGAATAATTTTACCCTGAAACTGTTATAATTCCTCCTTGAAACTGTCATAACTCCTTCAAATGTTCGATTTTCGATCGTTTGAAAGCAGTTCTGGATTAGGTATGCAATAGTCAATCGTATCGTGTGCAAATCATTTCGGAAATCGAACTTTGAGTTTTTTCACCATTGTTGGAAGAAGGCTATAGCCCATGAAAAATTTCGAATTTTCGACCACCCAAAAAATTTGCAGATTTTAATGTTAGCGGAAAGCCATTCCAAAACCATGCCTAATTCAGTGAAATTATTGCAAATTCTTCGAAAAATACCTTTAATTTCGAAAAAGAAACGATTTTTGCGAGCTGGAATAATTTTACCCTGAAACTGTTATAATTGCTCCTTGAAACTGTCATAACTCCTTCAAATGTTCGATTTTCGATCGTTTGAAAGCAGTTCTGGATTAGGTATGCAATAGGCAATCGTATCGTGTGCAAATCATTTCGGAAATCGAACTTTGAGTTTTTTCACCATTTTTGGAAGAAGGCTATAGCCCATGAAAAATTTCGAATTTTCGACCACCCAAAAAATTTGCAGATTTTAATGTTAGCGGAAAGCCATTTCAAAACCATGCCTAATTCAGTGAAATTATTGCAAATTCTTCGAAAAATACCTTTAATTTCGAAAAAGAAACAATTTTTGCGAGCTGGAATAATTTTACCCTGAAACTGTTATAATTGCTCCTTGAAACTGTCATAACTACTTCAAATGTTCGATTTTCGATCGTTTGAAAGCAGTTCTGGATTAGGTATGCAATAGGCAATCGTATCGTGTGCAAATCATATCGGAAATCGAACTTTGAGTTTTTCCACCATTTTTGGAAGAAGGCTATAGCCCATGAAAAATTTCGAATTTTCGACCACCCAAAAAATTTGCAGATTTTAATGTTAGCGGAAAGCCACTTCAAAACCATGCCTAATTCAGTGAAATTATTGCAAATTCTTCGAAAAATACCTTTAATTTCGAAAAAGAAACGATTTTTGCGAGCTAGAATAATTTTACCCTGAAACTGTTATAATTCCTCCTTGAAACTGTCATAACTCCTTCAAATGTTCGATTTTCGATCGTTTGAAAGCAGTTCTGGATTAGGTATGCAATAGGCAATCGTATCGTGTGCAAATCATTTCGGAAATCGAACTTAGAGTTTTTTTCACTATTTTTGGAAGAAGGCTATAGCCCATGAAAAATTTCGAATTTTCGACCACCCAAAAAATTTGCAGATTTTTATGTTAGCGGAAAGCCATTCCAAAACCATGCCTAATTCAGTGAAATTATTGCAAATTCTTCGAAAAATACCTTTAATTTCGAAAAAGAAACGATTTTTGCGAGCTGGAATAATTTTACCCTGAAACTGTTATAATTGCTCCTTGAAACTGTCATAACTCCTTCAAATGTTCGATTTTCGATCGTTTGAAAGCAGTTCTGGATTAGGTATGCAATAGGCAATCGTATCGTGTGCAAATCATTTCGGAAATCGAACTTTGAGTTTTTTCACCATTTTTGGAAGAATGAAAAATTTCGAATTTTCGACCACCCAAAAAATTTGCAGATTTTAATGTTAGCGGAAAGCCATTCCAAAACCATGCCTAATTCAGTGAAATTATTGCAAGTTCTTCGAAAAATACCTTTAATTTCGAAAAAGAAACGATTTTTGCGAGCTGGAATAATTTTACCCTGAAACTGTTATAATTGCTCCTTGAAACTGTCATAACTCCTTCAAATGTTCGATTTTCGATCGTTTGAAAGCAGTTCTGGATTAGGTATGCAATAGGCAATCGTATCGTGTGCAAATCATTTCGGAAATCGAACTTTGAGTTTTTTCACCATTTTTGGAAGAAGGCTATAGCCCATGAAAAATTTCGAATTTTCGACCACCCAAAAAATTTGCAGATTTTAATGTTAGCGGAAAGCCATTCCAAAACCACGCCTAATTCAGTGAAATTATTGGAAATTCTTCGAAAAATACCTTTAATTTCGAAAAAGAAACGATTTTTGCGAGCTGGAATAATTTTACCCTGAAACTGTTATAATTCCTCCTTGAAACTGTCATAACTCCTTAAATGTTCGATTTTCGATCGTTTGAAAGCAGTTCTGGATTAGGTATGCAATAGGCAATCGTATCGTGTGCAAATCATTTCGGAAATCGAACTTTGAGTTTTTTCACCATTTTTGGAAGAAGGCTATAGCCCATGAAAAATTTCGAATTTTCGACCACCCAAAAAATTTGCAGATTTTTATGTTAGCGGAAAGCCATTCCAAAACCATGCCTAATTCAGTGAAATTATTGCAAATTCTTCGAAAAATACCTTTAATTTCGAAAAAGAAACGATTTTTGCGAGCTGGAATAATTTTACCCTGAAACTGTTATAATTGCTCCTTGAAACTGTCATAACTCCTTCAAATGTTCGATTTTCGATCGTTTGAAAGCAGTTCTGGATTAGGTATGCAATAGGCAATCGTATCGTGTGCAAATCATTTCGGAAATCGAACTTTGAGTTTTTTCACCATTTTTGGAAGAATGAAAAATTTCGAATTTTCGACCACCCAAAAAATTTGCAGATTTTAATGTTAGCGGAAAGCCATTCCAAAACCATGCCTAATTCAGTGAAATTATTGCAAGTTCTTCGAAAAATACCTTTAATTTCGAAAAAGAAACGATTTTTGCGAGCTGGAATAATTTTACCCTGAAACTGTTATAATTGCTCCTTGAAACTGTCATAACTCCTTCAAATGTTCGATTTTCGATCGTTTGAAAGCAGTTCTGGATTAGGTATGCAATAGGCAATCGTATCGTGTGCAAATCATTTCGGAAATCGAACTTTGAGTTTTTTCACCATTTTTGGAAGAAGGCTATAGCCCATGAAAAATTTCGAATTTTCGAACACCCAAAAAATTTGCAGATTTTAATGTTAGCGGAAAGCCATTCCAAAACCATGCCTAATTCAGTGAAATTATTGCAAATTCTTCGAAAAATACCTTTAATTTCGAAAAAGAAACGATTTTTGCGAGCTAGAGTAATTTCACCCTGAAACTGTTATAATTCCTCCTTGAAACTGTCATAACTCCTTCAAATGTTTGAGTTTCGATCGTTTGAAAGCAGTTCTGGATTAGGCTTGCAATAGGCAATCGTATCGTGTGCAAATCATTTCGGAAATCGAACTTTGAGTTTTTTCACCATTTTTGGAAGAAGGCTATAGCCCATGAAAAATTTCGAATTTTCGACCACCCAAAAAATTTGCAGATTTTAATGTTAGCGGAAAGCCATTCCAAAACCACGCCTAATTCAGTGAAATTATTGGAAATTCTTCGAAAAATACCTTTAATTTCGAAAAAGAAACGATTTTTGCGAGCTGGAATAATTTTACCCTGAAACTGTTATAATTCCTCCTTGAAACTGTCATAACTCCTTAAATGTTCGATTTTCGATCGTTTGAAAGCAGTTCTGGATTAGGTATGCAATAGGCAATCGTATCGTGTGCAAATCATTTCGGAAATCGAACTTTGAGTTTTTTCACCATTTTTGGAAGAAGGCTATAGCCCATGAAAAATTTCGAATTTTCGACCACCCAAAAAATTTGCAGATTTTAATGTTAACGGAAAGCCATTCCAAAACCATGCCTAATTCAGTGAAATTATTGCAAATTCTTCGAAAAATACCTTTAATTTCGAAAAAGAAACGATTTTTGCGAGCTAGAATAATTTACCCTGAAACTGTTATAATTCCTCCTTGAAACTGTCATAACTCCTTCAAATGTTCGATTTTCGATCGTTTGAAAGCAGTTCTGGATTAGGTATGCAATAGGCAATCGTATCGTGTGCAAATCATTTCGGAAATCGAACTTTGAGTTTTTTCACCATTTTTGGAAGAAGGCTATAGCCCATGAAAAATTTCGAATTTTCGACCACCCAAAAAATTTGCAGATTTTAATGTTAGCGGAAAGCCATTCCAAAACCATGCCTAATTCAGTGAAATTATTGCAAATTCTTCGAAAAATACCTTTAATTTCGAAAAAGAAACGATTTTTGCGAGCTGGAATAATTTTACCCTGAAACTGTTATAATTCCTCCTTGAAACTGTCATAACTCCTTCAAATGTTCGATTTTCGATCGTTTGAAAGCAGTTCTGGATTAGGTATGCAATAGGCAATCGTATCGTGTGCAAATCATTTCGGAAATCGAACTTTGAGTTTTTTCACCATTTTTGGAAGAAGGCTATAGCCCATGAAAAATTTCGAATTTTCGACCACCCAAAAAATTTGCAGATTTTTATGTTAGCGGAAAGCCATTCCAAAACCATGCCTAATTCAGTGAAATTATTGCAAATTCTTCGAAAAATACCTTTAATTTCGAAAAAGAAACGATTTTTGCGAGCTGGAATAATTTTACCCTGAAACTGTTATAATTGCTCCTTGAAACTGTCATAACTCCTTCAAATGTTCGATTTTCGATCGTTTGAAAGCAGTTCTGGATTAGGTATGCAATAGGCAATCGTATCGTGTGCAAATCATTTCGGAAATCGAACTTTGAGTTTTTTCACCATTTTTGGAAGAATGAAAAATTTCGAATTTTCGACCACCCAAAAAATTTGCAGATTTTAATGTTAGCGGAAAGCCATTCCAAAACCATGCCTAATTCAGTGAAATTATTGCAAGTTCTTCGAAAAATACCTTTTGTTCAAGGTACGTTTGAACATGAAGTCATGTGCACCCATGTGCAGACATGCGTTCACGTATGCACATGACCCACTGTGCATAACGGTACATTGAAGTAAGTTCTTAATCGCTGATTCCGCCTTGATTTCATATTTGTTTACCTGGAATTGTTGCTTGTAGCTTGGAAAGTTGACCGTTTTCGCGGGGTCCAAGTGACAAGCAACAACCAGAAAAAGATCAGTCTCGCTTTTAAATCTCAAACCCGCGCATCGTATTCTCTCCCCCTCAAAGTGAACCCAAGTGAAGTGAAAAGCAAAAAAGTGATCTTACATATATACATATAAACAATCGTTAAAGAAAAGAACATTACAAACAGTGAAACAAAAATTAACAAACTCAATTTTCAGACGTGAAGAAGACACTAAGATACAACATAAACCCACAAGAAGACCCAAAATCAACACAACACATGGTTAAACCATCAAAGTGCGGGACACCAAAAATAAACACAAGTGCGGGCCACTCTACACACCATCAACAAATTCCTATATCCTTAGACCCAAAATCAAAATGTGAAATAACCTACTTACCCTCTAAAATTAAATTTTCCTACTTAAAGCTAAAGTTAAAATTTCCTATCCAAAACTAAAAGTAAAATTCGCTACTTAAACTAAGAATAAATTGTGCTACTTCATCCTAAAAGAAATTAACTACTTAATGCTACATGTACAATTGTCTATCTAAATTTACCTACAACAAAAGACTGAATTCGATTTACTACTTATAAATAATGAAATGAGCAACAAACACAATAAACCATTACAACAGCATTGAATTTTAAACCTAATTCTCCCTCTGATTTTTTATTTCGAAAGGCAAAACCCTTAGTTTGACCCCAAACATTTGGTCCTTCGAACCGGATAAGTGGTTTTTTTAAATAATTAAAAAACCAAAAATCAAAAAAATTTTTCTGTTTTGTGCCCAAAAATAATTCATTTTCATTTCAAAAGACCCAGTGACCGAAACACAAAAAAATTCGCAACAACAAAAGTGCAGTGACCCAACAATTAAAAGCAAATGAAATAGAGAAAAGTGCGAAAAAAGGGTTGGTTACACACAACCGTACATACATACACGTATGGACGGACGGCCAACACAAAAATATCAAAACACATAAAAGATCAGTTTTGGCAATTTATTAAAAACAAAATAATACACAAATCACAAATTAAAAAATATATAGCGGCTCTCAGTGTTCTTCGTTTGGTTGTGGCATTTATTTTATTGAAAATTTGATAAAATATTCCAACCAAATGAAGATCAAAACGAAATAACAAAAGAAAATAATAACCAAATTGCAAAGTGACAATTAAAGTACATAAAGACTCAAATAAAACAAAAACTAATTAAATTAACAGGGTGACCCGTGTAAAAATAAAAATAATTAATTAAATTTTAATGTGCAAAAAATTGACCCCAAAATCATTAGAAGTTGTGGTAAATCAAAAAAGAAAAGTGTTACAGTGACCCAAAAAACGTAAAGTGACCCGCACAGTGGAACAGAAGTGGAAAAAAGTGGAATTTCAAAAAATTATAAAAAATCAAAAAAATTTTAAATTGTTGAAAGAAGTTTCTTTGTGTTAAAATGAAAAAAAAGAGCTAAAAAATTGAAAAATTTAACAATTTATCGTCCAACCCAAAATTTATGTTAATTTTTTTCTACATATTTTGAAAAATTTTTTTCTCTAAAAATCATAAATTTTTCAGTATTTTAACTTAAAAAACAAATTAAAGTGTTAAGACAGAATTATGGGTTGCTCGATAAATTTGTAAATTTTATCCCAAACTAATTCTTTCTTTTTCTATCAAACATAAAATATTGTGCATTTTCAAAAAACCCCAACAAAATCAAATTCGTGCGTTCCGTGTAAAAACACAAAAACAAAAAATCTACGCTCTGGGATAAAAACGGAAAAACCCGCTACAACGGTTAAATTCCCAAAACTTCATCAAATCAAAAACACTAAAACAACAAAATCCAAGACTCTAACGACACAAAGCTACAAAAATTGCAAAAGGCGCCAACACACAATTCTGGACCCAAGCCAAGCGCCCACCTACACACACACACACATACACACACATCAAAAAAGAAGCTTCAAAGTGAGTACCATTTTGTTTTTCTATTAAAGTGCGCTTGGGTATTACGTCATACATAACCTTTTTTTCAAAAAGGGAAAAGTTCATACATTTACCCAGCGTACTTTAATATTGTTTTTGATCGTTTTCTGATTATGAATCGCTAATTCGGTTGTCTGATAAATTTTGACCCAATTAATTTTGACCCAAATTAATTTGATCCAAGTGAATTTGACCCAATATAGCAGACCCTACTTTCAAGGCAGTGTGTAGGATTTTCGGGACAGACATCCACGAGATTTTTTGTTGAAATTTTTTATAAAGAAAAGGAAAAGTGTCTAAGAAAAATCGAAGTGCTTTTAGAAAAGAAGAAGTTTTTTTTATCAAGAATTGTTTTTGTGTGAGAAATAACGAAAATAATATTGCGTGCTGGCCTCATTTGTCTTCGAAATTTTAAAACTTCATTCTATTGCACAAATTTAAGTGGAAACGGTCGGAAAGGACTGTGGTTGTTTGTGCAATCCTTTGTTGTTTTTTATACAGAAAGCAAATTGACCCAACGAGTCAAAGCAGTATTATTGTAAAGAATCATCTAGTTCTGTATGCCAAATTTTGAAAAGTGAAAGTTTAATTTTTTTTGGAGAAAAAAATTTTTTTTTTGCAACTTTAATTCGAGCGGAATTAAATTGCTGGTGTATTGCGATTTGAAAGGAAAATTTTTCTTACAATTTTTTGCGGCTATTGTATAATCGATATCATCAGAAATATTAACCTGTTTTTTTTTCTAGTGACCCAGATAAAACATTTATTACGAATTTTGTAAAAAGTTTCAGGTTTGACCCTTAGATATTTGACCCATCATCAAGACACACATTTTTTTTCTCGCATTAGGTTTTTTTGAAATAGATTTGATTTCTACAAATAACCAGTTTTTTTTTAGGACATTTTGTTGTAAAATTTTCCTTGGTTTTATAGTTTTTTGACCCTATTTAAAACATATACAAGCCAATTACAAAATGGATAAGAATTTACGCGAAAGATTTGTAAACTGTGTGGATGATTTAGTGGATTTTGAGACCGTTTACTCCGCGGCTAAGTCGGATGATAATATACATTCGTTAGAAATCACGCGGGTAGAACTCAATTCTTTATGGGATCAAATCAAGAAGGCATACTTAGATTGTAGGGATCGCATTCCGGAAAAGGATGAGACACCTATAGATAAAACTAAGCTTCGAAATAGCTACAAACAGGCACTAGAAACTTATAAACGGTGTTTAAGCTCTCTTAACGGAGAAATTTTGGCCCTTAACGAGCAACAAGATCAAGAAAAACAGGAGAGAATATCGATGACCCAACAGCGAGACACTAATGATTTTTCACCAGCTCTAAGATTGCCGCCCTGTGACACAGATGTTTTTAAAGGGGGATATCGCGAATGGCCCACCTTTAGGGACTTATTTTCAGCAATTTACATTAACAATTCAAAATTAAGTAAAGTCGAGAAGTTGTTTCACTTGACCCAAAAAACAGCAGGAGAAGCCCGCGAAATAATTTCCAATGTTCCACTGACCCATGAGGGTTTCGACATAGCGTGGAGAAATCTCGTTCATAGGTACGAAAATAAACGCATGCAGGTAAATGAGCAATTGCGAGCTCTTTTTAATTTACCTTCGGTTTCCGTTGATAACGCGTCAACAATCCAGAAATTACAGCGCACTATAGGTAGTTGTACCCAAACTTTACAGACCCTTGAAGTAGAAACGGGGGGATGGGACCCAATCTTAGTTTATCTTGTGTCAACCAAACTACCAAGAATATTTTTAGAAGAATTCGAAAGCAGCCTAGCAGATTGTTCGTCTCTTCCATCGTGGAATCAATTAGATGTATTTTTGACCCATAAATTCAAGACCCTAGAATCAGTCGGCAATATCAAGCCACAATATTCGAGATATAATCAACCCAGATCGGAGTACGATAAGCGGGAAAAGCGAGTTAATAGTTTTCAAACAAATGTAAATCCCAATTTCAAGAACACGGGCTCAAGACCCAGCAACAACACACAATCACACTATAATGCTCAGAATAACAAACCGGTTTGTCAACTTTGTAAATCCAATCATTCTTTGCAAGAATGTCCTCAATTTCTAGAAAGGTCGATCAACGATCGAATAAACATTGTTAAGACCAGTCATCTTTGCTATAACTGCCTTTCTTCGGATCATGGAGTCAGGGAGTGTAAAAGTCGTTTTAGTTGTAGGGAATGTAGTCAACGACACCACAGTTTGATACATAAAGGCAACCAGACCCAGTACCCTACAACAGGCACACTCCAACGAGACGGAGCACGACCCAGCACAAGTGCTGCCGCTCTCAACACTTTAGTTCAACCCGGTAGACAGGAAGCACGACCTAGCACCAGTGCTACTGATCCTACCACCCTAGCTCAACCGGTTAGCGAATACGCACGCCCTAGTACCAGTGCTGCCGCTTTAACCACCCTAGTACAACCATCGGTATCGCCAAATATACAGTCCACACCTTGTTTAGAAGCACCTTGTTCAACGACTTTGACACTTCAGGAAATCAGACCCACTCCGCAACCCAAAGAGACACTTTTGTTCACAGCAATAGTTCAAATCAAATCTAGAGGACATAGATATGATGCCAGGGCAATCATCGATCCTGGGTCACAATCAACTTTCATTTCAGAGAAAATTAGAAACAAACTACAACTTCCAACAGTTAAGAATTTAATTCACGTCACAGGTTTAAGCGACGCAGTTTCTGAAACATCGACAAAAGCTTGCGTCTTCAATCTTTGCTCACGAGTAAATCCTAGTTTTGAGCTGGAGGTTTGGGCACCAGTCTTAAAGACCCTACCTTCTCATTTACCAACACACGATTTAAGGCAAAATCAATTTGGAGATTTTGCACACCTTGGTCTCGCGGACCCTCGATTCTTTGAAAGTCGACCCGTGGACATGTTAATCGGATTAGATATTGGACCCCTTATATACACAAAAGGCGGTACTATGAAATCCTGTGGATCACTTTTAGCGCAGGACACCGTTTTTGGGTGGATCATAGGAGGACCCATTACGGAAGACCCTAAATCCGACAGACAAATCACACTTTATAGTGCATCATCATTAGAAAAGATAATCACTCGCTTTTGGGAGGTGGAAGAGATCTAAAAAGTGAACATACATACAAACATATATAACTAGAGTGAACATTGCAACAATAAACTTTGAAACAGTGAACTAATATATTTAACATTTTAGATACAAAGTGACACGATAACAATCGACTCAATCATTTCTGGCGGCATTAGCTCGTTTCATAGGAAGGAGAGGGTGCCCAGAAAAGATATATTCCGACAATGGAAAGAATTTTATAGGCGCAGCAGAAATGCTCAAGAAAGATCAGAAAGAGTTTATGAAAAGTTTACAGAGCAGCGCCATTCAGCAACATGCTCATCAGAATTTAGAGTGGAAATTTATTCCTCCAGGAGCTCCCCATATGGGGGGATTGTGGGAGGCAGGAGTTAAATCATTCAAGATACACCTTAAGAAGTCTATGCCCAAAATGAACTTCACGTTCGAAGAACTGTCAACCATATTGGCACGTATCGAGGCCTGCCTCAATTCACGACCCCTTAGTCCAGCTTCTGAAGACCCTAACGATTTAGCACCCTTGACCCCAGCTCACTTCCTTATAGGCTCTTCCCTTTTGACCCCGGCAGAACCCGACATCTCAGAGGAGGACATAACGCTTGCAAATCGGTGGAAGAGATTAAAGATTATATCCCAAAACTTTTGTCAGAGGTGGAAGTCAGAGTACTTAAATGAGCTTCACCGTAGATACAAATGGAAGTATCAGCAAGATAACATACAGGTCAATGATTTAGTTGTCATCAGGGATGAGAGATATCCCACCGAGTGGAAGTTAGGACGAGTTTTTAAAACATACCCCGGTGTTGATCAGAACACTCGAGTTGTAGATATTCGAACTTCCAATGGCATAGTCAGTCGACCCATAACTAAGATTGTCAAATTATTCTCAGACACCCCTAGCAATTCATAATCACATCAAAACACGGTACTCACGAGAATTTGGTTACAGATAATGGCCGGATATTTACCTCGCCCAGAGTCCCCACGACCCGCCAGACCCACACGCCCTCGCTTCGACCCACGGGAACCCAGGTATCGCCCCGCATCTTGGCAGTATGCCTGTGGCCTCTGCCAGGAGGACCACGCCATACGGTCATGCCCGCGGTTCCGGCAAATGACACCGTATCAGAGATACGAGACAGTTGAGAGACGGAGTTACTGTCGGAACTGTCTGGCGCGCAGCCATCTGGCCCCAGACTGCCCCGTGGTCACTGCCTGCCGAACATGCGACTACCGCCATCACACAATGCTGCATGGAGCCCCACAGCTTAGGGAGACATATGGCAGCTACAGCCCGCCCCCAATGGAGATTGCCAACCCACGGCAACTTGCAATCGAACCAGCCAACCAGATGCCCATCGTCCAAGGCCCTCCCCCGGTCGAGATACCTTACAGCCGGGCCACTGTTTTTGTACCCACGGCGATGGTGGAATTGGCACCCGAGGAGCAGGACGATTGGGCTGGGGTACGGGTACTTTTGTGCCAGGCATCGACCATCACCCGAATCGCGGCAGCCACAGTAACTCGCCTGGGGATACCAACGAGAGAGCGCAGAGGGCACCGTCTGGCAACAATAAGACTTCGGTCAAGGCATGCGTCGAGGAGAACCATGTATACCATCCGGGCAGTGGCGACCCGGGATTTGCCGCGACGACCCTATTCAGATCCCATCATTCCCGACCCCACAAGCAGCCTAAGATCCCTTTCTTTGGCAGACGCTGACCCTAGGGGCAACGAACCAATCGATGTAGAGGTAGGGGCCGATGCCTACGCCCACCTCCGGAGGAGTGGTGTTGTACAACCCGGATTGGGAGCCGTCTTCGCCCAGGAGACAGATTGGGGATACGTGTTCGTCGGCCCAGTCACCTCACAGGCAAGAAACCAAAATTAAAAAGGTAAGATGTCACTTCGTCACTTGGAGGGGGAGAATGTTCAAGGTACGTTTGAACATGAAGTCATGTGCACCCATGTGCAGACATGCGTTCACGTATGCACATGACCCACTGTGCATAACGGTACATTGAAGTAAGTTCTTAATCGCTGATTCCGCCTTGATTTCATATTTGTTTACCTGGAATTGTTGCTTGTAGCTTGGAAAGTTGACCGTTTTCGCGGGGTCCAAGTGACAAGCAACAACCAGAAAAAGATCAGTCTCGCTTTTAAATCTCAAACCCGCGCATCGTATTCTCTCCCCCTCAAAGTGAACCCAAGTGAAGTGAAAAGCAAAAAAGTGATCTTACATATATACATATAAACAATCGTTAAAGAAAAGAACATTACAAACAGTGAAACAAAAATTAACAAACTCAATTTTCAGACGTGAAGAAGACACTAAGATACAACATAAACCCACAAGAAGACCCAAAATCAACACAACACATGGTTAAACCATCAAAGTGCGGGACACCAAAAATAAACACAAGTGCGGGCCACTCTACACACCATCAACAAATTCCTATATCCTTAGACCCAAAATCAAAATGTGAAATAACCTACTTACCCTCTAAAATTAAATTTTCCTACTTAAAGCTAAAGTTAAAATTTCCTATCCAAAACTAAAAGTAAAATTCGCTACTTAAACTAAGAATAAATTGTGCTACTTCATCCTAAAAGAAATTAACTACTTAATGCTACATGTACAATTGTCTATCTAAATTTACCTACAACAAAAGACTGAATTCGATTTACTACTTATAAATAATGAAATGAGCAACAAACACAATAAACCATTACAACAGCATTGAATTTTAAACCTAATTCTCCCTCTGATTTTTTATTTCGAAAGGCAAAACCCTTAGTTTGACCCCAAACACCTTTAATTTCGAAAAAGAAACGATTTTTGCGAGCTGGAATAATTTTACCCTGAAACTGTTATAATTGCTCCTTGAAACTGTCATAACTCCTTCAAATGTTCGATTTTCGATCGTTTGAAAGCAGTTCTGGATTAGGTATGCAATAGGCAATCGTATCGTGTGCAAATCATTTCGGAAATCGAACTTTGAGTTTTTTCACCATTTTTGGAAGAAGGCTATAGCCCATGAAAAATTTCGAATTTTCGAACACCCAAAAAATTTGCAGATTTTAATGTTAGCGGAAAGCCATTCCAAAACCATGCCTAATTCAGTGAAATTATTGCAAATTCTTCGAAAAATACCTTTAATTTCGAAAAAGAAACGATTTTTGCGAGCTAGAGTAATTTCACCCTGAAACTGTTATAATTCCTCCTTGAAACTGTCATAACTCCTTCAAATGTTTGAGTTTCGATCGTTTGAAAGCAGTTCTGGATTAGGCTTGCAATAGGCAATCGTATCGAGTGCAAATCATTTCGGAAATCGAACTTTGAGTTTTTTCACCATTTTTGGAAGAAGGCTATAGCCCATGAAAAATTTCGAATTTTCGACCACCCAAAAAATTTGCAGATTTTAATGTTAGCGGAAAGCCATTCCAAAACCACGCCTAATTCAGTGAAATTATTGGAAATTCTTCGAAAAATACCTTTAATTTCGAAAAAGAATCGATTTTTGCGAGCTGGAATAATTTTACCCTGAAACTGTTATAATTCCTCCTTGAAACTGTCATAACTCCTTAAATGTTCGATTTTCGATCGTTTGAAAGCAGTTCTGGATTAGGTATGCAATAGGCAATCGTATCGTGTGCAAATCATTTCGGAAATCGAACTTTGAGTTTTTTCACCATTTTTGGAAGAAGGCTATAGCCCATGAAAAATTTCGAATTTTCGACCACCCAAAAAATTTGCAGATTTTAATGTTAACGGAAAGCCATTCCAAAACCATGCCTAATTCAGTGAAATTATTGCAAATTCTTCGAAAAATACCTTTAATTTCGAAAAAGAAACGATTTTTGCGAGCTGGAATAATTTTACCCTGAAACTGTTATAATTGCTCCTTGAAACTGTCATAACTCCTTCAAATGTTCGATTTTCGATCGTTTGAAAGCAGTTCTGGATTAGGTATGCAATAGGCAATCGTATCGTGTGCAAATCATTTCGGAAATCGAACTTTGAGTTTTTTCACCATTTTTGGAAGAAGGCTATAGCCCATGAAAAATTTCGAATTTTCGACCACCCAAAAAATTTGCAGATTTTAATGTTAGCGGAAAGCCATTCCAAAACCACGCCTAATTCAGTGAAATTATTGCAAATTCTTCGAAAAATACCTTTAATTTCGAAAAAGAAACGATTTTTGCGAGCTGGAATAATTTTACCCTGAAACTGTTATAATTGCTCCTTGAAACTGTCATAACTCCTTCAAATGTTCGATTTTCGATCGTTTGAAAGCAGTTCTGGATTAGGTATGCAATAGGCAATCGTATCGTGTGCAAATCATTTCGGAAATCGAACTTTGAGTTTTTTCACCATTTTTGGAAGAAGGCTATAGCCCATGAAAAATTTCGAATTTTCGACCACCCAAAAAATTTGCAGATTTTAATGTTAGCGAAAAGCCATTCCAAAACCATGCCTAATTCAGTGAAATTATTGCAAATTCTTCGAAAAATACCTTTAAATTCGAAAAAGAAACGATTTTTGCGAGCTGGAATAATTTTACCCTGAAACTGTTATAATTCCTCCTTGAAACTGTCATAACTCCTTCAAATGTTCGATTTTCGATCGTTTGAAAGCAGTTCTGGATTAGGTATGCAATAGGCAATCGTATCGTGTGCAAATCATTTCGGAAATCGAACTTTGAGTTTTTTCACCATTTTTGGAAGAAGGCTATAGCCCATGAAAAATTTCGAATTTTCGACCACCCAAAAAATTTGCAGATTTTAATGTTAGCGGAAAGCCATTCCAAAACCATGCCTAATTCAGTGAAATTATTGCAAATTCTTCGAAAAATACCTTCAATTTCGAAAAAGAAACGATTTTTGCGAGCTAGAGTAATTTTACCCTGAAACTGTTATAATTCCTCCTTGAAACTGTCATAACTCCTTCAAATGTTCGATTTTTGATCGTTTGAAAGCAGTTCTGGATTAGGCTTGCAATAGGCAATCGTATCGTGTGCAAATCATTTCGGAAATCGAACTTTGAGTTTTTTCACCATTTTTGGAAGAAGGCTATAGCCCATGAAAAATTTCGAATTTTCGACCACCCAAAAAATTTGCAGATTTTAATGTTAGCGGAAAGCCATTCCAAAACCATGCCTAATTCAGTGAAATTATTGCAAATTCTTCGAAAAATACCTTTAATATCGAAAAAGAAACGATTTTTGCGAGCTGGAATAATTTTACCCTGAAACTGTTATAATTCCTCCTTGAAACTGTCATAACTCCTTCAAATGTTCGATTTTCGATCGTTTGAAAGCAGTTCTGGATTAGGCTTGCAATAGGCAATCGTATCTTGTGCAAATCATTTCGGAAATCGAACTTTGAGTTTTTTCAACATTTTTGGAAGAAGGCTATAGCCCATGAAAAATTTCGAATTTTCGACCACCCAAAAAATTTGCAGATTTTAATGTTAGCGGAAAGCCATTCCAAAACCATGACTAATTCAGTGAAATTATTGCAAATTCTTCGAAAAATACCTTTAATTTCGAAAAAGAAACGATTTTTCGAGCTGGAATAATTGTACCCTGAAACTGTTATAATTGCTCCTTGAAACTGTCATAACTCCTTCAAATGTTCGATTTTCGATCGTTTGAAAGCAGTTCTGGATTAGGTATGCAATAGGCAATCGTATCGTGTGCAAATCATTTCGGAAATCGAACTTTGAGTTTTTTCACCATTTTTGGAAGAAGGCTATAGCCCATGAAAAATTTCGAATTTTCGACCACCTAAAAAGTTTGCAGATTTTAATGTTAGCGGAAAGCTATTCCAAAACCATGCCTAATTCAGTGCAATTATTGCAAATTCTTCGAAAAATACCTTTAATTTCGAAAAAGAAACGATTTTTGCGAGCTGGAATAATTTTACCCTGAAACTGTTATAATTGCTCCTTGAAACTGTCATAACTCCTTAAATGTTCGATTTTCGATCGTTTGAAAGCAGTTCTGGATTAGATATGCAATAGGCAATCGGAAATAGGCATTTCGGAAATCGAACTTTGAGTTTTTTCACCATTTTTGGAAGAAGGCTATAGCCCATGAAAAATTTCGAATTTTCGACCACCCAAAAAATTTGCAGATTTTAATGTTAGCGGAAAGCCATTCCAAAACCACGCCTAATTCAGTGAAATTATTGGAAATTCTTCGAAAAATACCTTTAATTTCGAAAAAGAAACGATTTTTGCGAGCTGGAATAATTTTACCCTGAAACTGTTATAATTCCTCCTTGAAACTGTCATAACTCCTTCAAATGTTCGATTTTCGATCGTTTGAAAGCAGTTCTGGATTAGGTATGCAATAGGCAATCGTATCGTGTGCAAATCATTTCGGAAATCGAACTTTGAGTTTTTTCACCATTTTTGGAAGAAGGCTATAGCCCATGAAAAATTTCGAATTTTCGACCACCCAAAAAATTTGCAGATTTTAATGTTAGCGGAAAGCCATTCCAAAACCATGCCTAATTCAGTGAAATTATTGCAAATTCTCCGAAAAATACCTTTAATTTCGAAAAAGAAACGATTTTTGCGAGCTAGAGTAATTTTACCCTGAAACTGTTATAATTCCTCCTTGAAACTGTCATAACTCCTTCAAATGTTTTGAGTTTCGATCGTTTGATCGAATCCAGTTCTGGATTAGGCTTGCAATAGGCAATCGTATCGTGTGCAAATCCTTTCGGAAATCGAACTTTGAGTTTTTTCACCATTTTTGGAAGAAGGCTATAGCCCATGAAAAATTTCGAATTTTCGAACACCCAAAAAATTTGCAGATTTTAATGTTAGCGGAAAGCCATTCCAAAACCAGTGCAATTATTGCAAATTCTTCGAAAAATACCTTTTATTTCGAAAAAGAAACGATTTTTGCGAGCTGGAATAATTTTACCCTGAAACTGTTATAATTGCTCCTTGAAACTGTCATAACTCCTTCAAATGTTCGATTTTCGATCGTTTGAAAGCAGTTCTGAATTAGGTATGCAATAGGCAATCGTATCGTGTGCAAATCCTTTCGGAAATCGAACTTTGAGTTTTTTCACCATTTTTGGAAGAAGGCTATAGCCCATGAAAAATTTCGAATTTTCGACCACCCAAAAAATTTGCAGATTTTAATGTTAGCGGAAAGCCATTCCAAAACCATGCCTAATTCAGTGAAATTATTGCAAATTCTTCGAAAAATACCTTTAATTTCGAAAAAGAAACGATTTTTGCGAGCTGGAATAATTTTACCCTGAAACTGTTATAATTGCTCCTTGAAACTGTCATAACTCCTTAAATGTTCGATTTTCGATCGTTTGAAAGCAGTTCTGGATTAGGTATGCAATAGGCAATCGGAAATAGGCATTTCGGAAATCGAACTTTGAGTTTTTTCACCATTTTTGGAAGAAGGCTATAGCCCATGAAAAATTTCGAATTTTCGAACACCCAAAAAATTTGCAGATTTTAATGTTAGCGGAAAGCCATTCCAAAACCAGTGCAATTATTGCAAATTCTTCGAAAAATACCTTTTATTTCGAAAAAGAAACGATTTTTGCGAGCTGGAATAATTTTACCCTGAAACTGTTATAATTGCTCCTTGAAACTGTCATAACTCCTTCAAATGTTCGATTTTCGATCGTTTGAAAGCAGTTCTGGATTAGGTATGCAATAGGCAATCGTATCGTGTGCAAATCATTTCGGAAATCGAACTTTGAGTTTTTTCACCATTTTTGGAAGAAGGCTAAAGCCCATGAAAAATTTCGAATTTTCGAACACCCAAAAAATTTGCAGATTTTAATGTTAGCGGAAAGCCATTCCAAAACCATGCCTAATTCAGTGAAATTATTGCAAATTCTTCGAAAAATACCTTTAATTTCGAAAAAGAAACGATTTTTGCGAGCTGGAATAATTTTACCCTGAAACTGTTATAATTGCTCCTTGAAACTGTCATAACTCCTTCAAATGTTCGATTTTCGATCGTTTGAAAGCAGTTCTGGATTAGGTATGCAATAGGCTCGTATCGTGTGCAAATCATTTCGGAAATCGAACTTTGAGTTTTTTCACCATTTTTGGAAGAAGGCTATAGCCCATGAAAAATTTCGAATTTTCGACCACCCAAAAAATTTGCAGATTTTAATGTTAGCGGAAAGCCATTCCAAAACCAGTGCAATTATTGCAAATTCTTCGAAAAATACCTTTAATTTCGAAAAAGAAACGATTTTTGCGAGCTGGAATAATTTTACCCTGAAACTGTTATAATTGCTCCTTGAAACTGTCATAACTCCTTCAAATGTTCGATTTTCGATCGTTTGAAAGCAGTTCTGGATTAGGTATGCAATAGGCAATCGTATCGTGTGCAAATCATTTCGGAAATCGAACTTTGAGTTTTTTCACCATTTTTGGAAGAAGGCTATGAAAAATTTCGAATTTTCGACCACCCAAAAAATTTGCAGATTTTAATGTTAGCGGAAAGCCATTCCAAAACCATGCCTAATTCAGTGAAATTATTGCAAATTCTCCGAAAAATACCTTTAATTTCGAAAAAGAAACGATTTTTGCGAGCTAGAGTAATTTTACCCTGAAACTGTTATAATTGCTCCTTGAAACTGTCATAACTCCTTCAAATGTTTGAGTTTCGATAGTTTGAAAGCAGTTCTGGATTAGGTATGCAATAGGCAATCGTATCGTGTGCAAATCATTTCGGAAATCGAACTTTGAGTTTTTTCACCATTTTTGGAAGAAGGCTATAGCCCATGAAAAATTTCGAATTTTCGACCACCCAAAAAATTTGCAGATTTTAATGTTAGCGGAAAGCCATTCCAAAACCATGCCTAATTCAGTGAAATTATTGCAAATTCTTCGAAAAATACCTTTAATTTCGAAAAAGAAACGATTTTTGCGAGCTAGAGTAATTTCACCCTGAAACTGTTATAATTCCTCCTTGAAACTGTCATAACTCCTTCAAATGTTTGAGTTTCGATCGTTTGAAAGCAGTTCTGGATTAGGCTTGCAATAGGCAATCGTATCGTGTGCAAATCATTTCGGAAATCGAACTTTGAGTTTTTTCAACATTTTTGGAAGAAGGCTATAGCCCATGAAAAATTTCGAATTTTCGACCACCCAAAAAATTTGCAGATTTTAATGTTAGCGGAAAGCCATTCCAAAACCATGCCTAATTCAGTGAAATTATTGCAAATTCTTCGAAAAATACCTTTAATTTCGAAAAAGAAACGATTTTTGCGAGCTGGAATAATTTTACCCTGAAACTGTTATAATTGCTCCTTGAAACTGTCATAACTCCTTCAAATGTTCGATTATCGATCGTTTGAAAGCAGTTCTGGATTAGGTATGCAATTGGCAATCGTATCGTGTGCAAATCATTTCGGAAATCGAACTTTGAGTTTTTTCACCATTTTTGGAAGAAGGCTATAGCCCATGAAAAATTTCGAATTTTCGACCACCTAAAAAATTTGCAGATTTTAATGTTAGCGGAAAGCCATTCCAAAACCATGCCTAATTCAGTGAAATTATTGCAAATTCTTCGAAAAATGCCTTTAATTTCGAAAAAGAAACGATTTTTGCGAGCTGGAATAATTTTACCCTGAAACTGTTATAATTGCTCCTTGAAACTGTCATAACTCCTTCAAATGTTCGATTTTCGATCGTTTGAAAGCAGTTCTGGATTAGGTATGCAATAGGCAATCGTATCGTGTGCAAATCATTTCGGAAATCGAACTTTGAGTTTTTTCACCATTTTTGGAAGAAGGCTATAGCCCATGAAAAATTTCGAATTTTCTACCACCCAAAAAATTTGCAGATTATAATGTTAGCGGAAAGCCATTCCAAAACCATGCCTAATTCAGTGAAATTATTGCAAATTCTTCGAAAAATACCTTTAATTTCGAAAAAGAAACGATTTTTGCGAGCTAGAGTAATTTCACCCTGAAACTGTTATAATTCCTCCTTGAAACTGTCATAACTCCTTCAAATGTTTGAGTTTCGATCGTTTGAAAGCAGTTCTGGATTAGGCTTGCAATAGGCAATCGTGTCGTGTGCAAATCATTTCGGAAATCGAACTTTGAGTTTTTTCACCATTTTTGGAAGAAGGCTATAGCCCATGAAAAATTTCGAATTTTCGACCACCCAAAAAATTTGCAGATTTTAATGTTAGCGGAAAGCCATTCCAAAACCATGCCTAATTCAGTGAAATTATTGCAAATTCTTCGAAAAATACCTTTAATTTCGAAAAAGAAACGATTTTTGCGAGCTGGAATAATTTCACCCTGAAACTGTTATAATTCCTCCTTGAAACTGTCATAACTCCTTCAAATTGAGTTTCGATCGTTTGAAAGCAGTTCTGGATTAGGCTTGCAATAGGCAATCGTATCGTGTGCAAATCATTTCGGAAATCGAACTTTGAGTTTTTTCACCATTTTTGGAAGAAGGCTATAGCCCATGAAAAATTTCGAATTTTCGACCACCCAAAAAATTTGCATATTTTAATGTTAGCGGAAAGCCATTCCAAAACCATGCCTAATTCAGTGAAATTATTGCAAAATTCTTCGAAAAATACCTTTAATTTCGAAAAAGAAACGATTTTTGCGAGCTGGAATAATTTTACCCTGAAACTGTTATAATTGCTCCTTGAAACTGTCATAACTCCTTCAAATGTTCGATTTTCGATCGTTTGAAAGCAGTTCTGGATTAGGTATGCAATAGGCAATCGTATCGTGTGCAAATCATTTCGGAAATCGAACTTTGAGTTTTTTCACCATTTTTGGAAGAAGGCTATAGCCCATGAAAAATTTCGAATTTTCGACCACCCAAAAAATTTGCAGATTTTAATGTTAGCGGAAAGCCATTCCAAAACCATGCCTAATTCAGTGAAATTATTGCAAATTCTTCGAAAAATACCTTTAAATTCGAAAAAGAAACGATTTTTGCGAGCTGGAATAATTTTACCCTGAAACTGTTATAATTGCTCCTTGAAACTGTCATAACTCCTTCAAATGTTCGATTTTCGATCGTTTGAAAGCAGTTCTGGATTAGGTATGCCATAGGCAATCGTATCGTGTGCAAATCATTTCGGAAATCGAACTTTGAGTTTTTTCACCATTTTTGGAAGAAGGCTATAGCCCATGAAAAATTTCGAATTTTCGACCACCCAAAAAATTTGCAGATTTTAATGTTAGCGGAAAACCATTCCAAAAGCATGCCTAATTCAGTGAAATTATTGCAAATTCTTCGAAAAATACCTTTAATTTCGAAAAAGAAACGATTTTTGCGAGCTGGAATAATTTCACCCTGAAACTGTTATAATTCCTCCTTGAAACTGTCATAACTCCTTCAAATGTTTGAGTTTCGATCGTTTGAAAGCAGTTCTGGATTAGGCTTGCAATAGGCAATCGTATCGTGTGCAAATCATTTCGGAAATCGAACTTTGAGTTTTTTCAACATTTTTGGAAGAAGGCTATAGCCCATGAAAAATTTCGAATTTTCGACCACCCAAAAAATTTGCAGATTTTAATGTTAGCGGAAAGCCATTCCAAAACCATGCCTAATTCAGTGAAATTATTGCAAATTCTTCGAAAAATACCTTTAATTTCGAAAAAGAAACGATTTTTGCGAGCTGGAATAATTTTACCCTGAAACTGTTATAATTGCTCCTTGAAACTGTCATAACTCCTTCAAATGTTCGATTTTCGATCGTTTGAAAGCAGTTCTGGATTAGGTATGCAATAGGCAATCGTATCGTGTGCAAATCATTTAGGAAATCGAACTTTGAGTTTTTTCACCATTTTTGGAAGAAGGCTATAGCCCATGAAAAATTTCGAATTTTCGACCACCTAAAAAATTTGCAGATTTTAATGTTAGCGGAAAGCCATTCCAAAACCATGTCTAATTCAGTGCAATTATTGCAAATTCTTCGAAAAATACCTTTAATTTCGAAAAAGAAACGATTTTTGCGAGCTGGAATAATTTTACCCTGAAACTGTTATAATTGCTCCTTGAAACTGTCATAACTCCTTCAAATGTTCGATTTTCGATCGTTTGAAAGCAGTTCTGGATTAGGTATGCAATAGGCAACCGTATCGTGTGCAAATCATTTCGGAAATCGAACTTTGAGTTTTTTCACCATTTTTGGAAGAAGGCTATAGCCCATGAAAAATTTCGAATTTTCGACCACCCAAAAAATTTGCAGATTTTAATGTTAGCGGAAAGCCATTCCAAAACCATGCCTAATTCAGTGAAATTATTGCAAATTCTTCGAAAAATACCTTTAATTTCGAAAAAGAAACGATTTTTGCGAGCTGGAATAATTTTACCCTGAAACTGTTATAATTGCTCCTTGAAACTGTCATAACTCCTTCAAATGTTCGATTTTCGATCGTTTGAAAGCAGTTCTGGATTAGGTATGCCATAGGCAATCGTATCGTGTGCAAATCATTTCGGAAATCGAACTTTGAGTTTTTTCACCATTTTTGGAAGAAGGCTATAGCCCATGAAAAATTTCGAATTTTCGACCACCCAAAAAATTTGCAGATTTTAATGTTAGCGGAAAGCCATTCCAAAACCATGCCTAATTCAGTGAAATTATTGCAAATTCTTCGAAAAATACCTTTAATTTCGAAAAAGAAACGATTTTTGCGAGCTGGAATAATTTTACCCTGAAACTGTTATAATTCCTCCTTGAAACTGTCATAACTCCTTCAAATGTTCGATTTTCGATCGTTTGAAAGCAGTTCTGGATTAGGTATGCAATAGGCAATCGTATCGTGTGCAAATCATTTCGGAAATCGAACTTTGAGTTTTTTCACCATTTTTGGAAGAAGGCTATAGCCCATGAAAAATTTCGAATTTTCGACCACCTAAAAAATTTGCAGATTTTAATGTTAGCGGAAAGCCATTCCAAAACCATGTCTAATTCAGTGCAATTATTGCAAATTCTTCGAAAAATACCTTTAATTTCGAAAAAGAAACGATTTTTGCGAGCTGGAATAATTTTACCCTGAAACTGTTATAATTGCTCCTTGAAACTGTCATAACTCCTTCAAATGTTCGATTTTCGATCGTTTGAAAGCAGTTCTGGATTAGGTATGCAATAGGCAACCGTATCGTGTGCAAATCATTTCGGAAATCGAACTTTGAGTTTTTTCACCATTTTTGGAAGAAGGCTATATATAGCCCATGAAAAATTTCGAATTTTCGACCACCCAAAAAATTTGCAGATTTTAATGTTAGCGGAAAGCCATTCCAAAACCATGCCTAATTCAGTGAAATTATTGCAAATTCTTCGAAAAATACCTTTAATTTCGAAAAAGAAACGATTTTTGCGAGCTGGAATAATTTTACCCTGAAACTGTTATAATTGCTCCTTGAAACTGTCATAACTCCTTCAAATGTTCGATTTTCGATCGTTTGAAAGCAGTTCTGGATTAGGTATGCCATAGGCAATCGTATCGTGTGCAAATCATTTCGGAAATCGAACTTTGAGTTTTTTCACCATTTTTGGAAGAAGGCTATAGCCCATGAAAAATTTCGAATTTTCGACCACCCAAAAAATTTGCAGATTTTAATGTTAGCGGAAAGCCATTCCAAAACCATGCCTAATTCAGTGAAATTATTGCAAATTCTTCGAAAAATACCTTTAATTTCGAAAAAGAAACGATTTTTGCGAGCTGGAATAATTTTACCCTGAAACTGTTATAATTCCTCCTTGAAACTGTCATAACTCCTTCAAATGTTCGATTTTCGATCGTTTGAAAGCAGTTCTGGATTAGGTATGCAATAGGCAATCGTATCGTGTGCAAATCATTTCGGAAATCGAACTTTGAGTTTTTTCACCATTTTTGGAAGAAGGCTATAGCCCATGAAAAATTTCGAATTTTCGACCACCTAAAAAATTTGCAGATTTTAATGTTAGCGGAAAGCCATTCCAAAACCATGTCTAATTCAGTGCAATTATTGCAAATTCTTCGAAAAATACCTTTAATTTCGAAAAAGAAACGATTTTTGCGAGCTGGAATAATTTTACCCTGAAACTGTTATAATTGCTCCTTGAAACTGTCATAACTCCTTCAAATGTTCGATTTTCGATCGTTTGAAAGCAGTTCTGGATTAGGTATGCAATAGGCAACCGTATCGTGTGCAAATCATTTCGGAAATCGAACTTTGAGTTTTTTCACCATTTTTGGAAGAAGGCTATATATAGCCCATGAAAAATTTCGAATTTTCGACCACCCAAAAAATTTGCAGATTTTAATGTTAGCGGAAAGCCATTCCAAAACCATGCCTAATTCAGTGAAATTATTGCAAATTCTTCGAAAAATACCTTTAATTTCGAAAAAGAAACGATTTTTGCGAGCTAGAGTAATTTTACCCTGAAACTGTTATAATTCCTCCTTGAAACTGTTATAATTGCTCCTTGAAACTGTCATAACTCCTTTAAAAGTTCGATTTTCGATCGTTTGAAAGCAGTTCTGGATTAGGTATGCAATAGGCAATCGTATCGCGTGCAAATCATTTCGGAAATCGAACTTTGAGTTTTTTCACCATTTTTGGAAGAAGGCTATAGCCCATGAAAAATTTCGAATTTTCGACCACCCAAAAAATTTGCAGATTTTAATGTTAGCGGAAAGCCATTCCAAAACCATGCCTAATTCAGTGAAATTATTGCAAATTCTTCGAAAAATACCTTTAAATTCGAAAAAGAAACGATTTTTGCGAGCTGGAATAATTTTACCCTGAAACTGTTATAATTGCTCCTTGAAACTGTCATAACTCCTTCAAATGTTCGATTTTCGATCGTTTGAAAGCAGTTCTGGATTAGGTATGCCATAGGCAATCGTATCGTGTGCAAATCATTTCGGAAATCGAACTTTGAGTTTTTTCACCATTTTTGGAAGAAGGCTATAGCCCATGAAAAATTTCGAATTTTCGACCACCCAAAAAATTTGCAGATTTTAATGTTAGCGGAAAACCATTCCAAAAGCATGCCTAATTCAGTGAAATTATTGCAAATTCTTCGAAAAATACCTTTAATTTCGAAAAAGAAACGATTTTTGCGAGCTGGAATAATTTCACCCTGAAACTGTTATAATTCCTCCTTGAAACTGTCATAACTCCTTCAAATGTTTGAGTTTCGATCGTTTGAAAGCAGTTCTGGATTAGGCTTGCAATAGGCAATCGTATCGTGTGCAAATCATTTCGGAAATCGAACTTTGAGTTTTTTCAACATTTTTGGAAGAAGGCTATAGCCCATGAAAAATTTCGAATTTTCGACCACCCAAAAAATTTGCAGATTTTAATGTTAGCGGAAAGCCATTCCAAAACCATGCCTAATTCAGTGAAATTATTGCAAATTCTTCGAAAAATACCTTTAATTTCGAAAAAGAAACGATTTTTGCGAGCTGGAATAATTTTACCCTGAAACTGTTATAATTGCTCCTTGAAACTGTCATAACTCCTTCAAATGTTCGATTTTCGATCGTTTGAAAGCAGTTCTGGATTAGGTATGCAATAGGCAATCGTATCGTGTGCAAATCATTTAGGAAATCGAACTTTGAGTTTTTTCACCATTTTTGGAAGAAGGCTATAGCCCATGAAAAATTTCGAATTTTCGACCACCTAAAAAATTTGCAGATTTTAATGTTAGCGGAAAGCCATTCCAAAACCATGTCTAATTCAGTGCAATTATTGCAAATTCTTCGAAAAATACCTTTAATTTCGAAAAAGAAACGATTTTTGCGAGCTGGAATAATTTTACCCTGAAACTGTTATAATTGCTCCTTGAAACTGTCATAACTCCTTCAAATGTTCGATTTTCGATCGTTTGAAAGCAGTTCTGGATTAGGTATGCAATAGGCAACCGTATCGTGTGCAAATCATTTCGGAAATCGAACTTTGAGTTTTTTCACCATTTTTGGAAGAAGGCTATAGCCCATGAAAAATTTCGAATTTTCGACCACCCAAAAAATTTGCAGATTTTAATGTTAGCGGAAAGCCATTCCAAAACCATGCCTAATTCAGTGAAATTATTGCAAATTCTTCGAAAAATACCTTTAATTTCGAAAAAGAAACGATTTTTGCGAGCTGGAATAATTTTACCCTGAAACTGTTATAATTGCTCCTTGAAACTGTCATAACTCCTTCAAATGTTCGATTTTCGATCGTTTGAAAGCAGTTCTGGATTAGGTATGCCATAGGCAATCGTATCGTGTGCAAATCATTTCGGAAATCGAACTTTGAGTTTTTTCACCATTTTTGGAAGAAGGCTATAGCCCATGAAAAATTTCGAATTTTCGACCACCCAAAAAATTTGCAGATTTTAATGTTAGCGGAAAGCCATTCCAAAACCATGCCTAATTCAGTGAAATTATTGCAAATTCTTCGAAAAATACCTTTAATTTCGAAAAAGAAACGATTTTTGCGAGCTGGAATAATTTTACCCTGAAACTGTTATAATTCCTCCTTGAAACTGTCATAACTCCTTCAAATGTTCGATTTTCGATCGTTTGAAAGCAGTTCTGGATTAGGTATGCAATAGGCAATCGTATCGTGTGCAAATCATTTCGGAAATCGAACTTTGAGTTTTTTCACCATTTTTGGAAGAAGGCTATAGCCCATGAAAAATTTCGAATTTTCGACCACCTAAAAAATTTGCAGATTTTAATGTTAGCGGAAAGCCATTCCAAAACCATGTCTAATTCAGTGCAATTATTGCAAATTCTTCGAAAAATACCTTTAATTTCGAAAAAGAAACGATTTTTGCGAGCTGGAATAATTTTACCCTGAAACTGTTATAATTGCTCCTTGAAACTGTCATAACTCCTTCAAATGTTCGATTTTCGATCGTTTGAAAGCAGTTCTGGATTAGGTATGCAATAGGCAACCGTATCGTGTGCAAATCATTTCGGAAATCGAACTTTGAGTTTTTTCACCATTTTTGGAAGAAGGCTATATATAGCCCATGAAAAATTTCGAATTTTCGACCACCCAAAAAATTTGCAGATTTTAATGTTAGCGGAAAGCCATTCCAAAACCATGCCTAATTCAGTGAAATTATTGCAAATTCTTCGAAAAATACCTTTAATTTCGAAAAAGAAACGATTTTTGCGAGCTGGAATAATTTTACCCTGAAACTGTTATAATTGCTCCTTGAAACTGTCATAACTCCTTCAAATGTTCGATTTTCGATCGTTTGAAAGCAGTTCTGGATTAGGTATGCCATAGGCAATCGTATCGTGTGCAAATCATTTCGGAAATCGAACTTTGAGTTTTTTCACCATTTTTGGAAGAAGGCTATAGCCCATGAAAAATTTCGAATTTTCGACCACCCAAAAAATTTGCAGATTTTAATGTTAGCGGAAAGCCATTCCAAAACCATGCCTAATTCAGTGAAATTATTGCAAATTCTTCGAAAAATACCTTTAATTTCGAAAAAGAAACGATTTTTGCGAGCTGGAATAATTTTACCCTGAAACTGTTATAATTGCTCCTTGAAACTGTCATAACTCCTTCAAATGTTCGATTTTCGATCGTTTGAAAGCAGTTCTGGATTAGGTATGCAATAGGCAATCGTATCGTGTGCAAATCATTTCGGAAATCGAACTTTGAGTTTTTTCACCATTTTTGGAAGAAGGCTATAGCCCATGAAAAATTTCGAATTTTCGACCACCCAAAAAATTTGCAGATTTTAATGTTAGCGGAAAGCCATTCCAAAACCATGCCTAATTCAGTGAAATTTTGCAAATTCTTCGAAAAATACCTTTAAATTCGAAAAAGAAACGATTTTTGCGAGCTGGAATAATTTTACCCTGAAACTGTTATAATTGCTCCTTGAAACTGTCATAACTCCTTCAAATGTTCGATTTTCGATCGTTTGAAAGCAGTTCTGGATTAGGTATGCCATAGGCAATCGTATCGTGTGCAAATCATTTCGGAAATCGAACTTTGAGTTTTTTCACCATTTTTGGAAGAAGGCTATAGCCCATGAAAAATTTCGAATTTTCGACCACCCAAAAAATTTGCAGATTTTAATGTTAGCGGAAAGCCATTCCAAAACCATGCCTAATTCAGTGAAATTATTGCAAAGTCTTCGAAAAATACCTTTAATTTCGAAAAAGAAACGATTTTTGCGAGCTGGAATAATTTTACCCTGAAACTGTTATAATTCCTCCTTGAAACTGTCATAACTCCTTCAAATGTTCGATTTTCGATCGTTTGAAAGCAGTTCTGGATTAGGTATGCAATAGGCAATCGTATCGTGTGCAAATCATTTCGGAAATCGAACTTTGAGTTTTTTCACCATTTTTGGAAAAAGGCTATAGCCCATGAAAAATTTCGAATTTTCGACCACCCAAAAAATTTGCATATTTTAATGTTAGCGGAAAGCCATTCCAAAACCATGCCTAATTCAGTGAAATTATTGCAAATTCTTCGAAAAATACCTTTAATTTCGAAAAAGAAACGATTTTTGCGAGCTGGAATAATTTTACCCTGAAACTGTTATAATTCCTCCTTGAAACTGTCATAACTCCTTCAAATGTTCGATTTTCGATCGTTTGAAAGCAGTTCTGGATTAGGTATGCAATAGGCAATCGTATCGTGTGCAAATCATTTCGGAAATCGAACTTTGAGTTTTTTCACCATTTTTGGAAGAAGGCTATAGCCCATGAAAAATTTCGAATTTTCGACCACCCAAAAAATTTGCAGATTTTAATGTTAGCGGAAAGCCATTCCAAAACCATGCCTAATTCAGTGAAATTATTGCAAATTCTTCGAAAAATACCTTCAATTTCGAAAAAGAAACGATTTTTGCGAGCTAGAGTAATTTTACCCTGAAACTGTTATAATTCCTCCTTGAAACTGTCATAACTCCTTCAAATGTTCGATTTTTGATCGTTTGAAAGCAGTTCTGGATTAGGCTTGCAATAGGCAATCGTATCGTGTGCAAATCATTTCGGAAATCGAACTTTGAGTTTTTTCAACATTTTTGGAAGAAGGCTATAGCCCATGAAAAATTTCGAACTTTCGACCACCCAAAAAATTTGCAGATTTTAATGTTAGCGGAAAGCCATTCCAAAACCATGTCTAATTCAGTGCAATTATTGCAAATTCTTCGAAAAATACCTTTAATTTCGAAAAAGAAACGATTTTTGCGAGCTGGAATAATTTTACCCTGAAACTGTTATAATTCCTCCTTGAAACTGTCATAACTCCTTCAAATGTTCGATTTTCGATCGTTTGAAAGCAGTTCTGGATTAGGTATGCAATAGGCAATCGTATCGTGTGCAAATCATTTCGGAAATCGAACTTTGAGTTTTTTCACCATTTTTGGAAGAAGGCCATGAAAAATTTCGAATTTTCGACCACCCAAAAAATTTGCAGATATTAATGTTAGCGGAAAGCCATTCCAAAACCATGCCTAATTCAGTGAAATTATTGCAAATTCTTCGAAAAATACCTTTAATTTCGAAAAAGAAACGATTTTTGCGAGCTGGAATAATTTTACCCTGAAACTGTTATAATTGCTCCTTGAAACTGTCATAACTCCTTCAAATGTTCGATTTTCGATCGTTTGAAAGCAGTTCTGAATTAGGTATGCAATAGGCAATCGTATCGTGTGCAAATCCTTTCGGAAATCGAACTTTGAGTTTTTTCACCATTTTTGGAAGAAGGCTATAGCCCATGAAAAATTTCGAATTTTCGACCACCCAAAAAATTTGCAGATTTTAATGTTAGCGGAAAGCCATTCCAAAACCATGCCTAATTCAGTGAAATTATTGCAAATTCTTCGAAAAATACCTTTAAATTCGAAAAAGAAACGATTTTTGCGAGCTGGAATAATTTTACCCTGAAACTGTTATAATTGCTCCTTGAAACTGTCATAACTCCTTCAAATGTTCGATTTTCGATCGTTTGAAAGCAGTTCTGGATTAGGTATGCAATAGGCAATCGTATCGTGTGCAAATCATTTCGGAAATCGAACTTTGAGTTTTTTCACCATTTTTGGAAGAAGGCTATAGCCCATGAAAAATTTCGAATTTTCGACCACCCAAAAAATTTGCAGATTTTAATGTTAGCGGAAAGCCATTCCAAAACCATGCCTAATTCAGTGAAATTATTGCAAATTCTTCGAAAAATACCTTCAATTTCGAAAAAGAAACGATTTTTGCGAGCTAGAGTAATTTTACCCTGAAACTGTTATAATTCCTCTTTGAAACTGTCATAACTCCTTCAAATGTTCGATTTTTGATCGTTTGAAAGCAGTTCTGGATTAGACTTGCAATAGGCAATCGTATCGTGTGCAAATCATTTCGGAAATCGAACTTTGAGTTTTTTCACCATTTTTGGAAGAAGGCTATAGCCCATGAAAAATTTCGAATTTTCGACCACCCAAAAAATTTGCAGATTTTAATGTTAGCGGAAAGCCATTCCAAAACCATGCCTAATTCAGTGAAATTATGGCAAATTCTTCGAAAAATACCTTTAATTTCGAAAAAGAAACGATTTTTGCGAGCTGGAATAATTTTACCCTGAAACTGTTATAATTGCTCCTTGAAACTGTCATAACTCCTTCAAATGTTCGATTTTCGATCGTTTGAAAGCAGTTCTGGATTAGGTATGCGATAGGCAATCGCATCGTGTGCAAATCATTTCGGAAATCGAACTTTGAGTTTTTTCACCATTTGGAAGAAGGCTATAGCCCATGAAAAATTTCGAATTTTCGGCCACCCAAAAAATTTGCAGATTTTAATGTTAGCGGAAAGCCATTCCAAAACCATGCCTAATTAAGTGAAATTATTGCAAATTCTTCGAAAAATACCTATAATTTCGAAAAAGAAACGATTTTTGCGGGCTGGAATAATTTTACCCTGAAACTGTTATAATTCCTCCTTGAAACTGTCATAACTCCTTCAAATGTTCGATTTTCGATCGTTTGAAAGCAGTTCTGAATTAGGTATGCAATAGGCAATCGTATCGTGTGCAAATCATTTCGGAAATCGAACTTTGAGTTTTTTTCACCATTTTTGGAAGAAGGCTATAGCCCATGAAAAATTTCGAATTTTCGACCACCCAAAAAATTTGCAGATTTTAATGTTAGCGGAAAGCCATTCCAAAACCATGCCTAATTCAGTGAAATTATTGCAAATTCTTCGAAAAATACCTTTAATTTCGAAAAAAAAACGATTTTTGCGAGCTGGAATAATTTTACCCTGAAACTGTTATAATTCCTCCTTGAAACTGTCATAACTCCTTCAAATGTTCGATTTTCGATCGTTTGAAAGCAGTTCTGGATTAGGTATGCGATAGGCAATCGTATCGTGTGCAAATCATTTCGGAAATCGAACTTTGAGTTTTTTCACCATTTGGAAGAAGGCCATGAAAAATTTCGAATTTTCGGCCACCCAAAAAATTTGCAGATTTAAATGTTAGCGGAAAGCCATTCCAAAACCATGCCTAATTAAGTGAAATTATTGCAAATTCTTCGAAAAATACCTATAATTTCCAAAAAGAAACGATTTTTGCGAGCTGGAATAATTTTACCCTGAAACTGTTATAATTCTTCCTTGAAACTGTCATAACTCCTTCAAATGTTCGATTTTCGATCGTTTGAAAGCAGTTCTGGATTAGGTATGCGATAGGCAATCGTATCGTGTGCAAATCATTTCGGAAATCGAACTTTGAGTTTTTTCACCATTTGGAAGAAGGCTATAGCCCATGAAAAATTTCGAATTTTCGACCACCCAAAAAATTTGCAGATTTTAATGTTAGCGGAAAGCCATTCCAAAACCATGCCTAATTCAGTGAAATTATTGCAAATTCTTCGAAAAATACCTTTAATTTCGAAAAAGAAACGATTTTTGCGGGCTGGAATAAT
Organism: Stomoxys calcitrans; assembly: GCF_963082655.1. Lineage (NCBI taxonomy): Eukaryota > Metazoa > Arthropoda > Insecta > Diptera > Muscidae > Stomoxys > Stomoxys calcitrans. The sequence goes on from NC_081555.1 coordinate 124,844,182, forward strand.
TTTACCCTGAAACTGTTATAATTGCTCCTTGAAACTGTCATAACTCCTTCAAATGTTCGATTTTCGGTCGTTTGAAAGCAGTTCTGAATTAGGTATGCAATAGGCAATCGTATCGTGTGCAAATCATTTCGGAAATCGAACTTTGAGTTTTTTTACCATTTTTGGAAGAAGGCTATATGAAATGAAAAATTTCGAATTTTCGACCACCCAAAAAATTTGCAGATTTTAATGTTAGCGGAAAGCCATTCCAAAACCATGTCTAATTCAGTGAAATTATTGCAAATTCTTCGAAAAATACCTTTAATTTCGAAAAAGAAACGATTTTTGCGAGCTGGAATAATTTTACCCTGAAACTGTTATAATTCCTCCTTGAAACTGTCATAACTCCTTCAAATGTTCGATTTTCGATCGTTTGAAAGCAGTTCTGGATTAGGTATGCAATAGGCAATCGTATCGTGTGCAAATCATTTCGGAAATCGAACTTTGAGTTTTTTCACCATTTTTGGAAGAAGGCTATAGCCCATGAAAAATTTCGAATTTTCGACCACCCAAAAAATTTGCAGATTTTAATGTTAGCGGAAAGCCATTCCAAAACCATGCCTAATTCAGTGAAATTATTGCAAATTCTTCGAAAAATACCTTTAATTTCGAAAAAGAAACGATTTTTGCGAGCTGGAATAATTTTACCCTGAAACTGTTATAATTCCTCCTTGAAACTGTCATAACTCCTTCAAATGTTCGATTTTCGGTCGTTTGAAAGCAGTTCTGGATTAGGTATGCAATAGGCAATCGTATCGTGTGCAAATCATTTCGGAAATCGAACTTTGAGTTTTTTCACCATTTTTGGAAGAAGGCTATAGCCCATGAAAAATTTCGAATTTTCGACCACCCAAAAAATTTGCAGATTTTAATGTTAGCGGAAAGCCATTCCAAAACCATGCCTAATTCAATGAAATTATTGCAAATTCTTCGAAAAATACCTTTAATTTCGAAAAAGAAACGAATTTTGCGAGCTGGAAAAATTTTACCCTGAAACTGTTATAATTCCTCCTTGAAACTGTCATAACTCCTTCAAATGTTCGATTTTCGGTCGTTTGAAAGCAGTTCTGGATTAGGTATGCAATAGGCAATCGTATCGTGTGCAAATCATTTCGGAAATCGAACTTTGAGTTTTTTCACCATTTTTGGAAGAAGGCTATAGCCCATGAAAAATTTCGAATTTTCGACCACCCAAAAAATTTGCAGATTTTAATGTTAGCGGAAAGCCATTCCAAAACCATGCCTAATTCAGTGAAATTATTGCAAATTCTTCGAAAAATACCCTTAATTTCGAAAAAGAAACGAATTTTGCGAGCTGGAATAATTTTACCCTGAAACTGTTATAATTCCTCCTTGAAACTGTCATAACTCCTTCAAATGTTCGATTTTCGGTCGTTTGAAAGCAGTTCTGGATTAGGTATGCAATAGGCAATCGTATCGTGTGCAAATCATTTCGGAAATCGAACTTTGAGTTTTTCACCATTTTTGGAAGAAGGCTATAGCCCATGAAAAATTTCGAATTTTCGACCACCCAAAAAATTTGCAGATTTTAATGTTAGCGGAAAGCCATTCCAAAACCATGCCTAATTCAGTGAAATTATTGCAAATTCTTCGAAAAATACCCTTAATTTCGAAAAAGAAACGAATTTTGCGAGCTGGAATAATTTTACCCTGAAACTGTTATAATTCCTCCTTGAAACTGTCATAACTCCTTCAAATGTTCGATTTTCGATCGTTTGAAAGCAGTTCTGTATTAGGTATGCAATAGGCAATCGTATCGTGTGCAAATCATTTCGGAAATCGAACTTTGAGTTTTTTCACCATTTTTGGAAGAAGGCTATAGCCCATGAAAAATTTCGAATTTTCGACCACCCAAAAAATTTGCAGATTTTAATGTTAGCGGAAAGCCATTCCAAAACCATGCCTAATTCAATGAAATTATTGCAAATTCTTCGAAAAATACCTTTAATTTCGAAAAAGAAACGAATTTTGCGAGCTGGAAAAATTTTACCCTGAAACTGTTATAATTCCTCCTTGAAACTGTCATAACTCCTTCAAATGTTCGATTTTCGGTCGTTTGACAGCAGTTCTGGATTAGGTATGCAATAGGCAATCGTATCGTGTGCAAATCATTTCGGAAATCGAACTTTGAGTTTTTTCACCATTTTTGGAAGAAGGCTATAGCCCATGAAAAATTTCGAATTTTCGACCACCCAAAAAATTTGCAGATTTTAATGTTAGCGGAAAGCCATTCCAAAACCATGCCTAATTCAGTGAAATTATTGCAAATTCTTCGAAAAATACCCTTAATTTCGAAAAAGAAACGAATTTTGCGAGCTGGAATAATTTTACCCTGAAACTGTTATAATTCCTCCTTGAAACTGTCATAACTCCTTCAAATGTTCGATTTTCGATCGTTTGAAAGCAGTTCTGGATTAGGTATGCAATAGGCAATCGTATCGTGTGCAAATCATTTCGGAAATCGAACTTTGAGTTTTTTCACCATTTTTGGAAGAAGGCTATAGCCCATGAAAAATTTCGAATTTTCGACCACCCAAAAAATTTGCAGATTTTAATGTTAGCGGAAAGCCATTCCAAAACCATGCCTAATTCAGTGAAATTATTGCAAATTCTTCGAAAAATACCTTTAATTTCGAAAAAGAAACGATTTTTGCGAGCTGGAATAATTTTACCCTGAAACTGTTATAATTGCTCCTTGAAACTGTCATAACTCCTTCAAATGTTCGATTTTCGATCGTTTGAAAGCAGTTCTGGATTAGGTATGCAATAGGCAATCGTATCGTGTGCAAATCATTTCGGAAATCGAACTTTGAGTTTTTTCACCATTTTTGGAAGAAGGCTATAGCCCATGAAAAATTTCGAATTTTCGACCACCCAAAAAATTTGCAGATTTTAATGTTAGCGGAAAGCCATTCCAAAACCATGCCTAATTCAGTGAAATTTTGCAAATTCTTCGAAAAATACCTTTAAATTCGAAAAAGAAACGATTTTTGCGAGCTGGAATAATTTTACCCTGAAACTGTTATAATTGCTCCTTGAAACTGTCATAACTCCTTCAAATGTTCGATTTTCGATCGTTTGAAAGCAGTTCTGGATTAGGTATGCCATAGGCAATCGTATCGTGTGCAAATCATTTCGGAAATCGAACTTTGAGTTTTTTCACCATTTTTGGAAGAAGGCTATAGCCCATGAAAAATTTCGAATTTTCGACCACCCAAAAAATGTGCAGATTTTAATGTTAGCGGAAAGCCATTCCAAAACCATGCCTAATTCAGTGAAATTATTGCAAAGTCTTCGAAAAATACCTTTAATTTCGAAAAAGAAACGATTTTTGCGAGCTGGAATAATTTTACCCTGAAACTGTTATAATTCCTCCTTGAAACTGTCATAACTCCTTCAAATGTTCGATTTTCGATCGTTTGAAAGCAGTTCTGGATTAGGTATGCAATAGGCAATCGTATCGTGTGCAAATCATTTCGGAAATCGAACTTTGAGTTTTTTCACCATTTTTGGAAAAAGGCTATAGCCCATGAAAAATTTCGAATTTTCGACCACCCAAAAAATTTGCATATTTTAATGTTAGCGGAAAGCCATTCCAAAACCATGCCTAATTCAGTGAAATTATTGCAAATTCTTCGAAAAATACCTTTAATTTCGAAAAAGAAACGATTTTTGCGAGCTGGAATAATTTTACCCTGAAACTGTTATAATTCCTCCTTGAAACTGTCATAACTCCTTCAAATGTTCGATTTTCGATCGTTTGAAAGCAGTTCTGGATTAGGTATGCAATAGGCAATCGTATCGTGTGCAAATCATTTCGGAAATCGAACTTTGAGTTTTTTTCACCATTTTTGGAAGAAGGCTATAGCCCATGAAAAATTTCGAATTTTCGACCACCCAAAAAATTTGCAGATTTTAATGTTAGCGGAAAGCCATTCCAAAACCATGCCTAATTCAGTGAAATTATTGCAAATTCTTCGAAAAATACCTTCAATTTCGAAAAAGAAACGATTTTTGCGAGCTACAGTAATTTTACCCTGAAACTGTTATAATTCCTCCTTGAAACTGTCATAACTCCTTCAAATGTTCGATTTTTGATCGTTTGAAAGCAGTTCTGGATTAGGCTTGCAATAGGCAATCGTATCGTGTGCAAATCATTTCGGAAATCGAACTTTGAGTTTTTTCAACATTTTTGGAAGAAGGCTATAGCCCATGAAAAATTTCGAACTTTCGACCACCCAAAAAATTTGCAGATTTTAATGTTAGCGGAAAGCCATTCCAAAACCATGTCTAATTCAGTGCAATTATTGCAAATTCTTCGAAAAATACCTTTAATTTCGAAAAAGAAACGATTTTTGCGAGCTGGAATAATTTTACCCTGAAACTGTTATAATTCCTCCTTGAAACTGTCATAACTCCTTCAAATGTTCGATTTTCGATCGTTTGAAAGCAGTTCTGGATTAGGTATGCAATAGGCAATCGTATCGTGTGCAAATCATTTCGGAAATCGAACTTTGAGTTTTTTCACCATTTTTGGAAGAAGGCCATGAAAAATTTCGAATTTTCGACCACCCAAAAAATTTGCAGATATTAATGTTAGCGGAAAGCCATTCCAAAACCATGCCTAATTCAGTGAAATTATTGCAAATTCTTCGAAAAAGAAACGATTTTTGCGAGCTGGAATAATTTTACATTTTTGCGAGCTGGAATAATTTAACCCTGAAACTGTTCCTTGAAACTGTCATAACTCCTTCAAATGTTCGATTTTCGATCGTTTGAAAGCAGTTCTGGATTAGGTATGCAATAGGCAATCGTATCGTGTGCAAATCATTTCGGAAATCGAACTTTGAGTTTTTTCACCATTTTTGGAAGAAGGCTATAGCCCATGAAAAATTTCGAATTTTCGACCACCCAAAAAATTTGCAGATTTTAATGTTAGCGGAAAGCCATTCCAAAACCATGCCTAATTCAATGAAATTATTGCAAATTCTTCGAAAAATACCTTTAATTTCGAAAAAGAAACGAATTTTGCGAGCTGGAAAAATTTTACCCTGAAACTGTTATAATTCCTCCTTGAAACTGTCATAACTCCTTCAAATGTTCGATTTTCGGTCGTTTGAAAGCAGTTCTGGATTAGGTATGCAATAGGCAATCGTATCGTGTGCAAATCATTTCGGAAATCGAACTTTGAGTTTTTTCACCATTTTTGGAAGAAGGCTATAGCCCATGAAAAATTTCGAATTTTCGACCACCCAAATTTCGAAAAAGAAACGATTTTTGCGAGCTGGAATAATTTAACCCTGAAACTGTTCCTTGAAACTGTCATAACTCCTTCAAATGTTCGATTTTCGGTCGTTTGAAAGCAGTTCTGGATTAGGTATGCAATAGGCAATCGTATCGTGTGCAAATCATTTCGGAAATCGAACTTTGAGTTTTTTCACCATTTTTGGAAGAAGGCTATAGCCCATGAAAAATTTCGAATTTTCGACCACCCAAAAAATTTGCAGATTTTAATGTTAGCGGAAAGCCATTCCAAAACCATGCCTAATTCAATGAAATTATTGCAAATTCTTCGAAAAATACCTTTAATTTCGAAAAAGAAACGAATTTTGCGAGCTGGAAAAATTTTACCCTGAAACTGTTATAATTCCTCCTTGAAACTGTCATAACTCCTTCAAATGTTCGATTTTCGGTCGTTTGAAAGCAGTTCTGGATTAGGTATGCAATAGGCAATCGTATCGTGTGCAAATCATTTCGGAAATCGAACTTTGAGTTTTTTCACCATTTTTGGAAGAAAAATTTCGAATTTTCGACCACCCAAAAAATTTGCAGATTTTAATGTTAGCGGAAAGCCATTCCAAAACCATGCCTAATTCAGTGAAATTATTGCAAATTCTTCGAAAAATACCTTTAATTTCGAAAAAAAAACGATTTTTGCGAGCTGGAATAATTTTACCCTGAAACTGTTATAATTCCTCCTTGAAACTGTCATAACTCCTTCAAATGTTCGATTTTCGGTCGTTTGAAAGCAGTTCTGGATTAGGTATGCAATAGGCAATCGTATCGTGTGCAAATCATTTCGGAAATAGAACTTTGAGTTTTTTTTTACCACTTTTGGAAGAAGGCTATAGCCCATGAAAAAATTCGAATTTTCGACCACCCAAAAAATTTGCAGATTTTAATGTTAGCGGAAAGCCATTCCAAAACCATGCCTAATTCAGTGAAATTATTGCAAATTCTTCGAAAAATACCTTTAATTTCGAAAAAGAAACGATTTTTGCGAGCTGGAATAATTTTACCCTGAAACTGTTCCTTGAAACTGTCATAACTCCTTCAAATGTTCGATTTTCGGTCGTTTGAAAGCAGTTCTGGATTAGGTATGCAATAGGCAATCGTATCGTGTGCAAATCATTTCGGAAATCGAACTTTGAGTTTTTTCACCATTTTTGGAAGAAGGCTATAGCCCATGAAAAATTTCGAATTTTCGACCACCCAAAAAATTTGCAGATTTTAATGTTAGCGGAAAGCCATTCCAAAACCATGCCTAATTCAATGAAATTATTGCAAATTCTTCGAAAAATACCTTTAATTTCGAAAAAGAAACGAATTTTGCGAGCTGGAAAAATTTTACCCTGAAACTGTTATAATTCCTCCTTGAAACTGTCATAACTCCTTCAAATGTTCGATTTTCGGTCGTTTGAAAGCAGTTCTGGATTAGGTATGCAATAGGCAATCGTATCGTGTGCAAATCATTTCGGAAATCGAACTTTGAGTTTTTTCACCATTTTTGGAAGAAAAATTTCGAATTTTCGACCACCCAAAAAATTTGCAGATTTTAATGTTAGCGGAAAGCCATTCCAAAACCATGCCTAATTCAGTGAAATTATTGCAAATTCTTCGAAAAATACCTTTAATTTCGAAAAAAAAACGATTTTTGCGAGCTGGAATAATTTTACCCTGAAACTGTTATAATTCCTCCTTGAAACTGTCATAACTCCTTCAAATGTTCGATTTTCGGTCGTTTGAAAGCAGTTCTGGATTAGGTATGCAATAGGCAATCGTATCGTGTGCAAATCATTTCGGAAATAGAACTTTGAGTTTTTTTTTACCACTTTTGGAAGAAGGCTATAGCCCATGAAAAAATTCGAATTTTCGACCACCCAAAAAATTTGCAGATTTTAATGTTAGCGGAAAGCCATTCCAAAACCATGCCTAATTCAGTGAAATTATTGCAAATTCTTCGAAAAATACCTTTAATTTCGAAAAAGAAACGATTTTTGCGAGCTGGAATAATTTTACCCTGAAACTGTTCCTTGAAACTGTCATAACTCCTTCAAATGTTCGATTTTCGATCGTTTGAAAGCAGTTCTGGATTAGGTATGCAATAGGCAATCGTATCGTGTGCAAATCATTTCGGAAATCGAACTTTGAGTTTTTTCACCAATTTTGGAAGAAGGCTATAGCCCATGAAAAATTTCGAATTTTCGACCACCCAAAAAATTTGCAGATTTTAATGTTAGCGGAAAGCCATTCTAAAACCATGCCTAATTCAGTGAAATTATTGCAAATTCTTCGAAAAATACCTTTAATTTCGAAAAAGAAACGATTTTTGCGAGCTAGAGTAATTTTACCCTGAAACTGTTATAATTCCTCCTTGAAACTGTCATAACTCCTTCAAATGTTTGAGTTTCGATCGTTTGAAAGCAGTTCTGGATTAGGTATGCAATAGGCAATCGTATCGTGTGCAAATCATTTCGGAAATCGAACTTTGAGTTTTTTCACCAATTTTGGAAGAAGGCTATAGCCCATGAAAAATTTCGAATTTTCGACCACCCAAAAAATTTGCAGATTTTAATGTTAGCGGAAAGCCATTCCAAAACCATGCCTAATTCAGTGAAATTATTGCAAATTCTTCGAAAAATACCTTTAATTTCGAAAAAGAAACGATTTTTGAGAGCTAGAATAATTTTACCCTGAAACTGTTATAATTCCTCCTTGAAACTGTCATAACTCCTTCAAATGTTCGATTTTCGATCGTTTGAAAGCAGTTCTGTATTAGGCTTGCAATAGGCAATCGTATCGTGTTCAAATCAATTCGGAAATCGAACTTTGAGTTTTTTGACCATTTTTGGAAGAAGGCTATAGCCCATGAAAAATTTCGAATTTTCGACCACCCAAAAAATTTCCAGATTTTAATGTTAGCGGAAAGCCATTCCAAAACCATGCCTAATTCAGTGAAATTATTGCAAATTCTTCGAAAAATACCTTTAATTTCAAAAAAGAAACGATTTTTGCGAGCTGGAATAATTTAACCTTGAAACTGTTCCTTGAAACTGTCATAACTCCTTCAAATGTTCGATTTTCGATCGTTTGAAAGCAGTTCTGGATTAGGTATGCAATAGGCAATCGTATCGTGTGCAAATCATTTCGGAAATCGAACTTTGAGTTTTTTTTTCACCAATTTTGGAAGAAGGCTATAGCCCATGAAAAAATTCGAATTTTCGACCACCCAAAAAATATGCAGATTTTAATGTTAGCGGAAAGCCATTTCAAAACCATGCCTAAGTCAGTGAAATTATTGCAAATTCTTCGAAAAATACCTTTAATTTCGAAAAAGAAACGATTTTTGCGAGCTGGAATAATTTTACCCTGAAACTGTTATAATTGCTCCTTGAAACTGTCATAACTCCTTCAAATGTTCGATTTTCGATCGTTTGAAAGCAGTTCTGGATTAGGTATGCAATAGTCAATCGTATCGTGTGCAAATCATTTCGGAAATCGAACTTTGAGTTTTTTCACCATTTGGAAGAAGGCTATAGCCCATGAAAAATTTCGAATTTTCGACCACCCAAAAAATTTGCAGATTTTAATGTTAGCGGAAAGCCATTCCAAAACCATGCCTAATTCAGTGAAATTATTGCAAATTCTTCGAAAAATACCCTTAATTTCGAAAAAGAAACGATTTTTGCGGGCTGGAATAATTTTACCCTGAAACTGTTATAATTCCTCCTTGAAACTGTCATAACTCCTTCAAATGTTCGATTTTCGGTCGTTTGAAAGCAGTTCTGGATTAGGTATGCAATAGGCAATCGTATCGTGTGCAAATCATTTCGGAAATCGAACTTTGAGTTTTTTTACCATTTTTGGAAGAAGGCTATACCCCATGAAAAATTTCGAATTTTCGACCACCCAAAAAATTTGCAGATTTTAATGTTAACGAAAAGCCATTCCAAAACATGCCTAATTCAGTGAAATTATTGCAAATTCTTCGAAAAATACCTTTAATTTCGAAAAAGAAACGATTTTTGCGGGCTGGAATAATTTTACCCTGAAACTGTTATAATTGCTCCTTGAAACTGTCATAACTCCTTCAAATGTTCGATTTTCGTTCGTTTGAAAGCAGTTCTGGATTAGGTATGCAATAGGCAATCGTATCGTGTGCAAATCATTTCGGAAATCGAACTTTGAGTTTTTTTTACCATTTTTGGAAGAAGGCTATACCCCATGAAAAATTTCGAATTTTCGACCACCCAAAAAATTTGCAGATTTTAATGTTAACGAAAAACCATTCCAAAACCATGCCTAATTCAGTGAAATTATTGCAAATTCTTCGAAAAATACCTTTAATTTCGAAAAAGAAACGATTTTTGCGAGCTGGAATAATTTTACCCTGAAACTGTTATAATTCCTCCTTGAAACTGTCATAACTCCTTCAAATGTTTGAGTTTCGATCGTTTGAAAGCAGTTCTGGATTAGGTATGCAATAGGCAATCGTATCGTGTGCAAATCATTTCGGAAATCGAACTTTGAGTTTTTTCACCATTTTTGGAAGAAGGCTATAGCCCATGAAAAATTTCGAATTTTCGACCACCCAAAAAATTTGCAGATTTTAATGTTAGCGGAAAGCCATTCCAAAACCATGCCTAATTCAATGAAATTATTGCAAATTCTTCGAAAAATACCTTTAATTTCGAAAAAGAAACGATTTTTGCGAGCTGGAATAATTTTACCCTGAAACTGTTATAATTGCTCCTTCAAACTGTCATAACTCCTTCAAATGTTCGATTTTCGATCGTTTGAAAGCAGTTCTGGATTAGGTATGCGATAGGCAATCGTATCGTGTGCAAATCATTTCGGAAATCGAACTTTGAGTTTTTTCACCATTTGGAAGAAGGCTATAGCCCATGAAAAATTTCGAATTTTCGGCCACCCAAAAAATTTGCAGATTTTAATGTTAGCGGAAAGCCATTCCAAAACCATGCCTAATTAAGTGAAATTATTGCAAATTCTTCGAAAAATACCTATAATTTCCAAAAAGAAACGATTTTTGCGGGCTGGAATAATTTTACCCTGAAACTATTATAATTGCTCCTTGAAACTGTCATAACTCCTTCAAATGTTCGATTTTCGGTCGTTTGAAAGCAGTTCTGGATTAGGTATGCAATAGGCAATCGTATCGTGTGCAAATCATTTCGGAAATCGAACTTTGAGTTTTTTTTACCATTTTTGGAAGAAGGCTATATGAAATGAAAAATTTCGAATTTTCGACCACCCAAAAAATTTGCAGATTTTAATGTTAGCGGAAAGCCATTCCAAAACCATGTCTAATTCAGTGAAATTATTGCAAATTCTTCGAAAAATACCTTTAATTTCGAAAAAGAAACGATTTTTGCGAGCTAAAGTAATTTTACCCTGAAACTGTTATAATTCCTCCTTGAAACTGTCATAACTCCTTCAAATGTTCGATTTTCGATCGTTTGAAAGCAGTTCTGGATTAGGTATGCAATAGGCAATCGTATCGTGTGCAAATAATTTCGGAAATCGAACTTTGAGTTTTTTCACCATTTTTGGAAGAAGGCTATAGCCCATGAAAAATTTCGAATTTTCGACCACCCAAAAAATTTGCAGATTTTAATGTTAACGAAAAGCCAGTCCAAAACCATGCCTAATTCAGTGAAATTATTGCAAATTCTTCGAAAAATACCTTTAATTTCGAAAAAGAAACGATTTTTGCGAGCTGGAATAATTTTACCCTGAAACTGTTATAATTCCTCCTTGAAACTGTCATAACTCCTTCAAATGTTTGAGTTTCGATCGTTTGAAAGCAGTTCTGGATTAGGTATGCAATAGGCAATCGTATCGTGTGCAAATCATTTCGGAAATCGAACTTTGAGTTTTTTCACCATTTTTGGAAGAAGGCTATAGCCCATGAAAAATTTCGAATTTTCGAACACCCAAAAAATTTGCAGATTTTAATGTTAGCGGAAAGCCATTCCAAAACCATGCCTAATTAAGTGAAATTATTGCAAATTCTTCGAAAAATACCTTTAATTTCGAAAAAGAAACGATTTTTGCGAGCTGGAATAATTTTACCCTGAAACTGTTATAATTGCTCCTTCAAACTGTCATAACTCCTTCAAATGTTCGATTTTCGATCGTTTGAAAGCAGTTCTGGATTAGGTATGCGATAGGCAATCGTATCGTGTGCAAATCATTTCGGAAATCGAACTTTGAGTTTTTTCACCATTTGGAAGAAGGCTATAGCCCATGAAAAATTTCGAATTTTCGGCCACCCAAAAAATTTGCAGATTTTAATGTTAGCGGAAAGCCATTCCAAAACCATGCCTAATTAAGTGAAATTATTGCAAATTCTTCGAAAAATACCTATAATTTCCAAAAAGAAACGATTTTTGCGAGCTGGAATAATTTTACCCTGAAACTATTATAATTGCTCCTTGAAACTGTCATAACTCCTTCAAATGTTCGATTTTCGGTCGTTTGAAAGCAGTTCTGGATTAGGTATGCAATAGGCAATCGTATCGTGTGCAAATCATTTCGGAAATAGAACTTTGAGTTTTTTTTTACCACTTTTGGAAGAAGGCTATAGCCCATGAAAAATTTCGAATTTTCGACCACCCAAAAAATTTGCAGATTTTAATGTTAGCGGAAAGCCATTCCAAAACCATGTCTAATTCAGTGAAATTATTGCAAATTCTTCGAAAAATACCTTTAATTTCGAAAAAGAAACGATTTTTGCGAGCTAAAGTAATTTTACCCTGAAACTGTTATAATTCCTCCTTGAAACTGTCATAACTCCTTCAAATGTTCGATTTTCGATCGTTTGAAAGCAGTTCTGGATTAGGTATGCAATAGGCAATCGTATCGTGTGCAAATCATTTCGGAAATCGAACTTTGAGTTTTTTCACCATTTTTGGAAGAAGGCTATAGCCCATGAAAAATTTCGAATTTTCGACCACCCAAAAAATTTGCAGATTTTAATGTTAGCGGAAAGCCATTCCAAAACCATGCCTAATTCAGTGAAATTATTGCAAATTCTTCGAAAAATACCTTTAATTTCGAAAAAGAAACGATTTTTGCGAGCTGGAATAATTTTACCCTGAAACTGTTATAATTGCTCCTTGAAACTGTCATAACTCCTTCAAATGTTCGATGTTCGATCGTTTGAAAGCAGTTCTGGATTAGGTATGCAATAGGCAATCGTATCGTGTGCAAATCATTTCGGAAATCGAACTTTGAGTTTTTTCACCATTTTTGGAAGAAGGCTATAGCCCATGAAAAATTTCGAATTTTCGACCACCCAAAAAATTTGCAGATTTTAATGTTAGCGGAAAGCCATTCCAAAACCATGCCTAATTCAGTGAAATTATTGCAAATTCTTCGAAAAATACCTTTAATTTCGAAAAAGAAACGATTTTTGCGAGCTGGAATAATTATACCCTCCACCATAAGATGGGGGTATACTAATTGCGTCATTCTGATTGTAACTACTCGAAATATTCGTCTGAGACCCCATAAAGTATATATATTCTTGATCGTCGTGAAATTTTATGTCGATCTAGCCATGTCCGTCCGTCTGTCCGTCCGTCCGTCCGTCCGTCCGTCCGTCCGTCTGTCTGTCGAAAGCACGCTAACTTTCGAAGGAGTTAAGCTAGCCGCTTGAAATTTTGCACACATACTTCTTATTAGTGTAGGTCGGTTGGTATTGTAAATGGGCCATATCGGTCCATGTTTTGATATAGCTGCCATATAAACCGATCTTGGGTCTTGACTTCTTGAGCCTCTAGAGTGCGCAATTCTTATCCGATTGGGATGAAATTTTGCACAACGTGTTTTGTTATGATACCCAAGAACTGTGCCAAGTATGGTTCACATCGGTCCATAACCTGATATAGCTGCCATATAAACCGATCTTGGGTCTTGAGTTCTTGAGCCTCTAGAGTGCGCAATTCTTATCCGATTGGAATGTAATTTTGCACAACGTGTTTTGTTATTATATCCAACAACTGTGCCAAATATGGTTCAAATCGGTTCATAACCTGATATAGCTGCCATATAAACCGGTCAGGGGTCTTGACTTCTTGAGCCTCTAGAGTGCGCAATTCTTATCCGATTGGAATGAAATTTTGCACGACGTGTTTTGTTACGATATCCAACAACTGTGCCAAGTATGGTTCAAATCGGTCCATAATCTTATATAGCTGTCATATAAACCGATCTTGGGTCTTGACTTCTTGAGCCTCTAGAGTGCGCAATTCTTATCCGATTGGAATGAATTTTGGCACGTAGTATTTTGTTATGATATCCAACAACTGTGCCAAATATGGTTCAAATCGGTTCATAGCTGATATAGCTGTCATATAAACAGATCTGGGGACTTGACTTCTTGAGCTTCTAGAGTGCTCAATTTCTATCCGATTTGGCTGAAATTTCGCAAGACGTTTTTTATTGTTACTTTCAACAACTGCGTCAAATAAAGTACAAGTCGGTTCATGACCTGATATAGCTGCCATATAAACCGATCTGGGATCTTGACTTCTTGAGCCTCTAGAGGTCGCAATTATTATCCGATTTGCCTGAAATTTTGTACGATGGATTCTCTCATGACCATTAACATACGTACCATATAAATCGATCTCTCAATTGTACTTCGTGAGCCCCAATGGACGCAATTCTAATACGAATTGGCTGAAATTTTACACAGGTCTCCAACATATAATTTAATTGTGGTCCGAACCGGACCATATCTTGATATCGTTTTAATAGCAGAGCAACTCTTGTTTTATATCCTTTTTTGCCTTAGAAGAGATGCCGGGAAAAAAACTCGACAAATGCGATCCATGGTGGAGGGTATATAAGATTCGGCCCGGCCGAACTTAGCACGCTTTTACTTGTTTTACCCTGAAACTGTTATAATTCCTCCTTGAAACTGTCATAACTCCTTCAAATGTTCGATGTTCGATCGTTTGAAAGCAGTTCTGGATTAGGTATGCAATAGGCAATCGTATCGTGTGCAAATCATTTCGGAAATCGAACTTTGAGTTTTTTTTACCATTTTTGGAAGAAGGCTATATGAAATGAAAAATTTCGAATTTTCGACCACCCAAAAAATTTGCAGATTTTAATGTTAGCGGAAAGCCATTCCAAAACCATGTCTAATTCAGTGAAATTATTGCAAATTCTTCGAAAAATACCTTTAATTTCGAAAAAGAAACGATTTTTGCGAGCTAAAGTAATTTTACCCTGAAACTGTTATAATTCCTCCTTGAAACTGTCATAACTCCTTCAAATGTTCGATTTTCGATCGTTTGAAAGCAGTTCTGTATTAGGTATGCAATAGGCAATCGTATCGTGTTCAAATCAATTCGGAAATCGAACTTTGAGTTTTTTGACCATTTTTGGAAGAAGGCTATAGCCCATGAAAAATTTCGAATTTTCGGCCACCCAAAAAATATGCAGATTTTAATGTTAGCGGAAAGCCATTCCAAAACCATGCCTAATTCAGTGAAATTATTGCAAATTCTTCGAAAAATACCTTTAATTTCGAAAAAGAAACGATTTTTGCGAGCTGGAATAATTTAACCCTGAAACTGTTATAATTGCTCCTTGAAACTGTCATAACTCCTTCAAATGTTCGACTTTCGATCGTTTGAAAGCAGTTCTGGATTAGGTATGCAATAGGCAATCGTATCGTGTGCAAATCATTTCGGAAATCGAACTTTGAGTTTTTTCACCAATTTTGGAAGAAGGCTATAGCCCATGAAAAATTTCGAATTTTCGACCACCCAAAAAGTTTCCAGATATTAATGTTAGCGGAAAGCCATTCCAAAACCATGCCTAATTCAGTGAAATTATTGCAAATTCTTCGAAAAATACCTTTAATTTCGAAAAAGAAACGATTTTTGCGAGCTGGAATAATTTAACCTTGAAACTGTTCCTTGAAACTGTCATAACTCCTTCAAATGTTCGATTTTCGATCGTTTGAAAGCAGTTCTGGATTAGGTATGCAATAGGGAATCGTATCGTGTGCAAATCATTTCGGAAATCGAACTTTGAGTTTTTTTTTTCACCAATTTTGGAAGAAGGCTATAGCCCATGAAAAAATTCGAATTTTCGACCACCCAAAAAATATGCAGATTTTAATGTTAGCGGAAAGCCATTTCAAAACCATGCCTAATTCAGTGAAATTATTGCAAATTCTTCGAAAAATACCTTTAATTTCGAAAAAGAAACGATTTTTGCGAGCTGGAATAATTTTACCCTGAAACTGTTATAATTGCTCCTTGAAACTGTCATAACTCCTTCAAATGTTCGATTTTCGATCGTTTGAAAGCAGTTCTGGATTAGGTATGCAATAGGCAATCGTATCGTGTGCAAATCATTTCGGAAATCGAACTTTGAGTTTTTTCACCATTTTTGGAAGAAGGCTATAGCCCATGAAAAATTTCGAATTTTCGACCACCCAAAAAATTTGCAGATTTTAATGTTAGCGGAAAGCCATTCCAAAACCATGCCTAATTCAATGAAATTATTGCAAATTCTTCGAAAAATACCTTTAATTTCGAAAAAGAAACGAATTTTGCGAGCTGGAAAAATTTTACCCTGAAACTGTTATAATTCCTCCTTGAAACTGTCATAACTCCTTCAAATGTTCGATTTTCGGTCGTTTGAAAGCAGTTCTGGATTAGGTATGCAATAGGCAATCGTATCGTGTGCAAATCATTTCGGAAATCGAACTTTGAGTTTTTTCACCAATTTTGGAAGAAGGCTATAGCCCATGAAAAATTTCGAATTTTCGACCACCCAAAAAGTTTCCAGATATTAATGTTAGCGGAAAGCCATTCCAAAACCATGCCTAATTCAGTGAAATTATTGCAAATTCTTCGAAAAATACCTTTAATTTCGAAAAAGAAACGATTTTTGCGAGCTGGAATAATTTAACCTTGAAACTGTTCCTTGAAACTGTCATAACTCCTTCAAATGTTCGATTTTCGATCGTTTGAAAGCAGTTCTGGATTAGGTATGCAATAGGGAATCGTATCGTGTGCAAATCATTTCGGAAATCGAACTTTGAGTTTTTTTTTTCACCAATTTTGGAAGAAGGCTATAGCCCATGAAAAAATTCGAACTTTCGACCACCCAAAAAATATGCAGATTTTAATGTTAGCGGAAAGCCATTTCAAAACCATGCCTAATTCAGTGAAATTATTGCAAATTCTTCGAAAAATACCTTTAATTTCGAAAAAGAAACGATTTTTGCGAGCTGGAATAATTTAACCTTGAAACTGTTCCTTGAAACTGTCATAACTCCTTCAAATGTTTGAGTTTCGATCGTTTGAAAGCAGTTCTGGATTAGGCTTGCAATAGGCAATCGTATCGTGTGCAAATCATTTCGGAAATCGAACTTTGAGTTTTTTCACCATTTTTGGAAGAAGGCTATAGCCCATGAAAAATTTCGAATTTTCGACCACCCAAAAAATTTGCAGATTTTAATGTTAGCGGAAAGCCATTCCAAAACCATGCCTAATTCAGTGAAATTATTGCAAATTCTTCGAAAAATACCCTTAATTTCGAAAAAGAAACGATTTTTGCGGGCTGGAATAATTTTACCCTGAAACTGTTACAATTCCTCCTTGAAACTGTCATAACTCCTTCAAATGTTCGATTTTCGGTCGTTTGAAAGCAGTTCTGGATTAGGTATGCAATCGGCAATCGTATCGTGTGCAAATCATTTCGGAAATCGAACTTTGAGTTTTTTTACCATTTTTGGAAGAAGGCTATACCCCATGAAAAATTTCGAATTTTCGACCACCCAAAAAATTTGCAGATTTTAATGTTAGCGGAAAGCCATTCCAAAACCATGCCTAATTCAGTGAAATTATTGCAAATTCTTCGAAAAATACCTTTAATTTCGAAAAAGAAACGATTTTTGCGAGCTAGAGTAATTTTACCCTGAAACTGTTATAATTCCTCCTTGAAACTGTCATAACTCCTTCAAATGTTTGAGTTTCGATCGTTTGAAAGCAGTTCTGGATTAGGCTTGCAATAGGCAATCGTATCGTGTGCAAATCATTTCGGAAATCGAACTTTGAGTTTTTTTTTTCACCAATTTTGGAAGAAGGCTATAGCCCATGAAAAAATTCGAATTTTCGACCACCCGAAAAATATGCAGATTTTAATGTTAGCGGAAAGCCATTTCAAAACCATGCATAATTCAGTGAAATTATTGCAAATTCTTCGAAAAATACCTTTAATTTCGAAAAAGAAACGATTTTTGCGAGCTGGAATAATTTTACCCTGAAACTGTTATAATTGCTCCTTGAAACTGTCATAACTCTTTCAAATGTTCGATTTTCGATCGTTTGAAAGCAGTTCTGGATTAGGTATGCAATAGGCAATCGTATCGTGTGCAAATCATTTCGGAAATCGAACTTTGAGTTTTTTCACCATTTGGAAGAAGGCTATAGCCCATGAAAAATTTCGAATTTTCGAGCACCCAAAAAATTTGCAGATTTTAATGTTAGCGGAAAGCCATTCCAAAACCATGCCTAATTCAGTGAAATTATTGCAAATTCTTCGAAAAATACCCTTAATTTCGAAAAAGAAACGATTTTTGCGGGCTGGAATAATTTTACCCTGAAACTGTTATAATTCCTCCTTGAAACTGTCATAACTCCTTCAAATGTTCGATTTTCGGTCGTTTGAAAGCAGTTCTGGATTAGGTATGCAATAGGCAATCGTATCGTGTGCAAATCATTTCGGAAATCGAACTTTGAGTTTTTTTACCATTTTTGGAAGAAGGCTATACCCCATGAAAAATTTCGAATTTTCGACCACCCAAAAAATTTGCAGATTTTAATGTTAGCGGAAAGCCATTCCAAAACCATGCCTAATTCAGTGAAATTATTGCAAATTCTTCGAAAAATACCTTTAATTTCAAAAAAGAAACGATTTTTGCGAGCTAGAGTAATTTTACCCTGAAACTATTATAATTACTCCTTGAAACTGTCATAACTCCTTCAAATGTTCGATTTTCGATCGTTTGAAAGCAGTTCTGGATTAGGTATGCAATAGGCAATCGTATCAAAAAATTTGCAGATTTTAATGTTAGCGGAAAGCCATTCCAAAACCATGCCTAATTCAGTGAAATTATTGCAAATTCTTCGAAAAATACCTTTAATTTCGAAAAAGAAACGATTTTTGCGAGCTGGAATAATTTTACCCTGAAACTGTTATAATTCCTCCTTGAAACTGTCATAACTCCTTCAAATGTTTGAGTTTCGATCGTTTGAAAGCAGTTCTGGATTAGGCTTGCAATAGGCAATCGTATCGTGTGCAAATCATTTCGGAAAT
The DNA here is from genome assembly GCF_963082655.1 of Stomoxys calcitrans. NCBI lineage: Eukaryota > Metazoa > Arthropoda > Insecta > Diptera > Muscidae > Stomoxys > Stomoxys calcitrans. The sequence continues at coordinate 124,862,893 of NC_081555.1, forward strand.
CGAACTTTGAGTTTTTTCACCATTTTTGGAAGAAGGCTATAGCCCATGAAAAATTTCGAATTTTCGAACACCCAAAAAATTTGCAGATTTTAATGTTAGCGGAAAGCCATTCCAAAACCATGCCTAATTCAGTGAAATTTTTGCAAATTCTTCGAAAAATACCTTTAACTTCGAAAAAGAAACGATTTTTGCGAGCTGGAATAATTTTACCCTGAAACTGTTATAATTGCTCCTTGAAACTGTCATAACTCCTTCAAATGTTCGATTTTCGATCGTTTGAAAGCAGTTCTGGGTTAGGTATGCAATAGGCAATCGTATCGTGTGCGGAAATCGAACTTTGAGTTTTTTTTTGGGCTATAGCCCATGAAAAATTTCAAATTTTCGACCACCCAAAAAATTTGCAGATTTTAATGTTAGCGGAAAGCCATTCCAAAACCATGCCTAATTCAGTGAAATTATTGCAAATTCTTCGAAAAATACCTTTAATTTCGAAAAAGAAACGATTTTTGCGAGCTAGAGTAATTTTACCCTGAAACTGTTATAATTCCTCCTTGAAACTGTCATAACTCCTTCAAATGTTCGATTTTCGATCGTTTGAAAGCAGTTCTGGATTAGGTATGCAATAGGCAATCGTATCGTGTGCGGAAATCGAACTTTGAGTTTTTTTGGGCTATAGCCCATGAAAAATTTCGAATTTTCGACCACCCAAAAAATTTGCAGATTTTAATGTTAGCGGAAAGCCATTCCAAAACCATGCCTAATTCAGTGAAATTATTGCAAATTCTTCGAAAAATACCTTTAATTTCGAAAAAGAAACGATTTTTGCGAGCTAGAGTAATTTTACCCTGAAACTGTTATAATTCCTCCTTGAAACTGTCATTACTCCTTCAAATGTTCGATTTTCGATCGTTTGAAAGCAGTTCTGGATTAGGTATGCAATAGGCAATCGTATCGTGTGCAAATCATTTCGGAAATCGAACTTTGAGTTTTTTCACCATTTTTGGAAGAAGGCTATAGCCCATGAAAAATTTCGAATTTTCGAACACCCAAAAAATTTGCAGATTTTAATGTTAGCGGAAAGCCATTCCAAAACCATGCCTAATTCAGTGAAATTTTTGGAAATTCTTCGAAAAATGCCTTTAATTTCGAAAAAGAAACGATTTTTGCGAGCTGGAATAATTTTACCCTGAAACTGTTATAATTCCTCCTTGAAACTGTCATAACTCCTTCAAATGTTTGAGTTTCGATTGTTTGAAAGCAGTTCTGGATTTGGCTTGCAATAGGCAATCGTATCGTGTGCAAATCATTTCGGAAATCGAACTTTGAGTTTTTTCACCATTTTTGGAAAAAGGCTATAGCCCATGAAAAATTTCGAATTTTCGACCACCCAAAAAATTTGCAGATTTTAATGTTAGCGGAAAGCCATTCCAAAACCATGCCTAATTCAGTGAAATTATTGCAAATTCTTCGAAAAATACCTTTAATTTCGAAAAAGAAACGATTTTTGCGAGCTGGAATAATTTTACCCTGAAACTGTTATAATTCCTCCTTGAAACTGTCACAACTCCTTCAAATGTTCGATTTTCGATCGTTTGAAAGCAGTTCTGGATTAGGTATGCAATAGGCAATCGTATTGTGTGCGGAAATCGAACTTTGAGTTTTTTTTTTGGGCTATAGCCCATGAAAAATTTCGAATTTTCGACCACCCAAAAAATTTGCAGATTTTAATGTTAGCGGAAAGCCATTCCAAAACCATGCCTAATTCAGTGAAATTATTGCAAATTCTTCGAAAAATACCTTTAATTTCGAAAAAGAAACGATTTTTGCGAGCTAGAGTAATTTTACCCTGAAACTGTTATAATTGCTCCTTGAAACTGTCATAACTCCTTCAAATGTTCGATTTTCGATCGTTTGAAAGCAGTTCTGGATTAGGTATGCAATAGGCAATCGTATCGTGTGCGGAAATCGAACTTTGAGTTTTTTTTGGGCTATAGCCCATGAAAAATTTCGAATTTTCGACCACCCAAAAAATTTGCAGATTTTAATGTTTGCGGAAAGCCATTCCAAAACCATGCATAATTCAGTGAAATTATTGCAAATTCTTCGAAAAATACCTTTAATTTCGAAAAAGAAACGATTTTTGCGAGCTGGAATAATTTTACCCTGAAACTGTTATAATTGCTCCTTCAAACTGTCATAACTCCTTCAAATGTTCGATTTTCGATCGTTTGAAAGCAGTTCTGGATTAGGTATGCGATAGGCAATCGTATCGTGTGCAAATCATTTCGGAAATCGAACTTTGAGTTTTTTCACCATTTTTGGAAGAAAAATTTCGAATTTTCGACCACCCAAAAAATTTGCAGATTTTAATGTTAGCGGAAAGCCATTCCAAAACCATGCCTAATTCAGTGAAATTATTGCAAATTCTTCGAAAAATACCTTTAATTTCGAAAAAGAAACGATTTTTGCGAGCTGGAATAATTTTACCCTGAAACTGTTATAATTCCTCCCTGAAACTGTCATAACTCCTTCAAATGTTTGAGTTTCGATCGTTTGAAAGCAGTTCTGGATTAGGCTTGCAATAGGCAATCGTATCGTGTGCAAATCATTTCGGAAATCGAACTTTGAGTTTTTTCACCATTTTTGGAAGAAGGCTATAGCCCATGAAAAATTCCGAATTTTCGACCGCCCAAAAAATTTGCAGATTTTAATGTTAGCGGAAAGCCATTCCAAAACCATGCCTAATTCAGTGAAATTATTGCAAATTCTTCGAAAAATGCCTTTAATTTCGAAAAAGAAACGATTTTTGCGAGCTGGAATAATTTTACCCTGAAACTGTTATAATTCCTCCTCGAAACTGTCATAACTCCTTCAAATGTTTGAGTTTCGATTGTTTGAAAGCAGTTCTGGATTAGGCTTGCAATAGGCAATCGTATCGTGTGCAAATCATTTCGGAAATCGAACTTTGAGTTTTTTCACCATTTTTGGAAAAAGGCTATAGCCCATGAAAAATTTCGAATTTTCGACCACCCAAAAAATTTGCAGATTTTAATGTTAGCGGAAAGCCATACCAAAACCATGCCTAATTCAGTGAAATTATTGCAAATTCTTCGAAAAATACCCTTAATTTCGAAAAAGAAACGATTTTTGCGAGCTGAAATAATTTTACCCTGAAACTGTTATAATTGCTCCTTGAAACTGTAATAACTCCTTCAAATGTTCGATTTTCGATCGTTTGAAAGCAGTTCTGGATTAGGTATGCAATAGGCAATCGTATTGTGTGCGGAAATCGAACTTTGAGTTTTTTTTTTGGGCTATAGCCCATGAAAAATTTCGAATTTTCGACCACCCAAAAAATTTGCAGATTTTAATGTTAGCGGAAAGCCATTCCAAAACCATGCCTAATTCAGTGAAATTATTGCAAATTCTTCGAAAAATACCTTTAATTTCGAAAAAGAAACGATTTTTGCGAGCTAGAGTAATTTTACCCTGAAACTGTTATAATTGCTCCTTGAAACTGTCATAACTCCTTCAAATGTTCGATTTTCGATCGTTTGAAAGCAGTTCTGGATTAGGTATGCAATAGGCAATCGTATCGTGTGCGGAAATCGAACTTTGAGTTTTTTTTGGGCTATAGCCCATGAAAAATTTCGAATTTTCGACCACCCAAAAAATTTGCAGATTTTAATGTTAGCGGAAAGCCATTCCAAAACCATGCCTAATTCAGTGAAATTTTTGCAAATTCTTCGAAAAATGCCTTTAATTTCGAAAAAGAAACGATTTTTGCGAGCTGGAATAATTTTACCCTGAAACTGTTATAATTGCTCCTTGAAACTGTCATAACTCCTTCAAATGTTCGATTTTCGATCGTTTGAAAGCAGTTCTGGATTAGGTATGCAATAGGCAATCGTATCGTGTGCAAATCATTTCGGAAATCGAACTTTGAGTTTTTTCACCATTTTTGGAAGAAGGCTATAGCCCATGAAAAATTTCGAATTTTCGACCACCCAAAAAATTTGCAGATTTTAATGTTAGCGGAAAGCCATTCCAAAACCATGCCTAATTCAGTGAAATTATTGCAAATTCTTCGAAAAATACCTTTAATTTCGAAAAAGAAACGATTTTTGCGAGCTGGAATAATTTTACCCTGAAACTGTTATAATTCCTCCTTGAAACTGTCATTACTCCTTCAAATGTTCGATTTTCGATCGTTTGAAAGCAGTTCTGGATTAGGTATGCAATAGGCAATCGTATCGTGTGCAAATCATTTCGGAAATCGAACTTTGAGTTTTTTCACCAATTTTGGAAGAAGGCTATAGCCCATGAAAAATTCCGAATTTTCGACCACCCAAAAAATTTGCAGATTTTAATGTTAGCGGAAAGCCATTCCAAAACCATGCCTAATTCAGTGAAATTATTGCAAATTCTTCGAAAAATACCTTTAATTTCGAAAAAGAAACGATTTTTGCGAGCTGGAATAATTTTACACTGAAACTGTTATAATTCCTCCTTGAAACTGTCATAACTCCTTCAAATGTTTGAGTTTCGATTGTTTGAAAGCAGTTCTGGATTAGGCTTGCAATAGGCAATCGTATCGTGTGCAAATCATTTCGGAAATCGAACTTTGAGTTTTTTCACCATTTTTGGAAAAAGGCTGTAGCCCATGAAAAATTTCGAATTTTCGACCACCCAAAAAATTTGCAGATTTTAATGTTAGCGGAAAGCCATACCAAAACCATGCCTAATTCAGTGAAATTATTGCAAATTCTTCGAAAAATACCCTTAATTTCGAAAAAGAAACGATTTTTGCGAGCTGAAATAATTTTACCCTGAAACTGTTATAATTGCTCCTTGAAACTGTAATAACTCCTTCAAATGTTCGATTTTCGATCGTTTGAAAGCAGTTCTGGATTAGATATGCAATAGGCAATCGTGTCGTGTGCAAATCATTTCGGAAATCGAACTTTGAGTTTTTTTACCATTTTTGGAAGAAGGCTATAGCCCATGAAAAATTTCGAATTTTCGACCACCCAAAAAATTTGCAGATTTTAATGTTAGCGGAAAGCCATTCCAAAACCATGCCCAATTCAGTGAAATTATTGCAAATTCTTCGAAAAATACCTTTAATTTCGAAAAAGAAACGATTTTTGCGAGCTGGAATATTTTACCCTGAAACTGTTATAATTCCTCCTTGAAACTGTCATAACTCCTTCAAATGTTCGATTTTCGATCGTTTGAAAGCAGTTCTGGATTAGGTATGCAATAGGCAATCGTATCGTGTGCAAATCATTTCGGAAATCGAATTTTGAGTTTTTTCACCATTTTTGGAAGAAGGCTATAGCCCATGAAACATTTCGAATTTTCGACCACCCAAAAAATTTGCAGATTTTAATGTTAGCGGAAAGTCATTCCAAAACCATGCCTAATTCAGTGAAATTATTGCAAATTCTTCGAAAAATACCTTTAATTTCGAAAAAGAAACGATTTTTGCGAGCTGGAATAATTTTACCCTGAAACTGTTATAATTGCTCCTTGAAACTGTCATAACTCCTTCAAATGTTCGATTTTCGATCGTTTGAAAGCAGTTCTGGATTAGGTATGCAATAGGCAATCGTATCGTGTGCGGAAATCGAACTTTGAGTTTTTTTTGGGCTATAGCCCATGAAAAATTTCGAATTTTCGACCACCCAAAAAATTTGCAGATTTTAATGTTAGCGGAAAGCCATTCCAAAACCATGCCTAATTCAGTGAAATTATTGCAAATTCTTCGAAAAATACCTTTAATTTCGAAAAAGAAACGATTTTTGCGAGCTAGAGTAATTTTACCCTGAAACTGTTATAATTGCTCCTTGAAACTGTCATAACTCCTTCAAATGTTCGATTTTCGATCGTTTGAAAGCAGTTCTGGATTAGGTATGCAATAACCAATCGTATCGTGTGCGGAAATCGAACTTTGAGTTTTTTTTTTTTTGGGCTATAGCCCATGAAAAATTTCGAATTTTCGACCACCCAAAAAATTTGCAGATTTCAATGTTAGCGGAAAGCCATTCCAAAACCATGCCTAATTCTGTGAAATTATGGCAAATTCTTCGAAAAATACCTTTCATTTCGAAAAAGAAACGATTTTTGCGAGCTAGAGTAATTTTACCCTGAAAATGTTATAATTGCTCCTTGAAACTGTCATTACTCCTTCAAATGTTTGAGTTTCGATCGTTTGAAAGCAGTTCTGGATTAGGTATGCAATAGGCAATCGTATCGTGTGCAAATCATTTCGGAAATCGAACTTTGAGTTTTTTCACCATTTTTGGAAGAAGGCTATAGCCCATGAAAAATTTCGAATTTTCGAACACCCAAAAAATTTGCAGATTTTAATGTTAGCGGAAAGCCATTCCAAAACCATGCCTAATTCAGTGAAATTATTGCAAATTCTTCGAAAAATACCTTTAATTTCGAAAAAGAAACGATTTTTGCGAGCTGGAATAATTTTACCCTGAAACTGTTATAATTGCTCCTTGAAACTGTCATAACTCCTTCAAATGTTCGATTTTCGATCGTTTGAAAGCAGTTCTGGATTAGGCTTGCAATAGGCAATCGTATCGTGTGCGGAAATCGAACTTTGAGTTTTTTCACCATTTTTGGAAAAAGGCTATAGCCCATGAAAAATTTCAAATTTTCGACCACCCAAAAAATTTGCAGATTTTAATGTTAGCGGAAAGCCATTCCAAAACCATGCCTAATTCAGTGAAATTATTGCAAATTCTTCGAAAAATACCTTTAATTTCGAAAAAGAAACGATTTTTGCGAGCTGGAATAATTTTACCCTGAAACTGTTATAATTGCTCCTTGAAACTGTCATAACTCCTTCAAATGTTCGATTTTCGATCGTTTGAAAGCAGTTCTGGATTAGGTATGCAATAGGCAATCGTATCGTGTGCAGAAATCGAACTTTGAGTTTTTTTTTTGGGCTATAGCCCATGAAAAATTTCGAATTTTCGAACACCCAAAAAATTTGCAGATTTTAATGTTAGCGGAAAGCCATTCCAAAACCATGCCTAATTCAGTGAAATTATTGCAAATTCTTCGAAAAATACCTTTAATTTCGAAAAAGAAACGATTTTTGCGAGCTGGAATAATTTTACCCTGAAACTGTTATAATTGCTCCTTGAAACTGTCATAACTCCTTCAAATGTTCGATTTTCGATTGTTTGAAAGCAGTTCTGGATTAGGCTTGCAATAGACAATCGTATCGTGTGCAAATCATTTCGGAAATCGAACTTTGAGTTTTTTCACCATTTTTGGAAGAAGGCCATGAAAAATTTCGAATTTTCGACCACCCAAAAAATTTGCAAATTTTAATGTTAGCGGAAAGCCATTCCAAAACCATGCCTAATTCAGTGAAATTATTGCAAATTCTTCGAAAAATACCTTTAATTTCGAAAAAGAAACGATTTTTGCGAGCTGGAATAATTTTACCCTGAAACTGTTATAATTCCTCCTTGAAACTGTCATAACTCCTTCAAATGTTCGATTTTCGATCGTTTGAAAGCAGTTCTGGATTAGGTATGCCATAGGCAATCGTATCGTGTGCAGAAATCGAACTTTGAGTTTTTTTTTGGGCTATAGCCCATGAAAAATTTCGAATTTTCGAACACCCAAAAAATTTGCAGATTTTAATGTTAGCGGAAAGCCATTCCAAAACCATGCCTAATTCAGTGAAATTATTGCAAATTCTTCGAAAAATACCTTTAATTTCGAAAAAGAAACGATTTTTGCGAGCTGGAATAATTTTACCCTGAAACTGTTATAATTGCTCCTTGAAACTGTCATAACTCCTTCAAATGTTCGATTTTCGATTGTTTGAAAGCAGTTCTGGATTAGGCTTGCAATAGACAATCGTATCGTGTGCAAATCATTTCGGAAATCGAACTTTGAGTTTTTTCACCATTTTTGGAAGAAGGCCATGAAAAATTTCGAATTTTCGACCACCCAAAAAATTTGCAAATTTTAATGTTAGCGGAAAGCCATTCCAAAACCATGCCTAATTCAGTGAAATTATTGCAAATTCTTCGAAAAATACCTTTAATTTCGAAAAAGAAACGATTTTTGCGAGCTAGAGTAATTTTACCCTGAAACTGTTATAATTCCTCCTTGAAACTGTCATAACTCCTTCAAATGTTCGATTTTCGATCGTTTGAAAGCAGTTCTGGATTAGGTATGCAATAGGCAATCGTATCGTGTGCGGAAATCGAACTTTGAGTTTTTTTGGGCTATAGCCCATGAAAAATTTCGAATTTTCGACCACCCAAAAAATTTGCAGATTTTAATGTTAGCGGAAAGCCATTCCAAAACCATGCCTAATTCAGTGAAATTATTGCAAATTCTTCGAAATATACCTTTAATTTCGAAAAAGAAACGATTTTTGCGAGCTGGAATATTTTACCCTGAAACTGTTATAATTGCTCCTTGAAACTGTCATAACTCCTTCAAATGTTCGATTTTCGATCGTTTGAAAGCAGTTCTGGATTAGGTATGCAATAGGCAATCGTATCGTGTGCAAATCATTTCGGAAATCGAACTTTGAGTTTTTTCACCATTTTTGGAAGAAGGCTATAGCCCATGAAAAATTTCGAATTTTCGACCACCCAAAAAATTTGCAGATTTTAATGTTAGCGGAAAGCCATTCCAAAACCATGCCTAATTCAGTGAAATTATTGCAAATTCTTCGAAAAATACCTTTAATTTCGAAAAAGAAACGATTTTTGCGAGCTAGAGTAATTTTACCCTGAAACTGTTGTAATTGCTCCTTGAAACTGTCATAACTCCTTCAAATGTTTGAGTTTCGATTGTTTGAAAGCAGTTCTGGATTAGGCTTGCAATAGGCAATCGTATCGTGTGCGGAAATCGAACTTTGAGTTTTTTCACCATTTTTGGAAGAAGGCTATAGCCCATGAAAAATTTCGAATTTTCGACCACCCAAAAAATTTGCAGATTTTAATGTTAGCGGAAAGCCATTCCAAAACCATGCCTAATTCAGTGAAATTATTGCAAATTCTTCGAAAAATACCTTTCATTTCGAAAAAGAAACGATATTTGCGAGCTAGAGTAATTTTACCCTGAAACTGTTATAATTCCTCCTTGAAACTGTCATAACTCCTTCAAATGTTCGTGTTTCGATCGTTTGAAAGCAGTTCTGGATTAGGTATGCAATAGGCAATCGTATCGTGTGCAAATCATTTCGGAAATCGAACTTTGAGTTTTTTCACCATTTTTGGAAGAAGGCTATAGCCCATGAAAAATTTCGAATTTTCGACCACCCAAAAAATTTGCAGATTTTAATGTTAGCGGAAAACCATTCCAAAACCATGCCTAATTCAGTGAAATTATTGCAAATTCTTCGAAAAATACCTTTAATTTCGAAAAAGAAACGATTTTTGCGAGCTAGAGTAATTTTACCCTGAAACTGTTGTAATTGCTCCTTGAAACTGTCATAACTCCTTCAAATGTTTGAGTTTCGATTGTTTGAAAGCAGTTTTGGATTAGGCTTGCAATAGGCAATCGTATCGTGTGCGGAAATCGAACTTTGAGTTTTTTCACCATTTTTGGAAGAAGGCTATAGCCCATAAAAAATTTCGAATTTTCGACCACCCAAAAAATTTGCAGATTTTAATGTTAGCGGAAAGCCATTCCAAAACTATGCCTAATTCAGTGAAATTATTGCAAATTCTTCGAAAAATACCTTTAAATTCGAAAAAGAAACGATTTTTGCGAGCTGGAATAATTTTACCCTGAAACTGTTATAATTCCTCCTTGTAACTGTCATAACTCCTTCAAATGTTCGATTTTCGATCGTTTGAAAGCAGTTCTGGATTAGGTATGCAATAGGCAATCGTATCGTGTGCAAATCATTTCGGAAATCGAACTTTGAGTTTTTTCACCATTTTTGGAAGAAGGCTATAGCCCATGAAAAATTTCGAATTTTCGACCACCCAAAAAATTTGCAGATTTTAATGTTAGCGGAAAGCCATTCCAAAACCATGCCTAATTCAGTGAAATTATTGCAAATTCTTCGAAAAATACCTTTAATTTCGAAAAAGAAACGATTTTTGCGAGCTGGAATAATTTTACCCTGAAACTGTTATAATTCCTCCCTGAAACTGTCATAACTCCTTCAAATGTTTGAGTTTCGATCGTTTGAAAGCAGTTCTGGATTAGGCTTGCAATAGGCAATCGTATCGTGTGCAAATCATTTCGGAAATCGAACTTTGAGTTTTTTCACCATTTTTGGAAGAAGGCTATAGCCCATGAAAAATTTCGAATTTTCGACCACCCAAAAAATTTGCAGATTTTAATGTTAGCGGAAAGCCATTCCAAAACCATGCCTAATTCAGTGAAATTATGGCAAATTCTTCGAAAAATACCTTTAATTTCGAAAAAGAAACGATTTTTGCGAGCTGGAATAATTTTACCCTGAAACTGTTATAATTGCTCCTTGAAACTGTCATAACTCCTTCAAATGTTCGATTTTCGATTGTTTGAAAGCAGTTCTGGATTAGGCTTGCAATAGACAATCGTATCGTGTGCAAATCATTTCGGAAATCGAACTTTGAGTTTTTTCACCATTTTTGGAAGAAGGCCATGAAAAATTTCGAATTTTCGACCACCCAAAAAATTTGCAAATTTTAATGTTAGCGGAAAGCCATTCCAAAACCATGCCTAATTCAGTGAAATTATTGCAAATTCTTCGAAAAATACCTTTAATTTCGAAAAAGAAACGATTTTTGCGAGCTGGAATAATTTTACCCTGAAACTGTTATAATTCCTCCTTGAAACTGTCATAACTCCTTCAAATGTTCGATTTTCGATCGTTTGAAAGCAGTTCTGGATTAGGTATGCCATAGGCAATCGTATCGTGTGCAGAAATCGAACTTTGAGTTTTTTTTTGGGCTATAGCCCATGAAAAATTTCGAATTTTCGAACACCCAAAAAATTTGCAGATTTTAATGTTAGCGGAAAGCCATTCCAAAACCATGCCTAATTCAGTGAAATTATTGCAAATTCTTCGAAAAATACCTTTAATTTCGAAAAAGAAACGATTTTTGCGAGCTGGAATAATTTTACCCTGAAACTGTTATAATTGCTCCTTGAAACTGTCATAACTCCTTCAAATGTTCGATTTTCGATTGTTTGAAAGCAGTTCTGGATTAGGCTTGCAATAGACAATCGTATCGTGTGCAAATCATTTCGGAAATCGAACTTTGAGTTTTTTCACCATTTTTGGAAGAAGGCCATGAAAAATTTCGAATTTTCGACCACCCAAAAAATTTGCAAATTTTAATGTTAGCGGAAAGCCATTCCAAAACCATGCCTAATTCAGTGAAATTATTGCAAATTCTTCGAAAAATACCTTTAATTTCGAAAAAGAAACGATTTTTGCGAGCTAGAGTAATTTTACCCTGAAACTGTTATAATTCCTCCTTGAAACTGTCATAACTCCTTCAAATGTTCGATTTTCGATCGTTTGAAAGCAGTTCTGGATTAGGTATGCAATAGGCAATCGTATCGTGTGCGGAAATCGAACTTTGAGTTTTTTTGGGCTATAGCCCATGAAAAATTTCGAATTTTCGACCACCCAAAAAATTTGCAGATTTTAATGTTAGCGGAAAGCCATTCCAAAACCATGCCTAATTCAGTGAAATTATTGCAAATTCTTCGAAATATACCTTTAATTTCGAAAAAGAAACGATTTTTGCGAGCTGGAATATTTTACCCTGAAACTGTTATAATTGCTCCTTGAAACTGTCATAACTCCTTCAAATGTTCGATTTTCGATCGTTTGAAAGCAGTTCTGGATTAGGTATGCAATAGGCAATCGTATCGTGTGCAAATCATTTCGGAAATCGAACTTTGAGTTTTTTCACCATTTTTGGAAGAAGGCTATAGCCCATGAAAAATTTCGAATTTTCGACCACCCAAAAAATTTGCAGATTTTAATGTTAGCGGAAAACCATTCCAAAACCATGCCTAATTCAGTGAAATTATTGCAAATTCTTCGAAAAATACCTTTAATTTCGAAAAAGAAACGATTTTTGCGAGCTAGAGTAATTTTACCCTGAAACTGTTGTAATTGCTCCTTGAAACTGTCATAACTCCTTCAAATGTTTGAGTTTCGATTGTTTGAAAGCAGTTTTGGATTAGGCTTGCAATAGGCAATCGTATCGTGTGCGGAAATCGAACTTTGAGTTTTTTCACCATTTTTGGAAGAAGGCTATAGCCCATAAAAAATTTCGAATTTTCGACCACCCAAAAAATTTGCAGATTTTAATGTTAGCGGAAAGCCATTCCAAAACTATGCCTAATTCAGTGAAATTATTGCAAATTCTTCGAAAAATACCTTTAAATTCGAAAAAGAAACGATTTTTGCGAGCTGGAATAATTTTACCCTGAAACTGTTATAATTGCTCCTTGAAACTGTCATAACTCCTTCAAATGTTCGATTTTCGATCGTTTGAAAGCAGTTCTGGATTAGGTATGCAATAGGCAATCGTATCGTGTGCAAATCATTTCGGAAATCGAACTTTGAGTTTTTTCACCATTTTTGGAAGAAGGCTATAGCCCATGAAAAATTTCGAATTTTCGACCACCCAAAAAATTTGCAGATTTTAATGTTAGCGGAAAACCATTCCAAAAGCATGCCTAATTCAGTGAAATTATTGCAAATTCTTCGAAAAATACCTTTAATTTCGAAAAAGAAACGATTTTTGCGAGCTGGAATAATTTTACCCTGAAACTGTTATAATTCCTCCCTGAAACTGTCATAACTCCTTCAAATGTTTGAGTTTCGATCGTTTGAAAGCAGTTCTGGATTAGGCTTGCAATAGGCAATCGTATCGTGTGCAAATCATTTCGGAAATCGAACTTTGAGTTTTTTCACCATTTTTGGAAGAAGGCTATAGCCCATGAAAAATTTCGAATTTTCGACCACCCAAAAAATTTGCAGATTTTAATGTTAGCGGAAAGCCATTCCAAAACCATGCCTAATTCAGTGAAATTATGGCAAATTCTTCGAAAAATACCTTTAATTTCGAAAAAGAAACGATTTTTGCGAGCTGGAATAATTTTACCCTGAAACTGTTATAATTGCTCCTTGAAACTGTCATAACTCCTTCAAATGTTCGAGTTTCGATCGTTTGAAAGCAGTTCTGGATTAGGTATGCAATAGGCAATCGTATCGTGTGCGGAAATCGAACTTTGAGTTTTTTCACCATTTGGAAGAAGGCTATAGCCCATGAAAAATTTCGAATTTTCGAACACCCAAAAAATTTGCAGGTTTTAATGTTAGCGGAAAGCCATTCCAAAACCATGCCTAATTCAGTGAAATTATTGCAAATTCTTCGAAAAATACCTTTAATTTCGAAAAAGAAACGATTTTTGCGAGCTGGAATAATTTTACCCTGAAACTGTTATAATTGCTCCTTGAAACTGTCATAACTCCTTCAAATGTTCGATTTTCGATCGTTTGAAAGCAGTTCTGGATTAGGCTTGCAATAGGCAATCGTATCGTGTGCAAATCATTTCGGAAATCGAACTTTGAGTTTTTTCACCATTTTTGGAAGAAGGCTATAGCCCATGAAAAATTTCGAATTTTCGACCACCCAAAAAATTTGCAGATTTTAATGTTAGCGGAAAGCCATTCCAAAACCATGCCTAATTCAGTGAAATTATTGCAAATTCTTCGAAAAATACCTTTAATTTCGAAAAAGAAACGATTTTTGCGAGCTGGAATAATTTTACCCTGAAACTGTTATAATTGCTCCTTGAAACTGTCATAACTCCTTCAAATGTTCGATTTTCGATCGTTTGAAAGCAGTTCTGGATTAGGTATGCAATAGGCAATCGTATCGTGTGCAAATCATTTCGGATATCGAACTTTGAGTTTTTTCACCAATTTTGGAAGAAGGCTATAGCCCATGAAAAATTCCGAATTTTCGACCACCCAAAAAATTTGCAGATTTTAATGTTAGCGGAAAGCCATTCCAAAACCATGCCTAATACAGTGAAATCACTGTAATTTCGTACCTTTCATTTCGAAAAGAACCGATTTTTACGAGCTGGAATAATTTTACCCTGAAACTGTTATAATTCCTCCTTGAAACTGTCATAACTCCTTCAAATGTTCGTGTTTCGATCGTTTGAAAGCAGTTCTGGATTAGGTATGCAATAGGCAATCGTATCGTGTGCAAATCATTTCGGAAATCTAACTTTGAGTTTTTTCACCATTTTTGGAAGAAGGCCATGAAAAATTTCGAATTTTCGACCACCCAAAAAATTTGCAAATTTTAATGTTAGCGGAAAGCCATTCCAAAACCATGCCTAATTCAGTGAAATTATTGCAAATTCTTCGAAAAATACCTTTAATTTCGAAAAAGAAACGATTTTTGCGAGCTGGAATAATTTTACCCTGAAACTGTTATAATTCCTCCTTGAAACTGTCATAACTCCTTCAAATGTTCGAGTTTCGATCGTTTGAACGCAGTTCTGGATTAGGCTTGAAATAGGCAATCGTATCGTGTGCAAATCATTTCGGAAATCGAACTTTGAGTTTTTTCACCATTTTTGGAAGAAGGCTATATATGCCCCACGAAAAATTTTGAATTTTCGACCACCCAAAAAATTTGCAGATTTTAATGTTAGCGGAAAGCCATTCCAAAACCATTCCTAATTCAGTGAAATTATTGCAAATTCTTCGAAAAATACCTTTAATTTCGAAAAAGAAACGATTTTTGCGAGCTGGAGTAATTTTACCCTGAAACTGTTATAATTCCTCCTTGAAACTGTCATAACTCCTTCAAATGTTCGTGTTTCGATCGTTTGAAAGCAGTTCTGGATTAGGCATGCAATAGGCAATCGTATCGTGTGCAAATCATTTCGGAAATCTAACTTTGAGTTTTTTGACCATTTTTGGAAGAAGGCTATAGCCCATGAAAAATTTCGAATTTTCGACCACCCAAAAAATTTGCAGATTTTAATGTTAGCGGAAAGCCATTCCAAAACCATGCCTAATTCAGTGAAATTATTGCAAATTCTTCGAAAAATACCTTTAATTTCGAAAAAGAAACGATTTTTGCGAGCTGGAATAATTTTACCCTGAAACTGTTATAATTCCTCCTTGAAACTGTCATAACTCCTTCAAATGTTCGAGTTTCGATCGTTTGAAAGCAGTTCTGGATTATTCTTGCAATAGGCAATCGTATCGTGTGCAAATCATTTCGAATATCGAACTTTGAGTTTTTTCACCATTTTTGGAAGAAGGCTATATATACCCCATGAAAAATTTCGAATTTTCGACCACCCAAAAAATTTGCAGATTTTAATGTTAGCGGAAAGCCATTCCAAAACCATGCCTAATTCAGTGAAATTATTGCAAATTCTTCGAAAAATACCTTTAATTTCGAAAAAGAAACGATTTTTGCGAGCTGGAATAATTTTACCCTGAAACTGTTATAATTGCTCCTTGAAACTGTCATAACTCCTTCAAATGTTCGATTTTCGATCGTTTGAAAGCAGTTCTGGATTAGGTATGCAATAGGCAATCGTATCGTGTGCAAATCATTTCGGATATCGAACTTTGAGTTTTTTCACCAATTTTGGAAGAAGGCTATAGCCCATGAAAAATTCCGAATTTTCGACCACCCAAAAAATTTGCAGATTTTAATGTTAGCGGAAAGCCATTCCAAAACCATGCCTAATACAGTGAAATCACTGTAATTTCGTACCTTTCATTTCGAAAAGAACCGATTTTTACGAGCTGGAATAATTTTACCCTGAAACTGTTATAATTCCTCCTTGAAACTGTCATAACTCCTTCAAATGTTCGTGTTTCGATCGTTTGAAAGCAGTTCTGGATTAGGCATGCAATAGGCAATCGTATCGTGTGCAAATCATTTCGGAAATCTAACTTTGAGTTTTTTCACCATTTTTGGAAGAAGGCCATGAAAAATTTCGAATTTTCGACCACCCAAAAAATTTGCAAATTTTAATGTTAGCGGAAAGCCATTCCAAAACCATGCCTAATTCAGTGAAATTATTGCAAATTCTTCGAAAAATACCTTTAATTTCGAAAAAGAAACGATTTTTGCGAGCTAAAATAATTTTACCCTGAAACTGTTATAATTCCTCCTTGAAACTGTCATAACTCCTTCAAATGTTCGAGTTTCGATCTTTGAACGCAGTTCTGGATTAGGCTTGAAATAGGCAATCGTATCGTGTGCAAATCATTTCGGAAATCGAACTTTGAGTTTTTTCACCATTTTTGGAAGAAGGCTATATATACCCCACGAAAAATTTTGAATTTTCGACCACCCAAAAAATTTGCAGATTTTAATGTTAGCGGAAAGCCATTCCAAAACCATTCCTAATTCAGTGAAATTATTGCAAATTCTTCGAAAAATACCTTTAATTTCGAAAAAGAAACGATTTTTGCGAGCTGGAGTAATTTTACCCTGAAACTGTTATAATTCCTCATTGAAACTGTCATAACTCCTTCAAATGTTTGATTTTCGATCGTTTGAAAGCAGTTCTGGATTAGGTATGCAATAGGCAATCGTATCGTGTGCAAAACATTTCGGAAATCGAACTTTGAGTTTTTTCACCATGTTTGGAAGAAGGCTATAGCCCATGAAAAATTTCGAATTTTTGACCACCCAAAAAATTTGCAGATTTTAATGTTAGCGGAAAGCCATTCCAAAACCATGCCTAATACAGTGAAATCACTGTAATTTCGTACCTTTCATTTCGAAAAGAACCGATTTTTACGAGCTGGAATAATTTTACCCTGAAACTGTTATAATTCCTCCTTGAAACTGTCATAACTCCTTCAAATGTTCGTGTTTCGATCGTTTGAAAGCAGTTCTGGATTAGGCATGCAATAGGCAATCGTATCGTGTGCAAATCATTTCGGAAATCTAACTTTGAGTTTTTTGACCATTTTTGGAAGAAGGCTATAGCCCATGAAAAATTTCGAATTTTCGACCACCCAAAAAATTTGCAGATTTTAATGTTAGCGGAAAGCCATTCCAAAACCATGCCTAATTCAGTGAAATTATTGCAAATTCTTCGAAAAATACCTTTAATTTCGAAAAAGAAACGATTTTTGCGAGCTAAAATAATTTTACCCTGAAACTGTTATAATTCCTCCTTGAAACTGTCATAACTCCTTCAAATGTTCGAGTTTCGATCGTTTGAACGCAGTTCTGGATTAGGCTTGAAATAGGCAATCGTATCGTGTGCAAATCATTTCGGAAATCGAACTTTGAGTTTTTTCACCATTTTTGGAAGAAGGCTATATATACCCCACGAAAAATTTTGAATTTTCGACCACCCAAAAAATTTGCAGATTTTAATGTTAGCGGAAAGCCATTCCAAAACCATTCCTAATTCAGTGAAATTATTGCAAATTCTTCGAAAAATACCTTTAATTTCGAAAAAGAAACGATTTTTGCGAGCTGGAGTAATTTTACCCTGAAACTGTTATAATTCCTCCTTGAAACTGTCATAACTCCTTCAAATGTTTGATTTTCGATCGTTTGAAAGCAGTTCTGGATTAGGTATGCAATAGGCAATCGTATCGTGTGCAAATCATTTCGGAAATCGAACTTTGAGTTTTTTCACCATGTTTGGAAGAAGGCTATAGCCCATGAAAAATTTCGAATTTTCGACCACCCAAAAAATTTGCAGATTTTAATGTTAGCGGAAAGCCATTCCAAAACCATGCCTAATACAGTGAAATCACTGTAATTTCGTACCTTTCATTTCGAAAAGAACCGATTTTTACGAGCTGGAATAATTTTACCCTGAAACTGTTATAATTCCTCCTTGAAACTGTCATAACTCCTTCAAATGTTCGTGTTTCGATCGTTTGAAAGCAGTTCTGGATTAGGCATGCAATAGGCAATCGTATCGTGTGCAAATCATTTCGTAAATCGAACTTTGAGTTTTTTGACCATTTTTGGAAGAAGGCTATAGCCCATAAAAAATTTCGAATTTTCGACCACCTAAAAAATTTGCAGATTTTAATGTTAGCGGAAAGTCATTCCAAAACAATGCCTAATTCAGTGAAATCACTGTAATTTCGTACCTTTCATTTCTAAAAGAACTGATTTTTACGAGCTGGAATAATTTTACCCTGAAACTGTTATAATTGCTCCTTGAAACTGTCATAACTCCTTCAAATGTTCGAGTTTCGATCGTTTGAAAGCAGTTCTGGATAAGGCTTGCAATAGGCAATCGTATCGTGTGCAAATCATTTCGGAAATCGAACTTTGAGTTTTTTGACCATTTTTGGAATTTCGAATTTTCGACCACCCAAAAAATTTGCAGATTTTAATGTTAACGGAAAGCCATTCCAAAACCATGCCTAATTCAGTGAAATTATTGCAAATTCTTCGAATAATACCTTTAATTTCGAAAAAGAAACGATTTTTGCGAGCTGGAATAATTTTACCCTGAAACTGTTATAATTCCTCCTTGAAACTGTCATAACTCCTTCAAATGTTCAAGTTTTGATCGTTTGAAAACAGTTCTGGATTAGGCATGCAATAGGCAATCATTTCGGAAATCGAACTTTGAGTTTTTTTGACCATTTTTGGAAAAAGGCTATAGCCCATGAAAAATTTCGAATTTTCGACCACCCAAAAAATTTGCAGATTTTAATGTTAACGAAAAGCCATTCCAAAACCATTCCTAATTCAGTGAAATTATTGCAAATTTTTCGAAAAATACCTTTAATTTCGAAAAAGAAACGATTTTTGCGAGCTGGAGTAATTTTACCATGAAACTGTTATAATTGCTCCTTGAAACTGTCATAACTCCTTCAAATGTTCGAGTTTCGATCGTTTGAAAGCAGTTCTGGGTTAGGCTTGCAATAGGCAATCGTATCGTATGCAAATCATTTCGGAAATCGAACTTTGAGTTTTTCACCATTTTTGGAAGAAAAATTTCGAATTTTCGACCACCCAAAAAATTTGCAAAATTTAATGTTAACGGAAAGCCATTCCAAAACCATGCCTAATTCAGTGAAATTATTGCAAATTCTTCGAAAAATACCTTTAATTTCGAAAAAGAAACGATTTTTGCGAGCTGGAGTAATTTTACCCTGAAACTGTTATAATTGCTCCGTGAAACTGTCATAACTCCTTCAAATGTTCGAGTTTCGATCGTTTGAAAGCAGTTCTGGGTTAGGCTTGCAATAGGCAATCGTATCGAGTACAAATCATTTCGGAAATCGAACTTTGAATTTTTCACCATTTTTGGAAGAAGGCTATATATACCCCACGAAAAATTTTGAATTTTCGGCCACCCAAAAAATTTGCAGATTTTAATGTTAGCGGAAAGCCATTCCAAAACCATGCCTAATTCAGTGAAATTATTGCAAATTTTTCGAAAAATACCTTTAATTTCGAAAAAGAAACGATTTTTGCAAGCTGGAATAATTTTACACTGAAACTGTTATAATTGCTCATTGAAACTGTCATAACTCCTTCAAATGTTTGAGTTTCGATCGTTTGAATGCAGTTCTGGATTAGGTATGCAATAGGCAATCGTATCGTGTGCAAATATTTCGGAAATCGAACTTTGAGTTTTTTCACCATTTTTGGAAGAAGGCTATAGGCAATCGTACCGTGTGTAAATCATGTCGGTAATCTAACTTTGAGTTTTTTCACCATTTTTGGAAAAAGGCTATAGCCCATGAAAAATTTCGAATTTTCGACCACCCAAAAAATTTGCAGATTTTAATGTTAGCGGAAAGCCATTCCAAAACCATGCCTAATTCAGTGAAATTATTGCAAATTCTTCGAAAAATTCCTTTAATTTCGAAAAAGAAACGATTTTTGCGAGCTGGAATAATTTTACCCTGAAACTGTTATAATTCCTCTTTGAAACTGTCATAACTCCTTCAAATGTTCGAGTTTCGATCGTTTGAAAGCAGTTCTGGATTAGGCTTGCAATAGACAATCGTATCGTGTGCAAATATTTCGCAAATCGAACTTTGAGTTTTTTGACCATTTTTGGAAGAAGGCTATAGCCCATGAAAAATTTCGAATTTTCGACCACCCAAAAAATATGCAGATTTTAATGTTAGCGGAATGCCATTCCAAACCATACCTAATTCAGTGAAATTATGGCAAATTCTTCGAAAAATACCTTTAATTTCGAAAAAGAAACGATTTTTGCAAGCTGGAATAATTTTACCCTGAAACTGTTATAATTGCTCATTGAAACTGTCATAACTCCTTCAAATGTTTGAGTTTCGATCGTTTGAAAGCAGTTCTGGATTAGGCATGCAATAGGCAATCGTATCGTATGCAAATATTTCGCAAATCGAACTTTGAGTTTTTTGACCATATTTGGAATTTTCGACCACCCAAAAAATTTGCAGATTTTAATGTTAGCGGAATGCCATTCCAAAACCATACCTAATTCAGTGAAATTATGGCAAATTCTTCGAAAAATACCTTTAATTTCGAAAAAGAAACGATTTTTGCAAGCTGGAATAATTTTACACTGAAACTGTTATAATTGCTCCTTGAAACTGTCATAACTCCTTCAAATGTTTGAGTTTCGATCGTTTGAATGCAGTTCTGGATTAGGTATGCAATAGGCAATCGTATCGTGTGCAAATATTTCGGAAATCGAACTTTGAGTTTTTTCACCATTTTTGGAAGAAGGCTATAGGCAATCGTACCGTGTGTAAATCATGTCGGTAATCTAACTTTGAGTTTTTTCACCATTTTTGGAAAAAGGCTATAGCCCATGAAAAATTTCGAATTTTCGACCACCCAAAAAATTTGCAGATTTTAATGTTAGCGGAAAGCCATTCCAAAACCATGCCTAATTCAGTGAAATTATTGCAAATTCTTCGAAAAATACCTTTAATTTCGAAAAAGAAACGATTTTTGCGAGCTGGAATAATTTTACCCTGAAACTGTTGTAATTGCTCCTTAAAACTGTCATAACTCCTTCAAAAGGTCGAGTTTCGATCGTTTGAAAGCAGTTCTGGATTAGGCATGCAATAGACAATCGTATCGTATGCAAATCATTTCGGAAATCGAACTTTGAGTTTTTTGACCATTTTTGGAATTTCGAATTTTCGACCACCCAAAAATTTTGCAGATTTTAATGTTAGCGGAAAGCCATTCCAAAACCATGCCTAATTCAGTGAAATTATTGCAAATTCTTCGAAAAATACCTTTGATTTCGAAAAAGAAACGATTTTTGCGAGCTGGAATAATTTTAATAGTTAGAAAATGTTGTGATTGCCTGAATGTTTTGATTTCTCACATTTGAAAACTAATCTGAACTAGACATATAACAATTAATCACGTTTTATGTATTTTTTTTTTTTAATTCGAACATTAATTTATCCCAATTTTTAGAATTCGTCTGAAATAGACCATGAAAAATTTCGAGTTGTTGAACGCCAAACATAATTCCGATTTTATTGATTCAAAACCAAGCCCATGAAGGTGAAAACTGCAATTTTCTCGAAAAATCCGTGGAATTTCGGCAAATATTCATTTTCTAATTGGAATAATTTTCGAGTTCGAAAATGCTGCAATTGACTATTTATATTTCGAGCATTTAAAAGCTAATTAAGAGTAGACGTAGACAAGCAATCATATTGTGTGTAAATTTTATCGAAATTTGGAGATTGAATTGTTTATTCTTTTGAAAGGAAGGCCCATGGAAATTTTGAACATCGAAAAATATTTCTGATGAAACGGCATTTCAAAACAAAATCTATGAAAGTGAAAACCTCGCAACTTTCTTGAAAAATCGGCGAATTGCGAAAATTATTTCTTTTTCAGTTAGAAAAATTTTCGAAAATACTGTAATTCCCCCAAAACTTTAACATTCGAAAAATGGTCCTGATTAGGCATATTCTTAGAAGATAGATACACTGGTAAAAATGACAGCAATTTTTCAAAACTGCCTGGCATTGTTTTGTTCGAGTCATTAGAAAAGATTTTTAATACCATTTGGTATCAATTCAATACCAGAAAAAGGAGGCTAAAACTAATACCAGACAAAGGAGGCTATTGAGAATTGACGGCGTCACATTTGTATTCTTTTCATCGCGCCAGAGGACATTGCTGAGCTTTTTACTTAAAATATTGACGACATTAGGTCTGTTCGCGTAAAAATTTGCTGGAGAGTAAAAACCATTTTAATCTCTATAAAAATTTGCAAACAAAAGTACGCTTATAACTTTCAGTGAAAATTTTTTGAGGTATTTTCCTTAGATTAAGGTCAATTTTTTGACCAGAGAGTGAAAAAGCTAGAAGGGGGAGCCATTCGTCGTATCCGCGACGCCGTGCTGCTGGAAAGCCAACACAAATTACCTTTCAATCTCATGGCAGCAGGTTGTACGTACCGCATTGGCCGGATGGAGTCTCTTATCGGCAAGGGCTGCCGCCTCAGTGTACAACACTCTGCTACAACAACCGCGCACGAAGCTACGAATGTCATACATGGCGCCAAGTCGCTGGTCCCAGACAGAATCTCTACACTGATGCTGAAGAATCTGGATCTGCCTGGAGTCGAGTACTATTATAGTACTATTATGAATTTTTCAAGATTTTCCAAATAATTCTGCAAATTTTGCACTTACCTTCTAATATAGAACAACCGACTTGATGTAAAATTACAACTTCATTTGTTGAGTTTTCTGTACCTGAACACTAGCTGCTGCCATGAATCTTCATTAAAAGTAAATAAAAATGAAACAAATTTAATAAATACCAATAAACAATATTTTTATTTTTTACTTATCTCTGCCTTTTGATCAATTTTGGCGTTAGGTTTTGTATTCTCATGTAACGGCTGCAGTAAAATGCAGGCTTGTCAATAATTTTCCCTCAGCTTTCTTTTCCTGCATTCACATATAAGAATGCTCCCCCTTCACCTTTTCATTTTGGCAGCGTGTTGAAAACAGTAATGCAGCCCTCTGGCGGTAGTTTTAGACATTCTGACGGTGAGTGACGTAGCTATACCACCAGTTATTAACCTTTTCTCTATCTCTGGCATAGATGTCATCAGAATTAAATAACTTGTATTATTTTGCTTGAACTTTTGAAAAAAAAATTGCAGAATCCATTACTGATTCGCCAATTATCAATTTAAAATTCGGTTTAATAAAAATTACGTAAAATTATCCTTTAAATGTTGATTTCCTATTATAAATTTAAATATTACAACTACTTATTTTGTCTTATACTACTTCCGCAAAAATTGTTGATAATAAAGTTTTACGTTAAGCATTGCGAAAAACGTTAACTATCATAATTTTTTTAAACATATTGTCATGGAATTTTTTGTACTAATCCAATCTTACATTCATATTACACTAGGATTAATTTTGCTCCTTTTAAGCCATAAGCTTAAAAAAGGCATTTATTTGTTTCACATGTTTTTACCTTATACCTTTTTTTATATGGAGTTTAAAAGTTGTTCACGTGAATATCCGAATAGAGTATAAATCCACGGCGAAACAATTAAAGGTAGTTTGTACAACAACCACAAATCATATGGTGCAATCCTCCATTTTGTCATCAAGCTGATCGATGTTTTGCCAACATACATAAAGAAATTTGTGTGCGTACGTGCGCAGAGAATATGCGAGAAAGAATATAACAACAAAGAGAATGCAAACAAAAATCTGACATCTCAATACCGTCAAACCTTGCCGGCTGTTAGCAGCTGTTCGGGTGAGACCACCATTTTAAATCAGCCTTGGTATAATTCGTACAATTTGCCACTATGAATTCACTCAGGTTTGGTATAGCATGGTTGTAGAATTTTGTCCGTGATTGCTCGTACCAATTTTCGTAGCAATTTCGTACCAAAATACACACATTTATAACAAGAGTGACATAAACCAAAAGTAAATTAAAAATTGATAAAATGTCTATTAATTTTAAAGAAATCTTGTGCTATTGCATTTTTGCAGTAGACTTTAGTTTGATAAAAACAAATTAAAGGGAACTCGTTTTAAAATTTTAATAGAACCAAATAAAAGCGTTATAAGTTCGGCCGGGCCGAATCTTATATACTCTCCACCATGTATCGCATTTGTCAAGTTCTTTGAATGAATTTTTCAAAATAAATGTGAGCTACATCAAGTTATTATGATATGGACCGTAATTGTCGTGGTTGTCAGAAGTCATAGAAAAATACCACCTCCAAAATTTCAGGCAAATCGGTTAATTATTGCCCCCTCCAGTGGCTCAGGGTGTCAAATTGGGTTTATATGGCAGCTATATCAAATAATGAACCGATTTTGACCATACTAAACGCAGTTGTTGAAAGCCATAAATAGAAAATAGAAAATTACAGCCCAATCGGATAAGATTTGCGATAGAGGCTCAACTGGATAGTGCATAAAAATCCTTACGGGGATATTCAACTTTAATTTTTATTTTTGGATATTTTGTTCGAGACCGGCTTCATACATATACATAATTTATACAGTTTGGAGAATAATTGCGGCAACAGCGTTTTTAGGGCATGTGGCGAAGATGATGAGAAGTTGGAACATTTTCTATGACAATGCCCGGCTTACGCAGCTAACAGACCTCTGCACTTGGGTGCGGATACGATACCTGAGCCAGCTTAAGGGCACAAAATTCCTGACATAAATGTCTTCAGGAACACTTTTTTCTGATCAAGGGCTCAAAAGCTAAGAAGCATAAAAATATCTCCAAAGTGGCATGGTGGTGATTAGAATCCGCACCCTCTTTTCAATCTAACTTAACCTAACCATGTCGAATGTGATACCACTGGTAGAGAGCTGTCCACGCACAAGTTCGACGCACTCTCTAACTTAACTACCGGAGTGGTTTGTAACATTTTTGGTTTTATATTGCGATCCTCCAAACGTCGGACTGGTAGACCGATGTATCAATTTAAGGTTGTGGTCCTACAAAAAATGCACATTTATTACTCGATTTCTCTTAAAATTGAAATAATTACGACTTTAAAATATTTTATGATATATTTTATGATATTAGTCAACTAAACGGATCTCCCGATTTGAGGTACTTTATTTGCCAGCAGAAGAGAGCAAATTTTGACAGTTAGAAAATAGAGAATCTGCAAATTTATACTGGGACATTTTTTGCCAGCAGAAATTTGCAACTTTGAACAGATGTTTTGTAAAGGTCAGCTGTTTTATGAAAAGCAGCCGTTACATGAAAATACAGAAGCTAACGGCAAAATGGACCAAAAATGCAGAGGTAAAAAAAATATAAATATTGTTTATTGGTAATTAATACATTTGTTTAATTGTTATTTACTTTTAATGAAGATTCATGGCAGCAGCAAGTGGTCACTTACAGAAAACTCCCCATATGAAGTTGTAATTTTACCTCAAGTCGATTGTTCTACATTAGAAGGTAAGTGCCAAATTTGAGGAATTATTTGGAAAATCTTGAAAAATTAAAACATTGTATCCTTCCAAACACCAAGAAAAAAACAATTATCGGTTTCTTAAGTATTTTGATAGAATCATCCGCATTGGAGAGTTACGATGAAACCAACCGTTCCTTTGAATTTGTTAAGGAGGGAAGATGCTGTGCAGTTAAACAAGTGACGCACAATGGGATTAGAAAAAATTAGTGCAAATTAGTCTGCCAATTGTGAACGGATACAGATATCTTCAAAGATAACAAAGTGTCCGCAGCCGCCACATGACCAAATAGAAAACTCCCTTAGCCTCACGTCAGTGGTCGTAGCAATTTATCTAGCCACAATGCATAAGATGGTTAGTCCAAAAGCATAAGAGGTTAGTCCAAGGTACCTTTCTCAGAATAACAAAGTGCTCGTGTCCTTCTCAGATTTCAGTAGCGGGATCAGACTACCCATCTTCCACACATCGGGCACTATAATAGTGTTCAGATAGATTTCTGAACAGTTGTAAGGTAATCGACTCTAGGCAGTTCCAGATTCTTCAGCATCAGTGTGGAGATTTTGTCTGGAACCAGCGCTTTGCGCGACATGGCGCCACGGATGATGCACGGTTGTTGTTGTAGCAGTGTGTTGTTCACTGAAAGACTCCATCGGACCAATGAAAGACTCCATCGGGTCAATGCGGTATGTACAACCGGCTGCCATGGGATTGCAAGGTAATTTGTGATGGCTGTCCAGCGGCACGGAGATCACGATTATACAGATGGCTCCCCTTATAGCCTTTTCACTCTCGGGTCGATAAATTGACATTTTTTTAAGGAAAATATCTCACAAGTATCGCCAGGATGTTTTATTTAAGAAAAAAAAATGTCCAAGCATACAAATAAAAAATAAACCAAAATAAAAATCAGCTGTTTTTCCGCAAATTTTCACTGGACGTCGTTCGCGTACATTAGCTTGAAATTTTTTTAAAGAGAGTAAAAACGGCTCTTAGTCTCCTGCAAATTTTTACTGGAATAGTAAGCGAACAGACCTTACATTGTACCCTCGCCCGATTGGTCTACAGCGGTTATATTCAAATAAAACACCTACGCCTTTTTCATCCGATCACGACAAATTTTCGGTGGGCATCAAAAATTTGGCCCCACCGAACCAAATGCGTTGTACTTGTTTTTCTTGTACAAATCAAATATGGTCGAAATTTTAGCTTAAGCCATTATTGCTATCAACGTCTCACGAATTTTGTATGTACAATATGGAGGCGATAAGTGTGAACTGTCAAATTGCAACATACTGAGAAAGTATAGAGCAACCGCATATGTTTATTGTTTTGATACGCAAACAGAACTGAGTCGTAAGTGGAAAATATGGGATTGTGAAGGTGCCGCAGGATACACACAACTGAAAGGATTTTGTTCTACGAATTGCCAAAAGTGAAATTATTATTATAAGCTACTACACTACACTGCAAAAGCCATGGGTCAAGCCCATAGTTTGGCAGATTCCCTGCCGGATGTTGATAGTGTTCACATGCAATTGGTGCGTCACACAAAAGTTTTGTCAGAAATCAATTCCCTGACCTATGAGGAATTCAAAACTTGCTTGGGAAATTTAAATGCGTTGTGAGTAATAAACAAAAACTAAACAATTACATATAAAAGCGTTTACCATAGGGTGGAATTTATGTATGTTATGTTTATGGTTACTTTGGGCAAGAGGGTTGAATAATAATAAGACTTATTGATTTTTTAAATTTGTTTTGTTCTAGATCCCGCAAATGCATAGACCCCAATGGTAAGCAACTGGTGTTTTTGGTGAAAAGTGGCACGGACACATCTCTATTGTGGAAGGCAACTGTGAAGATAGCCTGCGTAAAAGTTAATCCCGAAACACGACAAATCGATTCATACAAATTTCTAAATCTGAAGCAATTTTTGTGTGTTTTCAAAACATTCCAAGCCCATTTGGAAAGTCTGGTGAGCAGTGAAATTCAAAGGGTAATTGCATTATCATAAACCCATATATATATTTCTTATACGTATGTATGTATGCAACGCAAATTGGTTTCCGCATTTGTCTACGGAAGATTTTATACAAAATGTTATCATCCTGTCTATATTTAGCATAAATTGGGTTTTAATCGCCGCAGGCGGAAGAACAATTTTAAAGTGAAGTGCGCTATACTAACCGTGAAATTTTGCAACAAAAATTAAATTCTATAATAAAACGTTTAGCTTTACAAACAACCAAACTGAGACAAGAAATCCCTAGTGAAGTCACAAAATTTGACATACCGAATTGGAAAGATGGCAACAAACATGATGTTAGGTTAGGTTTTAAGGGCAGTCTGTAATCAGCCTCAGACAATTTAAATCCTTATGATACCGCAGGCGCTGGGGAATGAAGTTGCCTTCTTGTTTTATACATGAACCAGCCAAAAGGCTTTAAAAAAAACCGGATTACATGCTTATTTTCACATCCACTATTTCGACAAGCCTTCAAAGAAATAAATACCTAAAATGGGACTTCTTTTTCTTGGAGATCGAGTACGTATTTGTATCGAATGGATGTATTACCGCAATCTAAAGCTTTCGTATCGATATTTTTCAATTGGCTACAGATTATATTTTGCATTAGAGTTGATATGTTTGATGCAAAATAAAACAACACAAATGACAATTAACATCTACCCGGCTTTTGTAAAAAATATGAATTTATTGAAATTTTTGGAAACAAACGTGAATTTATAAATAAAAAAAGCATGGTTCCATTGGCTTTGTTGTGCTTGTCGTCCTCTGATTCTAAAGAGGAAAATAACTTTGTGCGTATTCGCTGAGAAATGATAGATAAAAGTGTTCCAATGTCACTGCCAAATAAAGCGTACATAAATAACCTAAATAAAACATTTATATTATTAATAACAAACGCATGTTATTTAGATTTACCGGTTAGCTGACAAACGATCACATTTTTTGTGTGAAATTTTTTTTTTATTGATTCGAAATATGTGGAAATATTTTTGAATCCATTCACTTTTGCACGATATGACCACATTTTCCATTATCATTTGTTCTGAGTTGTTAAAGAAACGAATTGCAAGCAGAACGAATGTAATCTGCCGGTATGTTGGCCTATTCCCGTACAATATATTTCTTCAGGGAATCCTTTAGTAGTCCTTTCCTTGCTTTCAAAAGTGGCCTTAATAAAAAAAGTCCGTCGGATTGGCATGAGGCGAATTGGACAACCACAACCACCCACGGCCCCAACAAAGATGCTATTGGCCGTTCTTACATTTCTCCAAGATCTGGCATCATTTGTTCTTTAGATGTTGCCTTCCCTTGGCTACAATTTGGATTTTTTTTTGCAAAATTTGGATGACCGTGATTTGAGTCATTTCAACCGTTTGTAGCCAATTTATTTTGAAACTTGAAAAAGGATGTATTTATTTATTTCATATTACATTTTTACTTTTATTTTAACTATTTATATCAAGTTACAATTCTATTCGATTGCTCCAGAGCTCACGAGTGGATTTCGAACAGCTGATACTCGATAACGAATGCCATAATCTCGAATGTCGAAAGTGTGGTAATGCCAACACAAAAATTTTCGAACAATTTTACTCGTTCATGTATGCGGTAATTCGATCCTAGCTTCTGCAGAAGACTTCTTGAAAGCGTTGGTATATTAGCAAATTTTCCATACCGACAATGGCCCTTCTTGAGGGGCACGGCTACAGAGACTTCTGTGTTAGTTAGCCAACAACAGCAAAAGGGTAGACTTCTCAAAGTTTATATAGGGCCACATATTTTTAAATCGTTCACAACACCCAATTCGCGATCATCTGTCATTCCTTGCCTTTTGTACATTATCTTGAAGAACAAGTTTACATTTGCTATAGGCATACCCACAAATTCCCGTACACCTGGAATTTGTAAGATAGTTCCTAATCTTGCAAACTAGTTAGCTGTATAATTCCCTGGGGAATCTCTGTGGCCCCGCACACAAGACAGGTGAATTTTAAACAATTCAGCCATTTCGTTGATATACGACAGTCAAGGGCAGCTTTTGAATAATAATACATTACATCTAAGTCATTCCACCACTTCTTTGGTTGAAAAGGTCACCACTTGATACACATTATAGTGATCGGATAATCTCAGTTCATTGGAGTACACCTCAAAGCCCACATGCTCATTCAGTTTGCAACCATTGTCAGGTATATTATAGCTCTCAATTAACCCTATCAGCTATTGTACAGTACTTTTTATTAAATAGAAATCAGACAATTAGTTCACACTATCTGGTACATGTGGCATTGTGAGATGGAATACTCAGTGGTTGCAGCAATTTGTGCAGACACAATGTCCAGAGGTATTAAGAGTAGCATAAAATTAAGTGTATCAGATCGTGTCTTCCTCAATGCGGCTGTAATGCACAAACAAGTCATCCTTTGGAGCAGGCTGAGTATTGAACAGCAGCACGACACCATGTATAGAGATGGGCGATGGGTAAATACCCAAAAGTTATTTATCCGGTAAATTGGGTAAATACCCGAGTATTTACCAATTTATACCCAAAAGCTGGGTATTTATAATTTTGCAGATATCTTGGGTAAACAAATATTTTCTAACAAATTTTGATGGTTTCATATTCTTTGTATATAAACATAATCTTCTGATCTTGAAAAGTTTTATTTTAGTTATATATAGCCGATATATAGACCGATCTTCAGACCTAAAGTCTGGAAGCAATAATTTGGTAATTTTTCATCCGATTTCGATGAAATTTGGCACAGTGAGTTCTGGTAGACCCCTTCCCATTTTTGTGAATTGCTGTTCAGATCGGACTATATTTGGATACAGCTGCCCTATAGAGCGACCACCCGATCTCCTGATATAGGGTATTGAGTCCATAAAAGATCCATTTATTACCCGAATTGGATGAAATTTGGCACAGTGTGTTCTGGTAGACCCCTACCCATTTCTGTCAAATGTGGTCCAGATCAGACCATATTTGGATATAACTGCCATATAGACCGATCTCCCGATATAGAGTATTGAGCCCATAAAAGGAGCATTTTTCATCCGAAATGGATGAAATTTGAAACATTGTGTTTTGGTACCCTCTAAACCTTTTTGTTGAATATCGTCCAGTTCAAACCATATTTGGATATAGTTGCCATATAAACCGATCTCCCGATATAGAGTATTGAGCTCAAAAAAGGAGCATTTTTCATCCGATTTGGATGAAATTTGGAACATTGTGTTTTGGTACCATCTAAACCTTTTTGTTGAATATCGTCCATATCGGGCCATATTTGGATATAGCTGCCATATAGACCGATCTTCCGTTATAGAGTATTAAGCCCATAAGATGAGCATTTTTCATCCGATTTGGTCTCGAACGTGAAATAAAATGTTCATCGAACTCGCCTCTCAATAAGTCCATTGTTACGCGTGCTTTGTGGCATGTGGCAACGTCTTCTTGAATTTAAATGTCATTTAAGTCAAGCTGTCGCCTTTTGGGCAATAAAAAGTTGGATATCATCTCACAGTATCGCTCACCATTCACAGTTACGTTCTGATTCGCACCATCTTTGAAGAAGTACAGTCCAATAATGCCACCAGCCCATAAACCTCACCAAACTGTGACTTTTTCTGGATGCATTGGCAACTCTTGCAATGTTTCTGGCTGATCAACACTCCAAAATGGAGAATTCTGCTTCTGAACACAATGAAGCGCGCGATTAACTTTCTTAACAGAGCACGTATTTTGATCATAATATTTAATAATTTGCGTTGTTCGTTTGTAAGACGATTCATGGTTAAAATATAGACCAAACAGAAGATGTTTGACAGTGAAACAAAACACGAAACGTGCATGAGCTCTTTAAACCAGTGTTACCAAAAAGATAATAGCTAAAAATCACCCTTTACTGTCTTAATATGCTCTACTATTTGCTTATATGTGGTAGGTTGTTTATGTAGCCATACTTGCGTGTGGAGGTAGTCATTCTCGTCAAGCTCCTATGATTTAGCAAGCTTATCCGGTCCAAGGAACCAATAACTCTCCTTGTCATATCGAGCATCATAGGCCCTTAGTATTTAAGCAAGAGCCGATGCCGCCAGGCTTCTCACAGAGACTCTCCACAAGCGTTACCGCTGATTGTTCGCGACTGCAGTTGCAGCTACCCCATATGGAGCTTCTCATGATAACGAGAAATCGGAGCTCAAGGTTCCAGCCTGTTTTGTTTTTAAAATTCTAAATATTTCTTTCTATTCTTTTTTCAAATAAAGGAGCAAAGACGTGATTCTCAATCAACACCAGAAGATGAGGAACCGTCTCGATGTTCTTCGTCACAACTACATCCACTACCATCACAATTCACAACTTCAATGTTTATGGGTGCATTGGGTAATAGTACAGATAGTACAGGTGGAGGCAGTGGCTTAAGCAGCCCCTCAGTATCGACATGTGTCCATAATGACCACATAGATGAGTGTTCAATATGTTTGGATAGACAAACAGAAGTAATCCTGCCCTGTACACACTCCTTCTGTACTCCATGCATAGAACAATGGTAGGTTTTTATTTGAAATTAGATTTTTGTAATTGTAATAAGAGAAATATTTGCATTTTTTTCTCTTTAAGGAATGTTAATAACAAAACTTGTCCCATATGCTGTGAAACTTTGGAAAGTACAGATGAAACATGGGTGATGTCGAATATACCAGAAGTTGAGGAAATCAACGAAGAAATATGCGCTGGATTTATGAATTTGGCCAAAGAGCAATAGAGAATTACAACAGTTGTTCTTGTCCTCTCAATAAAATGACAAGTTTACTAATAGTACAACCTACCTATGAGCAATTTGGCAATAATATTCAAGTTTTCAAAGACTGGATAACATCAATGGTATTTTTAATATATGTAAATGGTTTTTTAAAAAAGCAAAAGGCCCTATTTCACATAATCATGACATTATGGTTTAAAGCCATAACCTACATATTTTTAAATTTTATACCCATTTCGACATTATATAAATTATTTGTATGAATCTTGGAAATAAACAAAGGCAATTTAAAACCACACAGGCAGAGATAAAAAGGCGTTGGTCAAAATTGACGGCTTCGACTATCAGTGCTTCTCTAAAACAACTTCTCTTGGTGTCTAGTTTATATGCCAAAATATACGAAAATGTATGCTATATTTCAAAAATAATATCTTACTTATGAGAAGATTTGTACTGAGGCCAAAGCTTAGAAGAATATTGAGTTTTGGGAAAAATATAAAGAATGCTTCTCCTTTTTTATTATTGTTTCAAGCTTTATAATAACAAAAAATTTGGTTTGACTATGTATGTGATTATTGGCCGAACAACGAAATGTAGCCATATCAACGTCCAAATAGGAATTTTATTCATCTTAGTATCTCGATGTGAATTATTAATTTAGCTAATCTTTTAAGTAAATGTTGTAAGCTTAGGTAAAACAAAGTAATTTGGTATCCAGTCAATGTTTTGTTCTAAATGTGTTACTTCTGTAAACCCTTTGCTTTATAATAATTATTATTTTCCCTAATTTAAGAATAAATCTTGTTAAATAGTTTATAGTTATATAAAAAAAAATTGTGAATCTTATATACCCTTCATCCTGTGGATCATGTTCGGCAAGTTCTCCATAGTAGTTGCCAAGTCAGTATAAACGGTTTCTCCTAATAAACAAGTTTTAGATGCATAATTTGATCAAGCATGATGCTTCCAACTTTCCCTCTTACATAACGTTTTTCCTTTTTATTAGAATTCCACATCACTGATAATTTTTTTATATCCTACACAACCACTGCGGTACTGGGTGTTATTATCTAGTCCATTTGTTTGTAGCAGTCAAAAGGAGAAGAGGGGCACCAACCCATTGATTGTTATATCGATCGTCTCTGAATCACTTCCCGAAACGATTTTTTTATTTATTTTCTAAATGTTGTTATTTTAATGGCTCGATTATGGATGCCAACTAACATGCAGTTGAAATGTCATCTGACACGCAACCAAAATAAAAAAGCTAAAAGTTATGAAATTTCCAAAAAAAAAACAAAAAAAAACAAAAAAAATATTTTTAATTAAAGCACTGTTAAAGAATTTTTTCATGTAAATGTTCATTTTGTGTCGCCGTTTGGTGCCAAAATTTCTTTAAGACTTAAGAACTTGTCTATTGAATTTAGATCCATGTTAATTTCCTGCGTATTCTTGGTCCACAACATGCTTTGTTAAGATTTCTTATGTTAAGTGGCAATTTTATTTTTATCTTGCTTTAAAATATCTTCACACCACCAACTATTCTCCCGGCTATGTTTTTTTGTTTCAACAACTGGCACAACACGAGCAGCATTTGGGTTTTCCCCATTTATTCTTAAATTACGAATTGTTGATTTGTGGCGCTTTGACCACGGTGAAGCTTAAAACACCTACTCATATGTTATATAGAAACAAACGAACAATTTATACTAAACCTGACAGATCTACTATTTCCTGCACGTGATGACTATGAGCACCACACAGTCTAGAACTTTGAGCTCCGATCTATGTCCATCGTCACCACGAGAAGCTCATATGAGGGCTACGGCATCCACAGGTGGCAGATCGGGAATGTTCAATACGGAATAGCTGCAACTGCAGTCGCGGACAATTAGCGGTATCGAGTGGAGTATCAGAGAAAGGCAGGGCGGCAACGGCTCTTGCATGAATACTGAGTATGACAAGGCAAGCTATTGGATCCTTTAAATAACCAATGGCCATAACGTTCCCGTAGCTACCGGTCGTATGGACCGGAACGAACTTGCTCAACGATAAGAGCTAGACAAGGATTGCTACCTCCACATACAAATGTGGCTACAACAACGGAGCAACTACAAAAAAGTGGTTGCCGAAAAATCGCACTTATAGCAACTTCAGTTGAATGTCATCCGTAATGTATATTTTTCAACTAGCAATCATATAAAATAATATTTTTTCTTAATAATATTTTTAAGAAAAAATAGTTTTTTTATAATTTTTTTTTCATAAGATGAACTGTTAATCAATTCTAAATGTATAACAATAAAATATTTTATAAAAGCTAAATATTTTATTGAATGATTTGTCCCCAAAATTTGATAATTAACCCTATACTTTTAAAGTAAATGGCACAAAACTTGAAAATTAATTTATACTAACTAGAATTATTTCTGTTCCATAAAGTAATAACTTGTTTTTTTGATGTCTTGGACACATCTATGGTGCATGGAGTCCCAATAAGATCCTGGCATCTCTCTACAGGGTGATCCTGGGATAGCTTTAAACGGATTTTGTGTCTGGCTTTACACATTGCGTTCAATGGCTATTCCGCATTTGGAATTTAGTTCTCTTTAACATAATATCAATGTCTCCCCATGTTCAATGGGATTGAGGACAGGAAACTGAGCAGGTCACAGCTTAATCTGAACCCCATTGACCCGAAACCACCCCTTTCCAATTTACTAGTATGTTTCCGATCATTATCTTGTTAGAATGCCAATGTCAGAATCATATTCCAATCTGCATAATGTAACATTACTTGCTCCAAAGTCGTAACATGTCCATGCTGTATATTATATTTCATAACTGTATCTCTAACATTTTACAAAATGCTCCAACGAATCAATACTTTTGCTCCATTATGTTTGACTGTCTTTTTTTGTGAATTGTGATTTATATTATGTATTTGGCAGGTCAGCAGACAACTGTATAGACTCTGCTCCACAGTATTTACCTCCATTTTCCAATCGGCAAATCGATATATCCTTTACCGAAGTTAAAGCGTGCATCTGTATACCTCTTGGTCAGCAATGGTACTATTTTTGGACTTTCTACGAATAAGTTGTTTTCCAACAAACGCTTGCGAATAGTGTGACCTATTTCAGTCAGATTTAGTCCCCCTTGAATCTTTTTTTGAAGACGCAGTAGGGTTGATGTTTTACTTATGAGTCCAAGTGTTTTGGCAATTTGGGGTTGTAAGGGGAAAGGTTTTCGATGTTTGGACTTTTGTCCACCGGGCAACCTTGTGCGCCATTCTGACTCGGCATAAAAAAGGAGGCCCCCTATCATTGAGCTTAAACTTCGGACTGCACTCATTGATATGAGAGAAAACAATTAAGCCGTGTCTGTCCATGCTAATTTGTGAACTAAGTACACATCCCATTGTTGATCGGTGGGGTGCATTATGCATGGACATATGTAGTTCTATCATAATTGTCGTGTTTCTTACTTACTCGTACGTTTTCCAAGCTAGATCGCTGGAGAGTGGACCCGCCTTTACTAAAGGACCTACCTTGACAAGATGTCGACTGGCTATTCATTTTATGGCACTGAATCAGTTGATTTTCTTCAAGCTTCGTCTTTTGACAGTAGTGGTGTCGGGGCAATTGAAGGGCATCAGTCTATAAGTGTACCATATGGAAAAGTGAACCTATTTAGATAACAGATTGATGAGATGCTGAATGTGTAATCTATTGACGACTGTATTCCGAACTGTTCGTCCAAGACTCATCTTAGACTGAGGAACTTGGCATCCAGAAAGAGGAAGGCTATGGCTAAAGTTCCATCGTGAATACTGTTGAGTGTATGGTCTTTCAGATGGAAATTTGTGTCATGACAATTGAAATCATAGGAAGCGACTTCACAACTTTAATATGGACAGTATAACGGCAGTTAATGTTTTCAATTCCAAGAGGGTGAGTTTGAAGTTATATTCAATGTTTGAGTAGTGTATCCTCATGTGCCTTGAAATGGTTATAGCGGTCTAAAAACCTTGATAGCTAGACGCATCATACGAAAACCTTATATGTATCCATTATGATCGCCCTAAAAGGAAAATTAAAAATAAGAATACAAAAGATAAATACAGTACGGTGCAAGGCAATAGATAATAAAGGGATGAAATTGGGGCGGATTTACTGATTCAGAACTATGACAGCAATCATCAGCGATTAGTTCACACGTCAGCCAACCCATTCATACATGGTACATAGTAGGTCACAGGGAGAGGTCTTGATTTCTCAATTTCCTATCATATTTTGGTTAAGTTATTTGAAGCAGTGTAGTACTACAGCCACATATGAAAAAAATAAAATAATATGCGTTGAGCTAAGGGGTTTTGGCATATTTTGGTTTTACTTTCATATGACCATAATTTTGAAATCTAATGGGTCGATTATTGTATTGCAACCAAATTTTAGTTGCGCTGCCAACAGACAAATTTGTCAAAAAAAATCCCATTTCTGTATTGAATTGTATACTTTTAACAATTCACTTAGCAGCTGCACATTTGCTGTTGTAGTAGCTTGTATGAGGTAGCGATCATCATCAAGCTCCATAGGCGAGTAAGCTTGTTCCGATCAATAGGAACGATCGACACGGGAATATATATAACTTGCCTTATCATATCGAGTATTAGACATAGGAACTTAATATTAAAGCGAAAGCCGATGCCGCCCGGCCTCTCATTGAGACTATCCACTCGATATTGCTGATTGTCGCGACTGCAGTTGAAGCTACTTCGTTTACGGAGCATTCCACTATCCGCATTCTGTGGAGACGCGCAGTAGCTGTCTGCTGAGCTTCTTGTGATGACAAGTAACACCGTTTACACCACATAAATCGAAGCTGAGAGATTCAACACGTGTGGTACTCAGAGCCATGTGCCGTGAGCTAAACGTTTAATGCACTGAATTTTAATATATCAACAAAAAATTTCCAACTTGATGCTAATTTTTCTTCCATTATTTTATATCCTGACAACGCAACTACAGTTTGGTTGCAACCCGTCATCGACCCACAATTTTTCTCCAAATAGAATGATGCATTGCGTCATTATAAACAATTTGATTACATTCCTTTACTTACATTTTACAATTCACAACCATTATTGCGAGTGAAATAGGAACTGTTGATGCTCGTTTAATGTCTCGTTGTCCATTGCTACAATGGAAATATTAAATAGAACTTGTTCGACAGCGAATGTTTCAGTCCCAGAATAAAAATGTTCAATCAATTTTACTCCTTTTTAAAAAATAAAAAAATCCTGTTCATAAAAAAATTAAGAGAAATTGAAAAAGATATATAAAATTTAAATTGATTTTGTTATTTAGATCTTACAACGTTGTAGTCATGATCATCATGATTTCCATATTAACTGAAGCTCTTCTATATATATTTTAAACATGATTCTTTGTGTTTTTGTTTATGTAACTAACAATTATCTGTTAAGTTTATATTTAAAATCGACGTTATAAACTATTTATGTTGTAAAAAACATTAATATGTACACAAAAATACAATGTTCGATGAGGGATAAAAATATGAAAAAACGAAAATTTCTGGGATTCGTGTTAAAAAAATCAATAAATTAACTTATTGCCATTATACATAAATAACTACTAAATACATACACTATATATATATATAAATTATTTAGAATATTCCCTACATAACTATGTACACCGTGTAATAGTGAGCATCCTCTGTAAGGATATCCTAATATTTAAAACTACATTAATGTAAATAAACAACAGTTCAATCATACACACATATATACATACGTATGCGTTTCTTATTGTTTAGGAGGGAAGGGAAGGAAACTTATATATCTAGTTATAAAATAAATTTAATTTACTGATGAGTTTTTGTTTGTTGTGGAAGTAAAAGCAATGACTACTGGTGTTTTGCTGGCATTGTTGGAGGGATGTCATCAGTTGGCTCGTCGTTTTATAGTCACTTTACCCTTAGCTAAATGAGACATGTTGATTTTAACTTTACTGGTGTCGTTGACTTTTTTTACCCACACCTTAAACCAAAGAGAAAAGAGGGGGAAAACAACATATATTTCAAACATGGAACAGAATTAAACACAAATTTACCACTTCGTTGCCAATAGCTGTGATTGTTGCTGGAAATTTAGTCAGATCTTTGCCCTCCACGTATATCTGTTGACCCCGATGAAACCAGCGCTTCTCATACAACAACTTTCCATCTTCTATGCGTGTCTCGGCATATGGAGTACCATTGTCCGAAACCATTGCTGGCTGTTGCTGATGATTACTTGAACCATAAGAGCTAACCGAAAGACCATTTTGTTGCAAGGCTAAATAGTTTCAAGAAATCATCCGTTGACAAAATGAGCTTTAGTACCTGCTTGACAAACTTACTTGGTGTCAGAGGTTTCCCTCTTTGGATGGTTTTTAAATCATTTTCAATCTCTTTCTCTTCAAGCAAGTACACTAATAATTGTCCGGTCGTAGGTTTACGTCTTTTTTCCACAACGGGCACTGGATCATTGGGCCTTCTACGTAGTTTGCGTGTGACCGTTGGTTTTATCTACAAATATTTTTTTATTAACATTATTTTAATTTTTTGAATTAAAGGCCATAATTCACTAACCTCCATTGAATCATTAGTTAATTCCAGGCTGTAACGTTCATTCTCTATAAGTTTACGACGTTCCTCAAAATCGGTTAATATGTTGTCTTTAAGATCAATCTGTAAATATTTATTTTTTTAAAAGCCTTATTAGCTAGTGTTTGATTTAATTGTGGTATTAATTCATTTAAATTTATTTCATTTAAAAGGCTTAAACCTTAATTTTAATGACATTTCAAATGTATTTTTGCTATTTAGGACATATATTTCAACGCAGTATTATTTATAATTGTACTAACAACAATTGAAAAACAAAATGCAACTTTTTTGTATATAAATGTTCTCTTGCTAAAAATATTTTTTAGCAGTATATTATCATTTAGCGAAGAATCCCATGACAGCCGGTTGTACGTACCGGGTTGACCCGATGAATACCTTCATTGACAAGGGCTGTCGTCTCAGTGAACAACAAACTGCTACAACAACAACATTTATCTAAGAAAATTGGATTTAAGTGGATGACATAAAATCGTGCTGTAGGAGGGCTTTTTGCCATAACTTTATTTTTTAAAAAAACATCGAATGCACTGATAGGGTTTCCAGAAAATTTTCAGAACCATTTTTGTTTGCATTTTAATTATGTGAAATTACCCGATTTTTGGCGAGTCAATTTTCCCCAAAACGTGACAAAAAAGGATATTTCACTCTTAGAAATTCTCTTAAATGTATTTTTTCAACATATATTAAGTTTTTAAAATATTTACACAAAAAAAGAAATGGAAATCAATTAAACAATTGATTCAATCATTTTTTAATTGAATTCGATTTTTTTCGTAATAGAAATTTTTGCCATTTTTAAATAAAAAAAAATAATTGATTTAATTATCGTTTTGATCGAATCTTAAAAAATTTTCAAGTATGGTGCTTAAGTAATTTCAATCAAAGGCTATTATGTCCCCTACAATATAAAGAGACGGTGATTTCAAAGACCCAAACGTCCCACATTTTGACAAATCTATAGCAATACCACAGCAGCCGGTTCTATATGCCGGATTAACCTGATGGAATCCTTCACCGGCCGAGGGTGGCGGCTTCAGTGCACAACACACTTCAATAATTCTATAGAGCACACCTATCCGACGACCCAAAATTTTTGGAGAATCCCCGCGGGGAAGTTTTTTATACGGGTGACCAAGGACCTTTGCCCAAACAACGCACCTCAAGTTTATGTTCGAGGAGGTAAGCATCTGTGTACCAAATATAGAAATTAATTGGAGTTTCAATAAATTTCTTTCAAATTTCAATTAATTGAAAATTTCAATCATTTTTAATTAATCAATTAAAAAATTAATTGAAAATTTCAATAAAACATTTATTTTTAATTTGAAAATGCAATTTTTCAAATAAAAATGTTTCAATTACTTTTTCAAAAACGGTGATTGGTACTATCATTTTCGTGATTAATTAAAAAATTAATTGGATCAATTAACTTTGTGATTGAAACATATTGTTTTTTCTGTGTACTTTATATTTCTCCCTTCCATGCAACCTATATTTCTCACGTCCATAGCAACAAATCCTGCTTCCGTTTTTCTTTTGATCTACCTGTTATGTTTATCATTGACATGCCATGTGAGTGAGAATCATCACAGCTCCATGCCGTGCATGTATTTATTTGTGAGAGTCGTATGTAGTTGTTGTTGTTATTGTTACCACATTTTCATGTGGAGGTGGCGATTCTCGTCAAGCTCCTGTAGGTGAGCAAGCTCGTTCCGGTCCAAAGGGCCGATCGCCACGGGAACAGAGTGGCTATTGGTAATTTAAATGGTGGCCATTGGTGGTGACTTGCCACTGTTTTTCAATTTTTACACCATAACTTAACAGAACAGTGACATGCTGTGACAGCAATCACGCATCATTCAATTCTGCTTGTGCAGACCTTTAGTACATAACATACAGTGGCAAAGAAAAGTCTACATACCCCACTGGAAAACTCTTTAACAAAACGAATTTTTTGAACGAAAATGATTTTCTTCCAAATATCTTTTTTTGCTAAAATGGTTTACCATAGTTTCCGTTAATATAATATAATTAGGTAAAATTTTTAGGATCAAATCTAAACAAAACTACGTTACACTCAGTTTACGTAACTGCTGTTTTTGAAAAGCTATGTAGTCATACATTTTGTCATTCCGTTAGCAACACCAACTCAAAGTATATGTACACTCTAACGACGGATGATCGATCCTGATGTCCGTCGTCGTCAAGATCATGCTACAACCTTTGAAAATTAAGATTTATGGCTAAGTTATTGCATCTTTTGTCTTTATGTATCTTAGGTTAGGTAAGTTTTTG
This sequence comes from Stomoxys calcitrans, assembly GCF_963082655.1. Lineage (NCBI taxonomy): Eukaryota > Metazoa > Arthropoda > Insecta > Diptera > Muscidae > Stomoxys > Stomoxys calcitrans. The sequence goes on from NC_081555.1 coordinate 124,904,141, forward strand.
AAAAAGGGTGAAGATATACACCTAAGCAAGTAATCGGCTTGATCTGCGCTCTAAATACGATATTTTTTAACGTTTAGTGGTGATTTTCTTAAGTCTCGTGAGTGTCTGTGAGTCGTGAGTATCTCGTTCGTCGTGAGTTTTTCGGGAGTCGTGATTAGTATCGTGAACACGATTTCACTGACACACGAGATATTCAATTCAATTACGGTCGCGCACGATCTCGTGATTGGATTTAGATTTCACTTACGAATCACGTAATTCACGCGTGGCACGATAACTCACGTGCACACCTCTAGTTAGAACCTACCAAAAACGGGAAAACTGATTGACGTCGTGCTCGACATAGGAGTAGCAGGATTCCTCCACATTTTGTAAATACTTTCTTGCGTGCCTGGATCCCTTCCAGGCAATCAGCCCTTTGGTTATTCTGCACTACTGTAAAAGCCAGAATTTGTTGACTTAGCAAAGCTTTCGCCTATGAGAGCTCAGCTCTGGCCCGCCGAATCTCCTTCATTTTTTCCTCAGGCGTTTATTCCCTCTTCGTTTCTTTTGTCGTTCTACAGATGTGCACCGAACTATGGTGGATCACTTTATATATATTTTGTCCTTCTTTTTCTTTTCTTCTATCTACTAGGGCGAATATAATGGGCTACATGTAATTGGGCAAGGTTATCATAACATACTAGCAGAGGGATCGATTAAGAAATTTTGACTGAAACAACGCCACAAGGATTTGTTTTATTCCCTCTTCTGTGGCACTTGGTAATTAATGAGATTCTAAGGATCTTTGTCGTTGTCATTATAGTGGGTGGCAGATTTCTGTCAACTAAAATGGACTTTGTTCAGTGTGCCTTTTGTGGCTGCCTAGGGGGATTAAAGCCTAACGGCTTCGCATAAAACCCCAAAGGCTGGGTTTGTACTGTTCACTAGAAGGAGAAAGGTTGGCATTTTCCAATACCAGGACGTAATTCACTACTCGATAAGATCGATCCCATGGCAGCCGGTTGTACGTACAGGATTGACCCGATGGAATCCTTTATCGGCAAGGGCTGCCGCCTTGGTGTACAATACACTGCTACAACAACAATAACTTGATAGATAAGTTGCTGGCTTAGACAGCTAGCGACATTTGTGAGGTGCTTTTCCATGTAAAAACTTCTCCCCAAAGAGGTGTCGCACTGAGGTTCGCCGTTCGGACTCGGCTATAAACATTATCGTGATATGTGAGAATATTGCCGCTGTTCCTTAATGGAATGTTAATAGGCAACATTTTGCAGATTCGACCAAACTAAATTCTAATAGAGCCTTAAATATCACACTTTTCTCAACGTATATTGCCAAACACCCATGTGTGCTTTCTCAAGTGAATGTGCAATTCTGTACGAGACAGGATAAAACTGATAAAAAAGGCATGGTATAGAAACTGGTAAAGCAGCTATTTCTACTACTAAAAAATTAATTACTTTTTTCATTTTTTATGTTAAAAGAACTCGGCAAAGCACTTACCTTCTTCTCGTCGTATTCTTTTTGAGCCGCTTTCTTTTCCAAAATATAATCTCTTTCGACGCATTCTTTTAAATAGTCTCGATAGATTTCATTAAGCTTTAGCCTTTCCTTATATTGGTATTCCAATTTCTTTAATCTTCTTGTGTACTCAGGATGAGATAAGTTTTTAAGTTCTTCCAATTGTTTATTCAAACTAGCAAGTTTATGTTGGTACATTCTGGAAAAAACAATATTTTTAATAACAGATCCGGTTAAGAGACAGATTTTTTTTTTTTGTTGTAACCACACTTCGGTCCTAAAAAATAATGATAACAGGCTGAACCTGCACCCGTCATTACATGGCAAAGTACCTCACAAATGTTGCCAGCTGTAAGAGGCTGAGAATTTTTTCTGATGTTCTCACCAGGATTCGAAACCAGGCGTTCAGAGTCATAGGCGGACGTGCTAACCAATGGGCTACGGTGACCTCCGTAATGTTCGAACCTTATACCGAGAGGAGGACCAGCATTGGCATATGTGCAAGAAAAGTACAACGCCGGCATTACTACCTCACAGGAAGAGTACTGGATTAGGGAAATCATCACAACAATACCAAGGACGAACAGGTCAATGATATATTTTACGAGCGTTTAGGGATAACATATGAACGCTGCCCATACTAGAAATTATAATGCCAAAAAAGGAAGGTAGAATATCTTTAGTCCAACGTTTGGACAATCTTGCCTCAACAAGGGTACGGCCGATAATGGATTGAGGGCAATAAACTTCGTCAAAAAAAGGGAAAATTTTTTCACATATCAATGAGTGTTGTCCGATTCAAGTTATAAGCTCAATGATAAGGGACCTCCTTTTTATAGCCGAGTTCGAAGGGCTGCAACGGTACGAAACCTTTTTGTGGAGAAGTTTTTACATGGCATAGTACCTCACAAATGTCGACAGCATTAGAAGGGGATAACCACCGTTGAAAAAAAATATGATGGTCTTGCCAGTATTCGAACCCATGCGTTCAACGTCATACGCTACGGTTTGCCGCTGCTCCTTAATGAAATGGTCATGGGCAAATTTGCATTTGCACATCAAAAAAAAGATAAGAAGCACCTGATTTCAACATCGTGGCATTCACAAGTCTACATGAGAAGAAGTGAGAAACTAAATTATTGATCTCGTTATGATAGATGGAAGATTAATCTAACGTGTTCGACGGTATAGAATGTTCAAACAACAAGGCAGCATGAGCCTACAGATTGCCAGCCAAACTTCTAAAGACCGGACAACATGTCATGCTATAAAACGAATACACAAGAAACAAGACAAAACAGAATGTGCCGGCAACAGAGGAATAAGTCACCTTCCCATCGAGATAAATGGGTCATACAACGCGGCTTTAAACCTGGTAAATCTCTTATAGACCAGATATTCAGACCACACCAAATCTTGGAAAAGTGCAAAGAGAGTTTAATCGACACTTACAATCACTTCGTTGAGTACAAAATTGATTTCATTGTTTTAAGCCATATCTTAAATTGCTATCCCTTAAAAATGGACATGACTTTACAGAATGACTCCAGCTGATAAACATTTCTAAGTAATATAAGAAACTCTACGAATCGTTCAATACCAAAAGAGCGTCAGGTAGGAAGACGGTTTATAGCCCGATATCTTTAAAAATTGGTTTTATTGTGCTAAAAATAAAACAAAGAGCGTTATTAATGCTCGGGACGCCATGTAAACTTGGACAATTAGGCAAAGATGGAAACTTTAACCATGAGAAAGGCATTCATTTTATGACGATGGCATTGCAATAAACGAAGTGAACGACACTAGTTTTAAAATAAAGCGAATTATGTTGTTGTAGCCACCTTTGCATGTGGATGTGGCGATCTCGCTCTTATAGGAAGGCAAGCTTGTTCCGGTCTATACAATACACCGCGGGAACATGATGGCGATTGGTTATTTTAAGCGCCAAAAACTCGCCTTGTCGAATTGAACATCATAGTTCCTCATTTATTAAGCAAGAACCGCATTTGCAGCTACTCCGCATTTCACTATCCGCAACCTGTGGACGCGCCTGGTAGCTCCCAGCTAAGCTTCACTTGATAATGAAGAACACAACACAGATTGGAGCTCAAAGTTCCAGCGAGTTATATTGGCTCATAAATTCTTCTTTAAACTAAATGAGCAGTTAAGGGTCAAATTTACCTCTGATACAACATGGTAAATATGGTTATGCACTTAGGCGAGAAAATTATCTTTAAGAACAATGTCTACGTACTAGGGTTCTTGCTTTTCCAAGAGAAACTAAGAGCTTTTGGTCGATTTAAAAACGGTAAAAGAAAGCTCATCATCTATCCCAATCTTTGCTAAGGTAACAGAATTTCTCTTGGCCGGTTTATAAGGCTGCACTGTTGGCTTATATATTTGCTGGGAATTCTTGCTTGCCGGCTAGCAATCCAGAATTGTTTTCGAACACGTGGAGTTTAAATTGTTCTAGTCCCAGCTGAAAGCTAGCAATATGTGGCTACAACAACAACACTACTGGTGTGTTGTAGCAGTGTGGCGGCAGCCCTTGCCGATGGAGGACTTCATCGGGTCAATCCGGTAAGTACAACCGGCTGCCATGGGATTGTAACACTAGTCTTACGATAGTTTTCTTCGGCGCTATCTTTTCATTGCGCAAGCTTTTCACTCTAGCTTACAGTACGCTGAAAGGTTGCAAAAAAAATCTGCGAACTACCAGTCAATTACCATAAACTCTGCTCTTCAAACGTTATGAAGAGCATGGTAGCCACACGTTTGCATGGTATTTAGAGCCCTAAAGCAATTTTAGCGATCTCTAGTTTGAGTTTCGCAGATATTGCTCCACTGGCAACCTTATGGCTTTTCTTTCGGAACATTGGAGACACTAAATCCGTCAGTTTGGAGAAGATAAGTTCAAGGCTCTGGATATCTCCAAGTCATTCAGAAGGATCTGGCGAGTTGCACCCAAAGTTTGTCCCTTTAGGTGTCCCCAATTTCTTGGTTTGATTTATATCAATCGTTCTTAGATATCAGTTGCAGATGGGTTCTTCTACAAAGAGTATAGATTAACTGCAGATGTACTTGAAGGCTCTGTCCATTCTCCCTCTCTAGTTTTCTATTTTTTTTTTATTATATGTTAAGTCGGACTTCGTCATACAAACTATTCACTGTATCGTTACTTTCATCTCTATCTTCTATTAACTGTATGGATATTGGGAAGTTAGAAGCTCTTAATGTTCTGGGAAACGTGTATTCGAAGTGGCGGTAGAAGCATTCAAGGGTTCAAGCTTTCTCCAGCGTCATTGCAGAAGGCAATGGTTTTGATAGGGGACCAGTATTCAACTCAATTGTTTCTCTCGAGTATCGAATTCCGACTAATATATTTTCCACATCCAACACCATCCAGATATTAAAAACAAATGACAATACACAGTACTACCTCATTCCCACTTTCAATACCTATCTTCCATTCGCGAGTTGTTGATATAAAAAAAGAAAAAAAACTATAAGCCCAGTTCCGACAATATATTGCGATCAGCTGATTGCACCAGAGTAGGTGCACTGCAATTGTTTTTTGTTTAAATGTAACTTTATCCACTAAAAATATATCCCACTTGGTAATTCCCAAGCGACACTGCTCTGTTTAGCTTAACCTGTCGTAAATTCAATCAGAAATCTAAGAAAACACCTCCACAGCTCTACATTGTGTCTACTTACTGCTCCTTAAGTTCATGATTATGACTATCGGTTCCATTTGTAGTTTGATGGTTTGTACTAGTATAACTAGAAGTGCGTCCATTATTACGAAATTCTGTTTCACTGGCATCATCCGTATCTGTGGGAGACAAGTTTATACAATGGTTTCTCTAATAGCCAACAAACATTGTATTCACCCTGTCTTACCCTCTTCACTGTCATATGCATTTGGCTCAAAGTTGTTATTCGATCTTGAATCCTCATTATAGTCAGCAAATCGTTCATCATCGCTTGCCATTCCAAATGTGGGACAGGACATGGTATTTTTCCTTTTTGTTATAAATTTTTTTATTTGTATGGTTGTATGGAGAGTAAACTAAACTACCAGAGCACGAAGCCTGTTAACAATCTCAAAGGCGATGAATATTTTCCGATCACTTCCTAAATCATGAAAGATGTCAACTTTAGCAAAATATTGCAATAACAGGGTACTCTGTTTTTAGTTGTGAAAAACATCAATAATTTACTTGTACATATATATTGCAAATTTTCTGCACCAACACAATCCTGACATTAAATTACACTAGGACAAATTGTGCCTTATTGCTACTTTTAAGCATTTAGCCTTAAAAAGCATTTTAATTTTTCACACATATTTTATATCAATTTTGTTTTAAGCTGAGTATTCTGCTTAGCTTTTCAGGCGGAATGCTGTCAAACTCCTTATTAAAGAAATCGGCGAAACGTTGGCTAAAAATAGGCGTAAAAGTAGTACTCTGCTTATAGTAAAAAATTAAAGTGGCAACACTTTAACCATTGCCAGTATCATTTTTGTTTGTTTTATTGGTTGCGAAAAAATAAATAAAATAGAGAAATCTATAAATTCAGTTAAAAAAAAAATGCTTTGGTATGGAAACAAAAACATTTGATTACTGTCAAATTCCTCTCGAGGAGCAATAAAAAATTTCCGCAATTATTCCAAAAGCATAATAGAATACTAATCCTCATATGAAGTAAATGAAAAATGTGTTATAAGATGATAAAATGATTTTTTTAGACTAATGTACTAATTAGGGACAATTAATCATAGTGTAATATAATAGCAGGATTGTATTGGTGCAGAAAATTTGCCCTAAATATGTTTAAGTAAATTTAGATATTTTATTGAAGTTTTTCACAACTTAAAACAGAGTATCCTGCTTAATGGTTGGTATTCTATTTTGCTTTGGGAATAGTCACTGAAATTTTTAATTGTTCCGCAAGCGGAATTTGACAGCAATCAAATTTTTTGTTTCCATGCCAAAAAAAAACGTTTTTTTTATCTGCACTTATTGATGTTCAGTGAAAATTGAAATTATTACCTACCTTACAGCTGTTTTAAGTTTTGTGAATAAGGGTATAATACAATTTTTATTTTATCAATGAGATTTTTGTAGTGTTGCAAAAAACTTTAAAGTGTAAACGGCCCTTTAAAATGTCTTTTTGTGTGAGCGTCCTTTAAAGAGGTTTAGCGACATCTTTAGATGAGTAGATAGATAGGAAATGGTCATATGAAAGTGCAAGAATTTATATAGATGTCGCCTATTTATAAACGAATAAAACCGTCTAAGACCAGTAATGGACATCGAAAAGCTGCAAACGCAACAGATGGCAAAGGCATACTCCACTCGACTGACCCAACCATGATATATTCTTTACAGGTAATGGCAACAACAAAATGTTGAGTGCGCTATATGTCAAAATCAGTTATAAGTGCAACTCTGATTTTGTGTATGTTACTAGTTCGCTCCATTTTTCGTTGTTTGTGTGTGCTATGGTTCTTAACTATAATACACACACACAACCAATATTCGTTGAAGGATAGTGCACTTCGCGAGATCAAATTGTATTCTGCTGTTTACGGTACACTACCTGATAATTATGTCACGGATCCAACTGCTTGATAAAGCAATGCGAAAATAAAACCCCGTTCACATTGCTCTTTAAATCCAGATTTAATGGTTCGATCATCTGTTTTCCCTTTATAAAATCAGCTGACGAGAGCCTTAAATCCGGATTTAATGAACAGTGTAAACGGGGTTAATATCTATGACAGCCCAAAAGCAAACCATTGCCCATTGCATGGAATATGCCCGACCAAAAGTGTCGAAATGCCACTGAAGTCAAGAATGCGGCATACAGAGCGACCCTGCAATCAATAGCAATGCGCCAGAATACGGTCGGGAAATTTGACCAAATAATCAAACCGATGGGTTTGGTACAGGCACAACTCCTGCAGAGACAAACAAGTAAAATCGTGCTAAGTTCGGCCGGGCCGAATCTTATATACCTCCACCATAGATCACATTTGTCAAGTTCTTTGAATGAATTTTTCAAATATATATGAGCTTTATCAAATTATTGACTGATATGGACCGTACTTGTCATGACTCTTAGAAGTCATAGAAAAACACCACCTCCAAAATTTCAGGAAAATCTAGTAATGATTGAGCTCACTAGTGGCTCAGTAAGTCAAATTGGGAGATCTTTTTATATGGCAGCTATATCTAGTTGTCAACCGATTTAGACCATTCTTGGAACAGTTTTTGGAAGTCACACAAAAACGACGTATAAAAATTTCAATCAAATTGGATACAAATTGCGCCTTCTAGAATCCCAAAAAATCTAGAGAGATCGGTTTTTATGGCGGCTATATCGGGTTATAGACAGATTTAGATCATGGTACACACAGTTGTTGGAAGTCATACCAAAACGATATGTGCAAAATTTAACCCAAATCGGATAAGAATTGTGCCCTCTGGAACCTCAAGAAGTCAAGACCCAAAATTGGTTTATATGGCAACTATATCAAAACATGGACCGATAAGGCCCATTTGCAATCCCAACCGACCTATACCAATAAAAAAGTATTTGTGCGAAATTTCACGCGGCTAGCTGTACTCCTTCGTAAGTTAGCGTGCTTTAGATAGACGGACGGACATGGCTAGATCGACTTAAAATGTCATGATGATCAAGAATGTATATATTGGGTTGCCCTAAAAGTAATTGCGGATTTTTCATATAGTTGGCGTTGACAAATTTTTTCACAGCTTGTGACTCTGTAATTACATTCTTTCTTCTGTCAGTTTTCAGCTGTTACTTTTAGCTTGCTTTAGAAAAAAGTGTAAAAAAAGTATATTTGATTAAAGTTCATTCTAAGTTTTATTAAAAATGCATTTATTTTCTTTTAAAAAATCCGCAATTACTTTTTGTGCTACCCAATACTTTATGGGGTCTTAGACGCCTATCTCCAGGTGCTACCAACGGAATGACGAAACTAGTATACCCCCATCCTATTGTGGAGGATATAAAAGAAAATCTGGTACCAGTTACTGATAGTGTGCTTATGATATGGACGAGAATACAACAGAACCAATCCCTAATGATGGTACAAAATGTATACAGCCTAGCCAGAATGAAGTCCAAATAGCAATACCCTACTGAAAAAAAAACAAGGCAGCAGGTGCCAATGGGTTGCCAGACAAACTATTTAAGATAGGAGTAGACGCTGAGCGTAAGTCTCCTACGCATCCCATACATGATACTCTCGATTGCATTTTGTAAAAGATTAAAATCTAAAGGCTGGTACTATATCGGCTTTTCGCGATAAACTATCCCAAAACTTTGGGATAGTTAGCAACTATGTCTACCTCGGTACCGCCGTAATGGGAAAGAATGACACCAGTTTTGAAGAACAAACTGGCAAACTTTAGATAAGGCAAGCAGTTTAGAAACAAGGCCATCTCTGCGTTCGGAGATAGATATACAAGAGAAATTGGACACTTACATCGGTAAAGATGGAGTTACATACCAAGCGCGCACTAAAAGCCCATTAAAAATGCAACTCTGCAAATAAATCTCACAAAAGCAAAGCGCATAAGTTAAACAAATTTTAACTTTGACGTCTAAAAACACCACTGAATGGCAACACAGAATGACGCTCGAGTTCAATCGTCAAAGTTGAAAATGTTTAACTTTTTCGCGACGCTTTTGTGGGATTTGATTGCAGAGTTGCATTTTTAATGCGCTTTTAGTGCGCGCGCCAGATATTTCACCCCCATCTCAAAATCATTGGTGTTTTTATACAAGCGGTTTGCAAAGATTCGAGTAGAATCGTTGCGTTGATTCAAAAAGACAAGTATTTTTGCGGTACACCGCAAATGCGATATATCACTGCAGATCGCACCATAGATCTGTTATGTCCAGAGGTACGTTGGTGCCCATCAAGGACTTAACCATCCACATAAGATTATTTAAATTATGTCTGCACATCAAACAAAGATAGTAATGAAAAATATTTATACACAAAGTTTGTATCTTGGCTAAGTGCTGGTACACTGTTCCGCTTTTGGACTAGTTGTGAAAAACTTACACGCAAACATTATCAGGTATTTCTTTAATCTTTTTTAAATTGAATCTTTTATACCAACACAATCCTATCTTAATGTTGCAGAAGAATTGATTGTTTCTTATTGTCCTCTCTTTTAATGTTCTTCTTGAACGACAACAGGGCTAACAACCAAAAGTAAATGCTGAAATCCGCTTATATAGAAAAATCTCGACCATAGAATGTCTTTTTCAACATCGACAAACAGGTAGTTAATTAATCAAAAAGGATTGCAGGTTTCTACTTACCTAAAAAAGAACTATGCAGGTTATAACGCATTCAACATTTGCTTTATTACTATTATGCCTTCTTATTTATTTAGTTACGTACATTATTTTCCGCCAGGGGGCATTACGGTTTAGACGTCTTTCAATGGCACCACCTAGCGCTGAGTAGCGGTAACTTGCATGACAGCTACACTTTTGACAGATGTCAAAGACCAAAACTGTCAACACGATTTTCCTTTCTTTCCGGTGACTGCTCCATAGAAGACGCTAAAGTACGTAAATTTATTTAAAAAAATCATTAGAAATCCAAACAATCGTAAATTTAACAAGTGAAATAAGATTGCAATTTAGAATTTTGCCCTCCAAGTTTTTGAAAATATGCTGGGTGTTAAATCGAAACGTTAGTTTGTGATTGAAAAATGATTTGTAAAATTGTGGGCAGTGTTTACAAAAACATACAAACGACCTTAATTCTATTCAGTATGATGTATGAAACTAATTGATGTGTGGTTTTTGTTTCGTTTTAGGATGTTTATGCCAAAGGCTCATCGTGTCGCTATATACGAATACCTCTTCAAAGAGGGTGTTATCGTAGCCAAAAAGGATACACATGCTCCCAAGCATCCTGAGCTCGAGAACATCCCAAATTTGCATGTCATCAAAACATTGCAGTCTCTACACTCTCGTGGCTTGGTCAAGGAACAATTTGCTTGGAGACATTACTACTGGTACTTGACCAACGAGGGTATTGAATTCTTGCGCAGTTATTTGCATTTGCCCCCAGAAATTGTTCCTGCCACTCTCAAACGTCCCACCAGACCCGAAACTGTGCGTCCCCGCCCAGCTGCTGCTGGTCAACGTACCACTGATTCTAGCAAAACTGGTGAGGATCGCTCTGCTTACAGACGTGCTCCCGGTGGTGCTGACAAGAAGGGCGATGTTGGCCCTGGCGCTGGTGATGTTGAATTCCGTGGAGGTTTCGGTCGTGGTCGCCCCCAATAAATGTTAGTGGACACCGGTTGGTGATTGTGCGTATATCACCTTATCAACCTAATTAGATGTAAATCTTTTTAATTGCATAAAAAGAGGTTTTCTATTTTAAATGATAACAAGAAAAATATAAAAAGAGAAAAAAACACTAAAAAAAGCTGGCCATTCGTTTTGTGATTTAATTGAAGAACAAGAAGTGCAAGATAGTGTTTGTTAGATTTCACCATAATTAAAACTATGAATGTGTTGTTGGAACTCCCACAAGTTTTGTTTACTTTTGGGAAATGTAAACAAATTAAAAATATGATAACGTGTCTTCATCTTGTTCTATAACTTAAACGTTTTGAAATGAAGACAGTAACAGAAAATTGGACAAAAGCCGGTTGATGGTTAATGGAGCTTATATTAGTGATGGTAAAAGCGGTACATAACCTAGGGGGAAAAATCAAGCAAAAATTTAATATCGTATAGTGATTAAAAATGAAAATAAATTACTAAAAAGTTTTAGTCAGGTGCCTTTGAAAGGTATTCACAGAAACTCATTGTGGGGAGCGATGCTAATGCACATCAACGGTTTAGGGCAACTTCAGATGTTAATGATAGAGGTAAGCCGTTAATCGAACACTTTTAAAGCCAGGTTCCGACAGGAGTTGCTAGAAGTTACTTTTTCATCGGGCTAATATTTATAAGGATATATGAGTAGGAAGTCTCAAATAACACCAGGCTCTCTGATTATCGTTAATTTAGCTTCAGCGCTTAAGTGAAAATATTGCAGATTTAAAAGGAGAATTGATATATATTTCGGCCCTTTCTACCGGGATGACCTTAGTAGGTCTAAAAAGGAAGTGGGAGCTGTGGACGACATCGATATGATGGTCAAACCCTGCAGCCGAATTACTGCATACGTGAACGAGTAAAATCGTTCGAAATCTCCATTGTGAAGCATGCATACTTTTATCGAACTGGAATTTTTGAAATTTAAGAATAAGAAATCGAGCATTATTTATAAAAACTTGGGCATACAAATTTATATACATATGGTATAACACCCATTAAACACGAGGTGACATTTCATTCGATATGAAATCCTGAACGACTGCAGGACCAAACCAATGGTCAAACAGCGACCGCAAACTGACAAAACTGATGGGTGTGAAGAAAGAAAAAGGTCTACTACAAAAAAACTACAACTACTCTTTGATACACATTGTGACTTTTCGTCTTTGAAAAGATTCAACTCCTTAAAATCGCCTGGTCCTGATAGCTTGACCAGATGAATTACGAGCTCTGTCCAATATACTGGCTTCGGGAGAAATACTCTGCATATGTCAACAAGACAACCTGTAGAATGGAGAGACAAAGATCCCCTTTATATCAAAAGGAAGAGAAGAGCTGGAAACAAGGCATAAGCAATATAGTATTGTCTCTGGAACACTGCGACAAAGATGGGTGTGGGTACAGAAGGATATGTTCTTAAGTCTAGTAGGATAGGATGGTTAATAAAAGAGGGGGCGTGTGTGTGTTTAAAATCGGGCAACATCGAACACGCTGGTCGAACTCTAGCTATGTACGAATTGAGAAGGCTCTATCGACCGGAACGCAAATTAGCTTAAACTACTCTGGTCTGCTGAGTGAGATAACTTCTTGATGCCCTATATGTGGCGGACGAAGTTGTTGTAACAGTGTGTTGTATACTCAGGCGGCAGCCCTAGCCGATGAAAGGCTCCATGGGGCCAATCCGGTTTGTACAACCGGCTGCTGTGTATAACCCCCTTTAACGCCGCCTGATCTATCTGATATTTCAAACAATCTTACTATGATGACCAAACACTACTTCACGTGTGGCAGCCTGTGCTGCCGTTTTTGGTAGTTTCCTACCAAAATTGGTAGGTTTTTATTCTCTTGGTAGGTTGGTAGGCTGACCTCAATTTTTGGTAGGTTTTTCCAACTTATAAATATCAAGTTAATTACTGAAAAATCGCAGGGGATAAATAAAAATTTATTCACTTATCGTTTCTGCGTATTAGTTAAAGAGTGCAGAACAAAACCATGGATGTCGAAAGACCAAATACTGTTAAAAGGGGTCTCACTGTTTTAATTTTCCGTAAAAAGGCGTAAGTTCTGATATTGACTGTAACTGGTACGAGTGTTAAGAGATCTCTTTCAAATTTCGTAAATTCTGGGTAGGAAATGCGGCTTTGTGCCTTCAATCGGAAAGTAGGCCTACGTGGCAGCCGCATACACATATGATAAGGGGCCCATGTAACTTACTGCAGCGACGCAAATTAGTAGCGCATTTCTGGGCCCAAACATTTAAGTCGGGAGATAGCTTTATCCACACTCGGCACGGTTGTTCATTGAAAAAATACGGGTATAAAGGGTGCTATATCAAGATATAGGCCATCATTGAAGATAAGGCTACATAACGAACAACAAACAGACGGACGGACATAATATAACTCTTTCGCGTTGATTTTGTGGGATTTGTGTGCAGAGTTGCATTTTTGCAACTCGACGCTCAAAACCAAAGCTTAACGGGCTCATTCTGTTTTGGCCTTTAAGGCTTCAATATTTGTATATTGCAATTACTTTGTCCAAAATTTACAATTATGAGCGATGAAAGAGCAACTGAAAAAGGAAAAAATATTTTTTAACAAAATTTTTATGTTTACAGCACGGTGTACAATTAGAATAATGGCAGAAATTACAACCACTGATTCGAGTGCATTATTGAACAGATATGTAAGAAATTTTAATACCTTACTACAATGTCCAGCGCGATTTGCTGGAGGCAAAGATGGACAAAATGTACAACAATTTATTGAGCATATAAAATATTATAAAAGCCTCAAGTGTGTTACAGATGAACAGGCCTTGCAAGAACTGCATCATTTGCTAAAGGAACCAGCTGCGACATGGTGGTTACAGAAAAAACAAAATTGTACATCTTGGTCTGAAGCATTAAAGACATTGGAAAAGCAATATTCTAAGTCCAGATCAGCACACATGATATGGAAAGATTTGTTTAGACTTCCGTATCAGGCATATGGTACAGTGGACGAATTTCTTAATGAGAAAAGTGGACTTTTAAATGAACTGCCAGAACCACATTTGAATGAACAAAATAAATTAGCAATTATCAGTGGGCTGTTACCGAGTAACATGCAAACCTCGAATACACTATCCAATATTTCTACCATAGAAGAATTAAAGGAATATGTATTGAGATATAAGCAAAAGCATTCTGCCGCCATACCACTCTTGAAAGAAGTCAAAATGGAACCAGTAGACACAGAGGGAACAGATATAAACACAAACACTCAAAATGGAGGTAAAACAGTTAGTGAGCATGCAAACTACTTCAATAATAATCTTCAGATAACCTCAGATAAAGGCGACAGCCATAATGATAATCCATCCAATATGTCAAAGCAAATAGTGCGTTGTAAATTTTGTAGAAGAAAGGGTCACATTTGGCAATTATGCAACATGCTTTCATCACAAAAATTGCAAGCGATGGATGAATTATGTAATCCTTCAATATTGCAAGAATTGCAGGAGTATCTACAGAAGTACCGCAACTCAACTACTGTTAACGACAACATTCCAGTTGCTGAAAAGGACAATATCGAAAAAATTACCACAACTAATTTAAAAACTCAATTTTGCGAAAGCATTGCAAACGTTGAGGAAGACCGGAGCAATACACTAACCAAAATAGAAAATTCTACAATTTCAGAAATGGTTGATTCTGATATTATGGAACAAATAAATCGCATCATTGAGGAATCAGAAAAGTATTGCCCTACCATAGAAAACAATCTTCAGATATCTTCGGTTAAGTCAGTCGCAGACATTTATTCTGCCCATAGTAATACACGGGAACTTCAAGTAAATAATTCCAAACTCTTGATATCGTCTGTTATGTCAAAAGTAGAAATGAATACAAGTGAAAAAAGTTTAGATGTCAATGCTCTAACTGAAATGAGTTCTACATTGCCACAAGTTCAAGATCAACCTATTCAAAAAAAGAAAATACGTTGCACATTTTGTAGAAAGAATGGTCATTTATGGGAAACTTGTTTTAAAATTCCTATGCAGATCGCCAATTTATTAAATGAAATAAAATCAGGTAAGTCAAATAATATCAAAAAAGCATAAAAAAATGTATTTTATTGACTGTTTGCTTTTTAATAGCTGAAGGTACGGTTGGTGCTGATGAATAATTATTGGGAGCAGCAACTGCAAGCATTGAAGATCATCAACCAACATGTGCACAACAATCTATTATAACTGCAAGCACTATAGGGTATCAAGCAACAGATGAAAATGTTTCAAAATCGGAGGAAACTGAAAATAATACCACCAATTCCACCCATAGCAAAGAAAATATTGAAACTGCTTCTAAAAATCTATAATAGGACAAATATCTATAACCTTTCTAAGATAATTTTTAAAACTGTAATCTATGTATGTTATATATTATAAGCACTATTTGTAATGTCTTAATATGTTATTATTATAAACAACTCTTAGATTAAATACTTTAAAAAGATCTGGCCGATAAAATGTCTGCTGGTAATGAAATAACGCGGCGTACCTTTTAGAAGATCGGAAGATCGCCCTTAGACGGAGGAAGTGAAGAAAGCTTTTTTCCGTCGCTGGGGCCGAATTACCGCATATTTGGTTGAGTGCGCTTTTGTTTCGAATGAAATTTCATAATGAGTTTAATGGATGTTATACCACTTGCATACCCATCGTACATTGAATTCGTTATAAATTATGATCAATTTAAAGATTCGCGTTCTTACTTTTCAAAGATTCACGTTTAATAAAGAAATACATAATTCACAATAAAGAGATTTCAAACGATTTTACTCGAGGACTAAGTGCTGGGTTTCCTCCAAGCACTTAGTCCTCTCGTAATGCTGTGGTTCTTATATTAGCTCAATGCACGATGATCTCATCGGTTAGTTTCTATTTCATTCTTTCACCGTTTCTTTTGTTTTGCACCTTACTACTGTGGCTTAAGTAAAAAGTATCGGTTTTGTTCGAGTTTAGATATATTTATGTATGTAGATTGATAGTGGTCCATAAGGTATTTAAGAGTTTGAAGAGGATTATATATGTCAAAAGATTAGTCAACAACACAAGCAAATGAAATAAGTTAAAACGAAGAACAAAATTTAATCAATTCTCAACATCTGTTTGTTTTAAATTTTGCAGTTCCAATTTAACGCCTTTACTGTATCGACCTTATTAAGCAACCATGTTGACAGGCGTAAAATGCGTCCATACCTAAAAAGGTGTGTGCCCGACTCAGTTGTTGAGTTTGTTTTTGGGTTTCTGCTAGTAAACAAAATGAATGGCGGGAAATGGTGAATGGAAAAAATTATTTTTCAACTCGACTTTTTCGCGTAAGAAAAATGACAGACGCTGATCATAATTCTTTAAAAATGCATTTAAATAAATATAAAATCGTGTAGTGGGTGCTTGTTTTTACATTCCAAATACGAAATATGTATAGTTGCCGGCTCGTGTGTTAGAGTATTCAAAACACAATAACGTAAGGTAATGGGGCTCAAGACAAAAAATGTCAGCTGTTCTGTTATTGACACTTCGGGCATTAGCATAAAACCAAATGCCAGATGCTATTTGTAATTATTTTTTGTTCAAAGTTTGTAATTAAGATAATTGTAAATTGTGAACTTATGCATGGAAATCTACGTCTTATAAATACCAAGGATTGCTTCTTTTTTTTAGCACAGGTATGTACATATATAGAGTATCACTCTTTATGAGAAGGGAATCATATGAGACATCTCGCGTGTTGTGGTGGTATAGATTCCACTGCCAATCTCCTGCGTAGGAATATGCCGGCCTTGTGAAAAAATGTACATGTATTAGTACAATTGAAAAAATGGGGCGTAATATATGGTATGTGAATTATAAATTACTTGCATTAGTTGTGTATAGCGACGGAGCTCCAATTCAGGTTGTGTCTATTGAATGTGGCATGTGCTATAAAGAATAACACCATATACCATTTCAAAATAGTGTCCATATGATATATAAATCTTTTAAAAAATTAAATTATTAACTGGAACAAAATCTGGATATCATACAAGTTTTGAAAGTATATTTGAGCGCTTTTAATTTGTTTTTTAATTAAATTGAATAGAAACTGATATTTATAGATCCAAAGTTTAGGTGGCCTAATGATGGATGCAGTTAAACAAAATAGTCTCGACAGTTATGTGCTGTGACTTCATTTATAAGTCGCTACGGAACGTATACTTACTTATACCTTTCCTGTAGCTCTTTGCTGAGCCTCTTATCATAAATACCAACCAGTGTGGTGCTCATAGTTATTCCGTGCAGGGGCCAAAACTACTACTGAGTTTTCGAAGGAGGTTAAATTCGTCCAATCCAAGTGCGACGGATAATCTCCATAAAAGCATTCAGTCGGTGGTTGTTAACGCTTCTTCTGCCGCATCCTTTTGAATACTATTTTGAACCTACAAAACCTGCTGAAACGGGAGGCTTTTTTTTTTGTAACTCTGGGCCTCTTGTTCTAGATCATGAAGATCCAGTCTGACGTCTCTGAGCGGTGGAAGCCTATACACAAGGTGGTGATTTGGATGTTTGCTACAAAAACAGTTCAGTAACTTATTCGTATGCAATGTATAGATATGTCTTTGCACAGAAAGAATGTTAGTTGTTGTATCCAAATTTGGATGTGAAGTGAGCGATCCTGAAGTGCTCCGGTAGCCGTTGGCGTGCTCGGATGGCCAGTGCTGGTGGGTTTGATTCCCACCGGTGGTCTTGGTCTGCCGCTACCGTGGTATCACGCTAAAGCGAAAAAAATGTCTAAGTGAGTCTGTAAATAACTGCCACTCTTACCTAACCTAGCAATCCTCGTCAACCTCCAATAGGTGAGCAAACTCGTTCCGGTCCAAAGAAGTGATCGCCTTGATGGCCATTGGTTATTTAAAGTCACCAATAATTCGGCTTGTCATATCAAGTGCCGGCCGGCCTCGCACCGAGACTTCACTCGATAGCGCAAATTGCCATCGTATGAAACATACCACTGCCTGCGCCGGGAAATTGGGCCGCCATTGGGGTATTCGACCGGCTGGTATAAAGCGAGCGACTGCTGCGTTCGTTCGGCAACTAGCACATCCGAGGGGGGTGTCAGTACCACTCAAGCGGCGATTGATGTACTCTTTGAAACCAGCCCAATCGGCCTTCTTCTGATTGATAAACGCCCGGCGTTCAGAGGTTAAAAAGTCGGGTGGCCGTTCGATGGTGATAATATGGGGAGATGGTCTGACCCCAAAGAGATGACGACTTGCCAGGATACGTCACTCTGGAGATCAGGGGTTGCAATGGAAATGTCTGGCAAGCTGCTACGCCTCCTCGTTATCCTAGTGGGGCGTCCTCATTGACCGTGCAAAACGTGGAACCTTCAATTTGCTCTTCCAAAGGTATGCCCCGCTGGTCTTTACCTGGGGGAGAATGCCATGAAATGGTCAGATAGTAATCCTCTTATGTTGGGTTTGTAAGCTTGGCCATTAATTGGGACACAGCTACCAACCGGCAGTATGTAAACTTTGTATAGCTCTATCTCAGTAGTGCCGGAGCTGACTGCTATCCCCATGGACTCCATGTAGGGGTCACTATAGCCAGGCGCAGGCGAGATGAGTCTATACTGCAATGAATGGAGTATCACGAAGGCCAATCCCCCACATCCATTCCTTGGACAATCTTTACTTAGCATTGTATCCGTGACAACTGTGCAAGCTGCAGGTGTTGGTCAGCTTTGTCTCCTCAACCGCTGTGACCAATCTGTTCCTTTGACTCATAAAAAAACCGCTTGTCGCGGAGACCGTTGCAATTCAATTGCAAAAAGGATGCACTTCCTGGCACTGGTCTGACAATATAGGGCCTGTGATGCTGCTTATATAGCCGCACGGGAGAGATCGGGGGATCACATAGTCCGACAACGAGAACGCAGAAGGCGACGACGACGACGCTTGTGACCCACTGCTATCTGTGTCCGCACAGCACCTTGCAACATATTCAGTATGACTATACTCCCGTATTGATGTAAGGCTAGAGCAAGATCAGAAATGTACCCACTCCATGCACCGGTTACACTTCACCGACAACGATCGATGATGAAGGCGATTCTGGCAAACCGAATAGAGCCATGGTCTGGGCTTATTTTCAATCCCGGACTAGAAAAGCGTGCGAGGATGGCACTCCGGGATGTGCCTCTCCTATGACGAAAAAAGGTCGAACACGAACACTGAGGCGGATGACCTTGCCGATTTAGGATTCCATCGGGTCAATCCGGTGCGTACAACCAGCTGTCATTCTCGGTTAGTGGAACAAATGTTCTGTCATAGCCAATTAAAGTAAGTACATTTTTGAAAAAGTCACTATTTTGGGATTTGTAGAGAAGTAGTTAAAAAGTTTTAAGCGAGGCAAGTTTATCTGGATATTCCTACTAGATCCAGAATAATTAAAGTATCTACGTAGTACTAACTTTGTAAACGAATAAAATAATTAGGACGGACGGTTCGGTGCAAAACATTTTTTACATGCATTTGGAGGGCATATGAAGTAAAAAGAAGTCCAAAGGGAATGTAGTCGTGTCGAACCAGTAGACACAGAGAGGGCAGATGAAAACACAACCACTCAAAATGGATGCGAAACTGTTAATGAGCAGACAAACTCCAACAATAATAATCTTTAGATAACCTCCGATAAAGGCGACAGCCACACTGATCATCCGTCCAATATGGCAAAGCAAATAATGCGTTGTAAATTTTGTAGAAGAAAGGGTCACATTTGGCAATTATGCAACATGCATTTACCAGAAAAATTGCAAGCGATGGACGAATTATTTAATCCTTCAATATTGCAAGAATTGCAGGAGTATCTACAGAAGTACCGCAACTCAACTACTGTTAACGAAAACATACCAATTGCTGAAAAGGACAACAACGAAAAAGTTACTACAACTAATTTAAAAACTCAATTTGGCGATAGCGTAGCAAACGTTGAGGAAAACCAGACAAATACTTTTACCAAATTAGAAAATTCTAAAATTTTAGAAGTGGTTGATTCTGATATTATAGAACAAATAAATCGCATCATTGAGGAATCGGAAAAGTATTGCCCTAGCGTAGAAAACCATCTTCAGATATCTTCGGTTATGTCAGCCGCAGACATTTATTCATACAGGGACTTAAGTGAATAATTCCAAACTCTTGATATCGTCTGTTATGTCAAAAGTAGAAATGAATACAAGTGAAAAAAATGTCGATGCCAATGCTATAACTGAAGTGAGTTCTACATTGGAAATACTATTTTAAATTATATAGTAAATAATATATTCGCATTAGTAATCCTAAAGTATTAGGCGTTTTACTTAAAAAATTTCCAATTCTCAAAGAGTGAGATATTTTGTATTGGGTTGCCCAAAAAGTAATTCCGGATTTTTTAAAAGAAAGTAAATGCATTTTTAATAAAACTTAGAATGAACTTTAATCAAATATACTTTTTTTACACTTTTTTTCTAAAGCAAGCTAAAAGTAGCAGCCGATAACTGACAGAATAAAGAATGCAATTACAGAGTAACAAGCTGTGAAAAAATTTGTCAACGCCGACTATATGAAAAATCCGCAATTACTTTTTGGGCAACCCAATATATATAATTGTATCTAGGACAAATTCGAAATCCAATTGTATCAGAGTGTATCCAATTTGATTCAATTAAATCTGATGCCAGATATAATTGGATCTGGCCATATCAAATTTTTTTACTCGGGATATTAAAATAACTTCGAACTCAGACTTCTAGCCAAATGCCTAAAAAATGCGGCAAAATAAGAGTCTCTTTACCTAAAACATATAAAAATTTGGATTAATTTATATGGAAGTCATAAGCGTAGAAAGGCCTCTGGGGGATGGGCTAAGCACCCCCAGAAAAGTTTTTCTGTTTTTAATTTAAGAAACACATAATTTTTATTGATTAAACGCTTGAAAGGTATATTTACGTTTATTAAGTCTAAAAACTTATTTTTTACATATTGAGAGAATTAATAATACTTAATAAGAGTATTTCACACATACGGTAACATTTTCATTTTGGTCGTCGCTGGTTTAAACCAGCGATGTCCAACCCCTTACGCTAGCGTCGATGGCAAGTCACACGTATTCTTATTCTCTTTGTTTCAGTCGTTGTTGAGAGATCATAGAATGAACATGTTTTTATTTTAAGCGAAATGATTCTATTGATAATACACTTGGAAGGAAAAACGTTTTTAAGTTTTCTTATTTTATGTTTATTTTTGCAAAACATGAATCATTAAGTCCCAAAAATAATTTTTTCCCATCTTGAGGGAATTAAAAGTACTTTAAGAGAGTATTTCACAAATACAGTCACATTATATCACATATTATATTATTATTCTCCCGAAGTAGTGGACAGGACAAGTCGTATTTAATAAGGTAGCCGCATCGGCGAATTGCTACAACTAAGGCGTATTTATCTTTTATTTTGCCACCAACGCTACCGGGCATCGTTGGTCTAAACAGAGTATACGACCTGATTTTTCTAAGCAATATTTGAAAACACTTTTCCACCTATATAAAGGGTGATTTTTTAAGAGCTATAGAAAAGTTTTTCAAAAAAATACATCAAATTCAAAACAATGCATGAAATCTTTACTTAAATCGATACTACGGTACAAATAATTTAATGTTTGAAGAGTATTTCATGCCAATGTTGACCGTGACTGCGCCTCAAATGGTCCACTCGGTTAGTCCAACATTTCGACCGGTATCACACGAACAAATGCTTTAATGTTGTCTTCCAATGCGTCAATTGAAGCGGGCTTGTCTTTATAGATATGAGGTTTAAAATAGCCCCAAAATAGTCTAAAGGCGTTAAATAGCACGATCTGGGCGGCCAATTAACCGGTTCCGAACGTGAAATAAAATGTTCACCAAACTCGCCTGTCAATTAATCCGTTGTTATGCGCTCTGTGTGGCATGTGGCAATGTCTTGTTGAAACCACATGTCATGCAAGTCAAGCTTTTGCATTTTGGGCAAAAATAAGTTGGATATCATCTCACGGGGTAGCGCTCACCATTCACAGTTACGTTACGATTCGCATAATCTTTGAAGAAGCACGGTCCAATGATGCTCTGACTTTTTCTGGATGCATTTGTAGCTCTTGCAATGCTTCTGGCGGATCTTCACTCCAAAATCGACAATTATGCATATTTACGCACTGATTGCGCCAAAAATTAACCTCATCGCTGAAGGCTAAGAAACGCGCGATTAACTTTCTTAACTGAATATGTTTGACAGTAAAATAAAAAGGGGCAACGTGCGTGAGCTTTTTAAATTTTGAGACCGAATGGGACATATATTTATATTTTTCATAGAATGAGCAACATTTTTAATGTTTTAGCGACACATTAAATAGGACTATTCTTAGAACAAATATGCAATAAAATCAAAAATTTATAGAGTGGTATATTCTTTGCCATCAAAAGGTTAAATCCATTCATTGTTCTTATTATTACTTTTTGAGGTACTTTGTTTGCAATGTCGTTACATGTCAAGCATTGCTTTTTTACATAAAAGATTTTAAAGCAAAAATGCTTGCTGGTTTCATTCAGTAGGATATTCCCTCACTACATAGAAATAATGAAAAATTAAGAAATTTATACATTCAATTAGAAATTATGCTGAAATCGGAACTATTGGGTTGCCAAAAAAGTAATTGCGGATTTTTCATATAGTCGGCGTTGATAAATTTTTTCACAGCTTGTGACTCTGTAATTGCATTCTTTCTTCTGTCAGTTATCAGCTGTTACTTTTAGCTTGCTTTAGAAAACAAGTGTAAAAAAGTGTAAAAAAAGTATATTAGAAGTTCATTCCAAGTTTTATTAAAAATGCATTTACTTTCTTTTAAAAAAATTGCAATTACTTTTTGGACAACCCAATATAAAGGAATTTGTATTATTGATTAACAATTTTATAATTTGGATTTATGATAAGTTCAAAAATCCAATTAAATTAGTTATTAACTCAATAAACTATTCATTTGAAATTTGCCATTTCTTTTACATAACGTTTTTACTGTTTTAATAAAAATAAATAAATGAGATTTTTCACATTAATAAAAAACTTTTCATTTCATAGGATCAAATTACGTCTAAAACATGAAAAATACTGCACATTAATAAAAAACTTTTCATTTCATAGGATCAAATTACGTCTAAAACATGAAAAATACTGCTATCGGCGACACCGTCTGTAAAGAGTATTACAAACAGTATTATTTATATATATGTTTTATTTAAATGAATCGTAATAAATACTAATTTAAGAATTTTGCGTGGCACACCACGAAATCTAGATCCATATGTGTTATGTTCCTTCCTCAGCGCCAAGTCAATATAATCTATATATGGATAATATTCATAATATGTATTTGTAAATGCCATGTTTAGATTCTACAATGTCCTCCAATTTGTTGGGTTTAGCGATTTGTTCACATACAGCTTTTTTATGCATTATTCTATTTTAGAACAAAAATGTTCAGAATAAATTTGTTTAACTTTAATGTTATAAAAAATAAGTAAAAACGTGCTAAGTTCGGCCGGCCCGAATCTTATATACCCTCCACCATGGATCGCATCTATCGAGTTCTTTTCCCGGTATCTCTTTTAAGGCAAACAAAGGATAAAAGAAAATAATTGCTGTGCTAATTGAATTGAATGTTGGAGGCCATAATAGAAGTCATTGTGCAAAATTTCAACCAAATCGAATAAGAATTACGCCCTATAGAGGATCAAGAAGTAAAATCGGGTGATCGGTTTATAGGAGAGCTGTATCAGGCTAAAGACCGATTTGACATGTATGTTGAAGGTCATAGGAGAAACCGTTGTACAAAATTTCAACTAAATCGGATAATAATTGCGCCCTGTAGAGGTTCAAGAAGTCAAGATCCCAGATCGGCTAATATGTCAACCGATTTAAACCATATTATGCACAGTTGTTAGAAGTCATAACAAAGCATCTCATGCAAAATTTCAGCCAAGTCGGAAGAGAATTGCGCCATCTGATGGTTGAAGAAGTCAAGATTCAAGATCAGTATACATGGTAGCTATATCAGGTTATAGACCGATTTGAACCATACTTAGCACAGTTGTTGAAAGTCACAACAAACAACTTCATGCAAAATTTCAGCCATACCGGATAAGAATTGCGCCCTCCAGAGGCTCAAGAATTCAAGACCCCAGATCGGTTTATATGACAGCTATATCAGGTCATGAATCGATTTGAACCATACTTATCATAGTAGTTGGAAGTTATAACAAAACACCTCATGCAAAATTTCAGACAAATCGGAAGAGAATTGCGTCCTCTTGAGGCTCAAGAAGTCAAGATCCAAAATCGGTTTATATGACAGCTGTATCAAAACATGGACCGATATGGCCCATTTACAATCTCAACCGACCTACACAACTAAGAAGTATTTGTGCAAAATTTTAAGGGGCTAACTTTATTCCTTCGAAAGTTAGCGTGCTTTCGGCAGACAGACGGACGGACGGACATAGCTAGATCGACTTAAAATGTCATGACGATCAAGAACATGTATACTTTATGGGGTCTTAGATGAATATTTCGTGGAGTTACAAACAGAATGGCGAAATTAGTATACCTCTATCCTATTGTGGAGGGTATAAAAATACTTCTTATGTAGCGATAAAAACCACACTTCTAATTTTTTGAAATTTTCTTTTCTAGCCACTCCACTTTGTGTCTTTATGTGACAGAAGCTAGACATATATTCAACTTATTCGCAATTCTTTTCGCATTGCATATGTGTGAAAGGGAACAAAATATAATCTTGGTCCATACTCAATTTATACTATTAAATAACAATTTAATTCGTACAATTAAAAATATGTTCAGCGTATGCCTTATTTACCAATCACTTGCCGTGACACAAAAAATATCGATTTTCTATATCAAAAATAATTTAAGCAATTAACACGTTTGAAAAGATGTTTATAAGTCAATACCATGTTTAATCGGTCAAATTTAGGTCTATAATTTTTCCTGTGAACTTACGGTAACATTTTAATAAATACAAAGTAATCGCGAAAAACATGGGAATTTAAGGGTGAAAACGAACATAGTACTAGCCATAAAAACTATTAAACAGTAACAACATATATATCTTTCGCTATGGCTCGTTGCTTTTGCGCGTCTTAGGTGAGTGTAGTGGATGTCTTTGTCGGAAGACACCTAAGTACGATAAGTTATTAAAGTCACTCACATGCACGGCTAAAGACTCAGCCCTATCATTCTCCCATCGCATTTTTTACGATGTTGCTGAAACATTTCCCCCTACCTCCATTTGATATTTATGTGTTGAAAATAGATTTGAAATTCAATTGGCAAGGCTTGGAGTTTAAAAAGCAACTAATGATCGTACACTTAGATCAAACCTTAATTAAGTTAAGTGGATTTCTGCCTCATCAAAATTGTCATAGAAGAAATTAGTGCTGTCTTATTAAGAAAAATAAAGTTTTTATTAAATCTACATTCTTTTTATGGGTTTGATAAAAGTTTATATATTAATCTAATTGAAAAGTGTAAATTTAACGAAAAGGCTATTCTAAAAGGCTATTCGTATTTTTATGAGTTTTGCGCCAATTGCGAAACTGGTGAGTTTTCTTTGAATTCATGCAAATCATTGTCTGATATCAAAACTCACCAACACGTTTTTCCAGGGAATTGGCATACATTTCATTTAAATTCCATTCAGAGATTGCTCC
The DNA here is from genome assembly GCF_963082655.1 of Stomoxys calcitrans. Taxonomy (NCBI): domain Eukaryota; kingdom Metazoa; phylum Arthropoda; class Insecta; order Diptera; family Muscidae; genus Stomoxys; species Stomoxys calcitrans. Next base: position 124,929,878 of record NC_081555.1, read on the forward strand.
AATCCTCGCCTCGAAAATTCTGGCTACAGGCGAATGGCGGAACGAATTCAATCATTCGCAAAACCTCTGATTTAAGTACCCCATGGACATCGAGTTTTTTCAACAGACGGATCACACACTACGCCAAATTTATTTTTTTGAAATTAGCTACTATAACTTAACTTAATAGGAAAAATAACCTAGTTTAAATCAGCCAACATTTGTTTTCATATATTATACCCCCTATTTGATTTAGATACCACTCTTTGCGGAGGCCACCGAAGCGCATAGATTTGCATGTCCGCCTATGACGCTAAAGGGTTCGAATCATGGCGAGACCATCAGAAAAATGTTCAACGGTGGCTTTCCCCTCCTAATGCTGGCAACATTTGTGAGGTACTATGTCATTTGAAACTTCTCTCAAAAGAGGTGTCACACTGCGCCATGCTGTTCAGACTCGGGTATAAAAAGGAGGCTCCTTATCATTGAGCTTAAACTTGAATCGGACTGCACTAATTAATATATGAGAAATTGGCCCCTGTTCCTTAGTGGAATGTTCATGGGCAAAATGTGCATTTACCACTCTGCATTTTTATCCCCTCCAACACAGGCTAGGGGGTTTGTTCTTTTAGTCATTCCATTTGCAACACATCGAGATATCCATTTCCGACTCTACAAAGTATATATTTTCTGGATCGTCGTTGTTGTTGTTGTAGCAGTTTGTTGTGTTCTATCTTTCGTCTGCTTGAATTTGTTGAATGTCAAGACCCAGGAACTCTGCGACTAAGATGGGGTGCATCCACAGGGATCTGGGCCTGAGTTGAGTGGGTCTTGCTGGGCAGTTAAACAGGTGACGAGTATCGTGCGGTCCCTGGTTACAATCGGGACATACATCTTGCACGTCGGCATCAATCCTTGCTCTGTAGAAGTTGAGGCGGCTTCATCTGTCGGAACGTAATTGAGCCAGAACCACTCTGGTTTGCATGGGGAGGTCAATTTCTTCAGGTGCAATGGGAGGCTGTCGTTCTCCAAGGACTACATTCACCCGGTAGCCATTTGTCTAGACCTGCTTGTTATGCCGCTTGATCTAGAGGTTCTCTCTTGTAGCGCTGAACCTCATGCTCTAGATCATGTAGATCTACCTTAAGGCTTCTGGGCAGTGGATATCTATCCAAAAGATGATGATTTGGATGGTCTTTGCGATAACAGCCCAAAGGGTATTGCTTAGACAGCATGTAGTTATGGTAGGATCATCGTCTCCACGTGAGAACTGAGGAGACAGCCCGTCGCAGTTCGGAGGGCGGCATTCTGACAGATCTGAATATTATTCCACTGCGTGTCACAAAGTTGACGAGACCACACTGGCGCTGCATAACTTACCACGGACCGGCCAATTGCTTTGTACGTGGTCAACAAGGTTTCTTTGTCTGCACCCCAAATGCTGCCAGCAACTGAATGGGAGGATGCTTAACAGCTGCCAAATGTGACGCCACGTATTTTGGGACAATTGATAATCGGAAGCATTTCTCCATCGACCATCACAGTATTCACCTCACGCGTATTTGTAATGAACAATATGGCTGAAGATTTGGTGTTAGATATCTTCAGATTTCTTGCAGCAAAATATGAGGCAAGTCCGTTGAGGTAGACGTTCAACCTATCGCAGATGTCAACAATGGGTGGGGGTCTGATGCTATGATCGTACAAGTGTCCGCATATAATACGATCTCTAAGCCGTCTGGAGGGGGTGGAATGGAGGATATGTAGAGGTTAAACAGTGCCGGAGATATCACCCCACCCTGGGGAACTTCCTTTGTCACTCTACGATACTTCGACTTCTTATCCCTAAATATCCCTAAATTCAAATGACTGTGACAGATAATTCGCGACCCAGCATTTCTGGCCTGGCTGGAGGGACGTGTTGGCGATGTCCTCAAATAGTTTGGATGCCTTCGATAGGTCCAGTGCCACGAGGAACATCCTATCACATGGCCCCGGCAAATGTGTGCGGTGATGGCATGCAAAGCAGTTGTTGTACTATGCAGTCTTCGAAATCCATGTTGATGCTCGGCGAATGGAAATTCTCCTACGAAGCACGGGAGAAGTAATGCCTCAAGCGTCTTTGCTGCTGGTGAGAGAAGGGAGATCTGTCTGTACGACTCCCCCAAACTCGGGTCCTTTCCAGGCGGAATCACTCTGCCTATTTTCCAGACATCGGGAACTATAAGAGTGTTCAAAGACAGGTTGACGACAGTAGTAAGGTACTCAACTCCAGGTAAATCCAGTTTCTTCAACATCAATGTGGAGATTCCGTCGGGGCCCAACGCCTTGGATGATTTGGCGCCACGGATGACATTCGTAACTTCGCCCGCGGTAAATTGTGATAGCTGTCCATCGGCTCGGAGACCACGAATACGGCGAATGGCTCTCCTCCTTTCCCTGTCACTCTCGGGATGCACAATAAATTGACGGTTGAACAATCTGGCGCTTCCTTCGGGTCTGTCAGGGTTACTTCGCCAAAAGTGACTGAAGTCCTATCATCCCGTCTACCGTGGTTCGAGAGTGACTTAACAGTAGAGCATAGCTTGCCGAAACCGGTGCCTAAGTTACATTGCTCCAATTGTTCCAGTCACAAATTCCGCTTATGTTCGTTGACTACCCTGTTTATTTCCATATTCAGCTCACTGATTCTGGGGTAAGTGGGGTCCATACAAGGAATCCCATCACGCTCGTCTGCGAGTACCACTGTCTGCGCCGAGAAATTGGGCCACACTTGGGGTATTCGACCGGCTGGTATAAAGCGAGCGGCTGCTGCGTTAATGATGTCTCGGTATTTCCTCTAGGCAACTACCACATCCAAGGGGGGTGGCAGTTTACTGAAGCGGCAATTGGTATACCCTCTGAAGCCAGCCCAACCGGTCTTCTTCTGATTGATAAACGTCCGGCGCTCAGAGGTTCTGGATCGTCGTAAAATGTTAAAGCGATTTAACGTCCGTGTGTTACAGTCCGTAATCACGCTTCAGCCTTCAAAAATTGAGATATTGAGCTGAAATTCGGCGCGGATTGTTTTTTTTTTTTGCTACACGCAGATTAAATTCCCAAAAGGGCTAAATCGGACCTTATTTGGATATGGCTGTCATATAGATCGATCTGCCGATTAAGGGTCTTAAGTCCTCAAAAGCCGCAATTATTATCCGATTTCGCTGAAATGTGAAATACATACATAGAAAAAATTAAAATATTGATTTAATTAAGAAATTTGTATATTCAATTAAAACGTTTGCTGAAATTGGTTCTATAAACAAGTTTGTATTATTAATATACGATTTTGCAATTTGGATTTATGGCAAGCTGAATAATTCAATTAAAGCGGTTATCAACTCAATAAACCAATTTATTGGAAAATTGTTTATTCTTTCAAAAACAAGTGAAACTGCCCTTATAACAGTTAATAATTGGTATTTTTCCCATAAATAAACTATTTTTTACTTCCTTGCAGATACAAAATGAAATGTATTGCATTAAAATAGTGTCTTTTTATTAAAAACTAAACTAATTAGTATTACAAATGGAGAGGGTCTTAATTATATAACTATATGGATTTAATTTGTGCATAAAATCTTTTAGTTTATACATTGTTGCTGGGCACTATATAGATGAAAAAATCCAAGTCAACTTATTCCACCGAGATAGCATTTTTTAATGGTGTCAAGGAGGCTTCAAACCAAAGTCAGGTAGATGGTAATTAGCAAAGGATTTGGACTGTACGTCTTTCACTTGGGTATTTACTATACGTCTCATAGAATTTTCATCGCCATTGCCATCTAAATTTTGATAGCAAGGTATGTTTTGACTAGATACATGGGGTCTATGCATTTTTTAATGACCTGAACCGATGTTTGGTATACAAATTAGTTGGTATAAGAGTACGTTATAATATTCAGCGAATTACGTTAAATTTTAAGCCTTATGGATCCACCTATATCCCATAGAAGATGAATGTGCGAAGGCACTAAAACATTTCTCGTTGGCGACTTCAATGGAGATTCCGATAATGGTTAAACATTTTAGAAGATCAATTTCATATAGATTCCGAGAATAGTAAAGCATTTTAAAGGATCAATAATTCAAACCAGCCGACTTATGTATGTGGGATTCATACCTAAACATGAGTCGATATTTGTCCCCTTGCAATCTCCAAACGATATTGAAAACTAAAATTCGACAGTGAGGCGGACATTACCGACGAATAAGTGAATAAATCTAGAATTGGGTTACGTAAAGGGTAAACTACATGTCTGTAAAGGTGAAAGGGTTTAAAAATCAATCAAATTGTTCAAACAATTTTTTATGCTTGATAGATACTAAATCGGTCATGGGGTACGGAAAAAAGTACTATTGTACTAACATTTCCATCTCTGCCATATATACGTGCATATAAACATAGTTTCCTACGCACGAAAGGAATTCGTGGATATTTAGTAAAAGCAAATGGCGCAAACAGCAAGATATTGCGAGCAAAATTCTGATTGGGCCTGTACTCAGATAACTCCGCAATTACTTTTTGGGCAACCCAATATTTATTTTCACAAGCGTCACCAACCCATCTAATTGCCAACTTCAAAGTCTTTAATCTATATGTAATTTATCTATTAAAGAATGTCTGTCGGAGTTTTCGGTATGTTTATTAAACATACCACCTGTAGCGACATGTAAGCTTTGCCCGAAATCGATATTTTGGGTGTTTTTGTGAGGAAAATCGGGCAGTATTAATTTGTTATTAATTACTTTTTTTTGCCCCATCTAGCAAAACAAAAAAATCAGGTTACAAATGAAGATTTGGCAACTCGAACCAATTTTCGAAATGCAAAGAGGCGTTCAGACCACCTAGGACCTTGAAATTTCGAACATGATATCAGCTCTAATATTAAAATTTTCAAAGAGATGTTCTCAAACGGCAGATTTTGTACTAGTCTTTTTTGAATCTATCCCACTGTGCAACAGTTGTCCGTGGCATTAGTTGGGGATAATTGGCATAAGTCAGGAAGTAAATTTTCTGATTCATTTCCATGTGAATAACGCTCGGTCAGCTTTCCGAGCTGAAAGGCATAACTGCAAAACCCATATAGTATAAATGTAAGGAAAATTAGACGGACTTTAATTTTTCATGCGTTTTTAGTTTAAAAGCTATTTACAATTATATAAAATTTTGCAATAACCCATTTCAATTATTTTTCTCCCCAAGCACATACACACAAACAAGCAGAAATGGAAGATCGTACAACAAACAATTTCGATCTTCTAATCAAAAATCTCTTGGGCAAATTCAATACATTGCTCGATTGTCCCGCAAGATTTCGCGGCTGCTATGGTGGACAAAGTATACAGCGTTTCATTGAATATATAAAATCTTATAAAAGAGTTAAATGTATAAGCGATGAGCAGGCATTACAAGAATTGGGCTATCTATTAACGGAACATGCCCATTTATGGTGGTTAAGAAGGAAGTGTCATTTTACAACATGGTCCGAAGCACTGACCGCCTTACAAAATCAGTATGTTAAACAGAGACCGGCCTATTTAATATACAAGGATCTTTTTGAGCATAAATTTGAAGACTATACGGCAGAGGAGGACTTCATCGATGACAAGTATGAGCTTTTGACTGAATTGCCAGATCCCATGCAAAGTGAAAAAAATAAATTAGACATGATCTTTGCCTTATTACCTCATAGTATACAGTCGAAATTGGAATATGCCAATATAATCAATGTAGCAGAATTAAAAGAGCAAATTTTAAAATCCAAAAATAGACAATGTAGCAAAGTGATGGACAGCAAGGAGAAAGAGTGTACCAGCAATGCCCCGCAATACCCAATTAATGGCAAAAGAAAAAACAATTTCGATGAACAGCACGGGATTATGGCAACAAGTGCCTTAAATCATGTTGAAACACTATGCTTGCCCTCCACCAGCACCATACTCAACGATAAGGATCCAGTTATCAAGGTTAGACGAACCGAAGACCTAATGCCACCCATTAAAGTTGAAGCAAGCGACGACACCAATGTGGAGCATCAGGAGGAATTCATAAGTACAGCCACAGTTTTGCCCGGAGGCACTCGGGAGAACCCGAATTTTCAAATTGATATGGATATAATGAATCAGATAAATAATATTATAGATGAGTCTGAACTGAATTGTGATAGTCTTTGTGATACCACAGTGCAAATATCATCCATAATGTCTATCAAAGATAGCCCCACAACAACGATAGGTTTTCTTCTTAATGGAGAAACAACAATCCAAGCCGAAGTCAGTAAAAAGCCCCACCCAGCTGTGTGTGCCGATGCAACTTCTACACGAAAACGTAAATTACGTTGCAGTTATTGTCGAAGTTATGGTCATGGTTTTCAGAACTGTATGAAAAGGTTAAAACATATAGAGTTAAAACTTTTACAAAAATCTCAAGAGCCACAGGAAGCTCAGAATTGTATGAAAAGGTTAAAGCATTCAGAATTAAAGCTTTTACTAAAATCTCAAGAGCCACAGGAAGATACATCTAAAGATAAAGATTCCAAAAGGGGCGACGACACTGTGACCATTGTAAATATTACCAATGATAATGATAATTCCAATGCTTCCACAAATGATGTTTCCAATGCTTCCACAAATGCTTCCATTACTACCACTAGCACAGCATCACCTCTAGTTCATCACAATGCATTTGCGACAGTAACAACAACAGCTCAACAGAATATGGTAACCTGTGTAACAACTTCAACGCCCACCGTTAGTCATAGCATTTCCATAGGCCAAGTTTCGACAACATTTAGTCATCAACATATCACAACTACAGCAACCTCATCAAATCCCTCCAGTCCAGCAGCAGCACTTACAACAAAACTAATAGCACCGATCAACGGACCATGTCCTAGTAAACAAATGGCTGCCAAGTTTCGAAATTTAAATCAGCCTTCGCCTAAGTGTCATCAGTGTGGTACCGTGGGTTTCTACAAAAGTATTTGTCCTAATTGTAGTCCTATATATAATTCACAAAAACTTTAGTCCATAAAAGTCAAGGAGAATAGTCTATAAAGCAAAAGTGATGTGAATAAATTGCAAAACATTATAAACCATAGAAATCCAAGCTAAGAAAACTAAAAAGAAGAGGTTGCCAATTATAGATATTAACTTGAAAAATTTAGAATAAGTGGAAAAGAGGATAATGTTTTCCTTCCTCAAAATAAGCCTTAGTAAGCAGCTAGTTTTGGATAACAGTTTTTGAATGTCAAAATACTAAGAGTCTAAATCGTTTTCGGGAGTGCGATTTAGAATGAGTCCCTGCTCGGGCGCCATTCGAAGCGTGGTTTGGTATGGCCGGCTGAGGGTTTACTTTTAAGGACGCACAAACCTTAAAAAAAGCAGTAATTGTGTAATTTGGTGAATAAAGTCAATTGTAATCTTAGATAGATTCACAGCCTCATTAACAAAACTTAACATAGGTTTATTTGACATTTCTATAAAAGAAATCTGTCAAATAAACCTATTTCAAACCTACTTTAAGTTTTGTGAATGCAGCTGTCAGTATTTAGTTGATTTCTTCGTTAATTGGGCGTGTTGAGATAATTCAATCTCCGGCGGTATGAATATTAGTCTGGTTGATGTATTCGGTAGTCTTCGGACAGTGGGCTTATTCGGAGGTGCACGCTACTATGGCTATGTTTGGCCTTCTTTACGAGCCTGTAAAAATAAGAGCAGAGTTGAGCGTATCGTGTGTAACATTATGGAGGATGGCAAATATATTGCGCTACCCTGCGAACAAATCGCGTTTGGGTGTAATCGTTAATAAAACTAATATTAGTGAAGTCTAAATTCGGGCAAACTTAACATGTTGTAATCAATCTCATCTCCATATTCTATATTTCCCAAAAAAATTTTAGCAAATTTCTTATTTTATGATGGTCTCAAGTTTATGTTGACGCTAATAAATATTCATGATTTATATTTTGGGAAATCGCAAATATCTCACAACCATCTGAACATTTACACGGCTTATAAAACAAAACCTCTTGTATTGGATCTTATTATTTAGTTGATTTCTTCGGTGTTTGAACGTGTCGAGATAATTAGGATCTTCCGAAAACGCATTAAAAATGCAACTCGGCAAACAAATCCCACAAAAGCAAGACGCAAAAGTTAAACAAATTATAACTTTAACGCCTAGAGACACTATTTCTCGCATGGCAACACGGAATGACGCTCGAGTTCAATCGTTAAAGTTGAAAATTCTTTAACTTTGCTCGTCGCTTGTGTGGGATCTCTTTGCAGAGTTGCATTTTTAATACTTGCGCATAGTATGTAACTCCATCTTTATGTTTATGTTAACGCTAATAAATTTTTGACAGCAGTGTTAATTTTGAAAATATTTGAGAAAAATAAAACCCAAAGATATTTGTTACAGCGTTAAACGGATGCTTGAGAAAATGGGTGAAGGCATCATAAAATCTTTATTTTGCAATTAGGTGATTGCAATTTGCAATTAGGTATTTTGCAATTAGGTAATTTTAGGGTACTGAAAATAGCTGTTAAAAACAATTACAGATATCTACGGTATTCATAGATAAATTATATATAGATAAAGAATTTGAACTTCGAACATAGACGGTTGGTGGCGCTTTTGAATATAGATAAATGGGAATTATCTATTGGGTTGCCCAAAAAGTAATTGCGAATTTTTCATAAAGTCGGCGTTGACAAATTTTTTCACAGCTCGTGACTCTGTAATTGCAATCTTTCTTCTGTCAGTTATCAGCTGTTACTTTTAGCTTGCTATAGAAAAAAGTGTAAAAAAGTATATTTGATTAAAGTTCATTCTAAGTTTTATTAAAAATGCATTTACTTCCTTTTAAAAAATCCGCAATTACTTTTTGGCCAACCCAATAGAACATACCGCAAGCAGAATTCTGCTCTCAATGGCATGCAGTTTGCGTCGTTTGCATTTTTCAAATGTGCATTATTTCCTTTTCCGTGAAGGAAACTATGGCGTTTCAGCATTCTAAGCTTCCAACTATGGGTATCTTTCTTTCTTTTCTTTTTGCTGTATATTTGATTTTTTTTTAATTTTTTCGGCAGAGATGCTTGCTTTGAAGAAAAATAAAATAATTGCCGACACCTACAAGCTTGACATTTGTTGTCAAATTTTGAGAGCACCAAATCCTTGTTGGTTATTGCAAGGCGTATTTATATGGTGGTGTCATCGGCGAATTACTACAAAAAGCACCTTTTTTGGGAACTTGGGCTGTGTGTCGAATGGTAGCACAGTTGTAAGGATAGTAAAATTATGACGTTAAGTGTGGTGAATAATTTTTGAGTAGTAGATATTTGACAGCACAGCAAATGTTGACGTTTCATTGAGCAAAGTCCCATGTCAGTTATTGGAAATTCATTTGCGTTTTGGTAACCAACTTGCGGGCGACATAACTTAGCCGCCTACATTGGAGGCAGACGTCACAAAATTTAAACGACTTATTTGGCATAAAATAAGTAAAATTATTCTTTATTATTATTGGCAACGGGATTCTAAAAGGTTGTTATTTAACAATAATGGACAAAAGTACTGTTATTTTTATATGTAGTTTATTGAAACGATGGCGCCGATGGCTATTGTGTTACTGTCTGAATTGGTTTAGGATTATGGCTAAATGAACACCTTTATTCCTGTCTAAACTGATTCCAGGCACATCGTGCTTTCGCCATTTTTGACAGTAATAGGGGCTTGAAATGTCAGATTGGAGAGAACTTCTTCCACCCGTCTGGCCTCCATTATTGTCATGCAAGTTGGCTCCTTATATTCTTCATTCTAATAACTGGCATTGTACCGCCGTAAATTTTGTCTTTGGCAAGGCACATAACCTAAGTTCCCTGAATGAAGCTGATAGCGATTGAGGTTGTTAGACGCGTACCATTATATAACCTATGTTTAAGAACCAATACAGCAGCAAACACAAAAATCAATTTATAAAATTTTTTTTTTTGAAGTTAAAGATTTTATGAGGCGAATTCAAAAATGATTTGACATATCAAATTCCATCAGCTGTGGTGTGCTGAATACGCCTTGGGTAATTGTATGTTCAAAAACATGTCCAAAGTTAAGGTCTGGTTATGCTCTCGTAAACATACCGTAAATGTAGGAAAATGTGTCAGTTGTTTTGTTTTGCTTTATGAAAACACTTGCAAACGATTACCGAACGTGTGCCGACCATAACAGGAAAGTAGAATTCAGTAAAAACAAAATTTTACGTTCCGTTTTCCTGTTAGCTGATAAAACTTAAAGTTTGGAGACATTTCAAAACCAAAAAGGTATGTTTAGAATACTGCTATTCTCCTATTCTATGATTTCTCTGTGGAATTTACTACAATTTAATGTTAATAATTAAGGTTGAATGGGTAGCCCACCATGAAAAGGTGGCCAGTCTGACATGTTGTGAAAAGTTTATGAAAATGTGTGATAACAAGAAATTACATGTTAGCACTATGTCGTAACTGGGGTCTATTCGCTCCGCCATGCACATCGACCTCGCTGTACTAGAACCCACGTCCTTGAGGTCCGCCATTTAACATTCTCAACTGAACATCAGTTGAAAGAGCTTGCTTACTTTTGAAGCTTGACGAGGTTTGTTACCTACACATGCAAATGTAGCTGCAACAATTTTTATCTGCAAAATTCAATAAAAATGTTTAAGATATCTCTAATCGTTTTTTTTTCTTAGAACTTTTTCAATCTGTATCAGAAAATTGCAGTTTATCCTAATTTGCTGTTTCATTGCAAAAATAAGGGAAAAATTTAGTTTTTCTGAAAATGAAACTTCAAATTGAATTGCAGTTACTGCTTCCAATTATCTTATGAATAGCCTATTATAGTCTTCTCCAGCAGAATATTAAAGAGATAACACGATAACGGTTTCTTTCTGAAACCTCGTTTGGTATTGAGTAGTTCGAAGTGCTAATTTTCTATTTTGAGTCTGCTAACGCCACTCTGCAAATTCGTATCAGGGATACCAAACTCATACATTGCTTGAAATATCTTTGTAGGTAAAGGGATTTCAAAGGCGGCTTCGCAGTCAACGAAAAGATGATGTCGGTCTTTCTCCTCTTTGGTCTTCTTCAGAATTTGGATCAAGGTCAATGTCTGGTCTATAGTGAATTTACGAGTACCTGGCTTTAGATTTTAATCTCTCACACAGTTCTGTCGAAATTATCTTGTATGCGAAGGGAAGGAGACTGGTTCCGTTATACATATATGGCCATTCAAAGTATGTGTCTTGTGTACTTTCTTGCGAACGTTATGCGTTATTTAAGCCCGATCGCACAGACGAGCTGATGGATATACCTCATCAGCGTGTTCCCTTTAGTCTTAACGAGTTAAACCTGCAATCCATCAGCTCTTGCTGCCTAGTTATTCTTCAGCGGTTAAAGCTCAGTTTCAAAAACACTCGAAGAGCAGCATGGCATATGACGGGTAATATGTAATTCGGACCGGTTGACTTGTAGGGTTTAATTAAATTGACCCCCCAGACTACTCCTCCCACTGTTCAACTGTCCTCAACCGTTCATTAAGCGGATTTCGAAAAGAAATTTGCATGTGGACTTCTTTTATCTGATTTTACTTTAGAACTTGGCACTGCTACAACAACAACTATTATTAAAAGCAGGGGAATTTTTACTATTTCCTAAGTATTTCATTTACACTGTTTTTTGTATCTAGCTTTAATGTTGTTCACGAGATAACAGATACATATCTACTCCTAGATTTAGTTAGACAATTCGCATATATATTTCTTAACAATAATTAGAATTTTTTATTGTTCGCAGCGTTCAAAGATAAGATCCATTACAAATTAATTTTTGTTATAAAACATATTTTGTGTTTTCTTCTAAATCGGTATTTGTTGTAGGCTCTTTTTAAGGACAAACTAAAATTAAGAATAACTTATGCTGAACGATTGAAATTATTATTTTTTTAATAAATATTCATGTATTTTTTATGCATATGTTTAAATTATTATCTACATTTGATAATACAAACGCATGCAATACGTTCTCATTATCAACAAAGGGTGATTATTTTCTAATAAATTAAAATGGAAGTTTTTTGGAAAATCAGATAATCAGATAATATCTGATAGGTCGGGTGTTGGGATAGGATGAGGAATAAAGGAGTCTAGGAGATGAATGACTTTTTCAGAATTTATGCCTTAGTGGGTGGTTCGACGGGAGTAGCTGTTTCGGCAGCAACTGGCTCGGCGGCGGTAGTGGGTTCGATCTTCTTTGGTGGTCTGGCTTCACCACGGCCAAAGATGGCCTTTTCAATACCCAAAATGGGAGCTTCAAAGGCCAAAGTGGCAAACATGGAAGCGCACAACGTTAAGCCGAAATCGTGCCACCAACGGAGAACCTAAAAATACAAATATTTTTGGTTTGTGAAAGAACTTTCGTATTTTCGTTATTGATTTCTTCACATACCATATCGTAATCGGAGAAATGTGTATCGGTTTGCAGACGGGCAGCGGTAACCAATTGTACAATTCTGTGAATGACATACATGCAGTAGGTCAGACGACTGAAACCGGTAAAGAAGCCCCATGACAAGAAATCATTGATGATACCACCATGGCCATTGTAACAGGCCCAAACAATCCATGCGATGGCACAGGCCCATGAGGCACGGGACAAGGGTTCATAGAAGGCACCTTCAATAATGGGAGCATCTGGATTTTCAGGTAGGATACGCCAGTAAGGACCCCACAAATCTGTTAGCATCACACCAAAAGCCAAAATCCAGCAAGTAACAACCCAGTGCTTCTTCATTGGGAATTGCTTGCCGCGATTCTTAGTGAACAAGAAGTAGCCGAAAATAACACCAATCAACCATGTTGGGAAACGTGTGTGTGTAGGATAGTATGTCAAGCGTTGACGCAAATCTACGTGATCATCATTAACGCGGAAGAGGGTAAAGTCGTTGTACATAAATGTGGCAAAAGTACATCCCATGCAGAGCACGCCAAAGAGAATAATGGGGCCCAAAGCTTTCTTGCCCCATTTCCACAAGGGAATAAGGAAGATGGGCGATAGAACATATAACTGAGTGTCCACAGCCAAATACCAAGACTGACTGATACACTGTAAGAAAAATTCAATATGTTAAAGGAAATTCCCATGAAACAAGTCTTAGGATTGTATATTATACTTACAATGCTATAAGGGAAGGCATAATTTTGCACATAGATCAATGTTGCCCACCAAGAATCTTCACAACGTTTATCTTGAGTTCCGAGTTTCATCCACATGGGACCAGCGCCAGAGTATTTGTACAAGGACATAATGTACAGGACGACCACAGCGACGACAGGTGTCAAACGAACATAACGATGGAAGTACATCATTTTCAAGTCAAGTTTGCCTTTACTGTTTGAATAAAAAATAAATTTTTAATACAAGATTAGGCTGCGAGAAATTAAAATTGTTTTGTTCATAATAGACAATATTTCCTCAAATGACAAGTGTAGATTACTTCATATGAAATGAAGCAAAAGCTGTTGCCTCATATGATTTGTAATGAATATGAGAGTTATCTACTTTAAATCAGATTTATTTTGCCAACTTCAATATAGAATCTATCCAACCAAATTAAGGTATTCTAAAGGGTATTTATAGAAAGAATTTGGCAACTAATTAGACGGTTAAAAATACAGTCTTAAAAAGACGAATGTTAAGTAAAAGATTACGAAAGGTCTGTAATTACGTAACATTTTTCACACATAACACATGCACAAAGTGTCAATAATTTTTGGTAATTAATGACGAAACAAGCGTGTCGCTATTATACAGCTAATCTAGGAGATACAATAATTTTAAGTAATAAAATCGAATGTTTATTATCATTTTAGTAGCAATGTTAAAGTTTTGATTGTGGTCAAAAATTAGTCAGTTTTTCTCAAACAGAAATTACGATTTGAATTATTCGATTATAAGCTAAGTTGAGGAAATACATGTAATTTAAGTTAAGTTTTTTTGCATTATATGTCCAAATTTTGTGCTCAAATTGCTATCAAAAGGAAAACTCAATTGATATTTTATAATCCATTGTGCGGGAATCAAACCCACGAGTCCCACAATGCAAGATCGAACTCACAACCAGTCAAACAAGCTTTTGAGGTTTAAAAATTTGGTTGCTCTAGCTTTGAGATTTTAATGGTTAAGAATTAGGCTACCTTGTTTAAATGGGAACTATAAATGTCCATTTCAGTGATTAGAAGTATAGTTACACCGTCATTAAGTTCTTTAATGTTATTTCGAAACTCTTTAAATGTACATCCGAATTTGAAAATAGAAAAATGTTCAGTAATGGGGTGTGTTTTTAATTCCCACTTCATAATAAGAGGTTCGCGCATTTATTTATTTGAAATTGTTTGCGTACTTTATTTGGCAGTAGAAGAAGCGAGCGAGAGCGATCAAATTTTAGGAGTTCTGTAATTGAGAGCTAGCTAATTTCTGCTGAAGTTTTTTTTCCAGCAGCAATTTGCAGATGTTTTTGAAAACCATCAGTTTTATTCAAATAAATTAAAAAAAATAGATTAAAAGCGGTTCTTACTCTTCTGCAAATGTTTACTGGAAAAGTACGAGAATATACCTAATACAAAACTGTTTTTCCAATATTTTTGTTTACTTACGTTTTTTCCATTTCACGGAAAGCACCCCACAACATCAATAAACCAGACATGAAGAAGAAAGTATCTACACAAAGTGTAGCATTTTGTACCAACATTGAGTAGGGAGTTTGAGTCCACTGTTACAAAAAAATAAAAAATAGAAAAATTTCAATAATTTATTCCAATCCAAATCTTTTCGCCCAAAATCTTACCTGGTAGAATCTATTTCTGTTAATATGTGGCAAGTCATAGAATGTCATATAACCATGACCGAAAACGACCCACATCATGGAGAAGCAACGCAAACCATTGAGACAATGAATAACATTGGGATTGTTAACAGGCTTAACAGTGAAGATTTTGGGAGCATTGGTTAGGACAGAGAAAGACAAGAACAAAGGCGACTTAGGTTCTGAAATGAAAGGAATTATCATTTTAAAACTTTCGAAAAACAAAAATGATCATATAAAGATAAACTTACGTCCATTTTTGGTCTTAATGTAATCATAAATGGAACTGGCCAACATGCAGAAGAGAATAAAACTAAAGAAGATACTGGAAAAAATGTATAAAGAAAAAAAAACATTTTGGCTTACAAAATCTGCAATAACTTTAATTGGGTTTAATAACTTACATGGCAAAAATATCAATACCACGCAATGTTATTGGCTCATCAATATCACAAAATGGTTCAGTTACCATATCTTGTGTGATTTCTTCATTGTAGAAATATTTAATAGTATTTTTCAGAATCTCATTGGCTATTTGTGGTGAACAGGAACTTGGCACACAAATGCCCAATTCGAAAATCTCAGGATCCTTTTGTTTGTAGCTGATGGCACGACTATTATAATTTATAAAGTCAGTTTCGTCTTTGATGATCTTCGAAAAGAACCCCTTAATTGGCACCTTTGCCAAACAATATTGGCCGTTAACGTGATCATTTTCGCCAAATTTGCGTGTCAAATATTTGCATTCACCATAATTACCCATGCTTATACTGTGGCCTGACAACATACCCATCGGGAGACGACCCCAACTGTCGGGAACTGTAAGAAAGAAAATATATAAGAAATGTTTAGTGACTATTTTAGGAAATAATTGACGCTGCACATTTCATTAAAAATCAAAGGAATATTTGTCTTATATGAGTTTCTTATAAGATACAATCAACTTAGCCAATTTCAATATTTCCTTGGACTTTCTAATGTTTATGTTTTGAGTGTGGTCAGAACGAAACGAACCAAATTTTGAAAGTGTTTTTAAGAAACCTACATTTGACAACATGTGGGAATCGAAACCACAACCCCCGGAATCCTATGTCGAGCTTACACCCAACTTGGTTACCAGTCAGACTTAGTTGAGGAGATACAAGCAATTAAAGTTATAGCATCAGATTCTTATAAAGCTAATAGTAAATGACAAATTTTGAATTTCCAAACATTGTCTGCTCTGACCATTAGAATCCCAGCAAAGTTTTTGCTTCCCAAGAAGCAGAAAAGTGTAGTTTTTAGGGATCTGGATGCACTCCATAACTGCCACAAATGTTACGATTTTAACATAGGATTGTCGCCAAAAAATGCAACGTTTTTTCTACACCCTTTTCAGTGAATTTTATTTTCTTTTTTTATTGTTGTGTTGGTTTAATATTCTCAATGTTTTTTAAATCGGTTTACAAAATGCAATTTAAATAAAATCTTGGGAATCACACCGAAAAACGCAATGTAAAGTCAGCATAGAAAATATTGGTCATAAAAATAACAGGAAAACCAACCAAAAATTCTGCAAGTGTATGACGAAACCTCTTTTAAAGCACCTAACTTAAATAGTCAAAAATGGCGTATGTGACAAACAACATTATATCGATTTTAAACTTCAAAAAATTAAATTCATTCTTATTCCATTGAAGCGCTTAAATTTGGCATATGCAATGGTATTCTACATTACTTCCCAAGATGTAGGAATAGAATAAACTTTGTCTTTTGAAGTACATAAAATGCTGTTCTTTTAAAATAACTTCCAATTTATTTTACTGAGATCCTCCGCAATTTCAAATGGCTGGGTGTTCTCAAGAATTAGGGTAATTTTCTCAAATAAAAGGAATAAATCTAAATTTGTATTAATTGGTATGAAAATAAACTTCTATCAATGGCTAATTGAAAAGTACATGCACTTCAAGTCTTATAATCCGATTTTTTTTATCGTAAACTGCTAATTGAACGTCTTGAGGGAGGAGAGCCTTTAATTTTTATTTTGGTTTTTAAGTGATGTTAAAGAATTGTAGATATTATATTTAAAATATTAAAGCTTTAAATTAGACTTTAGTAGTCGTATGCAGACTGACAGAATTTTGTACATAGGGATGTACATAAAGATGGTGTTTATACTTATTTCGTTTACAACTCATCGCAATATTGGCCTAAGAATTTATTAAGTGCATATATTCTTGATCGCCGTCACATTTTATTCCAAGGAAGATCTGTCGGCCTGTGGAAAGCATACTTATTTTGAACGAATGAGTCTAGCCGTTTGAAATATTGGTCAGTTGGGGATGTGTAAAATCAATCAATTCCCATAAATCTTTCGGTGCCACTTATATAGCACCAGGCGGCTGTAATTTCGTATATTGAGATCTGTACTAAAGTCAAAAAACCAAGCTAGATATGGTAAAATTCACAATGTGTACACAGTTCATTAATTTTAGGTTATTGAGCAACTCAATAGGTGCTGTTTTTATTAGAATTGTATACAAATATATATGCAAACTTCTGTTTTGACTTCCGACATCCTTATCCATGCCGGTCAAAAAGAGTTCATATAGTAGGAAAATGTCCGGAGAATAAGTTGTTTTTTTTTTTTTCAAAAGATAGACTTGAGAATATGCTTCTATTGTTGTCGCAATCATATACAATATGATAAGATTTGATATATGATTGATAAGATATGAAGTTTAATTGAGTCAACTTAGCACAATTGGAAATTCTTTCTAGCGTCACAAAACATTATTAAAACCGGTCTACCAATCATAAATCTTATTGCTCAATCTTTTACAATACACAATTCAGGTAAATCATAGCATACAAAAAACGTTATTTTATCGTCATTAATCTGGGCAAATAACAAAATGAACTTCAATAAACGTGCTACCATACTTTAGTTAGTTATCAGATTTTATTGGATAATGCAAGGAGAGGTTCTAAGCAAAATTTAATTGTCCAAATTTACTTAATTTTCCAATAGTGACTAAGCACTATAATTGTTTAAGTACTTTATCATTTTACGAATATTGACAATTTTAATTTACAATCTTAATCCACTTAGCTATTTTGATATAATATCACGGTCAGGTTCATGAGATTACTTAGTGTAACTCAAGGTCTTAGAAAATACTGTTATCAGTTTTTAATCTATTGTATATTGTTAGTACAATATATGACTATATTTGTGTTATGGGTATTGTATTGTTTTGGGTATAGGACAAAAGCTAATAACAAATGCCTAAACTTTGATTTTTTTTACATTTTAAAAATAGGTATATAATATTCTGCTTATACAGTATTATTTTTTGGAGGAATAACTTATTTTTTCCTACTAAAGCAGTGCAGTTATTCTCTTAACTATCACAATCGTCTTTGACATTATATTCCATGCAAAGTAGATTTGAACCAATGGTTCTATGAAAACCGACTATTGCCTATTGCGGTAGATCAATTGGAATTGTTAATAAAAGAGGCTCGATATTAAGATTTAGCTCCCATATAAACCGATATCTTGATTTGAGTGTTTGAGCCTCAAGGATCCTCAATTAAGCCTCTTCAACCCAAATAACAATAAAACGTTGACTTGCTGACTTCAAATGTGGTTGTAGTGACATTGAATACGCAGATGACGTTGCAACTAAGGCGGTACATCATGAAAGGATTACATAAAATTCCCAAAAAAAATTTAAAAGTCAGTAAGTGTTGTTGAACAATTTATCTGGCATCATCCAGGTTGCGTTGGCCTTACATTGGATGAGTATTTATCCATGAGCAAATCTGATCACTTAGGTCCAAATTTGGACTTGACTTTAAAAAATGCCTAAGATTCAATACTTTTTTCGTGAAAGTTTTCATTTAATATTCTTCTGAGTTTTAAATGTTATTTGCTATACTATTCTTTGAGTAGAAATCATTAAACAATGGTCTAAAGCCGGACAATATTTGCAATGGAATCACAACATTCTTGAGAAAGTCTTGAATCGCTTGGCAATTTAATGTTCTTCGTTAGTCACTTCTTCATTATACACACATCGAACACTTTCATGATTTTCTATTTTAATTTTTTTTTGCACAAATACCATGTCCTTTGGATTTTGGTTTTTCGTTATCACATTTCAACACCAATCATTATATGCTTACATCTGAGAGCCCATTCATTGTAGTTTAGTAGACCTTCAAATATGCGTTGAACATCAATACCACACTGTATATCATCGTAATCTCTGTGGGATTCAATGTTAGTTACATTTCTAAGTTCGTTGCTGAGTTGAGTTCCAACATGGTAAAATTGATAGGAAATATCACTGCGGAAAGGACTGGAACCCGTGGCCAGTTGAGTATTCGATTCGTCGGCCAGTGTTACACCAGCTAGCACCAAAAGTGCCAACGACACACCCGTAAGGATATGCCGAACCATTGTGTCGTGTTCGCTGTGAAAACCGTTAACACTCCTAGAGCGTCGTACCGTTACAAACTAGATGGTTAAAGGTAAAAACCGGTAGCTTTTATAGCCAACTGATATTGATTATCGGCTAGAAAGCAAATTCACACACACACCCGCATGCATAAAGAGCAAATATATTCACGTAGGGCCTAATAACTTAAAACGGAAAGTACGTCGCACATTCACACATACATACGTATGCATATGCTTGCAAAATTTCAAATCTAAAGGAGCATACGACGTATGAGATTTCGTATTGATAAAGTCTTAAAACGAATCAGAAATTTGATATGTGTGGTATTAAAAATTTGGACGTTTCTTGGGGGTTCTTGATGATGTTGGTAACAGAACATACTAAGAAATTGACCAACCCGATACACTTGTGATCGAACACATAAGTACAAAATATCAAAGGTATTGAGATATTATTAATTCATACCATAACTCCGAATGGGTATGAAAAGTACCTTAGAATAGAGCTGTCTTAGAAAAATTGTAGCTGAAGTTAGGAAAGAGGTACACCCAAAGAAAAGTTAATACCAAACGTGCTTACTTCAGTACGATACAGTATCGATAGTAAAGCAACACCGTATGGTAACAAAGCAATCCGCAAAGTATGTATTGTATGAAATATAAAATGATTTGTATTGTTTGGTAAAATTGCAAATTTTGCCCATGAACATTCCACTATGGAACAGGGGCAAACTGGTATTGGTTAAATACCAAACTGGTATTGGTTTTAATACCAATTTGTTACTGGTTTCAGTGCCAAACCGTTATTGGTTTTAATAACAAGGCGTTGTTGAATATTTGGCCTCCTAGTGAACCAAAATAAAAAATAAACTAGAGGCTCAAGAAGTCAAGATCGCAGATCGGTTTATATGGCAGCTATATCAGGTTATGGACCGATTTGAACCATATTTTTGCACAGCTGTTGGAAGTCATAACAAACACGTCGTGCAAAATTTCAGCCAAATCGGATAGGAATCACGCCCTCAAGAAGCCAAGACCCCAGGTCGGTTTACACGACAGCTATATTAGATTATGGACCGATTTGAACCATAAATGGCACAGTTATTGGAAATCGTAATAGAACACCTCATGCAAAATTTCAGCCAAATCGGATAAGAATTGCCCCCTCTAGTTGCTCAAGAAGTCAAGATTCAAGATCAGTTTATATGGCAGCTATATCTAAATATGGACCGATATGGCCCATTTACAATCCAAACCGACATACATTTATAAGAAGTATTAAAATATCATGACGATCAAGAATAGAAATATATATTATATCCGATATGGACTTTTAAGGCTATAGTAGCCACAATTTTAGTCCGATATTTACAAAATTTTGCACTAGATTTTTCATTTGACGTTTCAATACGTGTGCAAAATTAAATAAAACCAGTCCAGATTTACATATAGCACTCTTATATATCTTTCATCCGATATGGCTTTTTGCAGCTGGAGTAGCCACAAGATAGAAAAATCATATAAGGTTCTACTCAATATTTTAATAGGTATGCAAAATTAAAGTCTGACTTGGTATTGTTTGTATTGAAAGTAGAATGTGGACTCGGTGGTGTGGGCTATTATGTAGTCGGCTCCGCCTGACTTTTGCGTTTCCTTATTGGTTTTAATCTTATTTTATTTTGATTATTTAAGCTAATTGTTAGAATTAAAAAATTTTTAAAAATAATGTTACACCGTGACCAAAATCGATTCTTTATATTCAGCATTTGATTCCATATCCCATGATTCCCAGAAGTGATTTTCATGTGAATACCACACAAGAGATATGGTGTTAAGTTGATACCAAATGGTATTAAAAATATTTGACAATAAAAGGAATAAGATAATACCCACCGGAAAAGTAGCGTCGTTTTTCTGTCTAACTACTAAATTTACCATGAACATTTCATTAAGGAACAGAGAATACTTCTCTCATATCCATGAGTGCAATCCGATTAAAGTTAATGCTCAATGATAGAGGGCCTCCTTTTTTATGCCGAACGGCGTGCCGCGTAGCAACGCCACTTGGTAGAGAAGTTTTAACATGGCAGGACACCTCACAAATGGTCCAGCATTAGGAAGGCATAGTAACCGCAGAAATTTTTCTGATGTTTACGCCGAGAATTGAACCCAGGCGTTAGGCGTCATAGAGGGATAAGCGCCACGTTGGACTTTTTCTACCAGTGTACGATTTTATTCAGGATTCACTGAATAAGGTTAAGCCAAGCGATCAGCCGATATACTTTTTTTTTAATATTTGGCAGTACTTGGCATTGAGGATGTCAACTTGTTCTCTTTTTACATTCATTCTTTGTTTACGTTTTCTCCTATATGATGACATTTTCAATCGTCAGATTTGACATCCTTAATGATGTTTATGGGGCCTATCCACTTTGTGTTTTTGCATGTGACCTAACCTTCTATTAGTGAATCCTGGATTTTATTCAAAAGCCATTAAAATTAAATTTTCTTCGCTAAATGGTAATAAAATATTAAAATAATGCTTCACCACCACTGTGGTACAGGGTATTATAACTCTGGGCATTTGTTTGCAACGCTAAAAAGGAGAAGACCTAGACCCATTGATCGGCTTAGAATCATTTCCTGATTCGATTTAGCTATGTCCGTCTGTCTATCTGTCCATGTGTTTATTGTCCGATTATCATGAATTTTGCACATGCCACTTCTTTGGCCCAAGGCTGAACGCTATTGATTTTGAACAAAATCGGCTCAGACTTAGATATAGCTCTCATATATATATTTCAACCGATATGTACTTTTAAAGCCGTAGAAGCCACAATTTTGGTCTTATTTGACGTTCTCAAATGTGTGCAAGGTTTCGTCAAAATCGGTTCCGATTTAGATATAGCTCCCATCCGATATGGAATATTAAGGCATTAGAAGTCACAATTTGGCTTATAATGTCAAGACGGACAAGAATATCTATAAGGGCGGATTGATTTGTATGGATGAAAAAAAGATAAAAATTGTATAGCAAAAACGTAATCAATATTAAATTCAAAGAAACTATGTATCTAAAATAAAATCTTAATCCGCGCCTCTCGACTTCACAATTTTTATACCCTCCACCGTACGATGGTGGTATACTTATTTCGTCATTCCGTTTGTAACACCTCAAAATATTCGTCTTAGACCCCATAAAATTTTAAGTCGTCCATCCGTCCGGCTGTCGAAGTACGCTAACTTTCGAAGGAGTAAAGCTAGGCGCCTGAAATATTGCATAAGTACTTCTTATTAATGGAGGTGGGTTGGGATCGTAATTGGGCCAAATCCGTCCACGTTTAGATATAACTTCCATATAAACCGATCTCCCGAATATACTTCATGAGCCTCTAGGAGACGCAATTCTTATTCGATTTTGCTGAAACTTTGCGCTATGGCTTTTCCTATGACCTCCAACTGATGCACCATGTATGGTTCCAATCGGTCCAAAAACTGGTATAGCTGCCAAATAAACCGATCTGTCGAATATTCTTCTTGAGCCGCTACAGTCCGCAACTCTTATCCGATTTGGCCGAAATTTACACAATGATTTTTTCTATGACCTCCAACTGATGCACCAAGTATGGTTTCAAACGGTCCAAAACCTGATATATCTCGTATATAAACCGATATCCGAATATCCTTTTTAAGCCGCTAGAAGCCGATTTGATTGAGATTTTGTACGTTGCCTGTTCTGATGACATCCTACAGATGTACCAAGGTTGGCTGCAATGGGTCTATAACCTGATATAGCTTCTATAGATTTCTTGAGGCTCTGGAGGACGCGATTCTTTTACCAGCATATAAAAAACCTATGGGGATTTCTTATCCCCATATCCTTTTTTAGTCTCTGCCTATAAAGAGAATCCGTCTAAAATATATGTATATATATATATATATATATATATATATATATATATATATATATATATATATATATATATATATATATATATATATATATATATATATGTGCAAGATTTTGTAAAGATCGGAGCAAAATGAAGGCAACTACAGCCCTAAAAGGCCACATTGAATGAAAGATATATATATGGGAGCTATATCTCAAACTGAACCGATAAAAAAAAACTATGCACACATGTTGAAACATAAAATAGAACGTCTTGTGAAAAATTTTGTAAAGATCGGACCAAAATTGGAGCTATATTTAAAACTGAACCGATTCTGATTAAATTATGCACACATGTTGGAACATTAAATAGAATATATATATAAATATGTATATATATATATTTTTTAGTCTCTGCCTATAAAGAGAATCCGTCTAAAATATATGTATATATATGTATATATATATATATATATATATATATATATATATATATATATATATATATATATATATATATATATATATATATATATGTATACATATATTTATATATATATATATATATGTATATATATATATATATATATATATATATATATATATATATGTATGTACATATATATATATATATATATATATATATATATATATATATATATATATATATATATATATATATATATATATATATATATATATATATATATATATATATATATATATATATATTTTAGACGGATTCTCTTTATAGGCAGAGACTAAAAAATATATATATATATACATATTTATATATATATTCTATTTAATGTTCCAACATGTGTGCATAATTTAATCAGAATCGGTTCAGTTTTAAGTATAGCTCCAATTTTGGTCCGATCTTTACAAAATTTTTCACAAGACGTTCTATTTTATGTTTCAACATGTGTGCATAGTTTTTTTTTTATCGGTTCAGTTTGAGATATAGCTCCCGTATATATCTTTCATTCAATGTGGCCTTTTAAGGCTGTAGTTGCCTTCATTTTGCTCCGATCTTTACAAAATCTTGCACAAGACGTTCTATATAATGTTCCAACATGAGTGCATAATTTTATCAAAATCAGTTCAGTTTAAGATATAGGTCCCATATGTATGTTTTATCAGACAAGGCCTTATAACGCTGTAATAGCCATACTTTTGGTTCGATCTTTACAAAATTTTGCACAAGACGTTTAATTTAATGTTCCAGCATGTGTGCCCAATTTAATTAAAATCGGTTCAGTTTAAGATATAGCTCCCATATATATCTTTCATCCGATATGACATTTTTAGGCTTAGTCCAATTTTGGCATACTCTTCCAACATTTCGGCCGTTTTCTCACTAATAAATGCTTCAATGTTGTCTTCCAATGTATCAATTGACCGAACATCAGTTCACCGAACTCGCTTCTCAATAAGTCCATTGTTAAACGTGCTGTGTGCCATGTGGCACCGTCTTGTTGAAACCACATGTCCTGCAAGTCAAACTCTTGCATTTTGGGTAAAAAAAATTTAATTCTCTAGTGAATCGGGTGTGTTCTGGGATTCATGTTCACTTTTTCCTTTAAAAAAATTGTTAAACAAAAAATTAAAACTGAATCCTTGTGGCGAAAAACTACGTTGGGTTTAATTAAGAAATCTTATGATAAGGAGTGAAAGGAAAAGTGAAACCTGGAACACACTAGAACATAATCATATTTCCCTATTACTTTTCTCATGTGTGTTGATTGTTCTTTAGCTAAAATCATAATCTGTCAAATTTCTTTAATCTATGGAACATTAATTGTTTCTAATATGTCGTCGTTTGTGGGTTCTACTATTTGTGTGGTTTTGCCCCACCGTCTTATCATAACCATTTTGAAGAGTGTGTCATATTTTAGATTTATTGAAGTTTCTATGCTAGGCATATTCGCATAGAGATATACAAAAAGATTTTCAATTGGCAAAGGGGGCAATATAGTGCACCTGTGGTTCAAAATGCGTTAGTAATCATTTGGGTTAAAAAACAACGAAATTTTATTGCCATTATTTAAAAACAGATCAAAAACAAGTTCCAACCTAATCGGACGTCATAGTTTTTTAGAAGTTGAAATAACAAATGGTGAAAGGAGATTTTTTTTTCATTTAATGGATAGCCTTATGAATAGGGCATAGTTAATCAATTTTTATATATACGGACTATAAGGATCTGTAGGAGTTTCCATAAACACTCAGTTTCCATGGAGAGATACATTTTTAATGTTAAAATTTCCAACAAAATAAACGTTATCGAAAAAAATCATTAAATATACTAGCAAACGATGGATATTACAATTATTATTATTTGACTTTGTGGAAACACCCATATGCATATGCGTACGTACTTTTAGATAAATATATCACTTGAAGTGCAAATGTCCCAAACAGTAGATAGCTGGCAAATGGCCAATCTGTCAATTTTAATTAAATTATTTAGCTACAAATATTTCCAAAACTATATGGTACTATCTTCTTCATATTTTATGATAATTGAAAATCATAAGACGTCTCAAGTTCATTTTATCATTTATTACGATAACCTTTCAATATGTTCTATATTGAAATTAGATAACCTTATGAATACTGTCTGGAGAAGCTTGAACTGTAGCAATAGTGTATATTATTTTTAGTAAATGTTAAGGAGAAACATTCTTGAAATAAATGTTATTTGGTTAATGAAGTAACTAAGAAGTCAAAAAACATTCTAACGTATGACCTTAACAGAGTATATGCCAATGCCTTAAAAGTAAATATAATAATCAGCTAGATCGGACTTGAAATAACCGCCACCTCGATATTATATCTAAACCACCTTTCGTCATAATCCTGTGAAAAAATCATTATTTATGCACCCATATCCAAATATGGTCCGATTTGGACAAAATTCGGCACGGACATTGAGTGGTCTAATATTGGTCTTTTTGGCAGCTTTATACAAATATAGACCGATCTGAACCATATAGGACACGGATGTCGAAAAGCCTAACATAAATCACTGTCCCAAATTTCAGCGTAATCAGATAATAAATGTTCCTTTTATGTAGTCAAGACCTTTAATCGAGAGATCGGTCTATATGGCAGCTATATTCAGATCTGGGCCATCTTCAAAAAGGAAGATGGCCCAGATGCCCAGGGGGCCTAACACAACTCATTGTCCTCAATTTTAGCGAAATCGGACAAAAAATGAGTCTTTTATGGGCCCAAAACCTTAAATCGAGAGATCGGTCTATATGGCAGCTATATCCAAATTTCTACCGATCCGGGCCAAATTGAAAAAATATGTCAAAGGGCCTAACACAACTCACTGTCCCAAATTTTAGCGAAATCGAACAAAAAATGCGCATTTTTAATCGAGAGATCGGACTATATGGCAGCTATATCCAAACCTTGACCTATCCGGGACAAATTGAAGAAAGATTTTGAAGGGCTTAACACAACTCACTGTTCCAAATTTTGGCGACATCGGTCAATAAATGCGCCTTTTATGGGCCGAAAACCTTAAATCGAGAGTTCGGTCTATTTGGCAGCTATATCAAAATCTGGACCGATCTGAGCCAAATTGAAGAAAAATATTGAAGGGCCTAACACAACGCACTGTCCCCAATTTCGGCGACATCGGACAATAAATGTGCCTTTTATGGGCCCAAAACCTTAAATCGAGAGATCAGGATATATGGCAGCTATATCCAAACCTGGACCGATGCGGAACTGAAGAAGGATGTCGACTGGCCTAACACAAATCACTGTATCAAATTTCATCAAAATCGGATAATAAATGTGGCTTTTATGAGACTAAGACCTTAAATCGGCAAATCGGTTTAGATGGAACCTATATCAAGATATAGTCCGATATAGCCCATCTTCGAACTTACACCCGCCTATGGGCAAAAAAAAATCTGTACAAAGTTTATGATTATCTCTATTTTTAAATACGGTTGCGTGATTTCTAAAGGCAGACGGACGGACACGGCTAGATCGTCTTAGATTTTTACGACGATCAAGAATATATATACTTTATAAGGTCGGAAATGCATAGTTAGTTTTAGTTTAGTTTAGTCTTAGTTTAAGAGTCGTTTTGCTTGTTTGCGTCGAGATATTCTACAAATGTTTGAACTTTATAACGAAAGTTCCAAATAAAATAGATCGATATCTCATTTATGGGTTCAACTGTGAAAGTTTCATGCTAAATTTATGCAATGGATTGGTCTTCTTATTCATGATTGACGTGCGAACCAGTTGATGTATGATTACTCATTTAATAGTACAGAAAATTTGCCAAAAAACATTAAAATTCAACTTATGATATGTCTTTACTTCTTATCTAGCAAACAACTGAGTTGTTGTTTTTCGAATGTTATTGTAAACCTTCGTTTTAGAAATTATTGTGTTAATATATTAAATTTTGTATTGTCGTCATCTCAAGAAATCGAAGTTCAAATTGAATGTATTATCTCCCAGATTAACTGAGTGTGATAATAATGCCAAGTTGCTTTACCTGACATGCTGACAGAATATAATTTTAATTCGATTGCAAAAAAGGAAGTATGATTTAACCACAGCAACACAAAGTCACCTACCGGACGATGGAACCATTAAAGAGTCGGAAGACTAGACTAGGCAAGAACCTAAAATGATGACATCAGACAGTGCAGTGACAGGAAAGTCAATTCAATCTAAAGAACAGGGAGCAGACGATGAGATCATCACCTACTCCCAAGATGTCCATTTACTGGAGGACCAATGATTGAGGTAATCCAGATAAACCTCCACCGGGACGAGACTGCTAAACACGCTTTGATGGAGAAAATCAGAAAGGGCAAGATTCATATTGCCTTAATTCAGGAGCGATGGACGAGGTGGTGTTTATACCCAAGTCCGGCAAGGCAAGTTATGACACACTAAAGGCCTACAGACCCATAAACGTTACGTCCTTTCTACTCAAAACCACGAAACGTATTGTGGGCACCATGATAAAGAGTAGGACATCCAGCGAGGTTGTGCATAAAATAGAAGAATCGTTCGATGCCAAAACGTACATCCTGGCGGTATTCATTGACATCGAGGGGGCTTTTAACAGTGTGCGGACCGACACACTGATCCAATCCTTAGACCAGTACGGGGTGGACCCGGTCCTTAGAGACTGGATAAACCATATGCTAAGGAACAGGTGGATAAATTGTGTGTCCCATGGCATAAATATAAGGGAGAAAGTGGTACAGGGCTAGCCATAGGGGGCATTTTATCGCCACTCCTATGGGTGACCACCATAAATGACCTATTACGGATGCTGACTGAGGAGGGATTTGAAACCGTCTGCTACGCAGACGATGTAATGGCACTTCTAAGTGGTAAGGATCCGAGCGGGCTATGCAGAAGGGCCGAAATATGTGGCATACGACTGGTCTAGACCCAGAGGTCTCAATCTTAATCCAGAGAAGACTGAAATATGCCTGTTCACGAGGAAGACGAAGGTGGGCCAATTTAACGCACTACGTTTCCTCAATAAGACGATTTCGATATCTGACAAAGTCAAATACTTAGGTGTGATCTTGGACTGGGAACTGAATTGGAAGTTTCACATTCAGAAGCGTACTGAGAAGGCTCACAGATGTTGAGCACTATGTAGACGGGCCGTAGGGTCGAAATGTGGCCTGAATTCGAGGAAAGTCTACTAGCTCTACAGAAGCGTGATTAGACCAATACTTACTAACACCTCAGTAGTTTGGTGGACTGCTATGGAGAAAAGTGCAACATAAGGACCATCCAACAGGTTCAGAGAACATGTTGTCTTGGCATAGGTGGAGCGATTAGGACCAAGCCCACTAGGGCACTAGAGATTATTCTTGATATTCGACCTATTGACATACAGATTAAGTGTGAGGCTATGCTGCGGCTATGAGACTTAAGACGATGGGAGAATGGATTGAGGATAGGAGCCGATTTTACCATCGCGGTATATTCGAGGCGACGATAGGAAACCTGTAAGGAAGGGAAGTGGTTTCCGATCGGATACCTGAGATGAATCTGGAAGTCGAGTGCGAGGCTCTGCGCTTATCGGCACAGTCTTGGATTGACGGAACCCTAGTATTGCCATTGCCATCATGTTACACGGATGGATCAAAGCTAGAAGACAGAGTGGGCCTGTGGTTCTACATTGAGAACCCGGAGACTGAGATCTGTTTTAGACTGTCTTTTTGGAGGTTACTTTATAATTTTTAGAGCGCACAACAAGCCGATTGTTGGCTTAGGTGTATGTCCACAGTGGCATGGGGCGGATTAATATCTGCACCCTCTTTTCAACCTAACCTAACCTAACCTAAGTCACCTTATTATTGGCACAAAAGACTCTATTTTAAGCGAACAAATTCCAAAAATTGACGAGGACAATAACCTACATTGGTCCAGGAAAAGCAAAGATTTTCTTAAAAGTTTACTGGTCGATTTTCTTTAACCCTCCGACTGTAGAGTTATCCGTTACCGTTGCCGAAGTACAAGGTCCACTGGGACCTTGTAAATTTTGAATGGAATTTTATATGAAAACGCATACTTTTTTTTTAATTTTTACACATGAATGGAAAAGGGGCGGTCAACATTAAAAATCTTTTGGGAGTGAGGGCTTCAAAGGTCATACATTGGTAGGTTGTATTTATCTCGAAGAAATTGTGAAAGTACCTCTATGAAATGCATACATCACTAACTAAACTCGACCATTTGTCCTACTAGGTGTATCATAATCTTACCATGCGCTGAGGAGGAAATATAACACATGTGGAGGTTGATTTCGTGATATCGTACGTAAGATGCTAAGATATGAGTTTCTTACGATTCATTTTTAATATGAATATAAACTATTTTGTCTGTAATACTCTTTACAGACTATGCTCCCGAAAATTAAGATAATGGACTCTAAAATGTTCTTCTTTTTTCGAAGCCTGGACCATTAAATACAAAACTTTTGCATATTTTATGCAAACTGCATATATTGCATATCTTTTGCATATTTCGTACATCTTTTGCATATTTTGTGCATATTTTTAACCGATTTAAGTTTTTTTCTGTATCTACCCTTGTGATAACCCATTATATTGGGTAATTGCGGATTTTTTAAAAGAAAGTAAATGTATTTTTAATAAAACTTAGAATGAACTTTAATCAAATATATAATTGCCATTTTGTTCGATAACCTTTTGCCATCTTCCTGGCAAATTTATGAGCGTGGAATATTCATAGAACTTCTGGCCTTTATCTGCAAAAAACTGAACCAAGTGCGATTTTATAGCCTCATCATTGCCGAAAGTTTTACCATTTGAGGAGTTCTGCAAAGATCGAAATAAATGGTAGTCTGATGGTGCAAGGTCAGGGCTATATGGTGGATGCATCAAAAGTTCCCAGCCAAGCTCACTCAGTTTTTGGCGAGTGACCAAAGATGTGTGCGGTCTAGCGTTGTCCTGGTGGAATATGACACCTTTACGATTGACCAATTCTGGTCGCTTCTCCTTGATGGCTGTATTCAATTTGTCCAATTGTTGACAGTAAACATCCGAATTAATCGTTTGGTTCCTTGGAAGCAGCTCAAAATATACCACACCCTTCCAATCCCACCAAACAGACAGCATAACCTTCTTTTGGTGGATGTCAGCCTTTGAAGTGGTTTGAGCTGGTTCACCATGCTTGGACCATGATCGTTTTCGACTAACGTTGTTGTAAACAATCCATTTTTCTTCTGCAGTTATGATTCGTTTTAAAAACGGATCGAATTCATTGCGTTTAAGGTGCAAATCACAAGCGTTGATTCGGTTTGTTAAATGAATTTCTTTCAATACATGTGGTACCCAAATATCAAGCTTTTTCACCAGTCCAAGACTTTTTATGTGATAATGAACAGTTGATTTTGGTATATTTAACTTCTCTCCTATCTCACGCTCAGTTACATGACGATCCAATTCGATTAATGCTTTGATTTGGTCATCATCAACTTCATTTGGCCGACCTGAACGTGGCTCATCTTTAAGTGAAAAATCTCCAGAACGGAATTTGCGAAACCAATTTTGACACTGTCTTCCTTTTAAAGCTTTATCACCATACACATCTCGTAACTTTTTAGCAACCTGCTCCGCGTTTTTTCCTTTACGGAAATAATAAAGTAAAATATGACGAAAATGCTCCTTTGTGGGCTCCATATTAAAATTGACGCCAAACAAACAAATGTAAACAAAATTTCGCGCACTTTTTCCTAAAGCAAGCTAAAAGTAACAGCTGATAACTGACAGAAGAAAGAATGCAATTACAGAGTCACAAGCCGTTGAAAAAATTTGTCAACGCCGACTATATGAAAAATCCGCAATTACTTTTTAGGCAACCCAATAATAACTCATAAAAACGAATCTGGTGGTAAGTTTGGGGCCAAGCTATTGGGTGAACGGCCTAACCCAAAAAGACTTTGGTAGATATGGATAATATCTGATTCAAATTTAAGGTATTTGGACTCATGTCATCTAGACCCGACCGATGGGTATCTAATATTTGGTTCTACAGAATACTAAGATATTACTTCGCACTAGAAAGACCAATCGGTCATATAAATATTTTTTTTTTGTTCAAAAATGTATGTAGCTTTTTATTAAATTGATATAAACTTTATGTTAAACACATTATTTTATTTGTAAAATTTTCTTTAACTGAAATGCGCATGCCGTATACCTAAATGGCCTTATCGGTCATTTTGACCCCTTGTATAAAATAGTACCACTGTCCGTAAATTTTATCAAAATACTACTTAAACCGTTTTGGTGCAAATAGGTACATATATAAAAAATCATGGTCTTTCTAGTCTAGTCTAGGTCTTTAAACACTAAGGTCATCTTTTTTACATTCATTGTAATTCAAAACAATTGCAAACCGCTTTGCCTTTGCCAAATAATTTTACATAGTATGCTTTGGTTTTCGTATTTGACACACATAAAAATCTGATCAACTTAAATAATAAGATCTGTCTTTATGGGAGCTATACTTAGATGTAGACCTATCTGAATGTTGGCACAGATATCAAAAATCTAAACACAAGTCGTAGTGCCAATTTTCAGCGAAATCGGGAAATAAATACGGCTGTTAAGGGCCTAAGACCTTAAATCAGGAGATCGGTCTATATGGGAGCTATGCTAAGGTATAGACCGATCTGAACTATATTCCGCACAGATATCAAAGATCCAAACACAACTCGTTGTGCCAATTTTCATCGAAATCGTGAACTAAATAAGGCCTTTAAGGGCCTAAGACCTTAAATCGGAAGATTGGTCTATATGGGAGCTATGCTAAGATATAAACCGATCTGAACCATATTTGGCACAGATATCAAAAATCTAAACACAACTCGTTGTGCCAATCTCATCGAAATCTGGATACAAATACAGCTGTTAAGGGCCTAAGACCTTTAAAGGGGGCTCAAATGAAAGGTCTTTGGAAGTAAAGCACGAATCTGATATCAATATTCGGGAAAGTGTCTATGGGGCCTCCTCCTCCTTCTAGGGGTCTACCCCTTTCCCAAAATAAACCACAAACAGCAATTATTTACTGACCATCGCAATATAGGGCTCAAATAAAGGTATTTGGGAGTAGAATACGAATATCCAAATGTGGTGCCATATATTTGGGGAACCAAATATTCTTGAAAACCCCCCAAAGGGTAAAAATTTGCCGACCATGCCAATATGTGGCTTAAATGAAAGGTATTTCAGATTAGAAAACTATTTTGAAATTTGAATTCGTGGTCCAATAAAGATCATATGGAATTCATATATAGGCACTTATATTGTTATACTGTTAGTCAAGCGATATGCATATACTATTGTATTTTCGTAGCTTGGTTTTTCACTGAAAACTCTTTAATTGTTGAAAATAAATATTGAAAGAGCAATTTTGGTCCATATAAAGTAAAAGAAGGCGCAGCGGAGCTGGCCCGGTTCAGCTAGTATGACACAAATAATGAGGTCCTAATATGGGGGCCGTCCCTACCCCAAATCCCCCAAATCGGAAAATATATGGGGTTCATGAATATATGGGGTTCAAATGAAAGGTATTTTAGAGTAGATTACGAATAAAAAATGGTAAAAGATTATATCCAAATATCTGAGGGCGCAGCGGAGCAGGCTGAATTCTTCTAGTACTATTCATATAAAAGATGCATTCTTATTGAAGTTTCTCATTTATTACAGAAAATTTAAAAATATCCCAAAAAAGTTTAAAGTTTTTTATTCGAAGAAACACCGTTAAAATGTGCTTCTATTTGACCAAAGTGTTCATATATTCTTCTTCAAATTGGGTTTTAGCTGTATTTTGATAAAATTTGGCGAACAGTGGTACAATTTTATACAAGGGTTCAAAATGACCGGTAAGCCAATTTCGGTATACCATATAGTTATTTCAGTAAAAAAATAAATAAAAGAATGTGTTAAACGTAAAGATTACACCAATTTAAGAAAATGCTATATAAATTTTCGAACAAAAAAAATTTCTATTTCAAATACCGGATGGTCTTTCCAGTGTTAAGAGTGCCAGCTAACTGCTTCAACTTCACTTTTTAGGTTAAGTTCGAAGATGGGCTATATCGGAATATATCTTGATATAGCCCCCATATAGACCGATCCGCCGATTTAGGGTCTTAGGCCCATAAAAGCCACATATATTATCCGATTTTGTTGAAATTTGGGACAGTGAGTTGTGTTAGGCCCTTCGACATCCTTCTTCAATTTGGACAAAATCGGTCCAGATTCCGAAATAACTGTCATATAGACCGATCTTCCGATTTGGGGTCTTAGGTCCATAAAAGCTACATTTATTATCCGATTTTGCTGAAATTTGGGTCAGTGAGTTGTGTTAGGCCCTTCGACATCCTTCTTAAATTTGGCTTAGATCGATCCAGATTTTGATATAGCTGCCATATAGACCGATCTCTCGATTGAAGGCTTTGGGCCCATAAAAGGCGCATTTATTGTCCGATGTCGCCGAAATTTGGTACAGTGAGTTAAGTTAAGCCCCTCGACATACTTCTTCAATATGGTACAGATCGGTCCAGATTTGGATATAGCTGCCATATAGACCAACCTCTCGATTTAAGGTTTTCAGCCCATTAAAGGCGCATTTATTGTCCGATGTCGCCGAAATTTGGGACAGTGAGTTGTGTTGGGCCCTTCGACATTCTTCTTCAATTTGGCAAAAACTGGTCCTGATTTGGATATAGCTGCTATATAGACCGATATCTCGATTTAAAGTCTTGTTCCCATAAAAGCCGCATTTATAATCCGATTTCACTGAAATTTAACATAGTGACTTATGTGAGGCTTTTCGACATCTGCGTCGTATATTAATTAAGATATAGCTACTAAAAAGAGCAATAGTTTGTTATACACAATTGAACAACGACTTGTACTTATAAGTATTTGGTCCAAATCGGAACATATTTCGATTTATCTGCTTAGGGGCGCAAGGTATGCGGATTTTGACGAAAGGTGGTTTACATATATACCCGAAGTGGTGGGTATCCAAACGCCTTTTTACTTGTTTTATATTTTCTGGTGTTACCACCTCTTTTGGGTGACCCGATCGCGGTGCATTGTCTGTGTCCGCTTTGTTTGAAGTCACCAAATCACTTCTCAGCCGTTTATCTCGACGGATCAAAATGTGAATAAGATTTATCAAGTCATGCCTTGGCTTGAATAGTGTTTTCCCATCAAGCAGCAATAATAAATCTAGACACGAAATTTCTTTGAATCCATTGTTTTAAAAATCGCAAACTAGCCTTATCAAGACCACTCCAAATTGTGAACGAATGATCTGATTAAATTAAAATTTTACAGTTATAGCTATATAGCAGTTGTGCTTCCTAAAATTCTTTTAGACTTTTGGGATTTAGTGGAGCGATTTATATGTGCATATTCTATAGACTTTCAGCCTATGAGTTATTTAAATACACATGTTGTTGGTATTTTCGAAACGATTGATGAAACACAAATTTGTGTATATGCCAACAAGTACAAATAAAATATATATGCATATACATACTTAGTTATCAATCAAATATCGAACATTGCCATTCAGCCTTCACACTTTGAGCAATAGAAAGAAATTCACAAAAGTTTAAAGTCTATAATTTTTTTTCAACCAAACAATTTTTAATCTATTCCTTGTACCCGAGTGACCATATCTAGCCATAGTTGGAGTCGAGAGAATTTAATACAATAATAAAAATAAATCTAAGAGAGATAATTTTTACTTTTCTATTTTGCAATACTACTTCAAACCCAAAAAAAAAAATTATCAATTCATATCATATATGACAAATGTGTGATTTTAAGCACTAGTCAATCCATTCTAGAGCGATAAACCAGAATAACTCAGAAGGTTGTACTGTCAATATTTCAGAAAAATTTTCTTTTGATTGAAATAAATTTTGGAGGTGTTAAGATTTACTAAGTTAATAAATTTTCAAGATTTACACATTTGCACTCTTCATTGCAAGATTTGGGCAGAAAGCATATTTTTTAAACGATTCTGATACAACGTGCTAAACAATTTTTTAAATTTTTCTCCCCAAAGAGGTGTCGCTATGCGGCACGCCGTTCGGACTCGGCTATAAAAAGGAGGTCCCTTTTCATTGAGCTCAAAATTGAATGGCACAGCACTCATTGATATTTAAGAAGTAGGCCCCAGTTCCTTTATGGAATGTCCCTTTTCATTGAGCTCAAAATTGAATGGCACAGCACTCATTGATATGTAAGAAGTAGGTCCCAGTTCCTTTATGGAGTGTTTATGGGCAAATTTGCATTTGCGTCATGACGGTATTAAGTGTATTTCACCTAACAATTTTACCTTCTTTGCTAAAGAATTCAAATTGGAGAATCGTTTTATATGAAAGCCACATATATTGAAATCTGAACCGATATCATCCATTTGGCATCCACAACGACCTGCAGCGAATGGAAGTATCTGAATGACTAGATTTGTATACTTCCATTCTTTGGTGCTATATTGAGCAATCAAACACTTTAGTGTTCTGATTTAAAATTTAACCATGTTTGCGACCTTGTAATCTTAAACATGCATCGACACATTTTTGTTTTTTAAAGACCCCCAAACCCATTCGATAATGTAGGAGTGTTTTATGACGGGTCCTATAATGAACCGACATGGTCAAAGATTGGGAAAATACGTAAAACACACGAAAATATTGTTTCAAATATGGACTTTGTATTCGAAGTGATTACCTTTATTTATAATTCATGGAAGCTATAATCTGAAGCCTTAATCATTTCTACGTTAGTGGGAAATTTTGAACAAAATTTAGAAAATACACGAAATAAACATTTGATTACTGGAAGATGTAGCAAAAAAAAGGTGGCATGTTTCAATTGAAGATATCGTACGATAGTTCATGCCACTCAAAGTAAGCAATCGTAGCGGTTTCCAAGAACTGCCATAGAAAGTTTAAATTTCATTGTGATTTGACATCATAATTAAATTCAGTCGAGTAAGGCAGATTAGTAACTTTGACAAATGAAAGCAAAAGTTTAAAGTAGAATGGTCTGTGTGAAAGGACAGTTAGTCATTTAATTTTTTCAAATCTGAAGGCAATATGGGGCTCAAGCGAATGGCATTTTCGAGTAAAGTAATAATATGTTATCCAAAGCTAGGGTGTTTGGTGGCCGCAAAACAACCCCCCCCATGGGACAAACCCATATGGGTTTCCAATGCAAGGTATTTGTGAGTAGAGTACCAGTCTATCATCTATATTCGGGGCCAAATGTAGGACAATTAAGTTTTTGGCGGCCCAAAACTTCCCAAAACATACTTATGGACAATGGAAATTTGATTTAGGAACTGGTGCATTCAATTTAGGAACAGGTGCAAACTTCTCACGTATCACTAAGTTCTGTCCGATTCAAGTTTTTTCAAGCTCAATGATTAGGGGTCTGCTTTTTATATCCCCTTCCGAATGGCGCGCCGCAGCGCGACACTTCTTTGGAGGGAAGCTTTAACATAGCATGGTACCTCATAAATGTGATACTCGATTAGAGTAAGAATGCGTTGTTGTTGCAGCCACATTTTCATGCGGAGGTGGCGATCCAGGCTTCTGTGCGAACAAGCTCGTTCCGGTACAAGGGACTGATCGCCGAGGAAATAGGGTGGCCATTGGTTATTTAAAGATGCTAATATCCCGCCCTGTCGAGCATCATAGGTACGTCAGTATTAAAGCAAGAGCCGGTGCCTCCTGGCCTTTCGCTGAGCCTCTCCACTCGCTACCGCTGCTTGTCCACGAATGCAGTTGCAGCTACTCCGTATGGAGTATTCCACTATCCGCAACCTGTGGATGCGCCCGATAGCTCGCAGCTAGGCAATGAACACCACACCGATCGGACCTCAATGTTCCAGTCTGAGTGGTGCTCAGAGCTATCCCGTGCCGGGAGTAAGAATCCGTCATCCAAAGTCAAGTGTTTTTTAGCCTCCAACTCCCAAACATACACCCATTCATTATTTTTTTTAGGAAATATTATTACAATTTTAGCAGTTTACCAATGATGGCGAGATGTATTACGTGAAGGTACATTTTAAGGTCTTCATACCGTATCATCATAGCAATATGGGTCTCAAATGGAAGCATTTATG
Organism: Stomoxys calcitrans; assembly: GCF_963082655.1. Classification (NCBI taxonomy): domain Eukaryota; kingdom Metazoa; phylum Arthropoda; class Insecta; order Diptera; family Muscidae; genus Stomoxys; species Stomoxys calcitrans. The sequence goes on from NC_081555.1 coordinate 124,967,831, forward strand.
AGTTGAATACCAATCTTTCTCTGGGAGCCCAAAAACCTACCAACTTATGTGTATGCACTGAAAAATGTTTGTCCTTATATTAAAGATTCGAGCCAAGATTAGCAAACTTAATTTAAATGATAAAATTATCAATTTCCAACATTTTTAACATTCCCTTGGGAAAAAATAGTCTGCATATCTAATGTGGTGTAGGGTATCAAAGGTCGGCTTCGCCCGACTTTAGCCCTTCCTTACTTCTTTAACTGAAAACTTATAGGACCCATTACCTAAAGTAAGCAAACATACTGCATTTGTTTTAATACTCCACCGACTATTTCGTTCATAAACTGCATAGGGTGGCCTCACAATTAGTTACTTTGACCCCTTTTTATATTTACTTCAATGTTTAAATAGGTGCGTTGCCAAAGTTGTATTTAACCGTTGCCAACATATTAAACTGAACATGTCATTGCTCATAGCCGCGGCTATTGACTGACCTTCATGCCAAAGAACACCAATCAGGGACTGCACACATAATACCACCACACACCCGCACCTTAATAGTGACCTCTTTTAGCATACTCTCTCTCTCTCACACACACTCCAGTCACCCTCTTACCCATTCTCACCATACTCCCACAAATAACGGATGTTTAAGCAATAGCAACTACAATTTGCTGTGTTTCTGCTTCGTCTTCATTTATTGAAAATCAATTTCTCATTTTCATGGATTTTCTTTACGGAAAATCAATTTTCGTATATATTTTGCACGTCTCTGGGAAAATATCTTTCCATTGATGCCAATTTCATTTAAATCCATTCAGCCGTTTGACCGTAGCATGTACCTTCAACTCGTCTTTACAAAACCCACCTACTGCAAATAACCGACCTATGGTTATAAAATTGTTTGTTTTGTTGTGCAGCTTCGCAAAACATATACAAACCACAACAACAAAAACGCAAATGCCTAGCACACCAAAGAACACCATAAGGAATTGGCTGACCTACATGCCAAGTAGGGCCACGCAGATCACACCGCCACAACACCTCACCTAAATAGTGATACTCTTTCTATCGCACCATTTGTTTCTCTTAAGTGGTAAGACCTGAGGCCTAATTCTAGTACTCGATATCGAGTTTTTTCGAAAGTTTTTTTTTTAATTTTTTGGATTCCGGATAACCCGATAACGAATAGAATTTATCGATATATCGAATAAAGCATTCGAGTTTTTGCCTGATTCAATTTAACTGTCGAAAAAACAAATGAAAAGCAAGTTAAACCGAAGAAAACTCAAATGTGAGTATAATCATAAAAAGTGTAATAAATAATTAAACCAATAAAATAGAAATACTTAAAACTTTCATTTCAAAGGAACACATTTCAAAGGAACCAAAATTAATTTCAAGCAAAAGACAATTATGGCGGATTTTATGCCTGACCACCAGGGACTTGCTAAAGGAAAACTTTCAAATTTTCGAGAAGGCAGGGCGTCATCCAAACGCTTATGGGAGCGGATAACGGGGCGATAACGAAGTTAAATGGAGCAGGACCACCAGTAAAGAACGGCTCCATGTGACGAAAGGTATTTATTGATATGTTTTCTTAGAAATTTAGGTGTATGGTGGCCATAACCAACAAGTTAAAAAGAAATTATCCTTTAACAAGACATCAAAGACGCAGACGCCCTTATGAGAAAAAAAATCCTCACTCAAAAAACTGCAGTAATGGTTCCCCTGTGCCTTCATCTAATCCACGTCGTATCAAATCAGCCTCAAAGATGACTCATTTCACAGAGAATATTGAGAAACACGATGAAAGCAGACGTGAAAGGTAGTTGTACTGGGATTCTCTATTAGAATCTCAAATAGAGTCTTTAAGAATCAAGGAAGAAACTTATAAGTTGAAAGAAAGATCTTTGAAAATAAAGGAAGAAGAGACATCAAAAATATAGTCATTAAAAAGTTTAACCTGAGATAAAAACATTGGAATTGAATATGATGAAACAAAACGGTGATATGTAAAAAAAACAATGGCCTTTTTCTACCGTTTTTATGAACTATTTATTTATCCATGTACCTTATGCTCGACTGAAATTTAAAAAAGAATGAAATGAATCGCTTTGTTTATAAAATTTTTTAATAAAGTAATTATTTGTACATATATTGGTACAATGTTGTTTTGATTGGGTTTCTTTTTTCGCCAACCTTATTGTGTTAGGTTTAGTTGTTAGTTTCCACTTCAATTGTTACAGTTTCGATACTAAAATCTTTTTCATTGTACCAATGTTATGCAGGGCAGCACAAATATTCCCGAAGAGATCCATTTTCCGGTGTATATCTACTCCTCTTACAATGACAACCAATTTTCCATCTGACCTTCAAGATGCCGATAGTCCGTTCGATTATACATCTGATGAGTGGTCTTCATTAAACTTTGATTCTGGTGATCCCTGGATGGTTTTCTATATGGCGTATTACACCACGACTCTAGAGGATACCCAGAGTCTACTGTAAAAATAATATGATATAAATATAATACTTTTATAAATATAAGATGAGAAAACATGCCTAAAAGCCAACCATTTCTTATATTGCTGTTGGTATACATTTGTTCCAACAATCGTCTTTGATCGGAATGTTTCCACACGAAAGAATCATAGGTTGCGCCATCATATAGTATCTGTTTGCGCTCTTTTATTTTCAGCTTATTTACGCACCCATTGAGCCGATCTGATCTTCACTCCAAAATCTACAATTCTGCTTATTTACGTACCCATTGAGCCAAAAATGAGCTCTGATCATAAAATGGTAGAAGCGCGCGATGAACTTTCTTATCAAAGCACGTATTTTGATAATAAATTTCAATAATATGCAAGCGGTGTTCCTTTGTAGGAAGGAAGATCTTATTGTATTGATTAAAACTTAAGCTCGAGGACTTAAATATGTTGTTTGTTTCTCCAAACTATATATACTTCGTCGTTTCATTGAAGGACATCATCCGGGAAATAGAGCGGTAACAATTGAAAACAATTCGCAGAGTTTTTCTCTAAGTAGATTGTTGCCTTGGTTGTTGGCAGATTGTCGCCTTGTCGCTGTGTAAAGAAGACAACCAAGGCGACAATCTGCTTAGAGAAAAACTCTGCGAATTTGTAAAATTTTTCGATGAGAGTACACTGAAAAAAGTTGGCCAAAAATTTAAGATTATTGCTTTTTCGTAGGATTTTAGCAATGGAAACGAGCCAAAGAACCCAAACTCTAAAATAAAGATGCAATCTTTAAATTTAATTTCCTATTTATTAACGGACATGATCATCCGGTTCAAATTTTGACCGCTTATTAATTCTTATTATACCCTCCACCATAGGATAGGGGTATTCTAATTTCGTCATTCTGTTTTCGGTCTTTAACGATACACTGTCTAGTTCCAATGTCAACTTTCTAACTTTCAACGATGTTTTGAGCTTCATTTTAGATTTTTGTCTTTAATAACAAGACGCAAAGTTAAGAATTTTATTTTAAATGGTAGGTTAGTACCACCAAAAAAATCCTTAATATGAAGGAAAATATTTTTCACCAAAGGAAATGGTGTCTTAAAAAGTTATAAAATTGATCATTTTCAAATTCGATGAAATGACAATTTCATGGAAGCCTGTTGTACGTACCGGATTAACCCGATGGAGTCCTTCATCGGCAAGGGCTATCACCTTAGTGTTCAATACACTGCTACAACAACAACGAAATGGCCTTAATAAATTAAAATTTTATTTATCTTTCTAAGAAAATTTAATTATATTTTTTCAACTTTTTTGCCTGTTAGGGCGAAGATCATTAAATTTTACAATTTTTGTTTGATTCTTTTTCGAGACGAGCTAAATGATCGGAGATGCAAATGGGAAAGGAAAGCCAAAGATAGCAACACACATCAACCACTATGGGACGCGTTTCGTCTTTGGTTAGAAGACTTTTCAACCATATTAGGTGTGATGGCTTCAAGAGCCGTGCGTTGGTATGTTGTATTTGAATTTGAATAGCGAAAACGCATCTATGATACAATTACCACATTACCACGCTCGACAACCCTGTCTATTAGCTATACTTTCTCCCAATGCATGTATTTTTGTGTAATTACAGACATCCTTTCTGTGGCAAATTACACTTCTTCCGTACTACACATGATTTGGTGCATCTGTTGAAAGTTGTATTGATGGCTTCGAACGCTAGACAACGGAAACGGCTCTCGTTGTTGCTCCGTGTGCCCAGGTTCGAATCCCGGACGGGCTCTGCCGAAAAAAAAAATTTATTATACTAAAAATTAATTCTATTTCCTGTCTTTTAAGACACATACATTTTTTTGTATGTTTACATTTAAAGTTTATTTTTAAACACTTTCTGAGTATGTTAGTCATAGAGATAGAGTGCCAAATTAAAAATTTCTTGTACCAATGCATTTATTGCAGTAGTTTCCCATTTTATATCATTAAAGCAAAGTTTCTTTAGAAAATTGCCATTAATCGCTTGAACTTTAACAAGGCCGATAATGTTTTAATGATCTAACACGAGTAATAAAACGAATCACTGTATTTGTTGCCTTTAATCTAGAAAAAAAAATTCTTAACGATTAGATAACGGTTATTCGATAGTACAAACAAGATTGGAATCCTTTTAAACAATACATCCCTCCTAGATTTATACCATATAAAAAGTAGTTATGTTCTGTATGTTATCTTGAGGGCTTTGAAGTACTTGGTAAAACTGTAATTTCTAACAACAATGGAATTTCGAATTGTTTTTTCTTATTATTGTTTGATGTGAAACCGAAACAGGGGGAGGGGTAACTTCAAAATGTTGTGAAGGCATTCTTTGAATAAATTACATGGTTTTCACTTTGTTTGCATGGGTTTTCAATGGCTTTTCGTTAACATTACAATCTTACTTTTTTTGGGTGTTTGAAAATTCGAAATTTTTCATGGGCTATAGCCTTCTTCGTAAAATGGTAAAAAAAATCAAAGTTCGATTTTCGAAATGATTTGGACACAACATGATTGCCTATTGCATGCCCAATCCAGAACTGCTTTCAAATTATCGAAATCTGAACTTTTGAAGGAGGTATGACAGTTTCAAGGGGGAATTTGAAAATTCGAAATTTTTCATGGGCTATAGCCTTCTTCGTAAAATGGTCAAAATAATCAAAGTTTGATTTTCGAAATGATTTGGACTCCACATGATTGTCTATTGCATGCCCAAGCCAGAACTGCTTTCAAATTATCGAAATCTGAACTTTCGAAGGAGGTATGACAGTTTCAAGGGGGAGTTATAACAGTTTCCGGATTAAATTTTTCGAGTTCGAAAACATTTTTTTTGTCGAAATAAAAGGCATTCTTTGAATAAATTACATAGTTTTCACTTTATTTGCAGGGTTCTTCAATGGTTTTTCGTTAACATCACAATCTGACTTTTTTTTTTGGGTGTTTGAAAATTCGAAATTTTTCCTTCTTCGTAAAATGGTCAAAAAAATCAAAGTTCGATTTTCGAAATGATTTGGACTCAACATGATTGCCTATTACATGCCCAATCCAGAACTGCTTTCAAATAATAGAAATTTGAACTTTTGAAGGAGGTATGACAGTTTCAAGGGGGAGTTATAACAGTTTCCGGATTAAATTTTTCGAGTTCGAAAACATTTTTTTTTGTCGAAACAAAAGGCATTCTTTGAATAAATTACATAGTTTTCACTTTATTTGCATGGTTTTTCAATGGCTTTTCGTTAACATTACAAACTGACTTTTTTTGGGTGTTTGAAAATTCGAAATTTTTCGTGGCCTATAGCCCACTTCGTAAAATGGTCAAAAAAATCTAAGTTCGATTTTCGAAATGATTTGGACACAACATGATTGCCTATTGCATGCCCAATCCAGAACTGCTTTCAAATGATCGAAATCTGAACTTTTGAAGGAGGTATGACAGTTTCAAGGAGGAGTTATAACAGTTTCCGGATTAAATTTTTCGAGTTCGAAAACATTTTTTTTTGTCGAAATAAAAGGCATTCTTTGAATAAATTACATAGTTTTCACTTTATTTGCAGGGTTCTTCAATGGTTTTTCGTTAACATCACAATCCGACTTTTTTTTGGGTGTTTGAAAATTCGAAATTTTTCATGGGCTATAGCCTTCTTCGTAAAATGGTCAAAAAAATTAAAGTTCGATTTTCGAAATGATTTGGACACAACATGATTGCCTATTGCATGCCCAATCCAGAACTGCTTTCAAATTATCGAAATCTGAACTTTTGAAGGAGGTATGACAGTTTCAAGGGGGAATTTGAAAATTCGAAATTTTTCATGGGCTATAGCCTTCTTCGTAAAATGGTCAAAATAATCAAAGTTTGATTTTCGAAATGATTTGGACTCCACATGATTGTCTATTGCATGCCCAAGCCAGAACTGCTTTCAAATTATCGAAATCTGAACTTTCGAAGGAGGTATGACGGTTTCAAGGGGGAGTTATAACAGTTTCCGGATTAAATTTTTCGAGTTCGAAAACATTTTTTTTTCTAAATAAAAGGCATTCTTTGAATAAATTACATAGTTTTCACTTTATTTGCAGGATTCTTCAATGGTTTTTCGTTAACATCACAACCTGACTTTTTTTGGGTGTTTGAAAATTCGAAATTTTTCATGGGCTATAGCCTTCTTCGTAAAATGGTAAAAAAAATCAAAGTTCGATTTTCGAAATGATTTGGACACAACATGATTGCCTATTGCATGCCCAATCCAGAACTGCTTTCAAATGATCGAAATCTGAACTTTTGAAGGAGGTATGACAGTTTCAAGGGGGAAATTGAAAATTCGAAATTTTTCATGGGCTATAGCCTTCTTCGTAAAATGGTCGAAAACATCAAAGTTCGATTTTCGAAATGATTTGGACACAACATGATTGCCTATTGCATGCCCAATCCAGAACTGCTTTTAAATTATCGAAATCTGAACTTTTGAAGGATGTATGACAGTTTCAAGCGGGAGTTATAACAGTTTCCGGATTAAATTTTTCGAGTTCGAAAACATTTTTTTTTTGTCGAAATAAAAGGCATTCTTTGAATAAATTACATAGTTTTCACTTTATTTGCAGGGTTCTTCAATGGCTTTTCGTTAACATTACAATCTGACTTTTTTTTTGGGTGTTTGAAAATTCGAAATTTTTCATGGGCTATAGCCCACTTCGTAAAATGGTCAAAAAAATCAAAGTTCGATTTTCGAAATGATTTGGACACAACATGATTGCCTATTGCATGCCCAATCCAGAACTGCTTTCAAATTATCGAAATCTGAACTTTTGAAGGAGGTATGACAGTTTCAAGGGGGAGTTATAACAGTTTCCGGATTAAATTTTTCGAGTTCGAAAACATTTTTTTTGTCGAAATAAAATGCATTCTTTGAATAAATTACATAGTTTTCACTTTATTTGCATGGTTTTTCAATGGCTTTTCGTTAACATTACAATCTGACTTTTTTTTGTGTGTTTGAAAATTCGAAATTTTTCATAGCCTTCTTCGTAAAATGGTCAAAAAAATCAAAGTTCGATTTTGGAAATGATTTGGACTCAACATGATTGCCTTTTGCATGCCCAATCCAGAACTGCTTTCAAATGATCGAAATCTGAACTTTTGAAGGAGGTATAACAGTTTCAAGGGGGAGTTATAACAGTTTCCGGATTAAATTTTTCGAGTTCGAAAACATTTTTTTTGTCGAAATAAAATGCATTCTTTGAATAAATTACATAGTTTTCACTTTATTTGCATGGTTTTTCAATGGCTTTTCGTTAACATTACAATCTGACTTTTTTTTGGGTGTTTGAAAATTCGAAATTTTTCATGGGCTATAGCCTTCTTCGTAAAATGGTCAAAAAAATCAGAGTTCGATTTTCGAAATGATTTGGACTCAACATGATTGCCTATTGCATGCCCAATCCAGAACTGCTTTCAAATGATCGAAATCTGAACTTTTGAAGGAGGTATGACAGTTTCAAGGGGGAAATTGAAAATTCGAAATTTTTCATGGGCTATAGCCTTCTTCGTAAAATGGTCAAAAAAATCAGAGTTCGATTTTCGAAATTATTTGGACTCAACATGATTGCCTATTACATGCCCAATCCAGAACTGCTTTCAAATAATAGAAATCTGAACTTTTGAAGGAGGTATGACAGTTTCAAGGGGGAGTTATAACAGTTTCCGGATTAAATTTTTCGAGTTCGAAAACATTTTTTTTGTCGAAATAAAATGCATTCTTTGAATAAATTACATAGTTTTCACTTTATTTGCATGGTTTCTCAATGGCTTTTCGTTAACATTACAATCTGACTTTTTTTTGGGTGTTTGAAAATTCGAAATTTTTCATGGGCTATAGCCTTCTTCGTAAAATGGTCAAAAAAATCAAAGTTCGATTTTCGAAATGATTTGGACACAACATGATTGCCTATTACATGCCCAATCCAGAACTGCTTTCAAATGATCGAAATCTGAACTTTTGAAGGAGGTACGACAGTTTCAAGGGGGAGTTATAACAGTTTCCGGATTAAATTTTTCGAGTTCGAAAACATTTTTTTGTTGTCAAAATAAAAGGCATTCTTTGAATAAATTACATAGTTTTCACTTTATTTGCATGGTTTTTCAATGGCTTTTCGTTAACATTACAATCTGACTTTTTTTTGGGTGTTTGAAAATTCGAAATTTTTCATGGGCTATAGCCTTCTTCGTAAAATGGTCAAAAAAATCAGAGTTCGATTTTCGAAATGATTTGGACTCAACATGATTGCCTATTGCATGCCCAATCCAGAACTGCTTTCAAATGATCGAAATCTGAACTTTTGAAGGAGGTATGACAGTTTCAAGGGGGAAATTGAAAATTCGAAATTTTTCATGGGCTATAGCCTTCTTCGTAAAATGGTCAAAAAAATCAGAGTTCGATTTTCGAAATGATTTGGACTCAACATGATTGCCTATTACATGCCCAATCCAGAACTGCTTTCAAATAATAGAAATCTGAACTTTTGAAGGAGGTATGACAGTTTCAAGGGGGAGATATAACAGTTTCCGGATTAAATTTTTCGAGTTCGAAAACATTTTTTTTGTCGAAATAAAATGCATTCTTTGAATAAATTACATAGTTTTCACTTTATTTGCATGGTTTTTCAATGGCTTTTCGTTAACATTACAATCTGACTTTTTTTTGGGTGTTTGAAAATTCGAAATTTTTCATGGGCTATAGCCTTCTTCGTAAAATGGTCAAAAAAATCAAAGTTCGATTTTCGAAATGATTTGGACACAACATGATTGCCTATTGCATGCCCAATCCAAAACTGATTTCAAATTATCGAAATCTGAACTTTTGAAGGAGGTATGACAGTTTCAAGGGGGTAATTGAAAATTCGAAATTTTTCATGGGCTATAGCCTTCTTCGTAAAATGGTCAAAAAAATCAAAGTTCGATTTTCGAAATGATTTGGACTCAACATGATTGCCTATTGCATGCCCAATCCAGAACTGCTTTCAAATGATCGAAATCTGAACTTTTGAAGGAGGTATGACAGTTTCAAGGGGGAGTTATAACAGTTTCCGGATTAAATTTTTCGAGTTCGAAAACATTTTTTTTGTCGAAATAAAATGCATTCTTTGAATAAATTACATAGTTTTCACTTTATTTGCATGGTTTTTCAATGGCTTTTCGTTAACATTACAATCTGACTTTTTTTTGGGTGTTTGAAAATTAGAAATTTTCCATGGGCTATAGCCTTCTTCGTAAAATGGTCAAAAAATCAAAGTTCGATTTTCGAAATGATTTGGACTCAACATGATTGCCTTTTGCATGCCCAATCCAGAACTGCTTTCAAATTATCGAAATCTGAACTTTTGAAGGAGGTATGACAGTTTCAAGGGGGAGTTATAACAGTTTCCGGATTAAATTTTTCGAGTTCGAAAACATTTTTTTTGTCGAAGTAAAATGCATTCTTTGAATAAATTACATGGTTTTCACTTTATTTGCATGGTTTTTCAATGGCTTTTCGTTAACATTACAATCTGACTTTTTTTTGGGTGTTTGAAAATTCGAAATTTTTCATGGGCTATAGCCTTCTTCGTAAAATGGTCAAAAAAATCAAAGTTCGATTTTCGAAATGATTTGGACTCAACATGATTGCCTTTTGCATGTTCAATCCAGAACTGCTTTCAAATTATCGAAATCTGAACTTTTAAAGGAGGTATGACAGTTTCAAGGGGGAGTTATAACAGTTTCCGGATTAAATTTTTCGAGTTCGAAAACATTATTTTTTTCGAAATAAAAGGCATTCTTTGAATAAATTACATAGTTTTCACTTTATTTGCATGGCTTTTCAATGGCTTTTCGTTAACATTACAATCTGACTTTTTTTTGGGTGTTTGAAAATTCGAAATTTTTCATGGGCTATAGCCCTCTTCGTAAAATGGTCAAAAAAATCAAAGTTCGATTTTCGAAATGATTTGGACACAACATGATTGCCTATTGCATGCCCAATCCAGAACTGCTTTCAAATTATCGAAATCTGAACTTTTGAATTAGGTATGACAGTTTCAAGGGGGAGTTATAACAGTTTCCAGATTAAATTTTTCGAGTTCGAAAACATTTTTTTTGTCAAAATAAAAGGCATTCTTTGAATAAATTACATAGTTTTCACTTTATTTGCATGGGTTTTCAATGGCTTTTCGTTAACATTACAATCTGATTTTTTTTTTGGGTGTTTGAAAATTCGAAATTTTTCATGGGCTATAGCCTTCTTCGTAAAATGGTCAAAAAAATCAAAGTTCGATTTTCGAAATGATTTGGACACAACATGATTGCCTATTGCATGCCCAATCCAGAACTGCTTTCAAATTATCGAAATCTGAACTTTTGAAGGAGGTATGACAGCTTCAAGGGGGAAATTGAAAATTCGAAATTTTTCATGGGCTATAGCCTTCTTCGTAAAATGGTCGAAAACATCAAAGTTCGATTTTCGAAATGATTTGGACACAACATGATTGCCTATTGCATGCCCAATCCAGAACTGCTTTTAAATTATCGAAATCTGAACTTTTGAAGGATGTATGACAGTTTCAAGCGGGAGTTATAACAGTTTCCGGATTAAATTTTTCGAGTTCGAAAACATTTTTTTTTGTCGAAATAAAAGGCATTCTTTGAATAAATTACATAGTTTTCACTTTATTTGCAGGGTTCTTCAATGGCTTTTCGTTAACATTACAATCTGACTTTTTTTTTGGGTGTTTGAAAATTCGAAATTTTTCATGGGCTATAGCCTTCTTCGTAAAATGGTCAAAAAAATCAAAGTTCGATTTTCGAAATGATTTGGACTCAACATGATTGCCTATTGCATGCCCAATCCAGAACTGCTTTCAAATGATCGAAATCTGAACTTTTGAAGGAGGTATGACAGTTTCAAGGGGGAGTTAAAACAGTTTCCGGATTAAATTTTTCGAGTTCGAAAACATTTTTTTTGTCGAAATAAAATGCATTCTTTGAATAAATTACATAGTTTTCACTTTATTTGCATGGTTTTTCAATGGCTTTTCGTTAACATTACAATCTGACTTTTTTTTGGGTGTTTGAAAATTAGAAATTTTCCCTGGGCTATAGCCTTCTTCGTAAAATGGTCAAAAAATCAAAGTTCGATTTTCGAAATGATTTGGACTCAACATGATTGCCTTTTGCATGCCCAATCCAGAACTGCTTTCAAATTATCGAAATCTGAACTTTTGAAGGAGGTATGACATTTTCAAGGGGGAGTTATAACAGTTTCCGGATTAAATTTTTCGAGTTCGAAAACATTTTTTTTGTCGAAATAAAATGCATTCTTTGAATAAATTACATAGTTTTCACTTTATTTGCATGGTTTTTCAATGGCTTTTCGTTAACATTACAATCTGACTTTTTTTGGGTGTTTGAAAATTTGAAATTTTTCATGGGCTATAGCCTTCTTCGTAAAATGGTCAAAAAATCAAAGTTCGATTTTCGAAATGATTTGGACACAACATGATTGCCTATTGCATGCCCAATCCAAAACTGATTTCAAATTATCGAAATCTGAACTTTTGAAGGAGGTATGACAGTTTCAAGGGGGTAATTGAAAATTCGAAATTTTTCATGGGCTATAGCCTTCTTCGTAAAATGGTCAAAAAAATCAAAGTTCGATTTTCGAAATGATTTGGACTCCACATGATTGCCTATTGCATGCCCAATCCAGAACTGCTTTCAAATGATCGAAATCTGAACTTTTGAAGGAGGTATGACAGTTTCAAGGGGGAAATTGAAAATTCGAAATTTTTCATGGGCTATAGCCTTCTTCGTAAAATGGTCAAAAAAATCAGAGTTCGATTTTCGAAATGATTTGGACTCAACATGATTGCCTTTTGCATGCCCAATCCAGAACTGCTTTCAAATTATCGAAATCTGAACTTTTGAAGGAGGTATGACAGTTTCAAGGGGGAGTTATAACAGTTTCCGGATTAAATTTTTCGAGTTCGAAAACATTTTTTTTTGTCGAAATAAAATGCATTCTTTGAATAAATTACATAGTTTTCACTTTATTTGCATGGTTTTTCAATGGCTTTTCGTTAACATTACAATCTGACTTTTTTTGGGTGTTTGAAAATTCGAAATTTTCCATGGGCTATAGCCTTCTTCGTAAAATGGTCAAAAAACAAAAAAATTCGATTTTCGAAATGATTTGGACTCAACATGATTGCCTTTTGCATGCCCAATCCAGAACTGCTTTTAAATTATCGAAATCTGAACTTTTGAAGGAGGTATGACAGTTTCAAGGGGGAGTTATAACAGTTTCCGGATTAAATTTTTCGAGTTCGAAAACATTTTTTTTGTCGAAATAAAATGCATTCTTTGAATAAATTACATAGTTTTCACTTTATTTGCATGATTATTCAATGGCTTTTCATTAACATTACAATCTGACTTTTTTTTGGGTGTTTGAAAATTCGAAATTTTTCATGGGCTATAGCCTTCTTCGTAAAATGGTCGAAAACATCAAAGTTCGATTTTCGAAATGATTTGGACACAACATGATTGCCTATTGCATGCCCAATCCAGAACTGCTTTTAAATTATCGAAATCTGAACTTTTGAAGGATGTATGACAGTTTCAAGCGGGAGTTATAACAGTTTCCGAATTAAATTTTTCGAGTTCGAAAACATTTTTTTTTGTCGAAATAAAAGGCATTCTTTGAATAAATTACATAGTTTTCACTTTATTTGCGTGGTTCTTCAATGGCTTTTCGTTAACATTACAATCTGACTTTTTTTTTGGGTGTTTGAAAATTCGAAATTTTTCATGGGCTATAGCCCACTTCGTAAAATGGTCAAAAAAATCAAAGTTCGATTTTCGAAATGATTTGAACACAACATGATTGCCTATTGCATGCCCAATCCAGAACTGCTTTCAAATTATCGAAATCTGAACTTTTGAAGGAGGTATGACAGTTTCAAGGGGGAGTTATAACAGTTTCCGGATTAAATTTTTCGAGTTCGAAAACATTTTTTTGTTGTCAAAATAAAAGGCATTCTTTGAATAAATTACATAGTTTTCACTTTATTTGCAGGGTTCTTCAATGGCTTTTCGTTAACATTACAATCTGACTTTTTTTTGGGTGTTTGAAAATTCGAAATTTTTCATGGGCTATAGCCCACTTCATAAAATGGTCAAAAAAATCAAAGTTCGATTTTCGAAATGATTTGGACTCAACATGATTGCCTATTGCATGCCCAATCCAGAACTGCTTTCAAATGATCGAAATCTGAACTTTTGAAGGAGGTATGACAGTTTCAAGGGGGAGTTATAACAGTTTCCGGATTAAATTTTTCGAGTTCGAAAACATTTTTTTTGTCGAAATAAAATGCATTCTTTGAATAAATTACATAGTTTTCACTTTATTTGCATGGTTTTTCAATGGCTTTTCGTTAACATTACAATCTGACTTTTTTTTGGGTGTTTGAAAATTCGAAATTTTTCATGGGCTATAGCCCACTTCATAAAATGGTCAAAAAAATCAAAGTTCGATTTTCGAAATGATTTGGACTCAACATGATTGCCTATTGCATGCCCAATCCAGAACTGCTTTCAAATGATCGAAATCTGAACTTTTGAAGGAGGTATGACAGTTTCAAGGGGGAGTTATAACAGTTTCCGGATTAAATTTTTCGAGTTCGAAAACATTTTTTTTGTCGAAATAAAATGCATTCTTTGAATAAATTACATAGTTTTCACTTTATTTGCATGGTTTTTCAATGGCTTTTCGTTAACATTACAATCTGACTTTTTTTTGGGTGTTTGAAAATTCGAAATTTTTCATGGGCTATAGCCCACTTCGTAAAATGGTCAAAAAAATCAAAGTTCGATTTTCGAAATGATTTGGACACAACATGATTGCCTATTGCATGCCCAATCCAAAACTGATTTCAAATTATCGAAATCTGAACTTTTGAAGGAGGTATGACAGTTTCAAGGGGGAAATTGAAAATTCGAAATTTTTCATGGGCTATAGCCTTCTTCGTAAAATGGTCAAAAAAATCAAAGTTCGATTTTCGAAATGATTTGGACTCAACATGATTGCCTATTGCATGCCCAATCCAGAACTGCTTTCAAATTATCGAAATCTGAACTTTTGAAGGAGGTATGACAGTTTCAAGGGGGAAATTGAAAATTCGAAATTTTTCATGGGCTATAGCCCACTTCGTAAAATGGTCAAAAAAATCAAAGTTCGATTTTCGAAATGATTTGGACACAACATGATTGCCTATTGCATGCCCAATCCAGAACTGCTTTTAAATTATCGAAATCTGAACTTTTGAAGTAGGTATGACAGTTTCAAGGGGGAGTTATAACAGTTTCCGGATTAAATTTTTCGAGTTCGAAAACATTTTTTTGTTGTCAAAATAAAAGGCATTCTTTGAATAAATTACATAGTTTTCACTTTATTTGCATGGTTTTTCAATGGCTTTTCGTTAACATTACAATCTGACTTTTTTTTGGGTGTTTGAAAAATCGAAATTTTTCATGGGCTATAGCCTTCTTCGTAAAATGGTCAAAAAAATCAGAGTTCGATTTTCGAAATGATTTGGACTCAACATGATTGCCTATTGCATGCCCAATCCAGAACTGCTTTCAAATGATCGAAATCTGAACTTTTGAAGGAGGTATGACAGTTTCAAGGGGGAGTTATAACAGTTTCCGGATTAAATTTTTCGAGTTCGAAAACATTTTTTTTGTCGAAATAAAATGCATTCTTTGAATAAATTACATAGTTTTCACTTTATTTGCATGGTTTTTCAATGGCTTTTCGTTAACATTACAATCTGACTTTTTTTTGGGTGTTTGAAAATTCGAAATTTTTCATGGGCTATAGCCCACTTCGTAAAATGGTCAAAAAAACCAGAGTTCGATTTTCGAAATGATTTGGACACAACATGATTGCCTATTGCATGCCCAATCCAGAACTGCTTTCAAATGATCGAAATCTGAACTTTTGAAGGAGGTATGACAGTTTCAAGGGGGAGTTATAACAGTTTCCGGATTAAATTTTTCGAGTTCGAAAACATTTTTTTTGTCGAAATAAAATGCATTCTTTGAATAAATTACATAGTTTTCACTTTATTTGCATGGTTTTTCAATGGCTTTTCGTTAACATTACAATCTGACTTTTTTTTGGGTGTTTGAAAATTCGAAATTTTTCATGGGCTATAGCCCACTTCGTAAAATGGTCAAAAAAATCAGAGTTCGATTTTCGAAATGATTTGGACACAACATGATTGTCTATTGCATGCCCAATCCAGAACTGCTTTCAAATTATCGAAATCTGAACTTTTGAAGGAGGTATGGCAGTTTCAAGGGGGAAATTGAAAATTCGAAATTTTTCATGGGCTATAGCCTTCTTCGTAAAACGGTCGAAAACATCAAAGTTCGATTTTCGAAATGATTTGGAAACAACATGATTGCCTATTGCATGCCCAATCCAGAACTGCTTTTAAATTATCGAAATCTGAACTTTTGAAGGATGTATGACAGTTTCAAGCGGGAGTTATAACAGTTTCCGAATTAAATTTTTCGAGTTCGAAAACATTTTTTTTTGTCGAAATAAAAGGCATTCTTTGAATAAATTACATAGTTTTCACTTTATTTGCGTGGTTTTTCAATGGCTTTTCGTTAACATTACAATCTGACTTTTTTTTGGGTGTTTGAAAAATCGAAATTTTTCATGGGCTATAGCCTTCTTCGTAAAATGGTCAAAAAAATCAGAGTTCGATTTTCGAAATGATTTGGACACAACATGATTGCCTATTGCATGCCCAATCCAGAACTGCTTTCAAATTATCGAAATCTGAACTTTTGAAGGAGGTATGACAGTTTCAAGGGGGAGTTATAACAGTTTCCGGATTAAATTTTTCGAGTTCGAAAACATTTTTTTGTTGTCAAAATAAAAGGCATTCTTTGAATAAATTACATAGTTTTCACTTTATTTGCATGGTTTTTCAATGGCTTTTCGTTAACATTACAATCTGACTTTTTTTTGGGTGTTTGAAAAATCGAAATTTTTCATGGGCTATAGCCTTCTTCGTAAAATGGTCAAAAAAATCAGAGTTCGATTTTCGAAATGATTTGGACTCAACATGATTGCCTATTGCATGCCCAATCCAGAACTGCTTTCAAATGAAGGAGGTATGACAGTTTCAAGGGGGAGTTATAACAGTTTCCGGATTAAATTTTTCGAGTTCGAAAACATTTTTTTTGTCGAAATAAAATGCATTCTTTGAATAAATTACATAGTTTTCACTTTATTTGCATGGTTTTTCAATGGCTTTTCGTTAACATTACAATCTGACTTTTTTTTGGGTGTTTGAAAATTCGAAATTTTTCATGGGCTATAGCCCACTTCGTAAAATGGTCAAAAAAATCAGAGTTCGATTTTCGAAATGATTTGGACACAACATGATTGCCTATTGCATGCCCAATCCAGAACTGCTTTCAAATGATCGAAATCTGAACTTTTGAAGGAGGTATGACAGTTTCAAGGGGGAGTTATAACAGTTTCCGGATTAAATTTTTCGAGTTCGAAAACATTTTTTTTGTCGAAATAAAATGCATTCTTTGAATAAATTACATAGTTATCACTTTATTTGCATGGTTTTTCAATGGCTTTTCGTTAACATTACAATCTGACTTTTTTTTGGGTGTTTGAAAATTCGAAATTTTTCATGGGCTATAGCCTTCTTCGTAAAATGGTCAAAAAAATCAAAGTTCGATTTTCGAAATGATTTGGACTCAACATGATTGCCTTTTGCATGCCCAATCCAGAACTGCTTTCAAATTATCGAAATCTGAACTTTTGAAGGAGGTATGACAGTTTCAAGGGGGAAATTGAAAATTCGAAATTTTTCATGGGCTATAGCCTTCTTCGTAAAATGGTCAAAAAAATCTAAGTTCGATTTTCGAAATGATTTGGACTCAACACGATTGCCTTTTGCATGCCCAATCCAGAACTGCTTTCAAATTATCGAAATCTGAACTTTTGAAGGAGGTATGACAGTTTCAAGGGGGAAATTGAAAATTCGAAATTTTTCATGGGCTATAGCCTTCTTCGTAAAATGGTCGAAAACATCAAAGTTCGATTTTCGAAATGATTTGGACACAACATGATTGCCTATTGCATGCCCAATCCAGAACTGCTTTCAAATGATCGAAATCTGAACTTTTGAAGGAGGTATGACAGTTTCAAGGGGGAGTTATAACAGTTTCCGGATTAAATTTTTCGAGTTCGAAAACATTTTTTTTTGTCGAAATAAAATGCATTCTTTGAATAAATTACATAGTTTTCACTTTATTTGCATGGTTTTTCAATGGCTTTTCGTTAACATTACAATCTGACTTTTTTTTGGGTGTTTGAAAAATCGAAATTTTTCATGGGCTATAGCCTTCTTCGTAAAATGGTCAAAAAAATCAGAGTTCGATTTTCGAAATGATTTGGACTCAACATGATTGCCTATTGCATGCCCAATCCAGAACTGCTTTCAAATGATCGAAATCTGAACTTTTGAAGGAGGTATGACAGTTTCAAGGGGGAGTTATAACAGTTTCCGGATTAAATTTTTCGAGTTCGAAAACATTTTTTTTGTCGAAATAAAATGCATTCTTTGAATAAATTACATAGTTTTCACTTTATTTGCATGGTTTTTCAATGGCTTTTCGTTAACATTACAATCTGACTTTTTTTTGGGTGTTTGAAAATTCGAAATTTTTCATGGGCTATAGCCTTCTTCGTAAAATGGTCAAAAAAATCAAAGTTCGATTTTCGAAATGATTTGGACTCAACATGATTGCCTTTTGCATGCCCAATCCAGAACTGCTTTCAAATTATCGAAATCTGAACTTTTGAAGGAGGTATGACAGTTTCAAGGGGGAAATTGAAAATTCGAAATTTTTCATGGGCTATAGCCCACTTCGTAAAATGGTCAAAAAAATCAAAGTTCGATTTTCGAAATGATTTGGACACAACATGATTGCCTATTGCATGCCCAATCCAGAACTGCTTTCAAATTATCGAAATCTGAACTTTTGAAGGAGGTATGACAGTTTCAAGGGGGAAATTGAAAATTCGAAATTTTTCATGGGCTATAGCCTTCTTCGTAAAATGGTCGAAAACATCAAAGTTCGATTTTCGAAATGATTTGGACACAACATGATTGCCTATTGCATGCCCAATCCAGAACTGCTTTTAAATTATTTTGAAGGATGTATGACAGTTTCAAGCGGGAGTTATAACAGTTTCCGGATTAAATTTTTCGAGTTCGAAAACATTTTTTTTTGTCGAAATAAAAGGCATTCTTTGAATAAATTACATAGTTTTCACTTTATTTGCGTGGTTTTTCAATGGCTTTTCGTTAACATTACAATCTGACTTTTTTTTGGGTGTTTGAAAAATCGAAATTTTTCATGGGCTATAGCCTTCTTCGTAAAATGGTCAAAAAAATCAGAGTTCGATTTTCGAAATGATTTGGACACAACATGATTGCCTATTCCATGCCCAATCCAGAACTGCTTTCAAATTATCGAAATCTGAACTTTTGAAGGAGGTATGACAGTTTCAAGGGGGAAATTGAAAATTCGAAATTTTTCATGGGCTATAGCCTTCTTCGTAAAATGGTCGAAAACATCAAAGTTCGATTTTCGAAATGATTTGGACACAACATGATTGCCTATTGCATGCCCAATCCAGAACTGCTTTTAAATTATCGAAATCTGAACTTTTGAAGGATGTATGACAGTTTCAAGCGGGAGTTATAACAGTTTCCGGATTAAATTTTTCGAGTTCGAAAACATTTTTTTTTTGTCGAAATAAAAGGCATTCTTTGAATAAATTACATAGTTTTCACTTTATTTGCGTGGTTTTTCAATGGCTTTTCGTTAACATTACAATCTGACTTTTTTTTTTGGGTGTTTGAAAATTCGAAATTTTTCATGGGATATAGCCAATGGTCAAAAAAATCAAAGTTCGATTTTCGAAATGATTTGGACACAACATGATTGCCTATTGCATGCCCAATCCAGAACTGCTTTCAAATTATCGAAATCTGAACTTTTGAAGGAGGTATGACAGTTTCAAGGGGGAGTTATAACAGTTTCCGGATTAAATTTTTCGAGTTCGAAAACATTTTTTTGTTGTCAAAATAAAAGGCATTCTTTGAATAAATTACATAGTTTTCACTTTATTTGCATGGGTTTTCAATGGCTTTTCGTTAACATTACAATCTGACTTTTTTTGGGTGTTTGAAAATTCGAAATTTTTCATGGGCTATAGCCTTCTTCGTAAAATGGTCAAAAAAATCAGAGTTCGATTTTCGAAATGATTTGGACTCAACATGATTGCCTATTGCATGCCCAATCCAGAACTGCTTTCAAATGATCGAAATCTGAACTTTTGAAGGAGGTATGACAGTTTCAAGGGGGAGTTATAACAGTTTCCGGATTAAATTTTTCGAGTTCGAAAACATTTTTTTTTGTCGAAATAAAATGCATTCTTTGAATAAATTACATAGTTTTCACTTTATTTGCATGGTTTTTCAATGGCTTTTCGTTAACATTACAATCTGACTTTTTTTTGGGTGTTTGAAAATTCGAAATTTTTCATGGGCTATAGCCCACTTCGTAAAATGGTCAAAAAAATCAAAGTTCGATTTTCGAAATGATTTGGACACAACATGATTGCCTATTGCATGCCCAATCCAGAACTGCTTTCAAATTATCGAAATCTGAACTTTTGAAGGAGGTATGACAGTTTCAAGGGGGAGTTATAACAGTTTCCGGATTAAATTTTTCGAGTTCGAAAACATTTTTTTGTTGTCGAAATAAAAGGCATTCTTTGAATAAATTACATAGTTTTCACTTTATTTGCATGGTTTTTCAATGGCTTTTCGTTAACATTACAATCTGACTTTTTTTTGGGTGTTTGAAAATTCGAAATTTTTCATGGGCTATAGCCTTCTTCGTAAAATGGTCAAAAAAATCAAAGTTCGATTTTCGAAATGATTTGGACTCAACATGATTGCCTTTTGCATGCCCAATCCAGAACTGCTTTCAAATTATCGAAATCTGAACTTTTGAAGGAGGTATGACAGTTTCAAGGGGGAAATTGAAAATTCGAAATTTTTCATGGGCTATAGCCTTCTTCGTAAAATGGTCGAAAACATCAAAGTTCGATTTTCGAAATGATTTGGACTCAACATGATTGCCTTTTGCATGCCCAATCCAGAACTGCTTTCAAATTATCGAAATCTGAACTTTTGAAGGAGGTATGACAGTTTCAAGGGGGAAATTGAAAATTCGAAATTTTTCATGGGCTATAGCCCACTTCGTAAAATGGTCAAAAAAATCAAAGTTCGATTTTCGAAATGATTTGGACACAACATGATTGCCTATTGCATGCCCAATCCAGAACTGCTTTCAAATGATCGAAATCTGAACTTTTGAAGGAGGTATGACAGTTTCAAGGGGGAAATTGAAAATTCGAAATTTTTCATGGGCTATAGCCTTCTTCGTAAAATGGTCGAAAACATCAAAGTTCGATTTTCGAAATGATTTGGACACAACATGATTGCCTATTGCATGCCCAATCCAGAACTGCTTTTAAATTATCGAAATCTGAACTTTTGAAGGATGTATGACAGTTTCAAGCGGGAGTTATAACAGTTTCCGGATTAAATTTTTCGAGTTCGAAAACATTTTTTTTTTGTCGAAATAAAAGGCATTCTTTGAATAAATTACATAGTTTTCACTTTATTTGCAGGGTTCTTCAATGGCTTTTCGTTAACATTACAATCTGACTTTTTTTTTGGGTGTTTGAAAATTCGAAATTTTTCATGGGCTATAGCCCACTTCGTAAAATGGTCAAAAAAATCAAAGTTCGATTTTCGAAATGATTTGGACACAACATGATTGCCTATTGCATGCCCAATCCAGAACTGCTTTTAAATTATCGAAATCTGAACTTTTGAAGGATGTATGACAGTTTCAAGCGGGAGTTATAACAGTTTCCGGATTAAATTTTTCGAGTTCGAAAACATTTTTTTTTTGTCGAAATAAAAGGCATTCTTTGAATAAATTACATAGTTTTCACTTTATTTGCAGGGTTCTTCAATGGCTTTTCGTTAACATTACAATCTGACTTTTTTTTTGGGTGTTTGAAAATTCGAAATTTTTCATGGGCTATAGCCCACTTCGTAAAATGGTCAAAAAAATCAAAGTTCGATTTTCAAAATGATTTGGACACAACATGATTGCCTTTTGCATGCCCAATCCAGAACTGCTTTCAAATGATCGAAATCTGAACTTTTGAAGGAGGTATAACAGTTTCAAGGGGGAGTTATAACAGTTTCCGGATTAAATTTTTCGAGTTCGAAAACATTTTTTTTTTGTCGAAATAAAAGGCATTCTTTGAATAAATTACATAGTTTTCACTTTATTTGCAGGGTTCTTCAATGGCTTTTCGTTAACATTACAATCTGACTTTTTTTTTGGGTGTTTGAAAATTCGAAATTTTTCATGGGCTATAGCCCACTTCGTAAAATGGTCAAAAAAATCAAAGTTCGATTTTCAAAATGATTTGGACACAACATGATTGCCTATTGCATGCCCAATCCAGAACTGCTTTCAAATTATCGAAATCTGAACTTTTGAAGGAGGTATGACAGTTTCAAGGGGGAGTTATAACAGTTTCCGGATTAAATTTTTCGAGTTCGAAAACATTTTTTTTGTCGAAATAAAATGCATTCTTTGAATAAATTACATAGTTTTCACTTTATTTGCATGGTTTTTCAATGGCTTTTCGTTAACATTACAATCTGACTTTTTTTTGTGTGTTTGAAAATTCGAAATTTTTCATAGCCTTCTTCGTAAAATGGTCAAAAAAATCAAAGTTCGATTTTGGAAATGATTTGGACTCAACATGATTGCCTTTTGCATGCCCAATCCAGAACTGCTTTCAAATGATCGAAATCTGAACTTTTGAAGGAGGTATAACAGTTTCAAGGGGGAGTTATAACAGTTTCCGGATTAAATTTTTCGAGTTCGAAAACATTTTTTTTGTCGAAATAAAATGCATTCTTTGAATAAATTACATAGTTTTCACTTTATTTGCATGGTTTTTCAATGGCTTTTTGTTAACATTACAATCTGACTTTTTTTTGGGTGTTTGAAAATTCGAAATTTTTCATGGGCTATAGCCTTCTTCGTAAAATGGTCAAAAAAATCAAAGTTCGATTTTCGAAATGATTTGGACTCAACATGATTGCCTTTTGCATGCCCAATCCAGAACTGCTTTCAAATTATCGAAATCTGAACTTTTGAAGGAGGTACGACAGTTTCAAGGGGGAAATTGAAAATTCGAAATTTTTCATGGGCTATAGCCTTCTTCGTAAAATGGTCGAAAACATCAAAGTTCGATTTTCGAAATGATTTGGACACAACATGATTGCCTATTGCATGCCCAATCCAGAACTGCTTTTAAATTATCGAAATCTGAACTTTTGAAGGATGTATGACAGTTTCAAGCGGGAGTTATAACAGTTTCCGGATTAAATTTTTCGAGTTCGAAAACATTTTTTTTTTTGTCGAAATAAAAGGCATTCTTTGAATAAATTACATAGTTTTCACTTTATTTGCAGGGTTCTTCAATGGCTTTTCGTTAACATTACAATCTGACTTTTTTTTGGGTGTTTGAAAATTCGAAATTTTTCATGGGCTATAGCCTTCTTCGTAAAATGGTCAAAAAAATCAAAGTTCGATTTTCGAAATGATTTGGACACAACATGATTGCCTATTGCATGCCCAATCCAGAACTGCTTTCAAATTATCGAAATCTGAACTTTTGAAGGAGGTATGACAGTTTCAAGGGGGAAATTGAAAATTCGAAATTTTTCATGGGCTATAGCCTTCTTCGTAAAATGGTCGAAAACATCAAAGTTCGATTTTCGAAATGATTTGGACACAACATGATTGCCTATTGCATGCCCAATCCAGAACTGCTTTTAAATTATCGAAATCTGAACTTTTGAAGGATGCATGACAGTTTCAAGCGGGAGTTATAACAGTTTCCGGATTAAATTTTTCGAGTTCGAAAACATTTTTTTGTTGTCGAAATAAAAGGCATTCTTTGAATAAATTACATATTTTCACTTTATTTGCATGGTTTTTCAATGGCTTTTCGTTAACATTACAATCTGACTTTTTTTTGGGTGTTTGAAAAATCGAAATTTTTCATGGGCTATAGCCTTCTTCGTAAAATGGTCAAAAAAATCAGAGTTCGATTTTCGAAATGATTTGGACTCAACATGATTGCCTATTGCATGCCCAATCCAGAACTGCTTTCAAATGATCGAAATCTGAACTTTTGAAGGAGGTATGACAGTTTCAAGGGGGAGTTATAACAGTTTCCGGATTAAATTTTTCGAGTTCGAAAACATTTTTTTTGTCGAAATAAAATGCATTCTTTGAATAAATTACATAGTATTCACTTTATTTGCATGGTTTTTCAATGGCTTTTCGTTAACATTACAATCTGACTTTTTTTTGGGTGTTTGAAAATTCGAAATTTTTCATGGGCTATAGCCCACTTCGTAAAATGGTCAAAAAAATCAAAGTTCGATTTTCGAAATGATTTGGACACAACATGATTGCCTATTGCATGCCCAATCCAGAACTGCTTTCAAATTATCGAAATCTGAACTTTTGAAGGAGGTATGACAGTTTCAAGGGGGAGTTATAACAGTTTCCGGATTAAATTTTTCGAGTTCGAAAACATTTTTTTTGTCGAAATAAAATGCATTCTTTGAATAAATTACATAGTATTCACTTTATTTGCATGGTTTTTCAATGGCTTTTCGTTAACATTACAATCTGACTTTTTTTTGGGTGTTTGAAAATTCGAAATTTTTCATGGGCTATAGCCTTCTTCGTAAAATGGTCAAAAAAATCAAAGTTCGATTTTCGAAATGATTTGGACACAACATGATTGCCTATTGCATGCCCAATCCAGAACTGCTTTCAAATTATCGAAATCTGAACTTTTGAAGGAGGTATGACAGTTTCAAGGGGGAAATTGAAAATTCGAAATTTTTCATGGGCTATAGCCTTCTTCGTAAAATGGTCGAAAACATCAAAGTTCGATTTTCGAAATGATTTGGACACAACATGATTGCCTATTGCATGCCCAATCCAGAACTGCTTTCAAATTATCGAAATCTGAACTTTTGAAGGAGGTATGACAGTTTCAAGGGGGAGTTATAACAGTTTCCGGATTAAATTTTTCGAGTTCGAAAACATTTTTTTTGTCGAAATAAAATGCATTCTTTGAATAAATTACATAGTTTTCACTTTATTTGCATGGTTTTTCAATGGCTTTTCGTTAACATTACAATCTGACTTTTTTTTGTGTGTTTGAAAATTCGAAATTTTTCATAGCCTTCTTCGTAAAATGGTCAAAAAAATCAAAGTTCGATTTTGGAAATGATTTGGACTCAACATGATTGCCTTTTGCATGCCCAATCCAGAACTGCTTTCAAATGATCGAAATCTGAACTTTTGAAGGAGGTATAACAGTTTCAAGGGGGAGTTATAACAGTTTCCGGATTAAATTTTTCGAGTTCGAAAACATTTTTTTTGTCGAAATAAAATGCATTCTTTGAATAAATTACATAGTTTTCACTTTATTTGCAGGGTTCTTCAATGGCTTTTCGTTAACATTACAATCTGACTTTTTTTTGGGTGTTTGAAAATTCGAAATTTTTCATGGGCTATAGCCTTCTTCGTAAAATGGTCAAAAAAATCAAAGTTCGATTTTCGAAATGATTTGGACTCAACATGATTGCCTTTTGCATGCCCAATCCAGAACTGCTTTCAAATTATCGAAATCTGAACTTTTGAAGGAGGTACGACAGTTTCAAGGGGGAAATTGAAAATTCGAAATTTTTCATGGGCTATAGCCTTCTTCGTAAAATGGTCGAAAACATCAAAGTTCGATTTTCGAAATGATTTGGACACAACATGATTGCCTATTGCATGCCCAATCCAGAACTGCTTTTAAATTATCGAAATCTGAACTTTTGAAGGATGTATGACAGTTTCAAGCGGGAGTTATAACAGTTTCCGGATTAAATTTTTCGAGTTCGAAAACATTTTTTTTTTTGTCGAAATAAAAGGCATTCTTTGAATAAATTACATAGTTTTCACTTTATTTGCAGGGTTCTTCAATGGCTTTTCGTTAACATTACAATCTGACTTTTTTTTGGGTGTTTGAAAATTCGAAATTTTTCATGGGCTATAGCCTTCTTCGTAAAATGGTCAAAAAAATCAAAGTTCGATTTTCGAAATGATTTGGACACAACATGATTGCCTATTGCATGCCCAATCCAGAACTGCTTTCAAATTATCGAAATCTGAACTTTTGAAGGAGGTATGACAGTTTCAAGGGGGAAATTGAAAATTCGAAATTTTTCATGGGCTATAGCCTTCTTCGTAAAATGGTCGAAAACATCAAAGTTCGATTTTCGAAATGATTTGGACACAACATGATTGCCTATTGCATGCCCAATCCAGAACTGCTTTTAAATTATCGAAATCTGAACTTTTGAAGGATGCATGACAGTTTCAAGCGGGAGTTATAACAGTTTCCGGATTAAATTTTTCGAGTTCGAAAACATTTTTTTGTTGTCGAAATAAAAGGCATTCTTTGAATAAATTACATATTTTCACTTTATTTGCATGGTTTTTCAATGGCTTTTCGTTAACATTACAATCTGACTTTTTTTTGGGTGTTTGAAAAATCGAAATTTTTCATGGGCTATAGCCTTCTTCGTAAAATGGTCAAAAAAATCAGAGTTCGATTTTCGAAATGATTTGGACTCAACATGATTGCCTATTGCATGCCCAATCCAGAACTGCTTTCAAATGATCGAAATCTGAACTTTTGAAGGAGGTATGACAGATTCAAGGGGGAGTTATAACAGTTTCCGGATTAAATTTTTCGAGTTCGAAAACATTTTTTTTGTCGAAATAAAATGCATTCTTTGAATAAATTACATAGTATTCACTTTATTTGCATGGTTTTTCAATGGCTTTTCGTTAACATTACAATCTGACTTTTTTTTGGGTGTTTGAAAATTCGAAATTTTTCATGGGCTATAGCCCACTTCGTAAAATGGTCAAAAAAATCAAAGTTCGATTTTCGAAATGATTTGGACACAACATGATTGCCTATTGCATGCCCAATCCAGAACTGCTTTCAAATTATCGAAATCTGAACTTTTGAAGGAGGTATGACAGTTTCAAGGGGGAGTTATAACAGTTTCCGGATTAAATTTTTCGAGTTCGAAAACATTTTTTTTGTCGAAATAAAATGCATTCTTTGAATAAATTACATAGTATTCACTTTATTTGCATGGTTTTTCAATGGCTTTTCGTTAACATTACAATCTGACTTTTTTTTGGGTGTTTGAAAATTCGAAATTTTTCATGGGCTATAGCCTTCTTCGTAAAATGGTCAAAAAAATCAAAGTTCGATTTTCGAAATGATTTGGACTCAACATGATTGCCTTTTGCATGCCCAATCCAGAACTGCTTTCAAATTATCGAAATCTGAACTTTTGAAGGAGGTATGACAGTTTCAAGGGGGAAATTGAAAATTCGAAATTTTTCATGGGCTATAGCCCACTTCGTAAAATGGTCAAAAAAATCAAAGTTCGATTTTCGAAATGATTTGGACACAACATGATTGCCTATTGCATGCCCAATCCAGAACTGCTTTCAAATTATCGAAATCTGAACTTTTGAAGGAGGTATGACAGTTTCAAGGGGGAAATTGAAAATTCGAAATTTTTCATGGGCTATAGCCTTCTTCGTAAAATGGTCGAAAACATCAAAGTTCGATTTTCGAAATGATTTGGACACAACATGATTGCCTATTGCATGCCCAATCCAGAACTGCTTTTAAATTATCGAAATCTGAACTTTTGAAGGATGTATGACAGTTTCAAGCGGGAGTTATAACAGTTTCCGGATTAAATTTTTCGAGTTCGAAAACATTTTTTTTTGTCGAAATAAAAGGCATTCTTTGAATAAATTACATAGTTTTCACTTTATTTGCGTGGTTTTTCAATGGCTTTTCGTTAACATTACAATCTGACTTTTTTTTGGGTGTTTGAAAAATCGAAATTTTTCATGGGCTATAGCCTTCTTCGTAAAATGGTCAAAAAAATCAGAGTTCGATTTTCGAAATGATTTGGACTCAACATGATTGCCTATTGCATGCCCAATCCAGAACTGCTTTCAAATGATCGAAATCTGAACTTTTGAAGGAGGTATGACAGTTTCAAGGGGGAGTTATAACAGTTTCCGGATTAAATTTTTCGAGTTCGAAAACATTTTTTTTGTCGAAATAAAATGCATTCTTTGAATAAATTACATAGTTTTCACTTTATTTGCATGGTTTTTCAATGGCTTTTCGTTAACATTACAATCTGACTTTTTTTTGGGTGTTTGAAAATTTGAAATTTTTCATGGGCTATAGCCTTCTTCGTAAAATGGTCAAAAAAATCAAAGTTCGATTTTCGAAATGATTTGGACTCAACATGATTGCCTTTTGCATGCCCAATCCAGAACTGCTTTCAAATTATCGAAATCTGAACTTTTGAAGGAGGTATGACAGTTTCAAGGGGGAAATTGAAAATTCGAAATTTTTCATGGGCTATAGCCCACTTCGTAAAATGGTCAAAAAAATCAAAGTTCGATTTTCGAAATGATTTGGACACAACATGATTGCCTATTGCATGCCCAATCCAGAACTGCTTTCAAATTATCGAAATCTGAACTTTTGAAGGAGGTATGAAATTTTTCATGGGCTATAGCCCACTTCGTAAAATGGTCAAAAAAATCAAAGTTCGATTTTCGAAATGATTTGGACACAACATGATTGCCTATTGCATGCCCAATCCAGAACTGCTTTCAAATTATCGAAATCTGAACTTTTGAAGGAGGTATGACAGTTTCAAGGGGGAGTTATAACAGTTTCCGGATTAAATTTTTCGAGTTCGAAAACATTTTTTTTTGTCGAAATAAAAGGCATTCTTTGAATAAATTACATAGTTTTCACTTTATTTGCGTGGTTTTTCAATGGCTTTTCGTTAACATTACAATCTGACTTTTTTTTGGGTGTTTGAAAAATCGAAATTTTTCATGGGCTATAGCCTTCTTCGTAAAATGGTCAAAAAAATCAGAGTTCGATTTTCGAAATGATTTGGACTCAACATGATTGCCTATTGCATGCCCAATCCAGAACTGCTTTCAAATGATCGAAATCTGAACTTTTGAAGGAGGTATGACAGTTTCAAGGGGGAGTTATAACAGTTTCCGGATTAAATTTTTCGAGTTCGAAAACATTTTTTTTGTCGAAATAAAATGCATTCTTTGAATAAATTACATAGTTTTCACTTTATTTGCATGGTTTTTCAATGGCTTTTCGTTAACATTACAATCTGACTTTTTTTTGGGTGTTTGAAAATTCGAAATTTTTCATGGGCTATAGCCTTCTTCGTAAAATGGTCAAAAAAATCAAAGTTCGATTTTCGAAATGATTTGGACTCAACATGATTGCCTTTTGCATGCCCAATCCAGAACTGCTTTCAAATTATCGAAATCTGAACTTTTGAAGGAGGTATGACAGTTTCAAGGGGGAAATTGAAAATTCGAAATTTTTCATGGGCTATAGCCTTCTTCGTAAAATGGTCAAAAACATCAAAGTTCGATTTTCGAAATGATTTGGACACAACATGATTGCCTATTGCATGCCCAATCCAGAACTGCTTTTAAATTATCGAAATCTGAACTTTTGAAGTAGGTATGACAGTTTCAAGGGGGAGTTATAACAGTTTCCGGATTAAATTTTTCGAGTTCGAAAACATTTTTTTTTTGTCGAAATAAAATGCATTCTTTGAATAAATTACATAGTTTTCACTTTATTTGCAGGGTTCTTCAATGGCTTTTCGTTAACATTACAATCTGACTTTTTTTTGGGTGTTTGAAAATTCGAAATTTTTCATGGGCTATAGCCTTCTTCGTAAAATGGATAAAAAAATCAAAGTTCGATTTTCGAAATGATTTGGACACAACATGATTGCCTATTGCATGCCCAATCCAGAACTGCTTTTAAATTATCGAAATCTGAACTTTTGAAGTAGGTATGACAGTTTCAAGGGGGAGTTATAACAGTTTCCGGATTAAATTTTTCGAGTTGGAAAACATTTTTTTTGTCGAAATAAAAGGCATTCTTTGAATAAATTACATAGTTTTCACTTTATTTGCAGGGTTCTTCAATTGCTTTTCGTTAACATTACAATCTGACTTTTTTTTGGGTGTTTGAAAATTCGAAATTTTTCATGGGCTATAGCCTTCTTCGTAAAATGGTCAAAAAAATCAAAGTTCGATTTTCGAAATGATTTGGACACAACATGATTGCCTATTGCATGCCCAATCCAGAACTGCTTTTAAATTATCGAAATCTGAACTTTTGAAGGAGGTATGACAGTTTCAAGGGGGAGTTATAACAGTTTCCGGATTAAATTTTTCGAGTTCGAAAACATTTTTTTGTCGAAATAAAATGCATTCTTTGAATAAATTACATAGTTTTCACTTTATTTGCATGGTTTTTCAATGGCTTTTCGTTAACATTACAATCTGACTTTTTTTTGGGTGTTTGAAAATTCGAAATTTTTCATGGGCTATAGCCTTCTTCGTAAAATGGTCAAAAAAATCAAAGTTCGATTTTCGAAATGATTTGGACTCAACATGATTGCCTTTTGCATGCCCAATCCAGAACTGCTTTCAAATTATCGAAATCTGAACTTTTGAAGGAGGTATGACAGTTTCAAGGGGGAAATTGAAAATTCGAAATTTTTCATGGGCTATAGCCTTCTTCGTAAAATGGTCAAAAAAATCAGAGTTCGATTTTCGAAATGATTTGGACTCAACATGATTGCCTATTGCATGCCCAATCCAGAACTGCTTTCAAATGATCGAAATCTGAACTTTTGAAGGAGGTATGACAGTTTCAAGGGGGAGTTATAACAGTTTCCGGATTAAATTTTTCGAGTTCGAAAACATTTTTTTTGTCGAAATAAAATGCATTCTTTGAATAAATTACATAGTTTTCACTTTATTTGCATGGTTTTTCAATGGCTTTTCGTTAACATTACAATCTGACTTTTTTTTGGGTGTTTGAAAATTCGAAATTTTTCATGGGCTATAGCCTTCTTCGTAAAATGGTCAAAAAAATCAAAGTTCGATTTTCGAAATGATTTGGACTCAACATGATTGCCTTTTGCATGCCCAATCCAGAACTGCTTTCAAATTATCGAAATCTGAACTTTTGAAGGAGGTATGACAGTTTCAAGGGGGAAATTGAAAATTCGAAATTTTTCATGGGCTATAGCCTTCTTCGTAAAATGGTCAAAAACATCAAAGTTCGATTTTCGAAATGATTTGGACACAACATGATTGCCTATTGCATGCCCAATCCAGAACTGCTTTTAAATTATCGAAATCTGAACTTTTGAAGTAGGTATGACAGTTTCAAGGGGGAGTTATAACAGTTTCCGGATTAAATTTTTCGAGTTCGAAAACATTTTTTTTTTGTCGAAATAAAATGCATTCTTTGAATAAATTACATAGTTTTCACTTTATTTGCAGGGTTCTTCAATGGCTTTTCGTTAACATTACAATCTGACTTTTTTTTTGGGTGTTTGAAAATTCGAAATTTTTCATGGGCTATAGCCTTCTTCGTAAAATGGTCAAAAAAATCAAAGTTCGATTTTCGAAATGATTTGGACACAACATGATTGCCTATTGCATGCCCAATCCAGAACTGCTTTTAAATTATCGAAATCTGAACTTTTGAAGTAGGTATGACAGTTTCAAGGGGGAGTTATAACAGTTTCCGGATTAAATTTTTCGAGTTGGAAAACATTTTTTTTTGTCGAAATAAAAGGCATTCTTTGAATAAATTACATAGTTTTCACTTTATTTGCAGGGTTCTTCAATTGCTTTTCGTTAACATTACAATCTGACTTTTTTTTGGGTGTTTGAAAATTCGAAATTTTTCATGGGCTATAGCCCACTTCGTAAAACGGTCAAAAAAATCAAAGTTCGATTTTCGAAATGATTTGGACACAACATGATTGCCTATTGCATGCCCAATCCAGAACTGCTTTTAAATTATCGAAATCTGAACTTTTGAAGGAGGTATGACAGTTTCAAGGGGGAGTTATAACAGTTTCCGGATTAAATTTTTCGAGTTCGAAAACATTTTTTTGTCGAAATAAAATGCATTCTTTGAATAAATTACATAGTTTTCACTTTATTTGCATGGTTTTTCAATGGCTTTTCGTTAACATTACAA
The DNA here is from genome assembly GCF_963082655.1 of Stomoxys calcitrans. Classification (NCBI taxonomy): domain Eukaryota; kingdom Metazoa; phylum Arthropoda; class Insecta; order Diptera; family Muscidae; genus Stomoxys; species Stomoxys calcitrans. The sequence goes on from NC_081555.1 coordinate 124,999,830, forward strand.
TCTGACTTTTTTTTGGGTGTTTGAAAATTCGAAATTTTTCATGGGCTATAGCCTTCTTCGTAAAATGGTCAAAAAAATCAAAGTTCGATTTTCGAAATGATTTGGACTCAACATGATTGCCTTTTGCATGCCCAATCCAGAACTGCTTTCAAATTATCGAAATCTGAACTTTTGAAGGAGGTATGACAGTTTCAAGGGGGAAATTGAAAATTCGAAATTTTTCATGGGCTATAGCCTTCTTCGTAAAATGGTCAAAAAAATCAAAGTTCGATTTTCGAAATGATTTGGACACAACATGATTGCCTATTGCATGCCCAATCCAGAACTGCTTTCAAATTATCGAAATCTGAACTTTTGAAGGATGTATGACAGTTTCAAGGGGGAGTTATAACAGTTTCCGGATTAAATTTTTCGAGTTCGAAAACATTTTTTTTTTGTCGAAATAAAAGGCATTCTTTGAATAAATTACATAGTTTTCACTTTATTTGCAGGGTTCTTCAATGGCTTTTCGTTAACATTACAATCTGACTTTTTTTTTTGGGTGTTTGAAAATTCGAAATTTTTCATGGGCTATAGCCCACTTCGTAAAATGGTCAAAAAAATCAAAGTTCGATTTTCGAAATGATTTAGACACAACATGATTGCCTATTGCATGCCCAATCCAAAACTGACTTCAAATTATCGAAATCTGAACTTTTGAAGGAGGTATGACTGTTTCAAGGGGGTAATTGAAAATTCGAAATTTTTCATGGGCTATAGCCTTCTTCGTAAAATGGTCAAAAACATCAAAGCTCGATTTTCGAAATGATTTGCACACAACATGATTGCCTATTGCATGCCCAATCCAGAACTGCTTTTAAATTATCGAAATCTGAACTTTTGAAGTAGGTATGACAGTTTCAAGGGGGAGTTATAACAGTTTCCGGATTAAATTTTTCGAGTTCGAAAACATTTTTTTTTTGTCGAAATAAAAGGCATTCTTTGAATAAATTACATAGTTTTCACTTTATTTGCATGGTTTTTCAATGGCTTTTCGTTAACATTACAATCTGACTTTTTTTTGGGTGTTTGAAAATTCGAAATTTTTCATGGGCTATAGCCTTCTTCGTAAAATGGTCAAAAAAATCAAAGTTCGATTTTCGAAATGATTTGGACACAACATGATTGCCTATTGCATGCCCAATCCAGAACTGCTTTCAAATTATCGAAATCTGAACTTTTGAAGGAGGTATGACAGTTTCAAGGGGGAAATTGAAAATTCGAAATTTTTCATGGGCTATAGCCTTCTTCGTAAAATGGTCAAAAAAATCAAAGTTCGATTTTCGAAATGATTTGGACACAACATGATTGCCTATTGCATGCCCAATCCAGAACTGCTTTCAAATTATCGAAATCTGAACTTTTGAAGGAGGTATGACAGTTTCAAGGGGGAGTTATAACAGTTTCCGGATTCAATTTTTCGAGTTCGAAAACATTTTTTTTGTCGAAATAAAATGCATTCTTTGAATAAATTACATATTTTTCACTTTATTTGCATGGTTTTTCAATGGCTTTTCGTTAACATTACAATCTGACTTTTTTTTGGCTGTTTGAAAATTCGAAATTTTTCATGGGCTATAGCCTTCTTCCTAAAATGGTCAAAAAAATCAAAGTTCGATTTTCGAAATGATTTGGACTCAACATGATTGCCTTTTGCATGCCCAATCCAGAACTGCTTTCAAATTATCGAAATCTGAACTTTTGAAGTAGGTATGACAGTTTCAAGGGGGAGTTATAACAGTTTCCGGATTAAATTTTTCGAGTTCGAAAACATTTTTTTTTGTCGAAATAAAAGGCATTCTTTGAATAAATTACATAGTTTTCACTTTATTTGCGTGGTTTTTCAATGGCTTTTCGTTAACATTACAATCTGACTTTTTTTTGGTTGTTTGAAAATTCGAAATTTTTCATGGGCTATAGCCTTCTTTGTAAAATGGTCAAAAAAATCAAAGTTCGATTTTCGAAATGATTTGGACACAACATGATTGCCTATTGCATGCCCAATCCAGAACTGCTTTTAAATTATCGAAATCTGAACTTTTGAAGTAGGTATGACAGTTTCAAGGGGGAGTTATAACAGTTTCCGAATTAAATTTTTCGAGTTGGAAAACATTTTTTTTTTTGTCGAAATAAAATGCATTCTTTGAATAAATTACATAGTTTTCACTTTATTTGCATGGTTTTTCAATGGCTTTTCGTTAACATTACAATCTGACTTTTTTTTGGGTGTTTGAAAATTCGAAATTTTTCATGGGTTATAGCCTTCTTCGTAAAATGGTCAAAAAAATCAAAGTTCGATTTTCGAAATGATTTGGACTCAACATGATTGCCTTTTGCATGCCCAATCCAGAACTGCTTTCAAATGATCGAAATCTGAACTTTTGAAGGAGGTATGACAGTTTCAGGGGGGAGTTATAACAGTTTCCGGATTCAATTTTTCGAGTTCGAAAACATTTTTTTTGTCGAAATAAAATGCATTCTTTGAATAAATTACATATTTTTCACTTTATTTGCATGGTTTTTCAATGGCTTTTCGTTAACATTACAATCTGACTTTTTTTTGGCTGTTTGAAAAATCGAAATTTTTCATGGGCTATAGCCTTCTTCGTAAAATGGTCAAAAAAATCAAAGTTCGATTTTCGAAATGATTTCGACACAACATGATTGCCTATTGCATGCCCAATCCAGAACTGCTTTTAAATTATCGAAATCTGAACTTTTGAAGTAGGTATGACAGTTTCAAGGGGGAGTTATTACAGTTTCCGGATTAAATTTTTCGAGTACGAAAACATTTTTTTTTGTCGAAATAAAAGGCATTCTTTGAATAAATTACATAGTTTTCACTTTATTTGCGTGGTTTTTCAATGGCTTTTCGTTAACATTACGATCTGACTTTTTTTTGGTTGTTTGAAAATTCGAAATTTTTCATGGGCTATAGCCTTCTTTGTAAAATGGTCAAAAAAATCAAAGTTCGATTTTCGAAATGATTTGGACACAACATGATTGCCTATTGCATGCCCAATCCAGAACTGCTTTTAAATTATCGAAATCTGAACTTTTGAAGTAGGTATGACAGTTTCAAGGGGGAGTTATAACAGTTTCCGAATTAAATTTTTCGAGTTGGAAAACATTTTTTTTTTTTTGTCGAAATAAAATGCATTCTTTGAATAAATTACATAGTTTTCACTTTATTTGCATGGTTTTTCAATGGCTTTTCGTTAACATTACAATCTGACTTTTTTTTGGGTGTTTGAAAATTCGAAATTTTTCATGGGCTATAGCCTTCTTCGTAAAATGGTCAAAAAAATCAAAGTTCGATTTTCGAAATGATTTGGACACAACATGATTGCCTATTGCATGCCCAATCCAGAACTGCTTTCAAATTATCGAAATCTGAACTTTTGAAGGAGGTATGACAGTTTCAAGGGGGAAATTGAAAATTCGAAATTTTTCATGGGCTATAGCCTTCTTCGTAAAATGGTCAAAAAAATCAAAGTTCTATTTTCGAAATGATTTGGACACAACATGATTGCCTATTGCATGCCCAATCCAGAACTGCTTTTAAATTATCGAAATCTGAACTTTTGAAGGATGTATGACAGTTTCAAGGGGGAGTTATAACAGTTTCCGGATTAAATTTTTCGAGTTCGAAAACATTTTTTTTTTGTCGAAATAAAAGGCATTCTTTGAATAAATTACATATTTTTCACTTTATTTGCATGGTTTTTCAATGGCTTTTCGTTAACATTACAATCTGACTTTTTTTGGCTGTTTGAAAAATCGAAATTTTTCATGGGCTATAGCCTTCTTCGTAAAATGGTCAAAAAAATCAAAGTTTGATTTTCGAAATGATTTGGACACAACATGATTGCCTATTGCATGCCCAATCCAGAACTGCTTTTAAATTATCGAAATCTGAACTTTTGAAGTATGTATGACAGTTTCAAGGGGGAGTTATTACAGTTTCCGGATTAAATTTTTCGAGTACGAAAACATTTTTTTTTGTCGAAATAAAAGGCATTCTTTGAATAAATTACATAGTTTTCACTTTATTTGCGTGGTTTTTCAATGGCTTTTCGTTAACATTACGATCTGACTTTTTTTTGGTTGTTTGAAAATTCGAAATTTTTCATGGGCTATAGCCTTCTTCGTAAAATGGTCAAAAAAATCAAAGTTCGATTTTCGAAATGATTTGGACACAACATGATTGCCTATTGCATGCCCAATCCAGAACTGCTTTCAAATTATCGAAATCTGAACTTTTGAAGGAGGTATGACAGTTTCAAGGGGGAGTTATAACAGTTTCCGGATTCAATTTTTCGAGTTCGAAAACATTTTTTTTGTCGAAATAAAATGCATTCTTTGAATAAATTACATATTTTTCACTTTATTTGCATGGTTTTTCAATGGCTTTTCGTTAACATTACAATCTGACTTTTTTTTGGCTGTTTGAAAAATCTAAATTTTTCATGGGCTATAGCCTTCTTCGTAAAATGGTCAAAAAAATCAAAGTTCGATTTTCGAAATGATTTCGACACAACATGATTGCCTATTGCATGCCCAATCCAGAACTGCTTTCAAATTATCGAAATCTGAACTTTTGAAGGAGGTATGACAGTTTCAAGGGGGAGTTATAACAGTTTCCGGATTAAATTTTTCGAGTTCGAAAACATTATTTTTTTCTAAATAAAAGGCATTCTTTGAAAAAATTACATAGTTTTCACTTTATTTGCATGGTTATTCAATGGCTTTTCGTTAACATTACAATCTGACTTTTTTTTTGGGTGTTTGAAAATTCGAAATTTTTCATGGGTTAAAGCCTTCTTCGTAAAATGGTCAAAAAAATCAAAGTTCGATTTTCGAAATGATTTGGACACAACATGATTGTCTATTGCATGCCCAATCCAGAACTGCTTTCAAATTATCGAAATCTGAACTTTTGAAGGAGGTATGACAGTTTCAAGGGGGAGTTATAACAGTTTCCGGATTAAATTTTTCGAGTACGAAAACATTTTTTTTTGTCGAAATAAAAGGCATTCTTTGAATAAATTACATAGTTTTCACTTTATTTGCGTGGTTTTTCAATGGCTTTTCGTTAACATTACAATCTGACTTTTTTTTGGGTGTTTGAAAATTCGAAATTTTTCATGGGCTATAGCCTTCTTCCTAAAATGGTCAAAAAAATCAAAGTTCGATTTTCGAAATGATTTGGACTCAACATGATTGCCTTTTGCATGCCCAATCCAGAACTGCTTTCAAATTATCGAAATCTGAACTTTTGAAGGAGGTATGACAGTTTCAGGGGGGAGTTATAACAGTTTCCGGATTCAATTTTTCGAGTTCGAAAACATTTTTTTTGTCGAAATAAAATGCATTCTTTGAATAAATTACATATTTTTCACTTTATTTGCATGGTTTTTCAATGGCTTTTCGTTAACATTACAATCTGACTTTTTTTTGGCTGTTTGAAAAATCGAAATTTTTCATGGGCTATAGCCTTCTTCGTAAAATGGTCAAAAAAATCAAAGTTCGATTTTCGAAATGATTTCGACACAACATGATTGCCTATTGCATGCCCAATCCAGAACTGCTTTTAAATTATCGAAATCTGAACTTTTGAAGTAGGTATGACAGTTTCAAGGGGGAGTTATTACAGTTTCCGGATTAAATTTTTCGAGTACGAAAACATTTTTTTTTGTCGAAATAAAAGGCATTCTTTGAATAAATTACATAGTTTTCACTTTATTTGCGTGGTTTTTCAATGGCTTTTCGTTAACATTACGATCTGACTTTTTTTTGGTTGTTTGAAAATTCGAAATTTTTCATGGGCTATAGCCTTCTTCGTAAAATGGTCAAAAAAATCAAAGTTCGATTTTCGAAATGATTTCGACACAACATGATTGCCTATTGCATGCCCAATCCAGAACTGCTTTCAAATGATCGAAATCTGAACTTTTGAAGGAGGTATGACAGTTTCAAGGGGGAGTTATAACAGTTTCCGGATTAAATTTTTCGAATTCGAAAACATTATTTTTTTCGAAAAAAAATGGCATTCTTTGAATAAATTACATAGTTTTCACTTTATTTGCATGGGTTTTCAATGGCTTTTCGTTAACATCACAATCTGACTTTTTTTGGGTGTTTGAAAAATCGAAATTTTTCATGGGCTATAGCCTTCTTTGTAAAATGGTCAAAAAAATCAAAGTTCGATTTTCGAAATGATTTGGACTCAACATGATTGCCTATTGCATGCCCAATCCAGAACTGCTTTCAAATGATCGAAATCTGAACTTTTGAAGGAGGTATGACAGTTTCAAGGAGGAGTTATAACAGTTTCCGAATTAATTTTTCGAGTTCGAAAACATTTTTTTGTCGAAATAAAAGGCATTCTATGAATAAATTAGTTTTTTTTTTTGGTGTTTGAAAATTCGAAATTTTTCAAACTCGAAAAACGAACTGTTGAAGGAATTAGGTTAGGAAAAGGGGGTGCAAAAATTAATCCTCCGCATGCAGCTATGTACATTAGCGTGGTTTTATCTAAAAGGGTAAAAGTCGATATCGATGTGTTTGGCGGCACCCCCTAAAATTTTTAATTTTGTTAGATTTTAAGATTCCCAAAATTTAGGCACAATTGGACTATGTTTACACGCGCTGCTTGTAAACCCCGTTTTTTGGCTTTTTGGCGACTTCGGCGACTCAGAACTCTCACACGGCTTAACTGCTATTTGCCCGTGTCATACATCAAATTACTAAGCATTTTATGCTTAGTAACCAAGAACGTAAGCTGTACTGAATTCGAGGTAATGAAGCCAATACTCCTAAGAAAATGCAAGATAACCTTTGTGCTGATATTTATTATCCATTCATCACTTTCTAAGCCTTAAGACAAACGCTATGAATTTTGGGAAAAATCAGTTCAGATTTTGATGTATAACACGAGCAAATAGAATTATCCGTTTCAGAGATATGGGTCGACGAAGTACCTAAAGTCGCCAAATAACCAAAAAAAATTCCATTTTCAAAACATTGAAGCCCCAGCAGCACGTGTTAACATGTTCCAATTGTGCTCGAATGTTGGCAATCTTAAAAACTTAAAAAATAAACATTTTAGGGTGGGGTGAACAAAATTTCTTTCTTTCTGCTTTCAACTTAGCCTCTGTTTGAAATTGTATAACATGTTGCAGCAAGAAATAGAAAAACTACATTGTTTTTTTTTTTTTTTGTTTTATTAATTTTTTTATTTTAATTATTTTCATACGCATTTTTAAATTAATTCTTCTTTTACAAGTATATAATTATTATCATTTGTTTTTTTTTTTTCTTCTCTTGTTTTTTTTCATTATTTTATATTAAATATTACTTTATAAACGATTTGTTTTTGTTGCTGTTTTGTTTTTTAATTTTAGTAATTAAATAATATACAAATAATGCTGATTTCTTTTACTAAAATATAATGCAAAATAATGCATTAACTATTCTAAACACATTCTCCTCTTCCTACTTCAGTTGATTGGTCGGTCGGTCGGTCGATAGGTCTGTCGGTCTGTTTGTCGGTAGGTAAATCATCAACGCTTCATATTACCATTGTTCTTTCGTTTGCGCATGTGCTGTTGTTGTTATGTAAGATGCTCTGCGCTCTATTCCTGCTGCTTAAAGATCATTCATTGTCATCAACTACACACTATAAGAATTAAATTAAAATTTGTGTATTTTTTAATTATTAATCAATTTTTTGTTGTGTCTATGTGTTTCATTTAATATAACGATTATGTATATATAATGCAATATTTACGCCAGTTATACACATTGAGTTTTTTTTTACTTTGTTTTTCATAAATGTTCTATGCAGTGTTTATTTTTTCTGTGTAGAGGGGCTTCGTTTATAGATATCGTTTTTAGAACACTTTATTTGCCTGTTAGGGAGTTGAGGATAATTCGCTTCAGCAAAACATAAAAATACAAAAATCATATAACTTTATTTTTTTTTTATTTAAAAATTGTTTTTCTTTTTTTTTTGAATTTTCTTTTATTAAAAATAAGTGTATATTATCTACAAATTCTGGGTTATTTGTTTTTGTTTTTACTTTAGTTTTGTTTGCTTTGTTTAAACAACTTAATATAGGGGTTTTAGTGTTTTAGGCAATAGGCGGCGGTAATTGCCCAAAAAACTAAAGCCAAAGGGTTTTGGGGAAGGTTCGAAGGATTTTTATGGTCTTCATCTTAGATTATAAACACTTACACAACGTTTATTCTATATATATATATTAATGTTTATATGTATATTTGTTTAATAATTTTAAATATATATAAAATAATTACTCAGTGCATATAAAACTAAAAAAAATATTCCTTAAGAAAGTGCTTACGATTAGAATGAACAAAAAAATATCTATATATATGTAACACAAAAAAAACGGTAACGACAAAAATTTAACCCAAGGTATTTTGAAATTTATTCTTATATTATTCTAAAAAATTAAACAATAACTATAAAACATTTTCTTATAATGTGGGGATGAGTTTGTTGTTGTGTGTGTGTGTGATAAGGGTATGCTAAAAATTAAAAAATAAAAAAATACTTGAACTTAATAATTAACTTAAATTGTAATATTTATTCTCTTTAATAGCTTTAATCACAAAACAGTTTTGGAATATTTCATTATTTTTTACTTTTTATTTTTCCTTCATTCTTTTTCTTATTTTCCATTTACTTTAAACCTTAGCTGCTTATATTTAAATTATTTTTTTTTACAAATTTACAATGCAACGCAATGATGATGACTTTGTGTAGAAAATTAAGTTTTTAACTGATTTGACAAAAAAAATATTTCGCTTTCTTTACTCTTTGAACTGTGGAAGTGGCGGCTTCTTGTACAGTTCATAGATGGTGGTAATGGCAGATGTTTTTATTTTCGAAAACAAAATATTTCCCTTTTTATCCATCAATTAACAATTCTTTTTGTATTTTTATTTACACTTGTATTCTTTAAAAGTTAAGGCAAATTTATTTTTCCTATTATTTTTATTTCCTTTAATTTTTTCTAATAGAACTTAAAATTTTTTTTTATAACAAAGTTGGGCGGCCTTCTTTGTTTTTGCATTTTTTTTTTATTTTTCATATTTTTTTATACGATGATACGAAATCGTCATTGATAGTTTTATACATTTTACTTATTCATCGAAAAAATCACATTATATACAAAAAAACTTAAGCGGCAGTAGGTTTTATTTTTAAATTACTGTATGTAAGTCATTGGTAGGAGCAGCTACATATATATGCAGATTTGTGTGCAGAGTTGATGCTTGGAGGTTCGGTCTGGAGGTTCAAAAATTGTTACAAATCAAATAAATATATATATATATCTATATATAGATGTATATAAATATACATTTTCACATGAAATTTAAAAAAATTTGAAAGCAAATGTAAAACAGCTTAAGAAATAAAAAAAATAAACATTTATAATATATTTTTTCCAAAATAAAAAAAAACAGTTTTTGAAATTTGATTCAAAGTAAAGTTTTTTAATAAAGCGTTTTGTAAAAAATGTTAAAAAATTTTTTTTTGGTACTAAAATCGTTAAAAGTTTCTTAGTTGTATAACCAACGATTGGGTTTTTTTGGAAAAACACTTTTTAAATTACAAAAATATTATTGAAAAATTTTTTGTTAGAAAAAAGATTTTTTTTCTTAAAACAGACATTTTTTGTGGCTTAAAAACATTTTTGTAAACAAATAACTTTTTGCAGCAACAAAAAAAATGTTTGTAAACAAAAAAAAAAATTTTTAATTGCAAATATATTTTTGTAAGCAAGAACCATATTTTTGTAAAAATGTTTTTTTTAATTTTTTACAATTTTTTTTGTAATTAGCATAGAAAAAAATGTTTCATTTTGTTATAGAATTACTTCCAGCTAAGACCATGTGTTTTCTATTTTTGCTTCCATTTCAAATTGAAAAGCAGAGCAATAAAAATCCAGACTATAATTATCGCGATTTCGGCCTTACCAGAGGCCTCATCAGATTGTTATGCCACTAAAAGATTATAAACTGCCTACTTACTAAAAGTGAGCTGTGCAATGATAGCTTCATGTATTTCAAATGAAACGTTGGATCTTTTTGGTCAACTTTTTCTTACAGCGTAGTAAGACAAAATGGAAACTTAACAGCCAATTTTTCCTCAAAAAGACATCTATCACCGGGTTTGGATTTCCTTGTAGTTTTTTTTTTTTTTTGAAATTAGAAAAAAAATTGTTTGCATAAAAAACTTTTTATTAAGAGTACAACAAAAATTGGTTTAGAGAAAAAAACATTAAATTAAAAAAAAAAAACTTTTTCTACAAGCCAATTTTTTGGAAAAAAAATTTACAAAAAATGATTTTTTTGAAGAAACCTTTGTTAATTTTTTTTTTACTTTTTAACAAAGTTTCTGTAATTTTTATTACAAACAATTTCTTTTCTAAAAACATTTTTTTTGTGGTTACATATGGCAGTCATTCAAACCAAGCCCTTAAAAAATATGTTTTTACAAAAAAATTTTTTTTCTAGAACGGGAATTCGAAAAATTGCTTTTCCCCGCTATTACAAAATAGTTAATTTTGGCCGCGGGAAAGTGAATAGTTTTCGAAAAGTGAAAGTGAGGTGAAAAACAGAACACACCCTATTTTTTCCAATAAAACCTTTAATTTTTTGAAAAAAAAAAAAAAAATAATTTTATTTAAACATAGAATTTTTTGTAAAACAAAATTTTTTTAAAGATTTTATGTAAAAATAGATTTTTATGGGTGGTAAATAAACAATTTTTTTATGGATGGGAGCTTGAATTGCAGTCATAAAGCAAAAACACAGTTGCCTAAGGTTAGGTTGTGGATTTAAACCCGTCCCATGCCACTATGGGTATACCCCTAAGCCTATTCAAGGTTTAACGATTTTTCAGGATTTGTTTTCCGGATTTAAACGACTCTACAAATAGAAATAAGGTGGATGCCACCGTAGAGCAGAGGTTAGCATGTCCGCCTATGACGCTAAACGCCTGGTTTCGAATTCTGGCGAGAACAACAGAAATAAAATTTCAGTGGTGGTTATCCCCTCCCGAGATTTGTGAGGCACCATGCCGTGTAAAAACTTCTCTCCAAAGAGGTATCACTCTGTGGCCGCAAGTACGACCGTTCCGGCTTGTCTATAAAAATGAGGGCATTTATCATTGAGCTTAAAATTTGAATCGGACAGCACTCATTGATATGTGAGAAGTTTGCCGCTGTTGCTTAATAGAATGTTCATGGGCCAATTTGCATTACAAATATAAAAAAGCTACCACTTATAAGAAAGATGCACTTCTCGCATGTCAAACGTATAGCTTTGCACCATAATGTCTCAAATCTTTGCAATTTAACAGCAGGAAAACTGTAAAAACTTTAATCATTTTCCATGCTATGCCCCTTAGGTTAGGTTAGGTAAGGCCTCATGCCACTAAGGACACACACCTAAGCCAGTTATCGGCTCTAGTTGTGCACTCTTAATACTAAAAAAGTGATATCGAAAAAGAAAATCTAACTTAGGAATTCTGTGCTTACAAAAATCATGAGTGGGTCATGTTTGGTATTATGTCCCCACCCAAGTAACGATGCCTATTAGCCGCGAAAGCCGGGCCCTGACATAGGAAAAGCTCCAACCTCTCATCATATTCCGCGCATGCCCTACACATGCTCACTTGCCACACCGTTTTACATAAGTGAGTGAGTTGTAGTCCTATGTGTCCCGTTATGATACCGAGAACTAAACTGACCTCCTTCTTACTTCCTTTCGCCGTCCTACCGACCGTTTCGCTGTTCCACAGGGTTGCATGCGCATTCGTCGACAACGCCCTTAACTCTAGACTGCGTCAACCCAAAAGGCTTCGGGTTAACCATGTCTATTGATGGAAGTTCTCTGGCCTTCATTGTCAAATAGTCTGTTTTCTCATTCCCAGTTACTACGCTATAGCCCGACACTCAAACGATGAGGATCGTGCCATCCTCAGAGAAGGCGTTAATCTCCTTCTTACATTCCAACACTGTTCATGACTTTAACATCCTGATTGTTATTGCCCTTAAGGCCTGTTTACTGTCTGTAAGAATGTTCATACCCGACGTGTCCTCACGTTAACAATACACCACCTCACGCATTCCGTGATCGCCCGGATCTCCGCTTGCAGGACCGCATTATGGGCAGGTATTCTAAAACAGATCTTAGCCCCTTAGTCGGTTTATGTCTGGTATTGTATCAACACATAAATGTCGGTACCTGATAGCCGCGAAAACTTGTCAATGGCACAAGAAATGCTCCCTACATACCCTACACACACTATCACTTGCAGCACCTATTCTGAGCCCGTATACCTATTATGCCGAAAGCCATACTGACCTCCTTTTTGCTACCTCTCAGTATTAGCATGGTTTTGTTATGATCTGGATTTTGTTAAGATAAGATTTTCACCGTCCTTCCGGCGAAAATTTGCAACCACAGCAATAGAAAATGCGAATCTAAATTATGGCGTGTCTACCAATTATCTTCCACAACGCTGCAAACATTTTCTAATAAGTGTCTCGGTACAAGAGGAAACGTGCCACTCGGCGATAAATGCCCACCGGATACTAAAGTTTACCTTAGTAGGTAAACTTTTTGCTCTTATGGAAATGGGAAAATTCCAAATATTAAAAAAAAGGAAGAAAAAAAAAAGTTGATAAGTAAATTTGTTTTGTTAGCGAACAGTGGAATTTGATGAATTGGCGAACGAACGAATAGAGTGATAAAATATCAGCGGTTTTGTTTTGGAGGCTATTTTGTAGTTTTTGGGACTTTTAGTGTTCAACTGCAAATGCAAAGTCGCCTTATTTCAAGTGTAAAACGAGTCGTCATCCACAAAAACGAGATATTCAAGGCACATAAACCCAAATTAATGCCAAAACTGTGATCAATAAGCCAGGAGGCAATAATGAAATTACATTTGTTTTTAAAAGCAAATAAGCCAACCAAGTCGAAGTTGATACAACATAACCAACAAATTTTTGGCGTTATTCTAGAAACAGGTAATTGGCTTTTGGAAGACTTAAGAATGACACCGACGATGGTAAATTCCCTGAACATAGTCAACAATTTAAAGTGTATTTCTTTCAATTTTATACAATTTTTGGAAATAAATGAAACTTGTTTGACATAACATGTGAAATATATGTACGAGGAGTATTTGAAATTATATTTTTCGAGTATTTGACTGTTATGACGAACTGTTGACACTGAAACCTATATTAAAATAGTTAAAAACATTGCATTTAATGTAGCGAAGCTAAAGTTGTGCTGGGTAGTAATCCACCATTGCAATAATCAAATTTGCAATATTGCATTAGTTTCTAAAAAATAAACACACACATTTTTTATCTTTCTGTGAAAAGTATGGAGCACAAATTTGTAGAGGAGTTTTATGATAGCTGATTGTTTTGCTGTAGGTTATGTTATATACACATAATGAAAGTTCTATTCACAATGATTCTGAACTACATTCTCTCTCTAGATTGTAAATAAATTCTATTGTAGTTTTTTGTAGGTTGAAAATTCCTAAAATGGAATTTGGGCTTTGAGGTTGAGGGGGTTTATTGACATTTGATGACAATTGAAGACGTTTTTTGGATTATTAAACTTGTTTTGCAAGTCCATACAACTCAACCTGCCGCTCCTACTCTTTTTGTGTGTATTTGTGTTTTAAGGCTTTTTTCCTATACTATCTGCTTAAGGAGATTGGTATAAAAACGTCTTATCGATGCATAATAGCTGTTTCTTGCTGACTTTCTAGCTGATTTTTATGTGTTTTTTTTTTTTATTTAGAAAAGTTTGTTAGTTCGTTTTGTTTGTTTTTCAATAATTTTAAATATATTTAACATTATGTTTCGAAATTGTCTTACATTTGTTAAAAAAAAAAAAGAAAAATAATTAGAAGAGGGACGCGCGTAAGGAATAGGGAAGAAGGGTGACTTAACATTAATATTTACAAAGAAATATATTTAATAACATTTTACAAAGTTAGTATATTTATGTATTTGCGGTGTGTATCGATAGATAGATAGCTAGATATAGGTTTTTATATTGTTTTTCATATTAAATTACTTAAAAGCTGTAATGGATTTTTCCTTTCTCTTAGACATTTTTTCTCATAAAAAAAAACACATATACATTCTTAGCGTACAACATTTTCTCATTTTCTTCTTCCACTATAATAAGTATGTATATAATATTAATATTAGTTTTGAATATATATATTTTTAAATTATATATACTAGCTCAAAGTGCTAAAAATAAACTTTTTCGTCTTGTTTGTTTGTTTTTTCTATAAATTATTTTTTTTTTTTTTTTGTTTTTAGAGAAAAGTATAAAATTCCTTAGAATGCTACGACTTAAGTGTTTATGATTTTTAACTGTTTCTTTTTTTAAATTTAATTTTAAATATTAATATTTGTGTGTGTGTTCGTTTTACTATAGCTAAGGCGTTTATGTTATATGATAATGTTGTTTATAAGCTATACTTCTAATTTAGTATCATTACTATTATTTTTATTATTATTGATGATAGTATTCATTTACTTTCGTAATATGGAGAGGGGACCGTGAGGAAAAGTTTTCGCTTCTTATTTGAACATAGAACTAAAACAAAAACATTAGTCTGCGTATGTTTGTGTGTGTGTTTGGGGATTTTTAATAATAAATTCTATAATATGTATGTTACACATGAGGTGATTTTCTTACTTTTTCAACTTTTTTGTTTTATTTTGTTAGAGTGTGCAGCAGATAAAATCTTAACAATTAAGAAGGAGAATTACTAGGAATTGTGTCAAATGTAAAATTACCACAAAAAGAAATATTTCCTTATAATGATTCGGATGTACAAAATTAAACAAAGAACTTTTTCAAACTCTATAAAAGTATTAAAAAATATATAATAATTTTAACCATAAAAAAACATTTTTAATGTTCATATTTATGTTGCTGTTGTTGTAGAGAAAAACTATGGGTAGAAAATTAAAATAAACTAAATAACATGAGTAAAAAGAGTGTGATTGAATGATTTGATTGACGACATTTGCAGATAACTATCTGCAAATTTTTAACTACTGACTTGTTGACGCGATATTGGTCTGTATATGGTCCAAAAAGGTGGACAAATCCTGTATTTATCTCTTGTTCTCTAAAAAAAAGACACTCTTGTATGAAATGATAAATAGCACATGTCTGCATGTCGTTTTTATATGTCTAGCTTAAAAATAACGGTGTTGTTGTTGTTGATGTGGCTGTGTATTGGGAGTGGGTGGAGGAGGAGGTGGAGGTTGATTCATATTAAAGCGGCTTCCGTGTGTGGATGAAGGAGAGGCGCAAAGTCCTGGTGGATGTTGGTGTGGATGTGAAGGGGATGGATAGGATTGAGCCGCTGCCATTAGCTAATTACACTAAAGTTGTTCCACAAATTTGGTCAATTGATCTGATGCATCGGACACAGGGCCACCGGGACCACCAACGCCTACACCACCCACCACACCTCCAACACCACCCACCACATCTTGTGGCACACCTGGCAATGGTGATTGATGCGGATGCATACCTCCATGATTGTGTAAGCCATCATGGGTTGTTTGTGGCGCGGGTGAATGTGACATTACATGATGTGGAGAGGGCTGGGCTCGTGGTGAGGCCGAAGGTCCTGCTCTAGGTGATGGGGCGGATCGTGGTGATGGTGTAGGTTGGGGCGATCTAATAGGCGGAGAGGCTCTCGCTGATTGTTGCATGAGCTGCTGCTGTAGCGTATGCGGTGTTGGTGGGCCCATTACATTTGGTCCTCCCACCATACCACCGGCTCCTTGCATCATTTGCTGCTGTTGTACTCCAGGCATTCCCCCCATTTGTTGTTGAGGATTTGGTTTCATGCCTTGCTGCATGGCGGTATATTGGTCGACGGGACCTCCGGTAGGTCCAACCACACCTCCACCACCAGGGCCACCAAATGAGCCCACACCACCAAATTGCTGGCCACCACCACCACCACCAACACCTCCCATTGGCTGAGGTGGTCGTTGACGATATGGCGGGGGATAATTTATTTGTTGGCGCATTTTAAACCATTGTGCGTTGGATGCCTGCAATAAATAAAAGGAATAGGAGTTACGTTAGGTAATAGTGGCAGTCCATTGAGGACACACAGAAAGAATTCAAAATCCATTGTAATACCACAGTAGTGACAGACCAAATCTTCTGGTGAGAATCGAACCCACCACCCGTTCACTGGTAATCTGAGATCGCTACCGACTTAGTTAACGGAGCGTGCAAATAAAAAAATTTTTTGTTACTTTTTTTACAAAAAAAAAAAACGCAATACTAACAAAAATTTAATATAAAAAAATAACATAAATAAAAAAAATTAATAAATAAAGTTCAAAAACTAAATGAAATAACTACACCAAAATAAAAAACAAAAAAAATAAATAATAATCTCTAATGATAGATGTTCTTTTTGAGTTAGAGATATTGGCGTTTGCTGGTCTACATATCTTACTGCGCTCGAAGAAAGTTTCCCTGATATGACCTAATGTTCATCTCAAGAAGGAGAAGAAGAACAACAAACAAACAAAAAAGGAAATAAAAAATATAAGCAATTAAAAAAAATATATAAAAAAATATAAAAAAAATAAAAAAATATATAAAAAAAATAAAAAAATATATAAAAAATATAAAACAATATAAAAAAATAAAAAAAAAAAAATAAAAAAATAAAAAATAAAAGTAAAAAAAATACAAATAAAAATTCAAATAAAAAAAATAATAGTAAAAATAAAAAATAAAAGTACAAATAAAAAAAATTAAAGAAAAAATAAAAAAAATTAAAAAAAAATTAAAAAAAAATAAAAATTTAAAAAAAAAAATAAAAAAATTAAAAAAAAAATTACAAACAACCAACAAAATATAAAATAGCAACAAAAGAAATAAAACAACGAATAAACAACAAAACAGTAAATAATTAATATGTAAAAAATATTAAAACGCTAACGACAAATTAACACAAAAATCAAAATAATAAATCAGCAACAAAATAAAGCAAATAAAATAAACTAAAATAAAACAATAACAAAACAAAAAATGAAAACTAACAAAAAAAATTGAAAACTAACAGCAACAAAAATAGAAAACTTACAAGAACAAAAAAAATGTAACAAAAAATAAGAAACTAACAAAAAAAAAAAACTAACGAAAAAAACAAATAAAAATCGAACAGCAACAAAAATGGAAATAGAAAAATCTAATAAAAAAACTTGACTAGAAAATTAACCAACAAATCAAAAAATTTACAAGAAGAAAAGAAAATTAACAAAACTATAATAAAATACCAAAAAAATTTACATTAATTATAAAAAAATATATATTAATAATAAAAAATATATATTAATAATAAAAAATATATATTAGTAATAAAAAATATATATTAATAATAAAAAATATATATTTATTACAAAAAAATTTTATAATGTAAAAAATAAAATAAAAAAGCATAACAAAATAAAAATTATAAAAATATACAAAATTTAAAAAAAAATAATCATAAAAAAATTATACAAAATAATAAAATGATAAAAAAATAAAAGTTAAAAAATATATAAATTTAAAAAAAAAATATATATAAATCAAAAAAAAAAAAAAGAAAAAATTTATAAAGAAATTAAACTTTATAAAAAAATAAAAATTATATGTTTGCGCTCTTTTGTTTTGATCTTTAATTCTTTTTGTGATTTATCGAATATCGTCCAGCTCAATCAGCGCAATGATTTCTATTCAAAGAATAGCATAGCAAAGAAATTATAAAAGTTGAGCAAGTGTGTGTTCTAATTCAAAACACTTTGACTGGCTAGTGTACCATGATTTCGGTTACGCCATGTACTTCATCAGCACTTTTGTTTAATTGATTAAGGTGCCCTACATTCCCAAAGACTATTGAGTATGGTGGAGAGCACACTTTTGACTAGAAACACGTCTCAATAATCCTCCAACTCTTCTTAGCGCAGCAAGAGAGGGGAAAGCCGTACTTTTCACTATTCCGATACAAACTAATCATAAATGCTAAGAACAAAAAACACATCAACATTGCCAAACTCTTCTTGTTTGCACTTGAAATATTCTTTGAATGTCACTGCAAGTGTTTTTTTTTTTTTTGTGGAAGGCCGCATAGACCTACAGCAAAGCGACGGACCGGTTTGCTTGGTTTATATGTTTGCGCTCTTTTATTTTGATCTTTAGTGACATTCAACGAAAAAAATAAAAATTTATGAAAAAACAAAAAAAAAATTTAAATTATAAAAAATTAATATATTAAAAAATAAACTGAAATCGTGAAATTGTATAAACTGAAATTGTTCCAAAATTGTTTCTTCGATTAAATTTGATTTGTTTGATGTAGATTAATTGTCATTAATTGATCAAAGGAAAACTAGTACTTACTTGTCCTTGCTGCTGCTGCTGTTGCTGCATCAACAAATGACTTTGTATGCCTGGCATTCGTTGATGTTGGCCAGGATTTTGTTGTTGGGCTTGTTGCATCATCTGTTGCTGTTGTTGTGATTGTGGCATTTGTTGCTGTTGTTGGTTCATCATGTGCTGCATTTGTTGTTGCTGCATTACTTGCTGTTGCTGCAACTGCTGCTGCTGTTGGGCCTGTTGTTGTTGAGGTCCATTGCCAGCAGCACCACCGGCTCCCTGTTGGCCACCACCACCGGCATTTGCGTTATTTTGGCTTTGTTGCCTTTGTTTAATAATGGCTGCCATTATTTGTGGATTTTGTTTTAGAACTTGCAGTATTTGTTGATGACCTTCACTGGAGGGATTATTTTTAATCTTCTGCATAATTTGAGCAAGCTGTTGCGTATTTAACTGATTGTTCAGGGGACCGTTCGGCATTTGGCCAGAACCCACAACTCCGGCATTAGGATGTTGGCCCTGGGGACGTATTCCACCGGGGCCACCCATGGGACCAGCTCCGCCCATGCCAACCATACCGCCTCCGCCACTGCCACCCATACCGCCACCAACGCCTACGCCTTGTGCGTTTCCTGGCATATTCC
The DNA here is from genome assembly GCF_963082655.1 of Stomoxys calcitrans. NCBI lineage: Eukaryota > Metazoa > Arthropoda > Insecta > Diptera > Muscidae > Stomoxys > Stomoxys calcitrans. The sequence goes on from NC_081555.1 coordinate 125,018,996, forward strand.
CAGAACTGCCGGGCATTTGTTGCGAACCACCAGCAGCACCTACCATACCACCCATCATACTCTAAAAAAAAAACAAAAAAAAGAAAATTCATAATGTTTAAGTTGAACTCAAATATTTTATTTATGTTCCTATTTCGACTTACTTGTTGCTGCATAGCATTTTGTTGCATGACCTGATTTTGGTTAGGTTGACGCATGCCCTGATTGGCATTATTATTGGGATAACGATTTCCCCATTGATCCATGGGCAGAAGGTTGGCACCCATAACACTGCTGCCTCCGGGGCCCATGGGAACCACTGTAGCAACGGGAACATTGCCAACATTGCCCACCATGCCGGGATTAGGTTGATTAGGCAAACCACCCATATGGTGTCGTTGCATTACGGGTGGAGCCATTGCACCGCCTTTGCCAAAGCCACCACCATGTGGTACTTGCTGTCTCGCCGCTTCTTCTTGCACCTGAAAAGAGTACGACAGATTTATAAGTAATGCTTACACCTTCAATCTAAAGTAACTAACCTGTTTAACAACCTGCAAAACATTGGGCGAAGGTGAATGCCCACCACCTGGTTTCATACCAATACCAGGCTGATGAGGGTGTGGTGATGTCATGCCACCGCCGGCTATAGGCGTTGAAACAGGTGATGGAACCGGAACTGTAGATGGACTCATGGCTCCAGCGCCTGCAGGCATTATGGCGGGCTGCCCACCCATTACAGCCGGGCTTACAGCAACACCACCCATTGCCACGCTTGGGACTGGCACTCCTCCAGGCACAACCACTGCAGGATTGGGAACTGCTGGGCCGGGTAGTGCTGCGGGTGCAGTAACAGTGCGAGACATAAGAGCAACACGCCTGCGTAACAACTGTTGTTGTTGCAACCTAAGAAAACATAGACAAAAATTAGAAAAAATATTCAAGAAAAAGGAATTGCCTGCATATAAAACTCACTTTTGTTGTAACTGTTGTTGCTTGAGTTTGTGTTTAATATTTGGACAGAAAGGCACTGGACACTTTTGCTCTTGGCAATGTTTGGCGTGGTAGCAGCACAAGGCAATAAGCTGCTTGCAAATTGGACAACCACCATTCGTTTTTCTCTTGCAATTTTTGGTGTGCTGTACCACCCTTTTCATCTTCTGACACGAAGGTAGACGGCAATTGGCATCGCGACATTGACAAGCATGCACCAATGACTGGATGCAGCGTTGTATAGACTGTTTGCGGGCCTCTTGAGGATTGGCTTGTTTCAAATCGGCCGGAGAAGAACCATCATCCAAATCGAAACCAAGTTTCTCCATTTTATGGGGATGGCCAATCTTTTCGTTGCACAAAGTGCACAAATCAAAGTCCTGCAAAATAAAAAGGCGTTTAGTACACATGGCACCAAAATCGATTGCAACCATTTCACACTTACATCACACACTGTACAATGGTAGCGTGTTTCAACGGCAGTCTTGCAGTTATTGCAGGTGTAGACAAATTTATCTTGTCCTTGGTTATGCAACTCGTACAACATGCAAAGCGTTGAGAATTGGGCTCTACGCAATGATGAGAACTCGTAGTGTTTATCACGAGCCAATGTAAGGAATGCATCACGACCGTCCATAAGATCGCATTGCAACAAAGGATCGGGATCTTGTATGGGCTGGGGAAATAGGCGAACAATATTATGTGTTAAATACTTCAGCTAAAAGCTGTAATGCTTTTTTGCTCCAGTTTGTAGCTACTTACCGCCAAACTAGCTGCAGATTGGGCAGAGTGTAAACGTATAACAAAGAACACTTCTTTGTGCTTTTCCATGGTGGCATAAATTTTCGCCGAGAGATCATTGCCAGCCTGTTGTTCATTGGATTTTTTATTGTTTTTACGTTGAGCAGCCTTTGATTTGTTGGACTTTTTGGCCTTCTTCTGTCCCTTCTTTTTACCATCCCCACTAACTTCATTATCTTCTATGGAGAAAATCTAAAAAACACGAAACGAGAACAATGTAGGCCAGTAAACTTAACAGTAAGAACTAAGAAACTTACAGCAGCAGCTGCTGCTTCCGCAGCTTCGGCTTGTTTTCTTTTCTCCTCCTCTTCCTGATCCAATTCTTTTATACTTTCCTCCAAAACATTAGGCCAGAAATCACCTTCGAAATAAGGCAATTCTGCGGCCGATGTCAGCTTATCCTCTATAGCTTGCTTTAGAATATCTTTGTAGTCTTGTATGGTACGTTCAATCATGCCCTTGTCCAGCATTTTCTTGTACCATTCTTGCAAACGCTTTGGTTTTGGTATTCTTTGATCTGTAGGATGGCAGTGGAAAATGTAGTCATCTCCTTCGGATGGAGGACAGGCCCAAATATGAGCCATGGTGTAACCCAATTGTTTCACATAATCCATATAGCCCAATAAAATTTCATGATAAACTGCTGTCCTATATTGTCGAGGTCTAAAGAAGTGCACTGAATCCAAATAGGCAATATAGACGCGCCTCGTATTGGGCGCTGGACACTCGGAGCCATACTCTTGCACATGCATGCCAAAGAAACAAACATCTATGCCGTCCACCTCTTCGAAGGCGAACAATGCCTTCGCTCTATATGGGAATTCCGAATTCATTTCGCCATTTTCCACAAAACGTCTTCGCATGCCCGGCTTGACTTCAACACATTTATCCGAAGACGAGACGACACGTATGTGAACTTCCCCAGCACCCGCTTCCTTTTTCTTCAGGAAATTATTGACGCGTGTCTCAATGTAGATACCCAATTTAGTGGTGGGTAAACGCTTAGCATTGAACTTGTTCTCTTTTCGTTTGGAATTCTTCTTTTGCAGGCAATTGTCACAGACGAAACCTCCTGGCCATATGGAATCCAACCATAAGACACAGATTTGATGTTGTTTACGACCACATTCTTGACAATCGACAAATGGCTCGAGTTCGAGGTGATCATTTTTCATTTCTTTAAATTGATCTTTCTTGATTTGACTACAAAGGAATTTGAATGAGCAAGAATAAAAGAAAATTATGAAGAGGATAAGAACACATTCATTGCAATATATCAAAAGATTTGTACGAAACAAATGTAAAAAATAGTTCTTTTTACTTATTCGGTTGATAATATAAAAAAATCGGTCACAAGATTTAGAAAATTCAATTAACCTATGCTTAATGCATTAATGAGCACCCTAAAATTTTAGACAAAACGCATTAGCTAATGAACTAGTGCAAACGAAATTTGGCACAAAGTATATCTTTTACTGTTTCCCTTACTCTATGGCTTCCGAAAACGGAGAAAGAACTATAAAAACAGTAATAACCGAGCCATTCGCGATAGGCCTCCCTATAGGTAAACGTAGTATATAGTAACCAGTATCATTGGATTCTCACAAAAAAGAGCACATCTTACAAAATTTAAGACATGAAAACATTCTAGGCACTAACGCCTGTGTGGCGTCTATTACTGGTAAGGTGAAAGTCTGCTGGTACGTAAACTTATCTTCATAATAGGGATGATACACTTATAAAGTATATACCCTCTGCCCTTGATTTCGGTATATTGTTGAGACTGATGTACACATATGCCGGTTTCAGGCAGAGGTCTGTGCCATAACGAAACCCGTAATCGAAATACGTATAACAAAACGTCCAGTATGTGGTCAGTATGGAAGATCTTTAGAAAACAATTCAAAGAGCTAAAATCAAAAGAAGTCGTGAAATTTATAGAACCCCTGATTTAGGTACCTGTACACGACAAGGCTACAGGAAATAAGAAGGTGGACTTATATGCTAGAAAGGGCTCATGCTCCAGGATTGCTCTATTTCACTTTTCAATGAAGGCTCTGGCCTCGGCTCATATAAGGCCGGAATTTTTTGAGGGAAGGAAGCATTTCAGAATCATATGTAAGGTTATCAATCTTTGCTGGTTTTCAGGCCATCAGGTGGCAGCGGAAATTGAGAACGAAGTACGTTATAAAATCTCTCAAAAAACGCGAAGCACATGGCATAACTAATAGTAAATTAAAAGTTGACGAATATGGCAGAAAAAGCTCGATCTCAAGGAGCGAACCGCTTACTTTAATTTTTCATTCTTTCACCAACCTGAGAAAATCTATATGAATTGTTTTTTCTCTGTTCTAGATCGAACACAATTAACCTAAAGTCTCCAACTGAAGCCACTAGTGATCGGCTAGAGATGCAGATAGCATTTATTGCAATGCAGCACTTAAAACCAGGTGCTATCATTTCACAGTTGACTACACCAAAATAGCAGCGTATACTGAATATAATGTGTATTCGTGGACTCCTTTATTTCGGTAAACTTCACGCATTAAAATAAATTTTGTTTAAATGTTTGGAAATGTTTATTTTGTCTGTGTCCTCCGGGCGGTGCCGACTGTATAATAACCTACACCTACCCTATAAGTACAATGTCGGAGCTATATCCAATTCTGAAGGACCTCGGCGGATTTTTTCAGAAGTGTTATTAAGCAATCCGCATCAAATTTCGAGCAAATATGTGGAAACTGTAATAACTACGGTTGACAAATTACAACATTATTGAAAATTGATATATATATATATATATATATATATATATATATATATTACAGCTATATCTAAATCTGAACCGATTTCTATGAAATCCATCAGTAATGTCGAGTCATTAGATAATCTTTCCCGCCGAATTTCTAGATAATCGGTTAACAAATGGGCACTTTAGTGCAATATTTCTCAAAATCGGACGTACATATATGTAGAAGCTATACCTTAATATGAACCGATTTCGTGGAAACTTCTCAGATACTGTAGCAGGCGTCGAGGAAAGCGTTTTGCAAAATTTTTGCAAGATAGGTCAATAAATGAGCTTGCTATGACTCTCGAAGTTAAAATCGGGCGATATATATGAGACCTATATCTAAATTTGAACCGATATCCATGATATTCAAAAGTAAAGTCGAGAGTCAAGAGAAAAACCTTCCGGCCAAATTTTATTGCAATATTACTGCAAATCGGATGAACATATATATGGAAGCAATATCTAAAACTGAACCGATGTCAGGCAAACTTCACAGACATTGAGGAAGAACGTTGTACGAATTTTTTGGGAAGTTCGGTCAATAAATGCGCTTGCAGTGGCTGTAGGAGTGAACACCGGGTGATATATATAAATGAAGGCTATATCTAAATCTGAACTGATTTCTATGAAATTCAACAGTAATGTCGAGAGTCATAAGAAAATGCTACTTGCCAAATTTCGAGAGAATCGGTAAACAAATGACCTTTTTATTGAATTATTATGGGAGCTATATCCAAATCTGAACCGATTTTTTCCTATTTCAATAGGCTTCGTCTCGAGGCCGAAAAACATGCCTGTATAAAATCTGAAGACGATCGGATGAAAACTGCGACCTGTAGTTTGTACACAAATTAACATGGACAGACATAAATCGAACATAGCTAAGACATAGATAAATTGAATCAGAAAGTGATTCTGAGTCGATCGGTATATTTATCAATGGGTCTATCTCTCTTCCTTCTGGGTGTTACAAACAAATGCACTAAGTTATAATACCCTGTACCACAGTAGTGGTATAGGGTATAAAAAATTAAAAACGGTAGCTTTAAAGTAGGATTATCTGACTGTTCTATAAAGGAAACAAAAAGTTAATTGGACTTTAAAACATTCTATTAGTATTTTTTTTTTTTTTTGGTTTTTATGTTCCGTATATGAACATGTCACGTTTTAAACGTGAAAATTGCAATACTTTGAAAGTATTGGGATGACATTTGCAAAATTTTGTTGGGTATAAGTGTAACAAAAGTGTAACATTTTTTTCCAAAATCGAAATAACCATAAGGTAATTGGAACGATCCCCCTACCTATTAGATCTCACATTATCAAGTTTCTTAGATTGATCGACCAGAAAATATTTTAGAATGTAGAATTACATTCTAAAATATTTTCTGGGAACGGAACGTCATATCAGCGTCTATTTTATAGAGATAAACCTTTCTCTTGTGTCGAATTCGAATGTACTCCTACCTCTTTGGCAAAATTTTCATCTAAGATGTGATACGACCAAGCTTCTATGGAAGAATGAATCGAAATGGAACATAGATTACTATGATATCAATGGAAAAGTTGTATCCAAGCACCGTTAATGAATACAATACGTTTAGTAAATACATGCCTCGTATTGGTACAAGAAAGGTTATAACTTCCTTTATCTACAGGATCGACGTTTCCACTTTGTTTGTTTATGTACTGCCTATAAGTAGAGAATCTTATGCATTGTCTCTTTCAGGTACTACACTATTTTCAATTAGAATTCAGAAAGTATCATTTATAATTCAGAAATTTTAATTGAAATTCAGATATTTTATTTGAAATTCTAAGGCGTATTTAATAAGGCGGGTATATCAACACTTCTGATGGAACGGCAGATGTTAAAACAATTTTGAATTCGCCGTACAACATAAAACGTCAATTTAAATTTAAAAAATTCAAAATTTAATTTTTTGTGTTTTGTTTGATTGTTCAATTGATGGAATAATTTCAATAATTCGTGGAATATCTTGTTTAATATATATTTTAGTTAAGAAGTGCTTTCGGTAATTACTAAGAAAAATTTACTGATTAAAATGTAGTTATTTTTTTTTCGTGCAAAAACTGAAGTCGTTATATGAAAAGCTAAATTTTTTGGTGTTCCTAATGATAAAGCAAGAAGAATGAAATGGAGTGTTGCTTGTGGTACGAGCTTGACAAAGTCAAAAATATGTGTTAGCCACTTTAATCCGAAATACATAACGGGTAGTAATATAAACCTGCGGGTTTTGCCAATCGCGGTTCCACAATTGCAACATAAAGATATATTGCCAAGGTAAGTATTCCATTTTTTGAAAAATTGTTCATGTTGCTTTATAAAAGTAAAGCTCATCCAGTGGACCGGGAAGTTTCGAAGGCAGGCATCTGCGTAAAACAACAACAGTTCTTTTCCTATTTGGGATCAGAGATGGCCTGTCGGAAACTCCGACGTATAATACATACGTCATAAACTTCAAAAACCTAGCCAAAAACTAGTTTTTGACAGAATTGAAAAATAATAAGGAAATCGTACAATTCTTTTCAACTTTTTTGAATATATGAACACTGGTGCATAAGTTAGAAAGTGCTCCTATGACAGAAAACATCTGACTTTCAATCCTTGCGAGAACATCAAGGACCTCTTGTACTGTTATTCTCCCTCACTATTACAAACTGTTGGAATTGTGAATATCTAAACGTGATCAAACTGCTCCGGAAAACAGTGCGCTGATTAAAAGCAGATTTAAAATTTTTTTTCTACCAAATTAAAAATTTTGAAAAATTATATATTTAACAAAATAACATAACTAAATAGCCATTGAGTGGTGGGGCGGACATGTTTTTATTTCGCTTCTCAAAGAAAAATATCCATAGCTCTGTAGGTACTACCTATTACGACAAATTTTTAAAGTCTTTTTGGAGTAGGCTCCAAAGAACGCAGCATGTGCCTTGACACCTGTAGTCGAGAGTAATGCTTCAAGCGCACAACTAGTCGTCAGACTAATTAATGAGGAAGAGACGGATAAACTCAGTCTCTCAGTCTCAGTTCGTCCTCAGTCTTTAAGTAAAGGTTGTGTTTCAGACAACGACAGTGTCAATGAAACAGTCATCGCAGCCGAATTGTGCACGGCCTCTGAGTCTTCATGGAGGACTGTGACATCCAAAAGAATGACACAACCATCAAGGAAAGGGAAGATGGTCGCTGAGAAAGGTAAGGAGCCGCCCTCTTACGCCGGAGTGGCAAGGAAGCACAACAGAGATGAGATAACTTATGCAGTCATCAATATCGGCTGTGCATCCGGTAGGCTCCACCAGATCGTCGGTGGTGAGGCATTTGGTAAACGATCGGGTTATCGAACATGTATTGAACTCTGAAGGAGGTCCACCCATACGTCTCACGATTTCATGAGACGTCTGACAGTGCAGTGACAGGAAACTCAATACAGCCTAACGAGCAGGGAGCCGACGATGAGACCATAATCTACTTCCAAAAAGTCAATTTACTCAAGATTTGGAATATTAGTGTAGGAAAAGATCCTAATATTGGAACATTAGACAGTGCAGAGACGGTGGACTCAATTCAGCCTAACCGGACCCGATTATTGCCGACTTTCGGAAGACTAGGATATGCAAAGACGCTAATATTAAAACATCAGGCAGTGCAGAGACGGGAAACTCAATGCAGCCAAAAGAACAGGGAGGAGACGATGAGACCGTCAGCCACTCCCAAGAAGCCTATGTAATGAAGGACCAATGATTGAGGTCATCCAGATAAACCTCCACCGGAGCGAAAAAGCTTCATATTGTCTTAATTCAGGAGCCATGAACGACCCGGAACAAAGTTTCTAGACTGAACCATATCAAGTACTCATTATTCTACGTGGCCGAGGACCTGCGTTATTTGTCATAAAAATTTAAATTATACATTTTCCCCAGACATGTCAACGTTGGATGCAACAGAGACGAGACAGACAGGGAGACGATGGAGCATAGATGGCATCACTTAATCAACGGTTGGTGAGAAAAGCAAAACAGACAGGAAATAGGTACTAATAGGGTGCGATGCGAGCTCTAACCACATTTTGTGGGATAGTAGCAACATTAATAGGCGGGACCAAACCCTGGCAGAATTCTTGAGTACTAACGACATAATAACACTTAATATTGGCAACACCGCTACCTTTATTAAAAGGTTAAGGGAGGAGGTTTTAGATGTGACAATATATATGCTCGAAAAATCTAATCGCTGAGGTTTAGAGTTTCTCCATGGAGCATTCCTTATCAGATAATCGCTACATTAGGTTTAGTGGAGTCTTTCGAAGATAGTTGTTTTCTTCCAGAAAGGAAATCCGCCCAAGAACAACCCTGAATGACCGGGGAGATTCGCAACATTGGTTAAGACGTCCTTTTCAACACAACCTAACTAAACAAGAAGAGGAGCAACTTCAAGGATTATGACGTTTACAACATTTTGATGGTGGAAAACCTAAAAAACCGACATATGAAATGAAATTTGCATTTTAAAATGAGGAGTTTGAATTTAGGATAGGTAGAGTACAAACAGTTGCAAAAATATCATCCCACTTTGGTTTTTGTCATCACGTAGGATGTATCTTGACAATATGCGGCATGGAAGATAGTGTTACTTGCCACGAAAACAATCAAGCCCAATTCTAAAAACTTCCTGGGAATAAACTCTCAGGGAATTAATATCTCCCTCGAATAAAATACTCCTATTCTGATTGAATGGGACGAGGGAAAAATATTGAAAAGGGAATTTCGGTGGTGGTATGCCAGATACGCTGCTTTATCTAAAGGCCTACTTTTATAGAGCTAGAACTTGAAGATCTAATCGACACTTCCGGATGGCGGCCGTTCTTTTTGGTGATTGGGACGGCTGTTGGGCAGAGTGCTGCCGAAAAGCGACTAAGGATTTTATTATTCTTGTAGCACCAAGTATTTTTGAATATTTGATAGTCTGAAGTGCAATGTTTGCAAACTTTCCCACGCTTATTCCATTAAGGAAATGTCAGAAGACTTCTTGCATATTAATGAGCTCAATGATAAGGGTCCTCCATTTAGTATCTGAACAGCGTGCCACTTAGCGACATCTCGTTATACTCTAAGAATATTAAAATATGAACCATATATTTTGATACCTATGTATATTCATATACCAATTCTAGAATTTTCTTCTTTTTTTGCCAATAAAACGGAAAAACTTATGCAAAGCTTTTATGATGGGTACCTAACAACAATTGTACTTTTTTTGATGGAAAATAATTTCCGTACATACTAAATTGTTCGTAAATAATCAGAAATTGTATAATTTTTTATAAAAACAACTAAATTCATTATTTTTTATCCTAACTCTCTTCCATTTGTTTGGGAGAATTTTTCCCAAATTTTACAGTCTCATTCTCCGTTTTATTTCGTTTCTGAATACCTACTTTTTTCCCTGGGAGATATTTCCCTTTTTCGAAGTTTGTTTAGAATAAGGGAAAGCGGAGTAGGGAAAAAATCACAGGAAATAGTTATTCAGAATAGGGGAACAAGGCGTACGGAAAAACAGGGAATTGTTATTCAGAATAGGGCTGAATGGTTCTTTTGAGCTAAAAATTCAATGGCTGTGTTCTTTATTTCGTCGCATATGGATGTGGCTGCCACAATTAAGAAATTTAGCACCGTGGCACTTCTTTCTTTACGGATAATTAACAAAATTGTACGTCAAAAGAATATACTAATTCAATTGCGAAAGGGGGAGATAATTAATGACACATTGCAAATTTGCCCATGAACATCCCATTAAGGAACAGGGGCAAACTTCCCACATATCAATGAATGGTGTTCGATTCAAGTTTAAGCTCAATGATAAGGGACCTCCTTTTTAAAGCCGAGTCCGAACGGCATGCCGCAGGCTGCCATAACATTTTTTCAAACGGCATAGTTCTCCACAAATGTCGCCAGCATTAGAAGGGTATAACCACCGCCGAAAAATATTCTGATGTTCTCGCCAGGATTCGAACCAAGTCGTTCAGTGTGATGGGCGGACATGCTAACATCTGCGCTTCGGTGGCCTCCAATTAACGACACATAGATCCATTAAAAATACGAAATATATTTCGTTTTGCATATAATTGTCATAGATTCTTCGTTTACAAAAAAAAATTAATACACTCAAAATTTGTTTGAGCAAAATCGTTTATTATGGCTAGACCATAATTTACCATTTACTTAATGGAACAGCAAAAGATAATTAAAAACAAATTCCTTGAAACTTTTCAGATTTAATCCCGATAGTGGGTATACAAATTACTGCCCTAGGAAAGTTAAAACTATTATTTTTTTGGTTTTAGAAAGTAGAAGTGTGGCTTCATTTTAGGGAATACAAATTTTTAAATAAATTGTGTATTGTTTAAATAAAACGTTCGATTGCAAAAATTTCTGGGGTTTCCAAATTGTTATTTTTTTTAATCAAAATAAATAAAATGAATAACCTATAGGTAATTTGCCTAAACGATTTTTGGATTTTTTTATAAGAAAAATTTTAAGTACTTACGTTTGTGATTGCAGCGGGTCATCGCCCAGTGTTACGGTATCCCCTTGGATGTCGTTGAAACATTTCTGGCAGAAGGTATATCTGTTTGAGGCAACACCATAATCCTTTAGACTGTTATTTTATTCGATTTTTTAAGTTTTTAATTTAAATTTCAAATTGAGATTTTTTTGTGATAAAATAGTAGTAGTATTTTGGTGGTGGTGGTGGTTGTTGTTGTGAAGGAGAGATGGTGGTCGCGTATAACAATCCAACAAAATTAATTTATTACAAACAAGCAGAGCGATCATATTTTGTTTGGTTGATTGATAGAGAGGAGCAGAGCAGCATTTTTTATTTATATATTGATATGGCGAATGCGATGAATTCAATCGTGTGTTTTTGTGCGTGCGAGCGATTTTGAGTTTGGTTTAAGGGGGAAAATTACAATTGTAGGGGGGAAGGAGAAAGGGAGAGTAGGAGCATAGTAAGGAATACATAGATGCCATTAGTTGATGATTTTTCGCAATTTTGCGAAGAAGCAGCAAGAAATGGAAAGTAGGAAATCACATTTTTATGATGTATTTTGAAGGACATTGATGAAGCCAAAGCGGATTATGTTAGGCATTTTCATTTTTAGCAAAAGCGTTTAATTGATGCAGATTTTTGTATGCCACACAATTTTTGTTGACGTTATTAAAGTTGTGGTTTTTAAAGGATTAAAGATTTCAGCATATGGATGAAGGGAAATATTTGTGTTGTGGAAGGGCAAGAATTTGTTGATTGGATTTCAAAATAGACGCACACAAAAACCATAACCAGGATGTTTTTTTTTATTTAAGGTTTTTTTAACATTTGCAAGTATAGAAAAAAAAAATAAAAACAAGGTTTGCATTAGAATCGTTACAAACATATTGATTAATTAACGATAGTATTTGTTGTTGTAGTTTATAGTAGTAGTGTTAGTGTTAGTAAAAGTTTTTTTTTTATTTTACATTTTAATCTCATATGTACAACAAGCCAATGTCGCACCAATTTTATCTAAATAGAGTTTTAGGTGGTAAGTTCAAAAAATTAAAATTATTTCTATAAAGAGGTGATTGATTGTGTGGTTGTTTGTTCTACATATTACTTTTTAGTGTTGGATTGATCTTCTACAGATTAGCTATTGTTCTTATAGTTTCTCTATCAATTAATTTGACATGTTTCATGAGAATAAGATTTTTTTTTAATCGAGACACAGATAGATGTAACGATATACAAAAACACATGATCATATATATATGTGTGTGTGTAGATATGTATGTAAATATGAAAAGACGATATAATTTCAGAGGACATACCTGTTTTGATAACTATAGTATTTGGCATCTCTTGGTATGGTACACAATTGTTTCCCAAAGCAACACAGAACTTGAGGATTAAAGGTGTATTTGCGGCCGCAGCAATAGCCCAAGGCCTGCATCACAGGATCAATTTCTTGTTCAAAAACTTCAGAAAGCTAAAAATAAAACCAAAAATTATATTTAGAGGCTTGATTTTTTTCTTCCTTTTTCACGCCACCTTACCTTTGTACAGTATTTGTAGACCTTGGATGATTTGCGATTATACAACCAAGCATTGTCAAACATTAGCCAAACATCATCTACATACTCCCAAGGATCATTGTATTTGCCATTCATTAGATTATTGCGTATGCTACCCAAATCCATGGGCTTCTTAATTATTTCGAAATAATCGGGTATGCCTAGGACTTGCGGATCAACCGGGTAACGGAATGGCACTGATTCGGGCTCATGACGTATGAGTTTCTCTAATGTCGGCAATAAGGCTTGTTTTAATTCCTCTGGATCGAAAACTGCAGAAAAATTAAAGGAAAAAAATTAATATCGTTTGTTCATCCAAACTCCCCCACATGAAATTGTTTTGCCTACCGCATTTCTTTTTCTTGTCGCCAGCATTGGACATCAGGGGCTCTGGTACCACAGGTTTAGTTTCGGTTTTTACTTTAACTTCACCACCGGCTGCAGTTGTTGTGGCATTTGATGAACTACCATCTACCATGGCCTTTATATCATCTTTGCTGTCACCGCCAGAAGTGCCAGAAGCTTTTGATGCTTCCCCACCAGTGGTTCCACCCGTTTCGTCAACCTCCATTGGCTCGGTTTTGATTTTAACATCACCGTCTTCGGTTTTTATATCCAATTTGGCCGTGCCATCATTGTTTACGTTTTTGCCAACGCCAGCCGATGACTCCTGTTGGGAATTGTCGCCAGCACTGCCGTCATCCATGAATTCTTTTTTGATATCATCCTCTTGTTTTATGGAATCCAATTTGCCTTTGCAAGATTTACCAGCATTTTGGGAATCGCCATTGGGAGAAGGTGGCGGTGGAGCATCGTCATCGGTATCACGGGCTGCTGCTTCCAGAGCTGCCATTTGTGAGGACAGACTATTGCTGCTGCTAACTGCTGCTGATGGCCGGGTCGAGGGTAGGGATGAACTGATGGCTGAGGTAGTAGTTGTTGTCCCAGAACTGCCTTTACCCATTGATGTTATCTGTTGTTGGTTTTGTACAACTCCATTGCTGGAAACACTGGTATCAGTTGTAGTCGCGGCTGCTATTGCTGAAGTTGATGGCGTTGAAGTTATTGGTATGGAAGGTAGCGCTACTGCCGCTGCCACAGCAGCTGAGTTAGCCGACGATGTTGCTGTGACGGAGGTAGTAACTGTTGATGGCGTTGTCGCTGCATTGGTCGTGGTTATTGTTGAGCCCGATGTTATAGCAGTCGATGATGCCACCGCTACGGATGCAGACGAAGGTGTAGTCGATGGTGTTGGTGTGGCCGATTGAAGGACCGCGGCTGTGGTGCTTGCACTGGCTACAGCTGCAGGCGTTGCATTCGCTGAGGCAGGAGATGTAGGATTCATTGCTGTTGGTGGCGGCGTGTTTCCACGATCACCTATGGACTGCATTAGAGATGGTACCGAGGGTGGATTGTTGCTATTGAGGGGAGTTCCTAGGGGACCATTCGTAGTAAAACTAGGCGAAGGACTTGGTGCCGCCACCATGCCGCCAGCGGCACCTACTGTTGCGGAAGCTGTACTAGTTACGCTGGTTGGTCCCGCCGCACTTGTGCCTGTGGCCGCTGTAAGCGAATCCATACTGGTTGGCGTTGGTGGCATATTTCCCATGCTTCCTCCAGCACTACCCACCATCATGCTTTGTTGCTGCTTTTGTTGTTGTTGTTGCTGCTGGGACATTGGAGATGTAAAAGTATTTTGCTGCTGTTGCTGCATTTGCGTGTTGGCATTATTAAAAGGCGACTGGGGCAGCATCATTCCACTTTGCTGCTGCTGTTGTTGTTGCATCATGCGCTGCTGCTTCATCATTTCACTCAATTGCTGAGAGGCATGAGCTCCCGTACCACCATTAGCATTTATGAACTGTTGTTGCTGTCCGGGAATAGGACTTGTCAGCACACCAGCTACACCGCCTCCACCCGCAGAACCTGGTCCAGGCTGCATAGCCTGTCCGGTGAACGGCGACAGCACAGGATTGGGAACGACCATATTTTGTTGTTGTGATGTTGGAATACCGCTGCCACCCATGCTATTGCCCCCTGGACTGGGTCCCGGTGGGCCGACTAACATGTTACCTTGTTGCGGGAATTGCATACGCTGTTGTTGTTGCTGTTGCTGCATGGCCAGCATACTACCACCGGGCGAATGACTACGCATTCCACCGATATTTTGGCCGGGCATGATACCACCTACATTGCCTGGAGTTTGACCTCTTAGTTGCATCATGCTAGCCGCACCACCCATGGGCATGCCACCTTGATTTGGTCCGCCAGGACCAACACCTCCGCCCATGGGACTAACCATGGGTCGTATTTGCTGTTGCATTTGTTGACCAGGATGACCAGGTGGCAATTGTTGACCACCTACAGGGGGAAGTCCTCCGGTCGTATTGGGACCTGCGGCGCCACCGGCAACATTGCTGGGACCAGCACCTACTGCACCAGCATTACCGCCTTGTTGTTGCTGCTGCATTTGCAATAATTGCTGCTCCTTCCTTTTCAGCCGCTTCTCCTCCAACTCCTTTTGGATTTTATATATTTTTTCAGCTAGCAGGTGGTAGTATTGCGATCGAGATGTTGCCATTTCATACATATCCCTTTCCACTTTTTCCGCATAGGATACGAGATTATGCATGCGCTTGTCCAACATTGTGGCTGGATCCGATGTAGGGAATATCGCTTGGACCAATTTGTGAACCAAATGCTTTCGGAGGTCGTCTGTAACCAATTCTCTCCAATCTTTGTTCTCATCGCCACCAGTACCGCTGGCGCCACTTGGACCGCCACTTCCACCGGCCCCACCGGGATTTTGAGAAGTAGATGGTACGCCACTGCCACTGGCGCTCGTATTACCGCCGGGAACATTTGGAACCCCACTTCCTCCCATGGCGCCACCTGGAGCATTTGGGTTACCTGTTACTGCACTATTAGGAGGAGTATTATTCGGACCACCAACTAAGCCTCCGCCCGCTTGTGCCTGCATTTTCATCTTGGCCAATTCTTGAGGAGTCAATTGTTTGTTTGGTGGCCCACCGCCACCAATGGGACCGCTGCCAACCATGTCGCCGGAATTTCCCGTACCTAGCAGTGTATTTATGTTGGAATTATTGAAATTATTATGTACATTGACCGACAGGGGAATGTTCGCTTGCTGCTGCTGTTGTTGCTGCTGACTCAGCGCGTTTGGTTGAACTTGGCTGGGGTCTGTCGGAACTTTTACACCGGGTTTTAATAAGTCAGACAGGCGCGGGGTGGGTACTGCGGCCATTTGAAATTTATTGGGTCCTCCAGCTCCCTGGAGAAGCATCTGTTGCTGATTTTGCATACCGGCACCGCCGCCACCATCGGGACCAGTTCCGTTGCCTCCGCCGCTGATATGCAAATTATTGACAACCTGCCGCATTCCCACTTGATCATTGTTGCCACCAGCTCCGCCCGAAGAGGGCCCCACTGCTACGCCTACACCTGGTCCACCAACAGCATTGGACATGACACGTACTGGTGGAGGCACACCTGCCATGCGTATGCCTTGCATTTGTTGTTGCTGCTGGGCATTCACCACTGCATTGCCTTGCAGCATATTGTTTGGCCCTCCAGCATTGCCCACAGCTCCCTGCATCCCCATGCTGTCAAATCGTCGTATTTCTTGATTAGGGTTTTGAGATGCATTTTGCATTTGCTGTTGCATGTCTGTTGCATTGGGTTTCATATTCATTTGTCCCTGGTTGGGGCCGACTCCACCAACGGGCATGCCACCCGCACCCGTTGTAACATTTGGTGCTCCCCCGCCCGGTTGCACTCCGCTTCCCGATTGCTGTGGCCCTCCTACTTGTTGTGGCCCACCAACGCCACCAGGAACTTGTTTATCATTCGCATTAGGCTGAACTTGTTGTTGTTGGTTGGCATTATTACCGCCACCGCCAGCTGCACCACCTGCAGCATTTGGGTTATTGTTTTGGAAAGCATGATTTTGACGGAATGGGTAACAAATGATACAATCGGAACGTTGACACGTTTTATAATGCAACAAAATCTGCCTTGAAGATATACAGTGTTGAACTGTACAATCTCTGCTTTGTTTACAATTTGCCATGTGGGTAAGAACATCCTGCATGGGTTTACAGTACTGAACACTACACTTTTCTCGGTTCGGATTTAGACTTTCACGCCTGTTGCACTTATGCGCATGCAGCAACAGCATAAGTTGTTGTTGTATCTGCTTCTTACGCTCGTCAGTGATATGTTGGCCGCTAGCGCTGCCGCCCGCACCACCGGCTCCAGCTCCTGATCCACCGCCACCAGCATTGCCGCCGCCTTGCTGAGAAGTGCCCGGTTGTTGCTGTTGTTGCTGCTGCTGTTGCTGTTGTTGTTGTTGGGGAAGCATCATGGAGTTTTGTTGAGGACCTCCAGGCCCAGCGCCCGCCTGTGGTGGTCTGATGCCACCCATACCGCCAGCTCCCATTAAGCCGCCTTGTGGGTTTTGCTGTTGGTTGGGATTCATTTGAGCATTGTTCATCTGTTGTTGTGGACCACCGACCAGACCAGCTCCACTACCATCACCCCCAACGCCCGCACCACCCATGCCGAGGGGCACACCGCCAGGACCCCGCTGACTCTGTTGCATAGCCGCTGTCATATTTGGTGGAACACCACCATGTTGTGCCGCAATTTGTTGAGCTAACATCTGTTGTTGAGGATTATTGGCATTCACATTAATACCGCCTTGAGGACCGCCAGGGCCTCCATAGTTGCCAACGTTGCCGACACCGACCCCACCGCCATAGGGTCCGTTCGGTCCGCCAACTCCTCCACCAACCATATTGTTCATTTGACCTGTTTGGTATATGTATATAGAATTTTCCAATGTTTTCGTCAGTTATAGAATATTAAAAAAACACCAATAATAAAAATAACTGTTGAGTATGAGTAAAATATTTTCCTAATCTGATGCTTTCAGTCATTTTTCACATTATACACCTAATCCCCCATGTTTCGCATCATGTTACGTACTCTGTCCTTACGATACAGGGAGGTTACTCAGATGTGGTTTAATATCAATATAATATAGGTAATATATATGTTTTATTAAATCTTCGAATATTTAAGGATCTGAATCAAAAAACTTACCCATTTGCATATTTGGATTTTGCATGCGAGGACCACCCATTCCGGGTCCATTACCACCCATTAAATGTGGGTTTGGTCCACGTATCATATGTTGTTGACCGACCATACGCATCATTGGTCCATTTTGCATTACTTGTGGATGTCCTCCTGGACCACCCATATGCATGCCCTGATTGGGACCACCAACCGACGGACCCATGTTACCGGGACCCACAGGTCCCACACCGCCAGGACCAGCATTCATCATGCCGCCAGGACCGGCGCCCATCTGTTGCTTAATCATCCCAGCACCTCCTACGCCCATACCACCCATTCCACTATTTGTAAGAACCATATTACCCATATTTCCTTGAGCGATGGTGTTCATACCTGAAAGGATTAAGAAAAAAAAAACCAAAAATATTAGCTAACAGAAAGTAAAAAAATATTTGTGGTGAGCTTAAAAATATTACAACATAACCTAAAAAATCTTGTACTCTTGAGCAGGAGGCAGAAGCTTGTTGCCTTGAGGGCACTTGTTGTGTCCGGAGGCCTAGTAGTTATTAATTAGTAACCATAAACTGGAGAAAAATCATCGAGTAGAGGGTCATAAAAGTGCTTATCTGCACAACATGATAAATACGAATTCAAGACTTCGTAACGGCGGTGGTTCAAACAATTCTCACCTATGAATGTCTGGGCTATACTCAAACTCTGGACAGCTATGCCCAGAATGACCGAGAGGGTACAGGGCTACGCGCTCAACTATGGGGGCAAAGAGAAGGGCACGGAGGGAGGCGCTTGATGGCATAAACTGTAGTAGTTTGGAACTTATCATTCCTTGAACTATAGACACCGTTTTGATCTGTTGTTGCTGCAGTGTGTTGCACAAAGAGGCGTTAGCCCTTGCCGATGAGGAACTCCATCGGGTCAATCCGGAATTGCCGTTTCGATCTATTTGAATCTGGTTGATGTTGTAGCAAAATAATAGCATGTGGGGAATGCGACCCTTAGGAAGATCACTTTGTGAAGTAAGATCGTTTCGTGGCAAGGACTCGATCACTCTGGAATGGCGGCATCACGGACTATTTTCCAGGATGTTTATTTCTTGTTGACGGATTGGACGTCGTTTCCCCACCTTTATCTGTCGGATGGGTTCAGATTGTAGGGACAACAAGTTTACGAGCCTTCATAGTCTTTAGGAATTAGGAAGCCGTATAGACTTCTAGACGGGTGTGGCAATACGATCGGACAATCACAAAATACTACTGCAATCCCATGGCAGCCGGTTGTACGTACCGGATTGACCCGATGGAGTTATCCATCGGCAAGGGCTGCCGCCTCAGTGTACAACACACTGCTACAACGACGACGACGACTATGGCGTCGGGTCATATGATGTCGAGACTGTTCAGAAGATGCAAAGAACAATTTCAGATCGTGCGGAAAGCTATCAACAAGAAAAACGTGAGGAGGCTAAAAAGCTGACAAGGAATGAATTGCGTATTATTAGCGAAGCCTCACATGGTAGAAGACTTCTACGATGACCCCGCAAATGGAACGCGGGGTGATGCTAAAATCCAAGTCCCTATGAGCGAGTTCTTTACGGAACAGGAGGGCAATTTTTGGGCCTTTGACGTCGCGAAGAACTAAGGAAGAATTGGTCTTCGTAGAATTTGTGGTGATAAGAAGCCATTGTAGACAACTGAGGCCCATGCCCGAGTTCTCTGGAGGTACACAAACCCCTCGTCATTTCAGACTACTGTAGTAGTATGAAATGTCTGCATGGCAGAAACTCTCATAAATGAAGGCTCTTCTGCGACCTTGGCACCTTTTGTTTTTGTCATCTGTGTTTGTTTACCCTTCACTTCATGTATATATATGCATATATATATCTATAGCGAAGTTACCGATAAGGCGTCTACGGAAGGTGGAAGGAATGCGATACTAACGAAATTTAACTGTTTGTCGTAATAAATATTCCTTCCCTAAGCATATGTTATGGTGTAGCGATGAACTTTTTTTCATACACCTAAAACTAACCTTTATGATGTCAAGGCTACTGACAACCATGCTAAACCTTCACTCGGAAACCTAGTCCACTGTGTCAATTCTGGACAAAAGCTTTGAACTGAATGCTTGAAATTTTGATTATTTCGCTACTGCCGTCCAAGAACTACTCCCGAGGCACAAGTAAAATTGCATGTGGTAACACTACCAAACAATTATATTGCTGATGCAAAAATGTCAATGCAGATATATTCTAAGGTTTGTACTCTCACTACGTCCAACATGTAAAATGATAAGGGGCCTCCTTTTTATAGCCAAGTCCGAACGGCGTGTCGCAGTGCGACACCTTTTTGAAGAGAAATTTTACATGGCAACCTCATACCTCAAAAATGTTGCCACCGAAAAATGTTTCTGGTGGTCTCGCCAGGATTCGAACCTATGCTCACCTCTGCGCTACGGTGGCCTCCACGTCCAACTTGTCCATCCGCAACAAATCACACAAAAGTCTACTCCCAACCTTGTTCGTTTCCTAATCCCTCCGCTCAATAGAAAAATGTTCAACCCTACTCAATATCGCAGTAGGCGATAGAGACCATTCACAAACAGACGGAAATTTTTATTTCCAAAACTCTGTTGAGAGAGCATCGCACTGATTCTGAAGGCATCTATTGACGAGGCCTCAAAACACTAAGGAATATAAAGCGCTAGCTAAGGGTTGGATTCCGGTTCTACCTTCTTCAAATCTCAAGATCTGAGGCACATTCGAACCAGGTAGTTTTGAGGAAAAATGTTTTCGAAGCGTAAATATAATTGAATCCTCTTTGGCGATGAGACTCTACAGTAAGACCAATCGAACAAGGCTGCAAGCGGACTGGGGTCATTGCCGCTTCTGAACAAGAATAAGTAAGTATCGAAAGTGGACATCAATTCTTTTTCTCAATGGGGTATCACAAGAGGTCAGCTTGACCCCTAAGTGAACTTACCCTTCATGATCTATTCAACCTAAAAGTAAACTTCGCCACGTCAACGTTTAAAATCACGCTCTAATAAAATAGTATCGTACGTATAGCATTGTAAAAGAACATCAAGCAATCTCAATTTTAAAGCACAAGAAAATGTGTATTTGGGATATATTTTTTGCTATTCAAGTAATTAAATTTAAGGGGTCTACTGCCTTTAGAAACTTACCCGACATAGAATTCATTTGGGTGCCATTGTTGGATATTGACATCGGCATCGAATTCACTATTGCGCACATCTGATTTACATTCACTTGCATGCCACCGGTGTTAGGGGATTGCAAATTTGGAGATTTACTGCCCAACTGATTCATTACAGCGGCGCCCATGGGATTGCCAACCATACCAGGATTTTTATTCCCCTAAAAGAAGTTACAACAATAAAGTTAATATTGTGAGTAAAATTAATAATTTACGCCTTCATACCTGAAGCAAATGTTGCAAATGTTGATTGTGATGCATTTGCCTTAGGGGATTGCCACCAGGACCACCGCCTGCTGAATTGACATCGTCCACCGAACCATTTAATTGTGGGCCGCCAGCACCGGGACCTGGACCTTGGGCAGGGGGTTTATTTGGCCCGCCCACGACATTAACAGCCATGCCATGATTTGGAGCACCACCACCAGAACCAGGTCCTGCCCCAGGTCCACCTAGTTGATCACCCAGGTTGTAGACCAATTCATCCGGTAAATTTTCCTCCAACAAATAAAGATCATCCACTTTCATCCGCTTTTGCGGAGGTTCTTCCATGTGATCGGCCATCATTCATAAACGTTGAATTGTATTTAAGTTTTTGTTGTTATAGTTATAGTTTTTGGTTGTTACGAAACTTTGTTTGGCTTGTATTGTAATTTCTTTGTTGTTTCACTAGTTATTTTTTAGATCTTACTTAAAAAAGTTTTTTCTTGTGTGGTTTCTTTGTAGATATTTCCGTATCCTATTTTGCGAAGACGTCGAATACGACAATGACGTTTAAGCAGCACTTTGAAGTTTTAAAGAAACAAAAAACTAGTCGAGAGATTGATTATATGAGTGTGAGAGAGTTGCAAGGAACTGTGTTGTTTGCTTACTGGCGGCGACTGAATATGTTGTTGATGGATTTGTTTTTCAATTGTTGCTGCTGATAACAAGAACAAAAATAGTAGTTTAAGGTGTTGCTGATGCAATGCTGGTACCCTTTACAGTTGATGTTGTTTTGGTTGTTGCTGCTGCCAAAGTCACTGGGAGCAGGAATTGAAATTGCCAAGGTAGCCAACAACGTCGACGTCGTTGTTTAAAAAACACAATGTCTCTTTGCCGTTGCAGTTGCTGTTGACAGCTTTGTTGTATTCTTTTATTAGTTGGTTTGCTATTGACAACTGAGTTAACTTTTGTATCCAACAAATAATCCAAAGCGCTCTCAACGAACACGCTTGAGTGCATTTTGTATATAAATACAAGATGTTTTTTTTTTAATTTGTTTTCGTTTTTTAATTTTTTTATTGTTACTTTGTTTTACTGAAACATTCACTGCACACCACTGTTTGTTGTCTTTATTTTTTTTTTTTTGTTTTGTTTGCTGTTATTACCACCACAAACAAAAATTTCATTCTTTTCCGTTTAAGTTTTGGTTTCTATTGTATAGTTGTTGACTTGAGTTCTCTGTTTTTGGTTTAATGATGATGGTGATGTTGACGTGTCCGGTGAGGGAAACAGGAGGTGGATGAAGTTGGTGGTATTTGGTAAAAAATTTACAATCTTTTCAGAACTGACAACAGACCACCGCCGCCACCTCCACCACATCAGCATTTAACATAATAGCATTTCATATATGTATTATTGTTGTTGTTGTTTGTTGTGTTGCACTCTTTCTATTACACACATCGTTGTTGTTGTTCTTGATGAAAATAATCTACACTATATCGAGGCTTCTGCTGCTCTTCTTCGCTATTTCATAACACATAATTGTAGCCGCCTGATTGGAAATGGAAAATCCTCAGCTAGGATAGTTTATTGCGTTCGATATTAGTGTGCCGGGATTTTTTGCGTCTCTTCAACATGAATTTCCTTGTTTTGGTTAATACCTAATGTCTTTTTATTTCAATGCATTATTTCATCCATTTGTTCTTTATAAAATTGCACAAAATCTGGTGTAAACAAAATATGAAAAAATGAAAACATTGATGTAGATACTTTTTTCTATTCCAATCCGCCAATTGCTTTCATAGTTTGTTTTTGGTCATAGTGAAAGATTGAAAAGTGTTGCGCGCTTTTTTTCTATCTTGTTTTTGTTACTTCGTTTCGTTTTTCAATCCCACAACACACCACACACCAGCGCGTAAAGAAAAATATATATTTTTTATTGAACACACAGAGATGAACGAGAACGAACTAGTGACAGCCATCAGCAGGCAGGCGAGTTTTTTTCTACCACTTGGTTGGGAGGGAGGTTGAAAAAAGAAATATTTTTGTTAAACACAGCAACAGAGAAACTAGCTAGAGAGCAGCCCAACGAAGACAACTAGAAAACAACGACTCTGACAGAAACTCTATAGCACCGCTCGCTAGTTATGGCAGTTGGTTGGGTAAAATGTCGATGAAAACAAAATCTCTTTTTCCCTATACAACACTACTCTACTCGTCACTTTGTTCTCCTCAACAAGCGAAGCATTCGCTGTTTTTCTTTTCTTCCACTCTATGCTCTCGTTCGACTAGTACTCGTTACTTTTGGTTCATTTCATATATACGCACGCACACACACATATATATACACTCACGCATACTGACACATTCAGATGTTGGTGTCGTTTTTATTTTTTATAATACCACCATTAAAACTGAACGAGTGCGAGCAGTAGTGGAAAAAGAAAGAAAAACACACAGACTGGCGACTGTAAAATTTTTTGGTTGTTCGTTTTTCTTCACGTCGTCGTCGAATCTCAAAAATTTCTAATGCACATATCAGAAAAAAATTTTTGTTTTAATTTTTTTAAAGGCTTAAAAAAATTCTAAAAATTTTTCACAAAAAACCGAAATTAGAGAAAAATTAGCGCAAAAATACAAAATTATTACAACGTAATTATTTTGTTCAATTTATTTTTGTTTATGCTCACTTTTGCCGAAACTGACAATTTTGGTTTTTTCTTTGAATTTTTCTTGAATTTCGGTATTTTTCCAAATATTTTTACGATTTTTTGTTGATTTTTAAGATTTTGTTAAAACTTTTTGCAATAATAAAACACAAAAATTTTGTCCGTTTATGTTGCACTGGCGAAAAAGTCAACTGATTTTGCAAACGAACAGCAACAGAACTAGGAAGAAGACTGAAGCCGAATGTATAGTCGCATTCAGGCTGACAGTGTTACCATTGCCACATATGGTACGAATGGTAGCGATGATTAGTTGCAAGAAGGCGGTCGGTACGGAAAATGGTACATATATCGTACACTATATCAAAAGTAAGAATTAATTTGTTTGTAAACAAAAAAAAAAAAAAAAAAGAATAAAAATAATTAAACTTCAATTAGACATACAAAATTAACTTAAAAGCAGAAAAATCATGTACATATATTTTTCTTGGATAGGTGTATAAAAAAATAATGAAGCTCAACGATTCTTGAAATGGCTAATATTAATTGAATGAGCATAATCATACAATTTCCACACAAAGTAATTTTTCTGATTGTTAAAACCAATTTCTTGCGAATTCTTCCGTAAAGCTGCCATAACACTATCAGACATGTCATATGTAATTTTAAAAATAGCAACTCTGAAAGTTGT
Source organism: Stomoxys calcitrans (assembly GCF_963082655.1). Lineage (NCBI taxonomy): Eukaryota > Metazoa > Arthropoda > Insecta > Diptera > Muscidae > Stomoxys > Stomoxys calcitrans. The sequence goes on from NC_081555.1 coordinate 125,043,587, forward strand.
ACACATCGTGTAATACATAGACAAAATTAATAAAACAAATGGATTTGGAATAAATATACAACTTTATCAACCAAATTGAGCTTTTATTTCATGATGTTTTTGTAGCAGTGTTTTGTATACCGAGGCGACAGCCCATGCCGATGAACCGGGTCTATCCGGTTCGTACAGCCGGCTGCCTTAGGATTGCTTTTATTTCATCGAACATAACTATAGACCCATGCCGTTACAAAAAAAAGCACAATACATATGAGAATACATGCCGATTAGAGCGCGCTCTATTCATATGTGACGTACATAAGACAAGTCTTATGAATACAGAAAGTGACAGCTCATATGAAATGTCTGATGGTGTAATAGGAGCTTAAGGGTTAATAGTATATTCGGTTTTTCACGTGAACAACAGTCAAACTCCATATGTAAAACCTATAAGCTAAAAACAATGGATTAAAAGGATAAATATTACACAATAAAAACAATTAATCATAGTGTAATATGAATATAAGATTGAGTAAGAACTAAAAATTTCATTTAACTAGTTTTCAAAACAATATGAAATTTGTAAAAGATTTTCGCAACAATTTAGAAAGCTGAACAGAATTCTCTGATGTGGTCAAATTTTGGCGAAAGAACATCAGAGATATTTAGACGCTGAGGTGGCTAACACAATACTACTGACGACGGCACTTGAATTTAAAACTAATCAACAAAAGGGTATGGCGTTTGAAGTTAGATTAGACGTAGGTCCCTTTTTGAGAGGCAACTTAAATTGGGCACAGCATTAATTAATATGAGATTAATTAAAATTAACTTACAATTTCTTAAGTTGCTCAGACCGAATATTACAAATCCACAATGAATTCAATTTTTTGTAATTTATGGTTAGTTAATACCTATGTATATTTGGATTATTTGGTTTGACATACTGAACGCCCGGGCTCAATTCCAGGTAAAAATATTAAGCAATTATTTTCGCTGTAATTATTCAAACCACATGTAGACAACATTTGCGAGCATTTCTGTTCTTTAAATAAGTGGACAGACAGACGGACATGGCTAAATGGAATCAAAAGAGATTCTGAGTCAATCCGTATACTTATCAATACTCCTTCTGGTTGTTACAAACTAATGGCTGGTATAATGTTCGCGTTTCACAGTCGAAAACCCCTTTTTCGCTATTACCTCTTTGAAACGTTACGAAAATAACAATAATAAAATAACAATATTATTAAAATTGTACCATAAGTATTGAGGGAATGTCCTACTGAATGAAATCAGCAAGTTTGTTTGCTTTAAAATCGATTATCTAAAAAAAGTAATCGGCGAAAAATATCGCGAAAAGCGAATATAGTACCAGCCTTAATGGACTAAGTTATAATAACCCGTTCTACAGTGGTGATGTAGTGTTCAAATATGTAAAATGATTTCTGACCAATTTCACTTCGGATCAGCTTTAGGCAAACAGACAACCTTTCGTGTGGAACAAAGATGGTTCTGCTGGAACGAAATATGATATGTGGTAGCTGAACCCTTTGGAGATACTTAGGAAATAATCTGTCTGTTTGCAAACAGACATAAATCATGGTCATAAGCTGAACCCAAGTGAACGCGAAAGAATAAACGCAACTAAAACGCTGAGAGAAAAGCCCAAGGCAAAAAGTCAAAAGCCAAATTCAAATCAAATGATCCAGTATGGCCTATTTTCACTTCCAACTGACGTAAGCCAAGAAGAAATACTTTTATCACAATGTGGGATGCAAATGCAATATTGCCCGTTAGGAACAGGGGCAATCATCTCACATATCAAAAATAATGCTGTCCGATTCAAGTTTAAATTCAATGATAAGGGGCTTCCTTTTTTAGCCGAGTCCGAACGGCGTGCCGCAAAACGACACCTCTTTGGGGTGAATTATTTACATGGCTGCCATACCATTTTTTAAAATTTTGCCAGCATAAGGAGGGGGCAACCACTTCTGAAAAACATTCAGCGTCATAGGCGGACATGCTAACCTCTGCGCTACGGTTGGGTGAAATCGAAGAATACTAGTTAAATTTCAACCGGGTGGGGATGGTTCTTTGAAATTTGAATAGATAGCGCTGACAAGCAAAAATGCCCTAAGTCGTCTTGGCCTCCTTGTAGACTTTTAAAGTTGGTCACCTCGGGCTTTCAAAAATTTGTCCTAGCAGCCAAATCTTCATTTATGGTTCGAAAAAAAAAATCAGCTCGAAGTCTACAATATCTCTCTCTTCTGGTTTCAGAGACAGTTAACATAAAAAGACTCTCATGAGCGTGCGTAGGTTAGTTTGAAAAGCCCCATGCTACTAGGGACTTACACCTAAGCCAGTAATCGGCTTGTTGTGCGCTCTAAAAATAATAAAGTAACCTCCAAAAAGAAAATATTAAGTTAGAAATTCCGTGCTACCTACATAATAGCCTCGTCTTCTCACGAGGCTATTATACGCACGTTTTCTTTTTTTTAACATGAACATGAACATGAATTTTGCATATCTCTATTCTATAGGACCCACGGACTGAGATCTGTTTCCGACTGTCTGACAGGTGAAGAAGATTTTTGCGATCAAGGAATGCATGAGATGGTTTGGTGTTGATGCGAGGACGTCGAGTTTGAACATCTTTACAGACAATAAAATGGCCATCAGGGCTAGACTTCCTAGGACGGAAAGTTCACGAACTGTCTTTGAGTGTAAGAGGAAGGATTTTAGCGCATTTTCTAAGGATGGCACGATTCGCTTTATTTGTGATCGTGAGAAGATGAAGCTACTACTGAAAGGAAGTAACAAGGAGATAAGTATAGTTTTCGGTATTATAAGGGGCTACATAGGACTGACTACCAGCGCACTTATGCAAAATAGGTGCGGCAAGTTATAGTATGTGTAGGGCATGGGGAGAAGATAATTAGACGTTGTATCATTTCCTATATCATTGACGGGCTTTTGTGGTTAACAGAGACCGGCACTGACTTGAACCAACTTAGGAGCGTGGAATGGAGAACAATTGTGGATTTTGTGAGTAGTACGGAATTCATGAGTTTCATTTATTCGAGGTTACTTTTTTGGTATTTAGAGCACACAATAAGCCGACTACAAGCTTAGGTATTTGTCCATAGCGAAATGGGGGTGAATTAATATTCGCATCCTCTTTTCAAACTAACCTAACCTAACTAATGTTGCAAAATTAGGAAATCTGCAATTTCGTTTCCTTTGTTGGGTAAAAGTTAGTATTAAATGGTCCCGTTGTTGTTAGCTATCGATGCTTAATTATATCTCTTTAATTTTTTTCGAGTTTAACCCATAAATCTTTTGAGGCCTTTGGTTAGCATGTCCGCCTATGACACCGGACGCCAGGGTTCAAATCCTGGCGTGAACACCAGAAAAATATGCAGAGGTGGTTATGCAGGTGCTGGCTACATTGTGAGGTATTGTGCTAAAACTTCTCTAACAAGTGGTGTGTCTGTGGGGCACACCGTTCGGACTCGGCATAAAGGTCTCTTATTTCTTCTTTTTACGGTATTGTTTTTTTGGAACACAATTTTACATTTTAATGTGGAATAAGCTTAAATATATAATACAACTGATTATGCTGGTATGGCAATATTAAAAATCCTATGATAAATTACAAACTATGAGCATCACACAGACTGGAACTTTGAGCTCCAAAGTGTGTGGTGTTCTTCGTTACCACGAGAAACTTAGTTGGGAGCTACCGGGCGCTTACAAAGGTTGCGGATAGTGGAATGCTTCATACGGCACTCGGATTAAATACTAAAATACAGCCACCATGTTCTTGCGGCGATCCGTCGTATAGACCGGAACGAGCTTGCTCGTCTATAAGAGATTGACGAGGATCGCTACATTTAAATGTGGCTACAAAAACAATAAAAAAATTTAGGTAAACTTGCCCAGTTGATGTCAAAATTGATTACTATACCTTACTATTGTGAATGGTTTGAAATGGGATTTAATTAAATACCGTTAGATTTATCTTTGCCTATTGTACTTTACAATAATGTAAATAAAATCTATGGAAAAACTCTCGGGTCAAACATGGGGTATTTCACATAAACAATTCAAACCAAATCCAGCTAAATTTGAAGAGCTCAAGAATTCAAATCGTGTGATTGGTTTATATAAGACTTAACTATTTATAGACCTAAACCATTTATACATACAGGAAAAATTCTCATATATCATTGAGGGCAGTCCGATTCAAGTTTAGGCTCATTGATAAAGACGTCCTTTTTAAAGCCGAGTCCGAACGGCATAGTACCACTGAACATTTTTTCTTATGGTATTGCCTGGATTCGTACCCAGGGGTTCAGCATCTTAGGAGAACATGCTAACCTATGCGCTAAGGTGGCCTCCATACATATATAGGTCAATATATATATATATAGATCATTTCCTATATCATTGACGGGCTTTTGTGGTTAACAGAGACCGGCACTGACTTGAACCAACTTAGGAGCGTGGAATGGAGAACAATTGTGGATTTTGTGAGTAGTACGGAATTCATGAGTTTCATTTATTCGAGGTTACTTTTTTGGTATTTAGAGCACACAATAAGCCGACTACAAGCTTAGGTATTTGTCCATAGCGAAATGGGGTCAATATATATAGACTGTTTTCAGTTTAGGTGTAGAAATGAATAAGTGAACTTCATGTATCAAAGAGTATTCTTGGGATCGTGCCCTAAATTTGATATGGGTTTATATGGGAAATAAGATGCAGCTGTACAAAATTTTAAGCGGATATTTTCCTCCTTATCTCCTTGCTGAAATGAATATATTGACTAAGAATGTCAAGACAATCAATAATATTTACGTTTATATGTCTAATAGAGTGTATATTATTGGCGCCTTTAAATAACCAATCGTCATAACATTCTCGGGGTTCTATAGACTTTAACGAGCTTGCTCAACTATGAAGTCCGACGAGGATCGCTACCTCCACATACATATGTGGCTAGAACATATCGATATCTGGAGATGTTACAACCGAAATTACTAAATGAGTAGTTGGTAGAAAAAGAAAAACTATGGTCTGGCCTAATCCCATGGCAGCCGATTGTACGTACCGGAATGGCCCGATAGAGTCTTTCATCTCAAGGGTGTGTATAACACACTGCTACAACAACAACGTTTCTCAAATTTTATCAACAAATTTTTTACATTCGACAATCCAATTTCTACACTATAGCTGTATCAAATTCATGCGAGAACAACAGCTGTGGTAATGTTTCTTAGTGCTGGTGAGACTTGTGAGGTATTTACCTCTAATAAGGTTGTTGTTGCGTCGCTCTGTGGCAACACGTTAATAAAAGGGAAGTCCCTTATCAAATTTTTATAAGACAGCACGCATTCATTGATATGAGAAAAGTATGGCCGCTGTTCCCCAGTGGAATGTTCTTGGGCATATTTGTAATTTGCAAGCTATACAGTCAGATATTGCAAAAAGCCTAGTAACACATGCCAATTTTTAGTCAATTCGGATAAGAATTATGCTCACTCAAAAAGCTTGTTATTTTTAACGTATTTATAAGAACTTTAAAGTTTTAAAATGTACAAAATGCCAATAATAATTCCAAATTATAATAAAAATAAAATTATAGTGAAATTATATAAAAAAAAAATGCATTGACACCATAGCAACTAAAAATTTGTAAAATTTATTTCCCTTTTGGCAATGGCAAGCAAATTCATCCATAGGGAAAACAATCAGAAAATGAGTACTATAAATGGTACCCAACTGGTGGAAAAGGGTGTGAAGAAAACGCACAATGGCAACACCGGCGACATTAAAGCAAGTGTAGAAAAATCATACTTCGGGTGTATTCGGCTTTCACACACAACAATGAAATCCAACGAGTGGGAGCACAAGAAACAAACGAGTACAGCAGCGCTTTTTTAGTGCCAAATAAGAAATGGGGTTTTGTCTCAAATAACTCTGCATGAATAGCAACAACTTAGAGAAAAACTTTTTTCCATTAAATATTTTAGCATCACTTTAATTCTAAAAAACCATAGAGTACCAATTGCAGGCATATTTTTCAAAAAAAAAAAAAATAAATAAATTCTCTTCCAACACAATACGTTTGTGTTGTTTTGTCATCTCTAAAAGTCGACATGTTATTATTGTTGTAGCCGTCCCTTTTACTCTCGTGTAAACTTACGGGTTTTAGACGACAAAAGAATGAACGAACGGAACAACACACAAACAAACGACGACCGTGTATAGATGGACGAAACCACACATATACTTGCAGCAATTCTCATATACAAGCAACCAATCGTCCATCCAATTCAACTCGTCCGTTTTAACCGTGAGAAGAGCAATGAATACGACAACGAACAGCATCATAAAAGATACCACCGAACGAACTGAACTACAAAACTAACGACACACACAACATAAAAAAATATTTTTTTTCAGCCATTAACAAGACAAGAGAAAATTACGACGACGACGAAGAACCATAATCACAAAAAATGGGATTTTGTAGTCTTCAATTGCAAGAAATATTCTTTATTAGCACTTGATTTTTTGCATTATATTTCGATAGAGTAGTATTTAGATCTCTACCATGTAGGACAATATGTTCACATATCTTGTCGAAACACTTTATCGATTAATTAGGCACTTTATTCATTTCAACAACACTTTTTCTCTCTGGCTGCTTGCTCAACGACGAAAAGAACCATCCATATTCACAACTACTTCTTCTTCATCAGCACGGTGACCGACGTTGGTGTATGGCGGTGAGGTGGGACAACTCGCTTAGCAGCGCATTGGGAAAATTTTTAAATTTTGAGTTAAGGAACTGTCTTTGGCTGTGGCAGGTTTTGTGCTACATTCAATTTTTTCTTTCTTTCTCTGATTTTCAAGTTTTACCAGACGAATACCGCACTTTTTTATTTTTTCCGTTTATTTACTTTTTTCATTTTTTCGGCGAAGTTTTCTTTTAAGTTGAGTTGATTGCGCGATGCGTTTTCGGTTTTTATTTACCGCAACATTTTTTTCTAATAAAAAATTACAAAAAATTTCATCAACTTTCAACACCGAAAATGAAAATGACGCTGAATAAATAGCACCAAGAAAAGAAACTCGATAGAACTCGTTGCTTTCGATTCGTTGTAGTATCCGTAAATCGGGTCAGCTCGCTGCAATTTGTAATGGCCACCCATTGCAGGGTTGTATTATTTGGGCTCAGTTGCAAATGTTGGTACTTTTTCTGTGCACCATTTTGGTTACAATTTCATTTTCAAATTGTAGTACAAAATATTTTTGTGTAAAAAGGAGAAAAAAAAGTAAAGATGTGTTTAATTTAAAACAAATTTTATTTTTCAAAGCGATTAAAATGAAGCTTTTTTTCTTACTTAGGTGGCTATCACAAAATGTTGTAGTCTTCGCTTTAGTGGCTTGGTCGTACCAAGGGTTTCTTGGGGGAGGTTTCTGGTACCCAAGTACGGGTTTCGGCGAATTTTTCATGCAGTGGGCAACTGTTTGCCATTGCGCCATTATATCATTGGGACATAGAATACTTTCTATATGTCATCTGTTGCTTTTGCGGTTTCTCGACGGGATTAGACAGATGTGAATCTTTGCTAAGTTAAGGTAATATCCGAATCTAAATTCGCTCCTCGGATTGGTCGAAACTTACCCCCTTTCTACTCAAAGCCATTCAACGTATAGTGCACGAGGTTGTGCATAGAATAGAAGAATATTTCGGTGCTTAGATGTACATGTTAAACAAGATACATTTATTCATTTACATTACATTTAAATAAATTTATCTTCATGTTAGCTATGCATTGACATTGTGAAGGAGCCTTAAATAAGGTGGGGGACCGATACATTGGATTAAGCCTTAGACTAGAATGAATGTGAACAAATCAAAGATGCAAGATCACAAAGATGCGCCCTGTAAAGTGCATTTTTCAAGGAGTTATAATCAGTTGTGCAAGAAGGACGTACAATTTCGATATCCAACAAAGTAAAATACTTGAGAGTGATCTTGGATAGATAACTGAGTTGAACTGTCTTCGAATTGGGCTTAACTTTAAGATGAGTCCATTAGCTCTTCAAGAGCATAATTAGACCTATAATAATTATATCCCGGTAGTAAGAACATTACAACAGGTCCAGAGAAATGTCTAAGCACAGGTGAGGCGGTGAGAACTACGCCTACTAGGGTAATGGAGACAGTTCTAGATGTCCTACCCATAGATTAAGAATAAGACTATGATGTGATGGGAGTCAAGTCATACCATCGCGAGTTATTCGAGGCGAAGATAGTTGACCTGGATGAATTGGAAAAATTTCTGATCGGATACTTAAGACTACACATGAGGTCGAGTGCGAGACTCTGTTGCCATCGGCGCAGTCTTGCATTGACGGAACTCTGGTATTGTCATCTGATAGTTCTTGGATCATTGTTAGAGGACATAACTCGTCTGGGCGGCTTCATTCAAGATCCAGAGACTAAGTTCTGTTTCCGGCTGCTTGACCAAAACACAATACTGCAGGCAATAGCTGGTCGACCACATAATGCCTAAGCTGACAAATTATTAATGCGAGCTAACGGACGGTCTTGGAGTGTAAGAAGGAGATTAACGCCTTCTCAAAATATGGCACGATCCGCATCGTTTGTTCGGGAGATGTCGGACTACTTGGAGACGCAGTTCGAGTTAAAGGCTCGGCGACGGAGAGCGCTGCATAGCAGTTAAACCGTCGGAAGTGCGACGAAAATCCTGTAGGGAGATCCGGATCCGGAGATGACGAGGCTCTTATCTCTGCACGAGATAGCTGCGTTGGGCTCAAAGCTGTCACGAGAAGATTAGCTGCGAGCTATTGGGCGCGTCCACAGGTACGGAAAGTGGAATGCTCCTTACGGAGTAGCTGCAACAGCAGTCGCGGACAATCAGCGGTATCGAGCGGAGAGTCTCAGAGAAGGGGCGGGCGGCAACGGCTCTTGACAAGGCGAGTTATTGGCGCCTTTAAATAACCAATGGCCAACATGTTCCCACGGCGATCGGTCCCTTGGACCGGAACGCGCTTGTTCACCTACGACGAGGATAGCGAAATTTACTTGCTAAGTGGCTCTTTCTTATCGCGATTACTTGTCGGTATTTAGAGGGCACAACAAGCCGGATCAAAAAATGGTTCGTATGTGCTTTACAGTCGCACGGAGGATGATCCCATGGCAGCTGGTGCTATGTACCTGATTCACCCGGTAAAATGCCCAGATAGAGGTTGCCGCTTGAGTGTACGTGTTTTGTTCTTCTTTTTTTTTGCACATTTCGGAGTGACTACACTTCTGGTCCGTGCTGGGATTGAAGAGAACCCCGTACCTTGGTTCTGTTCGGTTTGTAAAAACCACATCCATCATCGGTCGGCTATTGTTGTTATAGCCCTATTTTTGTATGTGGAGGTAGCAATCCTCATCAAGCTCCTATAGGTGATCAAGCTCGATTGCCGCGGGAAGATGTTGTTGTTGTAGTAGCAGTGTGTGGTACACTGTGGCGGCAGCCCTTGCCGATGAAGGAATTCATCGGGTCAATCCGGTACATACAACCGGCTGCCATGGGATTGCAGCGGGAAGATGATGGCCATTGCTTTGTTAAAGGCGCCAAAACCAAACTTAAAGGCTAAGATCGCATAAATTAACTACTCATTATATTTGAATACAATCAAAAGTATTAAATATTGTTATTTGAAAAGATTCTTAATAAAAAAGAAATAAAGTAATTTGACAAAATGGCATGATTCACTAATAGTGAATCCTGGGCTTAACCTTATTCAGTGAATCCTGACAAAATGAAAAACAGTTTTTAATATGACAAAATATTATATTGGGTTGCCCAAAAAGTAATTGCGGATTTTTCATATAGTCGGCGTTGACAAATTTTTTTGCAGCTTGTGACTCTGTAATTGCATTCTTTCTTCTGTCAGTTATCAGCTGTTACTTTTAGCTTGCTTTAGAAAAAAAGTGTAAAAAAAGTATATTTGATTAAAGTTCATTCTAAGTTTTATTAAAAATGCATTTACTTTCTTTTAAAAAATCCGCAATTACTTTTTGGGCATCCCAATAGTTGCCAAATAACGAAGTAATATTTTGCGATAGCTGTTATCTGATATTGAGAAATCTTTTAAGTTATTATGAAGACAGTTATAAAAACTGACAATTCTAACTTGAAATGATGAATTCTAACTTATAATGATGAAATGATTTGTTCATATAACCTTCGGACATAGGACTACTCGATTTACTGCAAGTTTGAGCCTCTTAGGTTTTCAGCCGTAGTTGCACAAAAAACCTCAGTACAATAAAGGATATGTGGCATTATCAAAGCATGTACAAGTCTCTCATTTAATAGAAGTGGTAACATTAGATCACAGTTGTATAGCTGGCGAAGTGCTATATTAGGGTTGGTATTCTATACTGCTTTCGGAATAGCCGCTGAAACTTTCAACTGATTTGCGAGCGAAATTTGACAGCAAACCAATGTTTTTGTTTCCAACACAAAACACGTTTCTTTATATGCACGTATTGTTTTCTCTATTTTATATACTTTTTCCCACATAAATAAAGAAAAACGAATCATTGAAACCAATAAAACACTATAGGAGTGTTTTGCCATTTTCCTCGCTAGAAGCAGATTACTACTTTTCCGCCTTTTTTTAGCCAACGTTTCGCTAACTTTTTTTATATAAGAGCTGAACAGAATACTCAGCTTTAGTTTGACTAACTACGTTATTAATATGCACATCAAATGAGGGTTTATTATCAATGGTGACACCCAAGCATTTCAGACTATGTACAAAATCTATGTCCTCACCATTGTGAGTCAAATTCAGTTGAATGCCGGGATGAGTAGAGAAAAGTAAAGCCTTAGTCTTAGAAGCATTAACAGATAAGCTGTTGGAACTCATCCAATTCTGTAACGAGCTTGTTACGAAATCAATCATGACTTGTAGAATATAAATGTTATGAATATCGGCATAAGAAAAGGGCAAACAAAATGTCTCAAAACACTCAAAGAGCACATTTATAAAAATTATGAAAAGAAGTGACCCAATTATAGTCCGAATCGGACAATAACTTGATGTAGCTCCAACAGCATAGCAATTCTTTCCTTTAACCTTTGTTTGCCTAAAAAGAGATACCGGAAAAAGAATTCGACAAATCGATCCATGGTGGAGAGTGTATAAAATCCAGCGTGGCCGAACTTACCACGCTTTTAATTGTTTTCTCTTCTTGCTTGTTGTTTTGTAGCCAGATTTTCATATGAAGGCGACTATCCTTGTCAAGCAAGCTCGTTCCGGTCCAATCGCCGCATCAACAAGGTGGCCATTGGTTATTTAAAAGCGCCAATAACTCGCCGGTGTCGCCCGACCTCTCACTGAGACTCTTCGCTCGATACCGCTGATTGCCCGCGACTGCCGTTGCAGCTACTCCGTAAGGAGCATTCCACTATCCACAACCTTTGGACGCGCCCGGTAGCTCGCAGCTAAGCTTCTCGTGATAGCAATGAACATCACACAGATTGGACCTCAATGTTCCTACCAGTGTGGTGCTCACAGCTATCCCGTGCAAGGAGACCTAAGGTCTTTTATTTATTTTTTTAAGGAGCAAACTCGGTCGCTAGCCGCTTCACTCGCCGCTATATGAATTAATTTAAAAGTATGAAAAAGGTATTTGGTTACTTACTTAATTCGGTGGCCAAGACTGAATTTCGTCTATGTTTTCCCAGCAGTATTAAGTAAACCATCTATGCCTTCTGGTTCTAACGACATTTCAGCAGAAGCATCGCTCTCCATTTCCACAATAATAAGATTAACAATGCATGAATGAATTAAGGCAGCTCGCAGATTATACATCACCGGTAAACTTCCATCATCTAGCTTGGATCACATATTGTGTTGCCCAAAAAGTAATTTTTCATATAGTCGGCGTTGACAAATTTTTTGACTCTGACTCTGTAATTGTATTCTTTCTTCTGTCAGTTATCAGCTGTTACTTTTAGCTTGCTTTAGAAAAAAAGTGTAAAAAAAGTATATTTGATTAAAGTTCATACTAAGTTTTATAAAAAATGCATTTACTTTCTTTTACAAAATCCGCAATTACTTTTTGGGCAACCCAATATTTTATGTTTTTATGGGTACTACATACTATAAGAATTCAGGTAGCAACAGTGAATTGTAGACCATGATTTTGGCCTGTTGAATGGTAATTTTGCTCCTTAACTTCTTGCTTATTCCGGAGTTGATTTTTTTACTAATGGTATCGACGAAGATAATCTCGCTTAATTTTCCAAAGGTATAGTTACTAACGTTCTGTATTTCATTGGACTCACCCTTCTGTGAACCTACTAATTTGATTTAATCTCCAAGCACTGCCAGACAAGTTGAAGTGGATTCCTTAGTTTTTCCCAAATGATGCAGTAATTGCTCACACTGATCTAGACAAGATGTTCATTTCATTGTAATAGCGATGAAAAGCGTGCCACATCAACATTCATACGCTTTTTTTTGCTACCGAGCGTGGAGTAGATCTTGAACATTTTGCTTTATCCAAATTATCCATTATAATATTATTCCCTTTTTCATCCTAAAACTACAAACAGTGGAAGTCGTCAAATATTTTGAAGTTATAGTACTCAACTCTCTGTGTTTGTTTTTGGATCTTCCCTAAGCACTCGGCTGCGTTTAGCTGGCAACTTAAACGTTTTTTTAATAACTGGGTTCTGTTGTCGTTTTCTGTTCGATTCAGGTGTGCAGATACTTTCTCAAATTTTCCAAAAATTTCTGTTCGCTTTAATCGACCCATTTTGTCGATATCGTTGTCATAGGCGAGCAGTAGCATTGTTGTTTGCAAACTAAAATTGATAATGAATGCTATAATAAAACTGAAATATAATTCGAAATTTACAGTAAGTAGGTGGGTTATGAAAAATAACGGGGGTGTGAGAGTTGAATCGTGAGGTCACCTTGAAAATTAGATGGTGGTGAATTTAACCCCCTTGAAAATTTTTTTAAATATAAGGCTTAAGGTTTTGAGTATTTTAATGAAAAATTACGTTTCTGAATTTTGATACCTACACAGAAAAAATATAGACCTAAATTTAAGCGATTAAACAAGGTGTTGACGTATAAAAAAACTTTTGACATTAACATCCGATTTTTTAGTATCATGCCAATTGATTGGTAAAGGAGGCATACGTTGAACATATTTTTAACTGTACGAATTAAATTGTTATTTAATGATACAAATTGTGAGTATCTATTTCTGCGTTCTGTTGTGTCCTCTTTCACGCATATGTTATACAAAGAAGTATCTAGTTTCTATCATATACAGACGCATAGTCGCGTGGCTACACAGAAAGAAAAATGTGAGGCAAAGGAGGCATACGTTGAACGTATTTTTAATTGTACGAATTAAATTGTTATTTAATAACACTAATTGTAAGTATCTATTTCTGCGTTCTGTTGTGTCCTCTTTCACACATATGTAATGCGAAGAAGTGCGAATAAGCCAAATATATGGCTAGTGTCTATCATATACAGACGCCTAGTCGCGTGGCTACACAGAAAGAAAAATGTTCATGATATGAATGATTTTGTCATAATATTTAAGAAAATAATATTTAATTATGTCCCAATGAAACTTTTCATAACATTTATGAAATCGTTACATAAATCTTAATTCCATGAAACATTTCATAATATTTATGAAAATCAAACATATCGTTTATGAAAAGTTGTCATAACATTTATGAAAAACTTTCATAACATTCATGAGAATTTTTCATAAGATTTAGGAAAAAAATTCATAAAATTATTAATAATTTTTATTATATTCATGAAACCTTGTTCTACTGTTTATGGACCGTTTTCATTACATTTATAAAAAAGAAAAATAAAACCAAAAGCTTGGATATTTAGTTAAATTTATTGAGATAAAAATTAGTCATAAATCTAGGTACTGTTGTAGCCACATTTGGGTGTGGTAGGTGGGTAGGTATTCTTAGCCAGCCACTGGGAAGGCTGGATCGTTCTGATACATAAAACCGACGCAGTACACAATCACAAGTGTTCAACGGTTGAAACAAATTTTGCTTCACGGTTACTTTTTTGTGTAAATTTTGGAGGTCTATCAATGGCTTCACTTTGCAAATTATGTACTAAAATCTTATGCTTCAATTCCTCGTAAAGGCAATAGTCAGTTGGAGATGCTGCTAAAAATGTAAAGATGTGTTGTTAGATTATGGGATTCTAGTGAAATATCGTGTATCCTCGGGGCTTTTTCATGTTGGAAAACATTATTTGGCCCAGAAAACAGTACTTACTTTGTACATTTTTACTTCACTGCGAAGTTAAAAACACCCAATAGCTTCAAGATTTTAAGTAGAATGAATGGCTAGATACGGGGTTTCTACCAGGAAAATACCCAATGCTTGGGTATCTATTGGGTAAATACCCAATAAATACCGTTTTTGGGTATTTCTTTGGGTATTTATGATCCTGACTTTCTGATCACATAAAATCGGAATTTTGTAATATTTAGCCGCTAACCGATCTCCAGACTTAAAGTCTTGAGGCAATAAATTAGTAATTTTTCAACCGATTTCAATGAAATTTCTCCTACCCATTTCTGTGCAGTGTGGTCCACTTCGGACTAAATTTGGATATAATTAGTAATTTTTCATCCGATTTCAATGAAATTTATCCTACCCATTTCTGTGCAGTGTGGTCCAGCTCGGACTATATTTGAATATAGACCCACCGCCCGATCTCCAGTTGTAGGGTATTAAGGCCATAAAAGATCCATTTATTACCCAAATTCGATGAAATTTGGCACAGTGAGCTCTGGTAGACCCCTACCCATTCCTGTCAAATGTGGTTCAGATCGGACGATATTTGGATATAGCTGCCATAGAGGCCGATCTCCATATATAGGGTGTTGAGCCTATAAAAGGAGAATTTTTCATCCGATTTCGACAAAATTTGGCACAGCGCCTTCTGGAAGACCCTTCCACCTATTTGTTGAATATGGTCCAGATCGGACCATAATTGGATATAGCTGCCATATAGACCGATCTTCCGATATGGAGTACTGAGCTCATAAGAGGAGCATTACCCAGCTTTTGGGTATAAAAAGGTAAATACCCAGGTATTTACCCAATTTACCGGGTAAATACCTTTTGGGTATTTACCCATCGCTAGAGATGGGTTTCTACCGGGTAAATACCCAACGCTTGGGTATTTATTGGGTAAGTACCCAATAAATAACTATTTGGGGTATTTATTTGGGTATTTATAATTTTGCAGATATATTGGGTATAAAAAATTTTCCAAACAATTTTTGATGATTTCGTTTTCTTTGTATATAAACCTGACCTTCTGATCTCATAAAGTCGCATTTTAGTAATATGTATATTGTCGCTATTTAGACCGGTCTACAGACCTAAATGATGAAATTTTGCACAGTGGGTTCTGGTAGACCCCTATTCATTTCTGAGAATTGCGGTTCATTTCTGTGAATTGCGGTTCAATATTTGGATATAGCTGCGCCTTAACCGATCTCCCGATATAGGGTATTGAGGTCATAAAGATCCATTTATTACCCGAACTCGATAAAATTTGGCACAGTGTGTTCTTGTCGACCCATACCCATTCCTGTCAAATGTGGTACAAATCGGACCATATTTGGATATAGCTGCCATATATACCGATCTCCCGATATTGTGTAATGAGCCTGTAAAAGGAGAATTTTTCATCATATTTCAATGAAGTTTGTCTAGCGAGTTCCGGTACCCCTCTAAACCTTTTTGTCCAGATCGGACCATATTTGGATATAGCTGCCATATAGACCGATCTTTCGATGTAGAGTATTGAGTCCATAAAAGGAGCATTTTTCATCCGATTTTGATGAAATTTGAAACAGTGAGTTTTGATAGACCTCTATATGCAAGAAGAAAGAGAAAGAAGATAACAACAAAGATAATGCAAGCAAAAATCTGACATCTCCATATCGTCAAAACTGGCCGGCTGCTAACAGCTGTTTGCGTGAGAATACCTTTTTTAATTCGCCTTGGATCAGTTCCTAGACGCTTTCATTTTTGCTGGTTTGACAGAAGTTTGGTATGTAGAATAAAAATATGGCCATCAACTAAATTTATTTTATATAAATTTTTAGTAGAATCCATGATGGTGGGTTCCCAAGATTCAGCACGGCCGAACTTAGCATGCTTTTACTTGTTTTCGATTAGAGCGTACTCTATTCCTTCTGACTAAAACATAAAAAACATATGTTGCCAGTCAAATAAAAGCCACCCCAAAATAAATTGTTTTTACAAATTTATGATTTTACCAGCTTTCCCACAACTTTAACAATTTTTTCGCATAAAAATATCAGCTTTTGCTGAAATTTTTTGGTTATGTCATACAAAAATAACATACAGGTGTGAAAGCTAAAATGACTTATCGTATGTAAATTGACAATTTTTACAAAAATTTGCAATTACATGTAAATTTCATGTAATAGCGCCTTCTAAAGCCATTTGAATATGAATCTGAAGGTGGCACCCACTAGGAATAAAACTCAGATTTGGAGAAAGACATCCCAAAATAAGATTCCGCACGCAGAGAGAATTTTTCTTCATAAACAAACATTTCGGTCAGCTAAATCAGCTAACAAAATCCGCAGTTTAAGGTACAAAAATCTGCTATTTTAACTACTTACTTTCAGCAGACAGTGTTTGGTATTTTCAGAAAACTTTTTTCTTTGAGTGTAATGATCGGGTTTCATAACCTCTTGTTCATAAATATTATGAAAAAGTTTATTATTTTAATAAAAAACCCATAAATATTATGAAATTTCTTTTCCACTAAGGAAAAGGGGCAAAAGTTCTTAATGAAAAAAAAAAATGTATAAATATGATCGTTTATGAAAAAAGTTCTTATATTTATGAAACTTTGTTTCATACATGTAAATAAACTTTTCATAATATTAATAATTTTTATCATAAATGTAAAAATTATGTTATTTAAACATGTTTGCGCAGGTATTCAATGAAAATTGTCTCATTTTTGAAAATTTGATGGGGGAAGTATACTCAATGTGTACTTGGAAGAGGTTCAGCATTTTGCCACTATTTCTTGCTTGTTTGTTTGTTGTCCATTATTACTCACATGCTTTCGTTGTGTGCAAAAGAAAGAATGAAAAAACAGACACACGCACACACACAAAGAATTTTCCTTCATAAATGTAACAATTGGGTTGCATAACCTTTTGTTCATATATATTATGAAAAGTTTTAGGTTGCACTATTTAAAATTTCATAGAAATCGGATGAAAAATGCTACTTTTATGGGCTTAATACTCTATATCGGGAGATCGGTCCATATGATAGCTATATCCAAATAGGTTTCGATCTAGATGATATTCAACAAGCAGGTGTAGAGGTCTATCAAAACTCATTGTTTCAAATTGCATCAAAATCTGATGAAAAATGCTCCTTTTATGGGCTCAATACTCTACATCGGGAGATCGGTCTACATGGCAGCTATATCCGATCTGGACAAAAAGATTTAGAGGGGTACCGGAACTCGCTATGACAAACTTCATTGAAATAGGATGAAAAATGCTCCATTTTTAGGCTCATTACACAATATCGGGAGATCGATATATATGGCAGCTATATCCAAATATGGTCCGATTTGTACCACATTTGACAGGAATGGGTATGGGTCTACCAGAACACACTGATATCCAAATATTGTCCGATCTGAACCGCACTTCACAGAAATGAATAGGGGTCTACCAGAACCCACTGTGCAAAATTTCATCGAAATCGCATGAAAAATGATCAATTTATTGCCTCAAGATTTTAGGTCTGTAGATCGGTCTAAATAGCGGCTATATATAACTAAAATGCAACTTTATTATATCAGAAGGTCAGTATTAAGTATCTTTGCAAACTTTCAAGTGGCTAGCTATCGTGATTTCGACAGACGGACGATCATGGCTAGATCGTCTCAGTACGTCGATATCACAATAGCGGTCGAACGCGTAAAGCTAGCCACTTGAAAATTTGCAAAGATCTTAATATCTTAATGTAGGTCGTTGGGGATTGCAAATATAAATATGTATATATGTCATAAATTTTATAAAGGTTTATAGGTCTATAGTTACGTTACGCCCTTTCTACTCAAAACCTTCGATCGTATAGTGGACACAATGATAATGAGTCCAGGGAATTATTTAGATACAAGCAGTATGCTTATGCAAAATGCAGATCGGTTTAGACCGCCCTGCATGGGGTTTTACACAACATAAAAGGGTTCTTTAATATCAAGATTTTCACGTTGACGGAATGCATTGACATGGAGGACGTTTTTAACAATTAGAGAAATATAAAAATACGCATGTGAAAATTGTGATGGTCAAAATATCAAATGTTCCAAGCAGATGATTTGTTATTGCAACGAAAACAACCACAAAGAACCCTAAAACGACCATGCATTTCTAATTTTTCCAATTTCTCGAGACTTTTTTAATTTGTAAAAACCAAACCTGAATAAAAAAATACAACCGGCGCTTAGTATTTCGTTTTCCAAGTATTTTGTTTTCATGTAAACAACACACATATGAAAGCACATACAATTGACAATGGTTGGAAATTTGTCAAATTAAAAAATTTAACTCAGCTTTTCGCATTACCATACCTTTAAGTTTTTGTACCATGATATTTTGAAACAACTCTGGAATTGAAAAATTCCATCAGATGACAACCAATTGCTCATTTTATCGGGTATTCATTTTGAGTAATTATTCTTTTTCCATCTATAGAAATGGCGAATATAATTAACACCTCATTGTGTGGTGGTGGGAATAATATAAGCCACAGTAGATGGAGCGCCCTGAATTCACTACACTGTTCTAAAGATGTTTGTGTCTGTGCTAAACCATCGCCCATTCACAATAGTGGTATTACACCCCAAGCGGGGATTAAATGACGGCACTTTGAAACTGGTAAAAAAAAAACTGTATACGTACAATTCCTAAAATCTTTGCTGTGGTGAGAAAATCTGCTGTGTATATTAAGTTTACACATTTTAATGTCAGATGGTACTTTATAAATAAAGCGTTCCCACCAGAGGACGATTTGGGAAAGAAAATGGAAGTAACTTTCACCGTAGAGGATCGTATTTATGTATCAGATTTTAATGCGAAGATAAGGAAGGAAAATATAGTTGGTTCAATGGTAAGAAAAGTTTGCTTTTACGAGAGAACGTCCAATAATGGGTGAGGCTTATAGATTTCACCGCGGCAAAAACATGGTAGTAAGCAAAATTCGATTTCAACATAAAAAATTGACAAAGACACATGGTTGTCCCAAGATCAAGAAGTATGGAATCAAATTGATCACATTGTAATACAGTATAAATCGCTGTTAGTCCACATGTACTGTAATTAATTTTTTTCTATTTGCAAATAGCTTTATTTCATGTTGCATGGACCTATCAAAACATAATTTTTCATTCGTAATTGAAAGTAAAAATTCTCCAATACAAGCGAAATTTTCGGTAGCGGTAACGAAAATTTCGCTTAGGATATGTCAATGTATTTCTTATGGCAACGAAATTTTCGCCCTTTATGGTTGGTACTATGTTTGTTTTCCACCGTTGAAACCCTATATTTTTCGCTTTTACTTTTTGAAACACTACACAAATAACTATTACATTAAAATTTTATCGTACATAATTGGGGAATCTCTTGCTAAATGAAATCAGCGAGTTGTTTTGCTTTAAAATCTATTACCTAAAAAAAGTAAATGTCGAAAAATACCGCGAAAAGCGAAGATAGTACCAGCCTTTATAGGTTAATATGTTGGGTTGCCCAAAAAGTAATTGCGAATTTTTCATATAGTCGGCGTTGACAAATTTTTTCACAGCTTGTGACTCTGTAATTGCATTCTTTCTTCTGTCAGTTATCAGCTGTTACTTTTAGCTTGTTTTAGAAAAAAACGTGTAAAAAAAGTATATTTGATTAAAGTTCATTCTAAGTTTTATTAAAAATGCATTTACTTTCTTTTAAAAAATCAATTACTTTTTGGGCAACCATATATTAGTAATTTTATTACAACCAATTGCTCATTTCATCAGGTATTCACATTTTGAGTAATTATTCTTTTTCTATCCATAAAAATGACGAATATAATTCAACACCTCATTATATGGTGGTGGGAATAACAATAGTCCCAGTAGATGGAGGGCTCTGAATTCACTTAACTCTTCTCAAGGGGGTTGTGTCTGTGCTAAGCCATCGCCCATCCACAATAGCATACTAATAGTGGTATTCTCACACAAACATTGACACCTCAAGGGGGGAGTATACGACGGCACTTTTAAACTGTGGTGGGAAAATCAGCTGTGTATATTAAGTTACACATTTTAGCGTCAGATGGTGCTATATAAATGGAGCGTTCGCTTCAGTGGACGATTTGGGGAAGAAAATGGAAATAATTTTCACAGTAGCGGATCGTATTGATGTATCAGATTTTAATGCGAAGATTAGGACGGAAAATATCTTTATCTTTGATTCAACAGTAGCAAAAGTTAGCCTATACGAGACAACGTCCGATAATGGGTGAGGCTTATAGATGTCGCCGTGGCCAAAACATGGTAGTCAGCAGCAACAGATTTCAACATAAATAATTCACAAATGCACATGGTTGTCCCCATATCAAGAAGTATGAAACCAAATTGATCACGTTGTAATACAGTATAAATCGTTTATAGTCCACACGTTGCGTTGCACGGTAATTAGTGGCTTATATCGCAAATTGGACTAAAAGCAAATTTTCATACAGTCCATTTTTTGGACAATAAGTGAATTCTTACAATATGCATAGTAAACAGATTATTGAAAACTTATTTATACCCTACGCAATAGGATGGGGGATATATTTACTTCTGCATACAATTGCCACACCTCGAAATTCTTCTCGAAGATCCTGGGAAGAATTTTTTTTTTTTTTTAATTGTCATGTCATCTAGTGATGTTCTCAGTTTGTCTACCGAAAGGACACAAACTTTTGAACGAGAAAATCTAGCCGCTCGAAACATTTTTGCAGAAACATTTTTCATTGACAGATTAGTTGGAATGGTAAATAGTCGGAATTGGTCCATTTTTAGATGAACTCTATACGTTCATAACTATTTCAAGCCATGTCTGATTTTGGTATGTCTGCAAAATTGATACGACTTTGCAGGATGACGCTTGCTGATACACGATCCTCAGTTAAAATAGGAAAGCACCTCGCCGAATCCTTCAATATCAAACGGGGAGACAGCCCTTCGTGTGACCTCTTTATTATCCAACTGGAGAAGATTATACGAGATGCAGGTGTGAATAGGCATAGATGAGGTAGTACTTGGAGTGTTTGAGAGAAAAATTCTACTTAAACTATATGGATCTGTTTGTGTTAATGGAGAATATAGGCGTCGTATGAATAACGAGCTGTAGTACGACGCTGCATAATGGATGAAGAGGCTCCAGCAAAGAAGTTTTTTGAAGGCGACCATAAAAGAAACAAGTAAAAGCGTGCTAAGTTCGGCCGGGCCGAATCTTATATACCCCCACCACTATGAATCGCTTTTGTCGAGTTCTTTACGCGGTATCTCTTTTAGGCAAACAAAGATTATTGAATAAGAACTGTTATGCTACTGGGGCTATATCTAGTTATAGTCCGATTCGGACCATAAATGAATTGAATGCTAAACATTGTAGAAGTTATTGTGGAGTATTCCAGTCCATTCGGATAAGAATTGCGCCATGTAGAGGCTCAAGAAGCAAAAACGGGAGATAGATTTATATGGGAGCTGTATCAAGCTATTGATCGATTCAGACCATATTAGACACGTATGTTGAAGATCATGAGAGAAGCTGTTGTTCAAAGTTTCTGCCAAATCGGATGAGAATTGGGCCCTGTAGAGGCTCAAGAAGTCAAGATACTAGATCGGTTTATATGGCAGCTATATCAGGTTATGTACCGAGTTGCGCCATACTTAGCACATTTATTGGTCATAGTCATTACAAAACACCTCATGCAAAATTTCAGTCAAATCGGAAAAGAATTGCGCCCTCTAGAGGCTCAAGAAATCAAGACCCAAGATCGGTTTATATGGCAGCTATATCAAAACATGAACCGACAGTTGTTGGAAGTGATAGCAAAACACTACGTGCAAAATTATAGTCAAATCGGAAGAGAATTGCGCCCTCTAGAGGCTCAAGAATTCAAGATCCCAGATCGATTTATATGGCAGCTATATCAGGTTATGTACCGATTTGCGCCATACTTAGCACAGTTATTGGAAGTCATAACAAAACACCTCATGCAAAATTTCAGCCAAATCGGAAAAGAATTGCGCCCTCTAGAGGCTCAAGAATGCGCATGCAACATTGTGGAACAGCGAAACGGTCGGTAGAACGGCGAAAATCAAAAGGCTTTATAGTTTGTTGATTTCGGAAGGGGGCGGACCGTCCCCCTTTACTCGAAAACACCATCCAAAATCAAAAGTAGAACGATCGGGACAATATGGGTATCAAATGAAAGGTATTGGAAAAAAGAATACGAATATGGTATTAAAATTTGGATCTAAGTACTCATTGGCCACCCCAAGCAGACATATTGGTCGTTCATGTCAATATGGGCCTCAAATGAAAGGTATTCGGGAGTATATTACGAATCTGGCAAGCAAAATCCGATCGAACTATAGGGGGTCCCCTTCCCTCCAAAAACGCTTTAAATGACCCATCATGACTATATGGGACTCGGTTTTTTGTTTGTTTCGTAGAATCAAAACTGGCTGACCCGTTTTTTTTAAATTTTCACAGATTATGTAAGTTTGTCTAGAAGGAAACATAAGCTATATAATTTTTAAACATGGGGATGGGGGTCGTCCCTCCCTATTACCCCAACAACGCCATCCAAAACCTAAACTGGACCGAAAGGCACAATATGCATATCAAATGAAAGGTATTGGAGACTAGAAAGCGAATATCGTATTAAAATTTGGGTCCAAGTACCCAGCGGGATTCCCCAATCCAACAACTCCTCTAAACAGATATATACGACGTTCATGTCAATAGGGGCCTCAAATGAAAAGTATTCGACAGTAGATTACAAATATGACATATGAAATTAGGTCCAAGTAATGGGAGGTCGTCCCGCACCCAAATACCCCCAAATGGGCATATTAGCCGACCATGGATATATGGGACTCAAATGAAAGGTATTTGGGAGTAGATTACGAATATGACATTCAAATTTGAGTTCAAGTCTAGGTGGCGCTTTTCTTTTCAAAAATAAGTCAAATAGGTTGATTGACCCATTTAGATAATATGGGACTCAAATGAAAGATATTTGAGAGTAGAAAAATAATTTTATATCCAATTTTGGAGCCAAGTATTTGGGGGTGCGCCCTAAAGGGCCCCCTAAGCTGGACTTCATTTCCGATTATGGCAATATGGAGCACAAGTTAACGGTATTTTGGAGTAAAGAACGAATTTGATATCTATTTGCCGGTGGTCGCTCCAGCCCCAAAACACCCTCCAAACATTTCTTGTTTACTGACCATGATAATATGGGGCTCACATTAAATGGATTTGGGAGTGCAGGACGAATTTGAGAAGAAATGTCTGAGTTCCATCCCTCCCCTAAAAAGGACTTCTCATTACCCTAATTTTCAAAACCACCAGAACTCGGAGATTGGTAATGCGATTCGTTCGAATTTTTTGGTATATAGACCAATCAGGACAATATAGAGCTCAAACGAACGGTGCTTGAGAGAAAAAACGAATTTGATATCCAATTGAAGAGCAATTTGTTTGGGGAACTGCCCCATCCGTAAACACCTTCCTATCATTTAAAAGCTATTTGGTATTTAAATTGATTGATTTTCGGGAAATTGATACTCATTTTTGGTACAAAGTCCCTGGGGTCCATCCCACCCATAAACAGAATTTATTTGGCGATCATGCCATTATGGGGCTAATATAAAATGTATTTGAAAGTAGAGCAAGAAGTGTCTCTCTAAACCGTAAGTATTTACTAATACGATAATATAAGACCCAAAAGAAAGTTATTTGGGAGTGGAGTAAAAATTTACCCAGGAACCGAGAAGGGGCACACTTCTCACACATCATTGAAAGTTTTTCGATTCAAGTTTAAACTCAATGATAAGGGACTTTTTTATAGCCGAGTGCGAATGCGGTGCCGCAGTGCGACATCTCTTTGGAGAGGGGATCACCACCGCTTTAAATTTTATCCGATGTTATCGTCAGGATTTGAACGCAGGCGTTCAGCGTTATAGGCGGACATAGGCTACAGTGGCACGAATTCGTTAAACACATTCAGGGCGAAGTGTCCCAACCCTAAATGATATTAGAGAGTTAAAGAAGGTGAAGCGGAGCGGGCCCGGTTCGGCTTGTTGCGTATAAAATTTCAGAAATCTGTTCTCTTCCGTAAAGAAAGTACCAAATAGTACCGAGAATAACAATACATCGGAAAATCAATAAGTCCCCCAATATATATTGATTTTGAGCACTTTACCTCAATTCGTAAAGAAAGTACAATTTTGTGTGTTTTAATACCTAAATGTACGATTTTGAATTATCTTCTGGTCACCCAAATTATATCGTCAATGTGAACTTGTATCCTAATTTTGAGAGCTTCAGTTCCCTTTCTTAACAAAGTACCGCTTTGTACGTTTGAGTTCCTAAATAAACGAATAAAAAATATCTTTTAGTTGCTCAATATTCTTTTAAGGTACCGATTACACCACAATTAGCACGTTTTCTTTCACATGTCGTACTTTTGTCAAGACTGCAATAATGTTTGCCGTATTGTTAAATTTTAGCAGTCCCCGTTCGCTAAGGTGAAGATAAGCTATTTCGTACTATTTTGTACTTTTTCTTAACAATATGTACAAATTTTGAATGGATCGTTTAGTCACCCATTATATATTTCCTTCTTTTACGTACATGCCATATTTCAGACCTCTAGCTCCATCTGTAAAGAAAGTACCAAATGGTACCAAAATGTATGAGTTGTGAATAGATTATTTTGTCACCCATCATACTTTTTCTAGTTGTACCTCCATGCCAAATTTTAGACCTCTAACTCCATCTGTTGAGAAGGTACCAAAATGTTTGCATTTTTAATAGATAATATGTTTCTTAGTTATACCTACATGCCAAATTTCAAACCTCCAGCTTCATCTATGAAGAAATTTTTGTACCAAAATGTGCGAATGGTGACAAGCTCATTTGGCCAACCATCATATATTTCTTAGTTGTACCTACATGCCATCTGAACAGAAAGTACCAAATAGTACCGAAATGTACGAATGTTTAATAGAATATTTAGTCACCCATCATATATTTCTTAGTTGTACCTACATGCCAAACTTCAGACTTCAAGCTCCATCTGGACAGAAAGTACAAAATGGCGTACCAAAACGTACGAATTTTAAATAAGTCATTTAGTCATCGATCATATATTTCCTAGTTGCATCTACATGCCAAATTTCAAACTTCTAGCTTCATCTGCAAAGAAAGATCCAAATCGTACCAATCGCGTTACAAGTACTACTTTTGCATTTTTTCTTTTTACCCTCCTCCTTTTGCACCAGATGTCTTTTAAGTCAAATTTCAAATTTCAAAATTCTACCTCTCTCCATCCGCCCTATACAAAGTTCACCCATTTCGTACATTTTCGGTACTGTTTTTAGTACCCAAATTTCCAAAAAAAAACTATAGTCGCCCAATTTAGTTTGCCATGGTATACCTAAGTTCCAAATGGTACCAATCGCGGTACTAAACGTACGTTTCCTGCCGTTACCAGTACTACTTTTGCATTTTTTCTTTTCGCCCTACTCTTTTTGCACCAGATGTCTTTTAAGTCAAATTTCAAATTTCAAAATTCTACCTCTACCCATCCGCCCTATACAAAGTTCACCCATTCCGTACATTTTCGGTACTTTTTTTAGTACCTAAATTTAGAAAAAAACTTATAGTCGCCCAAGGTTGTCATGGTGTACCTAAGTTCCAAAATTCAGAGCTCTAGCTCAATTAACAAAAAAAATTCCAAATAGTACCAATTGCGGTACCCGACGTACTATTTCTCCCATTTCCGTTACTATTTTCCAATTTTTTTTTACCATAACTTATTTTTTCGAGACGCTTTTTAATTTGAGGCCAAGCACATAATTCTAGACCTTTCCGTTCGCGTAGAACACAATAAACTGCTACAACAACAACAACAACTAACCTGATATTTAAATTTGGAGTCATCTAGGGGGAACGCCCCACCCCAGACGGGCATGTAGATATATCGGCACAATATGGAATTTAAATGAAAGATTTTAAAGAGATTTAATTGCCCGGCCAGACCCACTCGACTCAAACCCAGATCCCTGTGGGCGCACCCCATCTTAGTCGCAGAGGTCCTGGGTCTTGACCCTCAACAGAATCAACCAGACGAATGATAGAACACAATAAACTACTACAAAAACAACAACAACTAATCTGATATTTAAATTTGGAGTCATCTAGGGGGGAACGCCCCACCCCAGACGGGCATATAGACCTATCGATACAATATGGGATTTAAATCAAAGTTTTTAAAGAGAAAAGTATGAATCTGATATAAAAAATGTGGGCTAAGTGTAGTGCTATCATCGTAACTTGGTATTTCCCAACACCAGACCATGACCAGGCTATAATTTTTATATATACTCTGATTTTCCGTTTTATCATCTTGAGCCTTTGGAGTTTAAAATTCTAGTCTGATTAGTCCTTAATAAAGGATGAGAAGCAAACGGCAAAACTTTCTGACTATTTAACGTCGGAAGATCCCAACTTTGATACACATCTTGCCAACATTTAATTGACATGTAAGAATAGCAAAATACCGGAATTCCAATTTAATGCCATAATCAGCCAACAATTGACAAAAAGCGGAGAAATGAAACAAATAATCATTCTTTAAAACACCGGAACAGTGATCAGTAAGCGAATTGTGTGTGAATTTTGCACCAACTAAAGATAAATCCATTAGGGACGGATAGGATAACATTGACACCTTTTTTGCAATGGTTTTTCTTTACTCCTGCGAACATGGCCATTTACTATTGACAAGAATGTATGCATCATACATTTCTTCCCAACCTCCAACTGTGAATAGATTGAAGGTTCTTATGCAAAAAGAAGACCTTACAAAAATATAATAAAACAAAACTAAAAGAATTAAAAACAGTGGAAGGCTATACAAGTACACAAAGCAACATAAACCAATGCCGACTCAGCGGGGATGCAGGCCTATACACATACAAAGTAGGTTTCAACACCCCATCAAACATGCAGAGCACCACCGATGCAAGTGTAACAACACAAATCATCATCAGCAACAGGAGCAGCAGGATGAGAAGAAGCCCTATCAGCAGCATGATCATCATCATTATTGTCATCGGGCAAACCAAATTACTACCGGCTGGGCTATGGCTATGGGCTAACTTCATCTGACAACCGATTGTCTAAGGATGGCCATCACATGTGAGTGTACTAAGTGTGTGTGTGTGTGTGTGTGTATTTGTGAGTGTACCCAGTCATCAGGATCCTCTGAAATTGTAGATGTGTGCAATATGAGGATGCAGCAATTGTTGTCAAAATTCTAAGAAAATATTTGGTTATGGTCCAAAAACAACAAACAGTCATTGTGCCAAGCCATTAGATAGACCGAACGACACTTTACTCCTTAGTTTTGTAGCCGCTTGTTTGTGGGAATTTGTGGAGTTGCTCGTATTTCATATGAGGAGCAATTAATCTAAAACTCAACTAACCATGTATTGCGAGACCTAAGGGAGGATAGTTGGACGAGTTTCTATTTCTTCGTTTATTTTCGATATAGATATTGCAAGCGGTAAACTAGATCTTTAAAAGAGTTTTCTTGGAATAAGGGCACCGTTTAATAAACCGTTAAATGGACAAGGACAAATATTAATCTTAGTTTGATTCGTTTTGAATGTGCCGTGGTTTCTAAGAAATTTCTTTAATTTAAGGAGATTGGTTGGTTTATATGCGGACTTATATTGGAATATCTGAAGTTTCAGTCTTCTTCACTTAAAAAACTTCAACTAAATCCAGCAATAATTAGGGTTTTCGATGCTCAAGAAGACAAGTTGGGGAATGGGTTCGTATGGGGGTTATCTGCGTGACATCTGGGGCGAGTTTTGGAGGGCATAAGTGTATTAAACGTAACGTGTGAGGTATACTGACATGTTAAAACTTCTTTACCAAGTGGTGTCGCTGACCAGCACGCCGTTCGGACTCAGCATAAACAAGTAAAAGCCTGCTAAGTTCGGCCGTTATCTCTTTTTTTCCCGATATCTCTAAAAAAAGGATTGCTATAATATTGGAACTATTGGGTTGCCCAAAAAGTAATTGCGGATTTTTCATATAGTCGGCGTTGACAAATTTTTTCACAGCTTGTGACTCTGTAATTGCATTCTTTCTTCTGTCAGTTATCAGCTGTTACTTTTAGCTTGCTTTAGAAAAAAAGTGTAAAAAAAGTATATTTGATTAAAGTTCATTCTAAGTTTTATTAAAAATGCATTTACTTTCTTTTAAAAAATCCGCAATTACTTTTTGGGCAACCCAATATATCAAGCTATAGTCGGACCCTAAATGAATAGAATGTTGGAGACCGTAGTAGAAGTCATTGTGTAAAATTTCAGCCAATTCGAGTAAGAATTGCGCCCTTTAGGGCCTCAAGAAGTAATATAGAGAGATCGGTTTATATGGTAGCTGTATCAGGCTATAGACCGATTCGGACCATATTTGACACGTATGTTGAATGTCATGGGAGAAGCCGTTGTACAAAATTTCATCCAAATCGGATAATTAGTACGTCCTCTTGAGGCTCAAGAACTCAAGTCAGGTTTTGGACCGATTTGAACCATATTTGACACAGTTATTAGAAGTCAAACAAGTCATGCGTCTAATCGGATAAGAATTGCTCCCTCTAGTGGCTCAAGAAGTCAAGATTCAAGATCGGTTTATACGGCAGATGTATTAGGTTATGAACCGATTTCGACCAGACGTAGCACAGTTGTTGGAAGTCATAACGAAACACGTTATGCGAAATTTCAGCCAAATCGGATAAGAATTGCGCCCTCTAGTGGCTTAAGAAATCAAGATCCAAGATCTGTTTATATGGCAGCTATATCAAAACATGGACCGATATAGCCCATTTACTAATAAGAAGTATTTGTGCAAATTAAGCGGCTAGCTTCAAACAAGAGGAAAATTACTCACGCTCACATCTGTAGTTTCGACCATTCACGGGCAAGCGGCTACAAGCTTACACAAAGGGTTAGTCGATTCACAAAGCCGTTCACAATGTGTTTAGCTACTCTGAGGGGAATTTAAGTATTGGAGACTTCACTTTGGGGGTGTTCTTGAAATTAGAAGGGGGTTTTAATAATGTGAATGTAGAGTCCATACAAGGCCCTCTTTTGGCAAATTGGATTGATAGGATGCTGAAAGGCCGGATTATAAAGGTATGGTGAATCACGGACTTGACAAGGAAAATTGTGACCAGAGAAACGCTGAGGTTTTTCGAGAAGGAGAGGATGAAGGTTGTTTCCTACGCGGATGATGTTGCCATTATACTGGGTGGCCATTTCCTCTCTAGATGGGCGGGAAGTGGGCGCATCTGGAGGTGGCGCATCTGGAGGGGGAAGTTCTCAAGTTTGTTTCTCTATCCAGTCTATCCAAAAGCCGTCATGCTCTGGTCTAGGGAGCAGCAGGCCTTTGCCATTGAGAGCTTCTTTCCTAACAGCCGCCACTTGTTGCTACGCTAGCTTTGAAATTCCTGCTCGCAGACTCGTTCCTGGCCGTAATTCGGTTCTGTCGTGAGATTACTTATTTCGGGAGTGTGTGTCAACGGACCATCATAATTCCGAAAAAATGTTGAAAGAGTTAGTCAGTCAGTTGTGCGTTCTCTCCGGCGTTCGGCTGGCAAACACGCAACTGCCTTGAGAATTTCTGACACCACCGTTCGACTAGTTCTCTATCAAACACGATTTTATTGACCGTCAAAATTCATGTGAAAATCTGATTGACAATCTGCCTGAAGACGCAGTAGTTGTTTCCAGTGATGCTCACTTTCACATTTCTGGCTGCGTCAACGAGAAAATCATGCGTTATACGATGGTGTAAATCCGCGTGAACTTCACCAGGAGCTACTTGTCAACATATGCTGCAAAGAGTGGACACGAATGTAATTTTCAGGCAAAAAAACATTTATAGGCAAACAAAGGATAGAATAATACTTGGTTTGCATGTTGGAGACATACTAGAAGTCATTGGGCAAAATTTCAGCCAAATCGGATAAGAATTGGGCCCTATTGGGGCTTAGGAAGTAAAATCGCGAGATCGGTTTATAAGGGGGCTATATCAGGTTATGAACCGAATTAGACCATACTTCACATAGTTGTTGGAAAAAAAAACAAAAGACTTCATGCAAAATTGCAGTCAAAATCCGAGATCGCTTAATATGGCAGATAGTCAAAGCATGGACCAATAGGATGTATTTTTGCAAAATTTTAAATGCCTAGCTTTATTCCTTCGAAAGTTAGCTTGCTTTCGACAGACGCACGGATATGGCTGAATCGACTTAGAATGCGCACCCTGTATTACTGATCTCGTTCAGGGGCGTTGAGGAAACTGGGTGCGAGCCATGGGGCTTGGCATAAACCCAGAAAATACTGAGCTGGTACTTTTCATCAGGCGGAGGACGGTGGGTGTTTTTTGGGAACATGTTCTGGATCTGGTGGAGATGCCGCTCTCTCTTCTTCTTCTTCTTTTCTTCTTGACCAGGAACTAAGCTCGAGAAGGAACGTCGAGGAAGGGGTCGAAAGGGGACTGAATGTCCTCTACTAATTCCACAACCCGATAGAAAGAAGTTGGGAGCATAGGATGGAGACGATTACAGCAGGTGTTCGACTGATTTTTCACCTATGGATGTCTAGTGTGGCATTGGGCTCTGAACAACTTTGTCTCCCGTAAAATAATCGAGAAGGTACAGCGGCTGTGCTGAACTCTGAGACAAGGAGGAGTGGCCCGAGCGATGTGCTACATACCTACATATTATTAGTTAATTTTGCTGCTATTGTAGCAGTAGTTGTTTGCTAATGCAGCAGCCCTATGTTTGCTGATACAGCAGTAATGTCTGCTTTCTCATTTTCAGCAGACAAAAACTGCTGTTTTGGCAAACATTTTTGCTGTTTTTAGTAACAAATTTGGTTGAGTGTATGTCAACACTTTCCTGAAAGCCTATGTCCTCCTCTACAAATGTCTAGAACATTTTGTACCGCTAAGATGAACAGATAAAAAGTCGTAGACTTATTTCCATTTTTTTTGCCATTTGGCCTACTGGGCAGCGCTACGAGCCACAAAAGCAACGAAACCATTGCTCTTTTACCGAAAAAATTCCTAGGCGGTGTTATTTTTGAAAGAGGTAAACACAATTGGCCTCCAAGATTATGTGATTTAACAACTTACGAATTTTTTATTTGGGGCCACTTGAAAAATAAGGTGTATGCCAAAAGCCTAGCGTCGATTTAAGACCTCAAAGAAAGAATTCGTGATGCTGTCAAGGACATTGGGCAGTCACTTTACGATTTGGTTGTGAGAAAAGGATGTGGTACTGTAAGCGTGGTCGTGGTGGTCATTTGGATAATGTTTTTTTTTATACCCACCACCGTTTGCAACACATTGAAATATCCATTTCCAACTCTATAACATATACACACTCATAGAAAAAAGTTTACTGATAGCAGTCTGCTCTAATAGCAGAAATACTGCTATAATAGCAGCAAACTTAACTACTAATATTCAGCAGACAGTGTTTGCTATTATAGCAGTAGTTCTGCTATTAGAGCAGACGATCTAGCCAAGCTCGTCCATACGTCTTTCCGTCCGTCAGTCTGTCCTTCTGCCTGTTGAAATCACGCCACAGTCTTCAACAAGTAAAAGCGTGCTAAGTTCGGCCGGGCCGAATCTTATATACCCTCCACCATGGATCGCATTTGTCGAGTTCTTTTCCCGGCATCTCTTCTTAGGCAAAAAAAGATATAAGAAAAGAGTTGCTCTGCTATTAAAACGATATCAAGATATGGTCTGATTCGGACAACAATTAAATTATATGCTGGAGACCTGTGTAAAATTTCAGCCAATTCGTATAAGAATTGCGCCCATTGGGGCTCACGAAGTAAAATAGAGAGAACGATTTATATGGGATCTGTATCGGGCTATAGACCGATTCAGACCATAATAAACACGTTTGTTGATGGTCATGAGAGGATCCATCGTACAAAATTTCAGGCATATCGGATAATAATTGCGACCTCTAGGGGTCAAGAAGTCAAGATCCCAGATCGGTTTATATGGCAGCTATATCAGGTTATGAACCGATTTGAACCATACTTGGCACAGTTGTTGGATATACTAACGAAATACTTCGTGCAAAGATTCATTCAAATCGGATAAGAATTGTGTCCTCTAGAGGCTCAAGAAGTCAAGACCCAAGATCGGTTTATATGGCAGCTATATCAGGTTATGGACCGATTTAAACCATACTTGGCACAGTTGTTGGGTATCATAACAAAACACGTCGTGCAAAATTTCATTCTGATCGGATAAGAATTGCGCACGCTAGAGGCTCAAGAAGTCAAGACCCAAGATCGGTTTATATGGCAGCTATATCAGGTTATGGACCGATTTGAACTATACTTGGCACAGTTGTTGGATATAATAACAAAACACGTCGAGCGAAATTCCATTCCAATCGGATAAGAATTGTGCCCTCTAGAGGCTCAAGAAGTCAAGACCCAAGATCGGTTTATATGACAGCTATATAAGGTTATGGACCGATTTGAACCATACTTGGCACAGTTGTTGGATATCGTAACAAAACACGTCGTGCAAAATTTCATTCCAATCGGATAAGAATTGCGCACGCTAGAGGCTCAAGAAGTCAAGACCCCAGATCGGTTTATATGGCAGCTATATCAGGTTATAAACCGATTTAAACCATACTTAGCGCAGTTGTTGGATATCATAACAAAATACGTCGTGCAAAATTTCATCTCAATCGGATAAGAATTGCGCACTCTAGAGGCTCAAGAAGTCAAGACCCAAGATCGGTTTATATGGCAGCTATATCAGGTTATGGACCGATTTAAACCATACTTGGCACAGTTGTTGGATATCATAATCATTCCAATCGGATAAGAATTGCGCACTCTAGAGGCTCAAGAAGTCAAGACCCAAGATCGGTTTATATGGCAGCTATATCAAAACATGGACCGATATGGCCCATTTACAATACCAACCGACCTACACTAATAAGAAGTATTTGTGCAAAATTTCAAGCGGCTAGCTTTACTCCTTCGGAAGTTAGCGTGCTTTCGACAGACAGACGGACGGACGGACGGACAGACGGACGGACATGGCTAGATCGACATAAAATGTCACGATGATCAAGAATATATATACTTTATGGGGTCTCAGACGAATATTTCGAGTAGTTACAAACAGAATGACGAAATTAGTATACCCCCCATCTTATGGTGGAGGGTATAAAAATTGAGACATTGACCTGAAACACTGCAGATTTTTTTTTTTTGTCCATAGATAGGTTAAGTTCGCAGATGGGCTATATCGGACTATATCTTGATATAGCCCCTATATAGACCAATCTGCCGATTTAAGGTCTTAGGCCTATAAAAGCCACATTTATTATCCGATTTTGTTGAAATTTGGGACAGTGAGTTAGGTGTTAGTGTCTCGACAGTGTTAGGCCACTCGACATTTGGCTAAGATCGGTTCAGATTTGGATATAGCCGCCATGTAGACCGATCTTCCGATTTAAGGTCTTGGGCATATAAAAGGCGCATTTATTGTCCGATTTCGCCGACATTTGGGACTGTGAGTTGTATTAGGCCACTCGATATTTTTTTCAATTTGGTTCAGATCGGTCCAGATTTGGATATAGCTGCGATATATACCGATCTGCCGATTTAATATCTTGTGTCCATAAATGGCGCATTTATTGTCCGATTTCGCTGAAATTTGGGACAGTGAGTTGTGTTACGTCCTTCGACATCCTTTTTTAATTTGGCCCAGATCGGTCCAGACTTGGATATAGCTGCCATATAAACCGATCTCTCGATTTAAAGTCTTGGCCACACAAAAAGCGCATTTATAATCCGATTTCGCTGAAATATGA
Source organism: Stomoxys calcitrans (assembly GCF_963082655.1). Lineage (NCBI taxonomy): Eukaryota > Metazoa > Arthropoda > Insecta > Diptera > Muscidae > Stomoxys > Stomoxys calcitrans. The sequence continues at coordinate 125,077,963 of NC_081555.1, forward strand.
CACAGTGACTTATGTTAGGCTTTTCGACATCCGTGTCCTATATGATTCAGATCGGTCAATATTAAACAATATTTGGTTCTACATAATTGAACAGTGACTTGTACTTATTAGACCAATCAATGTCCATGCCGAATTTGGTCAAAATCGGACCATAGTTCAATGTAGCTCCTATGGATGCATAAAGTATGCATTTTTCACCGGATTATGGCGAAAGGTGGTGGGACGAAAGAGTGGTTTACATACATACCCGAGGTGGAGGGTATCCAAAGTTCGGCCGGACGAATTCAATGACGTTTTACTTGTTTTTCATTATTAATGACATACCTCCCTCATTATTATGAAATAATAAATGGCCATCTTCTTTGAATACAAAATTATTATCTCTCTTTTTGGAAACCTCTTTATAACCCTTACTTGTTTGGTGTATGGTTTGTCCAACTGAACAAATTGCAGTCAAATCTACTGGAAATGTGGACACATTTCCAAAAAGATGTGGAACCGTTAAGGGTAATAACCAACCTATATTGAACCGATATTTAATTTTTTTACCCACCACCATAGGATGGGAGTATACTAATCTTGTCATTCCGTTTGTAACACCTCGAAATATTGAACTAAGACCCCATAAAGTATATATTGAGTTGCCCAAAAAGTAATTGCGGATTTTTCATATAGTCGGCGTTGACAAATTTTTCACAGCTTGTGACTCTGTTATTGCATTCTTTCGTCTGTCAGTTATCAGCTGTTACTTATAGCTTGCTTTAGAAAAAAGTGTAAAAAAGGAAATTTGATTAAAGTTCATTCTAAGTTTTATTAAAAATGCATTTACTTTCTTTTAAAAAATCCGCAATTACTTTTTGGGCAACCCAATATATTCTTGATAGTCTTGACATTCAAGACACTGATACTACCCATCCAAGACCATGATACAACCCGTGCTGTTATATGGTTCTGAAGCATGGGTACTTGTGAAAGCAGATGAGACAGTGCTTGGAGTATTTGAGAGAAAGATTCTTCGTTAAATATATGGACCAGTTTGTGTTAATGGAGAATATAGGCGACGTATGAACCACGAGCTGAATGACGACGATAGCATAGCTACATGCATCAAAATACAACGGCTGCGTTGGCTAGGTCATATTGTCAGAATGGAAGAAGAAGCTCCAGCAAAAAAGTCTTTTGAAGGCAAACACGGTGGTATACGCAAACCGGGAAGACCAAAAGCCCGATGGAAATATCAAGTTGCGTGAGACACCTGGAAACTTGGTGTCAGAGATTTTAGAATGAGCGCAGAAGATCGAGGCGCTTGGAACGTTCGGCTAATGGAACAAATATTCTGTCATAGCCAATTAAAGTAAAGTAAAGTAGTCTTGACCATATAAACCGATCTCTCGATTTGACTTCTTGAGCCCCTGGAAGCCACAATGTTTGTCCGATTTAGCTAAACTTGTTCAAATCGTGTTCTGTTATGACTTCCAACAGCTGTGCCAAGTACGGTACATATCTGTCTATAATTTGATATAGCTCCCATATAAACCGATCACCAGATTTGACTTCTTGAGGCCCTGGAAGCCACAATTTTTGTCCGATTTGGCTCAAATCTTGCACATAGTGTGCTGTTATTACTTCCAATAACTGTGCAAATTACGGTACAAATCTGTCTATAACCTGATATAGCTCCCATATAAGCTGTTCTCCCGAGTTGACTTCTTGGGCCCTTACAAGCCGCAATGTTTGTCCGAATTAACTGACATTTTGCATGCGGGGTTCTGTTACGACTTCCAACAACTGTGCCAAGTATAGTCCAAATCAGTCTATAATCTCATTTAGCTCACATATGAACCGGTTTCTCGATTACCCTTGTTCGGTTCCTAGAGTCTATAATTTGTCCTACAATAGATTGACAGAAGTTTGGTATGTGAATAAAATGATGCTCCTCAACTAAATTTAGTTTGTATACATTTTTAGCAGAATCCATTGTGGTGGGTTACCAAGATTCGGCCCGAAGGAACTTAGCACGCTTTTACTTGTTTGAAGAATATTTTCTATCCTCTAAGAAACCGAAATGTAATACAACAGCCAAATCGATTGGCTAAAACCTTTGCAATTTTTAACATCAGGCGTCATCTTTTATGAGGCTTGTGGCATACCTACCTACTGAGAACCTAATATTTCGGTCCAATTAGTAGTCCAAAATCGAAATATTGGGTTGCCCAAAAAGTAATTGCGGATTTTTCATATAGTCGGCGTTGACAAATTTTTTTCACAGCTTGTGACACTGTAATTGCATTCTTTCTTCTGTCAGTTATCAGCTGTTACTTTTAGCTTGCTTTAGAAAAAATGTATATTTGATTAAAGTTCATTCTAAGTTTTATTAAAAATGCATTTACTTTCTTTTAAAAAATCCGCAATTACTTTTTGGACAACCCAATATAATCTTATATGAAGGTTTTACTAAAGCGTGAACCAATTTTCAATACCAAGGAATATAAATGTGTTCGTCTGATTTTGGGGCTCTAGCATATATTTTGGTAAGTCAAAATTTTAACATTATTTGAATTTGAAGAAAATAAAGGGTGATTTTTTTGAGGTTAGGATTTTCATGCATTAGTATTTGACAGATCACGTGGGATTTCAGACATGGTGTCAAAGAGAAAGATGCTCAGTATGCTTTGACATTTCATCATGAATAGACTTACTAACGAGCAACGCTTGCAAATCATTTTCAGTGAATGGGCCCTAGAAAAGTTGTCAGAAATCCGCATTTTTATCGACAAATTTTGTTCAGCGATGAGGCTCATTTCTGGTTGAATGGCTACGTAAATAAGCAAAATTGCCGCATTTGGAGTGAAGAGCAACCAGAAGCCGTTCAAGAACTGCCCATGCATCCCGAAAAATGCACTGTTTGGTGTGGTTTGTACGCTGGTGGAATCATTGGACCGTATTTTTTCAAAGATGCTGTTGGACGCAACGTTACGGTGAATGAACACATTTCGAACCGAACACTGATTTTGGTAATAAAATTCAATGATTTGCAAGCGTTGCTCGTTAGTAAGTCTATTCATGATGAAATGTCAAAGCATACTGAGCATCTTTCTCTTTGACACCATGTCTGAAATCCCACGTGATCTGTCAAATACTAATGCATGAAAATCCTAACCTCAAAAAAATCACCCTTTATAAAAACAACTTTGTTTTATAGCTCGGCACGACGAACGGCAAATCACTTTCAAATCAATTTGGATTTATGACCATCACTGGCATTTTTTATGCTCTGCTGACCAATAAAACAAGTGTTTTCATACCCTTGCAAAACAAATGGGGACCTGGCGTGATCTAACTGACCATTTGGTGCATTTAGAGAGCGGCATTTGTCAAAAGGAACCCCGTATTTGTTATTCTTTACAGGATACCAAAGGAGCAACAAAGGACGAATGATCAGAAATTATGTCATTTCTATTGTCTTGCCATTGTTTGTTGATGCGCCTTCACTTGCCCTAGCGAAAGGTTTTTGATCTTTTGTGTTTGTTTCTTTTTTTTTTGTTTCTGTTTTTTGTTGGGCTGGGAATTGCGCACATGCGCAGTGCGCCCGGAGGACAGACAGGCTGAGACACAAGTGCAGCACAAGTGACACAGGGCAAGGTTGGGTCAGCACACTCATACGGGAAAAAAGTCGGCATTTTACCAAAGGAAATGAAACTGTCACACAGTACAATATTTCTATGCGATTTGATGCGTTGCTAGTATCGAGGCTGAATTCCAAGTAATTTGTGAAATTTTGATACTCACTTATGAAAGCCGCAAAAATCTACGGCCGTAGATGGTGCAGTGTAGATTACATCAACAACAAATTGCTTGCATTGACTAGGGAGAGTTTTGTTTTATGTGAGTAAGGCATGTTATGGTTACCACTAAATGGATCATACTGCTCACACTGTCGCTGCTGATGTAATCTTCCACCAAAGAAATGGATTCTAGGCTAGGGTTAGTTAGGTCATAAATTTTGAGTTTTTCTATGTAGTTTTGCTCTCTTTGTGATCTTTTTTTGTCCCAAAAACAATTGATTGTTATTATTTGAATTTATTAAACGCCCCTTGCTTTCTCCCCCGTTTCGTTTGTTGAGATCTCAGCCATCATCTAAGATGATGGAATTTCTTTTGGCGATTCGGTCTGTGTAAGGCTTCTGGATTAACCCTGTAGCCCAAAGAAATTCTTTGGAAATTCTATTGGTAGGTGACCTCATGTATTGTGATGGTCCCAAAATGCGCCTTTTGTTCTTTGCTCGGGGATAATAAAATAAAAAGAAAGGAGTTATTAGCATTAATTGATTTTAATTGTTTGTTTAGATGAGCAATGAACGTCAGACTACTAGCATATGGCGGGCGGCGCTACTGTTTTATTAGTTGTCTCCTCCGGGGGGAATATTCTTTAAGGTCTCATACAAAATTTAGTTTATGATGTAATTTTTGATTTTAGATGAAAGAAAAAAGTCATGCAAAAATTCTACAAATGAAAATGGGTTTATCGTTCAGTCAGAGAATTTTGTATATCCACCATCATGCAGGCATGACGTAGCAAAGAAGTTAGCATGTCCGCCTAGGACACTGAACGCTTGGATTCGCATTCTGGGGTAAACAACAGAAAAAAATGTCAGCGGTGATTATCCGCTCCTAATGCTGGCGACATTTGTGACGAACTATGCTAATTGAAGCCAGTAAGGAAAGGCAAACTGTGGGGCGGTGCCGCCTTTGTAATACCCTACACCTACCCTATAAGTACAAAGTGGGAACTACATCTAATTCTGAACCAATTTGATGGACCTCGGCGGATGTTTTCAGATGGGTTATTAAAAACCCGTATCAAATTTCGAGCATATATATTCAAACTAATATAATAACTAGGGTTGAAAAATGACAACATTATTGCAAATTACCCAAAATCTGACGAACATATTCATGGGAGCTACATCTTAATCTGAATCAATTTTGACCCAACTTCTAAGATATTGTGGTAGGTATTGAGGAAAGCGTTGGCAAGATTGGTCAATAAATGCGTTTGCAGTGGCTTTAGAAGTGAAAGTCGGGCGATATGCATATATGGCAGCGATATCTAAGTTTGAACCGATTTTTACGAAATGAAAAAAATCCGTCCGACCAAATTTCGAGAGAATCGGTTAAGAAATTAGCATTTTATGCAATATTTTTCAAAATCGGACGAACATATATATGGAAGCTACATCTAAATTTGAACCGATATCGAGTAAACTTCTTAGATATTGTGGTGGTCGTCGAGAAAAGCGTTGTAGAAAATGTTGGCAAGATTGGTCAATAAATGAGCTTACAGTGGCTCTAGAAGTGAAAATCGGGCGATACACATATATAGCAGCTATATCTAAATCTAAACCGATTTCTATGAAAATCACTAGTAATGTCAAGAGTCACGAGAAAATCCTTACTGCCAAATTTCGAGGGAATGGGTTTACAAATTAACATTTTATTGCATTATTACTGCAAATCGGATGAACATATATATGGGAACTATATCCAAATCTGAAACGATTTTTCCCCTTTCATTATGCTTTATTTCTAGGCTGAAAAACATGCCTGTACCAAATTTTAAGACGATCGAAAGGAAATTGCGACCTGTACTTTGTACACAAATTAACAAGGACAGACGGACTGACAGACAGATATACCCAAATTGAATGCGAAAGTGATTCCGAGTCGATCGGTATACTTATCAATGGGTCTGTCTCTCTTCCTTCTGGGTGTTACAAATAAATACACTAAGTTATAATACCCTGTACCACAGTAGTGGTGTATGATATAAACAAGTAAAAAGGCGTTAAGTTCGGCCCGGCCGAACCTCGGGTATATATGTAAACCACCTTTCGTCATAATCCGGTGAAAAATGCATAATTTATGCCCCCATAGCTGCTATATCGAAATAGAGTCGGATTTGGAGCAAATTCACTGTTCAATTTGGTAGAACAAAATATTGGTCTTTTTGATTGTCATATCCAAATATAGACCGATCTGAACCATATACGACACGGATGTCGAATAGCCTTACATAAGTCACTGTGTCAAATTTGCGCGAAATCGGATACATTGAATTTTATAACCAAAATCAGTGTTCGGTTCGAAATGTGTTCATTCACCGTAACGTTGCGTCCAACAGCATCTTTGAAAAAATACGGTCCAATGATTCCACCAGCGTACAAACCACACCAAACAGTGCATTTTTCGGGATGCATGGGCAGTTCTTGAACGGCTTCTGGTTGCTCTTCACTCCAAATGCGGCAATTTTGCTTATTTACGTAGCCATTCAACCAGAAATGAGCCTCATCGCTGAACAAAATTTGTCAAAATTTGAACACATTTCGAACCGAACACTGATTTTGGTAATAAAATTCAATGATTTGCAAGCGTTGCTCGTTAGTAAGTCTATTCATGATGAAATGTCAAAGCATACTGAGCATCTTTCTCTTTGACACCATGTCTGAAATCCCACGTGATCTGTCAAAAAAATCACCCTTTAAATATGGCTTTTATGGGGCCAAGACTTTAAATCGAAAGATCGGTCTACATGGCAGCTATAACCAAATCTGAACCGATCTGGGCCAAATTGAAGAGGGATGTCGTAGAGCCTTACACAACTCACTGTCCCAAATTTCGGCGAAATCGGACAATAAATGCGCCTTTTATGGGCCCAAGGCCTTAAATCGATAGATCGGTCTATATGGCAGCTATATCCAAATTTGCACCGATCTGGGCCAAATTATAGAAAGATATCGAGGGGCCTAACCGAACTAACTGTATCAAATTTTTCGGCGATATCGGACAATAAATGCGCCTTTTATGGGTCCGAAACTTTAAATCGAGAGATCGGTCTATATGGCAGCTATATCTAAATCTGGACCGAACTGGGCCAAATTACAGAACGATATCGAGAGGCCTAACCGAACTATCTCAAATTTCAGCGACGTCGGACAATAAATGCGCTTTTTATGGGTCCAAAATCTTAAATCGGGAGATCGATCTATATGGAAGCTATATCCAAATCTGGACCGATCTAAGTCAAATTAAAAAAGGATGTCGAAGGGCCTAACACAACTCTCTGTCCCAAATTTTGTCAAAATCGTGCAATAAATGCGCCTTGTATGGGCTTCCTAAATCGAGAGATCGGTTTATAAGGAAGCTTTATCCATGTCTGGACCGATCTGGCAGCTATATCCAAATCAGGATTGATCTGAGCCAAATTGAAGGGCCTTACACAACTATATACCGTACATAACTATATACCGGACTTGAACTAACTCTGAGGTTATATATGAAACAGTTTGTAGAAATTTGTATGGAGTCTCCTTTGCAAAAAACCAAACCTAGTTTTAACAGAAAACTTCGTCCAAATCGATTTTCATGGACATTTTGTTGAAATTTGTATTTCATGGAACATTTTTTTACAATTCTCTCTTTTTATACCCTCTACCATAGGATGGGGGTATACTAATTTCGTCATTCCATTTAATTTAATCTTGAAATATTCGTCTAAGACCCCATAAAGTATATAAAGGGTGATTTTTTTGAGGTTAGGATTTTCATGCATTAGTATTTGACAGATTACGTGGGATTTCAGACATGGTGTCAAAGAGAAAGATGCTCAGTATGCTTTGACATTTCATCATGAATAGACTTACTAACGAGCAACGCTTGCAAATCATTGAATTTTATTACCAAAATCAGTGTTCGGTTCGAAATGTGTTCATTCACCGTTCAGCGATGAGGCTCATTTCTGGTTGAATGGCTACGTAAATAAGCAAAATTGCCGCATTTGGAGTGAAGAGTAACCAGAAGCCGTTCAAGAACTGCCCATGCATCCCGAAAAATGCACTGTTTGGTGTGGTTTGTACGCTGGTGGAATCATTGGACCGTATTTTTTCAAAGATGCTGTTGGACGCAACGTTACGGTGAATGAACACATTTCGAACCGAACACTGATTTTGGTAATAAAATTCAATGATTTGCAAGCGTTGCTCGTTAGTAAGTCTATTCATGATGAAATGTCAAAGCATACTGAGCATCTTTCTCTTTGACACCATGTCTGAAATCCCACGTGATCTGTCAAATACTAATGCATGAAAATCCTAACCTCAAAAAAATCACCCTTTATATTCTTCATCGTCATGACATTTTAACTCGATCTAGCCATGTCCACCTGTCAGTCCGGCCGGCTATCTGTCTGTCGAAAGCACGCTGACTTTCGAAGGAGCAAAACTAGGCGCTTGAAATTTTGCATAACAGCTTCTTATATGTGTGGACACCACCGTAGCGCAGAGATTAGCATGTCCGCCTATGACGCTGAACGCATGGGTTCGAATCCTGGCGAGACCATCAGAAAAAATTTTCAGCGGTGGTTTTCCCCTCCGAATGTTGACGACATTTATGAAGTACTATGACATGCATAGAAGCCATGTAAAAACTTCTCTCCAAAGAGGTATCGCACTGCTGCACGCCACAAAATATGGTCGAAATCGGTTCAGAACATGATATAGCTGCTATATAAACTGATCTCCCAATTTGACTTTCTGAGCCTCTTGAGGGCCCAATTATTACTCGATTTGCCTGAAATTTTGGAGTTGCTATTTTTTATGATTTCTAACAGCCATTACAAGTACGGTCCATATCGGTTGATAACTTGATATAGCTCTTATATATATGAAAAAGTCATTCAAAGAACTTGACAACTGGTGGAGGGCATATAAGATCTGGCCCGGCCGAACTTAGCACGCTTTTCCTAGTTAAAAAATAAATTAGACAAAATTTGATTTTCATAGAATATTTTGTCAACATTTAAGTTTTTACGAAAAATTTTCTTTGCAATATACATATATAGTACATAGGTTGGCGATGTTGTCAAAAAATAAATAAAAAACGTATACTTAGATTTGAAAAATTCTATACGTACTTCACGTTTGTTTTATTTCTCTTTAACTTACGAATGTCGGGGTTCTCGACAGCAAAATAAAACAATAACCCATTTCTAGCTTAACTTTTCCAACAAATCCCTGCTGTTGGACAAAAGGAGAGGAAAAAGTCAAATTCATTTGAAGTCAGAAGAATAGTTCATTTCCATGAGTTTATAGCAAAAGTTAACTCTTTACCATGAGGGTAGCCTTAGAGAAAAACTCAAGAAAATGTCAGTCTTTTCTTATGACTTTTGCAAGTCAATTGGTGAAAACTCCCAGATTAGGCTGTGATTTAGAGGGCAAATCGTCAAAATGTAGTGGACATATGAACAACTCTGGCGGAAAATATTTGCTGACATAGCAAGGGATTAGAGCGCGACTTGAGCTATTAATCCAATTAACAAATCTCCATAACGACCATGAGAAGATGGTGGCATGGGTAAAGCAAAACCCTTTTGCGTCAACTCTTGCCTATTGTCTTTTCGGCCAGTATGGGAAGGAGGACGACTACAGCGCATGTGTGGCATAGTGTAGGGAAATACTACGCATACCACTGCTGTGAATAAGCAAAAGCGAGCATATCTAAGAGGGAAAGGCTTAAATGCTGGTGCTGCACACTCAATGACATGTGATCCTGGGCTTGCAATGAAAAGTCGTTGATCACTGGTCATTCCCATCTATGGCAAAAAAAAGAAGGCATTATTGACCTGCGCCATTGAGTGGGTATGTGTGTTTGTTTTTATTTGGGTGAGAGGAAGCACATCCATGGCTGAGTGTGTGTGTGTGTATGTGTGTATGTGCGTGTGGGTGAGAGCATATAAATCTTGCGGATTACCGCAATTGTATCCTTTGACTTTTCCTGTTAAGCATTTACCAAATTTATGACAAGCTTATCAATGATTTTTGTACAAATTCCAACACCTTTTACCTGCTGCTATATATGTGTGTGCGGTTGAAAGGTCCATTCTATGCATGTATGGGTGAATGCATTTTTACCACCCCACTGTGGGTGATTATGACCTGTGGTTTAATCCTAGACCACCGCACTGCTTGAGTGGTGAAAGGATTAAAAACTGAGATGTTCTTATGTTTTGTTTTCTTTTACATGTGTGTGTGTGTGTGTGTTTGTGGCATTAGTTCGCAGTCTGCTTCTTCTTTTCCTCTCGCTTCATTGCTGGGTAAAATAAATCCCCATTTCTGATTAAGATCAAGCCTTTCTCAAATCCCAGCAAATGTTGGCTTAACTTTTGGATTTATCCTCACAAATTGACGATCAAGCGTAACGCTTTTTCTTTCTGTCCGCTCCGCCATGGTCTGATGTACGGGAACGGCCAGTGTGTAAATGTTTTGGTGATTATTTGAAACATGCGTACACATCTTGGGTCTAGTCCCAAGCTTACTACTCTATAATCCCATGCTCAAACTGCAAAATGTGCAACGATTAGAAGATCCATTTCAAGGGAAAGCCTAACTAAGCTCTGGCGATTTTCGTCCAGCCGATTTTTCTTTTCCCTAAACGCTTGGTTCATCTTGGAGATCCATGGAGAATCTGCGAGACTAGCCTGGGTGTGTTGTGTCGATTAGACTTTCAATCATCTGATTAGAGAGCTGATAAGGGCAGATATATGCTTCAACGATGAGGGATATATAATACGGGGGGCGTATTGATTAATTTGAAAGAGGAAGTTGGTCTTTTGTGTTGTACCGGATGTTCCGATTAGAGTGGCCTATGTGTTAATCGGAGATTTCAATGATCACTCAAATACTTAAGCGAGTACTGTTGAAAAGTTATTAATAGGGCACAGGAAAGGAATGCTGTGAGTAAAAGGAGTTTAAGGAAGGGAACCAACTTTGTGGGACGTTATGGGATTCAGAATTTTCATTAAAAAAATTATTTTAAAAACAAGTAAACACATGCTAGGTTCATCCGTCATGAACTTTGGGAACCCACCATAAAGGATTCTCTTAAAATATTTACACAAAAAAAATTAAAGCTTGTAGAAGCCGAACAAGGATAATCAGAGATTGGTTTTTATGGGAGCTATATCAGGCTATAGATCGATTTGGATCGAACTTGGCACATTTGTTGGAAGTCGTATCAGAACACATATTGGACAAAAATTACGGCATCCAGGGGAGCAAGATATCAAATCGGGAGATCGATTTACATGGGGGCTATATCAGATTATAGACCGATTTGAAGCGTACTTTGCGCAAGTGATCGAAGTCGTGCGAAATGTCATCCCAATCGCTTGTAGGGACTCGAAAAGTCAAATTTGGGGAATCGAATTATATGGGAGCTATATCTAAATCTGAGCCGGTATGGCCCATTTGCAATCCCAAACGGCCTACATTAAACGTAGCTTTACGCGTTCGATCGCTATCGTGATTTCCATAGATGGACGGACGGATGGATGGAAGAACGGACAGACGGACTTACTAAGAATGTAGAGTTGTTCAAGAATTTATACTTTATAAGGTCGCAGATCAATGGCAGGATTAGTATAGCCTCTCTTCTATGGTGGTGGGGTTAAACAATTTGGACTATTTTTTACATTTAATTTTGAGACAATTTGATGTTCTTGCAAAATTGATATGATTTTAAAAAATCAATAATTTGTTTACCTTACACCAACACTGTGGTACAGGCTATTATAACTTTGTGGATTTGTTTGCAACGCTAAGAAGGAGAAAAGCTAGACCCATTGATAAGTTAACCGACCGGCTTAGAATAACTTCCTGATTAAAATTTATTATGTACATCCGTGTCTGTCCATGAATTCTTGTAATCAAGGTATACATAGGTCGCATTTGTTGTCCGATTGTCGTAAAATTTTGCAAAAGTCTCTCTTAGTCTATTGGTTTTGAACTCATTGGTAAGCAGCTAGCAGCATATAAAAATTTGCCCATGAAAAATTCATAAATGAACAGAAGGAAAACTTCTCGCATATCAATGAGTGCTGCCCGATTAAAGTCTAAGCTCAATGATACAGATCCCTTGTCATTTTTATACTCTCCACCATAGGATGGGGGGTATACTAATTTCGTCATTCTGTTTGTAACTACTCGCATTATTCGTCTGAGACCTCATAGAGTATATATATTCTGGATCGTCGCGACATTTTATGTCGATCTAGCCATGTCCGTCCGTCTGTCCGTCCGTCCGCCCGTCTGTCTGTCGAAAGCACGCTAACTTCCGAAGAAGTAAAGCTACCCGCTTTAAATTTTACACAAATACTTCTTATTAGTGTAGGTCGGTTGGTATTGTAAATGGGCCATATCCGTCCATGTTTTGATATAGCTGCCATATAAACCGATCTTGGCTCTTGACTTCTTGAGCCTCTAAAGTGCGCAATTCTTATCCGATTAAAATGAAATTTAGTATGACGTATTTTATTCTTACTTTCAACAACTGTGTCAAATAAGGTTCAAATCGGTTCATAACCTGATATAGCTGCCATATAAACCGATCTGGGATCTTGACTTCTTGAGCCTCTAGAGGTCCCAATTGTTATCCGATTTGCCTAAAACTTTGTACGACGAATCCTCTCATGACCATCAACATTATGGTCTGAATCGGTCTATAGTACGATACAGCTCGATCGATCTCTCTATTTTACTTCTTGAGCCCCCAAAGGGCGCAATTCTTATTCTAATTGGCTGACATTTTACACAGGTCTCCAAAATATAATTTAATTGTGGTACAAACCGGACCATATCTTGATATCGCTCTAATAGCAGAGCAAATCTTTTCTTATATCCTTTTTTTGCCTAAGAAGAGATGATGGGAAAAGAACTCGACATATGCGATCTATGGTGGAGGGTATATAAGATTCGGCCCGGCCGAACTTAGCACGCTTTTACTTGTTATTATTAGATTTATAGCCGAGTCCGAACGGCATGCCGCGATGCGACTCCTCGTTGGGGAGAAGTTTTTACATGGCATAGTACCACCCTTCAGCATTGGGATAAGCACAGCTGAAAAATTTGCTGGTGTTCCCTCCAGGATTCAAACCCACTCTTCCAGCGTTATAGGCGGACATGCTAACCGCTGTGCTACGATGGCCTTATACTGGCTACCAGCATGCTTACACTAAAAGCCGTTCGGTGGAATTACATTTCATGATGTTGGCGATAACATAAAAGGGAATGTGGAGACAGGCGACAGCACCTTGGCGATGTTCTTTGATATAGAAGTGGATTTTAATAACTTGAGGCTGGAGTACCATGATGATTTTTAGCAATTGCGTTTTGCCGAATTTAGTGCCCCTTGATTGACGGGGGTTTAGGTTGATTTTCATCCCTGTTCAAGGACTACACATGATTTAGTCTCTCATCCTTCGTCTTGAAGATCATGGAAAGGCTTTTGGACGCATAAATTGGGCAGGTCTGGAGTAGAAACGTCGAGGAGAGGGGCCAAAAGAGGATTGAACGCCCATATGGCGTTGATAGGTAGGAGTCGGAGCTTAGGCCGCGAACGGTGCTATGAGTATTTAGAGAGGTTGTTCAGCCAATCCTCACCTATTTGATCTGAGAAACACGCCGGTGCTTAGATATAGATATAGCTCCCATGTATATCTTTCATCCGATATGGCCTTTTTGGGCTGTAGTATGGTTCGATCTTTACAATTTTGGCCCGATCTTTACAAAATTGTGCACGAGATATTTATTTGACGTTCCAACACGTGTGCAAAATTTCGTCTGAATCGATTGAGATTTAGATATAGCTCCTATATATATCTTTCATCCGATATGGCCTCAAAAGGCTGTAAAAGCCACAATTTTGGACGACACTACAAAATTTTGCATAAGATGACGTCCCAATAAGTGTGGAAATTTTCATCAAAGTCGGTCTAGATTTAGATATAGCTCCCATATATATCTTTCATTCAAGATGGCCTTTTAAAGCTGTAGCAGCCATAATCTTGGTCCGATCTGTTAAAAATGTTGTATGGAATGTTTTATTTGACGTTCCAAAGCCTGTGCAAAATATCGTCAGAATCGGTTCAGATTTGGATATAGCTCCCATACATATATTTCGTCCTATATGGATATTGTATATCCTATGCTTTAGTAGCCACAATTTGAATCCGATCTTTACAATACTATGCATGTGGTGGTTTTCTTTTTTGACGACTTAACATGTGTGCACAATGTCATCAATATTCGTCTAGGTTTACATATATCTCAAAAATTCTGAAGGCTACTCAGAAGAAGACTTGGGCAAGATAGTTTAGATTGTCCAAGCATTAAAGACATTGACGAAAATGTCAACAGGATTACGACTGTACTGGAACCTTCGAAGATAGTTGTCCACTACGAGAAAGGAAATCAGCCCAAGAAAAACCATGGATGACCGGGGAGATTCGCAATATTGGGAAAAAGGTCCGTAGACTTTTTAACAGAGCACGTTGTAGAAAAGCGGATGTTTATTGGGATGTGTATTACACACGGCTCAAGGAATACAATAAGAATACCAGAGCGGCAAAACGTGCCTCCTGGAAGCTTTTCTGCAAACAGGTTGATAGCGTTAATGACGCCGCCAAGATAAAAAAAGTTTCTCTCAAAAACCCATATCCAAAGTGAAACTTTAGTACACGATATGGGAGTGAGAGCAGAGACAATGGAGGACATGTTGAGGCTTTTGATGAAAACCCATTCTCAACAGGATACGACGGGACTCACGGAGACACAGGAATCTTGGACGAATGACGTTGATCGAAGGTTTATAATAACGGAATTTATGGTGAAGGAATCCTTGAGGAGATTCAAATCATTTAAGTCAACCGGATCTGATGGGATATTTATTTCCGGCGTTACTACAGAAAGAGGCAGACTATCTGGCGCCTCGTCTGGCCAAAATTTTCACAGCGTGCCTAGGACTTTCATATACTCCGAAAGCCTGGCAGGAGGCAAGGGTGGTGTTTATACCTTAACCCGGCAAGGCAAGTTATGCGACATCAAAGGCCTACAGACCCATAAGCCTTACGTCCTTTCTACACAAAACCATGGAAGGTTTTGTGTACACCATGATAAAGAGTATGAAATCCAGCGAACTGTTCAAATACAAACAGCATGCCTATGTCAAGGAAAGGTCGGTGCCGACTGCTCTGCATGAGGTTGTGCATAAAATAGAAGAATCCTTCGATGCCAAAACGTACAGACTGGCGGTATGCATTGACATCGAGGGGGCTTTTAACAATGTGCGGAGCGACATACTGATCCAATACCGGGTGGAACCGGTCCTTAGAGACTGGATAAACCATATGCTAAGGAACTTTACTTGGCATAAATATAAGGAAGAAAGTGGCACAGGGCACGCCACAGGGGGTCATTTTATCGCCACTCTTTATGACCACCATAAATGACCTATTACGGATGCTGACTGAGGGGGGATTTGAACCCGTCTGCTATTCAGACGATGTTATAATACTTCTAAGAGGTAAGGATTCGAATGAGCTATGCAGAAGGGCCGAAAGGGTCTTTCATATGGCATATGACTGGGCTAGACCCAGAGGTCTCAATGTTAACCCAGAGAAGACTTAAATATGCCTGTTCACGAGGAAGACGAAGTTGGGCCAATTTAACGCACCACGTTACCTCAATAAAACGATTTCGATATTTGACAAGGTCAAATACTTAGGTGTGATCTTGGACAGGAAACTGAATTGGAAGTGTCACATTCAGGAGCGTACTGAGAAGGCTCGCAGATGTTAGGCACTATGTAGACGGGCCGTAGACTCGTTATGGGGCCTGAATCCTAGGATAGTCCACTGGCTCTATAGGAGCGTGATACTTACTTACGCCTCAGTAGTTTGGTGGACTGCTATGGAGAAAAAGTGCAACATAAGGACCATACAACAGGTTCAGAGAACATGTTGTCTTGGCATAGGCAGAGCGATGAGGACCACGCCCACTTGGGCACTGGGGACTATTCTAGATATCCGACCTATTGACATACAGATTAAGTGTGAGGCAGCCACTACGGCTATGAGACTTAAGGCGATGGGAGAATGGATTGAGGACGGAAGCAGCTCATACCATCGCGGTATAATCGAGGCAACGACAGGAAACCTGGAAGGAAGTGGAGAGGTTTCCGAACCGAGGGACTGACATCTGTTTTAGACTATCTGACCATAATACGGTCCTGCAGGCGAAGATCCGGGTTATCACGGAATGCGTGAAGTGGTGTGGTGCTAACGCGAGGACGTCGAGTCTGAACATCTTTACCGACAGTAAAATTGCCATAAGTGCAATAACAACCAGGACGGTAAGGTCACGAACAGTCTTGCAGTGTAAGAAGGAGATTAACGCCTTCTCTGAGAATGGGAAAATCTGCATCGTTTGAGTGCGGGCCATAACGGAGTAAGGGGAAATGAAAGGGCAGACGATTTGGCGGTGAAGGCCAGAGGACTGCCGTCAATGAACTTGGTTAACTCGAAGCCTTTCGGGTCGACGCAGTCCGAGTTAAGGGAGTGGGCGACGAATGCGCATGCAACATTGTGGAACAGTGAAACGGTCGGTAGGATGGCGAAAATCCTAGAGCGCACAACAAGCCGATTACTGGATAAGGTGTATGTCCATAGTGGCATGGGGCGGACTAATATCTGCACCCTCTTTTCAACCTAACCTAACCTACATATAGCTCTTATATATATCTTTAAGCCGATATACGCTTTCTGTTTTTTTGCAGATACAATTTAGGTCCTATTGCAAGAAAATTTTTAAAGGTTATATTCTTTACTATTTAGACATAGGTGCTATGAATTAAAAGGATTACTTAGACTTTATGGAGTAGGGTATTATATCGTCAATTCCGCCATACTTTTGCCTTTTTTCACTGTTCTTTTATTATTAAAGAAATCTTATTCCTATAAAAATCTATTTCTGTAAGACCGCTACATTAATAGAAGGGTTGCTATACGGTGGTAAAGTGAGTTGTGTACGACTTTATAAGCAGACTTACAATAGTTCAATTTATAGTTGGCAAAAAGTAAATCCTTAAGTAATCACAACCATTTTCACTTTCACATTTGCCTTTTTGACATACATATAACCCAAATAACAGTATTTTAACCATATGCCATTTAAGCCATGTATTGGGTTGCCCAAAAAGTAATTGCGGATTTTTCATATAGTCGGCGTTGACAAATTTTTTTCAACGGCTTGTGACTCTGTAATTGCATTCTTTCTTCTGTCAGTTATCAGCTGTTACTTTTAGCTTGCTTTAGAAAAAAAGTGTAAAAAAAGTATATTTGATTAAAGTTCATGCTAAGTTTTATTAAAAATGCATTAACTTTCTTTAAAAAAATCCGCAATTACTTTTTGGGCAACCCAATATATTTGTATGTATATTTGTGCATGCAAACATACAAAAACACACACATAGGCACCAATGAACGAACATTTCGGACAGACAGTTCAATAAATGTTCATAAACACCCACCACATCTTGATGCAGGTGGTGGTCGCTTTATGAGAGAAAATTTATTTGGCCAAAACTTCAGCAAAAACAAAAATCAAGAAAAAAACCATAATAGATAAAAGCCATTTGGCGACAGATATGATAGGCAAGTCATAGATCAACATATACGAGAAGGAAAACCCACAAATAACTCATACATGATCTCATGAATAAATAAAACTCTGGAAAAAAATGGAAAAAATTAATATATAAAATGTTTTTTTTTGTGCGAACATCATGACCCCAAAAAAAGCTCCAAGAAAACGTTTTATCTACTAAGTAAAAGCTAAAATTTTACTTTTCGCAATGACATCACTGGAGAATCATAATGTTTGGAGTATTGAGTTTAATAACACTCACATACAATTTATTAACGATATGCTTAAAGTAAATGGTAAAAAAGCTAATTTTCGCCCATGAACATTCCACTAAGAAACAGGGGCAAACTTCTCACATATCAATGAGTGCACTCCGATTTAAGTTTAACATCGATGATAAGAGGCCTCCGTTTTATAGCCGAGTCCGAACGGTGTGCCACAGTGCGACACCTTTTTGGAGAAAAATTTTACATGGCAGCCAGCCAGAAAAATCACCGCTAAAAATTGTTTCTGATGGTCTCGCCAGGGTTCGAACCCAGGCGTTCAGTGTCATAGGCGCACACGCTAACCTCTGCGCTACGGTGGCCTCTGTAAATGCTTACTCTACAATTTCCAGTGACAACAAGTAAAAAAGTATTAAGTGTGGCCGAGAGGAACTTTGGATACCCAACACTATATTATAATAAACACGTATGTTGATGGTCATGAGAGGATCCGTCGTACAAAATTTCAGGCACATCGGATAATAATTGCGACCTCTAGAGGCTCAAGAAGTCAAGATCCCAGATCGGTTTATATGGCAGTTATAGCAGGTTATGAACCGATTTGAACCTTATTCGGCACAGTGGTTGAAAGTCATAATGAAATACTTCATGCAAAATTTCAGCCAAATCGAATGAGAATTGCGCCCTCTAGAAGCTCAAGAAGTCAAGTCCCCAGATCGGTTTATATGACAGCTATATCAGGTTATGAACCGATTTGAACCATACTTGGCACAGTTGTTGGAAGTCATAGCGAAACACGTCGTGCAAAATTTCATTCCAATCGGATAAGAATTGCGCCCTCTAGAGGCTTAAGAAATCAAGACCCAGGATCGGTTTATATGGCAGCTATATCAGGTTATAGACCGATTTTAACCATACTTGGCACAATTGTTGGAAGTCATAGTGAAACACGTTGTGCAAAATTTCATTCCAATCGGATGAGAATTGCGCCCTCTAGAGGCTCAAGAAATTAAGACCCAAACATGGACCGATATGGCCCATTTACAATCCCAACCGACCTACACTAAAAAGAAATATTTGTGCAAAATTTCAAGCGGCTAGCTTTACTCCTTCGAAAGTAAGCGTGCTTTCAACAGACGGACGGAATCTATGATTCGAATCTATGTTTGTTCCTCGGGTCGATCGTACATCTAACACGCGGGATGAATGCCATCCATGAACCACAACATAATCAATTTGGTTTCTTAAGACTTCATCTGAAGAAAACCATGTGTTGAAATCTGGTGCTTCTACGTTATGTTGGATTTAAGTCGCAGTCTGCCATTAGACTCACTTAGACGTTTTCGTCTAAGTCAGAAACAGGAGAATAAAGATGCATTCAAGTTCCGTTGAACCATCCAGGTCTATTTACAAAGCCCAACAACTTGCGTATGTTCACAGTCGCTAAATTAGTGAAGTTCTCAAAGAAATTAGAATCTAAAGAGGAATTCCTACTGACTGCCAGTGCATGATACACAAACACAGCAGATATTTTAGAGCCTCTTCTTCCTCGACGTCCAGACAGCTTCGGCAGCAGTTGTTATTTGCAGCATTCAGTCTGTCAACAGGTTTTCTGATCAGACAGTGAGGGACCTGTCATGACGGACACAATAACTGAGACTTTTTTTCTAGCCAGCGATGGCAGAGCGGTAGACCTCTTCAGGTCAAGATTGGGCCACATCATTCTGGAGTGTCCACAGTAGTGCCCATGAAAATGTTGGTTTTTATGCGGATTGTGGCTAGCCTCTCATCCACCGGAGTAAAGCTGGATACAAGGTGTTTCAGTCTCCGACTAACCACAGCTTCGTGCAGCTATATTATAGATCGTCAGCGTTTGGTGTTATTGTGACCAATACCAGTCCATCGCACTTCCTGTAATGATGAAAAATGAAAATTGTAAATTTGCCCAAGAACATTCCATTCCAGTGCTGCCCGATTCAAGTTTCAGCTCAATGATAAGCGGCTTTTTTTATATCCAATACCAGTCCATCGCACTTCCTGTAATGATGAAAAATGAAAATTGCAAATTTGCCCATGAACATTCCATTCTAGTGCTGCCCGATTCAAGTTTCAGCTCAATGATAAGCGGCCTTTTTTATATCCAAGTCCGAACGGCGTGCCGTAGTGCGTCACCTCTTTGCTGAGAAGTTTTAACATGGCCTCTATGCACGGCATAGTACATCATAAATGACGTCAGCATTAGGAGATAACAACCGGTGAAAAATATTTTTTCTGATGTTCTCGCCAGGATTCCGACCCAGGCGTTCAGTGTCAAAGGCGAACATGCTAACTTCTGCGCTAACTGTGCATATACTGGACCTTCTCCATAACAAGTCCGGACATTCCAGGTGCAGATCCGCAGTTCATGATAATTTTTTTTGTTCGTTTGCGTGGGTCGTTAAAATTAGGGGAGTACGTTTTTTTATACCATAGGATGGTGGTAAACTAATCTAGTTATTCCGAAATATTCGTCTAAGACCCCATAAAGTATAAATATTCTTGAGCGCCTCGACGTTCTGAGTAGATCTAGCCATGTACGTCCGTCTGTCGAAATCACGATAGCGGTTGAACACATTAATCTAGTCGGTGGAAATGTTGCACAGATACTCCATATTGATGTAGGTCGATGGGGATTGCAAATGGGCCATATCGGTTCAGATTTAGATATAGCGTCCGTTATCAACCGATCTCACGATTTGACTTCTTGAGCCTCAGGAAGCCGAAATTTATGTCCGATTTGGCTTTAATTTAGCATACGATGTTCTGTTACGACTTTTAACTACTATGCTCCGATGTGGACCGGTCTCTCGATCATTCTTGTTCGGTTCCTAGAGCTATAATTTTTGCTTGTTTGGCAGAAGTTTGGTATGTAGAACAAAATTATGCTCTTCAACTAAATTTATTTTATATAACATTTTAGCAGAATCCATGGTGGTGGGTTCCCAAGATTCGGCCCGGCCGAACTTAGCCCGTCCTTACTAAATGTATTCACTTGAAATTTAGGACAGATGTTTCTTATTGATGAAGACCGTGGTTCTTCAATTTGACTTGTTGAGTCTCTAGAACCCTCAGTTGTTATCCAATTTGGCTGAACTTACGTATGTGAAGTATTTTGTACCCTCCAATTTGATATTTGAAGTACGTTCATGCCTCCAATACCAATAAAAACCATGTAAACCCATTCCAGGTTTTGAGTTCTTAAGTCTCTATACGCCTCAGATTTTATCCAATTTAGTTAAAATTTGGTACGTGGAGTACACCATCACCTAAAAGTTAGTAAAAATTCTTAAAATTTCAGAAGTTCGGCTCAAAAGTGCTTTCTTATTTCCAAAATGAAATTCCAAAGCTAAGTCAATTCCGTAAGAAAAAAATAACACAGACGAAGTATGAGACAGGGATTACATCACTGAATAATTGTTTCCGGTTTTTGAGTTCTTAAGTCTCTATACGCTTCAGATTTCATCCAATTTAGTTAAAATTTGGTACGTGGAGTACACCATCACCTAAACTAAAAGTTAGTAAAAATTCTTAAAAATTCGTAAAGCTCGGCTCAAAAGTTAGTGCTTTGTTATTTCCAATATCCAATTTTAAAGGTTTATGTGAAATTCCAAAAGCTGAGTCAATTCCGTGAGAAAAAAACACAGAAGATTTTTGAGACAGAGATTACATCACTGAATAATTGTTTTGGTTCAAAAATTTGTAGTAACTTTTAATGAAATTAATACACCACATTACAAGAAACTTTTCATTTCAAGATCATTTTTTCTGAAGAAGAAAAAGCCTGTAAATTTGTGTAATGAAATATATTTTCATATAATTGATGACAATCAATCTAAGGAATTACCATCACAAGCAGTTGTAACAAACAATTCGCCAATGCAGTTGAAAAGTCTTAAGGAAAATCACAGGCAATGAAAAAAGAAACAATTTAAGGCTTTAAGAGAGGAGGAATGGCTAAATCACTTAAAGAATATGGTTTATAAAAAGGGGGCTATAAAAGGGTAATAAATCTAAGCTCTTCTCCCCTCCCTAGGACCGCATACCATACTAACACATTTAAAGTGAATGCCAGCCACAGTAATACATACAACAACCACCAGCCATCACCATAGCCATTATTATCGGAAAGGAGGGAAAAATGCAACAAAAACCCATGTAGTAAGAAAGACAACGAGATTGTGAGAAGATCTACAATGAATCACGCCCCATCATCTACAGACAAAAAGGATGGACGGACGGACGGACAGACAGACAAGGCAGATGGACTGACAAACTTACGGACGGACAGACATCTGGATAAATATATTGCAGTGATGGTAGATGGTAGTAGGTAAGATATTATGATGGTAGTGCGATATGAATTGATATTTTATTAAGCAGCACATAAAACATTTTCATAAAAGATAATTGTATCTTCCGTTTCATTATATGTTACACACATGCTATTAGATACATTATCTTTTCTCACTCTTGCTCTCTGCATCGCACCCATTGGGTAGGTCAATGTTGGTATGAAGAAATGAAAAATTTAAGCCAAGTGAAAAAAATTATTACCAAACAAAAACAATGTAAGTTTCCCCAAAATTAGTGAAATGCTTACTTTTTTTCAGAGAGAAAATTATGAAAAATAATTTTTTATACTTACATGTTGGTAAGTGTTACCAGGTGTGGTTAAACCATTGCTTGGTTATATAATCTGCAAAAAGAGAGAGTTAAGAAAAATTATATGATATAGTTTAGCAAGTTTTTAATACGTGTTTAAATCTTTCTTATATAGATGGAAATGAAAACAACTGAACCGGTTTTTCTTGAAATTTTCACAAATTAAGTGGGATGGTTTGAATAATGGGTTAGGTTTAAGTGGCAGCCATCAGACTCACTAAAACGTTTTTGCCCATGGTGATACCACAGGAACAGGAGAAGCAAGATGCCTTCTAGATCCTATCGTTTAACCATCCAGATCGTTTTAAAAAGTCCAACAACTGGCGAACGTTCACATTCGCTAAAGTTCTCAAAGAAATGAAAACCTAAAGTGAGACTCCTTCTGATTGCCATTGCGGGACACACACACAGCAGATGTTGTATAGTCTTTTTTTTCTCGACGTCCTCACAGCTATGGCAATAGTCGTTATTGGCAACCTTCAGTCTGTCAGCATGTTTTCTGATGGACCCAATGACTGAGACGTCCTTTCTCGCCAGCGACAGGAAGGAAACCGGTCAATCCCATGGCAGCCGGTTGTACGACCGGATTGACCCGATGGAGTTCTTCATCGGCAAGGGCTGCCGCCTCAGTGTACAACACACTGCTACAACAACAAAAACAACAACAGTAAACCGGTAGACCACTTCAAGTCTAGATTTGGCCACATAGCTTTGGATTGTTCACAACACCCCTCTTGGTCACTATCTATCAACCCTTGCCCTTCGTAACTGATCCTGAAGACTAAGCTTACTTGTAGCTAGAGGCATACCCACAGATTCCAGTCCCACTGGAATGTGTAGCGTAAATGGTGATCTTTAGGAGCTAAAGGAAAGTTTTCCAAAAAAAACAAAGTCCAGTTTTGGCATACTCTTTCCAACATTTCGGCAGGTATCTCGCAAATAAATACTTCAATGCGTCACTTGAAGCGGGCTTGTTTGTATAGACATGAGCTTTAACATAGCCCCCCAAAAAGTAGTCTAAAGGCGTTAAATCGACCGGTTTCGAACGTGAAATAAAATGTTCACCGAACTCGCCTCTGAATAAGTCCATTGTTATAAGTGCTGTGTGGCATGTGGCACCGTCTTCTTGAAACCACCTGTCATGCAAGTCAATTTCTTGCATTTTGGGCAAAAAAAAATTTGATCTCATCTCATGGTAGAGCTCACCATTCACAGTTACTTTACGATTCGCGTCATTTTTGAAGAAGTACGGTCCAATGATGCCACAAGCACATAAACCGCACCAAACTGTGACTTTTTTGGATGCATCGGTAGCTCTTGCAATGCTTCTGGCCGATCTTTACTCCAAATCGACAATACTGCTTATTAACGTATCCAAAAATGAGCTTCGTCGTTCAATGGAAGAAGCACGCGATGAACTTTCTTAACAGAGCACGCATTTTGATAATAAAATTAAATTATTTTGCAAGCGTTGTTCGTTTGTTAGATGATTCATGGTTAAATTATAGTCTAAACTGAAGATGTTTGATAGTGAAACAAAACACGAAGCGTGTGTGAGCCTTCTAAACCAGTGTTTCCACAAAGATAATAGCTAAAAAATTACCCTGTAGTACCTAGTCCCGCAAGCTCGTCCGTTCTTCAATACCCTGGGATATCTCTGTGGCCCGGTACTCAGAACATCCATGAACTATTTAGCCATCTCGTTGAGAGATCTGCGAAAGCCGATCGAAAGATGTCGAAACTTTTTATCACCCAAAGCATTTTCGACTCAAGACAACATTTCCCGAATAAGGTACCAGTAATAACCTCTTCTAGCGCCACGTTGTCTGTTCGAGCGGTCGTGGGAAATGTGTATCAACGAGTAGTTCTAGTGTTTCCTCACTAAACATTGTCCATACATTCTCTGGCTTCTGAATGTATCGCATCGTAATAGGACTAGAGAATAGGATCTTCCTTAGTCTAGAGACCTCAGATGTATCCTCCACGGAGCTGCAGAATTCTACTCAGGATTTGTTCTGAGCCTTTCTCAGCTCGCCCTTATATCTTTTTAACTCAGCCTTGTAGACGTCCCAATCGTGTGGTGCCCTTGTGGGTTTCGTCCTGTTGAAGAGTTTAACGATGACCAGAGAAGCTGTGGTTATCCAGCACTTCCATATCCTTCCGCGTATAGCCGCCGATACAAAGGCTACCTTTGCAAATTCTTGCAAAAAATCATTTGAATTTGGAGGACCGTCCCGACCTCTCAAATCGGACATATCTATCGACTTTGGCTATATCGGGTTCAAATGAAAAGTATTTTTGAGCAGAGCACGAAAGTATATTCAGGGCTGATTGTCAAGGGCGCTGCCCACTCTAAAACCACCTCCCAAACAGGATTTATTTAGAAACCATGGCAATATTGGGCTCAAATGAAAAGTATTTGGGTATGAATCTGATATCCAAATCTGGCTAGTTGCCTAACTCACCAACTAACGGATATCAATGATATCGTTTTAAAACTTGTCATAAAGATTTTGTGGTAGAAAGATTCTCCACCAAACCCATTCAGAGTTCATACCCACTACCGAAGGATGGGGGTAAACTCTCTTTGTCATTCCGTTTGCAGCACATCGAAATATCCATTTCCGACCCTATAAAGTATGTATATTCTTGATTAGCGTAAAAATATAAGACGATCTAATCATGTCTGTCCGTCTGTCTGTTGAAATCACGCTACAGTCTTTAATAATAGAGATATTGAGCAGAAACTTTGCACAGATTCTTTTTTGACCATAAGCAGGTTAAGTTCGAAGTTGGGCTATATCGGACTATATCTTGATATAGCTCCCATATATAGACCGATCCGCCGATTAAGGGTCTTAGGCCTACTAAAGCCACATTTATTATCCGATTTTGCTGAAATGTGGGATTGTGCGTTGTGTTAGGCTAGTCAACATTCTCTTACAATTTGGTCCAGATGGGTCAAGATTTGGATATAGCTGCCATATAGACCGATCTTTCGATTTAAGGTCTTGAACATAAAAGGCGCATTTATTGTCCGATTTAGCCAAAATTTGGGGCAGTGAGTTGTGTTATACCCTTCGACATCCTTCTTTAATTTGGCCCAGATCGGTCCAGATTTCGATATAGCTGCCATATAGACCGATCTCTCGAATTAAGGTCTTGAATCGGTAAAAGGCGCATTTTTTGTCAGATTTCGCCGAAATTTGGGACAGGGAGTTGTGTTGGGGCCTTCGACATCCTTTTTCAATATGCTCCAAATCAGTTTAGATTTGGATATAGCTGCCATATAAACCGATTTCTCAACTAAATTCTTGGCCCCATAAAAGGCACATTTGTAATCCGATCTCGCTCAAATTTGACACAGTGACTTATGTTAGGCTTTTCGACATCCGTGTCGTATATGGTTCAGATCGGTCTATATTTGGATATGACTACCAAAAAGACCAATATTTTGTTCTGCAAAATTAAACAATGACTTGTACTTATTAGACCACTCAATATCTGTGTCGAATTTGGACCGAAATCGGACCATATTTCGATAAAGCTGACATTGGGGCATAAATTATGAATTTTTCACCGGATTATGACGAAAGGTGGTTTACATATATACCCGAGGTGGTGGGTATCTAAAGTTGGGCCCGGCCAAATCTAACGCCTTTTTACTTGTTCTATCTCCTGTAGTTTAAAAGATACTATCTGGACAAGGCCCTCTCCGCTGCGCCTTCTTTCACTCTCGTATTTTATCTGAGCCCTATATCGGCACGGTCAGGAAAAAAGTCCTGTTTGATGAGGTTATCATATTGGTGTCCTACTTCCAGATTTAATTCATTTGCGACTTATATTGCTATGGTCGGTGAATATGTCTGGTACGGGGTTTTTTGGGGGTGAGGTGGACCCCCATGTATCAGATTCGTGCTCTTTCTCAAATAATTTTCATTTGAGCATATTATAGTCATAGGTTAGGTTAGGTTGAATGGGTACCCTATAGAGAGAAAGGGAAGAAAAAGAAAATGTGAGGCCTCGTACTAGAGGTTAGGCACGAATAAAAGAAACATACAGGAGGAGTGGAGAAACCCGAGCGAGGGGTCAAGAACCGCCGTCCCCACGCAAGCACGGAACTACCTACGCCGGAGTTTGTGGCAAATTTGATGAAGCAAATTTTTTCAATTTCCCATAGAAATAATTTTTTTCACATATGCGATTTCAGTTTCATATAAAAACAGAATTTCGGTCCAAAAAACTTTTTCAGTATAGCGATATTGTTTAGTTAAGCGATTTCTCGCCTAAGCGAATTGAATTGCATTGAATTACACCAAAAACTAACGGTTCTTTTCATCGAGTTCCAATTCCGGTTTGGACTGTATATGATATAAGTATTAATGGTCTTAAATGTACTTTATTTTTGGCCAATTCATCAATAAAAGGAACCTCTGGGGACTCCAGAAATCAAATCTAGGGAGCAGCTATTTATTGAGCTTTTTGGCCGTATTTGTTGTGTATGCAAGGAACCATAAGTTTGCTTCAAATTCAAAATTGTAGCCAAATGTGACAAAAATTTTTGCATTTTAGCGTTCAAAAAGACGAATAGGAAGGATGGTTTATGAGTACTTATGACATCATCAAGGTTTTATTTTTGATCTGGATGTAAATGGTCATATGTAAACTTCACATGATGGTAGAAACTGCCGGGTGCTCAAGATCTGATCTGTTCCCCAACAAACTATTATAAATGAATAAGAAGTATATATAAAATTTCCTATGAACATTACATTAAGGATCAGAGTATATTTATAAGGCATCTGTAGGTATCTGTTAGGTAAGTCTCACTTAGACGAATTTAAGTCCATTGTGATACCACATTAGCGACAGACCAAGACTTCTGGAGGGAATAGAAACCACGACCCCTGCACTGGTTATCCAAGCACGCTACCAACTCGGCTCCCGGGACGCATGTTTAAATTTTCAAGTTTAAGACTGACGGACATGGCTAGATTCACATAGAATGTCAACACACCAAGGTTTAAAATACGACACATGTTTAGATTCGATAAGGACCTTTTTACATTATTATAGGATACCTTTGGAAATACCCATTACTTAATATATAAAATTATTTATTGTGTAATCAAACCGGCAACTCTAAAATGTCCCCCATTTTTTGTTTTCATATTTGGATTTCTTCCACTCTTCATAATAAATGTAAGCTCTCCCACATAGCACGAGTATGTTTTCACCCATTCGATAAGCTCTCTCATTGCTTAAACACAAATGCATGTGTTTGTTGTTGTTTCTATTCTTTTTATTATTGTAAGATTAAATATGCAGGGTGACCATGATAATGATGACGACGTTGGGGATGATGATGACGACAACAATGGCAACGGCGATGATAATAAAACGACTTTGGATTACTTGGCGCTCTGGGCGATAGTTGGAGTTGTTGTTGTTGTTAATAAAAATTGTATATGGTGGTGGGGTGTTTAATAAATGCTGCTCAAGTGTGTAACACTATTTATGAGTGAATGAGTGGCGGCGTTTGTTGTTGCTCTTGGTGGTGTAAGCATGTATGTACGTATGCAAGCAAGAAAGCATGGTGGGTACACAATGAAGAACGATGGTGTTTGGTAACGCCCCTTTAAATACAGTTATTTCATTGGGCGCAACCACGAAAAAAGCAGCAACAACAAACGAATGAATACACAAACATGCACACACATTTACTAATTTAAGGCTATACAAATACAAAAAAAAATAATGTTTATTGGTAAGAAGGCATGCTTGTTATTGGGTTAGGGAGAGCATGGTTTTATTTGCTCAAAAACAAATGTGCGTAGAGGATTAGATTGATTTGCAGTGGGTAGGCATTACTTCTATTCTAATTTTTTAATGGGAATTTAATTTTATTCTTACTCCACAAGTCATGGTTAAATTGTTCCTTATGAGAATGTTTTGAGGGTTTTGTCTATGTTTCCGTTTTTCCTGATTACCATAAATAATTGCAATTTTTTTGCTAAACTAGTTTTTCCAAATAAATGATGAACGGTGAAAGGGATTTGGTTGAACCAAAGACTGCATGGCCTTGTTGGAATTATTTCTAATAGAATTCCTGCTTTGTATTCTAATGATAGGGAGTAACCCTGGCTAAGTGCTGCTAGAGGAAAAAACAGAAATAGAAAAGGGGAGTTGGTAGATTGTGGAGAAAACAAAGACTTCCTAAACCCAAAAAAGTCCTTTTGTATAGAGGTTTTTGAGTTGGTTTCAGTCAATGAGACAATGAGGAATTATTTGTTGTTTTTCTGTTTGTTAGGGCCATAATCAAAATCCTGCGGAAAAAGGAATGCGTGAGCATCCTTTATTTGCAAAAAAAGCAAAACACCAATGACACACTCACACACAGAGTTCACACACTTCCTCTCACAGCCCCTCTCTAACTTTAACACAAGTTGGTTTTGTTTTCACTAAAGAAGTTTGGGTTTTGGGCTCTTGCTCCTTGTGTGCTTTACGTTAGAAAGAGAAAACAAAAATATATATGTATGTATGTTAAACAACACACAATGATACAAAAAATGTGTGTGTTTCAAACAGCAGCAGCAACAACAAAGCCAATGGCAGTAACAACAATCACATCTAGAGTTTTTTTTATTTCATCGTACATACATATTTGTCGTATGTAGCTGGCGCTGTTGTTTTTGGCTTCCCCTCAAATGCCTAACTGCCTTCCTGCCTGCCAGCCAGCCTACCTACCTACCTACCTTCCAACCAACCTACTCTTAGCTAGAGGAATGAATAAGCAAAACAAAAAAACAACCTAACGCGTGCTTATATCCTGCGGCCAAGTTAGAAAGAGATAACCTTTGATAATTCTCTCTCAGTTGCTCTCTTTTGCTCGTACAGGCTATTAAATGGTGTGTGATTGTGGCCAGGGTTATTATTATAAAATGCGCAGCTCTTTGCTTTGAAACTCACACTCTCTGCTCTGCCTTTCACACAAACACACCACCAAACCAAAAACACACACTCTTCACTGCACTCCACCATACACTTCTCTAGTCAACACACATCTCCTCGCAGCAGCGGCATACAGCAATACTCGTAATAAACGACAGAAGAAGAGGAATACTCAGCGCAAAAATAAGAAGAAGAAGCAGCATACAAAAATTTTTCTGTGTGTGTTTGGGCAATTCGTATGGACGTTAGTCAACTCTCTCGCAGCGTTTAAGCATTCAGTCGGCATCGATAATTACCGGTGGACGTATCGTTGTGAAAACGTACTCGTTCGTCGTCTCGAGCTGGAAGATATTCAAGCAAAAAAAAACTAAGAACACAAACATCACAGGCCACCGTTGCCATATTATTGGGAATTATTATTAACCAAACCTCATCATCACCATCAACGTGGTCGTCGGTTGTTCGACAGCCGCCAACTGTGTAGAAGAAGAAGTCTTCTTTCCCAAGTCTTGGAAGACAAGCCACATCTTGTTGTTTGTTATTATTGTTATTGGCGCAGCAAGCAAAATAACGACGTTCCAAGTTGCACAGTGCAGTAGTAAATTGATTCCTGCAATTAAGTTTTTCGGTTTTCCCGATTATAGTAATTATCGGAAAGCGCGAACCCACAAACAAGAAACAAAACTTTTTACGTAAAAAAAGGAATAAAAAACACATCCTCAAATCCATGAATCATCAACAATGCAAGCAAGCAAAAAAGACTTGAAAAAAAGAAACTTGTGAAAATAAAAATTGCAATTAAAACAGTGCCATAGATTTTAAAAAAGGAAAAAAAAAACAACAAAATGAAGGAAAGTCTTTAAGCTAAGGAACAGTGAAATAGCAAAAAAAAAGTGAACCAAAAGATTTCCACTAACTGTGGACTAAAACTTTAAAGTGAAAATTCCTCAACTCCCTCAAGACATTTACACAAATCTCAATCAAAATGATTGATGCAGCTTGCAATTACTTAAATCCCTATGCGACAGCCTCCTTGGCTGCAGCCTCCACACATTCCCATTCGGCGTTGGCCCAATTAAGTGATTTTACCACATCACCGTCCAGCAACAGTACCAGCAGCAGCTCACTTCTAGCCAACAGCAGCAGCACTAGTGGCATGGCTTTATATAACAAATCCAGCATTGCCTCCTCCACCGCCTCTGGTGCTGGCAATGTCAGCAGCAATAACTCCTCCATTTCCGCATCCGTGTGCAGCAGCAATCCAATGAAATTGGAAATGCAATATCCGTCACAGCCATCGTCAACGGGTTCAGCATCACCTAATTCGAGCATACAGTCGGCAGCCTCATCATCGGCCTCAGTGTCACCAAGCATTTTCCCTTCGCCCGCCCAATCATTTGCCTCAATTTCCTCAAGTCCTCCTGCATCGGCTACCTCGGCATCGCCCCTATCCGGCTCTCATACAGATTTGGGTGCGGCTGCTGCAGCTTCAGCAGCATATTCATGGAATACGGCAGCCGCCTATACAGCTGCATTGCCCACAAGGTATGTATGGACAAGGAAATAGGGAAAAAGGAAACTTTTAACCTTTAAGCTTAGCAAAGAATACTTACAAAAACAATTGTGCTATTTTTTAATTTCTTCTTTCCTTTTCTTCTTCTTGCAGAACCCAATTCCCTTATGCCCAATATGCCTCCGATTATTATGGCAATGGCATTGGCATGTCTGCGGCCTCGGCTGCCGCTGGCGCCTGGTTCTCCCATCAGGATCGTTTGTATCAACCTTGGTCGGGTCAAACCTATCCCAGTTTCAATTTCGATGACATTGCCTTCCAGACGCAATTGCAAAGGCGTTCGGTGCGTTGCACCTGCCCCAATTGCACCAATGAAATGTCCGGCCTGCCACCCATAGTGGGACCCGATGAGCGTGGCCGCAAACAACACATTTGCCATATACCCGGCTGTGAGCGTCTCTATGGCAAGGCTTCCCATCTCAAGACCCATTTGCGTTGGCATACCGGCGAAAGGCCCTTCCTATGCTTGACTTGTGGCAAAAGATTTTCCCGTTCCGATGAGCTGCAACGCCATGGCCGCACACATACCAATTATCGTCCCTATGCTTGTCCCATATGCTCCAAGAAATTCTCACGCAGTGATCATTTGAGCAAGCACAAGAAGACCCATTTCAAGGATAAGAAAAGTAAAAAAGCCATAGCTGCAGAAGCCAAGGAGCAGGCAGCTGCCATTAAGCAGGAAAAACTTAATGAACAACAGCCTGTGGTTAGCGGAGAAAAGGCCAGTCCTGCCAAATCGCCCTCCATGGCCAATGGTATACCGGCGGCCACACCAACAGCTTCCGCGGCCACCACTGTGAAGACAGCTCAGAGGCTGGGTGCCTCGGCCTCAGCTAGCCAACAAAGTAACCAATTACCCCAAATACAATTGAAGACCGAACAACCTGATGTACCGGCTGGCTATAATCCCTACTCGAATTTGTATCATCAGACCTCTTCTCTGTTCCAGCCCCATCTCAGCTCCTCCAGTTACGCGGCTAACAATTCCACAACGACGGCAAATTCTTCCTCAAGCTCAGCAGGACATGCAGCACAGTCACAGAATACACCGCCAACCTTTGATTTGTGGAACTCGCATCATCAACAACAGCACCAGCAACAGCAGCAGCAACAACAATCACAGCATCAGCAACTTACCCGCAATAACATGGACCAACATTCTCAGCCATCCTCAGTTGCAGGCCAATCCTCAACCGTCGCTACCTCAAATATAACGGGTCTTATGGCCGCCAATGCCAATATGCAACAAAGCCAACAACAACAGCAACAACAATCGTCCCAGGCCAATGGTCAACAGCAACATTCCCAAAATAATTACAGCGCCCTGACCATGCAAAGCGAAACTCAGTTAGCAGAGTATGGCATCACCATGTCATCACCCTCCGCCAATAGTGGGGCTGGTAGTGGTGGCTCCTCATCGCCCCTGACCCAACATCATCATGCAGCCCATACACATGCACATCCCCACTCACATCATCATCACCATCACCATCCCCATGCCCATCCGCACATGCAACACAGTTCCACCTATTCCGGTTTAATAGGACAAATGAAATCGGAATATCCCACCTATGCTGACTTCACCGCCACCTCATCCTATGCAGGGGCCACATCGGCTTTTCACCATCATCCTCATAATCCTTGGGCTGCGGCGGCAGCCTATCAACATCCTCATCATGCTACCGCATAAGGGAACAAAACAACAAAGAGTCCAAGAAGCCTCCACCCTTAGAAAAAGTGCAAAAATTATGAAAACGGTTGACCGTTTTTGTTTTTCATTTCTTTAGAGTTTTTGTTTAAAACAAAATCCTGGGGATGATATCCTTACAAAGACAAAATGTTGCATTAAGCGTTAGTAGATGATTGTTGCTTTTATGTGTAGTCATAACCGCCCAGTCCCTAGGCCCAAACTAACTAACACGCCCCCACGCTCCTTCAGCCCATATTAGCCCTTAGAGATGAAGTTATATATAGCTTTTGTAATATTTGTTGTTGCTTTTTTTTCTTTCCCCCTTTGCGATTCTTTGTTTGGTCTTTAAAATGCTCTCATTTGGGGGGCCCACCTACCTTTTGTATATAACAGCTTATTTGTTAAGTTACCACTTTTTTGTCTTAGTTCTAAGCTTTTTTGTATATATTTACGCTTCATTTTTATTACTCCATATATGTATGTATGTATGTATGTATTGAGAATCCAGATTATCTAAGTAAATACTCTTGTTATGTTCATATAAATATTATATTGTCTTTAAGATATTAAAACAAATTAAATAAAAAAAAAATTAAAAAATACTAAAAAATTTTAACAAAATTTTCAATTGTTGTTATTTAAACATGGAACTGAAATCCTTAAAAGGGACTCATTTCTCTTTCGAAGTTAATGGTAATAGAGATGATCAAAATAAAATTTGCAAATTTTGCCCACGAACATTCCATTAAGGATCAGAGGGGCAAATGGAGTTGACCAATAATAGAAAATGCTCTCCATTTGGTAAGGTTTAAGTGGCAGTCTCCCATCAGACGCACTTAGACTTCATCGTCCATTGTGATACCACAGGAACAAAAGAAGGAAGATGCCTTCTCTTTCCTTAGGTTGAACCATCCCGATCGCTTTAAGAATCTCAACAACTTGCGAAAGTTCACATGCGCTTAATCAGACAAGTTCTCGAGAAAATGAGAAGTTAATGTGGAACTCCTTCTGATCGCCATTGCAGGACACACACACACACAGTAGAATTTTAGTCTGTCAGCATGTTTTCTGACCGGACAGTGACCTGCCATGACAAACACAATCACTGAGATGTCCTTTCTAGCCAGCGACAGTAAATCGGTAGACCACCACATGTCTATATTAGGCCACATAACTTTGGAATATTCAGAACACACCTCTTAGTCACCATCTAACATCCGTTGCCCTTCGTGACTGATCCCGAAGCATAAGTTTACTTATAGCTAGAGGCATACCCACAGATTCCAGTCCCACTGGAATGTGTGGAGTAAATGGTGATCTTTAAGAGCTATAGGAAAGATTCCCAAAAAAAAAAAAAAAATAACATATAAAATACAGATAAATGAAATAAAAGAAATGAAATCCCGAAATCTTCATTTTAATCGACAGTACGGTCCATATAATTTAATGTTTGAAGATTACTTCATGCAAATGTTGACCGTGACTGTGCCTCAAATGGTCCAACCGCTTAGTCCAGTTTTTGCATATGCTTTCCAACATTTCGGCTGGTATCTCACGAATAAATACTTCAATGTTGTCTTTCAATACGTCAATTGAAGCGGGCTTGTCTGTATAGACATGAGTTTTAACATAGCCCCGCAAAAAATAGTCTAAAGGCGTTAAATCGCACGATCTAGGCGGTCAATTGAGCGGTTCCGAATGTGAAATAAAATGTTCACCGAACTCGCTTCTCAATAAGTCCATTGTTAGGCGTGCTGTGTGGCATGTGTTGAAACCACCTGTCATGCAGGTCAATCTCTTGCATATTGGGCAAAAAAAAGTTGGATCTCATCTCACCATTCACAGTTACGCTACGTTTCGCATCATCTTTGAAGAAGTACGGTCCAATGATGCCACTAGCCCATAGACCGCAACAAAATGTGACTTTTTCTGGATTCATTGGTAGTTCTTGCAATGCTTCTGGCTTCATCTTCACTCCAAATCAACAATACTCAACAACAATACTTTTTTTAGGTACCCAAAAATTAGCTTCGTCGCTCAAGGGAAGAAGCGCGCGATGAACTTTCTTAACAGAGCTCGCATTTTGATAATAAAATTCAATAATTTTTAAGCGTTGTTCGTTTGTAAGATGATTCATGGTTAAATTATAGACCAAACTGAAGATGTTTGATCGTGAAACAAAACACGAAACGTGTGTGAGCTTTATAAATCAGTGTTGCCACAAAGATAATAGCTAAAAAATCACCCTTTAGTTCCTAGTTCCGCAAGCTCGTCCGATCTTCAATATCCCGGGATATCTCTGTGTCCAGGCACTCAGAACATCCATGAACTGTTCAGCCATCTCGTTGAGAGATCTGCGAAAGTCGAGGACGGTTTTTGCATTTAGAAATACATTATCCAGGAATTTAATGGCTGTCTGAGAAGATATTTATGCCAATCGTGATTATGACATTACATCGTAGCCACTTAATACACACTGCAGTGCAGCGATATGACCAGTCCATGTTCTTCAGAGTACAACCCAAAGCCCAACTGGTCGTCTATTTTGGCGCCATCTGCATAAAATTTTATGCAACTTCTATTACCTGGGATATCGTAGTTCCAATTGGTTCTATAAGGAATAGTAAAAGTACTGCATCTTTTTCAAAAAGCGGCATTAAATTCAGTGCATCAGATGTGTGGTCCTCAGTGCGACTGTGATGCATAAACAAACCATTCTTTGGATCCGCTTGACTATTGAACAGTAGGTGGACTTTTGAAGCGCCGTCCACCAGACCACAACACCATATTGCATTATAGGTCTGACAACTGCAGTATATACCCAATGCGTGGTACGTGCTTTAAACCCCCAACTTTTACCAATGGCTCTCTTGCAGGTGTATAGGGCAATAGTTGCCTTTCTTGCCCTTTCCAAAATGTTGGATTTGAAGTTCAATTTCCTGTCCAGCATAACTTTGCGCTTTCAGTAAATAGAACCTTCTCTCCCCCCAAGAAGGCAGGTGCTACTGTAGGTAACTTGTATATCCTGCTGAAAAGAAGTATTTTTGTCTTGCACGGATTTACGCCAAGACCACTTTCGGTAGCCTAATACGCCGTCGTAGGTACAGCTTACTGAAGTATATCTCTAAGAGTACTGAAAAACTTTCCCCTAACCGCAGTAGCCACGTCATCAGAGGAGACAGTATCTCATTGAGGAAATCCTCTGCTGACACATCTTTTTAGATCTACAGATCTCAATCCTCTCAATGCATCTTTTAGTAACTAAGTTACTTAACTTTCTTATGGCAGTGTTGATGCCTAGAAACTCCAGCTTCTTCATGATTGACGTCGGTTTTACATTATTGAAAGCACCTTCAATTTCAAGAAATGCTACCTATGACAGCGAGGGAACCCCCTATGCCCTTACTATATTCAATAATTATATCTATCTATAATAATACAAAATTAAAAAATTGATCTAGGTTAGGTTAGGTTTAAGTGGCCTAACTTAGACTTTTTGCCCATTGTAATACCACGGGAACAGAAGAAGGAAGATGCCTTCTAGTTCCTACCGTTAAACCATCCCGATCGCTTTAAAAGCCAAATAAATAACTTGCGAATGTGCACATCCGCTAAATCAGACAGGTTCTCAAATAAGTGGGAACCTTAAGTGGAATTCCTTCTAGTGCTAGTGCGGGACACAAACACAGAAGTTGTTCTATAGTCTCTTCTTCTTCGCCGTCCTCTAAGCTTCTGTAAAAGTGGTTGCTGGCAACCTGCAGTCTGTAAGTATGTTTTCCGATTAGACAGTGACCTGTCATGACGGACACAATGACTGAGACGTCTGTTCTAACCAATGACAATAAAGTGGTAAACCGATCTGGGGTCTTGACATGGTATTTAGGTATCACTTCTAACAACTGTGCTAAGTATGGTTGAAATAGGTTGAAACCCTGATATAAACCGATCTTGGGTCTTGACTTCTTGAGCCTCTAGAGGCAGCAATTATTATCCGACTTGGCTGAAATTTTGCACATGATTTTTTGATATCACTTCCAACAACTGTGCTAAGTATGGTTTAAATCGGTTCATAGCCTGATATAGCTACCATATAAAACGATATCCCGATTAAACTTCTTAAGCTTCAAGCGGGCGCAATTCTCATCCGATTTGGGTGAAATTTTGCATATACAGTTGAAGAATGACTTCTAAGAACTGTGCCAAGTATGGTCTCAATGTCAGATATATGGTTTATATGGCTGCCATATAAACCGATCTTAGTTCTTGACTTATTGAGCCTCTAGAGGACGCAATTAATATCCGATTTGGCTGAAACTTTGAATATGGAATTTTCGTATCACTTCCAGCCACTGTGCTAAGTATGGTTTAAATTGGTTTACAACCTGATATAGCTAACATATAAACCGATATCCCGATGAGATTTACTTAGATTATAGATGTCGTAATTCTTATTCGATTTGCCTGAAATTTTGCACGTGGTATTTCGCGATGGGTAAATAGCCAAAAGTTATTTACCTGGTAAATTGGGTAAATACCCGGATATTTACCCATTTATACCCAAAAGCTGGATATTATAATTTTTCAGATATCTTGGGTATAAAAATATTTTCCAAAAAAATTTTCATGATTTTGTATTCTTTGTATATAAACCTGATATTCTGATCTCATAAAATCGGATTTTAGTTATATATATATCCGCTATATAGACCGATCACCAGATTTTAAGTTTTGAGGCAATGAATTGATCATTTTTCATCCGATTTCGACGAAATTTGGCACAGTGCGTTCTGGTAGACCCCTACCTATTTCTGTCAAATGTAGTCCAGATCGGACCATATTTGGATATAGCTGCAATATAGACCGATATCCCGATTAAATGTAAGGAGCCTATAAAAGGAGTATTTTTCATCCTATTTCGATGAATTTTGGCATAGCGAATTCTGGTACACCTCTTAACCTTTATGTTGAATATCGTCCAGATCCGACCATATTTAGATATAGCTGCCATATAGACCGATCAACCGATATAGAGTATGGAGTCCATAAAAGGAGCATTTTTCTTCCAATTTTGATGAAATTTGAAACAGTGAGTTTTGATAGACCTCTACACTTGAGTGGCGTACATCGTCCAGATCGGACCATATTTGGAAATAGCTGCCACATAGAACGAACTCCAGATGTACAATTCGAATAAAAACAAATTTAATAAAGTCAGTTGGAAGTCATGAGAGAAATTATTGTACAAAATTTTAGCCCAATCGGATGAAAGAAGGAAAAAGGCACCTTCTATAGGCACAGTGTATCTTATAGGATGTCGGATCGCTTATTTGTGTTAAATTTTGGAAAAAACTTAACTTTGCCAATAGTATCGATAGAAATAATATCAATTGATATTAATACCGTTAGTGCTATCGAGCACTATGTTATATACGGCTTGACTAGATTAGTATCTCCTATACTAGGTTGTACAATCGATTAATCGTTATTCGAGAATTCATGACTTTGCAAATATTCGAACAATTGAAAAGGAAAAATGTTCAAATAAACAAATAATGGAATAGTTTAGAATGCTGAATCAAGTAATCCTTTGGATGTTGAAGATGCTTTATTTCGATCATTTAGTACCTGCTTGGGTAAAATTTCATTTGATTTGACATTTAATACCTAAAAAATTACCATGGGAGCCTCCACATCAATAGCATACTTTTGATACAAAATTAATTCTCTACTACAACTGGCTACACGTGTGTCTATGCTTGCAACAGTTTACAATGACAAACAAAAAACTAACAATTAAAGTATCAAAGTTTACACAAAGATAAATCTCTGAAATAATTTATAAAAAAAAAAATTTGAAATTAATTGTCCAAAGATAGGTATTGGCTGTAAGACAAAAGATGCTTGATAACAAGTTCACAAGGGTTAATTACGCTTGAGTAGAAGAGGAGCTAAGGATAGTTACCTCCTTGTCTTTCATGCCTCTACACATTTACGCATTTCGAGTGGCATTTGAAAAGTTTTCCCAAGATTGTCAGCAATGGCATATTGTGACAATTGCATGGCCCTGGCTGGCGAACGCAGCATACAGTTCTTCAAAAGGCTTAACTAACCACAAAAAGCCATGGAATCTCCATACCAACAACCTTAAGCAGGCGAAATGGATAAGCGAGTGGGGGTGAGGGTGAGGGTTGTGGTTCACAACATAAACAGAAAATATTAACGCATCATAACATCATCATTAATCATAATTAACTGGGACCACAAAACAAACGTCGGTTGTGTCTTTTTGGGGCCAACCCAAATGCACTTCGGGCCAGAACTTCTTGAGGTTGGAATTCTTCAGTTTTGAAGCCACAAATGTTCAAACATGATTATGATTTAAAACAAA
Source organism: Stomoxys calcitrans (assembly GCF_963082655.1). Taxonomy (NCBI): domain Eukaryota; kingdom Metazoa; phylum Arthropoda; class Insecta; order Diptera; family Muscidae; genus Stomoxys; species Stomoxys calcitrans. The sequence goes on from NC_081555.1 coordinate 125,117,020, forward strand.
AACTAAGAGTTTTTTTTCTGTTTTGGTTACCTTCACTCGTCCCCAGTAAAAAAATCTTCGTCTTTTTTTGGGATTTTGAGTTATAAATCAATCAAAAACTAACGTTGGAAAAAGTCCACATTTAACAACCACAAGTATTTAGCTGGAGGCTGAAATTTGCGCTTAAACTGACTACGGCTGTTTCCCATTCCTGCCACCACTCCATGGAGTCCATGGGGACTCCAGCAGCACCATGTCGACCATGTTATGTTGATGCAGTTTTTTTTTTACGAGAAAAAATTATAATAAAGTGCGTGTTGTTGTGGCAACTCCCAAAATGATCCCCAGCCGCAGCCAGCTAGCCAACGAATGCAGGCCATAACTTGAGGGGGGCTTGGCATCCACCTAACCTCAACTGACAACCTCTAAGACCCAATGCCCCCAAGCACATAGAGAGCGAGAGCCCAAAGGGTAGGGGATAAGACCATTTGGAAAGCATAACATTATATCATTACCAAAAATGATGTTTTATTTTTCTAGTTGCTGCTCGTTCTTCGAAAGCACCTTACTTACCTTGTGGCATCTTTAGAAAAACCATTCAGCCCCAACTAGCGATCCCGAAAACATGCATCAAAATGTGTTTAACTGTCAACGCGGTTAATAGTTTTTCCCATCGTCTCGTCCATCCAGTCATCCATCCATCTATGGCTTCGCTTTCTGCTCCCTGGTTGCTATTTAGCGAGGCTGGCACTGGGGATTGTCGACTTTACACGGAGGTGTTTAAAAGTTTATCATCTTTTAGTTTTCGTATCTCTGTTGGTGTTTTAATGTTTTTCTCCGCTCTGTCGGTTCGATGTTTAATTTTGTTTTTATTGAGGTTTTCATTATTAATAGAAAATTTATGGCTATTGTGGTGGCTGCATGTATGTATGGAAATGGTTTTGTATTTGATTAGGCCCTTGGCTAAATTTGATTTAATAATTACATGACTTTTATGAGCAAGTCGACGCCTGGTTTTTATTGTGGGACAATTAGAGATTGAACATTTGTTAAACAATTTTTCATAACTCAAATGGTGCTTTAAGCTGAACTTTTACCACATATTGTACACAGAGAAGAGAAATGGATTTTACAGCTAAAACCTTTAAGCCAAAATTTCTCCTTCGCTTGGGCTAACTAAATGAAAAGACTGGAATAGTGCATAGTGCTAGTTTGAAATAACACGTTTTTATTTTCCTAAAAAATGTCATCAAAATTTTACTTTAACAAAAAATTTAAACAAAAAAAAATTTTTTTTGGAAAAATTTTTCATTTTTCATCCGATGTCAATGAAATTGGGCACAGCGAATTCTGGTACTCCTCTTAACCTTTTTGTTGAATATCGTCAAGTTCAGACCATATTTGGATATAGTTGCCGATATAGACCGATCTTCCGATATAGAGTATTGATATTTAAACAGTGAGTTTCGATATTCAACTCAAAGATTTAGGAGGGTACCAAAACGCACTGTTTTAAATTTCATCAAAATCGGATGAAAAATTCTCCTTTTATGAGCACAATACTCCATATCGGGATATTGGTCTATATGGGAACTATATCCAAATATGGTCTGAACTTGACGATATTCAACAAAAAGTTTAAGAGGGGTACCAGAATTCGCTGTGCCCAATTTCATTGAAATCGAATGAAAAATGCTCCTTTTATAAGCTCATTACACTATATCGGAAGATCGGTCTATATGGCAGCTATATCCAAATATGGTCCGATCTGGACCACATTTGACAGGAATGGATAGGTCTACCAGAACACACTGGTGGAAATGGATCTTTTATGGCCTCAATACCATATATCAGGAGATCGGGCGGTCGGTGTAAGGGCAACTATATCAAAATATAGTCCGATCTGAACCACGCTTCACAGAAATGGGTAGGGGTCTACCAGAACTCACTGTGCCAAATTTTATCGAAATCGGATGAAATTAATGATTTATTGTCTCAAGACTTTAAGTTTGGAGATCGGTCTATATAGCGGCTATATATAAGTAAAATTCCATTTTATGAGATCAGAAAATCAGGTCAAAAATTGTTTGGAAAATATTTGTATGTCCAAGATATCGGCAAAATTTTAAATATCCAAAAAAGGTATTTATTGGGTATTTACCCAATACCTGATATAGCTGTCATATAAACCGATCTTGGCTCTTGACTTCTTGAGCCTCTAGAGGGCGCAATTCTTATCCGATTTTCTTTAAATTTTGCACGTTGTGTTTTGGTAGCACTTCCAACAACTACCCTAAGTATGGTTCAAATCAGTCTATGTTTCGATATAGCTGCAATATAAACCGATCTTGGATCTTGACTTCTTGAGCCTCTAGAGGGCGCAATTCTCGTCCGATTTGGCTGAAATTTAGCATTAGGTGTTTTGTTATGACTTCCAATAACTGTGCTAAGTATGGCGTCAATCGGCATAGAACCTGATATAGCTGTCATATAAACCGATCTGGGATCTTGACTTCTTTAACCTCTAGAGGGCGCAATTCTCGTCAGATTTGGCTGAAATTTAGCATTAGGTGTTTTGTTATGACTTCCAATAACTGTGCTTAGTATGGCGTAGATCGGTATAGAACCTGATATAGCTGTCATATAAACTGATCTGGGATCTTGACTTCTTGAACCTCTAGAGGGCGCAATTCTCGTCCGATTTGGCTGAAATTTAGCATTAGGTGTTTTGTTATGACTTCCAATAACTGTGCTAAGTATGGCGTAAATCGGTACAGAACCTGATAAAGCTGTCATATAAACCGATCTGGGATCTTGACTTCTTGAACCTCTAGAGGGCGCAATTCTCATCCGATTTGACTATAATTTTGCACGTAGTGTTTTGGTATCACTTCCAACAACTGTATTAAGTATGGTTTAAATCGGTTCATGTTTTGATATAGCTGCCATATAAACCGATCTTGGGTCTTGACTTCTTGAGCCTCTAGAGGGCGCAATTATTATCCGATTTGACTGAAATTTTGCATGAGGTGTTTTGTTATGACTTCCGCTAAGTATGGCGCAAATCGGTACATAACCTGATATAGCTGCCATATAAACCGATCTAGTATCTTGACTTCTTGAGCCTCTAGAGGGCCCAATTCTCATCAGATTTGTCAGAAATTGTGTACAACGGCTTTTCTCATGACCTTCAACATACGTGTCTAATATGGTCTGAATCGATCAATAGCTTGATACAGCTCCCATATAAACCTATCTCCTGATTTTGTTTCTTGAGCCCCTACAAGGCGCAATTCTTATCCGAATGAACTGAAATATTACACAATGACTTCTACAATGTTCAGAATTCATTTATGGTCCGAATCGGACTATAACTTAATATAGCTCCAATAGCATAACAGTTTTTATTTAATATTCTATGTTTGTCTAAAAAGAGATACCGCGCATAGAACTCGATAAATGCGATCAATTGTGTAGGGTATAAAAGATTCGGCACGGCCGAACTTAGCACGCTCTTATTTGTTTCAAAATATTTTATCATTACAGTAAATTTTACCAAAATTAGATTTTCGTAAAAAATTGGGTCAGAGATTTGATTTTTTTTTTCAAAATCGGGGTTTCGTACAAAATTTCGCCAAAATTCAAATTTGAAAGAAAGTTTTGTCTATTTCTGATTTGATCAAAATTTTTGTTGAAAGCAAATATTTCAACAAATTTAATTTTGTCTCAAAATCGTTTGTGATTGTGACAGGATATTGTTGGCAAAAGCAAATTTGCCCACGCACATTCCATTAAGGAGCTGAACAATACTACACTCATATAATGTCCGCTGGGATGTCCGCTTCAAATTTAAGCTAAATGAATACATTTTTAAAGCCGAGTCCAAACGGCAAATCGCATGGCGAAACTAAATTTTAGAGCAGATATACATGGCTGAATAGTTCACAAATGTCGTCAGCAATAGTAAGGGGATATCAAACGAATCAGCGGGCAGAGTCTGCAATAAACAGGGTAGTCAGCGAATAAAAGAGGAAAACTCGTACGTGGCTGAAATACTTGAAGCAATGTAACTAAGGTACCGGTTTAGGCAAGCTGTGGTCTACTGTTAAGTCACTCTCAAACCCCACTGACTCGGAGAGATGTACCAGGTTGAGTAATCGTCAATTTATTGAGCAGGTCAGGAGCAGAGCCATTCGTCCTATACGAGCCGATGGACAGCCATCACAATTTACTATCAAAGATTTTACGAGTGTCATACGTTGCGCCAAGTCATCCAAGGCGTTGGGCCCTGACCGAATTCCTACACTGATGCTGAAGAGTATGGATCTACCTGAAGTCGAGTACCTTACAACTGTTCTCAACCTGTCTTTGAGCTCTGTTATAGTACCCGATGTCTGGAAGATGGACAGAGTGATCCCGCTACTGCAACCCCGAAAAGACCCAAGCAAGAGGAGTCTTACAGGCCGATCTCTCTTGTTTTACCAGCAACCAAGACGCTTGAGTCGAAGAATTTCCATTCGCCGAGCATCAGCATGGATTTCGAAGACTGCATAGCACAACAACTGCTTTGCATGCCATCACCGCACACATTTGCCATGGCTTCAATCAGCCCAGGCCATTTTGTAGAATGTCCTCAACCTGTCTTTGAGCTCTGTTGTGGTACCAGATGTCTGGAAGATGGACAGAGTGATCCCGCTACTGAAGCCTCGAAAGGACCCAAGCAAGGGGAGATTTACAGACCGATCTCTCCTCTCTTACCAGCAGCCAAGACGCTTGAGTTGAAGAATTTCCATTCGCCGAGCTTCAGCATGGATTTCGAAGACTGCATAGCACAACAACTGCCCATCACATCACAGCCCAGGACATTTTGTAGGACTTTTTGTAGGATTTTGGGGACCTATCGAAAGCATTCGACATGCCAAAACTATTAGAGGAAATCGCCAACAAGTCCCTGCATGTCCTAGACGTTTGTGGAATTTAGAGATAAGAAGTCGAAACCCCGTAGAATGAAACAGAAACCCGTAGAAACCCCAAGGTGGAGTGGTATCTCCGGCACTGTTCAACCTTTACCTATTCTCTATTCCACCCTCTCCAGACGGCCTTGAGATCGAATCATATGAGGACGACTGTACGATCATGGCATCACCCATTGTTGGCATCTGCGATAGGTTAAACGACTACCTCAAAGATCTTGTCGCTTATTTCGCTGCAAGAGATTTGAAGATATCAGCCACCAAATCTTCAGCCACATTGTTGATTACAAATACGCATGAGGTTAGTAATGAGCTGAAGGTTAAAGTCGATAGAGTAATGATTCCAACCATCAAGTGTACCAAAATACTTCCTGTCACATTTGACAGCTCTTACATACATTTCAAGAGTTGTGACACAACATCTTCAGACACATTGTTCACACATTCATATTGTTGAACGAGAAAGTCGATGGAGAAACGGGTCCAACTGGATAAGGATAATACAACAGGTTCAGCGAACATGTTGTCTTGGCATAGGCGAAGCTTGGCATAGGACCACGCCCACTAGGGCACTGGAGACTATTCTAGATATCCGACCCATTGACATACAGATTAATTGCGAGACTGCGCCCATGAGACTTAAAACTCATACCATCATAATTGAGGCGACGATAGGAAACCTGGAAGAAATGAAAGGTTTCCGATCGAATACTTGAGGTCGAGTACAAGGCATTGCTGCCAGCGGCACAGTCTTGGAATGACCCTAGTATTGCCATCTGGGAGATCGTGCTATACAGATGGATGAAAGCTAGAAGACAGAGTAGGGTTAGGAGTCTAAATTGGGAACCCAGGGATCTGTTTTAGACTGCCTGATCATAATACGGTCTTGGCGGAGATTCGTGTGATCACGATATGCGTGAGTTGGTGTGGTGCTAACGCGAGGACGTCGAGTGTGAACATCTCTGCGGACAGTAAAATGGCCATGGGGCAATGGGCAATAACAACCGGGACGGTAAGATCACAAACAATCTTGGAATGTAAAAAGAAGTTTAACATTTATGTGCCGTGCCATAGAGGAGTAAAAAGTCCATACAATTGCCGTCAATAAAATTGGTTAACCCAAAGCGTTTCAGGTCAACGCAGTTCGAGTTAAAGGCATGGGCGACGAATGCGCATGAAAACCTATGGTACAGCGAAATTGTCGCTAGGGCGGTGAAAATCCTATGGGGAGATCCAGATCGTGAGAAGACGAGAAAAGATCGTGAGAAGACTGAAAGGAAGCAAGAAGGAGGTAGGTATAGCTCTCGGTATCATAACAGGACACTTAGGACTACGAGCCCACTTATGTAAAATCGGTGCAGAAAGTGATAGCATGAGTAGGGCTTGCGGGGAAGATGATGAGACGTTGGAGCAGTTCCTGCCCGGGTTTCGCGGCTAACAGATGCTGGCACTTAGGTGCGGACACAATACCAGACATGAACGAACTTAGGGCGTGGCATGGAAAACAATTAAGAATTTTGTAAGTAGCACGGAATTCGTGACTTACATTTTCTTTTTAGAGGTGGCATGGGGCGGATTAATATCTGCACCCTCTTTTTAACCTATCCTTACCTAACCTTGTTATGTTTCAAAATCGTTTGTGATTGTGACAGGATTTTGTTGGCAAAACCAAATAAGCAAACGAATATTTCATTAAGGAACGGGGCAATACACTCTCTCATATCAATAAGGGATGCCCGCTTCAAATATAAGTTAAATGAAAACATTTTTATAGACGAATGTGAACGGCGAATCGTATGGCGTCACATCTTTTTAAAACAGATTGACATGGCTGAATACTCGTATTTCACAAATGTCGCCGGCAATAATAGGGGTATATCAAGCGCTGATATTTTCTGATGTTCTCGCCAGGATTTGGACCCAGATGTTCTGTGGCATAGGGGGATAGGTTAACATCTGCCTTCAGGTTCAGTTTACTAGCTCTATGTTCAGGCCATTACTTCTAAATTCATTTAATTGCTTCCAGGTTCTGTTAGGTAAGGTTAGGTTGAATGGAGGGAGCGGATATTAATCCGCCCCATGCCATAATGGCTAGTAATCCGCTTGTTGTGCGCTTTTAATATTAAAAAGTTACCTAGTCGGTTCATGTCCGGTATTGTGTTCCCACCTAAGTACCGGTTTCTCTTAGCCGCTAAAGAGAGGCGATGAGATAGGAAATGCTGCAACGTCTCAACATTATTCCTACATTCCCTGGTATAACTAGTCGCAAATATTCTATAGCTAACCCGAAAGCTATACTGATATCCTTCTAACCTCCTTTCAGTATTAGCCTCGCCTTTTCACTATCCGAACCAGCCCAAAGGATTTTCTTTGCCCTAATGACTTTTTTCTGTTCCAAAATGGTACACTTTCACCAGATTTCACCGAAAAGTCGTTCATATCTACATACCAGGCGGTGGGTATAGAAAAATTTATGCCCGACCAAACTTAAGGTTGTTTTACTTGCTATTAATAATTTTAGGGTTAGTTCGACACGCGCTTATTGTTTGTGGCTATAATTCCAAGAATTTTATGAGATTTGACACTTTGCATTAGATGTCAAATTTAAACAATTATCTACATGAGTATTCGTGTTAATATAGATTTACGACATGCTCACACGCTCCCTCTCTAGGGACTTCACCTTTTTGGAAATCCTTTAGAAGTTGCGCCGCCCACTTAAGTGGTCCTTGAGTGGTGGAGTACATGTTCCAGTTAACAGGGATCAGTGAAAATGTTTGACACACGCATCTGCTTCTTGGCAGAATGGAAAATCTCTATTTGACAGCTAGTTCTGTTTTATAAGGAGGCTATGATCAATAATCAATGACATTATTAGGTATACGTGTGTTGAACAAGTGTATAGATCCTTAAAGTTCTTGGGAAAACTCGCCAAGTAGCTGCTGTTGCTCAACGAAGTAGAAATTTGTTGTTCAACACTTTTGGCTTAACGCTGTGGAGCGACCCACTTTTAAGTGTCAACTAAACAAATGGTATGACAATGCTGATGTTGGTGGGTAGATGAGATAATTGTGGTTGATGTCCTGCATGTTGTAGCTGTCTGTCGTAGCTGTCCTTGTTGATGATCAGTAGGATCCTTGTCTTAAGTGGCCAACTATGAAAAGTCAAAATGCTTTTGGTGTGGACATTGAAATGTGAAATCTTTGTGTTTCAGTTTACAAACCGCCTCCCTTTCCAAGAATTCTGAGATATTATTTCACTTTGGCTTTGTCTCCCTCGGAGAGCATAAAAGGACATTTATATTAGATTAACTATCTCCTTGTGTTCCCGTGGGTAGTTTTGGTGAGATAAGTAACCGTAACCAACGTAAGAAGATCATCGTTTTGGTTTTTTTTGATCTTCTCTTTATGGCTGTTGTTGTTGGTGATCATGACTTGACTTCAACTAGAATAGCCTCCTGGCAATGTCTTTATGTTCGGCCGTGTGGCAAGGACATTCTAAGGCAAACAACTGATGTCAGAGTAGGTTGTGGTCGTGTGGGCGTTTCTGACATCGTTTTGGTCATATTGCGTTTGTTTTCCATAATTTATGAGGCCTGAGGGTTTATTTTTCTTAGTGCCTCTCATTTGTTTGTATTGGTAGTGAAGGATCTCTTTTGTTTGTTTTTTAATAAATTGCTTAGTATTTTTTGTAGTTAAAATAATTTTAAAAAATTATTGCAACATATGGTTTGGAAGTGTTTCTTTTCAGTATAGGGAAAGTGATAGGAACAAAATTAAACAAGCAAAAGCGTGCAAAGTTCGGCCGGGCCGTATCATGGGAACCCATCACCATGGATTCTGGTACAATATGGGAGCTATATCTGGTTATAGACCGATTTGGACCGAACTTGGCACAGTTGTTGAGAGTCATAACAGAACACTATATGCGAAATTTCAGCCAAATCGGATAAAAATCGCCGATTGTAGTGGCTCAAGAAGTCAAATCGGGAGATCGGTTTATTGACCGATTTAAACCGAACTGGACACAGTTGTTGGAAGTTATAACTGAACACTATGTGCAAAATTTCGCCAAATCGAATGAAAATTGAGGCTTCCAGGGGTTCAAGAAGTCAAATTGGGAGATCGGTTTAAATGAGAGGTATATCAGGTTATGGACCGATCTAAACGTACTTGGCACAGTTGATGGAAGTCATAACAGAACACCATGTACAAAATTGCAGCCGAATCGGAGAAAAATTGCGGCTTCGAGGGGCTCAAGAAGTCAAATCGGGAGTTCTGTTTATATATTGGAGCTATATCAGGTTATTGACCGATTTAAACTGATTGTTGGAAGTCATAACAGAATACTATGTGCAAAATTTCCGCCAAATCAGATGAAAATTGTGGCTTCCAGGGTTTCAAGAAGACAAATTGGGAGATCGGTTTATTAGAGAGCTATATCAGTTTATATACCGATTTGGATCGTACTTGGCATGGTAGTTGGAAGTCATAACATAACACTACATGCACAATTTCAGCCAAATCGGACAAATATTGCTGCTTCAAGGGGCTCAAGAAGTCAAATCGGGATATCGGTTTATATGGGAGCTGTATCTAAATCTGAACCGATTTGGACCATTTGCGATCTTCAACAACCTACATCAAAATTAAGTATCTGTGCAAAATTTCAAGCGGCTACCTTTACGCGTTCGATCGCTATCATGATTTCGACAGACGGACGGACGGACACGGCTAGTTCGACTCAGAATGTCGAGACGATCAAGAATATATAAACTTTGTGGGGTCCTAGATCAATATTTCCAGGTGTTAGTATGACCCACCACCGTAGGATGGGTGGGTATAAAAAACAAGTTCTTTTCCCCATACCTCTTTGTTAGGAAACAAAGAATAATGACTAAGAATTGCGATGCTATTCGAGCTATATCAAATAATGGATCAATCCGGTCCATACTAAGCTTGGATGTGTCAGACCATGGTAGATGTCATTGGGCAAAATTTCAGCCAAATCGGATAAGAATTACGCCATATAAGGTCTCATGCAGTAAAATGCAGGTTATACACCCACTAGGACTATATTTGGGACGTATCTTAAAAGTCGTAGGAGAAGTTGTTGTGCAAAATTTTAGCCAAATTGAACAAAACTGCGCCCTCGATCGATTTACATGGGAGCTATATCAGGTTTTAAACCAATTCGACCATATTTTGCACGCACGTCGAAGGTCATAGAAGAAGACATTGTTCAAAATTTCAGCCAAATCGGATAAGATACTTAGGAAGTTAAATCTGAAGATCGGTTTATAGGGCTTTTTATAATGTTACTAGCTAGACAGGCCCCGCTTCGCTGCGCCTTCTTTCATTCTCTTATTTTATCCGAAATCTATACGAACACGTTCAGGAAATAAGTCCTGTTTTGGGATGCTGGTACGGCTTTTTAGATATTTCGCCCAAATGGGGATATCATTTTCGTGCTCTTCTCCCAAATACCTTTCATTTGAACCTAATATTGCTGTGGTTGTAAATATATCCGGCCGTATATCAGATTCGTGCTCTAGTCTCAAATACCTTTTAAATAAGCTTCACATTGTCTTTATTCGTTTATATTTGGTGGGCCTTTGAGGTGACGCCCCCGAGATATTCCTAAATAAGGATACCAAATTTCGGTTATTATAAACAAATTAAATTTCGCTTAAACCGCCCCACCCATCTCCGGGATCTGGGCCATTAAAGTTTTGAATAACAAAGGCTGCTGTCATCCGGAAATGAGTAGATTGAATTCGAAGTCTGGCTCAATAGATCGCCAATGAAAATGACAATTTAAAAATGTTATGTTTGGGGCGCAGTCACGGTCAACATTTGCATAAAATAATCTTCCAACATTAAATTATATGGACCGTACTGTCGATTGAAATAAAGATTTCATTAATTTTCCTGAATTTTATGAGTTTTTTTTTTTTTTGAAAAACTTTCCTATAGCTCTTAAAAATCGCCCTTTACTTAATATAGTATGTCTTTAAGACTGGCGAACGTATACTCGGTCTTTCATACAGAGATCCTTGCCATTACGATGTCGCAAATTAAAATCTGGGAAGGGGTTTACCTTCTTTGAAACTCGGAATTTATGTGGACAGCATGACGGCGCTTACGGCCTTGGATTTGAGGTTGGTAAGGTGGAAGTGAATGGCGGAATTTTAAGAATACTTGATAATACACTCTTACTTAGGTTAGGTTAGGTTGAAAAGAGGGTGCACCTACCTAAGCAAGTAATGGGATTAGCGCATGTTCTCTACTCTCTTCTTTTTTCTCTTCATCTCTACGTTTGAGGATGGCATCCGGGGATCACGCAATGCGTGAGGTGTTTTGGTGTTAACGAGAGGACAGCAGGGCAATAACAATCAGGACAGTAAGGCTACTGACAATCTTGGAGCATAAGAAGGAGATGAACGCCTTCTTTGAGGATGGCACGATCCGCATTGTTTGGGTGCCAGGCCACAGCGGAGTAAGAGGGAATGAAAGAGAAGACAATTTGGCTTTGAAGGCTAGAGAACTGCTATTCATGGACTTGGTTAATCCATAGCCTTTTGAGTCGACGCAGTCCGAGTAAGGACGTGGCCAACGAACACTTTCCTTGTCTTTTCACGATCTACATCCCCCCATAGGATTTTCGCCGTCCTACCGACCCTTTCGCTATTCCGTAGTGTGCCATACCTTTAGTCTTAGCCAAACTCGTCGGAGATTTGATCAATGCCAACCACAAGAAGTGTTCCATCCCACTTCTCCTCCCTGTGGAAGAACTCCCACTTCTATACGACCAAACCTTGGTTTTGCTTGCCCAAGAATCCCACTAAGCGTTCCGTGGCAAATTTACTGCCCACTCCCTTGACGAAGACCTATCCATTTGTGAGCTGGGCGATATCCATCTTTCTCACCAGGTCGAGTATTAATACCGTCAAATAGCTCGTCAGAGGTAACCACGCTCCCTGGGAGGGCGCAACCCAGGGAGCGATGATAACTCTGACGAGCTGCTTGATGGCATTAATACATTTCGCTGACGCAAAACGCAGCGCAAAGATGTCCCCTCTATACTCGCAGCTAATCATTTGTATGAATGGACCCTCTTCAGAGTTCCACTTATGTTGGAAAACTCAATCGTTAACAAGATCCTCCACTTGGAACCAATGATCTGGTGGAAACCTAACGGAAGCACTGCCGCTATTGAGGACTGCATAAGTCAGCTCATCTCTGTTGTGCTTCCTTGCCACTCTGGCGTAAGAGGGCGGTTCCTTACCTTTCTCAACGACCATCTTCCTCTTCCGTGATGGCTGTGGCCCCAGTTTGGAAGACACAGTCCTCCATGACGACTCAGGGGCCATGCGCGCTTCCTTCGTTCCTGTTCCGACTTTATCTACCTCCGCAGGACACTGTCGGGAGTCTCCATTGCGGAATGGCTGGCTTGGTTTTCCCAGAGTACTTGAAAGCGGGGACCTCCTTTTCTTCTTTAGCATTTTAGCAGTGTTATGCTCTTCGGGGGATCTGATTCTCTTTTCAGATTCCGTAGAAGTGCTTGGAATGCGCTGCCGGTACATACTCCTCTGTCAGCTTCGTCGTGTCCAGGAGCGCTTTCTCGGCCTGCTTGAGAGCTTAGCAAAGCCATCGCTCATTTCTGCCGTCATCTCGCTGCCCTTATCTCTCGATTCGGTTGCGATGACTGTTTCGTTGACACCGTTGCTGTCTGAATCCGAGTCGGAACCACCACCTTTACTTAAAGGCTGGGAACGAACTGGGCATCCCTCTGGTTTATCCGTCTCTTCTTCATTAATTAGTCTGACGACTAGTTGGTGCCAAGGCACCCACACCTATACGAGGTGAGAACAACATGCTGCGGTCTAACGCTACCACCGCAGCTATTGGGTCTGTAGTCCATTTCTAGCCTGCTCCAAAAAGGCTTTACAATTTTTCGTAATAGGTAGTACCGAGATACGGATATTTTTTCTTTGAGGACGGAAATAAAAACACGTCCGCTGCACTCAACGGCTACAATAACAGGTGCTAAGGCACCCACACCTATAGGAGGTGAGAACAACATGCTGCTGTCTGACGCCACCACCGCAGCTGTTGGGTCTTTGTAGTACAATTCTAGCCTACTCCAAAAAGGCTTTACAATTTTTCGTAATAGGTAGTACCGAGATACGGATATTTTTTCTTTGAGGACCGAAATAAAAACATGTCCACTCCACTCAACGGCTACAATAACAGGCACCCACACCTATAGGAGGTGAGAACAACATGCTGCTGTCTGACGCCACCACCGCAGCCGTTGGGTCTTTGTAGTACATTTCTAACCTACTCCAAAAAGGCTTTACAATTTTTCGTAATAGGTAGTACCGAGATACGGATATGTTTTCTTTGAGGTCCGAAATAAAAACACGTCCGCTCCACTAAACGGCTGCAATAATAAATCTAAGGACAACATATTAAAAATTTTTCTCTAAAGACAACATTTTAACAAAATTTTAATGGATATTTCGCTGAAGATATTGTCGCTCAGGACAAAATTTCAATAAAATTTTCTCATATTGCAAAATTTCAATAAGATTTTCTCAAAAGTCAAATTTCAAAGAAATGAGAAAATTTTTATGACATTTTTAAGACAAAAATTTTTATAAAATGCACTACCTTGAGTAGCAACATTTCTACCGTCCTTTGATGTAGTCATGCAACTTATATCTGAGATATTCCTCAGATATCTTATTCTATATATCCCCTTTACAATTCTTGATCTCGTATAGAAAGGATGTTAAACCTTGATTCCATCTATCACGCCTGGGGGGTTCGGGTATTAATTAAGGCCACCTTAGTCTCTCAGAAGGCTTTCGGGCCATATGCGGGTACTAGGCGAGCTGTGAACATAACGGCTTGATGGGACAGGCCCTTATTTGGTAATAAAAATTCGAAATATTCTTCAGGTTTTTAGTGTTCAACCATGAAGACGTTTTAAGATTCGCCTTTAAATATATGCCGATTAAAAAAATCCCAACGACTATTTTTTTTACCAAAAACAAAATCCCATATAAACACAAGGATTAAAACATCCAACAAACCAAGAGGTTATCCAATAACTTAAAATTTTCAATTTAATAAACAATTATCCCTTTCTCACTTGGCCTAGCATCTTTCTTTCATCTACGAAAACATATTTCCAACATATTGCACCACGTGACATTACATCTGATAAGCTTATCAAAGAGCTAATCACCGTATTAGCCCTTCTCTCACTAAAATAACTTAATAGGCAAATGATTAAACGACTTCCAAATGGTCAAACAAAACAAATGTTTATATTTTCCTCTCTCACCCGACAGAGAAGCCGAAAATAAGATGTTAGTTAAGGTCCTCCAACAAGGACAATCCCTCAAACCATAGGAAAAATATTTTCCCATTTCTTTATCTTTCCCTTCCTTTTCATTCATCGTTTTTTTTTTTTTGATAACATGTGTGAGGCTTGAAAATTGTAGTTTCATGGTGCCGCATGTTAACAATGTCAGCTATGGGCCTTTCTCGATTCCAATGGCCATTGGACCATTGGAACATGACGATTGTTGTCATTGGTATTAGAAACGCGTGCTGTTGTCGCGGCACACCAACATTAACAGTGCAACTGACACACACAAACAACTTATCAGCAACTAAATGAATAATGAAAAACACCAGAAAACAACAGAAAATGGAAAAGCGATTGTTAACACACAATGGAAGAATAGCTGCTGGTGCTAATGTGGTTGGCTAGAGCTGGCTCCCCATAAATGACCAAGCGCTTTTTTGCTATCTAGGTTTTGCCTATATTCGCCGTAGCTATTCCTGGCCATTTAGTTTTCCTTAAAACAGTTTTTATTTGGACATTGGTCTAGGAGTTGAGATGGAGGTTTCCTTTCTGTTGTTCACAGTTTTTTTGTGGAAAATTATTTTTGTGTTGTTTGACGTAGGAAAACGTGCATATTTTATTGTTTTCATTAATTTCATTTGAATCACAGCGATTTGGTTTTTATTGTGAACGAGGGCAGGGCATGACAAACTGTAAAAACGAGCAACCTAATTATGAATCAACTACAGTTGAAACCACATAACTAGAATACGCTTTAGTGAAAAATCTCGATTAAGTGATACTTGATGGAAAGAACCATTATTTTTTTATGCAACGTTATTCAATGCAATTAAATAAGCTTGTGTGAAAATCGCTTAACTGCGAAAACAATCGAATCCGCTTAATTGAACACCTTTTAATTGAGAAAATCGTTTAATAGAAAAAAATCACTTGAATTACTTAATTTTAAGGACCTTTTAAGACACTTAACCCCGCTTAATTAAAAACCTGTTAATTGAAAAATTGCTTAATTGAAATGCAAATTTATGCCACAAAAAAGTCACAACTCAATGATATTGCTCCGTTCAATTCAAAACATTAATTATAAAATCTTTACGTTTGGTCTATTTTCCGACTGAACTTATTGCCTTTAACTTACTGAAGATCTGCTAATGGAAAACTTTCTTAATTCTACAAACTTCGGTTAATTGAAACATATTTAAATTACCCGGATTTCGCATAATTGAAAATATCGGATAAATGAAACAAATTTCATGTATTTTACTGTTTTCAATTAAGCGAATTCGACTGTACCACTAAACTGAACAAGTTTTTATACCCCTAATTCCGTTTTTATATGAAAACCCCACTTTCTTTTATTCTTTCTTGGTACTTTCAACGCTGCTATTGCTTCTTCCGATGAAGAACCCAAATATCCATGTCGTCTGCATAGGCAAGTAGCAGATATTCCCTTGTGAGTAGTGTGCCATGCCTATTTACACCTGCATCTCTTCTAATCTTCTCAAGTTGGATGTCTCCCTGTCTGAAACCTCATTTGATATTGATGGGTTCGGAAACGTTCTTTCCTGTTTTAACATAAGTGAAAAAGTCATAGCTATGGAAAACTATATGGTGTTTTAAAAATTCGAAACATCGACAAAATCCACAAAAATATTTTTTGATATATCGTCTCTGACTTTTAAAGAGTTCTACTGAGCATTGCTCTTCTTCAACTCATACATAACTAGTACGTTGACGTGAAAATTCGCTCGCTCCTATGCTTATATCGCTTAACTGGTAAATTGTTTCACTTATCCGACCTCCGCTTAACTGAAAATGATGCATAAGTGAAACCAAATTCATGTATTTTAAGCGTTTCACTTATCCGGGTTCGATTGTAACCGGCTTTAGAAAATTTTGACATCATTTTTATACCCCCAATCATAGGAATGGGGTATTCTTATTTCATCCTTACGTTTGTAACACCTTCAAAATTGTTCTCACACCCCATAAAGTATATATTCTTGATCGTCAGAACATTTTAAGTCGATCCATACGTGTCCGTCAGTATGTCGAAAGCACACTAGCCTTCGAAAGAGTAAAGCTAACAGCTCGAAATTTTGCACAAATACTCGTACTCCTTGTTCGTGTAGGTATGTGTAGATGGGTTTGTAAATGCGCCAAATTGGCCCATGTTTAGATATAGCTCCCATAATCCGTTATTCTGATTTTACTTCTTGAGTCTCTAGAGGGCGTTGTTGTTTTGTAGCAATGTGTTCTACGATATATGCGTTGATTCCAACTCTGTTTTCATGCAGCGGATCCATGTGTTTTTTCGGGAAGGAAATTTCTCGCATATCATCGCGCGGTCGGCGTAGAATATGATCCAACCAAGTCTATTTGCTCTTCCGAATTTCTACATCGACAGGGGAAGTGTTTGTTCTTATTTGCAATTCCTCATTTGAAATACGATTTGGCCAGAACATTCGAAGTATTTGTCTCCTCATCAATTTCGTCTTTGCTATGTTTATCTTCAGGCCTACTTTGGTAGCATTTTCATTCAATAGTTCCAATTTCGCCTTTATGTGCTCAAAGCGATGCGCAAAGAGGCAAATGTCATCCGCATAGTCGATGTCTCCAAGGACGCTTGCTAATACGCACTCCTTGTTAAAACAGGAAAGAACGTTTCCGAACCAATCAATATCAAATGAGGTTTCAGACAGGGAGACATCCAACTGGAGAAGATTAGAAGAGATGCAGGTGTAAATAGGCATGCCACACTACTCACAAGGGAGTAGTGTGGCATACTTGCCTATGCAGACGACATGGATATTTGGGTTCGTCACCGGAAGAAGCAATAGCAGCTTTGACAGTACCGAGAAAGAATCAACGAATGTGGGTTTGGCAATATATGAAGATAAGACAAAGTAGATGATATCAATCCCACAAATCGCTGTAAATCCGATCAGATGAAGAAAATGGAGAAGGTTGGAAACTACAAGTTTAAGATAGTCTGCAACTGTATCTACCTCCGCACCGCCGTAACCGAAACAAACGACACCACTTCTGAAATGCTATTTTGGACTGAGCAAGCGGATGAGGAGCAAAGCCACCTCTCGACGGACAAAACTTACACTATACAAGACACTGATACTACCCTTGCTGTTATATGGCTCCGAAGCATGGGTACTTGCAAAGGCAGATGAGGCAGTACTTGGAGTGTTTGGGAGAAAATCCTTCGTAAAATGTATGAACCAGTTTGCGATAAAGGCGAATATAAGCGTCGTGTGGACCACGAGCTGTAGGAGCTGCATGACGACGATAACATTATTAAACGCATCAAAATACAACGCTTGTGTTGGCTAGGCCATGTTGTCAGAATGGCTGAAGAAGCTTCGGCAAAGAAGTCTTTTAATATAGAAAACGCAAAATGGCAAGGCTAAAATCCGATGGAGTGATCAAGTGGAGGGCGACATCTCAAAACTGGATGTCAGAATTTGGAGAAGAAGTGTAGAAGATCGACGTGCTTGGACATCTATTCTACGTTCGGCTAGAGGATTAAATTTTCTGTAAAGTAAGCCTTATACATTATTTTTAGGATCTTGAACACCTTACGAAAATGAGCACATAGCATTTTCTTATGACAGTTAAAGTTTCTAGTGAATATCTCAAAATTGGATCAGATTAAGATTTAGCTGTCATATATCTGAAAAATAACATCTGTGTAAAGTCGATGGGATGAAAATTACAATTAACAGAAGGAAATATGGACAGATTGACAGACGCAATTTGGCTAGATCGAATGAGAAAGTAATTCTAAGTCGAGATCCGCATACTTAACAATGGGCCCAGCTATCTTTCTTTCTTCTGGGTGTTACAAACAATTTGACAAAGTTATCATGCCTTTTACATAGTAGTGGTGTTGTGTATAAAAAGTATCTCGAATTTTTCATACTCTCCCCTGATTTGATTTGGCGCATGGCTTATTTTAATATTCATGCAATTGTTTGTTGGTTCTTGTTTGATACAATGGAAATTTATCGTGTAACTCCTTTTTTGCCCTGTTTGAATACAAATGTCCATTTGTTTGTGGGCCATTGTGGGCTTAATTTTTGTTTGTTTTGTTTTTATTGGAAAGAGTAGAAAGAAAAAATGGTACTTAAGTTGAATAATTCAGCATTGGTCGTTGGTCGGTCGATTGGTCAATTGTGCGCTGTGTTTAAGCGCCGCTTATGCGAGAAAAAGGATAAACAAAGGAATAGGGGGATAGCTTGTGGACAACAATCAAATGCGGCAATAACATTCAGTGACAATCAAAAACTACACTTGCCACAAACACACACACCCACACACACACACTATACTCATAAAAAAGGAAATACAAAGTCCTTGAAGTATATGTGGCTGTGTGTAAGCAAATGTTGTTGTTATTTTCTTTTTGTGACACTTTGAAAAACACTTTTGATGAACACTAGAGTGCCAAAAAATCAAGAAGTATTTTTTTTAAACGCATACCCTTAATAATACCCTACACCACCACTGTGGTACAGGGTATTATAACTTTGTGCATTTGTTTGCAACGCTTAGAAGGAGAAGACCTAGAACCAATGATAAGTATACCAATTAACTCAGAATCACTTTCTGATTCGATTTAGCTATGTCTGTCCGTCTGTGAGTCCATGTATTCTTGTAATCAAAGTGCAGGTCGTATTTGTTGTCCGATTGTCACGAAATTTTGCACATGTCACTTTTTTGGCCCAAGCACAAATGCTATTGATTTTGAAAAAATCGGTTCATATTTAGATATAGCTCCCATATATATCTTTCATCCGATATGGACTTTTAAGGCTATAGAAGCCACAATTTTCTTCAGATCTTTACAAAATTTGGCAAGAGGTGCTCTATTTGACGTCTTCATATGTGTGCAAAATTTCATAAAAATCGGTTCAGATTTAGATATACCTAGCATATATATCTTTCAACCGATTTGGACTTTAAAGGCTATAGTAGGCACAATTTTGGCCCGATTTCTACAACATTTGGCGGGAGTTGTTTTATTTAAAGTCCCAATGGAAGTGCAAAATTTCATATAAATCGATCTAAATTAAGACATAGCTCTCATATATATCTTTTGTCCGATATGGTCTTTTAAGACTGTAAAAAAATTTTAGTCCGACCTTAATAATATGTAGTACGAGGTGTTATTTGATGTCTTAATACGTGTGCCAAAATTTGAATAAATTCGGTTTAGATTCCGATATATCTTTCATCCGAAATAGACTTTAGCCTGTAGAAACCACAATTTTTGTCCGATTTTGCATGAGACGTTTTATTTGATGTTCTAATACGTGCGTAAAATTTCACTCAAATCGGTCCTGATGTAGATATAGCTCCAATGCATTATCCGATATGGACTTTTAAGGCAGTAAAAGACACAATTTTTGTCCCACCTGTACAATATAGGGCGTGAGATGTTCTATCTGACGTCCCAGCATGTGTCATCAAAATTGGCACAGGTTTCGATATAACTCCCTATAATCTTTTATCCGATATGGTCTTTTAAGGATGTGGAAATCCAAATTTGTTGTCCTATCGTAGGACAATCCAAGGTTCTATTTAATATTTTAATAGGCACCCAAATTAAAGTCTGGCTAGATTTCGAGGTAAGTTCTACATATAAAATATATTACGTACACCAGGCGGTTTCACCCGACTTTTGCCTTTCCTTATTAGTTTTTTTTCTACTTTTGATCCAAATAAGCAAAATAAATGGCGATTGGCCCGCCGACATGACGTCCAAAGTTAGATATAGGGCTTTCTACACTGAAGGGAAACCCTTCTTAACCGGAACGAAATCTTACATTAATGCAATGAATTGTTTTGGAACCAACGTAGAGCTTCATTGCATTAATGAAACAGGTTTCATTAAATTAATAGAAAATAAAATTAATGAAGATGTTCATGGATGGACAATCAAACCTGTTTCACTAATATAAGAAATGATTTCGTTAAAAACAATACCAAACTTCGCTGTCCCATCATCTTCCCCACATGCCTTACACATTGTTGTCATTTACCGCACCGATTTTGCCTCAGTGAGCTCGTAGTCCTATGTTTCCCGTTATAATGCCGAAAGCTATACTGACCTCCTTCTTACTTCTTTTCAGTAATAGCCTCATAGAATTTTCGTCGGTTTCGCTGTTCCACAGTGCTACACTTAGTGTATACATATACAATATATCATTTTCACACTCCAAGACTGTCCAGGTTGTTATTGCATTGATGGCCAGTTTACTGTCCGTAAAGGTGTTCACACTCGACGTCCTTGCTTGAGAACCATACTACCTCACGCATTCCGTGATCGCCCGGATATCTTGCTGTAGGATCGTATTATGGTCAGGCAGTCTAAAATAGCCCACTCTGTCTTCTAGCTGTACAGCATGATCTCCCAGATGGCAAAAGAATTTCGTCAATCCAAGACTGTGCCTCTGGCAGTGTCTTGTACTCGACTCGAGTATCATCTCGGTTATCCGATCGGAAACCTCTTCGAATCCATCCGAGTTTCCTATCGTCGCCTCGATTATTCTGCGATGGTATAACCTGTTCGTATCCTCTATCCATTCTCTCATTGCCTCTAGTCTTATGGTCACAGTTGTAGCCGTTGAGTGGAACGGACGTGTTTCTTATTTCGCTCCTCAAAGAAAAAAAATATATCCGTATCTCGGATATTACGAAAAAATTTGAAAGCCTCAACATCTGCGGTGGTGGCTTCAGACCGTAGCGAGTTGTTCTCCCCTCCTATAGGTGTGGGTGCCTTGGCACATGTAGTCGAGAGTAATGCTTTAAGCGCACAACTAGTCGTCAGACTAATTAGTGAGGAAGAGACGGATAAACCAGAGGGATGCACAGTTCGTCGCCAGCCTTTAAGTAAAGGTGGTGGTTCCGACTCGGATTCAGACAGCGAAGGTGTCAACGAAACAGTCATCGCAACCGAATCGAGAGATGAGGGCAGCGAGATGACGGCAGAAATGAGCGATGGCTTTGCTAAGCTCCCAAGCAGGCCGAGATAGCGATCCGGGGCACGACGAAGGTGACAGAGGAGTATGTACCGGCAGCGTATTGCAAGCACTTCTACGGAAGCTAACAAGAGAAACAGATCCCCCGAAAGCATAACACTGCTTAAATGCTGAAGAAGAAAAGGAGGTCCCCGCTTTCAAGTACTCTGGGAAAACCAAGCCAGACATCCCACAATGGAGACTCCAGACAGTGTCCTGCGGAGGTAGACAAAGTCGGAGCAGGAACGAAGGAAGCGCGCACGGCCCCTGAGTCGTCATTGAGGACTGTGTTTTCCAAACTGGGGCCACAGCCATCGCGGAAGAGGAAGATGGTCGCTGAGAATGATAAGGAGCCGGCCTCTTACGCCAGAGTGGCAAAGAAGCACAACAGAGATGAGCCGACTTATGCAGTCATCAATATCGGCTGTTCATCCGATAGGATTTCACCAGATCATCGCTCCCAAGTGGAGGATCTGGTTAACGATCGGATTTTCGAACATGTGTGGAACTCTGTAGAGGGTTCACCATACAAATGATGAGCTGTGAGTATAGAGGGGACATCTTTACGCTGCGTTTTGCGTCGGCGGAATGTATTGATGCCATCAAATAGGTCGTCAGAGGTATTGACGTACCCTGGGAGAGCGCAAAGCTCGACCTGGTGAGAAAGATGGATATCCCCCAGCTCACAAAGGTGACGGTCTTCATCAAGGGATGGGGCAGAAAATTTGTGACGGAACGAATGTTGGGATTCTTGGGTAAGCAAAACCAAGGTTTGGTAGCAGAAAAGTGGGAGGTCTTCCACGGGGAGGAGAAGGAGGAAAGAACTATCCATATGGTTGGCATTGATCAAGTCTCCGTGACGAGTTTGGCTAAGACTAAAGGCATGGCTCACTACGGGAGCAAAGCTGTCTTTTTCAAGATTGAGAAAACTAGGATAGGCAGAAATACTCATTTTGCGACATCGGGCAGTGCAGTGGCAGGTGACACAATACTGCCCAACGAACAGGGAGCAGACAACGAGACAATCAGGGCATCTCTCAATACTGGAAAGACTGAGATAAGCAAAGATCCTAATACTAAAATATCAGGCAGTGCAGTGGCGAGAGACCCAATACAGACCTTAACAAACAGGGACCCGACGACGGACCCATCACCGACTTCAAGGTTCGAAAGAGTAGGATAGGTAAAGATCCTAATATTGAAACATTAGGCAGTGCAGCGAAAGGAGTCTCAATGCAACCCAACGAACAGGGAGCGGCTGAAGGTACCATCACCTACTCCCAAGAAGCCCATTTACATAGGATTTGGAAGAATAAGATAGGCGAAGATCCTAGTAATAAAACATCAGGCAGTCCAGGGAATGGAAACCCAATACAGTCTAACGAAAAGGAACCCGACGAAGGAACCGTTATCGACTTTATAAAGAGTCGGAAGACTAGACTAGGCAAAGAACCTAGAACGATATCTAGAATAATCACCATTGTCCTAGTGGGCGTGGTCCTCACCACACCGCGTATGCCATGACAACATGTTCTCTAAACCTGTTGTATGGTCCTAATGTTGCACTTTTTCACCATCGCAGTCCACCAAACTACTGAGGCGTAAGTAAGTATTGGTCTAATCACGCTGCTGTGAAGCCAGTGGACTATCCTCCGATTTAAGTACCATTTCGAGCCTACGGCTCATCTACATAGTGTCCAACATCTGTCAGCCATCTCAGTACGCTCCTGAATGTAGCACTTCCAATTCAGATTCCTGTCCAAAACCACCCCTAAGTATTTAACCATGTCTGATATCGATATCGTTTTATTGAGGAAACGTGGTGCGTCAAATTGGCCCACCTTCGTCTTCCTCTTGAACAGACAGATTTCAGCCTGCTGTGGGTGAACATTGAGATCCCTGGGTCTAGACCAGCCATATGTCATCTACAAGATTCTTTCGGCCCTTCTGCATAGCAAGTTCGGATCCTTACCCCTTATAACATCGTCGGCGTAGCAGACGGGATCAAATCCCTCCTCAGTCAGCATGCGTAATAGGTTATTTATGGTGATCACCCATGCTCCACTTTTTTCCTTTTTTGTATGTAATGGAACCCACAATTTATCCACTTGTTCCTTAGCATATGCTTTATCCAGTCTCTAAGGACCCGGAACACCCGATACCCGATGTCAATGCATACCGTCAATGCGTAAAATTGCAAATTTTGCTCATGAACATTCCACTAAGGAACAGGGCAAACTTCTCCATATCAATGGGTGCAGTCCGCTTCAAGTTTAAGTTCAATGATAAGGGGCCCCCTTTTTATAGCCGAGTCCAAACGGCGTGGTGCAGTGCGACACCTCTTTGGAGAGAAGTTTTACATGGTATAGTACCTCACAAATGTTGATAGCATTACCAGGGGAAAACCACCGCTGAAAAATTTTTTTATGGTCTCGCCAGGATTCGAACCTCAGCGTCATAGGCGGACATGTTAACCTCTGCGCTACGGTGGCCTCTAACGTCTGTCAGTGCGTACGTCTTCGAATCGAAGAATTGTTCTATTTTATGCGCAACCTCGTGCAGAGCAGTCTCCACTGTCCTTTTCTTGACATAGGCATGCTGATCGTTTTTAAGTAGTTCGCTGTATGTCCTACTCTTTATCATGGTATCCACAATACGATCCATGGTTATGAGTAGAAAGGAAGTAGGGCTTGTAGATCTATACGCTTTTGGTGTCGCATAACTTGCCTTGCCTGGCTTGGGTATAAATACAAGGCTTGCCTCCTGCCAGGCTTTCAGGTATACGAATGCAAGTCCAAGGTACGCCGCAAGGTGGGAGAAAATCGAAAAAAAACTAGTAAAAAATATGCCGTGTGAGAAAGGGTAGAGCTATCTCTGGAATATCTCGCCTTTTGACAGGACCTAAAGAAAATTTGTTGGGGATGCGGATTTGTTTGTAGGGATTTTTGAGCATTATCCACAAAAAAAAAAAAAAAAAAAAAGATTTTGAAAATCGGACCACAAATGAAGGCTTGGCAGCCCGAACAATTTTTCGAAATATCGAGGTGACCAATTTTAGGAATGCGCCGAAAGGCGCTCTCGAAATCTAGAGCCTTGAAATTTTGCACACGATGTCGTTAACACCTCAGCCTCTCTACCCGTTCTCCCACGGCATAGTTTTTACTAGTTTTTCTCGATTTTCTCCACTGTGCGCTGTGATAAAACGGTAAAAGACTTGCTTGAAAGTTAGCGTACTTTCGACAGACAGATGGACGGACATGGCTAAATTGATTGGATTGTCAAGACGATCACGAATATATATAACTTTTTGGGTCTCAGATGAATGTTTAGATGTTTTACAAACGGAATGACAAAATTTTTCTCGTTTATAACAGGCGACGGTCTGAGGTACACTGAAAAATTAGGCAGAACGGAAAAATCAAACATTTAGCTGAAAATAATTCCCAAGGTACAAATATAGGGGGGTCTATCTAGGGATGTCCTAACGACTTATAAGGGGTCTATATAGGGATGTTCTTATGACTTCATTGGGTTTGAGTCCTGGCGAGAACATCCGATAACAATTTTTTGCGGCATTTATCCTATCGCAATACTGGCGTCATTTATGAGACACTTTGCTATTTGAAAAAAAGGTCCAAACCAGTCATGTGAAAACTTCTCCCCAAAGAGGTTTCACCCTGCGGCACGCTGTTCATATTCGGTTATAAGAAGGAGGTCCCTTATCATTGCGTTTACAAACTGAATCGGACCGCACTATTGATATGTTTGTGGAAAAATTGCGAGAATAAAATCAATATCAAAATCAGCTCAAAAATCAATATCCGGATACCCTTTCGATCCTAGGCTCTTCAACGGATAGTCTTCTTACACTTAATCTGTATGTCTATTAGTATAAAAAACAGTAGGACATCTAAAATTTAAGTCGAAACTTAATAAACATAGGAAGGTCCATCCTAGGGAAAAGGACTACCACAGTCCTTTTCCCTAGCATATGGCAAATATTGAAATTTTCCTCCACGTTTTGCTCCAAAAATATTTATCGTTGGCGGTACAATAATATAGGTGAGAATGTTTTTCTCAGTGAACTTGCTGACGTCTCTGTGAAACTGAGCTGGTGGTAGTTATTCCAATAAGGCCACTTTTGGAAAGCCCAAGTCCATTTCTCTGTCGAAGGACTAAGATGACGCTGTGTACATGTTTACGTGTGTGCGTCCACATGAAGAAACATTTTGACCAACAAAATACCATAACGAATTGATTGAATTCATTGTTGGTCAAAAATCGATTTGCTGCGGCAAATGGTGTTTTTGTAGTGTTGTTTTTCGTTCGTTTGTGATTTCCATTTCCATCTTCTACTGGCATTGACTATTTTATGACCACTTGGGTTTTTCTTACATGTCACATTGTGGGTTATGTGCGTTAACGGCATTGATTCTTTTGATGGAGCGAAGGTTCCCCCACTATTTCAAAGCCGGAGACTTAAATGACCACTGCTCTCATGCTCTCATGTGAGTGTCTTTGGTGGTGGCAATGGCCCTCATGATGTTGATGATGACTATGGTGGTCCTTTTTATGAGGTTCCACTTGTCATGTGTGAGGGTGTTTGTGAAACGCTTTGTGTTTGTGGTTTCTATTCTTTCTGTGTTTTTTTTTTCGAATTGGTTTTTATGATTCTATTCACCTTTTGCTTTGCTTTCGCTTCGCTGTTGTGGCATGAATTTACGGCTTTATTTTAACCTTTGTGTACGCTTTAGCATGATGTTGTCTGGGGTAGATGTGTGGCGCCACTTAGCACCCCATGAAAATTCGATTGAAAAGGAATAGCTGGGGGAGAGCCGTTATGCTTACTGAGATAATCGGTAATCAATCACAGAATTATTAGTGAATGTGGCTTTCAATTGCACCACAAAAGGTGGTTTTTAGACTTGTAAAGGAGAAGAGTGTCTCTAAGCTATATTTTATATAAGATGAAATAATCTTCTCCTTGAAAATCCTTCTAAATTTGGTAAAAATTGGTTTTGCCCCTTCCACATTATTAAGGACCGGTAAGGAAAGGCAAAAGTACAGTGTGGGAGCTATATATAATTCTGAACCAATTTTGATGGAACTCGGCGGATGTTTTCAAATGGGTTATTAAACAACCCGTATCAAATTTCGAGCATATATTTTCAAACAATAATAACTACGGTTGACAAATAACAACATTATTGCAAATTATCCAAAATATGACGAACATATATATGGGTGCTATAGCTAAATCTGAACCGATAACGACCAATCTCTATAGATATTGTGGTAATCGTCGAGGAAAGCGTTGTGCAAAATGTTGGCAATATTGATCAATAAATGGGCTTGCTGTGACTCTAGAAGTTAAAATCGGGCGATATACATATATGACAGCTATATCTAAATCTGAACCGATTTCTATGATATTCACCAGCAATATCAAGAGAAAATCCTTTCAACCACATTGCGAGAGAATCGATTGACAAAAATCCATTTAATTGCATTAATACTGCAAATCGGACGATATATATGTATATATATATATATTGAAATTGGAAGAAATTGATTCAGATTTGGTATTGCTCCCATATATATATATATATATGGGAGCAATACCAAATCTGAATCAATTTCTTCCAATTTCAATAGGCTTCGGGCTAGGCCGAAAAACATGCCTGTACCAAATTTTAGGATGATCGGACGAAAATTGGGACTTGTACTTTGTACACAAATTAACATGGACAGACGGACCCACAGACAGACAGACGGACATAGCTAAATCGAATCAGAAAGTGATTCTGAGTCGATCTGTAGACTTATCAATGGGTCTCTCTCTCTCTCTTCTTTCTGGATGTTACAAACAAATGCACTAATTTATATAATACCGTAGTGGTACAGGAATAAATCCAAGAAGTTAACTCGGGTGATGGGTTTGTGTGGGCGCTACATATGTCTATAATATAGTCTGAACTGTATTTGAGCTAAATCGTATAAAAATGCAGCGCATAGGGGGTTAAGAAGTCAAAACAGGTGTATCGGGGTATATATCAAAGTATTTGGTGTGGATGTTGAAAGGATCGGTTTAAATATGGATTGTTATCTGTTTATGAATATCTCGTCATAGAATTTGGTGTAGGTGCTGGAGGACATGGGAAACTTCACTTCACTACTTCAGCCAATTCGGATGAATGCTTAGTTTTTTAGAGGCTCATGAGTGAGGCCTGAGGTGAGATTTTACTTGTACTACTACCAAATTACCCATGACCATTCCAATAAGGAACAGGGGATCCTTCTCTCATATCAAAAAATGCAGTCAAGTTTGAAGCTCAATGATAAGGCGCCTCCTATTTTATGCCGAGTCCGAACGGCGTGCCGCATAGCGACACCACTTGGTAGTGAAAGTTTAACATGGCAGGATACCTCACAAATGTAGCCAGCATTAGTAAGGGGAAAATCATCACTGATAATTTATCTGACTTTCACACTAGGATTTGAACTCAGGTTTCAGTGTCATAGGCGGAAATGCTAACCTCTTCACCACGATGACATCCAAGAGAGTTTTTTATGGTAGATATATCCAAATACTTGGTGTCGTAGGGGGATTTTAAATACCGTGAACGGTTCTGATTGGATTCAATCTAACAAAGTTCAAGTCAATCTTGGTTCTTTCTGTCTCTCAACTGTGTACACTGAGAGCTGTATGCATAGCCTAATAGGATTTTTTTCGGAATTGTGCAAAGATTCACAAGTAAGTAAGGAATCGCATGGTGCCAAATTTTGCGACAATCGGTAAAAAATTTGGAGAAGATCGCCTGATAAATACCTATGTAAAGACAAAATATATCTTCATAGATATGCAAAATAGCTGCAAATGCAGTCGCAACAATCAGGGGTTTCGTGAGGAGGGTAGCACCGGCTCTTACTTAAATACTGAGTGACTACGATACTCGAAGATGAATTACGTATGTTCTCATGTCAGGAGCGCTCTGAAGAGGTAGTCGGATCTTTAAGCTAGCGGTTCGCGACATCAAGAGATACATAAGCAATCCCACATTACCCATGCGGTTGGGGTGCTGGGGGTAACCCATACTCGTGAAATGAATTCAATTCACGTGAGCAAACAAAGAAAGGTACCCTCCATCATAGATGAAATTTGTTAAGTTTTTTGCACGAATTTGTCTAACAGGTAGATGGGCAAGATAATAGATAAGAATTGCTTCCTATAATTGCTCAAAAAGCCAAATCGATAAATAGGTTATATGGGATTATGAACCAATTCTGACCAGATTTTGGAGATCTTAGAGCAAAATTTCAGCCAAATCAGGTAAGAATTGCGCACTCAAGAGGCTCAGGAAGTACTCCTAAAATCGGTAGATCGGTTTTATGGGGAAGCAATATCAGCTTACAGGCCGATTCTGACTTTACTCGGCACGAATGATAAAGGCCATAGTGGAAGTCATTATGCAAAATTTCAGCAAAATTGGGAAGAATTGCGCAATCTAAGCGCTCAAGAAGTATTTTCGTGAGATATGGGAACTATATCAGCTCATAGACTGTTTTGGGCCATACTTAGCACGACGTGGAGGTCAAATTAAAACTCATTGAGCAAAATTTCAGCCAAATCGGATAACAATTGCGCACTCTACAGGCTCAAGAAGTACTCGTATAATCGGGAGATCGGTTTATATGGGAGCAATATCAGGTTTCAGACCCATTCGACCAATCGACCATATCTGTCAAAATTCACAGAGAAATTCAAAGTGCATAATTTGATCCAAATCGAATGAGTTTTGCACTCTCTAGTGGCTCATGAAGTAAAATCGGATGATCGGATTATATTGGAGCTATATCTAAACATATACCAATTTGGCCCATTTACAATCCCAATTGAACTACATTAATAAGAAGTATTTGTGCACAATTTCCTTCTAACATGTCTAGATTGACTTAAAATGTCATGAAGATCAAGAACATATGTACTTTATGGGGTTTTAGACGAATATTACAAGGTGTAACAAACGAAATTAGTATTCCTCCATCCTATGGTGGAGGGTATAAAACGGGACTCCCTATCACGATGATGATCACTGTAAACAAACTAAGGACCATGATCTGTGGATCTACACACGGAATATTCAAACTTTTTACGGAGAAGGTGCAGTATACCTACTGGAAAAGTAGAAGCCAGATATAACTGCCTTACAGGAAGTGCGATGGATTTTGAGAGGCATCACAATAACACCGCAGGTATGAATTTGCCTGTTGACTTGTGATAGGTCTAGGGTTATCAATAAACCGGACTTTCGCCTCAACTGGTCTTCAAAATGATCGAAAATGTGCTTTTTTAAAAAAAACCTACTAGTGTAGGTCGGTTAGAATTGTAAATAGGCTATATTGGTCCATGTTTTGATATAGCTATCATATAAACCGACCTTGGATCTTGACTTATTGAGCTTCTAAAGGGCACAATTTTTATCCGATTTGAAATTTTGTACGAGATGTTTTGTTAGAACTTCCAACAGGTGTGCAAAGTATGGTCTAAATCGGGTTAAAAAAACTTGCGCCGCTAGAGGGCGCAATTATTAGCCGATTTGGCTGAAATTTTGCACGAAGTGACCAGTTATAACTTCAAATAACTGTGCCAAGTACGATTCCAATCGGATCATAACATTATATAGCTCCCGTATAAACCGATTTCGGATCCTGATTTCTTGAGCCGTAAGAGAGCGTAATTGTTATCCGATTTGGCTGAAATTTTGCATGAAGAGTAATATTTTAACTTTCAGCAATTAGATCGGTTCATAACCTGATATAGCTCATATATAAAATGATCTCGGATCTTGACTTGTTAAGCCGCTGAAGGGCGCAATTATTACCCTGGCTCTACGGGAGCGTTATTAGACCAATACTTACATACGTCTCAGTAGCCTGGCGAAGGAGAAAAAGTGCCACTGCGGCTATGAGACTTAAGGCGTTGGGAGAATGAGGATAGGAGCAGGTCATACCATCGCGGTGTATCGAGGCGACGATTGGAAACCTGGATGGAATAGAAGAGATTTCCGATCGGATACATGAGATGACACTTGAGGTCGAGTGCGAGACACTGCTGCCAGAGGCATAGTCTTGGATTGACGGAACTCTGGTATTGCTATCTGGATGATCATGCTGCACAGCTGGATCAAAGCTAGAGGACAGACTGGACCTGGGGGTTTATATTGAAAATCAGGGACTAAGATTTGTTTTCGACTGCCTGACCATAATACGGTCCTGCAGCCGGAGATCCGGGCGATCACGTATAACATGAGGTAGTGTGGTGTTCACGCGAGAACGTCGAGTATGAAAATCTTTACGGAGAGTAACTGCCAAGACGGTAACGACAGAAGGAGATTAACGCCTTTTCTGAGGATGCAACGATCCGCATGGTTTGGCTGCCGGGCCACAGCGGAGCAACGGGGAATGAATTACCAGACCTTTTGGCAGTAAAGGCCAGAGGACTGCCGCCCATAAACTAGGTTAACCCAATGCCTTTCGGAATGACGCAACCGAGTTAAGGGCGTGGGCGACGAACGCGTATATAACACTATGGAACAGCGAAACGGTCGGTAGGACGACGAATAAGGAGATCCCGATCTGAAAGGAAGTAAGAAGGAGGTCAGTATAGCTTTCAGTTGTTTCCGATAGACTGGCTCCTTGGCTTAGGGAGACCTGTATGTCCTAGTCACATACATAGAGTGTTGTATCGCTGTCAAGGAATACACAATGGTAGCATTTCTTGACATTGAAAGTAAAACCGACATCAATCATGAAGGAGCTGGTGTTTTTAGGCATCAACACTACCATAAAAAAGATTATTAATAACTTACTTAGGAAAAGATGCATTAAGGCAGGCTTGGGATCTGTGGATCTAAAAGGAAAGGAACTCCTCAAGGAGGCGTACTGTCTCCTCTACTCTGGAATATAACCATTTACAAAATACTATTGTCTCTGGAACAAAAAGTTGTAAAAGTAGTCGCTTATGCTGATGACGTGGCTATTGCGGTTAGAGGAAAGTATTCCAGCACTCTAAGAGATATGCTTCAGAAAGCTCTAAGTGCGAAGCGGAGTGGACTACTGAAAGTGGTCTAGGCGTAAATTTGAGCAAGACAGAAGTAGAAGTACTCGTAGCTTTCATTTTTAGTTTGACAGAGATAACAGTGTGAACTTGGTATCACATGTCAGCTAGCGTGTATTCTAAAATGCTGAAAATTTTCAACTTAAAAAGCATTGCTGAAGTTCAAAGACTAGATATTGTGAAAATTTATCAAAGTTTTAGTGATATATATTACATTTTTATTTTCATATGTTTTTGTTAATGAAAAATGTAGACGAGATTTTGAATCCTCTGCTCACATGCACCATTACTCTTACCAACAATTCACATGCCATTGGAAGAAGTCCAAGGCGGCCACAAAAAAAAAAAAAAAACATTTGAAAATATATATCATTTGTTAAAACTTGGTTTAAAAAACATTAGCGGTATTTGTTGCGATTTTCAAAAGAAGAAATCTATACATTTTACTTGAAGGTCCGACAAACATTTCTTTCACTCCTCCATCTCTATGGGCCAAGGAAAAAATCATTAAAATGTTTCACTCTACGTAAACCAGCCAGCCACGATAGGCAAACGCATTATGAGAATTTTGAATTTGGCTATGGTGTTTAGACCCAAAGTCTGGCTGGCATCTTCAAGCATCTGAACGCATCACATCGCATCTCATAACACTTTTGAGCAACAATAATTCCTATCCCTTTTTTTTTGGGTTGTCTTAAACGTCTTTTCGAACATTTGTAATGAAAATGAAATATAAATACAAATTCGTATCATTTTGTTCCTGTCTTAGTTGTCGTTGTGGTATTGTGGCTGTGGCTATTGCTGTTGTTGTTATTGTTGTTGTTATTATTCGTTTGTTCAGCATCTAAAAATGATATGTTGATGTTTCGGTTCAAGTGTACACTATAATTATCGACCAAAAACAAAAAGGGAGAAAAACAAAACTACACCAACTTATGAAAAATTTTGTTTAGCCAAAGGGTAAATGAAAACTGATTTATCGCATTTTAGGTACGCAGTCACATTTGTTGTAGGCTTAACTGCCAAATATGCAGACATAGATGTAGACGCACATGCGCACAATGCGTTTTATACTGGGAACCACAATGCATTCCAAAGATATTCCCGAAATGTAGCATATGACGTTGGTGGTTGGCTATAATTTTGCTAAGATTCTTGAAGTATTTGTGGTACATCATCTCAAATAAGAGCAAGTTATCAGAGACCAATATGTTTGTTGTTTTGTAGCAAATAATAGTCAGCTATGGATTTTCTCTAAAACTCTAAAGACTCTCTACAGACAAAGTTTTAGCAAATTTTTTTCCAAAGGCTAAATTTTTGAAATAGGGCGGGCCCTCCCCTTTGCCGCAATTTTCAAAAACGCCAGATCTTAGTGTTCCGATTTATGCGAAATTTTGTATGCCACCTTATGGTACCTCCAAAAATTAAATTGATAAAAAATTTTGGAGTCAAATAACCTGGGGGGACGCCCCATCCCAAATCCAGTCTAGTCTTATATAGCTAGTCTTATATATAAAAATTAATTTGTGTTTGTTTGCTTGCCAATTTGTTTGTTTGCTTCACATAGATTCAAAACCAGCTGAACTGATTACAGTAAAATTTTCACAGATTGTGTAGGTTGATATGGAAGAAAACATAGGCTACATAATTTTTTGATATCGAAAGGGGGGCGCACTCTCCCCCTTACCACAAAATTACTACCCAGAAATAAAAGTGGACCGATCGGGATACTATGAGATTCAAATGAATGATATTTAGGAGTAGAGTACAAAATTCATATTAAAAATTGGATCCAAGTAACTGGGAGCCCGCCCCGGACGATCATGACAATATGGGACTCAAATGAAAAGTATGCGGGAGTAGATTACGACTATGGTCGGAAAGGAGGAAAAGACGGGCGGACGCTTCCGCGTTAATCCAATAACACCACCCAAAATCAAAAGTGGACCGATAAGAACAACATGGGTATCTAAAGAAAGGTATTGAAGAGTAGAATACGAATATGGTACTACAAATTTGGTCTAAGTACCCAGAAAGTCGCCCTAACCCCAAAACTCCTCCAAGCAGATAAATTGAATGTTTCTACCACTTTGGGGCTTAAATGAAAGGTATTCGGGAGTAGATTACGAATCTGGCATATAAAATCAGGTCAAAGTATGGGGGGTCACCTCACCCCCCCCCCCCCAAAAAAAAAAAAAAACGCCACAAATGGGGATATTAGCCAATCACGATTATATGGGACTCGGTTTGATTGTTTGTTCCGTATAGACTCAAAAAGGGCAGAAACGATTTTCTAGAAATTTTCACAGATTGTATAGGTTGGTCTCAAAGGAAACATAGGCTATACAATTTTGTCGATATCGAAAGGGGGCGCACCCTCCCCATTACTCCAAAAACACCACCCAAAACCAAAAGTGTACCGTTCAGAACAATATGGGCATAAAATGAGGTATTGAGAGTAGAATATGAATTTGGTATAAACATTTTAGTCTAAGCACCCAGCGGGCCACCCCAAACCCAAGACTCTCCCAAACAGACATATTGGCCGTTCATGTCAATATGGGACTCAAATGAGAGGTGTTCGGGAGTAGATTACGAATATGGCAGAAAAATGAAGGACCCGGTTGCCCAGTTTATTCATATATTTCAACGAAATCACGCAATAAATCCTCTATTTTTAGGATGAGAACCTAAATCGGAAGATTGGACTACGTGCCATATCCGTATGTATCTAAATATGAGCATTTATGGACCATATTCGGTTTGAATATTGGAGAGCCCATTACAAGTCACGGTTCCAAATTTCAAAGAAATCGGATAAAAATTGGCTTAAGACCCTAAATTGGCAAAATGGTCTATATGGCATTCATTGTGCAAAATTTCAGCCAAATTGGCTTAAGAAATGAAATTTGGAGATCTGTTTGTACGGAAGCTAGATCAGGTTATGGACCTATTCAGGTCATATTTAACGACAAAACTTCCGTGAAATTTACTCAAAATACAAAATTTCAGTGAAACTTTCTTTAAAATTTCAGGGATATTTTTTGTCTTTAGACAAAATTTCAGTGAAATTTTCCGTAAAATAAAATTCCAGACAAAATTTTAGTGAAATTTTTTCTAAAGACAAAATTTCAGTGAAATTTTCTCTAAAGACAAAATTTCAGTGAAATTTTCTCTAAAGACAAAATTTCAGTGAAATTTTCTCTAAAGACAAAATTTCAGTGAAATATTCTCTAAAGACAAAATTTCAGTGAAATATTCTCTAAAGACAAAATTTCAGTGAAATATTCTCTAAAGACAAAATTTCAGTGAAATTTTCTCTAAAGAAAAAATATCAGTGAAATTTTCCCTAAAGACAAAATTTCAGTGAAATTTTCTCTAAAGACAAAATTTAAGTGAAATTTTCTCTAAAGACAATATTTCAGTGAAATTTTCTCTAAAGACAAAATTTCAGTGAAATTTTCTCTAAAGACAAAATTTCAGTGAAATTTTCTCTAAAGACAACATTTCAGTGAGATTTTCTCTAAAGACAACATTTCAGTGAGATTTTCTCTAAGGACAAAATTTCAGTGAGATTTTCTCTAAGGCAAGATTTCACTGAGGACAAAATTTCAGTGAGATTTTCTCTAAAGATAAAATGTCAGTGAAATTTTTTCTAAAGATAAAATTGCGGAATAGTTTTCTCTTAAGAGTTTTTGAAGACAAAGACAGAATTTTCCATAAAAACAAAATTTCATTCCTCCAATGTTCACTTGATGATTGTAATTGCAATATTATACTCATTTCCAATAACATAAAGACTATAGAGAGATGCTTCCTGTTTAGGTTATGCATCTGCATGTGCAACAATGTATGTCACTCATTCAGTTTCCCTTATACCTTCCTTTCATAGCGCGGCTTTGGTGCAGCCTTCGTATTTATTAAATTTTATATGAAATTTCCCCCTCCCATCAAAGGATCATTGAGGGAAAAGACAGAAAATTGAAAAATAAAATTAAAATAAAAAATTTCCCTTCATCTGTTCTCAAGCAACAATGGGGAAGTAAAAATGAAAGAAAAAAAATCCAACACCGACGACCACACCCACGCCATTCGATCTGCAGTTTCCTCTTTGGCAAAACTATCAAGCAAAGAGCGGGCGAGTGGCAACGAGACACAAGACAAGTAAGAAACTTGAATATACTTTTTACTCTACAAGTTTCACTTCAAAGTAAATAGGCGTTGTTCATCTACTTTTGCTTTTCCTTCTATTCCTTGGTCTTTTATGTCACCATCATAGCCCTAGCACACAAATTGAGATGAATGGCAAAAAAAAAAGAAAAGAAAAGAAACGAACAGAACAGAAAAAGTATCAAATTTGTATCAAAACTCATGTGTCTCTTCAGTTGCCAAGGATGACAACATATGCAGCTAATTTCCTTCCTATCGCACAGGGATATAATCTACAGTGAACATCCTGGCAAAGTTCATTTGGGATGCACATTAAATCAATAAAAATCGCATTGAAGAAATGATGGTGATGAGGATGATGATTGAGGAACTGATACAGTTGCCAATGGTAAATACGTTTACAATTATACTTGAAAGGAATTCCAATTCAATTGAGAGTTGAGTGGAGTGGAGTGCGGTGCTTATTCACAACACCCAAACATAAGAGCAAGAGCTCTTTCGCTTTGCATTGACAGGAAATGTCAAGGATATCCTTTACACACTCATATGCGAGTGTTGTCTCTCCCAATGTTGTTTCAACAATCGACAATGAATACTGAATAGACAATAGACAAAGCAGTTCCTTATGGAGTTTGGGTTGGTTTTTTTCCAACTACGCGCTTTGATTACAAACTGTTGATAAATGTGCAAAAAATTGTTGTGGACAAAAAAAAACAACAACAATAAATACAACAACTGTGTAAAAATCATAAAAATTCATGGCATATAAATGTACCAGTTCACACACAAACACACGTCCAACATACTATACTGCGGCAATGACAACATCCTTAAACAGGAAATACAACCAAATTGACATACGATCCACATGTATGACAAAGTATTGTCCATGGCGTTGTTGTCCATAAAGCATTGGCGTAGGAATTGAGGAGCTGCAAACAAAACTCAATTCAATTTTTTATTTATGAATCGCATTGTCCATGGATCGCATTTGTCGAGTTCTTTTCCCGGCATCTCTTCTTAGGCATAAAAGGATATTAGAAAAGATGTGCTCTGCTATTAGAGCGATATCAAGATATAGTCCGGTTTGGACCACAATTAAATTATGTTGGAGACCTGTGTAAAATGTCAGCAAATTCGAATAAGAATTGCGCCCTTTGGGGGCTCAAGAAGTAAAATAGAAAGATCGATTTACATGGGAGCTTTATCAGGCTATAGACCGATTCAGACCATAATAAATACGTATGTTGATGGTCAAGAGAGGATCCGTCGTATAAAATTTCAGGCAAATCGGATAATAATTGCGACCTAAAGAGGCACAAGAAGTCAAGATCCCAGATCGGTTTATATGGCAGCTATATCAAGTTATGAACCAATTTGAAACTTATTTGACACAGTTGTTGAAAGTAAGAATAAAATACGTCACGCAAAATTTCAGCCAAATCGGATAGGAATTGCGCCCTCTAGAAGCTCAAGAAGTCAAGTCCCCAGATCTGTTTATATGACAGCTATATCAGGTTATGAACCAATTTGAACCATACTTGACACATTTGTTGGATATCATAACGAAACACGTCGTGCAAAATTTTATTCCAATCGGATAAGAATTGCGCACTCTAGAGGCTCAAGAAGTCAAGACCCAAGATCGGTTTATATGGCAGCTATATCAGATTATGAACCGATTTGAACCATACTTGGCACAGTTGTTGGATATCATAACAAAACACGTTGTGCAAAATTTTATTACAATCGGATTAGAACTGCGCATTCTAAAGGCTCAAGAAGTCAAGACCCAAGATCGGTTTATATGGCAGCTATATCAGGTTATGAACCTATTTGAACCATACTTGGCACAGTTGTTGGATATCATAACAAAACACGTTGTGCAAAATTTTATTCTAATAGGATAAGAATTGCGCACTCTAGAGGCTCAAGAAGTCAAGACCCAAGACCCAGCTATATCAAAACATGAACCGATATGGCCCATTTATAATACCAACCGACCTACAGTAATAAGAAGTATTTGTGCAAAATTTAAAGCGGCTAGCTTCCTCCTTCGGAAGTTAGCGTGCTTTCGACGGACAGACGGACGGACGGACGGACATGGCTAGATCGACATAAAATGTCACGATGATCAAGAATATATATACTTTATGGGGTCTCAGACGAATATTTCGAGTAGTTACAAACAGAATGACGAAATTAGTATACCCCCATCCTATGGTGGAGGGTATAAAAAAATCTTTGCTTATAAAATCCTATGGCAAAATAATATAAATTTTTTTAAAAAGAAAACCCCACCTTTCCTAAGCTTTCAATGAAATTTTGAGAAAATTTCTAAGAGAGACAAAATTTAAAAGAACAATTTAAGAAAATAAAATAGCAGCACCAAAAATGTAAGCTGACAGACAGCTTTAGAACTTAATTGTTGCTCGACTTATATTTTCCTAGGATAACCTATATCTTTCTAACCTAACCTCACCTATCTTCCTACGCCAGTGATGTGATTTTATCCACCAAAAAAACATACTCCATCTACAGTTACAGTTTTTCCTCTGCGCCACAAAGGATATTCATACGTTCGATACCCTTTCCAGCTTTTTTTTTTTTTGATATTCCAATGTGATTTCGTTTTTCTGCTATGTCGTTCTTGTTGTTTGTTGTTTATGTAAAAACATGAACAATATTCTCGGAGTTTTGTACGAACTTCCGTTTGATAAAAAAAGAAGACTGTCCTTGTTTATCAATAAATTTTGTCCGCATATTGTCTCACCCTCTTATGTTATTCGCATTTTCACCCAAGTGCAGTTTTGTTTTTGTTGTTGTTGAAAAAGTCCTTGCACACAACATGTCCATAAAAATTCAAGAGCTTTTTTTTTGTATCATTTATTTTGGTATCTTGTTTGGAGGGATTGTGAGAGTTGTGTTGGTTGTTTTTTTTTTAGTGTTTTTGTCATTTTATGCAGAGATTTATGACCATTAAAGTACTTACCAAAGTGCAGGATTTTCCGTTGAGTGCGCGTAATGGACTTCCGTTTCCTTTGTAAGCAGTTTTCAATA
Organism: Stomoxys calcitrans; assembly: GCF_963082655.1. Taxonomy (NCBI): domain Eukaryota; kingdom Metazoa; phylum Arthropoda; class Insecta; order Diptera; family Muscidae; genus Stomoxys; species Stomoxys calcitrans. Next base: position 125,155,734 of record NC_081555.1, read on the forward strand.
GCCTGGTGGGAGAAAAACAAAGTTTATTAATGCAAATAATTGGAAATTTTGTTACAGGATATTTAATAAACTTAAGATTTATACAAATAACTATCTTTTTAGGGAAAATAACTATGTCGAAATATCAAGACTAATGAATAGCAATGTATTCACTTTATTTATTTAGCGTTACCCCTTTACCAACTTCACCTTTAGTAAACGAATCTTTCTTTCATTGTAAAATCAAAAAATTCTTTATTGGCAAAAGATTTTTAATAGCCGCAAACGATTATTCGTTTACCAGACCAATACTTATTCTTGTGTGTCTCTTCTACCAAACAGAGAGAAAGATAGATTTGAGCATATTAACACAAGCTCCCACACACAATACTTTTTTTCTGGCGATTTGAAGAGCAGTCATTATGTTGAACAGCCACGTCGTGTGTGAATAGAAAACCCGGAAAGTGACAATTCTTAAAATTTCGCCTTAGGAAGAAACATTTTTATATGTTCAATAACAAAAATCATTAGAGTAACGGACAAATAGCGCCAGGCACACAAAAACACAACAAGAATTTCTAATACACATACACTGTTCGGCAGGTATATATGCTAAGTGTGGGAGAACAAAAATTCTCATAGGAATTTTTTGTTTTAATTATATCACAAGGTTGATCGAAAGTGGAAGGCTTCAAATTTAATTGTGTATCAATCATAACATCGAAATAAATCTAAATAAACATTGAAAGAGCTTAAGTTACAAGGTGAAATCTGGTTATAATTGGTGAAATTTTAAGTTGGTATTACAACTGTGGAAAGTGGTTAATTGTTTAAGATTTTTCACTATTCACTGACATTTTGTCGTAAGAGAAAATTTTACAGAAATTTTGTCCAGAGAGAAAATTTCACTAAAATTTTGTTTTTAGAAAAAATTTCATTGAATTCTTGTTTTTAAGAAAATTTCACTGAAATTTTGTATTAGAGAAATATAGAGAAAATTTTACTTAAATTTTGTCTTTAGAGAAAATTTCACTAAAATTTTGTCTTTGGAGAAAATTTCACTGAAATCTTGTCCTTGGAGAAAATTTTACTGAAATTTTGTCTTTGGAAAAAATTTCACTGAAATCTTGTCTTTGGAGAAAATTTTACTGAAATTTTGTCTTTGGAGAAAATTTCACTGAAATCTTGTCTTTGGAGAAAATTTTACTGAAATTTTGTCTTTCGAGAAAATCTCACTGAAATTTAGTCTTGAGAGAAAATCTCACTGAAATTTAGTCTTTACAGAAAATTTGACTGAAATTTTGTCGTTAAAGACAATTTCAATGAAATTTTGTCTTGGGGTTAATCAAGTTTATTTATTTACTGCCAAATCGTCTGCTCTTTTATTTCCCCTTACTCCGCTGGTATAGCCCGGTACACAAACGGTGCGGATTGCGACATTCTCAGAGACGGCGTTAAACTCCTTCTTACACTCCAGGACTGTTCGTGTGTTGCTGATCTTACCGTCCTGGTTGTTATTGGCCTGATGGCCAGTTTTTTGACCGCAATGATGTTAACACTCGACGTCCTCATGCGAACGCATTCCGTAATCGCCTGAATCTATGCCTGCAGGATCGTATTATGGTCCGGCAATTGAAAACTGCTATGTTCTCAATGGGAACCTTCAGGTCCACTCTGTCCTCTAGCTTTGATCTAAGGCAATACCAGAGTTCCGTCAATCCAAGACTGTGCCCCTAAGGTATCCGATCGGAAACCTCTTCCAATCCATCCGGGTTTCCTATCGTCTTCTCGATTATATCGCGATGGTATGACTACTCCTATCCATCCAATTTCTCATCGCCTTAAGTCACATAGCAGTAGTGGCTGCCAATCTCGCCTGCGTGTGGCGCTAGTGACCTCTGCATGGAATGAAGGAGGATAGCAGGCGAGTCCGGTACTGCCAAGATAGAGATATATTGGGTTGCCCAAAAAGTAATTGCGGATTTTTTAAAAGAAACTAAATGCATTTTTAATAAGACTTAGAATGAACTTTAATCAAATATACTTTTTTTACACTTTTTTTCTAAAGCAAGCTAAAAGTAACAGTTGATAACTGACAGAAGAAAGAATGCAATTACAGAGTAACAAGCTGTGAAAAAATTTGTTAACGCCGACAATAAGAAAAATCCGCAACTACTTTTTGGGCAACCATATATATACCTCTGGTTGGCAGTTGTGTCACAGTTAATGTCCAGGCATACAGGCGCTGCTGTCTGGCCATAATCGTCTGGTTCTACGAGACATTAGTGCACATCACGTTTCACGGCATGCTCCCTTAGTAGGAGGGGATGACACTAGTAAGATTACGATGAGCTACAGCAGCTCGCGAGGCATTTTCATGGCATTTCCGGATCTTCTGAGTTAAGTATTCTGGCAAGCAGTCATTTCTTTGGGGTCGTACAGACAATCCCTCCATACTACTCACCATCGACCGGCCATTCGACTTCATAATCTCTCAGCGCCGGACCTTGATAAATCGGAAGATGGACAGCCATCAGCTCGTAGGATCGGTTCAAGAGTATATATCAGCGCCAGTGTGGTTTAGTCAGCTATGTGACACTCACTGGAATAATATTCAGATATGTAAGAATGCCGCTTTTCAGAATGTCGACGACGGGATGTATCGTAAGTTTTAAAGTGGACCACCATTCATTAGGAGACATGCTGCCTAAGCACAGATAAAAATAATTTTTAAAAACGACAACTTTTGTCGCTAAACCAAAGACGAAATTTGTTAATTTTCCTGCAACAATTTATTTTAATCTCAACGACCCAAAGTACAAATTTGTTGTTGAAAGGCACTCGCCTTGCAAGCCAACATACAACAACAATATTTATCAAAGGCAAAACAAATAAACATGTGCTTGGTTTGCTGCACAGCTTCGGAGTCCGCGTTTGGTGGACAGTTTCATTTGCTGTTGTTCTCGTTCGTTTACTGCTGCTTAGTGTTTTTCTCTGTCACTCTCCGCCGCTAAGGATTGAACTCATGATATCATGTTTGGTAGTCTTGCACACGTCCCTTAGCCTACCGACATCATCTTCCTTATAATGAAATAATTCAATAAGTATTATTGCACAGTAGTGTCTCAACTAATTAAATTAAATCATGTCGTCTTGAAGAGCATGTCACTAACGATCCGGCAAATGCAGCCGTCTCAACTCCTATAAAGCAAAGATTGATGCCAACGTGCAGGATGTGTGCCCGATTGCGATCTGGGAACACACGACACTGTTGAACTGTCCAGCTAGATCCACTCGACGCAGACCCAGATCCCTCTGGACATACCCCATCGTAGGCGCAGAGGTACAGATCTGACCAATGAACAACACACTGCGACGATTACAACAACAACAACCTTTCGTCCTAGAAGAACGTAGAAGAGAAAAGAAAGGTAGAAAAAAACAGATGGTGAAATATGCGGTCATCGTAGTTAACATCTGCCCTATTCAGAAGACCGCACAGGAGAGGACTCAGATTTTGTATCACGATCTATTACTGACTAACTTGTCGGCCGATCATTGATGCGGTAGTACAATGTGAGCTAGTCACCGATACGTTCCCAGTCATTCTTTAATGACTCAGGCCCTGTCAGCCATTGCTATACTTAAACGAAGATCTACACATTTACACCCAGAAAAATTAGGTTTACCGATATTAGCATTTAAAGTCTGTTGATTTTTTATTAAACATTTCTTGCTTTAGAAGGAAACACCTCAAACGTCCAACCCATTAACCTGGCATAAAGTCAGTTGCGTTGCATATTGCATGCCGTCATTCCCATTCCCCTACCAGAACAGTTTGAGTAGCGCCAGGTAACTATTTCTCCTAGACTAAGAGCTATCGTCGTTGATGCATACCCAAAATACAGATCCAAAGGATCTTCCCTCTATCGGGGAACAACTCCTTGTCCAAGCGATCAGCACCGCCACGATACCTGTTTCATTCTTGATCATCTTACGGAGGGCACAGTTGTCAAGAGCCCGATGAGAGACTTAATAGTCAGTCCTTGGGTAGAAAGTGGAAAGGCTCTTGCGGGAAAAAAAACCACGCCAACATCCGGTACGCTGTTCAGCAAATAGCAGCTCCTAAAAATCATCTCAAGTTGTCGCCTTACCCTTGCAATAAAGCACTCAGCACGCCATCCAGTCCCGTTGGTTTGTAGAGTTTAAATTAATTCACCGCCCATAATATCTTCTTCTCTGTTACCATTTCCTCGGATTGTGACATGGCAGAATGTGTATCAGAGGAGCATCGATACCGCACGTACATTCGCCCGCCGGCTACGTACGAGCATACAGGGAACTGCTTGGCAGCTAGTAGTTCTAGCGTCTCTGAACTAGACCCCCCACGTCCAGTTATATCTAAGAATGCTCACAAGTGGTGTCGGATACTTTGAGAGGACCCTGCGGAAGAACGCATTTTCGTCCTTTTTAACTTCAGGACCCATGAGGCCTTCTGCTCTATTACTTTTCTGGTTTATGGTTGAAAAAACTAACATAACTTTGTACTGTATAGATGGTCGATAATGTGATTTGGGCATAACCGAATAAAAAATTCGTTTCAAATTTTATTAATTTTGTAACTACACGTACCTTGTCAAATGAACAAACGTGTCTATGTTTTCGTTATGTTGTGAAGGCTGTTTTCTTTTATAAGGATGGTTGCATATGTATAATGCAATCTAAACAAGTACTTTGTGTTGAGATCCCAAAAGCCAACAATAACAGTAAAAGGCATATATTGGAGAATTGGCAACCACAGAGATAGTCAGTGAATGCGACCAAGTGTTTCGCATTTTTTCATTAGAAACAAAAAAATGTGCAAGACAGCGGTTGATTAGTCTGCAGAGCTCTTATGCGTGAATAGAACATAACAGTGAAGCTAAAAACTTTTAGTTGATATACAAATTAATGATAGCTTATAGTTTAACCACTCTTCATTTTTGATCCTCACTGTAAACGCCTTGATTCAGCGTTCAACCTCACGAACGTGCCCGTGTAAACACTTTGCACACCGCGACTCATAATCGTTCCATTGCTTGCTATGCACGCGCAACAGGTAATAACGATTTTTACATTTTTATTAGATCTTTATCTTTTGGTGAGCAAAAGATCATTGGCTCTTAATGCATACAACGTTTAAGTTGCAACTCATTGGTTAGCTGAGGAGACGAGTTTCCAAGATCCTTTTTGGGTTGTTGATGTAAAAAAATTCAATGTAAATTAAAAGTATGTACCTCGGTTTATATTTTGACTTTTTTATTTTGCTTAATAAAAACACGACATGAAAATCAGATAAAGTTCGCATAAATTGTGTCACTGAATATTTGAAATATCAAAACAAGTAAGAGAGTGCTAAGTTCGGCCGGGCCGAATCTTATATACCCTCCACCATTGATCGCATTTTGCGAGTTATATGCGCGGTATCTCTTTTTAGACAAACATAGAATATTGAATAAGAACTGTTATGCTATTGGAGCTATATCAAGTTGTAGTCCGATTCGGACCATAAATGAATGCTGAGCATTGTGAAAGTCACTGTGTAATATGTCAGTTCATTCGGATAAGCGCCTTGCAGGGGCTCAAGAAGCAAAATCGAGAGATGAGTTTATATGGGAGCTGTAGCAAGCTATTGATCGATTCCGACCATATTAGACACGTATATTCAAAGTCATGAGAGAAGCCGTTGTACAAAATTTCTGCCAAATCGGGTGAGAATTCCGCCCTCTAGAGGCTCAAGAAATCAAAATCCCAGATCGGTTTATATGGCAGCTATATCAGGTTCTATACCGATTTACGCCATACTTAGCACAGTTATTGGAAGTCATAACTAAATACCTCATGCAAAATATCAGCCAAATCGGATGAGAATTACGCGCTCTATTGGCTCAAGAAGTCAAGATCCAAGATCGGTTTATATGACAGCTATACCAGATTATGAACCGATTTGAATCATACTTAGCATAGTTGTTGGAGTTGTAGAGGCTCAAGAAGTCGAGACCCAAGATCGGTTTATATGACAGCTATATCAGGTTCTATACCGATTTACTCCATACTTAGCATAGTTGTTGGAAGTGCTACCAAAACAGTACGTACAAAATTTCAGTAAAATCGGATAAGAATTGCGCCCTCTAGAGGTTCAAGAAGTCAAGACCCAAGATCGGTTTATATGGCAGCTATATCAAAATATGGACCGATTTGGCCCATTTACAATCCCAACCGACCTACAATAATAAAAAGTATTTGTGCTAAATTTCAAGCGGCTAGCCTTATTCTTTAGAAAGTTAGCGTGCTTTCGACAGACAGACGGTCGGACGGACGGACAGACGGACGGTCATGGCTAAATCGACTTAAAATGACATGACGATCAAAAATATATATAATTTATGGGGTCTTAGACGCATATTTCGAGGTGTTACAAACAGAATGACGAAATTAGTATACCCCCATCCTATGGTGGAGGGTATAAAAAAACATGTAAGAGCGTGCTAAGTTCGGCCGGGTCGAATCTTATATACCCTCCACCATGGTCGCATCTGTCGAGTTCTTTGCGCAGTATCTATTTTTAGGCAAACAAAGTATAAAGAATAAGGACAGAGGAGCAGCTATATCAAGTTATAGCCCGATTCGGGGCTCAAGAAGCGAAATCGGGAGATCGGTTTATATGGGAGCTGTATCAAGCTATAGATCGACTCTGATCATGTTGCACTCGTATGTTGAAGGCCATGGGGAGAGAACGTTGTACAAAATTTGTGCCAAATCGGATGAGAAACGCGCTCTCTAGAGGCTCAAGAAGTCAAGACCCAAGATCGGTTTATATGGCAGCTATATCAGGTTATGGATAGAATAGGACCATACTTCACACAGATGTTGGAAGTGATATCATAACAATATGTGCAAAATTTCAGTCAAATCGGAAGAGAATTGCCCCCTCTAGCGGCTCAAGAAATCAAGACCCAAGATCGGTTTATATGGCAGCTATATTAGGTTATGGACCGATTAGGATCATACTACTCACAGTTGTTGGAAGTGATATCAAAACACTATGTGCGAAATTTCAGTAAAATCGGACAAGAATTGAGCCCTCTAGAGGCTCAAGAAGTGAAGACCCAAGATCGGCTTATATGGAAGCTATATGAAAATATGGACCAATTTGGCCCATTTACAATACCAACCGACTTTCACTAATAAGAAGTATTTGTGCAATATTTCAGGCGGCTAGTTCTACTCCTTCAAAAGTTAGCGTGCTTTCGACAGACAGACGGACGGACATGGCTAGTTCGACTTAAAATGTCACGACGATCAAGAATATATATACTTTATGGGGTCTTAGACGCATATATCGAAGTATTACAAACAGAATGACGAAATTAGTATACCCCCATTCTATGGTGGAGGGTATAAAAACAACAAGCCGGCAAATTTTTAGTATGCGCTCATGTAGTTTAAATATGCTGAAAAGGTAGAAAAGCCTAATTTATACAACAAAAAAATGGGTTTTAAAAAAATTTTATCCAGTATTTATTTCAATCGAAAATCTCTACGCATATAGGCTAATAATTATATATAAGAGTAAAACAAGTAAAACGGCATTAAGTCTGGTAGGGCTGAACTTTCGATACCCACCACCTCGGGAGAAAAATGCATCATTTGCATGCATCATTGCAGTTATATTGAAATATGGTCTGATTTGAACCCAACTCGGCACGTATTGCGCCCTCTAGAGGTTCAAGAAGTCAAGACCCAAGATCGGTTTATATGGCAGCTATATCAAAATATGGACCGATTTGGCCCATTTACAATCCCAACCGACCTACAATAATAAAAAGTATTTGTGCTAAATTTCAAGCGGCTAGCCTTATTCTTTAGAAAGTTAGCGTGCTTTCGACAGACAGACGGTCGGACGGACGGACAGACGGACGGTCATGGCTAAATCGACTTAAAATGACATGACGATCAAAAATATATATAATTTATGGGGTCTTAGACGCATATTTCGAGGTGTTACAAACAGAATGACGAAATTAGTATACCCCCATCCTAAAACTACCCCCTAGTAAAACGGCATTAAGTCTGGTAGGGCTGAACTTTCGATACCCACCACCTCGGGAGAAAAATGCATCATTTGCATGCATCATTGCAGTTATATTGAAATATGGTCTGATTTGAACCCAACTCGGCACGTATGTCGACAAGCCTAACAAAAGTTACTTTGCCAAATTATCCTTGACATTGTGTCCGATCTTCCAGGCAGTATGGATTACACCCTACCTGTGCCGCTTTTTGATAAAAAGTACTGTACCACTATTTCTGATAGAACCGATTGGAACTACGATATCCAGGTAATACAAGTTACATAGACTTCTTTACGGATGGCTCCAAACTAGTCGACCAGGTGGGCTTTGGGTGTACTCTGAAGATCTAGAACTGGTCATATCGAAAAGGTTAACGGACCAATGCAGTGTGTATTAAGCGGAGATCCTTGCAATTAAGGAAGTGGTGGAATGGCAAAGATATAATGTCATAACGACGATTGGCATAAATATTTTCTCAGACAGTAAGGCAGCCATTAAATCCCTGGATAACGTATTTCTAAACACAAAAACCGCCTCGACTGTCGCAGATCAACGAAATGGCTGAACAGTTCAAAATTCATCTATTCTGGGTACCGGGCCACAGATATATCCCAGGGAATTGTAAAACGGACGAGCTGGCGAGACTAGGAACTACCTTACGCATTGCAAGGAAATTGAAATCTGTGAATATGCTTATAGCGACATGTAAGTTAAGTTTTCAGGACCAGGACCAAAGAACAACAAATGATAGATGGTCACAAAGAGGGGACTGTGAGCATTCCAAAACTATGTGGCCTAATTTAGACTTGAAGAGGTCTACTGCTTTGTTGCCACTGGCTAGCACAGACGTCTCAGTCATTGTGTCTGTTATGGAAAACATGCCGACAGACTGCATGTTGCCAGCAACGACTTTTGCAGAAGCTGTGAGAACATCGAAGAAGAAGAGACTATAGAACACCTTCTGTGAGTGTGTCCCGCACTGGCAGTCAGAAGGAGTTCAACATTATGTTCTCATTTCTTTGAGAACCTGTCTTATTTAGCGGATGTGAATAGTCGCCAGTTGTTGTGATTTTAAAAGCGATCTGAATGGTTCAACGTTAGGAACTAGAAGGCATCTTCCTTCTTCTGTTCCTGTGGTATATAACTAACATTTGTAACTTCGCGCTCGGTAAATTTCGAAAGCTGTCCATCGGCTCGGAGACCACGGATACAACGAATGGCTCTGCTTCTAGCCGTGTTACTCTTGGGATGCTCAATATATTGACGGTTGAACAACCTGGCGCAACTCTTCGGAGCAGTCACGGTTACGTCTCCAAAAGTGACAGGTCCAGTCATCCCGTCTATCCGGGTTCGAGAGTGACTTAACAGTTGACCACAGCTTGTCTAAACCGGTACCTAAGTCACATTGCTTCAAGTGCTCCAGTCACAAATTCCGCTTATGTTCGTTGACTACCCTGTTTATTTCCAGATTCAGCGCGCTGGTTCTGGGCTTAGTGGGGTCCGTGCAACGAAGCCTATCACGCTCGTCTGCGAGTACCACTGTCTGCGCCGGGAAATTGGGCCGCACTTGGGGTATTTGACCGGCTAGTATAATGCGAGGGGCTGCTGGGTTAATGGGCGATTAGTGTACTCTCTGAAGCCGACACAATCGACCTTCTTCTGATTGATAAACGTCTGGCACTCAGAGGCTATGAAGTCGGGTGGCCGGTGGATGGTGAGAATTGTGAGGAGGTGGCCTGATCCCAAAGAAATGACGAGATGCCAGGTTGCATTACTCAGGAGATGTGGAGATGCAATGGAAATGTCTGGCGAGCTTCTGCACCTCCTCGTAATCCTAGTGGGGGCATGCTCATTCACCGTGTAAAACGGGGAGCCTTCAATCTGGTCTGCCAAAGCTTTGCCTCGCTGGTCTTCTGGATCGCTGCAACCAATATGTTCTTCCGAGTCATAAAATACACTATCTCGTCGATCTTGCCTCTCAGACCATAGCAATTCAATTGCAAAAATGTTATACTTCACGGCACTGGCCTGGCAATATTGGGGTTGGAATGCTGTTGTTGCGTATATTGCCACACGGGAGAGGTTGGGGGGTCACATAGTCCGACGACGAGGACGCAGAAGGCGAGGCTTGTGACTCAATGCTGTCTATGTTTGCACAGCACATTGGAAGATATTCAATGTGACTATACTCCCGTGGTGACATAAGGCCAGAGCTAGATCGGAAATACACCCATTTATGCGCCAGTTACACCTCACCGACTGATGATGGTGGCGGTTCTGGCAAACCGAACCGAGCCAGGGTCCGGGGATCTTTTCAATCCCGACACGGACCAGAAGCGTGTTAGGAGGCACTACGGTGAATTCGAAGCCTTTCGGGACGAGAACGTCGTTATTAAAGACGTGGGCGACGAACGCGCATGTGAAACTGTGGAACAGCGAAATGATCGATACAAATGCAGATTTTTCCCATTCCTCTAAGGAACAGGGGCAAACTCCTCACATATAAATGAGTGCAGTCCGATTCAAGTTTAAGCTCAATGATAAGGGGCCTCCTTTTTATAGCCGAATTCGCACGGCGTGACGCAGTTCGGCACCTCTTTGAAGAGAAGTTTTTACATGCCATAGTGCCTCACAAATATTGCCAGTGTTAGGAGTGGAACAACCGTCGCTGAAAAAACGTTCGGTAGGACGACGGAAATCCTATGTGTAAATCCCGATCTTGAAAGGACGAAGCTATTACTGAAAAGAACTAAGAAGGAGGTCCGTATAGCTTTTGGTATCCTAACGGGACACATAGGACTACGAGCTCTCTTATGCAAAGTCGGTGGGGCAAGTGATGCTATGTGCAGGGCATACGGGAGAGATGATGAGACGTTGCATCGTTTGCTATTTCAATGCCCGGCTTTTGCGGCTAACAAACACCGCCACTTAGGTGAGGACACAATACTAGTAATCAAGCAACTTACGGCCCTTGAAGCCTTAAAACCTAATATGGCTGATGAGTAATTCTAAGCCGTATTACGAAACGCGTCCCATAGTGGTTGGTGTGTATTACGATCTCTGGCTCTTTTTCCATTTGCAAAGAAAAACCTCCGATCATTGTGCTCGTCTCGAAAGAGAAGCAAACAAAATTTTTAAAAATTACTGATTTTCGGCCTAACAGGCAAAAAACTTTAAAATTTAATTTTTATGTAATAGAATTTGTCAAAATTTTATTTTTAGAAAAATAATTGCTTAAAAATTTACTTTTATTGCAAATTTTTCCAACATTTGAAATCTATAGAAAACATGTGTTTGTATAAAAAATTCCTCTTATTTTTATATACAATTTTCACGTAACTTATATGCAACTTGTTTCCCTTGTTTCAAAATTTCCTTGCCTTTAAATCGGTTTAGTTTATTTCACCACGGAAATCAATAACCATAACAATTTGTTGCAATAACAGACAATGGCAGCAGTCACAATAACAACACGTGCCACTCGTATCTCCCTCACCCTGGGCAGCGTTTAGTGATTGACTTTAAAAATTTATTTGAAATTTTTGAAATGTATAGCCCCAGAGTCATCAGAGCAAATTATATCCTTCCTTATGTCGTTCAAGGAGCAAATGTCATTTCTGCGCTCGCTCATGGCGGAAAACTCTGGCTAAACAGGAGCAATGAGTGAGGACCAGCCGTGGTTATGGCATAAAACAGTCGACGCAATTTACGCTCATTAAGCGGTTATATAAATAACGTTGTTCTAAGCTTTTCAATGGCATGGTCACTAAGGGGAGTGGGGAATAATTGTAACAATCATCCCCCGGGTCGAAGGGATTTTTAAATTAACAACGAACACAATACAAAAACAGCAGGAGAATATGTTTTACAATTGTGTGTAATCAAGTAAGTCGTCCTGGTTGTCCTCATCATCGTCATAGTCATCACCATTGTCCATATCCTCGAAGTAATGTTGTCATCTACGACCACGTTCACATTTTGAACGTCGTTAGAGTTGTCGCCGTTGTTCTCCTCGACGTCGTCATTGTCATTAGTTGAAATTTTATAATTTATTAACGTCAACAAACAGACGCCCTTAAGGCCACAAAATGAACACAAGCCCAGGATTGATGCACACACACACACGTACACACATTGGCTTCAACTCCCCCCCATTTACACTACTATATGAACTCCACAACCGTTGGGCCGCCACATGTCATCATCACCATATTGGATAGCCCTGCACACTTTGGCACCCACTCCACAGCAACTTACGCACATAATTATCTCCTCTTTCCAGCGCCAGTAAAAAGGACATTTCTCTAAATTTAATTCCCTTTCCCAAATTTGTATGTGAAATTCTTGATTTCTTTACATTGTCTATTTGTTTTTGAAAACCATGAAAGATTTCCTCCAAAACTCATCCTTTATACCACAGCACACACATACACGCACAGCCGCACACAAAGGACACAATAATGTTGGGAATAGAATTTGAAAGCATTCAAAAGTTTAGAGTGACAAACAGTGATCTGTATTAGAAAAAAAGGAAAAAATAATTTGGTCGATATTTTATATAAAAGATTCTCTGTAGGTTTGGACATCTTATTCCCATTCTTAAATGATTTCGAATCGTTTGAATATATTGGATTGCCCGGCCCCAAAACCCCTTAAAATAGGTTTATTTGACGATCATGACAATATGGTACTCAAATGAAACGTATTCGGGAGTAGATTACGAATATAATCAGGAAGTAGGCATAGGCTTTATAATTTATTGATAACGGAAGTGGGCGGACCCTTCACCGTTACCCCAAAAACATCACCCAAAATCAAAAGTAGACCGATAAGGACAATGGATATCAAATGAAAAGTATGCGGGAGTTGATAACGAATCTGGCATACAAATTCATGTCGAAGTTTAGGGGGTCACCCCACCCCACAAAAATGCCCAAAATGGGCAGATTAGCCAATCACGGATATATGGGACTCGGTTTGTTTGTTCCGCAGAACCGATTTTCTCGAAATGTTCGAATATTCTGTAGTATGGCCTGGAAAGAAGCTAAGGCTATATAATTTTTCGGTATCGCAAGGGGGAAAGACCCTACCCCTTATGCTAAAAACACAACCCAAAATCAAAAGTGGACCGATCGGGACTATATAGCTATCAAATGAAAGGTATTGGAGAGGAGAATTCGAAAATGGTATTAAAATCTGAGTCTACCCACTGGGCCGCTCCAATCCCAAAACTGCCCCAAACAGACATATTGAACTGAAAAGCGGCAGAACCGATTTTCTCGAAATGTTCGCATATTGTGTAGTTTGGTTTGCAAGGAAGAATTATATAGCCTAATTTTCCGGTATCGCAAGGGGGAAAGACCCTACCCCTTATGCAAAAAACACAACCCAAAATCAAAAGTGGACCGATCGCGACAATATAGATATCAAATAAAAGGTATTGGAGAGGAGAATACGAATATGGTAGTAAAATTTGAGTCTAAGTACCCATCGGGCCGCCCTTACCCCAAAACTCCCCCCAAACATACATATTGGACGTTCATTTCTATATGGGGCTCAAATGAAAGGTATTCAGGAGTAGATTTCGAATCTGGCATACAAAATCAGATCGAAGTATAGAGGGTCTTGCCACCCCTCAAAAACGCCATTAGACCCATAATGACTATATGACACTTGGCTGAACCGATTTTCTTAAAATTTTCATAGATTGTGTACGTTTGTCTGGAAGGAAACGTAGGCTATATAATTTTTGGATATCGGGTAGAGGCAGACCCTCCCCTTTGCCGCCAAAACGCCCCCCATATCCGAAAGTGGTCCGATGGGCACAATAAGGCTATCAAATGAAAGGTATTGGAGACCAGAACATGAATATGGTATTCAAATTTGGGCTCAAGTACCCAGCGGGGCCCCTCTCCTCCCCCAACACCAAAAATCCTCTAAACACATATATGGGAAATCCAATGAAAAGTATTAGGCAGTAGATTACAAATATGGCATAAAACATTAGGTCCAAGCAATAGGAGGTCGCCCACCCCCAAATACCCCCAAATGGGCATATTAGCCGACAATGGTTATATGTGACTCAAATGAAAGGTATTAGGGAGTAGATTACGAATACGACATTAAAATTAGCGTTCAAGTCTAGCTGGCGTTTTTCCTCCTAAAGATACGTCAAATGGGGTTTTTGACTCATTATGACAATATGGGACTCAAATAAAAGGTATTTGAACTCAAATGAAACGAATTTGATATCTAATTTTGGAGCCAAGTGTTTTGGGGTACGCCCTTAAGCACCCCCTAAACAGAACTTCATTTGCGTTGGGAATAAAGAACGAATGTGATATCTATTTTCAGTAAAAAGTACCGGTGGCCGCCCCAGCACCAAACACCCTCTAAAAGTTTCATCTTTACCGGCAATGGCAATATGGGGCTCAAATTAAAGGGATTTGGAAGTGCAGCACGAATTTCATATCAATATTTGAGTCGAAATGTCTGAGGTGGCACCTCAGACATTTCCCTCCCCTCCCCTAATGAGGACATTATTCCCTCCCCTAATGAGGACATTATTCTACGGAAGAACATTACCACCAGGAACCGAGAAGGGGCAAATTCTCACACATCAATGAGTGCTTACCGATTCAAGTTTAAACTCAATGATAAGGGACCTTTTTTATAGCCGAGTCCGAACGGCGTCCCGCAGTGCGACACCTCTTTGGGAGAAATTTTTTAAATGACCATGTATGGCATTGTACCTCGCTAATGTCGCCACATTAAGAGGGGATAAACACCGCTGTATTCGATGTTCTCGCCAGGATTCGAACGCATTCAGCGTCATAGGCTACAATGGCACGAATTCGATATCCGCATTCAGGGCGAAGTGTCCCCAAAGATATTAGAGAATTAAAGAAGGCGCAGCGGAGCGAGCCCGGTTCGGCTAGTTTTCTTATATTTTAACCACTGTGTCACTTTTTCAAAAAGAAAAAGTGCATGGAGGGGGTAAAAACCAAACGACAATTTTAAGTGGCCATACGAACGGATGCACTTTAATTTGGATGTCATTAAAAGCAGGATTGTGTTGAAAATTCGAAATAGAAAACTTAAATTATAGATAATTGCAGATATACGAGTAGCGTAGACAGTTAGGCAGATGGATGGCATGAAGGACAAAGGATATGGGGATTTAAACAAAAAAAAAGAATGGTTTCAGCTGACAATACTGACAATATATCCTTTGCCTTGTGTCATTCGTAGTACTTTGGTATGTGCTACCCCCTAAAATTCCTTGGATTTTTCATCACTACCATTGTTGAAACAATTGACACTAATGTGTCAAAGGTCACGTGGCTTTGGTTAACGAACGAACAAACAAACAAACGAGTTTTGTTTGAAATGAAAAATTTAAATCAATTTGAAGCAACAAAATATCTCTTTAACCATCCGAAAACTTTGATGTGCATCAGTTACATGCTTATGGCATAGGATTTTTCACAAGGATTAGTAAAAGAGTTTGATATCAAAGACGAAAAAAGGGCTTAAAATCAATAGGTCTTGTTTATTTTATGCTTCGATGCGTTCTAGGGCAAAACCTCATTGTCTTCCTTTTCCCATTATTTGGGCATTAAACAAAATGCTAATTTTCTAAAGGCTTAAGGAGCAAGTAAAAACAACAAAGAAAGTCTAAGTCAGGTTAATTTTCATTTACAAAGTGAAGTCGAGAGAGATATCTCATAAAGGTTTGGCCCAAATATGAAAAGGGTAAATGTGATAGGTCATAGAATGAGATAATATGGGGTTTGGCGATATTCGTACTAAAATGTACCAAATAGTTCGAAATAATAAATGTTTGCCCAGAGCTAATGGAAAGAGCTAGGATAATGAAGTTGTGTGTGTGGTTTCGAAATAAAAAGAGTTGATAGAAAAAGAGTTGTAAAATCGTGCTGACAATGGGAGAAAACTGTGAGCATCACACGGGCTGGAACTTTGAGCTTCGAGTTGTGTGGTGTTCATTGTGGGAAAACTGTACTTTATAGGGCGCACCTTCGAATTCGCTGAAATTTGGTATGTACTTTTGCATACATATGTAATTTGCGTGGAGTATTCGTGTAAATAAAACGTTTGGGATGTTTTTAGACAAACAAAATACTTTTATCACGAAGTTTTTCTTTTATTGTAATCGTGTAACGTTTCTCAACTTCAACTTATCAAACGTAAGCCATAAGCGTAATATTTTTAAACATAACTAACTTTGTTTACTGTAAACCCCTTAGCAGCTTCGTTTATGGGAAAAGGAACTTTCTTTTATTGTAAAATCAAAATCTCTTTGATTGCAAAAGTATTTTGGTAGCCGCAAATGTATATAAATAAATAAAATTTTTGAGATGTTTTAAGGACAAACAAAATACTATTATCAAAAAGTTTTTCTTCAACTTTTTAAACGTAAGCCATAAACGAAGTATTTTTGAACATAACTAACTTTGTTTACTGTAAACCCCATAGCAGCTGCGCCTACGGTAAAAGGAACTTTCTTTTATTGTAAAACCAAAATCTCTTTGATTGCAAAAGTATTTCGTGCCGCAAATTCTAATTCGTTTGCCGTAACAATATTTATTCTTTTGTGTCTATCCTACCAGAAAAAATGAGTGAGTTTCTGAGCTCAAAGACCAGTGTTGGGCAAAAATACTCACAATATTAAACACTACTGTGTATGTATACAGGAGAGTAATCCCAAGTAACGCCATGGGCTTGTACATAATTGCAATTGTCACTAGTATAGACTCATTAGGTCAGTTCGCGTACTTTTCCAGTAAAATTTGCAGGAGAGTTTTATTAAAAAGCTGGTTTTTATAAAACAGCTGTTCGATGCTGCAAATTTCTGGTGGAAAAAAGCCTCAATTTCCAAACTCTCAAAACTTTGCTCCCACTCACGTACTGTCCCGCTTTCTTTTGCTGGCAAACGAAGTACTCTAACCACTTTCAGTAAGAATTTGCACAAATGAACGCGAACACTCTTATTATCACAAGCAACATTTTTTCCTTTTTGTTTTTGATTGAACAAAGAGTCAGTATATTGAGCAGCTCGGTAGAGTGCGGAACAAAAATGCTGGTATGTCCCATGCCAAAAATCATTAGAGTAACAGAGACATGACAAGCTAGGGACAAGAAAATACGACAAGAATTTCTAATGCACATACATCGTTTTGTCAGGGTAAAAAAACTTTTTATTTGTCGCAAATTCTTGCAAGAATGTATAGTAAAAACCAGTACTTTTATCGTAAACAAAGCTCAACAGTTTTCTAAAATAGAAGTTTACTTGGCGAAAATTTCCTTTACGTGAAACGAATTATTTTTTGCGTGTATATGTGGGTTGAACCCAGGAACTCGAATCTGAAGTCTTTTTTTGCCCAAAGGCCTGTGAACCCCCCAGGGGTGAAATACTTCCCTTCATTGGGTAGTGCTCCAACCTAGGCAATATGCGTATCAAACGTCAGGTACACGCAAAAAATAATTCGTTTGACATAAAGGAAATTTTGGTCAAGTGAACTTCTTTTCCGAAAAACGTTGGACTTTGTTTACGATAAAAGTACATGTTTTTTGCGATAAATACTAGCAAGAATTTGTGACAAATATAAAGTTTAGAGTTAAAGAGTTTTAGGATTTACTACAAAGAGGAAGATCCTTTTACCATAGACGAAGCTGTTAAATACAAAAAACAAAGTTCGTTACTTTCAATAATACTACGTTTATGGCTAACGTTTGCTATATTTGTCGTAAGAATTTCCCAACTTTTTTATTTTTTACGTGTATTAACGAGTAGATTATAAATATGAAAACAATATCTAAAAATTTGACCCAGGATAGATCCAAAGGGTATTGAGATAGCGAACCTCCTAACCTAGGCAATATGGGTACCAAATGAACATGGAAAAAATTAAAAATGTTTAAAAATTGATCGATTTTTTTTTGAAAAATTTCACCCTTGACGCTTTCCTATTCTTGTCTCATAAAATAAAATTTTTTAAATTTTTTTTTTATTCGTACTCTTTTCGTCCCCCTTTGGTAATCAACTCACCCATCGCTTTCATTTGATGCCCACATTGCCTAGGTTAGGGGGTCAAAAGTTTCAAGGCCCCATATGTTTTTCTCGAGTCTAATTTTTAAACATTTGTCGCCGGCATTAGGAGGGGATAACCACCGCTGAAAAATTGAGTGATGTTCCTGCCAGAATTCGAACCCATTTATTTAGCATCATAGTCGGACATGCTAACCTCTGCGCTACGGTGACCAGTCTTGGAGTGTAAGAAGGAGTTTAACGCCTTCTATGAGGATGGTACAATCCACTTCGATTGAAGTTAGTGGGAATGGAAGAGCAGACGATTTGGCAGTGAGGGGCAGAAGACTGCCATCAATAAACTTAACCGGAAGCCTTTCGGGGCGACACAGTCCGAGTTAAGGGCCTATTCGACGAATCCGCAGGTAGCACTGTGGAACAGCGAAACGGCCGGTAGGACGGTGAATATCCTATGGGGAGATCCTGATCGTGAGAAGGCTATTACTGAAGGGAAGTAAGAAGCAGGTCAGTAAAGATTTCGGTATGCTAACAAGACACATAGGACTACGAGCTCACTTATGCGAAATCGGTGCGGCAAGTGGTAGCATGTGTAGGGCGAATGTGGGAAGGATGATGAGGCGTTGGAGCATTTCCCAAGTCAATGCCCAGTTTTCGCGGCTAGGTACTTGGGTGGGGACACAATACCAGACATGAACCAACTTAGGGGCGCGTTATGGAAAACCATTAATGATTTTGTAAGTAGCACGGAATGGCTAACTTACATTTTCTTTTTCGAGGTTACGGCGTATTTAGAGCGCCGATTACTGGCTTAGGTGTTTGTCCATAGTGGCATGGGGCAGAACACAATAAAACAAGTAAAAGCGTGCTAAGTTCGGCCGGGACGACTCTTGGGAACCCACCACCATGGATTATGCAAAAAATTTATACAAAATAAATTTAGTTGAAGGGCATAATTTTATTCTGCATATCAAACTTCTGTCAAACCACCAAAAATTAAAGCTTCTAGGATCCGAACAAGGATGATCGAGAGACCGGTTTACATGGGAGCAATAATAGTTTATAGACCGATTTGGACCGTATTTGTCGTAACAGAACACCGCATTCAAAATTTCAGCCAAATTGAACAAAAATTGGGGCTTGTAAATGCTCAAGAAGTCAAATCGGGAGATAGGTTTATGTGGGACCTATATCTGCTTATAGACCGATTTGAACCGTAATAGGCACATAGTTGGAAGTCATAATAGAAGTAACATTCAAAATTTCAGCCAAATCGGACAAAAATTGCGGCTTCCAGGGGCTTAAGAAGTCAAATCGGGAGATCGGTTTATATGGGAGCTATATCAGGTTATATACCGATTTGTACAGTACTTGGCACAGTTGCTGGAAATCATAACAGAATATTACATGCAAAATCTTAGCGAGGTCGGACACAAATTGCTGCTTGTAAGGGCTCAAGAAGTCAAATCGGAGGATCTGTTTATATGAGAGCTATATAAGGTTATACCCCGATTTGGACCGTACTAAGTACAGTTGTTGAAATTCATAACGGAATGACTAGATTAGTATACCCCCATCCTATGGTGGTGGGTATAAAAACCCATAATATTTATTCAATAACATTATTGATTCTAAGCGAATTTGCATTTGGCTTATTCAAGCTTTCATTAAAATATTTACCCACATAAAATCATTATAAAATCTCCATGAACCATTATGACAATCTACTTATTACAAAAAAAAAGCCAAAAAAATAAAACTCATGAGAATATATTTCTCACATCTATCTGCTTGCCATTACCACCAAGTCTTGTTATTACCCAATTTCGAAAGGGTTCATCCCACCAGAGAAAAGCTGCTGTTCGCAAATGGCACATAAAGGCATGATTACAAGACTGAATAAAGCCAATAATGACAGGCGACAACAACGCCACACAACCAACGTACATACGCTCACATTCAAATAATTCGCTGAATATGGCAAATTGCCGTCAATGCCGCGGCGCACAACAATTGAATAAATTTTCCAAATCTTTGCATTTACACGCGTATTTACCATATTAGCATTAGAAAACTATTGTCATTGCGCCCAAAACAGGAGCGATGAGAAAGTCAAATTGAATCAGAGCATACTGTCCCCCAACCCCCACCCTAATACAACCAAAAAGGCAACAATGGTGGTGGCATCAGCACTTCTTTGTGTACACTTTCAACAATTTAAATAAAAATCCCCCCTTCCCACTGCGTTGGCACATAACATCCCAAAAAACGAGCAAAGATTTTATGAGCCTCTGCCATTCATTCATCTATCTACGCATCGATTCAGTCTAGAATTGATGGTGTAATAATAGCGCCAATATGTTCATTGTCCTTTTGAGGGAAAGGTGGGTGGAGGGGGCAAAAAAGAGTTAAAGTGTGTGGAATATAACAATTCTCAGCTTAAATCAACTCGACTGGAAAATCCCAAAAACGAAACTTTTTGGGGAAGGAGGTTAATATAGACACACATGACAATTTTGTATTGAATTGTAGATGGAATGGTTGTACAGTGGAACATTTAGAGAAAGAAATTTAGACAAGATTAGAAAAATTGTTCCGCTTTGTTTCTTTGTTAGTTTGTTTTTCTGTTCCGTGTAGACTCAAAAACGGCTGAACCGATTTTCATAAAACTTTCACAGATGGTAGAAAATAGGGTACTACATTTTTTGATAACCGAAGGGGCGTCGGACCTTCCCCCTCATCATAATATTCAAAAACGTCAGATCTGGGAGATGGGTGCATTGATTTAAGCGAAATTTTGTATGCCACCTCATAGATCTCAAAAAATACAAAATTGGTATACAATTTGGGGTCAAATAACCTGGGGGTAGTTTCATCCCAAAACTCACCCGAACGAACATGTTTACCGATTGGGACAATATGGATATCAAATGAAAAGTATTTAAGAGAAGAATACGAACTTGGCATTAAAATATCACCATAAGTATCACCCCCAAAAACATCACCCAACAGGACACATTCACCGCCTTGGGCAATATGGGTATCAAATTAGAGGTATTTAGGAGTACGTTCTCGGCATAAAGTGTCACCTTAAGTGTCGGGGGGGTTCCCCACCCCCAAAAACAGGACACTTTTACCGCTTTGGGCAATATGGGTATCAAACGAAAGGTATTTAAAAGTAGAGTACAAATTTGATATAAAAATGTATTCGTTGGTGTCTGAGAGCCAACACACCCCCCCAAAATCCTCCAGCAGGACATATTTACCGATTGGGACAATATGGGTATCAAATGAAAGGTGTTTGGAAATTGGGTACACATCTGTCATAGGAATTTGGTTCAAGCTGTCTACTGGGCCGACCGGCCCACCCACCTTATGCGCTTCAGTAAGACGTGAAGTTCGTTCGGGATAATATGGGAATTTAACGAATGGTCTATGACAGTAGAATTCGAATATAATATTGATAAAAGGATTCAATTCCTACCCAAAAAAAGGAATTAAAAATAATAAATGAAGGCCGATCAGTATGGAATAGGATAGCAATAGGTCTTTGGTAGGAGAGTACACTTTTTACTCTAAAATTGGGATAGACAAGGATGACCTGCGGATCTTTAAAAATGTGGTATTCCAAGTGGTAGCTTTAAAATATGATTTGGAATGTAGGCAACCAATACAAAAAAAAAACTACCGTGGATCTGAACGGGACCCGAAGCCCTGAATATCTTGATCGCCACTTTCAAAATCCATGACATTACAGTGCGCAAACAAAATCGTGATCTGGCACGATGGTGATAGTATTGGGTTGCCCAAAAAGTAATTGCGGATTTTTCATATAGTCGGCGTTGAAAAATTTTTTCACAGCTTGTGACTCTGTAATTGCATTCTTTCTTCTGTCAGTTATCAGCTGTTACTTATAGCTTGCTTTAGAAAAAAAGTGTAAAATAAGTATATTTGATTAAAGTTCATTCTAAGTTTTATTTAAAAATGTATTTACTTTCTTTTAAAAAATCCGCAATTACTCTTTGGACAACCCAATATATCAGGGTCCGCCCCCTAAACTCCCTACTATCCGGCCATGTTTGCCTACCATGACAACAGGGGGCTCAAATAATAGGTATTCGTTAGTAAAAAGCGAATTTGATATCCTACTTACCCCATATTTGTCATATTTGTGAATTATGGCAAAAAGGGCCTCAAATCTGATATCTGTTTTAAGGCCAAGTGTTTCAGGGACGATTCATCACATAAACTCCCCCTGAACCACACATATACCGATTATAGCAATATGTAGCTCAAATGAGGTTTTTTGAGAGTAGAGCATGAATCTGATATCCACTTTCGGGCAAAGGACCTCCCACTTACTCTATTTTTCAGAAGCACCAGATCGCGGAGATGGGTGGTGCGATTTAAGCGAAATTTTATGCGCTTTCTGTTAGTAACTTAAACCCAAAAATTGGTATACAAATTTCGGATGGGGCCGCTTCACCCCTAGAACACCAATAAATCGGACATATTTACCGACCATGGCATTATGGGGCTCATATAAAAGAAACTTGAGAGCAGAGTACGAAATTGATACCCACTTTCGGCAACAAGATTCTAGGGATCCTTCCCTTTCCGAAAATACCCTCCAAACAGGAATTATTTACTTACCATGACAATATGGGGCTCAAATAAAAGGTATGTGAGAGTAGAAAACGAATCTGATATCCAAATGTGGAGCCAAGTGTTTCAGGTGGAGGGTGTGGAGGGCCTTAATAGCACTGTGAGGCTCAAATAAAATGTATTTTAAAGTAGAATGCTAATGTGACCAGGACCAAGTCACCGAGTCCCAACCCCCTTAAACCGTACATGTTTGCCAATTACGGAAATATGGGGCTCAAAGGTATTTGGGAGTAGAGTAAGAATCTAATATCAGTCCCACAAATAGAAAGTATTTGCTCACAATGACAATTTGGAGCTCAAAGAGAGTGGAACATGATGTTAACAATTTTCAGGGCCTACCCTCAAACCGGCCATATTTGCTGATTATTGCAGTAAGGGGCTCAAATAAAAGGTATTTGAGATTAGAAAACGAATTTAAACCAATGGCAATATGGGGTTCAAACAAATTATATTTGAGAGTAGAACACGGTGGTGATATTTTTTCAGAACTAAGTGTTTGGGGGACCATCCCACTCCCCAAAACACCCAAAAATCTTACTTATTTACCGACCATGGCAATATGGGGCTCAATGAATGGTATTGGGGAGTAAAGCACGACATTGCTACCAACTTTCAGGACCAAGTTTCTTGGGGTCCACCACTTTCCCAAAATTAGTAGAATGGTCCCGTGGTGAAAATAAGGTTCATCATTTGTTGATATTTGAAGGGAGGCCGACCCTTCCTTTATCTTAATTTTCAAAAACGCCAGATCTAGAAGATCTGGTGGTGCGATTCAAGCGAAGTTTTGTTTGCAATCGTATATAGTAACCTAAAAACAAAAATATGGTATCCAAACTTGCGGTCGGGAACCAAGGGCGGTCGACCCAAAACCCCCCAGATGTACCGGTCATGGAAATATAGGAATCAGTTATCCACTTATGGGGTCAAGTATTTTGGGGGCCACCCCACCTCCATAAGGGACATATTTATCGGCTATGACTAAATGGATATCAAATGAAAAGTATGCCAGGATAGAGCACCTAGGCGATATCCATACTCGGGACCAACACACCCCTAAAACATCTTCCATACTGAACTTATTTACTGATAACGGCAATATGGGACTACAATAAATGGTATATATGAGAGCAGACGACTAATGGAGGCCGTAGCGCATGTCCGGCTATGACACTGAACGCCTGGGTAGGTACCCTGGGGAGAACACCAGAAAAAATTGTTCAGCGGTGGTTACTACTTCTAATTCTGAAGACATTTGTTCTTCGCCGCAAAGAGGTGTCGCACTGCAACATGTCGTTTGGACTCGATTATAAGAAGCAGGTCACTTATCATTGATCCAAAACTTGAATCGGAAGGCAGACATTGATATGTGAGAATTTTTCCCCTGTTCCGTAATGGAATGTTAACGGGCAAATTTACACTAATATGATATCCACAATCGGGGCGAAATATCTGAGGGGCCATATCAAACAAATGATGGGAGTTAGAGAGTGAATGATATTAGAGAGTAAGATAAGACTCTGCGGAGTGGACTCGATTCGTAAAAATTAAAATCGGAAATAACACACATTTCAACAAAATTGTCTTTAAACTTCAATATTCGTCGAAATTTTAATAAAAAAGAAAAAAACAACCACTGTCCCTTATTAATGTCCATGTGAATTGCCAAACAAGGGATTTAAACTAATTTTGGTTGCAGAAAAATCAAAAAGTGCTTTGATGAAGTACGCCATTGAGTAGTGAGGAAAAATGGGGCAAAATGCCATAGAAAATCTAGTGTGAAAGTGTTTTTTTTTTTTTTTTTGTGTGAGTCTAAATACATCAACACCCTCTTTTTGTGTATGTTGTGCTCATGAAAAACTGCCAAAGCAAATACTTTAAACTCATACACATATTTAATGTAAATTTTCCAAATTGGAAATCGTTTTTCCAAATTTTTTTTATTACTTGTTGTCGTTTTTAGTGCCGCTTATAGGAAAAAAAAAGGGGCAAGCGTTAGCAAAATGTTTGAGCCATAAAATGAAACAGAATTTCAAATATGCGTACCACGCATGCAAACTGTCAGTGAGTGGGGTTACCCCAAAAGACTTCATTTCTTATTTGCCATTGGGATATTTAAAAGGGGTTTTGAATAAATAACTTTTTGGTATTTGAAGTCGAATTGCCGTTTACAAAAAGCAGCAGTGGGTGTTACCTAAATCTCAAAAGTGGGCTTGTCCCAAGGCAAGCAATAAACAGTTAATGAAAATATGTTAATGTTGGGAGGGAAAAATTCGCTGCAATTCTCAAAGAGTTTTCGATTTTAGCGAAATTAAACCATGGTGTGGCATTAAAAAAAAATAATATCAAATTAGTATTTTAATGACATGTTTTATGAGTTGACACAAAGAGATTAAGATTTTATTAGATACAATTTATTAGATACAAAAAAAAAAATTAAGCAAACTATATCTATTCAATCTTACAACACATAGGAATAAACTAATCAAGAATAGAACTTGATTTTATTGAAATTTAAAACAGGAAGTGGTACTAGGGGCTCCAATATTCAAATCGAATATGGTCCATATCGGATCATGTTTACATGTAGCTGACATATAGACCGATATGCCGGTTAAGGGTCTTAAGCCCGAAACAGGCGCATTTATTACCCGGTTTTGAAATGGTGAGTTGTTTGAAATTTGAAAGGAAATATGGTTCAGATCAGACTATATTTAGATATAGCTGTCATATTGACGGATCTGCTGATTTAGGGTCTTAAGCCCATTAAAACCGCAATTATTATCTGATTTCGCTGAAATTTGAAATCTTGAATTGTTTTACGTCTCCCACTATCCGACCTAGATATGGTTCAAATGGGACTATAGTTAGATATAGCTGCTATATAGACCGATCTGCTGATTAAAACCTCAATTATTACCCAATTTCGTAGAAATTTGAAACGGTGAGTTGTTTTAAGCCTCCCGACATTCGAATCAAATATGGTTCAAATCGGACTATATTTAGATATAGCTGCCATATAGACCGATCGGCCAATTACGGGTTTTAAGCCCATAAAAGCCGCAATTTTTATCCAATTTCGTTGAAATTTGAAACGGTGAGTTGTTTTAAGGCTCCCGACATTCGAATCAAATATAGATCAGATCGGGCCATATTTAGATATAGTTGTCATATAGACCGATCTGCTGATTAAGGGTTTTAAGCCCATAAAAGCCTCAATTATTATCCGATTTCGTTGAAATTTAAAACCTTGAATTGTTTTACATCTCCCGCCATCCGAACCAAATATGGTTCAGATCGTACCATATTTAGACATAGCTGTCATATAGACCGATTTGCTGATTTAGGGTTTTAAGCCCATAAAAGCCTCAATTATTACCCAACTTCGTTGAAATTTCAAACAGTGAGTTGTTTTAAGCCTCACGGCATTCAATTCAAATATGGTTCAGATTGGATCATATTTAGATATAGCTGTCATATAGATCGATCTGCTGATTTAGGGTCTTAAGCCAATTAAAGCCGCAATTGCTATCTGATTTCGCTGACAATCGACTTAAATATGGTTTAGATCGGACCATATTTAGATATTGCTGTCATGTAGAACGATCTGCCGATGGTGGTTCTTAAGCACATAAAAGCCGTCATTATTATCCGATTTTGTTAAAGCCCACAAAAGCCGCAATTAATATCTGATTTCGCTGAAATTTTGAACAATGAGTTGATTAAAGCCTCCCAGTATCCGACTCAAATATGGTTCAGATCGGTCTTTATTCAAATATAGCTGCCATATAGATCGATCTGCGGATTAAGGGTCTTAAGTCCATTTAAGCCGCATTGTTGGTCCGATTTCGCTGAAATTTGAAAAATAAAGTTGTACTAGGGACTCCGATATTCAAACCAAATATGGCTCATACTGGGCCATATTTACATACAGCTGCCCTATAGACCGATCTGCCAATTGAGGGTCTAAAGCCCTTGACCCATTTATCCATCCAATTTCGATGAAATTAAAAGCAGTGAGTTGTTTTTAGACTCCCGACATCCGACTCAAATATAGTTCAGATTCAGATTTATATTCAGATATAGTTGCCATATAGACCGATCTACCGATTAAGGATTCTGAGCCCATAAAAGCTGCATTTATAATCCGATTTCGCTGAAACTTAAAACAGTGAGTTGCTTTTAGTCTCCCGCCATCCGACCAGCATATGGTCCAGATCAGGCTATATTTAATATAGCTGTCATATACACCGATCTTCCAATTTAAACTGAAATTGTGACTTGTATAAGAGTACTCGGGACTTGACTGAAATATGATCTATACCATCTTCCATTTGCATATTATTATGGATATGGTAGTGATGTTGTTATAAAAGAGGATGCTTAGCTAATGCATCCATGATGATGGGTATACAAAGTTCGTTTTTACTTGTTTCTATGTTTCTATTAAACCTTAGAAATTAAGTACATAATTCGCTTCTTTATGTACATCTTTGAGCATCTCGATAAAAATATTGTTGCAAGAATGTTCATAGGTTTACAAAAAATATAAAAAAAAAAAAACAGAAAAACGAATACTTATGTGAGTCTCTGTATCTGGATACCTTAGGAAGCACTACAATTGCAAATTTTTTGCCAAAGAACATTCCACTAAGGAACAGGGCCAAACTTCTCACATATCAATGAGTGCAGTCCGATTCAAGTTTAAGCTCAATGATAAGGGGCCTCCTTTTTATAGCCGAGTCCGAACGGCGTGCCGCAGTGCAACACCTCTTTGGAGAGAAGATTTTTCATGGCATAATACCTCACAAATGTTTCCAGCATTAGGAGGGGAAAACCACCGTTGAAAATTTTTTCTGATGGTCTCGGCAGGATTCGAACCAAGGCGTTCAGCGTCGTAGTCGGACATACTAACCTCTGCGCTACGGTAGGCTCCACCACACGCACAAATATATCACGAAAATTTTTTCAATTGAAATTGGAAATGAAAATAGAAACGTTTTTAATTAAAAAACAAGTAAGAGCGTGCTAAGTTCGGTCGGGCCGAATTTATATACCCTCCACCATCGATCGCATCTGTCGAATTCTTTGCGCAGTATCTCTTTTTTGGCAAACAAAGAATAATGAATAACGACGGAGCAGGAGGACGAGGAGGAGGAGGAGGAGCTATATCAAGTTATAGTCCGATTCGCGGCTCAAGAAACAAAATCGAGAGATCGGTTTATATGGGAGCTGTATCAAGCTATAGATCGATTCAGACCACATTGCAGACGTATGTTTAAGGCCATGGGAGAAGCCGTTGTACAAAATTTCAGCCAATTCGGATTATAATTGTTCTCTCTAGAGGCTCAAGAAGTCAAGAACCCAGATCGGTTTTTATGGCAGCTATATAAGGTTTTGTACCGATTTGCGCTATACTCATCACAGTTTTTGGAAGCCATATCAAAACACTTCATGATAAATTTCAGCCAATTCGGGTGAAAATTGCGCCCTCCAGCGGCTCAAGAAGTCAAGATCCAAGATCGGTTTATATGGCACCTATACCAGGTTATGGACCAATTTGGGCCATACTTCGCACAAATATTGGAAGTGATACGAAAACACCACGTGCAAAATTACAGCCAAATCGGATAAGAATTGCGCCTTCTAAAAGCTCAAGAAGTCAAGACCCAAGATCGGTTTATATGACAGCTATATCAGGTTATCAACCGATTTGAGCCATACTTAGTACAGTTGTTGAAAGTGATATCAAAACTCTACGTGCTCTCTAGAGGCTCAAGAAGTCAAGACCCAAGATCGGTTAATACGGCAGCTATATCAAAACATGGACCGATTTGGCCCATTTTTAATCCCAACCAACCTACACTAATAACAAGTATTTGTGCAAAATTTCAAGCGGCTAGCTCTAAGCCTTCAAAAGTTAGCGTGCTTTCGACAGACAGACAGACGGACGGACGGACTGACAGAATGATGGACATGGCTAGTTCGACTTAAAATATCACGACGATCAAGACTATATGTACTTTATGGGGTCTTAGACGGATATTTCGAGGTGTTACAAATATAATGACGAAATTAGTATACCCCCACGTCATGGTGTAGGGTATAAGTAATTTATTCAAGTAATAATTTTTTTTAATTAAACCTGACCTTTTTTCCAATTACAATTGTGACTGAAATTTAGAAAATTTTCAATTAAAAAATTTATTTAAATGTCAAAAATTTCAACCTTTTTTCAATATGGATCAATTGAAAAGTCAATTGGAAATTTCACAAGGCTTAATAATTTTTTTAATTGAATATGCAATTTTTTAATTGGAAGTTTTTTTCAATCAGCTTTATTAAAAACTGTGATTGATCTTTTTCGTGATTAAAGCAGTTTCAGTAAAAAAGTTAATTGGATCGATAAATTTCGTGATTGAAACCAATTTTTTTTTTTCAGTGTATATAGAGACCTTTCAGGCATGGGTTATCTTTAACCGATCTCATAATTAATCGTATTTTGCTTGGGAGACTTTAATATAGATATCTTGGATTAAGTCCATAAAGACCGATCTCCCGATTTGCTGCTTTAATTAGGATGGCGATAGGGTATGCTATGGCGGTAGAAAAAAAAAATAAATCTGGCATATAATGGCAGCTCTTAAAAAATATAATCAAGAAGAAATTTAAAATGTTGTCTTTCTAAAAACCATATTTAATGTATCTCTTTTTGAATTCTATGGGAAAACTCGATTTCCTTATATAATCGATAGCAAATGAAATGAGCATTTGCCATTTTAAACATTTCAATTAACATCTCAATCATTTGAATCATTTTTTTTCTGCTAACAAATTAGGCATTAACCAAATCAATCGATGTTCTACGTGTATCTAGTACAATGCCATTAAGGTCTTTCCATGGTTAGATTGACGAATGGCCTGATGATGCCTCCATCTGCTGTCAAAGTATATCACCCTCCAAACAATAGGCGACACATTTCGAGGGCGGTGATCAGTACGGTGAGAGGGGGTGGCAACTGTTGACGCACCTGTGTTTAGTTTTTTTGTGTGTTTGGTGAATGCCACGAACTCTTAAATATGCTGCGTCAATCGAGCAGACTTTCAGTCAGTCACCTTTGAGGTAACCCACAAAAAAAAAAAGAGTATAACAGCCCCGCATTGAGGAACCATCCCAGGAGTCTGCGGCTGTTTGCAAAGTAGAATATATCTCTTAGGTTTTGATGAATAATTTGCTTATTCATTCATTGACCAGCAAAAGCGGCATCTTTTGAAACGCTAAAGTTGTTGTTTCTTTTCTCATTTTTGTGTGGTGGTCAGGCGGCTGAGCGACCGTTTTCATAATGTTACGATCACAAAATTAAAAATTTTGTTTGGTCATCTTTACATCAGCGGCAAAGTGGACGAAAAAATGAATTAACATCATACAAATAACAACAACAACAAAAGTGGCAACTTAAAAGGCTCCATGAAAAGCGTTGCCATGTGGCATTTTTACAACAACTGTGGTGGGACAATTTTGATAATTGTTTGCACATTTGAATCGATCGATCCAATGCGGACGATGTTTGTATATAGCTGTCATACAGACAGATCTTTCAATTCAGGGTCTTAAGTAAAAACAAGTAGAAGCGTACTAAGTTCGGCCGGGCCGAATCTTATATACCCTCCACCATGGATCGCATTTGTCGAGTTCTCTTCCCGGTATCACTTTTAAGGCCAACAAAGGATAAAAGAAAATAATTGCTATGCTATTGGAGCTATATGAAGTTATGGTCCGATTTTGGACCATAAACGAATTGAATGTTGGAGACCATAGTAGAAGTCGTTGCGTAAAATTTCACCCAATTCGAATAAGAATTGCGTCCTTTAGGGGCTCAAGAAGTCAAGATCCCAGATCGGTTTATATGACAACTATAACTGATCATGGACCGATTTCAACCATACTTAGCACAGTTATTGGAAACCATACCAAAACACCTGATCCAAATTTGCAGCCAAATCGGATAAGGATTGCGCCATCTTGAGGCTGAAGAAGTCAAGATCCAAGATCGGTTCATATGGCAGCTATATTAGGTTATGGATCGATTTCAACCATACTTAGCACAATTATTGGAAACCACAACAAAACACCTCACGTAAAATTTTAGACAAGTCGGATAAGAATTGCGCCCTCTAGTGGTTCAAGAAGTCAAGATCCAAGATCGGTTTACATATATTAGGTTATGGATCGATTTGAACTATACTTAGCACAGTTATTGGAAACCATAACAAAGTACCTCATGAAAATTTCAAACAAGTCGGATAAGAATTGCGCCCTCTAGTGGTTCAAGAAGTTCAGATCCAAGATCGGTTTATATGACAGCGATATCAAAACATGGATCGATATGGCCCATTTACAATCCCAACCGACCTACAAAATTTCAATAGGCTAGCTTTACTCATTCGAAAGTTAGCGTGCTTTCGACGGACAGACGGACGGACATGGCTGGATCGTCTTAAAATGTCATGACCTTCAAGAATATATACACTTTATGGGGTCTTAGACAAATATTTGGAAAAGTTACCAACATAATGACGAAATTATAACCTCCACCATCCTATGGTGGAGGTTATAAAAAAAACAAGTAAAAGCGTGCTAAGTTCAGCCAGGCCATCTTGGGAACCCACTACCATGGATTCTGCTAATATATGGGAGCTATATTTAGTTATAGACCGAATTGGACCGCACTTGGCGCAGTTGTGTAGAGTGATAACAGAATACTATATGCAAAATTTCAGCCAAATCGGATTAAAATCGCGGCTTGTTAGGACTCAAGATGTCATATCGGGAGATCGGTTTATATGGGAGCTATATCATAATCTTGACTGATTTAAACCGTACGCCAATTCAGCCAAATCGGATGAAAATTGGGGTTTTCAGGGGATCAAGAAGTCAAATCGGGAGATCGGTTTATATGGAAGTAAAAATAGAAAACTATGTGCAAAATTTCAGCCAAGTCGAACAAAAATTTTGGCTTCCAGGGGCTCAGGAAGGGACGATCAAAATCAATAATTCGAGGTGTTATAAATGGAATGACTAGATTAGTCTACCCCCATCCTATGCTGGTGGGTATAAAAAATCATTTATAACCCGATTTCGCCAAAGTTTAGAACAGTGACTTGGATTGGGTCTAATTGCCAAATCGCGCAGATAAGCTGATGTATACGCCTTATCAGCGTGACGCCTCCTGTCTTAAATAGTTAAGCGGGCAACCCTTTGGCTCCAGCTGCTTGGTTATTCTTCACTCGGCTCACAGCTACTTGGACCTCATTCTGACTAGGAGGTACACATTCTTTAGCATCATCAGGGATTGGTTGTGCGGTATCCTTTTCACCGCCATCTTTAGACACTAACAGCTGCGTAAATTATTCTTTACAAAGCCGCAGCACACTATCTGTGTCAGTTACCAGATTTCCTTCTTTGTCTCTGCAGGAGGATGTGCCTGTACCAAAGCCATCGGTTTGATGTTTAATTCTTTGCTAGAATTTCCGGATAACGTTCTGATTCGTGTACATCTCAATTCACTCACACTCACGTTTTTCCATTTCTTCCTTCTTCTTTCTGCGGAAAAGGCGTTTCTCCTCTCTCCTTTTCTCCCGATAACTCCCCTTCATCTGGCGCGTTGCCACTGATTGCAGGGTCACTCTGTATGCCGCTATCTTAGCTCTGTATGCCGAATTCTTGGCTGCAGTAGCATTTCAACACACTTGGCCGTACCATGGGTTTTTTTTCGGGAGACTTTCTATGGAGCGGGCAATGGTTTGCCATTGCGCTGCTATACTATCGGGACAGGGAGAGCTTTCTTTAAGCAATTGGGTCAGCAGAGTGGAGTATGTCTTTGCCATCCGTTGTGTTTGTAGCTATCCGACGTCCAGCTTCCGCGCAGTGTAAGATCGTACCTTTTCTGCCACACTTAGACGGGAGCGAACCTTTGCAGCATCAAGGTAATGGTCTGAAACATTGTTCGCCCCTCGGATCGATCGAACACCTAACACGATGGATTCTCGTGTTTTGATCGGGTGACAGCATTTTGAACTGTCACACATTCCCTATCTAGACGTTCGTAGAATATAGCCTTTGTCTGTTTGCCCTTATCTTCCATCGGGGCATGGGCGCAAATAAGGCTGATTTTGAAGAATTTGACTTTATGCGGATTCTGGCTAGCCCCTCATCCACCGGGGTAAACCTGGAGACGAAATGTTTTAGTCTCCGATTAACCACAAATCCACAGCCAAATTCATGCCTCGTCTCATAGCAGCTATTGTATAGGGCGTCACCATTCGGTCTTGTGTGTAGGAGCCCTTCCCGAGAGATCGCACTTCCTGTATGGCAGTAATGTCTGCCCTGTACTTCTCCAATATATCAGCCAGTGTGTACAGAGAGTCCTCTCTATCAAGAGTGCGGACATGCCTGATGCAGATACGCAAATCATGGTCCGTAAAACATTTGCGGGGTCGTCAACATAAGGGGAATCCGTTTCTATTCTTCTTAATTTATTCCAAGTAACTTCTTCAGGTTTTTCTGGTGATGGGCTACTAACCCACCGCCCAACCTATCTTTTTATACCCATCACCAAAAGATAGGGATATATTCATTTTGTCATTCCGTTTGCAACACATCGAAATATCAATTTCCGACTCTATAAAGTATGTACATTCTTGATTAGCGTAAAAATCTAAGACGATCTAGCCATATCCGTCCGTCTGTCTGTTGAAATCACGCTACAGTCTTAAAAAAAACATACTTTTTTTGTCCATAATAAGATTAACTTCGAAGGTTATAGACCGATCCGACGATTTAGGGTCTTAGGCCCATAAAAGACACATTCGTTATCCGATTTTGCTAAAATTTGGGCCAGTAAGTTGTGTTAGGCCCTTCGATATCCTTCTTCAATTTGGCCCAGATCGGTCCAGATTTGCATATAGCTGTCACATAGACCCATCTCTCGATTTAGGGCTTTGGGCCCATAAAAGGCGCATTTATGGCCCGATGTCGCCAAAATTTGGGACAGTGAGTTAAGTTAAGCCCCTCGATATACTTCTGCAATATAGCACAAATCGGTCCGGATTTGGATATAGCTACCATATAGACCGATCTCTCGATTTAAGTTTTTGGGCCCACAAAAGGCGCATTTATTGTCTGATGTCGCCGAAATTTGGGACAGTGAGTTGTGTTAGGACCTTCGACATCCTTCTTCAATTTGGCCCAGATCCGTACAGATTTGAATATAGCTGCCATATAGACCGATCTCTCGATTTAAGGTTTTGGGGTCATAAGAGGCGCATTTATTGTCCGATATCGCCGAAATTTTGGGCAGTGATTTGTGTTAGGACCTTCGACGTCCTTCTTCAATTTGGCCCAGATCAGTACAGATTTGAATATAGCTGCCATATAGACCGATCTCTTCATTTAAGGTTTTGAGCCCATAAAATACGCATTTACTGTCCGATGTCACCGTAATGTGGGGCAATGAGTTGTGTTAGGACCTTTGACATCCTTCTTCAATTTGGCCCAGATCAACCCAGATTTTAATATAGCTGCCATATAGACCGATCACTCGATTTAAGGTTTTGGGCCTATAAAAGACGAATTTATTGTCCGATGTCGCCAAAATTTGGGACAGTGAGTTAAGTTAAGTCCCTCGATATACTTCTGCAATATAGCACAGACCGGTCTAGATTTGGATATAGCTGTCATATAGACCGATCTCTCGATTTATGGTTTTGGGCCCACAAAAGGCGCATTTATTGTCCGATGTCTCCGAAATTTGGGACAGTGAGTTGTGTTGGGCCCTTGGACATTTTTCTGCAACTTGGCCCAAATCGGTTCAGATTTGGATATAGCTGCCATATAGAACGATATCTCGATTTAAGGTCTTGGCCCCATAAAAGGCACATTTTTGTCCACATTAGAAATGAAGGAGAACCAAGATAAGGCCGAATTTTTGAATTTTAAAGTCAAAACCTATCAGAACCGTTGCTTGGTTCCTAACATCCCCACGTCCAACGTTTACCCATCTATCTCTATAATCGAACAATTTTTAAAAATTGTGAATAAGGAAATATTGGACTTTTCTTTAAACATCCTTATGTGGCATCACTGTTTATGACCTATACTACTCTTCGTCTGTCGATATGTGGCATTGTTTCTAAACTGCTTACTTAGTCCAAAGTAGCATCTGTTTGTCAGTATTATTCTTCGCTTTATCTCAAAACTGGTGTAATTCGTTTCGGTTACGGCGGTGCCGAGCTAGATACAGTTACTGACTACCTCAAAGTTGTGTTTCCCAAATTTCTCCATTTTCTTTATCTGCTCGGTTGTACAAGGCGTTTTGGGAGTTGAAACCATCCATTTCGTCTTATCTCCATTTACTGCCAGACCCATTTTCACTGACTCTCTTTCGATTCTTTCATAGGCTGCAGTTACTACTTCCGGTGACCGACCTATGATATCGATGTCGTCGGCATAGTCAAGTAGCATGTGTTGTCTTGTGAGTAGTGTGTCATTTCTGTTCACATCTGCATCTCGTATAATCTTCTCCAGCAGGATATTAAAGAGATCACACGATAGGCTGTCTCCTTGTCTGAAACCTCGTCCTCTTTAGTTGGCACATTTATCCACGTTTCGCGGCATATTCGACATAAGTACGTCCAACCAATGTAAGGTCCTTGAAGCCTTCACAGCTAATATGGCGGAAGAGTTATTCTAACCAAATGACGAAACGTGTGCCATACTAGTTGGTGTGTGTTGTGATCTCAGGCTTTCTTTTTCCATTGCAAAAATCTTTGATCATTGAGCTCGTCTCGAAAGAAAAACAAACGACAAATTCCACCATATTTGTCGAAATTCGCCACCATATTTGTCGAAAAACAAATTATGACGAATTTTTTTTGGAATAAATGTTTATTAAGAACATTTCATTCAAATTTTTCAAGAAACAGAATTCGACAAAATCGTTTATGAAAATATAATAATGGAAAACGAGCTCAAGGTAGAGACTATCAAGTTTCAAAAGATGCTAGCCCATGGACTTTTGGATTTTTTCTGATATTTTTGCCAGGATTCGAACGCCTTGTTAGCTTTATAGGCGCATATGATAAGCTCTGCGGTGCGGTAGCCTCTAACAAGACTCACCGCCGTCATAAAGCGCATGGTAGCCAAAAATGGCAAAAAAATATGTTCCGTATCTCATTTCGTGTACACTGGCTGTCCAATTAGCCAAATGAAAATCCAAGGGACTTTTCTATTTGGGTCATTTTAGATGGAAGGACTCGGTTAGACTCATGGACGTTTTCGTTTATTATGATACCACAGAAACAGGAGAAGGAAGATGCCTTCTAGTTACTACCGTTGAACCATCTAGATCGCTTAAAAAAGCACAACACCTTGCGAATGTTCACATCCGCTAAATCTCAATGAAATGAGAACCTAAAGTGGAACTTTCCACTGAGAAACACACACATAGCAGATTTTCCATAGTCTCTTCTTAGACGTCTTCACAGCTTTTGCAGAAGTTGTTACATACAACTTTCGGATTGTCAGCACGTTTTCCGATTAGACTGTGATCGGGTGACAGCATTTTGAACTGTCACACATTCCCTATCTAGACGTTCGTAGAATATAGCCTTTGTCTGTTTGCCCTTATCTTCCATCGGGGCATGGGCGCAAATAAGGCTGATTTTGAAGAATTTGACTTTATGCGGATTCTGGCTAGCCCCTCATCCACCGGGGTAAACCTGGAGACGAAATGTTTTAGTCTCCGATTAACCACAAATCCACAGCCAAATTCATGCCTCGTCTCATAGCAGCTATTGTATAGGGCGTCACCATTCGGTCTTGTGTGTAGGAGCCCTTCCCGAGAGATCGCACTTCCTGTATGGCAGTAATGTCTGCCCTGTACTTCTCCAATATATCAGCCAGTGTGTACAGAGAGTCCTCTCTATCAAGAGTGCGGACATGCCTGATGCAGATACGCAAATCATGGTCCGTAAAACATTTGCGGGGTCGTCAACATAAGGGGAATCCGTTTCTATTCTTCTTAATTTATTCCAAGTAACTTCTTCAGGTTTTTCTGGTGATGGGCTACTAACCCACCGCCCAACCTATCTTTTTATACCCATCACCAAAAGATAGGGATATATTCATTTTGTCATTCCGTTTGCAACACATCGAAATATCAATTTCCGACTCTATAAAGTATGTACATTCTTGATTAGCGTAAAAATCTAAGACGATCTAGCCATATCCGTCCGTCTGTCTGTTGAAATCACGCTACAGTCTTAAAAAAAACATACTTTTTTTGTCCATAATAAGATTAACTTCGAAGGTTATAGACCGATCCGACGATTTAGGGTCTTAGGCCCATAAAAGACACATTCGTTATCCGATTTTGCTAAAATTTGGGCCAGTAAGTTGTGTTAGGCCCTTCGATATCCTTCTTCAATTTGGCCCAGATCGGTCCAGATTTGCATATAGCTGTCACATAGACCCATCTCTCGATTTAGGGCTTTGGGCCCATAAAAGGCGCATTTATGGCCCGATGTCGCCAAAATTTGGGACAGTGAGTTAAGTTAAGCCCCTCGATATACTTCTGCAATATAGCACAAATCGGTCCGGATTTGGATATAGCTACCATATAGACCGATCTCTCGATTTAAGTTTTTGGGCCCACAAAAGGCGCATTTATTGTCTGATGTCGCCGAAATTTGGGACAGTGAGTTGTGTTAGGACCTTCGACATCCTTCTTCAATTTGGCCCAGATCCGTACAGATTTGAATATAGCTGCCATATAGACCGATCTCTCGATTTAAGGTTTTGGGGTCATAAGAGGCGCATTTATTGTCCGATATCGCCGAAATTTTGGGCAGTGATTTGTGTTAGGACCTTCGACGTCCTTCTTCAATTTGGCCCAGATCAGTACAGATTTGAATATAGCTGCCATATAGACCGATCTCTTCATTTAAGGTTTTGAGCCCATAAAATACGCATTTACTGTCCGATGTCACCGTAATGTGGGGCAATGAGTTGTGTTAGGACCTTTGACATCCTTCTTCAATTTGGCCCAGATCAACCCAGATTTTAATATAGCTGCCATATAGACCGATCACTCGATTTAAGGTTTTGGGCCTATAAAAGACGAATTTATTGTCCGATGTCGCCAAAATTTGGGACAGTGAGTTAAGTTAAGTCCCTCGATATACTTCTGCAATATAGCACAGACCGGTCTAGATTTGGATATAGCTGTCATATAGACCGATCTCTCGATTTATGGTTTTGGGCCCACAAAAGGCGCATTTATTGTCCGATGTCTCCGAAATTTGGGACAGTGAGTTGTGTTGGGCCCTTGGACATTTTTCTGCAACTTGGCCCAAATCGGTTCAGATTTGGATATAGCTGCCATATAGAACGATATCTCGATTTAAGGTCTTGGCCCCATAAAAGGCACATTTTTGTCCACATTAGAAATGAAGGAGAACCAAGATAAGGCCGAATTTTTGAATTTTAAAGTCAAAACCTATCAGAACCGTTGCTTGGTTCCTAACATCCCCACGTCCAACGTTTACCCATCTATCTCTATAATCGAACAATTTTTAAAAATTGTGAATAAGGAAATATTGGACTTTTCTTTAAACATCCTTATGTGGCATCACTGTTTATGACCTATACTACTGCTGGTGATTTCGTTGTTCCTGTTTCTGTTGCCAACACCAGAAAAACTGTTAAGTTAATCGTCATGTTGTCTAGATTAAAGATGAAATCAAAAGATAACTCTTTATATGCCAAACATACATCCCCATCCTCATCAGCATCATCATCATCATCGGCATCAACATTTTCGAACTCTCAACTACATCAATAACGAAAATTAACAATAATGGCGCTTTTTCGCAAAATCAAGCTTACGAAAAAAAAAACCAAGCATCAACATATTGTGGGTCGGCGTTTCAGCAGCTTACCTTTTGTCGCTATTGTCGCGTTTTCATCGTCATCTTCATCAGCTTAAGCAGCCGCACAATACAAAACGCCATTTCATTGCGCCGTGTGATGCTGCTTACACCACGTACTTTAATGGTAATTACAGAAGCTGCAAGTAAAGAAATTGAAAGTCAAATTTGATTGATGTCGGCGTTCAAAGAGTTTTTTTTTTGGTTTGGGGTTTTTGTCTTCAGTATTTCGAGCTTCTTGCCTGGCTTTGGCTCTATTTTTACGTAGCTCATCGTCTACATTTTTAGCCATCGTCGTCATAGTTATAGGCATGTCGCCTAAAGGAGGCATATGGAAAAAAGTTTAATAAACTATTAACGCCAAAGTGGTATTGTTGAAAACTCCGTTTTCTTTATTCATTAATAGCCTCTTGACTTTGTTGTTGTTGTTGTTATTTTTATTGTTGCTGTAGTTGCTGGTGTAAACCTTTTATCGCAATTTGGCATGAGAACTCTTTTTTTTTGTTTTCTCTGGGAAAAGAAAAACAAAAATTAGAGAAGAAGTTTTAATGGGTAATTTTTGGGGCGAAACTTGTAGCAAATTGGAAGATTGACTGTCTGTCCTGTCTTTTATAATCATATTGAAAATTCTCAATAATAAAGCAATTGAGCAGATTTGACGCAGATGGCGATGCTTTTATCTTACATGTTGCTTGATATTGGGAATGGCTTAATAGGATTTCCTAGTTTTATATAATGGGTAGTAGATGATTTTCATTCGTTCGGTAACAATATTTTGTTCAGTTTATTTGTCTTTTTAAAAATGAGAAAAATTCAAAAAACAAATTCAGTCTCCAGATATTCTCCAACACAAGTAAAGAAATTGAAAACCAAATTTGGAAAAATATGTTCTGAAAATCAATATGGCCGATGAGTTATTCTAACCAAATGACGAAATGCGTCCCATAGTGGATGGTGTGTGTTGTGATCTCTGGCTTTCATTTTCCCTTGCAAAAATCTCTGATCATTGAGCTCGTCTCGAAAGAGAAACAAAAGAAAAATTGTGAATTCAAATTATGTTCGCCCAAACAGGCAAAAAAAAAGAACTTGAAACTAAAAATTTGCCAGAGCCCGACCGGGATTCGAACCTGGGCACACGGAGCAGCAGCGAGAGCCGTTATCTAATCTTCGAATTTATCAATACAACTTCCAAGAGATGAATAAAAATGACATGTCTATGCCATGGAAACTTAGGAGTCGTATAGAAAAGAAGCCTATCACATATAACCTATAAAATACTTGACTTTACTTTAGTTGGCTATGACAGAACATTTGTTCCACTAGCCGAACGCAGAATAGCGTTCCAAGCGCCTGAATCTTCTGCGCTCATCTCTCTAACACCAAGTTTCGAGAGAACCACCTGATCTTTCCATCGGGCTTTTGGTCTTCCTGGTTTGCGTGTACCACCGTGTTTTTCTTCAAAAGACTTCTTTGCTGGAGCTTCTTCATTCATTCTGACAACATGACCTAGCCAACGCAGCCGTTATATTTTGATGCGTGTAACTATGCTATCGTCGTCATACAGCTCATACAGCTCGTGGTTCATATGTCGCCTATATTCTCCATTAACGCAAACTGGTCCATATATATTTTACGAGTAATCTTTCTCTCAAATACTCCAAGCACTAACTCATCTGCTTTCACAAGTACCCATGCCTCAGAACCATATATGGACACGGGTAGTATCAGTGTCTTGTATAGTGTATTCTTCGTCTGTCGATATGTGGCATTGTTTCTAAACTGCTTACTTAGTCCAAAGTAGCATCTGTTTGTCAGTATTATTCTTCGCTTTATCTCAAAACTGGTGTAATTCGTTTCGGTTACGGCGGTGCCGAGCTAGATACAGTTACTGACTACCTCAAAGTTGTGTTTCCCAAATTTCTCCATTTTCTTTATCTGCTCGGTTGTACAAGGCGTTTTGGGAGTTGAAACCATCCATTTCGTCTTATCTCCATTTACTGCCAGACCCATTTTCACTGACTCTCTTTCGATTCTTTCATAGGCTGCAGTTACTACTTCCGGTGACCGACCTATGATATCGATGTCGTCGGCATAGTCAAGTAGCATGTGTTGTCTTGTGAGTAGTGTGTCATTTCTGTTCACATCTGCATCTCGTATAATCTTCTCCAGCAGGATATTAAAGAGATCACACGATAGGCTGTCTCCTTGTCTGAAACCTCGTCCTCTTTAGTTGGCACATTTATCCACGTTTCGCGGCATATTCGACATAAGTACGTCCAACCAATGTAAGGTCCTTGAAGCCTTCACAGCTAATATGGCGGAAGAGTTATTCTAACCAAATGACGAAACGTGTGCCATACTAGTTGGTGTGTGTTGTGATCTCAGGCTTTCTTTTTCCATTGCAAAAATCTTTGATCATTGAGCTCGTCTCGAAAGAAAAACAAACGACAAATTCCACCATATTTGTCGAAATTCGCCACCATATTTGTCGAAAAACAAATTATGACGAATTTTTTTTGGAATAAATGTTTATTAAGAACATTTCATTCAAATTTTTCAAGAAACAGAATTCGACAAAATCGTTTATGAAAATATAATAATGGAAAACGAGCTCAAGGTAGAGACTATCAAGTTTCAAAAGATGCTAGCCCATGGACTTTTGGATTTTTTCTGATATTTTTGCCAGGATTCGAACGCCTTGTTAGCTTTATAGGCGCATATGATAAGCTCTGCGGTGCGGTAGCCTCTAACAAGACTCACCGCCGTCATAAAGCGCATGGTAGCCAAAAATGGCAAAAAAATATGTTCCGTATCTCATTTCGTGTACACTGGCTGTCCAATTAGCCAAATGAAAATCCAAGGGACTTTTCTATTTGGGTCATTTTAGATGGAAGGACTCGGTTAGACTCATGGACGTTTTCGTTTATTATGATACCACAGAAACAGGAGAAGGAAGATGCCTTCTAGTTACTACCGTTGAACCATCTAGATCGCTTAAAAAAGCACAACACCTTGCGAATGTTCACATCCGCTAAATCTCAATGAAATGAGAACCTAAAGTGGAACTTTCCACTGAGAAACACACACATAGCAGATTTTCCATAGTCTCTTCTTAGACGTCTTCACAGCTTTTGCAGAAGTTGTTACATACAACTTTCGGATTGTCAGCACGTTTTCCGATTAGACTGTGACCTGTCATGTCTGTTCTAACCAGAGACACCAAAGCGGTAGACTTCTACAGGAATATATTGAGACACATAATTTTGAAGTGTTCACAACCTCGCACTTTATGATCATGTGTCCTTCGTAACCTTCGGGCCTGATCCTGAAGCCTTCATTTACATGTCGCCAGAGGCATAGCCACGTATTGCAGTTTACCCGGAATGTGTAATGCAATACCGTGCGACATCTTTTTGGCCCGGCAACCCGAATAGATGTATTTTTAACTGTTCAGCCATCTCGATGAGAGATCTGCGACAGTCAAGGTAGGTTTTTAAATTCGGAAATTGATTCTACAAAGATTTATTGACTGCCTGGATGTGTGAGAAAATATTTATGCCAATTGTCGTTATGACATTAAATTACAGCCATTTCACCACTCCTTCATTTGCAACGATCTCCGCTTTATACATACTACAGTGGGCGGGTAACCTTCTCGATATGACAAGTCCTAGTTTTTCAGAGTATACCACAAAGCTAACGTCGCCTCGCTAGGAAACCTGGAAGAAATAAAAGAGGTTTCCGATCGGATAACTGAGGGGAAACTTGAGGTTAAGTGCGAGACATTGCTGCCAACGGCACAGTCTTGGATTGAAGGAACTCTGCTATTGTCATCTGGAAGTTCATGCTACGCGGATGGATCAAAGCTAACCTTGTCGTTATGACCAGTCCCAGTATTTTAGAGTATACCACAAAGCTATATTCGCCTCGATAGCAAACGTGGGAGGAATGAAAGAGGACACCTGAGATGACAACTGAAGTCGATGGCGAGTCATTGCTGCCAGCGACACAGTCTTGGATTGATGGGACCCTATTATTGCCATCTGGAAGATCATGTTACACGGATGGATCAAAGCCAGAGGGCAAAGTGGGCCTGGGGGTTTAGAGAAGCCAGGGACTGAAATCTGTTTTCGACTGCCTGACCATAATACGGTCCTGCAAGCGGAGAGCGATCAGGGCAATAACAACCCGGACGGTAAGGTCGCGAACTGCATTCGAGTGTAAGAAGGAAATTAACGCTTTCTTTGACGTGGGCACGATCCGCATTGTTGGATGCAGGGCCATAGCGGAGTAAGGATGCACGAAAGAGCAAAAGATTTTACATTGAAAGCCAGAAGACTGTCATCAATAAACTTCATTAACCCGAAGCCTTTCCGAGCGACGCAGTCCGATTAAGGGATGTGGGCAACGAACGCCCACTTGTAATGTGTGGGCAACGAACGGGCAGGTAACACTGTGGAACAGCGAAACAAAAGTCCTATGCGGGGATCCGGATCGTGGGAAGACGAGGCTATTACAGAAAGGAAGTAAAAAGGAGGTCAGTATAGCTTTTGGTGTCATAACGGGACACATAGGACTACAAGCTCACTTATGCAAAATCGTTATGTTGAAAGTTAAAATAAAACATTTCGTGCTAAAATTCAGCCAAATTGGATACAAATTGCGCTCTCTAGCGGCTCAGGAAGTCAAGATCCGAAATCGAATTACATGGGAGATATATCAAGTAATGAAGCGTTTTAAACCATACATGGAAAAGTTGATTGAAATTAAAACCAAACACTTCATGCTAAAGGCAGCCAAATCGGATAAGAATTGAGCCCCCTAGAAACTAGTCAAGATCCAGGATCGGTTTATATGGCAGCAATATCAAAACATGAACCGATATAGCCCATATCTTTGCAACAATACTAGCTCTGTGTCTCCCATTTCCGTAACCTTGAGTTTAAATATAGGAGTTCTTAGTCCACGAACCATTTTTCTACACATGTATGATACCTGGATAAGAACTACGTCAAATCCTCCTGTCATTCGAAGGGCTTTTAGTGCCCCCGAGGCGGCCTTACAATGATGGAGATTTATCTGCAAAAACCGGACCAGGGTTCAGAATATCCACCGCTCTTACGTTAGCCTCGTCTTTTGAGGCATCTTCACAAGATTCGCTCAATCTTGCCATGATGAGTTTCCTTAACCATCTAGGCGCAGTTGAAAGACCATTCTTCCTCAGGCCACTGGACACTTGCGACGTGGACGACTTCTCCTTATATGCTTCACTAGCTGCTGCTGTCGAAGTACATTTTCAGTTCCGTCCTTCCCCGCTGGTGCACACCTTTAGCCCAATCCCACCGGATGATCCA
This sequence comes from Stomoxys calcitrans, assembly GCF_963082655.1. Taxonomy (NCBI): domain Eukaryota; kingdom Metazoa; phylum Arthropoda; class Insecta; order Diptera; family Muscidae; genus Stomoxys; species Stomoxys calcitrans. The sequence continues at coordinate 125,199,896 of NC_081555.1, forward strand.
CCCAGGTTCCGTTTCGACGCCTTCCTCTTCTGTTTTGATCGTGGCAGGAGGGTTTCAGACTGCTGCAATCCGCCAGACTTTAAAGATGTGGTCGAAAGTTCCTCAGACAAGTGTTCAGCAACAACTGCTGAGTCTTCTATTGATTCCCAAACCTCACTACTTCTTTACACCTTCAGTTTCAACTTTTTGAATCCATTGGATACAACTCCTTCGGACTTGTTGAGGTCTGCGAGACAGCCGGAGATTAGTTCGAATACTGCATGTCTACGGTCGCCATCAGATTCCTCTAATCTTCCAGTAGGTGGTTGAAAGATTTGGATTATAGTCCCTTAAGTTAGGTTAAAAAAGGGTGCAGATATTAATCCGCCCCAAGCCACTATGGACTTACACCTAAGCCAGTAATCGCCTTGTTGTGCGCTCTAAAAACTATAAAGTAACCTCGAAAATTAACATTTTAAGTTAGGAATTCCGTGCTACTTACAAAATCCTTAATTGTTTTCAAACCACTTCCCTAAGTTGGTTCATGTCTGGTATTGTGTCCCCACCTAAGTGCCGGTATCTGTTAGACGTGAAGGCCAGGCAATGACAAAAGAAATGCTCCAACGTCTCATCATCTTCCTCGCATGCCTTACACATACTATCACCGATTTTACATAAGTGAGCTCGTAGTCCTATGTGTCCCGTTATGATACAGTATAGTCCCTTAGTCCACAAAGTGTGGATTCAGGATCTCAGGGAATCCTTGGTATCCAAGCGTATGCCATTGGTCGGTAAGGAATATCTTCCTTCTTCCTTCAATCCAGTGCTGGGCCTGGCCAGATCTCTCCAATCTGTTTTAGGGCCCAACGATACATCTTCATCATACATCATCCTCTAAAGCAACTGATTTGTATCGGCCCCCATTCCAGCCTGCATCATCAGAAGCTGGAGGAGGCCCAAGCAATTCTGAAAGGACGTCGGAGTATACAGATGACAGTCCATTGACTATCCTACTCCAATTGTGTCTAGGTATGCAGCCCAGTTCTTCTCCCTTGTGAACAAAAACAATCACAAAGGTTCTTGAAGCCATATTAGTATTTTCCGCCTAAGTTATTTTAGGCATGAGATGCCCTCCAGTTGACCACAGCTTTTTGGCTGACTGCGGTGCCGTTTACGAATCTAGATGTGTAGCGTTTGGTTAGCCTGTGGAGCGGATCTCCAAGCCCAATTCAGGGAACATCTCTCCTTATCGGTGAGAGTTTTAGGATCATTCGCACCAAACCTCTCAATAAACCTCCCAATCATCTAAGCTGAAGACCGCACATTTTTAGATCCTTCTTTTATCTACGTTAGTGGGAAAACGTGTTTACGATGTCAGTATGACACTTATCAAGTTCGAAACTTTGTACCTTTCAAAGAAGATAGTTTGTTTTCATGATTTTTGTTTATTCCTCTTTGGAGACTAGCTTTTGTTACCTTAATCGACTTTGCGACTTTAAATGATTTTTCAAAAATTTCCCCTCCACTTTAATTAAACAAACCAATTTTCCTCCACATTTAAGGCATCCCTTCACAATTATTAATTTTGAAAATATTTAATCAATATAAATGTTTTTAAAGTTGTTAGTGATTGATAGCTTAGGGAACTCTAGAATTTCCATATGTCAGATCTTTACAACATCTGCCAATTACAATATTATTAACCATTCACATCACCATATTACATCAATATCTTAATTAAAAATATACAACAACAAATTATTGCTTTTTATGATTAATGTCAATGGAGTCGCATTGAAAAACCTAATCAATTAATACAAATATTTACACATTGATACAATATGGTTTGGTTGTAAAGAAGACCCCCCCTCTCTTCTTCTCTCTCTCGTTTCCACTAACCAACAATGTTCTTATAACACAAAATTGATTAAGATGTTACTCAAAAGACAACAGCCGACCAACCATCAACCAGTCAATCGACCAAGCTACAACATCAACATCTGTCAACGATCATTAATCAAGCGGACAATATGTTTGACTAACCCCTTCGGAGCAATAAATTGAGACAATAGCAGTGGCGACAGCAGCAACAGAACTAGCAACCAAAAAGTTTATGTCACACCAGGCCAAAGAATGGACTAAATATTAAACGTATTAATAATTCAAAAATTTTGCGTTCACGGCACAGCAGCTTGGCAAGCAGCATAATTAAAACAACATCAAAATTAATCAAATTATGAAAAATATAATCGAAAATTAAGAAAATGTAAAAATGTCATTAATAACTTAAACCTTTCACTAAAACTGGTCATAGACAGGGTCATTTATTGATGGTAGGTCTAGCATGGCCTTTTGAAAACGTAGACAGAGTTTAAACCAGAACATGGTAAGGAAATAAAATTGTTGGCAAAGGAGGAAAACATTTTTTTGACGCCTCAATCAGGTGTGACATAAAAGGTCACAAAGGAAAGGCGGGAGTTCAATGAAAATAATCCTGGGAGCCCGCCACCATGGATTCTGCGAAAAATTTCCACAAATTAACTCAGTTGAAGACGTACCAAATTATTGAAAATCAGGCACATATTGAAGTGTCTAGGGGTTGCAGAAAACGAATCGGGCGATCGGTTCATATGGAAGCTATATCAGGTTATAGACCGATTTCGACCGTACTTGGCACAGTTATTGGAAGTCATAGGTTGGGGTTCGGTAAGAGTGGCTGTCCTTTACAGACTGACTTAGACAATTTTACGTCCATTGTGATACCACATCGAACCCACGACCCCTGCACTGGTAATCCAAGCAAGCTACCAACTCGGCTATTGGGACGCTAAGTCGGCTACCGGGGGTGGAAGTCATAACAAAACACACCGAGCGAAATTTCAGCCAAATCGCATAACAATTGCAGTATCCAGGTAGAGCTGACAAACTATCGATAATAACAACATTCGATATTTGCGATATTTCTAATAAAAAATATCGATAGTATTGATGTTATCGTTAATTTCCCATCATCTATATTTCAAACAGACAAGAGAAGTAACAAGTAAGAGCATGCTAAGTTCGGCCGGGCCGAATCTTATATACCCTCCACCATTGATCGCATTTGTCGAATTCTTTGTGTATCTCTTTTTAGACAAACAAAGAACATTGAATAAGAATTCTTATGCTATTGGAGTTAATATATCAAGTTTTAGTCCGATTCGGACCATAAATGAATTGAATGCTGAACATTGTAGAAGCCATTCTGTAATAAATAAATCGGGAGTTTGGCTGATATGGGAGCTGTATCAAGCTATAGATCGATTCAGACCATATTGGACACGCATGTTGGAGGGTGATGTGGGAAGTTGTTGTACAAAATTTCTGCCAAATCTAATGAGAATTGTGCCTTCTAGAGGCTCAAGAAGTCAAGATCCAAGATCGGTTTATATGGCTGCTATATCAGGTTTTGTACCGATTTTCGCCATACTTAGCAGAGTTGTTGGAAGACATAAAAAACAACTCATGCAAAATTTCAGCCAAATCGAATGAAAATTGCGCCCTCTAGCAACTCAAGAAGTCAATATCCGAGATCGGTTTATATGGCAGCTATACCAGGTTATGAACCGATTTGAACCATACTTTGCACAGTTGTTGGATACCAAAACACCCCTTGCAAAATTAGAGCTAAATCGGATAAGAATTGCGCCCTCTAAAAGCTGAAGAAGTGAAGACCCATGATAGGTTTATATGGAAGCTATATCAGCTTATGAATTTGAACCATACTAAGCACAGTTATCAGTTATATCAAAACATGGACTGATTTGGCGCATATATAATCCCGCCCAACCTACACTAAACCTAGTGTTTGTGCAAAATTTCAAGCGTCTAGCTTTGTTATTTCGAAATTTAGCGTGCAACCACCGAAAAGGATGTAGGTATATTCATTTTGTCGAAATATCCATTTCCGATCCTATAATGTATATATATATATTCTTGATCGTCGTAAAAATTTATGGCAGCTAGCCATGTACGTCCGTTTGTCCGTCTGTCTGGTAAATCAAGCTACAGTCTTAAAAAATAAATAAATCGAGCTGAAACTTTGCACAGATTCTTTTCTTTATCCATAGGCAGATTAAGTTCGAAGATGGGCCATATCTGGAAATAGCCTCCATATAGACCGATCTGACGATTTAAGGTTTTAGGCCCATTAAAGCCACAATGATTATTTTGTTTAGCCGAAATTTGGGACAGTAAGTAATGTAAGCCTCCTTGATATCCACGTTCAATACAGCCCATATAGCTGCCAATAGACCGATCTTTCGATTTAAGGTCTTGGGCCCTTAAAGGCTCATTTATTGTCTTATTTCGCTGATATTTGGGTCATCAAGTTATATTACGACCCTCGACATCCTTGTTTAATTTCGCCCAGATCGGTCCAGAATTGGATATTGCTGTCATCTCTCGATTTATAGTCTTGAACCCATAATACTACTACTAAATTTCCATGAACATTCCATTAAGGAGCATGGGAAACTTCTCTCATATCAATGAGTGCTGTCCGATTAAAGTTTAAGACCAATTATAAGCGGCCTCCTTTTTTATGCAGAGTCCAAACGGCGTGCAGCATAGCGACACCACTTGGTAGAGAAGTTTTAACATGGCAGGATGGCAAACAAATGTAGCCAGCATTAGTAAGGGGATTACCACCGTTGAAAATTCTTTTGATGTTGACGCCTGGATTTGAAAGCAGGCTTTTGGCGGACATGCTAACGTCTGCGCCACGTTGGCCTCCCATAATAGGCGCATTCATAGCTGCCATATTTACCGATATTAAGGCTCATAGAAGGTGATTTTGTTAACTGATTTTACTGAAATTAGGCACAAAGAGTTACAACATTCGCACAGAGTATGGTTAAGATCGACTATATTTCGACACAACTGCCTTATAGACCGGTCTCTGCATTTGAGGTATTGGGACTATAACAGGTGTATTTGTCGCCCGATTTCGCTGATATATATTATAGAGAGTTGTGTTAGGTTCCTCAACATCCCTGTTCAATACAGCCCAGATTGGGCTGTATGCCATTTATACCGACCTCCTGATTAAAAGTTTTAGGCCCACAAAAGGTGAATTTATTAACCGATTTCGCTGAAATTTGACATAATGAGTTCTGTTAGAATCTTCTTCATTCGTACCGAGTGATTGGTCTTTATTTCGATATAGCTCTCATTTACATATACCGATCTCCAGATTTGAGTTTTTAGGTCTAGTTAAGGTGCATTTTTAACCGATGAATTTGGTACAAAAATTTGTGTGAGACTCTTACATAGCCTTCGGGAATATGGTGGATATCAACTATATATGGACATAAATGCTATGGGTTCAAACATGATGCATTTTTCACTGTATTATGACGAAAGGTTTTTAATATATATATCCGAGATGGGGTGTATCCAAAATTCGACACTGCCTAACTTAATTACTTTTTACTTGTTATACATTATCCATTGTTTGCCTATAAAGAGATACCGGGCAAAGAACGTCACAAATCCGATCCATGGTGGAGGGTATATAAGATTCGGCCCGTTCCAACTTAGAATGCTTTTACTTGTTTGAAATCTGGGGAAAGGCGGGGGAACGCAACGCTTTAGAGATCTAAAAATGTTATAGGCACCACATGATTCATCCAATCAACATTGAAGATTTCCATTTTTTTTAGAAAAATTATTTTTTTCCAAATCCTTTAAGGAAAGAAGTTTGCTATTTGAAAACTGAATGGTATAAAAGGTTCTCCAAATGCCTCCCATTTTTCATCCCCCATTTATCGTAACACAATGGTCTAAAAAGAAAATTTTCTTACTCCCTCTTTGATACGAAAAAAAAATCCTTAGACCCATTGAAAATACCGTGGGGGGCACTGTTAGACTGTCTGTTTTTGGTTGTATTGTTTGCCCTGAACGTTATTAAATCGAAACTAATCGAATCTTGTTAATTTTTTATAACAACATTCATTTTGTGGCATGTGTTGCCAGTTGTTGAGGTGGCAGCAATGTCTCAGTCGTTTGGTGGCCATATTCTAAGGCTTTGTTATTCGATTTGCTTCATTTACTTATTCCCATTTACGATTTTCTTTGTGCTGCTACACGCTGCTCAAGGTGTTTGGGGGTTTGCTTTCTTTTCATTTCATTTGGTGCTAATCTATATTTGACGTGTTTACACTTAGGATTTTCATTGTGATTCATTTTCCTCCTTGTTCAATTTTTCTTTCTTGTGTTTGTTGTGTGTCATTTAATAACATTTTTGCCCCCCAGGTTTGAGGTTGTTGTTTTTTTTTTTTAATTTTTTTATTGTGGTGCATGCCGGCGGTGGTAGTGTCGTTCAGTTCAGTTAGTCGCCCTTGGGGTTGGCACACGATTCCAATCATAATTATGTGATTTTCATGCTTTTGTTAAGTAAATCATTGAAATGTGTACCCGGCCATCACAAGCCCCTCATCAGCAGAGGAAAAGCCGGTAAAGGAGAGGGGGAGGTGGGGAACTTCAAAATGCGATATTAATAAAGCCAAATGAGAATGTTGGGATTTGTGTCATTTGCCCAGGCAAAGCCAAGGGACTACAGCCAGCTCAAGGTGCCTGGATGGATAATGGCGTTGGAATTATTTCATTACAATTAAGGAGCCAGCGAATAGACTGACTGCTATGGAATGAATAAAGCAATGTTCATTAAGTTTTTGGGGGCTGTGGCACAAGTTTCTGAGGCAGTGCAATTAACTTGGGAGCACCAAGAAATGTTTTATTAATGGAAATCAAGAATGTAAATGGTTTCTTTAATTTGTACGAATTATCTCAATTAAACTGCGACTTTTTTGTGACCATTTGTAAGGATCTGCGATGGTGAGATAATCGACAACAAGGTGCTTATTTAATGCATTTTCCAAGACTATGCAAAATATACCCAATAATATAAAGAATTGGATTCCCATTATCAAACAACTATTTTAGCTGCGATTATCAATATAAAGTTTTTTTCGGAAATTGTTTTTGAACTATTGGAAGAAACTAATATGAAATGTTTTCGCTTTCGAGAACCTGTAGTTGTGAAAAAAGATGAGTAATGTGTGAAAAGTACAAGTAAAAAAGGTTGCTTCGTTAGGCTGGGCCAAATCTTATAAACCTTCCACCATGGATTGTATTTGTCAAGTTCTTTCCACGGTTTCTCTTTAAAGGCAGCAACTAAAAAAGGATGATGGCAAGTCAAGAAAAAAATCCAATGTGCTCAAGAAGATAAATAGAGAAATTGGTTTATATAGGATTAAGATCTGGTTATGGATCGAATTATAGCAGAAACCTGTAAGGAAAGGATAATACCCTACACCACTGAGACTATCTACAACATTTTATAAAGGTTGATTTTTAAGCAATTATCTTTTAGGCAACACAAGTTTAAACAGCTCATGTACGTTTCATGTTTTGTTTCACTGTCAAATATCGTCAGTTTGGTCTATAATTTAACCTTGAATCGCCTTACAAACCAACAATGCTTGCAAACTACAGAATTTTATTATCAAAATGCGTGCTCTGTTAAGAAACTTCATCGCGCGCTTCTTCCATTTTAAGAACGAAGCTCATTTTTGGCCCAAAGGGCACGTAAATAAGCAGAATTGTCGATTTTGGAGTGAAGATCAGCCAGAAGCATTGCAAAACAACCAATGTCACAGTTTGGTACGGTTTATGGGCTGGTGGCATCATTGGACCGTACTTCTTCAAAGATGATGCAAATCTTAACGTAACTGTGAATGGTGAGAGCTATCATGAGATGATATCCAACTTTTTATACCCACCACCGAAGGATGGGGGTATATTCATTTTGTCATTCCGTTTGCAACACATTGAAATATACATTTCCGTCCCTATAAAATATATATATTTTTGATCAGTGTAAAAATCTAAGACGATCTAGACATGTCCGTCCGTCTGTCTGTTGAAATCACGCTACAGTTTTTAAAAATAGAGATATTGAGCTGAAACTTGGCACAGATTCTTTTTTTTGTCTATAAGCAGGTTAAGTTTTATATCAGACTATATCTTGATATAGCCCCCATATAGACGGATCCCCGGATTTAGGGTCTTAGGTCCATAAAAGCCACATTCATCATCCAATTTTGTTAAAATTTGGGACAGTGAGTTGTGTTAGGCCCTTCGACATCCTTCGTTAATTTGGCCCAGATAGGTCAAGATTTGGATATAGCTGCCATATAGACCGATCCCCCGATTTAGGGTCTTAGGCCCATAAAAGCCACATTTATCATCCCATTTTGCTGAAATTTGGGACAGTGAGATGTGTCAGGCCCTTCGATATCCTTCGTTAATTTGGCCCAGATAGGTCCAGATTTAGATATAGCTGCCATATAGACCGATTCCCCGATTTAGGGTCTTAGGCCCATAAATGCCACATTTATCATCCAATTTTGCTGAAATTTGGGACAGTGAGTTGTGTTAGGCCCTTCGATATCCTTCGCTAATTTGGCTCAGATAGGTCCAGATTTGGATATAGCTGCCATATAGACCGATCCCCCGATTAGGGTCTTAGGCCCATAAAAGCCACATTTATCATCCAATTTTGCTGAAATTTGGGACAGTGAGTTGTGTTAGGCCCTTCGATATCCTTCGTTAATTTGGCCCAGATTTGGATATAGCCGCCATATAGACTGATCCCCCGATTTAGGGTCTTAGGCCCATAACAGCCGATTTTGCTGAAATTTGGGACAGTGAGTTGTGTTAGGCCCTTCGATATCCTTCGTCAATTTGGCCCAGATAGGTCCAGATTTGGATATAGATGCTATATAGACCGATTCCCCGATTTAGGGTCTTAGGCCCTTAAAAGCTACATTTATCATCCAATTTTGCTGAAATTTGGGAAAGTGAGTTGTGTTAGGCCCTTCGATATCCTTCGTTAATTTGGCCCAGATAGGTCCAGATTTGGATATAGCCGCCATATAGACTGATCCCCCGATTTAGGGTCTTAGGCCCATAATAGCCGATTTTGCTGAAATTTGGGACAGTGAGTTATGTTAGGCCCTTCGATATCAATATTGGCCAGATCGGTTCAGATTTGAATATAGCTGCCATTTAGAACGATCTCTCGATTTAAGGTTTTGGGCCCATAAAAGGCGCATTTATTGTTCGACATCGCCAAAATTTGAGATATTGAGTTAAGTTAAGCGCCTTGACATACTTCTGCAATATGGTCTAGATTTGGATATAGCCGCCTTATAGACCGAACCTCCGATTTAGGGTCTTAGGCCCATAAAACCACATTTATTATCCGATTTTACTGAAATTTTGGATAGTGAGTTGTCTTAGGCCCTTCGACATCCTTCTTCAATTTGGCCCAAATCGGTTCAGATTTGGATATAGCTGCCATATAGACCGATCCTCTGATTTTGGGTCTTAGGCCCATAAAAGCCACATTTATCATCCAATTTTGCTGAGATTTGGGACAGTGAGTTGTGTTAGGCTCTTCGATATCCTTCGTTAATTTAGCCCAAATCGGTCCAGATTTGAATATAGCTGTCATGTAGACCGATATCTCGATTTAAAGTCTTGGCTCCATAAAAGTCGCATTTATAATCCGATTTCACTGAAATTTGACACAATGGCTTATGTTAGGATTTTCGACATCCGTGTCGTATATGATTCAGATCGGTTTATTTTTAGATATAGCTACTAAAAAGACCAATATTTTGCTATACACAATAAATTGTACTTTTTAGTATTTGTCGTATTTGCCAAATCGGAACATATTTCGAAATAGCTGCTATGGGGCATAAGGTATGCATTTTCACCGGATTTTGACGAAAGGTGGTTTACATATATACACCAGGTGGTGGGTATCCATAGTTCGACTCGGCCTGTTTACTTGTTTTTGCTTAAAATGCAAGAGCTTGACTTGCCTGACATGTGGTTTCAACAAGACGGTGCCACATGTCACACAGCACGCGTAACAATAGACTTGGAATGGAGAGGCGAGTTTGGTGAACATTTTATTTCGCGTTCGGGATCGGTCAATTGGCCGCTTAGATCGGGCGCGATTAACACCTTTAGGTTATTTTTGGAGGGGCAGTGTGAAAGCATTGGAAGACAACAATGAAGAATTTATTAGTGAGATATCGGCCTAAATGTTGGAAAAATATGCCAAAATTCGACTAAGCGGATGGACCATTTGAGGCGCAGTCACAGTCAACATTTGTATGAAATAATCTTCAAACATTAAATCCTATGGACCGTACTATCGATTCAAATAAAGATTTCATGCATGTTTCTGCATTTTATGTTTTTTTTTCTGAAAACCCTTTCTATAGATCTTAAAAAATCACCTTTTTTTTCAAATTCGGATCAAGTCAAAAAGCGACAGCAAACACTTAAGGGTGTATTGAAGCACACCGCACATTTTTTAGATTCCACAGATTCCATGCCTGCAAAAATGCATATTTTAGTAAATTATTACTAAACTTTCTTACGGTAATATTGATGCCTAGAAATGCAAGCTACTTCATGATTGATGCCAGTTGTACATTATTGAAAACTCCTTCAATGTCTAGAAATGCTACCATTGTGTATTTCTTGACAACGAGGGAACCATCTAAATATGTAGGCGCCTAGGTCTTGATGGCTATTTCAGTGGACTTGGCCCGACTTATGTAAGCTGTTGCCTAGACAAGCGATCTCCAGCGATCTTTGTCATAGGATATGTTTCAATCAGCCTCTCTAGAGTCTTCAGCATAATTGATAACAAGGGGTCAAAACTTTTTATCGCCCAAGGGATTTTCGACTCAGATAAAATGTCTTTAAATCTAACGTTGATATAAATTTCTCATCAAAAAAAACCTTAAGACAAACTTTTTCTTTACAATCGATTTAGAAAAACGTTTCCATTACAATCGATTTCTGATGAAATTATCTCTCCAAACTATTTCCTAATATTTCGAATATCTTGTTAAAGTTCTTACAAAGTTACACTTTTACCGACCATTTGATATTCGATTCCTATTGCCAGCATGTTCTAAATTAGTAACTATTGAAAAGTGCATATCACAAAATCGAAATGAAATGGAAAACGAAACCACACACAGACAGACGGACGAAAGGCATAGAGTAACATGGAATGGAATGTAAAAGTAATTTTCTATCCACACCTTGTTAATATGAAATTAATGACTGCATTAGACAAATTACTAAAATTGTTGTAGTGTGTCACCATAGCAGACAGACAGAAAAACAGATAGACAGAGATACTGCGTGTAAGACTTAGTACCACCTATTACAGCCCTATCTACATCTATACATATGGAAAGCCATGTCTATGATATGGTCGTTTGTTAAATGTGACCATGGAACTTTGGATGTTTGTCTGTCCGCACGTGGACACAAGTGTCAAAAGACACACCATACTATATCGATATGGACGGAGGGACAGACGGACGAGATACTAAGTATCTGCCATTGCATACAAAATGCGGACACGTACCGATAGATACGTAGAATGACGAACATGTAGCACATTATTCATACATCGTTAGTGACATTATAAATAGTTGATAACTAACTATGGATAGATTGATGAACTGTTGGATGGTTGTACTATATGTACGGCAAGTGGGATATTAGAGAAATGTGATAAAAGCCAAAGACTACAAGGGCTTTGCAACACCACACACACACACACACCATTAAGTGGCATTGTTTAGTTCAAATGTATTTGAATTATAGATGATATACTTAGATAAAATCGAGGGCACACACCTATGGCCATAGATAAAGGCAACAGATTATGTCCAAGCGAATTAATTGGACCTAAAAAGACGGCTGGAGATGTAATTTTTGTGTTTTGAACATAATGCACGTAGCTTGAGCTTGATGCAAATTAATGATTTATAGCTGGAAAAACACAATTTTATTGGGAGTTTCTTTTTGTTATGAATATATGCAAGGAAGAAAAGCCTTGGAAAGGAACGAAGATGACCAAAATATTTTTATACCCTCCACCATAGGATGGGAGGTACACTAATTTCGTCATTCTGTTTGTAATTACTCGAAATATTCGTCTGAGACCCCATAACGTATATATATTCTTGATCGTCGCGACATTTTATGTCGATCTAGCCATGTCCGTCCGTCTGTCTGTCGAAAGCACGCAAACTTCCGAAGAAGTAAAACTAGCCGCATGAAATTTTGCACAAATACTTCTTATTGGTGTAGGTCGGTTGGTATTGTAAATGGGCCATATCGGTCTATGTTTTGATATAGCTGCCATATAAACCGATCTTGGGTCTTGACTTCTTGAGCCTCTAGAGTGAGCAATTCTTATCAGATTGGCATAAAATTTTGCACGACGTGTTTTGTTATGATATCCAACAACTGCGCCAAGTATGGTTCAAATCGGTCCATAACCTGATATAACAGCCATATAAACCGATCTTGGGTCTTGACTTCTTGAGCCTCTAGAGTGTGCAATTCTTATCCGATTGGAATGAAATTTTGCACGACGTGTTTTGTTATGATATCCAATAACTGTGCCAAGTATGGTTCAAATCGGTTCATAACCTGATATAGCTGTCATATAAACAGATCTGGGGACTTGACTTCTTGAGCTTCTAGAGGGCGCAATTCCTTTCCGATTTGGCTGAAATTTTGCAAGACGCATTTTATTCTTACTTTCAACAACTATGTCAAATAAGGTTCAAATCGGTTCATAACCTAATATAGCTGCCATATAAACCGATCTGCGATCTTGACTTCTTAAGCCCCTAGAGGTCGCAATTATTAACCGATTTGCCTGAAATTTTGTACGATAGATTCTCTCATGATCATCAACATACGTGTCACAGGTCTCCAACATATAATTTAATTGTGGTCCAATGCGGACCATATCTTGATATCGCTCTAATAGCAGAGCAAATCTTTTCTTATATCCTTTTTTTGCCTAAGAAGTGATGCCGGGAAAAGAACTCGACAAATGCGATCCATGGTGGAGGGTATATAAGATTCGGCCCGACCGAACTTAGCACGTTTTTACTTGTTACAATTGCATAGGACTTAGAAAGGAATCGTTTTTAAAAGGTAAGTTTATAGAAAGTCGTGTTAGAGCCAATAATGTTTAATACAGGATTAATGTTTAAGGTATGATCCTGCCCAACCCTTATAAAGTCAGATTTTTTAAGAGCTATAGGAAAATCAGAAAACTGTATGAAATCTTTATTTGAATCGATAGTATGGTCTGGACCGTGACTGCACCTCAAATGGTCCATCCGCTTAGTCAAATTTTCGAATACTGTTTCCAAAATTTCGGCCGGTATTTTACAAAAAAATGCTTCAATAATGTCTTCTAATTGGTCATGAGCTTTAACATAGCCCCACAAAAAAATAGTCTAAAGGCGTTAAATCGCACGATCTAGGCCGCCAATTGAACGGTCCCGAATGTGAAACAAAATGTTCACCGAACTCGTCTCTCAATAGGTACATTGTTACGCGTGCTGCGTGGCATGTGGCACCGTCATGTTGAAAAATGTCATGTAAGTCAAGCTCATGCATTTTGGGCAAAATAAAGTTGGATATCATCTCACGGTAGCACTCACCATTCACAATTGCGTTACGATTCGCATCACCTTTGAAGAAGTACAGTCCAATGATGCCACCAGCCCATGAACCGCACCAAACTTTGATTTTTCTGGATACATTGTTAGCTTTTGCAATGCTTCTGGCTAATCTTCACTCAAAAATCGATAATTCTGCTTATTTACGTACCCATTGAGAGCCAAAAATGAGCTTACTCCCTGAACATAATTTAAACACGATGAACTTTCTTAACAGAGCACTCATTTTGATAACAAAAGTCAATAATTTGCAAGCGTTGTTTGTTTGCAAAGACGATTCATGGTTAAATTATAGACCAAACTGAAGATGTTTGACAGTGAAACAAAACATGAAACGTGCGTGAGCTGTTTAAAAAGTGTTGCCAAAAACATAATAGATAAAAAAAATCACCCTTAATATAAAAATCAGTTTGTGTTAATTGGTATGTATGTTCCGTATAGATTCAGATATAGGCTGAATCGACTTCATTAATTTGTTTATAGTTGGAGAGAATGAGCACGTGTTGAAAATAGGGTACTTAATTTTTCGGTATCTGAAGGGGGGAGGATTCCCCCACTTTCCTAATTTTCAAAACCACGGATCTCGGAGATGGGCGTTGCCTTTCAACCGAAATTTTATTTGCATTTTTTATGGAACCATAAAACAAAAATTTGGTCTGTTCAGTTTGAGTACTAAGGGGGAACGCCCGCCCCCAAAACCCCCAATTAAACTATTTAAACCAATCATGACACTATGGGATTAAATTTAAGGGTATTTGAGAGTAGAAAACGAATCTGGTATCCAAAATCGGGGTCAATCGTTTGGTTGGCCATGCCATCGCCAAAACGCTCTCCAACCGGCTCTTTTTACCGATCATGGCAATATGGGGCTCAAATAAAAGACATTTGGGGGTACAACATATATCTGTTACCCACTTTCGAGACTAAGCTCTTGGTGGTCCGCCCCATCTCCGAAAAACCACCGAATAGGGCTTATTTAACGTCCATGGCAATATTGGGCTCTAATAAAAGGTACTTGAGACTAGAGCACAAACCTCAAGAGCGAGGTGTCTGGGTGGCCATCCCACCCACAAAATATCCTCAAAACCTGATATATTTACTGAAATCGATATCCACACTTGAGATGATATGTTCCCACCCCAAATATTCCCTTCGCCAAAGCAGGACTTGTTTACCTACCATCGCAGTTTAATGCTCAAATAAAAGGTATACGAGAGTTGAAGAAGACGCATCGGAGCGGACTCTGTTCGACTTGTTGTGTAAAAATTTTAAGGGTTGCGCAATTTTTTTGAAATTAAAACATCGGCGATTCTTCCTCATATACTGTCATGTGCAGAACAAACGTTTAATAGCGGAGAATTGGGCGATTATGGGGGAAAGAGCAAAAGATAAAAGAAATAACAGGATCTTTGAATAAAGGTTGGATTAGAATCCTTGTCGCTCCTGAAGTCTTTGCTAGGAGAAATTAAGTAAAGCTTCTCCAACGTGGTACTAGAGCACGACCTGGCTGCAGCTAGTGCTGATTAATCTGCATCGCTCAGAGGCAGCTACGCATGGGCTGCTCATGATTATGCGCTGACGTGGCCCTCATCCAAGAGCCGTGGCTATGAAGTAACCAAGTTCGTGAACTCTCGGCCCAATTGAAGGAAAGATTAAAAGCTATATGGTAGCCAGTAGGCGTTTTAATCAGAACCACTTAGACCATTTGTATTCATAGTGGTACCACAGCAGCTATAGACAAAAGCCTCTGGTGGAAATCGAACTCAGCACTGCAGCGCTGGTAATCTGAGTTTGTTCAGCAACCAGGACGCTTGATCTTAATCTAACTCTGATTTCTCGTAACACGGTAGTGACCATATAGAGGTCAAGCAAACCATTGCCGGGGCCTGGTATTTATGTATTGTTGCCGTATATGGATATAGCTGTCATATAGACCGAACTGCCGATTTAAGGTCCTAAGCCCATTGCTCGATTTCGCTGAAATTTGAAACAGTGAGTTGTTTGAAGCCTCCCGTCATCCCATCTGAATATGGTCAAGGTCGGACCATATTTAGATATAGCTGCCATATGGACCGGTTTGCCGATTTAAGGTCTTTAGCCCTAAAAAAAACTAATTTGATACCGATGCGAAAGACCAGCGAGTTATAGTAGACACCGAAACTTAAGGTACTCTGGAAGGAAATCCGGAGGCTTTTTAGTAAAGCGAGAGAGAGAGAGAGAACACAGCAGGAGGCTGGGAATAGTATCTTAAAGACCTGGGCAGGCTAAAGAACGGAGTAACTGTAATTGCAGTCGCGGACATTCAGCGGTATCGAGTGGTGAGTCTCAGCGAAAGGCCGGGCTGCACCGGCTCTTCCTTAAACACTAAGTGCCATGATGCTTGTTATTGGGGCCTTTAAATAGCAAATGGCCATCACGTTCCAGCTGCGATCGGCTCTATGGATCGGAACGAGCATTGTTACCTCTACATACTAATGTGCCTACAACAACAAGGACAATATCGTGGGGGTCATTTTCGCTTTCTATCCATTTAAAGCGGCAGTCCTCTGGAGTGACTCCCCATTCTTAAGGATTCTGAGATCTGAAAAGATATCGCCCTACATAACAAGGGCATTGAAAGAGGGTGGTATTTATACCCAAATCGGGAAAACTAAGCCAAAGACAAAGGATTGTAAGCTCATTAATACTTCAACATTTTTACTCAAAACGTGTTTGTACTTAAAACACTGAAAACATTGATACCGGAGAACTACAGTAGGGCACAACACGCATCCCCCAAGGGTAGGTCTTTGCAGATGGCCTTCCACGAGGTGGTAGAACACGATAAAGTTTTGTGGGCTCTTTAGTCTGTCGTTGTTTGTACTTAAAACACTGGAAACACCGGAAAGACTGATGAACATGAAGGAGAGAAAAGAAACAACACCCATATTTCAAGTGTAGCTTGGTGGAGGCGATGCTGGATATGAAATCTAAAAAGGTCTGAATTGGGCCGCCAAGGGTCGGTTAAGCTGAGGGAGCACGGCATGCTGTGGTAGGACAGGTTCGTCCACAGTTCTGTTCGGAGTATTATGAATGTGAGTACCATACTAGGAAGGTGGTCTCAGGATTTCTGATGCCGAGACCGTCTTCACAGTCTTCACCGATGACTCAAAAATGATGGCTCTGACACGATTTGGGGGTTATTTCGAGAATATCGTTAACAGAATGTCGCTGTGACTGCCAGACGAGTGAACGGAATTTCAGTCAGATGCCTGCAAAAAAAACCTGGGAAGGAATTTACCGCCCCCAAAACTCATGATTAATATGTATAGTATAGCGGCACTCAAAGCCTTGGATGCAAGGTTTTAGCTAGGTCGAGATGCGTGGTAATATATTTAGAATCTCTAAATGAATTTCGGGCTCATAACAGCGCTGATTTGAGATTCGAAGACGAAGATGCTGGCGGCGGCCCGTGGAGAGTCAGGCGACGCTAAAGGCTTTGTTGTCGGGCCTCGTGGGGTCAAAACAGCCTTTCGGACCCTGGAAAGGCTGTCAGGCTCTGCTGGGTCCCAGGCCATCATGGTGTGGCGGGAAACGAAGCGGCAGACGAGCTGGCGAGGAAAGGATCACTGTACGAACTTTTTGGTAGCGTAGACGCCTTCTACGATGAATGCGCAAATAAGGTGTGGGTTGGTGATGTAGATTATAGGGTGTCGGCCTTGTGGCCGAGTATTTCGCGAAACAGGACGTCGCTTACTCTGGTGCTAAGAAAGCATGACTAAGCACTACTAATAGGAGTCCTGACTGGTCATTGCAACATCAGTACCTTGACGTCGCGCTGGTTATAGGGAGCGGCAGACTTCTGCAGGTTGTCTGATGAAGAGGAGGAGTTGGAGTTAGAGGCATCTGTTATATCACTGAATGATCATTGCAACGTCAGGTTTTTGACTTGGCGCTGTATGCGAGAGAGGCAAATTCAGCAGGATGTGCGTTGAAGAGGAGGAGTTGGAGACAGTCGAACATCTGTCGTGTCAGCGCCCCGCAATTGCGTGGAGAAAACTTAAGATAATGGGTGAATATCACTTTCCGGGCCTGGATTCCCTAAAGGCTCTTAGACCTCTTGTCATTCTGGGATTCTGGAGCGCCCTTAACAGGCTGACTGTCCATACTCACGAGTATATGCACGATATATATGCTAATTTCGTCATTCTGTTTGTAACTACTCGAAATATTCGTCTGAGGCCCCATAAAGTATATATATTCTTGATCGTCGCGACATTTTATGTCGATCTAGCCATGTCCGTCGTCTGACCGTCCGCCCATCCGTCCTTCTGTCTGTCGAAAGCACGCTAACTTCCGAAGAAGTAAAGCTAGCCGTTTGAAATTTTGCACAAATACTTCTTGTTAGTGTAGGTTGGTTGGTATTGTAAATGGGCCATATCGGTCCATGTTTTGATATAGCTGCCATATAAACCGATCTTGGGTCTTGACTTCTTGAGCCTCTAGAGGGCGCAATTCTTATCCGATTTGACTGAGATTTTGCACATAGTGTTTTGATATCACTTCCAACAACTGTGACAAGTATGGTCCTAATCGGTCCATAACCTGATATAGCTGCCATATAAACCGATCTTGGGTCTTGACTTCCTGAGCCCCTAGAGGGCGCAATTCTCGTCCGATTTGACTGAAATTTTGCACATAGTGTTTTGATATAACTTCCAACAACTGTATGTTCCTAATCGGTCCATAACCTGATATAGCTGCCATATAAACCGATCTTGGGTCTTGACTTCTTAAACCTCTAGAGAGCGCAATTCTCATCCGATTTAGCACAAATTTTGTACAACGGCTCCTCCCATGGCATTCAACATACGTGTGAAATATGGTCAGAATCGATCTATAGCTTGATACAGCTCCCATATAAACCGATCTCCCGATTTCGCTTCTTGAGCCCCGAATCGGACTATAACTTGATGCAGCTGCTCCTTCGTCCTTATTAATTATATTTTGTTTGCCTAAAAACAGATACTGCGCAAAGAACGCGACAGATGCGACCATGGTGGAGGGTATATAAGATTCGGCCCGGCCGAACTTAGCACGCTTTTACTTGTTTCTTCTTGTCTTATGCGTAATTTTTGTTTTCTGTACTTATTTGTCTGCCTTGTATAAATCTGCAGTTCTTCATCTTCTTCTTTTCTACTTTCTTCTAAGATGAACAAATGGATCTAGGCGAGCGAATCGGCTGGAAAGCGAGGTTGCTAGCCGTGTGCCTACCAATCTAACTTAATCTGCGATCCGAAACACAATGGTATAGCGGGAAAAGAGTAGGCAGAAGAATAAGCCACGAAAGCTTTGTCCACCGTGTGACTCTCGATGTTGTATTATGTATCGATATACGCAATACAGAAGAGAGGTGGCGAACCCAGTACAAAGTCGAAGGTGTGATAGGCATCTGTTGATGGATGCTGGATTGCCAGGACACCCTGGCCTAACATTGACCGAAGAAGGACGAAAGAGTTGCTGGTTTTTGATTAATGAGCACTGTTTAAGACTTGTAGGCCGGGAAGTCTGCGATTTGCCAAGTGGCGGTGCAAATGGGAATCCTGCAAAATGATTATTGCTGATGCTGTCGCGAAGACGATGAGTTGGAGATGATCGAACACTTACTTTGAAGACGCGGTTTTTCTTCAAAACTGAGTGGTTAATTTTTTAAAACCGAAGGGGGACACAAACCCTTAGGCCATTTTTAAAAACCTATAATCTTGTAGTTGAGTCCACCGATTTTAGCGATTTTATGATAACCCAAAGCCATAAATTTGTCAAATAAATTTGGGGTTAAGCAAGCGGGATGGACTTCCCACCCAAAAACCCACCAAAACGCACGAATTTAACGATTCGGATAATATGGGAACCATATGAAAGATTTTTAACAGTAGTACATAATTCTGTTACTAATATTTGGGCCCAACCACTTTAAGGCTACGTACCACAAGAAAAGTCACAAGTGGAAAAGTCGATCGATTGGGCTGACATATTTCAAAATGAAAGATTTTTGGGTTAACAATCAATTGGGCGTTCAAAAGTCTGAGCGCCGCCCTATCCCTAAAAACCTTAACGGACAGTTAGACCGATTGGGAAAATATGGGATCGTTGCGAGTAGAGTACGAATTTGATGTAACATTGGGAACAAGTGTCTAAGTGTGTGAGTACACACCGCTCAAATGACCTCCCGAATGGGAACGTTGGCCTATAGGTACCAAATAGGAAGCCATTAAAAGTTCGTTGGAAGAACAGAGAAATCTGACATTCCAATATCAGGCCTATACATTCACGTGGTACTTTTGACATGATTTCGAAAATAAATAAAAAATGTGCCAAACAAATTAGATAAGCGAAGCGCATCAAGCCAGCTAGTGAACAATTAAAAACTTATAACTGTAAGTTCCTCTGCTGTAACTCATTTACACTTCTTGCATCCTCTTCCACGCAGATTTTTTTTTTTAAATTGGCCAAACTTTTTTTTTTTTTTTTTCCTTTAGATATATGGTGAAATTCTCAGTTTTGGGACCAAGGCAAAGATCAAAGATAATCTTGACGCTTCGCTGTTACCATCGAGTTGAAGGTCATTATGCCAAAAATGCATCTCACGTTTTTTAACGCAAAAAAAAAATTAATAAAAAAAGTAAACCACCGTTTCATGCTAACGAAACGAAAGTGTTTAATACCTAATGATGAGAAAATTTTAATGAAACATTCATAATGTGAAATGAGTTCTTCTTTTCTGCAGAATTTCTTAACGGAGCAGCTACAGCAAAAGGGCCGAACAAACGGCTAAAATACAAAATATCAAAAAGGCGCATTACCAGCAACCGCCAACAAGCAAAGCTAACAAATCTGAGTATAGCCGCGTTGAAGAACGCAACAACGACCATGGTAGTGCGGATGGCAAGGATGATGGCACTGGCAGTTTGGTTTTTTTTTTTGCTCAGTTTAGAAGTTGCAGCCATCCAAGGCAGAAACTCAATGAAAATAAAAAATGGCGATAGAAATCGTGATACAATCACGTCTAGACTTTTACGAGTTGCGCCTACAAAATGCAAAAACTAAAAGAGTATACAAAAAAAAAAACTAAAGAAAAAACTGTAAAAGAAGATGAGTTGTCCTGGCTCTCGACTCAACAACGAATTAAAAGGAAAAATTTAACACAAATGCATTGCAGTGCGCAAAATACGTGGAATATGAAAGGTTAGGTAAGCGAATGAGTCTCCAGCATTTGTCCACCATCGTCACTTACTACATGGACATCGTGTTGGATATTTACGTTGGCCTAATGCCGATATCTTCGAAGAGGTTTTTTTTTGGTCTTGCCAAATTTAATATTCACAGATAATTTTTTCCTTTGTTTTACTTAATGATGGTCAAATGGTCAACTTTGGCAATGAGATTTTTTTACTTCATTTTTTCTTAACATTGGACATATGTCTTTAGTTGCCATTTTGCTTATAATACGCTTAGTTGATTGTAAAGTTAGCTGTAGTAAAGGGTGATTTTTTTGAGGTTAGGATTTTCATGCATTAGTATTTGACAGATCACGTGGGATTTCAGACATGGTGTCAAAGAGAAAGATGCTCAGTATGCTTTGACATTTCATCATGAATAGACTTACTAACGAGCAACGCTTGCAAATCATTGAATTTTATTACCAAAATCAGTGTTCGGTTCGAAATGTGTTCAAATTTTGACAAATTTTGTTCAGCGATGAGGCTCATTTCTGGTTGAATGGCTACGTAAATAAGCAAAATTGCCGCATTTGGAGTGAAGAGCAACCAGAAGCCGTTCAAGAACTGCCCATGCATCCCGAAAAATGCACTGTTTGGTGTGGTTTGTACGCTGGTGAAATCATTGGACCGTATTTTTTCAAAGATGCTGTTGGACGCAATGTTACGGTGAATGAACACATTTCGAACCGAACACTGATTTTGGTAATAAAATTCAATGATTTGCAAGCTTTGCTCGTTAGTAAGTCTATTCATGATGAAATGTCAAAGCATACTGAGCATCTTTCTCTTTGACACCATGTCTGAAATCCCACGTGATCTGTCAAATACTAATGCATGAAAATCCTAACCTCAAAAAAATCACCCTTTATATGGGTTAATTAAGAAATTTATTTTCGCACCGGTCTTAGGGTAGAAAAAGGCCAAACCATGTATGTCAGAGAGTAATGTGGTTTTCAATTATTTGTTGCCTATATTCAGTGTGATCATTTTAAGGAGAAAATTATCAGCTAAAAGATATAAATAAATATGTGCTGATACAATAGTGATCTGAAAGAGAACAAGTTAAATGTAGTGTTCGGCCGTGTCGAATCATCATTATCCTATTTTATTATAACTCCACTATCATAGCCATAGTTATAATTAAATATGGGCTGGTCTGGATAGGTTTTGATTCATGTGTTGAGAACTTTTATACAAGTTTCAGCAGAATTGGGAAATAAATCCGACTTATATTGGATAAAGACCATGAATTGTAAGATCGATCTATATGGCAGGAAATCGGGTAATAGGTTCAAGGAAATCGGGTAACAGGTACGACTTTCAAAGACTTGAGACCCGTAATTGATGGATCGGTCTATATGAAAGCTATTTTAAAACAATGTCCGATTTGGACCAATTTCAGTTTGGGTGTCGGTAGGCTTAATACAAGTAACTGCTTCCTACTTTAGCGAAATCGGCTAATAATGCAGAAGTTATGGCAGCAACATCCAAATATGGTCCGATCTACACCATATTCCGATCGGATGATGGGAGGCTTAAAACAACTCACTATTTCAAATTTCATCGAAATCGAGTAAAAAATGTGGCTATTATAAGATCAAGACCCTAAATCGACATATCTGACTATAAACAGCTATATTCAAATATGGTCCGATTTGACCCCTTTAAGAACTTTATCTGTGTATTAAAGAAACACGTACAGGTACAGGTATTGGTACAGGTTTTGGAAGTCATAACAAAACACTATGTGCAATATTTAAACCGAATTGGACAAAAATTGTGGCTTTCAGTGGCTAAAGATGTCAAATCAATGGATCGCATTATATGGGATCTAAATTAGGTTATAGACCGATTTGGATCGTATTTGGCACAGTTGTTGGAAGTTGTAACAGAACACTATGTGCAAAATTTCATCCAAATCATACAAAAATTGCGGCTTCCGGGGGCTCAAGAACTCAGATCGGGAGATGGGTTAATATTGGAGCTATATCAGGTTATAGAAAGCTTTGGACCGTACTTAACATAGTTGTTGGAAGTCTTAAAAGAACATCATATGCAAATTTTCAGCTAAATCGGATAAAAATTGCGGCTTCCTGGGGCTCTAGAAGTCAAATCGGGAGATCGGTTCATATGAAAGCTATATTAGGTTATAGACTTATTTGAAGCGTAGTTGTAGTTGGTTTAGTTGTTAGAAGTCATAACAGAACACTATTTGCAAAATTATAGCCAAATAGGACAAAAAGTTACCGCTTCCTTGAGCATAAGAAATTTGTGGAAAATTTCAGGAGGCTAGCTTTACGCGTTCGACCGCTCTCTTGATTTGGACGGACGGACATGGCTAGATCGATTCAGAATGTCGAGACCATCAAGAATTTATATACTTTATGAGGTCGTAAGTCAATATTTTGAAGTGTTACAAACGGAATGGCTAGATTAGTATACCTCCATCCTATGGTGGTAGGTATAAAAACAGAAAGTATGCAATTGCAAATTTGCCCATAAGCATTTCAATAAGGAACAGGGGCTTACTTCTCACATACATATCAATGATTGCTGTCCGACTCAAGTTTAAGCTTAATGATAAAAGGCCTCCTTTTTGTAGCCGAGTCTGAATGGCGTACCGCATTGCGACACCTCTTTGGGAAGCAGTTTTTTCTAACCACTGCTGAGGGGATAACCACTGCGGACGGGATAACCACTGCTGAGGGGATAACCGCCGCGTGGTAGGCGGACATGTTAACTCTTGCTCCTCCTGAAAGTAAGACCAAAGAAAATCCTTCCTTGATATCACAAAAATGATCGAATCAATCTGTCTAGCCTCATGATGTTGTCTTCGTCAACATGCCTGTAAGGCATAAACAAGCCAGTCTCACAATCCTGATCTCCACATGGGATTTGCAGACCGATCAGGACAACATGCGACTCATATGAAAGGATTCTAAGAGTAAAGAACAATCTGGATTTACAGCAGTAATCGGCTTGTTGAGCGCTGCAAATCCAAAAAGTAGCCCGGAAGAAATCTTCATCAGAGGTCCGTGCTGCTCACAAAATTCTTAATCGTTTCCACTCAGTAATAGCCGCGTCTTCTCACAATCTGGATTTCCACATAGGATTTTCGTCCCATTGACCGTTTCAGCTATAAGAGCGTTCGTCGCCCTTAACTTAGAAAGCAACGCCCCGAAAAGTTCTCCGTTCCCAAACTCCAGTGATAGCAGCACTCTAACCACAACGATTAATTCGTGTACCCTTTAGTTCTCCTAAGGTTAGGTTATGTTGGCACACGTCTAGCAACCTCGGTTACTACCATAGTGCAGAGGTTAGCATGTCCGCCTATGATGCTGAACGCATGGGTTCGAATCCTGGCGAGACCATCAGAAAAAATTTTCAGCGGCGGTTTTCCCCTCCTAATGCTGGCAACATTTATGAGGTACTATGCCATGTAAAACTTCTCTTCAAAGAGGTATCGCACTGCGGCACGCCGTTCGGACTCGGCTATAAAAAGGAGGCCCCTTATCATTGAACTGATCGCTGCGATGGGTATTTTGGACCGGAACGAGCTTGTTCGGTTTTTCAAAAAGTTTTTCCCAAATTTGTGGATATTTTTACCCACTTGCCAGATTATGAGCTGGCTTAGGAGGCAGTGTATTCCAACCTTGTCAACCGCCTTTTCAAAACCAATACTAAAGATAGAGCAATGATTATGACGATAAAAGTGTTTAGAGAGAATGTGGTTGTAACCAAATTAGCATGTGGAGGAGGCGATCCTTGTCAAGCTCCTATAGGCGAGCAAGTTCGTTCCGGTCTATACGATCGATCGCCGCGTGAACATAATTTAAAAGGCGCTAATAACTCGCCTTGTCATATCGAGTATCATAGACACTCAGTAATTAAGCCAACCTACCCCTCACTGAAACTCTCCACTCAATACCACTGATTGTCCCCGACAGCAGTTGCAGCTACTCCGTACGGGGCATTCTACTATTCGCAACCTGTGAACGCGTCTGATAGCTCCCAGCCAAACTTCTTATGATAACGAAGAACACCATACAGTTTGGAGCTTAAAGTTCCAGCTTGTGTGATGCTCATAGTTATACCATGCCGGAATGATGGTAGTCCATAAGAGTGGTGGGAATCACAATTAGTCTACCCTTTCTTTGGCATCTAGTTTATCCAAACCCTTAGAACGCGATCCACTCTGTATTGCTCTAAGGATGGTGTTTTTTGTTACAATTTCCAGTTATTAAAGACCAGCATCTAAAATGAAGTTCAAAATATCTTTGAATGTTAGGACATTGGCTTTGGGTAGAGACGACAGTTTGCATTAGTTAAAGACGTAAAATAGCCTTACAACAAGGAGTTTCTTTAAATGTTTAGATTCTTCAGGTTAAGATAGAAAGTTAAACTTTTTTTTTCAAAAAATTATTTATAGGCAGGCCAGTTATCTGTGAAGCAAATTAAGAATCTATCAGTGATTGAAATTTTAAACGGATGGTCGTGTCCGTTATTAAATGGAAAGTTAAATTAAAAGATAGCATCATTATTTTAAACTTTTGGTACTTTGGGTCGTATTCATTGCTAAAATCCTACGAATAAAGAAAATGTTAAATTTTCGGCAAACTTTTTTCTGTGCACTATACCCTCCATGTACACAGTACACTAACATTATTTTCTTCTGAAACCCACATTGACCTCGTCGGTTAACGCATCCGCTCGTATAGTTTTATAGGGACTTGTAGGGTTTTAAGCTTTATCACCCCAACATCATACATTCATCATATTCGTGTTTTGGCATTCCTTATATAGGATTATAATAGGAAGATTTTTCCTTTGCAAATGCAAATTTTGCGCTTGAACATTCCACTAAGGAACAGGGGGAAACTTCGCACATATCAATGAGCGCAGTCCGATTCAAGCTTAAGCTCAATGATAAGGGGCCTCTTTTTATAGCCGAATCCGAACGGCGTGCCGCAGTGCGACACTTCTTTGAAGAGAAGTTTTACAGTTTTAATTTTTTTTTTACTTCACAAATGTTGCCAGCATTAGGAGGGGAAAACCATCGCTGAAAATTTTTTCTGATGGTCTCGTCAGGATTCGTTTTCCGCTCATAAAAACCAAAGTACCGATTTTACTTTTTGAAGCACCAGAATTCTCCTTTGTTACATGTTTTGACTTTAAGTTCTGCCTACATTACTCTTTTGCTTTGATTTTTTTTTGGAAATTTCCTCCTGAAGTCGACTAAAGATGCCACATATAAAGTAAGGAATTCTTTACATGATTTGAATATATTTTCGTCTTAATTTTCATTCTACATTTGAACGAGAAAATTTTCCACACATTTTTCACATGATTTGAATTAAGTTTTCATCTTCATTTTCCTTGCTTTATCTACTAAAAATTGTTCATCCAAAGAAATCATTGGTAATTAAAGTTCCCACACTGTTGGCAAAGAAATCTTAGACACTTTTAGATTTAAAAATTTTCCCACAGTTCATGCGATGATCAAGACCTAATACGTAAAAGGTAATCAGTTTTCTTTGCCAAAACTAAAAACTAAACCAAACCGATTCCACATGTTCTCGGGCAAACCATTTTAAATTGCTTCCAAGTCAAACTCCTTGTTTTTGGCTAATTTTGGTAGTTGTGCATCGTTGCTGTTTTGTAGTTTGCTGTTAAGGATTTTTTTAATCATTCCTAATGATTTGTTGGCATATGTTTGGTTGTTGGTGTTGTTGTTGCCTGAGCCTTAATTTAATTTTTATTTTGCCCTTTTTGGTCTCATCTTTGTCTTTCAGCCAAAAAAAAACTCACACTCAATGCAGCCATTTGTACCATGTATGCATGAAGTTACTAACTGCTTTTCATCTAAAACTGCCAAGAAATGAAATGTGAAAGAGTATCACCATCGAAATTCATCAGCAGCTTCAAGGGTATGTTTCCTTTTTGTAGGTGGTTCTAAAACAACCATCCGCACACCAACAATACGAGTATTATGAATAGTGTTGCTGCTGCAACCAGACGGACGGACACTGAGATCTATCTGTAGCAGTAGTACTGTTATCCCTGATCATCACCATCATAATGACAACGATGCTTTGACCAAGTTTGCTACTCAGCCGTTCGTCTTTAGTCGTGCGCTGGTGGTACACAGAGAAAAAAAATGTGGTACTAAACAAATATCAATACAACAAACAGGGCGAAAGCCACAAGGGCACCACACGATTGGGACGTGTATAAGGCTGAGCTAAGGAAATACAAGGGCGAGCTGAGAAAGTCTCAGAACAAATCTTGGGTGGAATTCTCTACCTTCGTGGAGAATACATCTGAGGCCTCTAGGCTAAGGAACATCCTTTTCTCCAGACCTATTACGCTGAGATACATTTAGAAGTCAAAGATTGTATGGACAATATCTATTAAGGAAAGACTAGAACTACTCGTTGATACACATTTCCCGGGAAACTCTCCAACGGATATGGTGGCGCCAGAAAAGGTTATCACTGGTATGCATTTGTCAGAGGTTATTGGGGAAATTGTGTCTGAAACGAAAATCTTTTAGGGATAAAAAATTTCTACTCCTTTAAGTCACCAGGCCCTGATGATGTATCACCGGTTGAAACACAAAATGTGTCCGGAAGACTGGCTTAAAGTGATATACTCTGCTTGTATCAGCATGGAGGGACACGGGATGGACAGCGGGATGGAGGGACACTAAGATCATTTTCACTTTAAAAGAAGGGAAATCTCACCATACGAAGGCGAAATATTTCCGTCCTATTAGTCTGTCATCGTTTAGCTGAAATCTCTAGAGATGGATAAAAGCATACCTTAGGGAAAATATCCCTGGAGATCGCCTGTCTCGGCAACAGCATGCATATAGTAAGGGCACGTTCACTGTAACAGCCCTTCACAACCTAGTCGCCAATGTAGAGGAATCTCCCGCTGCCAAGCAATATACAATGGTAGCATTTCTTGACATTGAGGGTGCTTTCAATAATGTAAAACCGACGTCAATCATGAAGGAGGTGGAGTTTTTAGGCATCAACTCGCAAGAAAGTTTATTAATCACGTATTTACTAAAATGTATATTACGGCAGGCATGGAATCTGGAGATCTAAAAAGATGGGTCGGCAGACGACCACCTCAAGGAGGTATACTATCTCCTCTACTTTGGAATATAGCCCTTAACAATATATTATTGTCTCTAAAATGACAATTGCGGTTAAGGAAAATTTTCCCAGCACTATAAGAGATATACTTCAGGAAGCTCTACGTGCTACAGCGATTTGGGCTACCGAAAGTGGTCTAGGCGTAAATTCGTGCAGGACAGAAGTAGGAGAACAAGTTACCTACAGTGGTATCTGTCACCTTAAGAGGAGAGAATGTTCCATTTATTGAAAGCGCAAAATACATGGGTGTTTTGCTAGACAGGAAACGGAACTTCAAATCCAACATTTTGGAAAAGGCAAGAAAGGTAACTATACACCTGCAAGAGAGCTATTGGCAAAACTTGGGGGGGGGTTATATACTGCCATTGTCAGACCTATAATGCTATATGGTGTTGTTGTATGGTGGACGGCGCTTCAAAAGTCCATAAACTGTTCAATACTCAAACGGATCCAAAGGATGGCTTCTGGTGCACTGAATTTAATGCTACATCTAATGTCTTTTGATATCGTGGCAAGACATATTGCTGCGACGGATTCTGTGTTATCCTTGATATAATGCGCGATATGCCAGGTAGTGTGGATTACACACTGCCTGAGTCGCTTTCTACTATTATTCAGCTCATACCATCGCGGTTTTATCGAGGCGACGATAGGAATCCTGGAAGGAAGGGAAGACGTTTCCGATCGGATACCTGAGACGACACTTGAGGTCGAGTGCGAGGCATTGCTGTCAGTCTTAGATTGACTGGAAGATCTTGTTATACGGATGAATCAAAGATAGAAGACAGTGTGGGCCCTGGGGTCTACAGTGAGAACCCAAGGCCTGAGATCTGTTTTAGACTGCCTGACCATAATACGGTCCTGCGGGCGGATATCCGGGCGATCACGGAATGCGTGAAATTAACGTATTCTCTGAGAATGGCACAATGCGCATCGTTTGGTTGCCGGGCCATAACGGAGTAAGGGGAAATGAAAGGGCAGACGATTTGGAGGTGAAGCCCAGAGGACTGCCGACAATAAACTTGGTTAACCCGATGCCTTTCGGGTGAACGCGTGGGCGACAACGCGCATATAACACTGTGGAACAGCAAAACAGTCGGTAAGACGGCGAAAATCCTTGAAGTGATCCAGATTGTGAGAAGAGGAGGCTATTACTGAAAGGAAGTAAGAAGCAGGTCAGTATAGCTTTTGGTATCATAACTGGACACATAGGACTACGAGTTCACTTATGTAAAATCGGTGCGGCAAGTGATAGCATGTGGGGAAGATGATGATACGTTGGAACATTTCCTATGTCATTGCCCGGCTTTCGCGGCTAAAAGACATCGGTACTTAGGTGGAGACACTATAGCAGACATCAACCAACTTAGGGGCGTGGCATGGAAAATAATTAGGGATTTCTAAGCAGCACGGAATTCTCGACTCAAATTTTCTTTTTCGAGTTTACTTTTGAGTATTTAGAGCGCACAACAGGCCTATTACTGGTTAGACGTATGTCCATAGTGGCATTAGGCGGTTTATTATCCGACCCTCTTTTAGCCGGCTTTCGCTGCAAAAATACATCGGTACTTAGGTGGGCACACAATACCAGACATGTACCATCTTAGGGGCGTGGCATGATAAACAATTAAGGATTTTGTAAATAGCACGGAATTCCTAACTTAAAATTTTCTTTTTCGAGGTTACTTTTTATAGCGCACAACAAGCTGATTACTGGCTTAGGTCTATGTTCGAAGTGGCATGGGGCGGATTAATATTCGTGCCCTCTTTTCAATCTAACGTAACCCAATTACTGATAGAACCCATTGTCAAAATTTCAAGGGCCTAGCTTTACTCCTTCGAAAGATTGCGTTCCTCCCACAAACAGAAAGACAAACAGAAGATTATATATACCTTATGGGGCCTTACACAAATATTCCAATGTGTTACAAACGGAATGACTATGTAAGTACACCCCTCTCCTATGGTGGAGGGTATAAAAAGCTAGGTTGCTTTTTATACCCAAAAAGAAAATCTAAGTTAGAAATTCTGTGCTACTAACCAAATCACTAATTGTTTTCCATACCGCGACCCTAAGTCGCTTCATGTCTGGTAATGTGTCATTTGTGAAAGTGGGGCAATGATATTGGAAATACTGTAGAGAGATTGTAGTTCTATGTGTCCCGTTATGATACCAAAAGCTATACTGACCTCCTTCTTACTTCATTTCAGTAATAGCCTCGTCTGCCCACAATTCGGATCATCCCATAGGATTTTCGTCCTACCGACCGTTTCACTGTACATCGCCCACACACTTAACTTGGACTACGTCGCTCCGAAAGGCTTCGAGTTGACAAAGTTTATTTACAGCAGTCCTCTGGCCTTCACTGGCAAATCGTTTGCTTTTTCATTCGTTTCATTAATCTTCTTCTTACGCTCATGACCTTACAGCTCTGGTTGCTCTGATGATCAGTTTACTGTCTGTTACTGTTGTGTTACTGTTGTTCACAGTAGACGTCCACGCGTTAACTCCATACCACCTCACGCATTCCGCGACCACCCGAAACTGCGCCTGTAGAACCGCATTATAATCCTGCAGTCGCAAAACGATCTCAGTCCTTGGGTTGTCAATGTAGACCTCCACACCCACCCATTCCTATAACTTTGGGCCATCCTTAAAGCATGATCTTCCAGTTGGCTATACCAGAGTTCCTTCAATCCAAGACTGTACTGCTGGCAGTAGTGCCTCGCATTCGATCTCAAGTATCATCCCAGGTATTTGATCGGAAACCGGGTTCCATCTTCCTTTCGATCTCAAGTATCATCCCAGGTATCCGATCGAAAACCGATTTCCATCTTCCTTTTAAACAGGCAGATTTCAGTCTTCCCTGGGTTAACATTGAAACCTCTAGTTCTAGCCTAGTCGTTTGCCACCCCAAGACCCTTTCGGCATAGCTGATTCGGATCCCCTTAGAAGTATTATAACATCGTCATCTCATAGCAGACAGGTTCCAATCCCTCTTCAGTCAGCATCCGTAATAGGTTATTTATTGTGGTCACTCGTAGCGGTGAAGATAAAAAGCCCCTCTGTGGCGTACCCTGTGCCAATTTTTCCCTTAACCTTATTGTATTGAACCCACAGTTTATTCATCTGATCCTTTGCATATGGCTTATACAGTATCTAAGGACCTCATCCATCAGTGTGTCGGTCCGCACATTGTTAAAAGCCCTCTCAATGTCAATGCATACCGCCAATGTGCTCGTATTGGCATCGAAGGATTCTTATATTTTTACAACTTCGTGCAGGGCAGTCTCCACCGACCTTCCCTTGACATAGGCATGCTGTTTGTATTTGAGCTGTTCGCTGGATCCCCTACTCTTTATCATGGTATGCACAATACATTCCATGGTTTTGAGTAGAAAAGACGTAAGGCTTATAGGTCTGTGGGACTTTGGTGTCGCATAACTTGCATTGCAGGGCTTGGGTATAAATACCACTATTGCCTCCTGTCAGGCTTTCAGAGTATATACAAGTCCTAGGCAAAGTGCACATTTTTGGCGTGAACATTCCACTAAGGAACAGGGGCAAACTTCTCACATATCAATGAGTGCAGTCCGATTAATGTTTAAGATGATAAGGGGCCTCCTTCTTATAGCCGAGTCCGTACGGCGTGCCGCAGTGCGACACCTCTATGGAGAGAAGTTTTTACTTGGCATAGTACCTCACAAATGTACCCAGCATTGGGGGGGGGGGGGGTGAAAGCAAGTCCTAGGCACGCTATGGAAATAGTGGCCATATGGGGCACCAGATAGTCCGCCTCCTTTTGTAGCCGGAAATATTCTATCAGGTCCGGGTGACTTAAATGTTTGGAAGCCCTTTAAGGCTTCATTTACCATAAATTCTGTGTTGATAAGCCTTCGATCAACTTAGGAATTCCACACTCAACCAAATTTGTTATTCAATACAGCAAAAGTTTTTGCTAAAACTGCAGTTTTTTTCTGCTGAAAATGGGAAATGCTGTTTCAGCAAACATAGGGATGCTGTATTAGCAAACATTTCTTACTGCTATTTTAACTAACAAAATCTGCTGTTTTGAGTACACAAGTCTAGTGAAAAAAATTGTATGCTATTTTTATAATTGCTTGTTACTTGTTTTGATTACTTTAGGCATTTTTTTAGAATTCCACCAATTGGTATACATTTCGAAATGTGGCTGAGCTAGCTCGCATTTTTTATTATTGCTCTACTAATGATCTACTACATTCAGTGGTGATTATAAACATCCAACACAACGACATATATGTTCTATTTTTCTTCTAACACCCCCTTCATAATTAGTCAGTCATTTTTAGCAAACAACTGACTTTTCGGCAGTTAGCCTGCTACTCTAAAATTGCAGTACCACTGCGGTCATAGCAGAACTGTAGCAGTAAAATTAACGTTTAATATTCAGCAGACAGTGTTTGCAATTTTGAGCAAACTTTTTTCTATGAGTTCAAGATGGCGTTGTCTCCGTGAGTCCTCTCGTGTCGTTTGGAAAATTCGTTTTTATCGAAAACCTCATTATGTTCGCCGTTGTCTCTGCTCTCACTCCCATCATCCTTTAACGTTTCAGTTTGAACATGGAAACTTTTCCATTTTGGTGGCGTCATTAATGATATCGACCTGTTCGCGGAAAAGCTTCAAAGGAGCACGTTTTGCCGCTCTGATCACTTTCTTGTCCTTGAGCTGTGGGTAACACATGGGGACATTTTTATAAAAATTTTATTGAATTTTTTTTAGAAAATTTCATTTAAATTTTTTTTTTTGAGAAAATTGCATTGATCTTTTTTATCTGTTGAAGAAATGTTTTTGAAATTTTGTCTTAAGATGAAAATTTTCACAAAATTTAAATGTTGCTAATCGTTATGGGCATTAAAAATGTCTGTTTTTAAGGGTGTACTTGATGTCCGATGTCCATATCGATGATGGGGCTAATGCTCAAGCTGATGGGATATTTTATGCTTGCTATCAGGGGGCTATGTTGGATTTTGGTTTCGTTACAGTTTATTCGATGGCCAACAAGTTCATTTTTAATATTTTCATTTTCATTTTGTTTTAGTTTATTTTTTTCCTTAATTTTTGAATAAATGCTTTAATAATAAGAAAACAAAATATAATACCAACAAACCTTCGAACTCTCAGAGCACTTTGTTCTTTGCCGCCATACTAAGTTTGGTTTGCATTTGGAGTTTATATGGCTATGTATTCTGGTGTGGCCGTTGCGCTTGCGCTTGCCCCTTCTCCATTTGAGTCTGTCCGATTATGAGAAATGGTTTCTTTTCGACTTTAATGTCGAACAGATGAATAAAGAAAGATGATTTTTGTTTGGTTGGTCGGTTTGTTTGTTTATTGTTGTTGTTGTTGTTCGTGCATATATGTGGATGGCATATCGTTTTCCTCTTAATTATGCGAAACCTTTCTTCTTTGTTTTTGGCGCTGGCGCCAGTGATTTCATTTTTTCGGTACGCTTAACTTTTTGTTTTGTCTAATCGATTCTCTTCGGTTAATTTTCTATTGATCTAAAATCAATTATTTTTTTGTTTTTAATTTTTTCTCTATTCATGTGGTCTTGGAGATTTTCATTAATATTTAATGCCCAGTATTGTGATTACACTAGGAGGCATTCGCCTTGTCGTGTGTGCATCTGAGGAAAACTCAATTTATCAAAATAATTTCTTTTCGATATGCACATGCTTGGATTAACGTTTGGAGACCAATTTCACGGAGCCTTCCTTATGGGAGAGGGGGTATTGGTTTCTCTTTATAGAAAATAATTAAAGGCCTAATTAAAGTGTATAATAAATATAAGGTATGTTACATATATTTGCGGGGGAAATTGAGTTTCTTTCAGAGAGTCAAATAAAACTTAAATACAGTTCTTAAAGTTGAACTTAATACAAGAACAAGTAGAAAGTCATTAAGTTCGGCCGGACCGAACCTTGGATACCCACACCTCGGGTATATATGTAAACCCCCATTTCATCTTAATCAGATGAAAAATGCATTATTTATGCACCCTAGCAGCTATATCAAAATATGGTCCGATTTGGAACAAATTCGGCACGGACATTGAGTGGTCTTATAAATACAAGTAACTGTTCAGTTTTGGTTCAATACTAGTCTTTTGGCAGCTTTATCCAAATATGGACCGCTCCGAATCATATAGGACACTGATGTCGAAAAGCCTAACATAAGTCACTGTGCCAACTTTAACGAATATGAGTATATAATAAATGCGCCTTTTATGGGTGCAAGACCTTAAAACGAAAAATCGGTCTATATGGCAGCTATATCCAAATATTATGGACCAAATTAAAGAAGGAGGTCGAGTGGCATAACACAACTAAGCGGCTCAAATTTCAGCAAAATCAGATAATAAATGTAGCTTTGATGGGCCTAAGACCTTAAATCGGCAGATATGGTAGCTATATTCAAATCTGAACCGATCTGGGCCAAATCGAAGAAGAATATCGAAGTATATCGATACAACTCACTGTCCCAAATTTCGGCGAAATCGGACAATAAATGCGTCTTTTAGCGGTCCAGGACCTTAAATCGAGAGATCGGTCTAGATGGGAGCTATATTGATATATAGTCCGATATAGCCCATCTTCGAACTTATCTGGCTATGGTCACAAAAAGAATCTGTGCAAAGTTTCGGCTCAATATCTCTATTTTTAAAAACTGCAGCATGATTTCAATAGACAGACGGCCATGACTAGATCGTCTTAGATTTTCACGACGATACAAAATATATGCACTTTATAGGATCGGAAATGGATATTTCGATACGTTGCAAACGGAATAACGGAATGAAAAAATTAATATACTCCCATCCTCCGGTGGGGGTATAACAACACAAATATTAAGAAATTTCTTTAAAATTGGGTTTCCGACTAAATCAATATATCGACGATGTTCTATGTAAGCTTAAAAACATGATTTGGAATTTAAGGAAAGATTGTTTAAAACCAAAATTTGTAATAGATTTGGTAAGAAAATCAAAATCGTTTTGCATGGGAGCTATACAACGTTATAGACCGAACGCCACATGCCAAATTTCAGCCAAATCGGACAAAAATTGTGGTTTGTAAGGGCTCAAAAAGCCAAATCAGGAGATCGGTTTATATGGGAGCTATATCAGGTTAAAGACTGATTTAGACCGTACTAGGCACAGTTGTTGGAGGCCATAACAGAATACTGCATGCAAAATTTCAGAAAAATTGGACAAAAATTAAGTTTGTAAGGGCTAAGGAGAGCTATATCTAAACCTGACCCGATATGGCCCATTTGCAATTCCCTGCGACCTACATCGATATTAAGTATCTACGCCAAATTCCAAGTGGATAGATTTTCGCGTTCGATCGCTATCGTGATTTCGACACACGGATGGACGGACGGACGGACATTACTAGATCGACTCAGAACGCCGAGACGATCAAGAATATATATATTGGGTTGCCCAGAAAGTAATTGCGGATTTTTTAAAAGAAAGTAAATGCATTTTTAATAAAACCTAGAATGAACTTTAATCAAATATACTTTTTTTACACTTTTTTTCTAAAGCAAGCTAAAAGTAATAGCTGATAACTGACAGAAGAAAGAATGCAATTACAGTCACAAGCTGTGAAAAAATTTGTCAACGCCGACTATATGAAAAATCCGCAATTACTTTTTGGGCAACCCAATAATTTATGGGGTTTTAGATGAATATTTCGAGGTGTTACAAACGGAGTGACTAGATTAGTATGTACCATCCTACGGTGGTGGGTACAAAAAACTATTAAAAGCGTGCTAAGTTCGGCCGAGCTGGCCGGGCTTATATACCCTCCACCATGAGTTGCATTTGTCAAGTCCTTGTCCCGATATCTCTTTATATTCAAACAAAGGATAATCGAACTATACCAAATTATGAACCGATTAGGACCACACTTGGTTTGGCTGTTGGAGACCAAAGTGGAAGTCATTGTGCAAAATTACAGCCTAATCAGATAATAATTGCGACCTCTGGCGGCTCAAGAAGTAAAATCGGAGATCAGTTTATACGGAAGTTTTATTAGGTTATGAACCGATTTAGACCATACTTGGCAGAGTCAAGTCATAACAATACATTTCATGCGGAATTTCAACCAAATCGGGTAATCGGTAAGCTCAATTGATTCTTTCAGCATTTTAATTGGAAACCATGTTTTCTAGATGACGATATAAATGCTACTGCTGAAATGGTTGAGAAGACAATTTTAAATTTAATGGGGACATTTAGGCCAGTTAAGACTATAACGGCTGAATCAGACGACAAAGGAGATGCTGTCAGATCGAAAAAGGTGGCATTCAGGAATTGGCGCTTGGAGAAAAATGCCAATACTGAACTGCTGCGCAAGCAGGCAAGATCTTAGAGTGACAAAGTGCTTTGGCGCGAAAAAAATGTCTTTAGAACAGCGCCTACGTACTAAGGTTCTTGCTTCAACACGAGGAAGTAACATCTATTGGATGTTCGTGAAAAGGGTGCAGTGTAGTTCTTCATCTATCCAAACTCTTGTTAAGGATGATCAAACGTTCACTGACCGGATTGATAAGGTTAACCTGTTGACTGATATATTTGCAGGGAACTCTTCCCTGCCGGATAGCAATCTACCACTCCACTCGAAAATGTATCTGATGTCATGCCCCAGATATTTTTTCGAACTCGTGAAGTTAATAGGTTTTTAAGAATCTAGACGTCAATAAATCACCGGGCCCGGATGGCATATCAATACTTGTCTTATCCAAGTGTTCTTCGAAGCTTGCTCTTCCATTATGAATCTTTCAACCTTGCTTACCGTGCGGGAGTCTTCCAGGAGCATTGGAAGGTTGCGAATGTTCAGCTAATACTCAAGAAGGATGAGGCGAACAACCCTGCGAATTACCGGCCAATTGCGAAATGCTCCACCCTCTTCAAATCTATGGGGAGCATGGTTAAACACCTTCTTGTGTGTTGGGTGAGAGCCACGGTTCACTGCTATCA
Organism: Stomoxys calcitrans; assembly: GCF_963082655.1. NCBI lineage: Eukaryota > Metazoa > Arthropoda > Insecta > Diptera > Muscidae > Stomoxys > Stomoxys calcitrans. The sequence continues at coordinate 125,236,957 of NC_081555.1, forward strand.
AAGCTTGCTGGTCATTTCTCAGTGGGGTCGAAAGAGTCGAGTAGATTTTAATGCACACAAATGATTCGCTGACCCACTACGATAATCGTTGTCTATCAACGGTATAAATGTCGTGAAATCAGAAGTTCTTGATGTTCTGGTCATGAAAGTACAAAGTGAAGTCCGTTTGGTTAAACATGTATTTGAAGTGTCGAAAGAAGCATTCAAGTGTTAAGGCTTCCTTAATCAGTGTAAGAATTACTTCACTCCTTCTGATCTTCTTAACATCTATACCACTTTCATAAGACCAAAAATGGAGTACAACTCACATGTATGAGCTGGAGTTTCAAAATCATTTCTGAAGCTAATGGACCGTGCACAGAGGAGAACGATGGCGATGATTGGGGTCAGTGGGGTATCAAACTCTATTGCCTCCTTTGTACATCGTCGCTATGTGTGTTGTTTGGCGCTGTTTTATCGGTACTTTCAAGGTATGTGTTCGTCTGATATTCGTCTTCTTATTCCTGATGTAAGGATGTTTGTCAGGGATACTAGACATTCGAAGAATTCACACACGTTTGTAATTGAGTGGCCAGCGGACTATAGAGACAATTCTTAATTCAATTTAAACTTTAATCAGACTGCACTCATTAATATGAGAGAATATCCCCTGTTCCTAAATGAAATGTTCATGAGAAATTTAGTTGGGGCTCAAGAAATCATATCTGGGGATTGGTTTATATGGGAGCTATATCAGTTTATAGACTGTTTGGAATCATAATGGACACGGAGGTAGAAACTCATAACAGAAGTCTTTGTGCCAAATTTCAGCCAAATCGGGTGAAAATTGAGATATTTAAGTTTTCGAGAAATCAAATCTAGGGATCAGTTTATATGGTTTTACGGTTTCGACTCCTACAACTCACCAAGGCCTGATGATGTATCACCGGTTGAATTACAAGTTATGTCCTACAGACTGGCTTTTTGACTTAGGGAGATATACTATGCTTGTGTTAGCATGTCATACTTACCTGTGGGATAAAGGACAATTTCATTCCATAATCACGAAAACCTTACCACACGACGACGAAAGGTTATCTTTCCATAAGTTGGTCATCCTTTATGCTGAAAACTCTAGAGAGGTTGATAGAAACATATCCTAGGGCAAAGTTTCCTGGAGATCGATTGTCTCGGCAATAGGCATGCATGCATATTGGGAGGGCAAGAACACTAAAGAGCCCGTCACGACCTAATCGGCTACAAGGAAGGCTCTCTCGTTGTCAAGGAATACACAATGTTAGTATATCTTGTCATTGAGGACGGTTTCAATAATGAAACTCGCTGTCAATCATAAGGGAGCAAGAGTTTCTAGGAATCAATACTGGCATTAGAAATTATTATTTTTTAATTCAACCCACCCGCAGGGGATGTCCCCTATGGATGCAGTGGCGTTGGGAAGTGAAAATTTAGGAATTGGAAAGACAAAAGAGGGTTAGTGTTTATTGACGTTTGTTTCTAATTTATGAATGTCATAGTAAAAAATGCATTATGGCAGACTTGGAAACTGAAGGCGGTGTTCGGTATCCTCAACTTTGGATTATAGCCATTAACAATACGCTATTGCATCTGGAAAAAAAAATGTGTAAATGTTGAAGCGTATGCAGATAATGTGGATATTTCGGATAGCGAAAAGTTTTCCTGCATTATTAAAGATATACTTTAGAAAGCCCTACGTGCGACAGCCAATTGGAATACCGAAATTGGCGTAAATCCGTATAAGACGAAAGTGGTTCTTTTCAGCAGGAGATCAATTTACCCACAGTGGCACCTGTCTCCTTGTGTGTCGAGTGTTGGGTGCATACTGCAGTTGTCAGACCTATAATCCTATATGATATTGTGGTCTGGTGGACGGCGGTTCAAAAGTCCACCTACTATTCAATACCCAGCCGGCCCAAAGGAAGGTTTGGAATTACATCGAATACTGCTGTGAGACCTAGGGAGCTGTCTTTTTAGTCCTGTGGCGGCGACAACACTGTGTCCTACTTGATAGAATACGCGATGTTCCAAGAAGTGTGGATTCAACATTGCCGGAGCCGCTTTTTGATAAAAGTACTGTAAAAAAGTACAGTCAAAATTCACCTGTGCCATATGCCGGGCCACAGAGATATTCTTACAGATTCGAGGGGAACTGGAATCTGTGGGTATAACTTTAGCTGCTTGAAAGCTAAGTCTTCAGGATCAGGCCCGAAGGGCAACGAATCACCATTGGTCAGAAACAGGATGTTGTGAACCAATCAAAATGATGAGATCTAATCTATACTTGAAAAGGTTTGCCACTTTGCCGTTGCTGGCTAGATCAGACGTCTCAGTTTTTGTGTCCGTCATGACATGGCAACCTGATGACAGACTGAAGGTTGGAAGTAATGAATTTTGCAGAAGCTTGGAGGCTTGACGCTGAAAGCCAGGTTTTAAATCCCGGCGAGAACATCAGAAAAAAATTCAGCGGTGATTATCCGATCCTAATATTCTCAACATTTGTGAAGTTCTTTGCCATGTAAAAACATTTGCCCAAAGGTATTACACTGCGGCACGCCGTTGGGACTGGGCTATAAAAATTAAGTACCTTTTCATTGAGCTTAAACTTGTACCGGACAGATATCACACATTGATATGTGAGAAGGTTGTCTCTGTTCTTAAATGGCGAGGAAGTTGAAGAAGAAGAAAAATTAGAACATCTGGTGTGTCCGAAGAAGTTCCACCTTAAGTTCTCATTCCTTTCAGAACTTGTCTCATTTAGAGGATGTGAATATACCCTAGTTGTTGGGCTTCTTAAAGCAATCTGGATGTTATCTATTCGGAACTAGATGTCACCTTTCTTCTCCTATTTCTTGTGGTTTCACAATAGACGAAAACCTCAGAGTGAGTCTGATGGCATAAAGCCGCACCAACCTTACCTTATAGGGGGGACATGTCTGTTAATTGGTCGATTCAGGTCATAAGTGGCAGAAATGAAAATTTTGGTCTCAAGAAGTGAAAACCAGGCAACGGTTTCTATGGGGGCTACATTCAAATCTGAACCTGTATGATCCATTTGCAATTCCAAACGACTTACACCAATAAAGTTATCGGTGCAAAATTTCAAGCGGATATCTTTACTCGTTCGAACGCTACAATGATTTCGACAGACGAGCGGACGGACAGACATTGTTTGATCAACCCAGAAAGTCAAGACGATCAAGAATAATACTCTTTATAAAGTTCCACATCAATATTTCGAGATGTTACGAATGGAATGACCAGATTAGTATACCCCCATCCTATAGTGGCGGGTATTAAAATACCCATTCGACTCATCCTTGCACATCCTTGCAGCACAAACATCCGATTAACAGCTAGTGACCAGCATGAGAAAATTTCTTATAGAACTCAAAATTCGGCAGCAAAAACAGCAACATATTCAAACACATAAATTCACACTTTTTTTTTCTTCAAGACAATACCAAACGTTGAACGTGAACAAGGAGAACAAAGGCTAAAATGACTATAAACACAAAAGCGCAGTAAAATGGTCAACAATTGCATACAGAATTGGCAGGCATATGGCTATGGATAACCATTGCAGGCATTTTTTTGACTTCTATTCTAAAGGCATTGTTTGAACGTTGGAAAAAGGATACAAACCAAGTATGGCACAAACAAAGTATAGGTCAAAATTCAAAGACGCATAATTACAGGTTAGAGATTTGGCTTGCATGCATTGCTGACTGGTTAGATGGCTGCTGCTGTTACTTGTTTGGTAGAATGCCCCAAGGTGTTATGGGCAAAGACAAAGAAGTGAAGAAAAATATAAAAAAAAATTGAAGTCCTACCAATGTAAGGCATGTCTATGGATGCTGCTGTTCTTTTCTGCCTCAAAACATGTCTCTGCCAAAAGAATTTGAATGTATCCTTTTGAAAGTAGCCACAGGATAACAATGATCACCAGCAGTGCTTACAAATACAGCATTGATGATGGATGTTTCAAATAGAAACAATAGCTTGAATCTATTGCTTATTTACAATCGAGTTAATGAACATTGAAAATTGTTCCCAATATAGAAGTATATGTCTCAATTGCTATGATACATATAGGCATCAAGAGTCCAGGCCAGTCTTGGTTCGTCCCTCATCTCAATTGGAGACAAAAATCTTCGAGTGGCTTCACCTGTGATAGCAGACTTTAAAGATTGTTAAAAATAGTGAACTAACATCTACATATTTAAACAACATCTAAACATTTTCTGATTTAGGTCGGGCTAAATGGTGAAAGACATCTGGAAAATTGGTGTCAGAGATTTTAGAAGAAGCGCAGAAGATCGAGGCACTTGGAACTCTATTCTAAGTTTGGCTAATAGGACAAATGTTCCATGATAGCCAATTCAAGTAAAGTAAAGTGGGATGTGTTATGTTAACATATGTGTAATTTTTTTGCAGAATCCATGGTGATGGATACCGAGGATTCAAACGACCGAAATAAAAATATTTTTTCTTGTTAGTTTAAGATCGATAGTCAAAGTTTGGCCTGGACTTTTCAAAGTTAAGTCCACTGAAGTCAGGATAAGACTTTATTTACGAGGCCATCTTCATAGGTTTAGAGGAGAGTATACAGTGGGACCAAAAGTACACCAACGAGTTGATGTAATTCACATAAGGAACAGGTAATTTCTTCGGGATCAGACCAACGCCCCATACTAATCACCAACGACCGACCACTCGACTTCATAGCCACCGAGCACGTTAATCAAACAAAAGAAGGTCAATTGTACACCAATCGACGCTTCAGTTAGTTGACAACCCTCTCAGATGTCTAGTTGCCGAGAAGAAAATCCGACACATCCTTAACGCAGCAGACGCTCGCTTTATACCCGCCAGTCGAATACCCCAAATGCGGTCCAATTTCCCGGCGCAGCCAGCGGTACTCGCAGACGAGCGTGATGGGATTCGTTCTCGGACCCCACTAACTCCTGAATCAGCGAGCTGAATCTGGAAAAAAAGGGGAATTGGCGACGAACATAAGTGGAATACACGGCTTGAACACTTGAACCCCAGAAGAAGGGACGACAGGACCTCAGTCACTTTCGGTGACGTAACTGCGTTTGGCCCGAAGACAAGCAGCAAATTGTCCAATCGTAAATTTTTTGAGTATTGAGAGAGTGAGGAGGAGGAGGGTAGGAGGAGAGCCACTCATCATATCCGTTGTCTGCGAGCCGATGGACAGCGATCAAAATTTACCGTGATGGAACTCCTACTTCCCTGGGTAACGAACAGCAGGGCATAGCTTTAAAGGAGCATATTGAAGGTACGGTGTATGACGATGACCCCACTATGATAAGGAGGAGGTGCAGCAGCACGCCTGACATTTCCATTGTATCCGCTGATTTCTTGAGTGACGAATCCTGCTAAGTCGTTATTTCTTTGGTATCAGACCACCTTCCATACTACTCACCATCGACCAACCATTCGATTTAATAACCTCTGAGCGCCCGACGTTTCAGAAGGACATCGCCAATACGTCCCTATAACAAGCGTGAAATGCTGGGTAGTTAATTATCTGTGTGGTAGCCAATAGTTTTTTGAGTAGGAAGTGGAACCCCGAAGAATGATACAGGGAGTTACCCAAGAGGGGGTGATATCTCCGGCACTGTTTAAGCTCTAGCTATCCTCTATTCCACTCCCAGCAGACGGCATAGCGACCGCCTCAAATGCGGACGATTGTACGATCATGGCATCAGGCCACCCCCTATTGTTGACATCTGCGATAGGTTAAACGTCTGAACTTGCCGCTTATTTCGCTGCAAGATATCAGAAAATATCTGCCACAAAATCTTCAGTCACATTGTCCACTACAAATACGGTTGAGGTGAATAATGAGCTGAATGTTTAAGTCGATGGAGTAATGATTCCAACCATCAAGTGTACCAAAATATTTGTTGTCCCTTTTGACGGATCTTCCATATTAACCTCACATGCCACATCACTTTGGGACAAGGACAGGAAAAAGAAGTGGTCCTCAATGAACTTGCCGGCAGCTCTTGGGTTACTGATTAAGAAACCTTGTTGACCACGTACAAAGCAATTGGCCGGTCTGTGGTAAGTTATGGAGCGCCAGTGTGGTGTCGCCCCGTTGGATAGGACCGAAAACAAAACTAGTAAAAACAGAACATTTGTTCCACTAGCCGAACATAGAATAGCGTTCCAAGCGCCTCGATCTACTGCGCTTTCGAGGTGTCTCCTACCGCTTGATCTTTCCATCGGGCTTTTGGCCTTCCCGGTTTGCGTGTACCATCGTTAACGCCTTCAAAAGATTTCTTTCCTGACCAAGCCACTTTTCACTGACTCTCGTTTGGTTCTTTCGAAGAAGGCATTTACTGCTTCCGGTGACCGACCTATGATAGTGATGTCACCGGCATAGGCGAGAAGCATGTGTTTCCTTGTGAGTAGTGTGCCATATCTATTCACCAAATCATCATATTGTGGACAGCTATCCACCACCCAAAAGATTTAAGGTGTTTAAGGGATATTCAACAGAACCGATCAGTTGAAATATAAAACGCAACACACTGCTACAACAACAACAAAACAAACGTAAAGAATTATAAGTCTGTAACATAAAGTCTGACAACCGCTGTATACAGCTGCCAATGTATTTTTCGAAATTTTGTCTGCAGAAAAAATATATTTTCATGATTTGATCTTTAGAGAACATTTTGTAGAAATTTAGCCTTTAGAGAAAATTTCGCAGAAAGTGTGTCTATAAAGAAAATTTCGTAAATATCTTGTTTAAAGAAAATTTAATTGAAAAATCCTTAAAGAAAATTTCATTAAAATTTTGCAATTCTTTTTTTCATCAAATTCATCAAAATGTTGTCTTCATAGAAAATTTCTTCCAAATATTTATCTTCAGAGCAAAATTTCGCAGAAAGTTTTATAGAAATTATGTTTATAGAGAAAATTTCATTGAAATTCTGTTTTTAGAACTTCGAACAAATGTTGCCTTTAGAGAAAACTAGCTGAACCGCGCCCGCTCCGCTGCGCCTTCTTTATAATCCCATATGATCTGTATTGGTCTATAAATTCGCTTGGAAGTTTTAGGGTCATTTAAGTTTGGATGTTAGATGTACTCCATTCTTTAAATACTTTTTTTGAGCCCAAAACATGGTCTCGAAAGTGGGTATTGATTTCGTGCTCTACTTCCAAATAGCTTTCATTTGAGCCCCATATGCCATGGTCGGTATATGTGAATGTTCGATTTCGAGTTGTTTTTTGGGCGCGGGTCGTCCTCCAGAAACTTAGCCCTGAAAAAAATATGAGCATCGTGCTCTACTCTCAAACACCATTTATTTAAACCCCATATTACTATTGGTTTAAGGGAAGTTTATGGGATGAGGCGTCCCCCAAACACTTGGTCCCAAAATTGGATATCAAATTCGTTTGGTAATCTCAAATACCTTTCACTTGCGTCACATATTGCCATGATCGGTAATTTTCTTTTTTGTGTTTTGCGGGAGAGGCAGTGCGTCAAATACTTGGCCATAGATTTAGATATCAGATTCCTATTCTTCTCCCAAGTACCTTTTATTTGAGCCCCATATTGCTATGGTCAGTAAATAAGTCCTCTTTGGGGTTGTTTTAAGGGAGGGGTTCCTGAAATACTCCACATTTCCACATTTGGATATCAGATTCGTTTTCTTCTCCCAAGTACCTTTTATTTGAGCCCCATATTGCCTGTTTGGGGGGTGTTTTGGGGAAGGATCGGATCTCCAGAACCTTGGTCCCGAAAGTGGGTATCGATTTCGTACTCTATTTCGAGGTGGGAAGGTCCCCCAAACACTTAGCACTGAAAAAATATCAGTATCGTGCTCTACTCTCATATATTAATTTTTTTAACCTCATATTGCCATTAACACAAAAATTGGTTATCAAATTTGTTTTCCAATCCCAAATACCTTTCATTTGAGCCAAAGTAAGCAAATGTGTCAACATTGAGCTCCACTTTGTTTGAGCGCCAAATTGTCATGGTGAGCAAATATGTCCTTTTTAGGAATGGTTATGTGGGTGGGACGTCCCGTAGATATTGATGTCACATTCGTGCTGTACTCTTTATTTCAGTCCCATATTTCTATAGTCGGCAAACATGTCCGGTTTGGAGGTGTTTTGGGCAATGGGGCGGCCACTCACTGACTTATATATCAGATTACTGGAAATATATATCAGATTACTGTTGTACTATAAAAAAAACTTTTTATTTGAGCCCCATACTGCTATAGGGGTAGGATGGGCCCATAGACACTTTTCCCGAATACCGATATTAGATTCTTGCTCTAATCTCATAGACCTTTCATTTGAGCCCCATATTGCTACGATCGTATATTTGTCCTCTTTGGCGCGTGTTTTGTGTACTTGGTACTAAATTTGGATATCCGATTCGTATTCAACACTCAAATTCCTTTTGTTTGAGCTCAATATTGCCATGGTCATTAAATAAGGGTGTTTTGGGGAAAGGGTGGACCCCAGAAACTTGGTAAAGAAAATGATTGTCAATTTCGTGCTCTACTCCCAAATACCTTTCATTTTAGACCCATATTGCCATGGTCGGTAAATATGTCCGATTTAGAGGTGTTTTGGGGGTTGGGGTGGTCCCCCCAAACATTTGGTCCCACTACAGGATATCAGATAAGTTTTCTACTCTTAAATGCCTTTAATATAAGTCACATATTGTCGTGATTGGTCTATACATATTTGGTGGGTTATGGGGGCGGGTTGACCCCCCTAAGCGCCCCACCCGAAATTTGGATATCCAATTTTGGTTTATTGGATACTATACTAGAGTATACAAAATTTCGCCCAAATCTCACCACACTACTCCGAGATCTGGCGTTTCTGAAAATTAGAGTAAGGGGGAGGGACCATTTTTATAATGCGTTTTGATAGTTGTTCGGGCAATAAGTCGAAGTCAGTCTAGGCTTTAAAGAAAATATTCTTAACAATTCTGCCATTAAAAAAATTCGTCCTTAGAGAAATTTTGTCTTCAAATAAAATTGAATTCAAATTTTGTGTTTACAGAAAATTTAGTTTGTTTAAAAATTTCCAAAAAAAGGACATGATTATCCTTTTGGCTAAATAGCACACTCCAATTCAAATTTGTTGTAATGAACATCTTGCTAATGACTTTTACAAGTGCCAACGAAGAAAGCCCAGGTATCAGCTTCTCGATAAACATTAGGTCAAAAAGAGGCGTTATAACTGGGGCAATTTTTAAAACGAATCCTAATACTCAACAGGAGCCAGCAGTTGCAACTGTGCAGTTGCAGCAGCATGCAGCATAGTTTAAATTTGTAAAAGTTATTCCAGCAAGAAAACGCCCTTTTGTTAGTTGTCCAATTAATTGGTGAGTGTTGTTTGGTTGTGCTGTTTTGTTTGTTGTCTACAACACTTTGAAGCAGGTTCGTCAAAGCCCTGAACCTAACTAGCAGTCTATACAGCAGCAACTGCCAAAACACCGGTCTTGACTGGAATTTAACATCTTTCACTTACTTAACCTTTTGCCAGGAATGTAATGAAGTGTTTGTTGGTATGTTTTGGAATTGTTGTTTGTTACCTACGTTCCTTTGGATGGCTTACAACGACAGGTTAACAGTCGCAATTGGCAAATTACTGTCTGTTTGTAGGAATAATTTGTCAAACATTTCACAAGAAATTCACAGCAAAAAATAAACAAACATTAAACAGGACAATACTCTATGCAAACAGAGTTGCCATAAGAAAGCAAATACTATGCAAAATCATAAAGGATAAGCATCCTTTAAATTGGAGGCCACCGTAGCGCAGAGGTTAGCATGTCCGCCTATGACGCTGAACTTCTGGGTTGGCATCCTAGCGAGAACATCAGAAAAAATTTATAAGTATAGCGTTCGACTCAGAATCACTTTCTGATTCGATTTAGCCATGTCCGCCTGTCCGTCCGTCCGTCTGTGAGTCCATGTATTCTTGTAATCAACAGGACAGATCGTATTTGTTGTCCAATCATAACGAAATTTTGCATATGTCTCTTTTTTCATTCAAGAACGAACGCCATTGGTAAAAATCGGTTCAGATTTAGATATAGCTCCCACATATATGTATCGGCCGATTTGCACTTAAATGGCCATAGTAACTACAATTTGCAATCGATCTGCACAAAAATTGGCACGGGTTGTTTTGTTACTGATCAACATATCTGCAAGATTTCATCAAAATCGGTTCAGATTTAGATATAGCTCCCATATATCGCCGACTTGCACTTTAATGGCTGTAGTTACTGTCATTTTCAACCGATCTGCAGGATTTCATCAATCAGCAAGACTTCATCAAGCTCCCATATATACTTATTATGTGGCCGTAGTAACAACAATTTTCAAACGGTCTATTCGAAAAAGTCGGCCCAGCTGGAGAGGGCCGGCTTCGCTGCGTCATCTTTCACTCTTTTATTTTGTCTGAGCCTTATACTGGCACGGTCAGAAAATGAGTCCTGTTTTGGGAAGGTGGCGGTCAAGATATTCAGGTCTTCGGGTGTCGTTCAGATCCACACCACTTGACTCCTTACATCAACATTAGATTCGAACTCTACTGTCATAGACCTTTCGTTTAATTTCCATATTAACCTGATCCTGAAGCGAATGAGGTGGGTGGGCCGGTCTCGGACTATGTCCCAAATGTGCATAGCAGATTCGTAGTCAACTCTCAAAGAACTTTCATTTTACATCCATTTTGTGACGCTGGACATTTATTCCCCATTTGGTATTTTTCTGGGTTGGAGAATCCTCGTATATACCTTGGACCAAGTTTTTATTACATATGTGTACTCAACTTCCAAACACCTTTCATTTGGTATCCATACTGTCCCAATCGATAAAAATGTCCTGTTGAGCGGTTTTATGGGGGTTGTGGGGCGCCTCAGACACCAATGAACAAATGTTTATACCAGCTTTTTACTATACTTATAAATACTTTTCATTTGATATCCATATTATCCCAATCAGTAAATATGTCCTGCTGGGAGGTTTTGGGGGGAGGGGAAGCCTCTCAGACACCAAGGAATACGTTTTTATGTCAGATTTGCACTCTACTTTAAATATCTCTTATTTGATACCCATATTGCCCAAAGAGGTAAAAGAGTCCTCCTGGGAGGTGTTTTTGGGGGGTAGGGAACCTCCCCAACACTTAAGGTGGCATTTTTATGCCTAGTTCGTACTCTCATCTTAAATACTTCTCATTTGATACCCATATTGCCCAAAGCGGTAAAAGTGTCCTGTTGGGTTTTGTTTTCGGGGATGGGGAACCCCCCGACACTAAGGGTGAGATTTTTATGCTAAGTTTGTACTCAACTCTTAAATACCTCTCATTTGATACTCATATTTCCCAATACGGTAAGTGTCCTGTAGGGTGGTCCTTTTGAGGGTGGGAAACGCAACCGACACTTAGTGTGATATTTTTATGCCAAGTTCGTACTCTACTCTTAAATACCTTTCATTTGATACCCATAGTGTCCCAATCGGTAAACATGTCCGCTCGGGTGGGTTTTGGGATGGGGCGTCCCCCTAAGTTATTTGGCCCCAAATTTTATACCAATTTCGTTTTTTAGGTTACCATAAGGAGGCATACAAATGTAAATTTTGCCCATAAACATTCCACTAAGAAACAGGGGCAAACTTCTCACATATCCATGAGTGCAGTCCGATTCAAGTTTAAGCTCAATGATAGGGGTCCCCCTTTTTATAGCCGAGTCCGAACAGCGTGCCACAGCGAGACACCTCTTTGGAGAGAAGTTTTACATGGCATAGTACCTCACAAATGTTGCCAGCATCAGGAGGGGAGAACCACCGTTGAAAATTTTTTCCGATGGTCTCGCCAGGATTCGAACCCAGGCGTTCAGCGTCATAGGCGGACATGCAAACCTCTGCGCTACGGTGGCCTCCAAATTGGTGGCATACAAAATATCGCTTAAATCGGTACACCTATCTCCGAGTTCTGGTGTTTTTGAAAATTAGGTTAATGGGGAGGGTCCTCCCCCCATCGAGTATCAAAAAATTTAGTACCCTTTTTTCACCGGGGGCTTAAACTCTACCATCTGTGAAAATTTCATGAAAATCGGTTCAGCTGTTCTTGAGTCTATACTGAACAGACAAACAAACAAAGCGCAACAATTTTTTTTTATATCATAGAAGATTGCCAGAATTTATAATTGTAGGCTAGGTGTAGGGTATTATATAGTCGGCTCCGCCCGACTTTTTACCTTTTCTTACTGGTTTTATCATACCTTATTGGTCCTCATTTAGGATAACACTCAACCCGTGATTTTCTTTAACAATATGCCAAATTCCATAATCAATTCCAAGGTGTTTGGTAACAACAAAAAAAAAAAAAAAATTAAAGGCAACCCTGCCAGTAAATGCATGAAACTTAGTTACCAATGCTTGATGCTTCTTTTTGCCACCTCCTTCTTTTTCGACAAAACAAATGATGTCTAAGTAAAAATGCAAAGTATACATAAAGCATAAGTATAACAAATATACACACAATTTTAGAAGACATCATCAACCAAAAAAAGAAAAGTATGAAAGGATCGTTCATCCAGGATATAAACAAAAGGTCAGCAGTGTTTGGCTGAACAACAACGATGTCGACTGGCATGGCCAGTGATAAATGATTCATTTATTACATTTGTCTTAACGTTTGTTGGACATAATTATAGGTCCTGCACTCGTCAGTTTGCTTGGGTGCTTCGTCTCCTACCGTTGGCTGGCTGTCTGTCTGTCTCTGATATATGGAGATCATCCATTTTTATCCTTTACCATTCACATTTCCGTGCAGCATTGGTCACTCGAAGAGAAAAAACCAAATACACCTTTGTTCTACATATCTCTCTTCTTTTTTTTAATGTAAAATGAATAAAACAGCAGGCTGCCAAGACTAGTGCTCCGTTTTTCGCTTCCAGTTTTTTTTTTGTCGGCTAATAATATGGGCTAATTGTTGGCTGGCAATGAAGAGTTCAATTAAATGAATGAATTGTTAATGGAGGGAAATAAACTCTGAATGTGTGTTGCTTTCTGCGAATTAATTAATCAGTTCTCTGGAAAATTTATGAGCATCGGAGAGCGTTGTATACAAAAATTTTTGACATATAGCTTAGGGTATTAAAGCTATGGAGGACTTGAAGTATTTGGCTTCGACAAAAGAAGGATACAATGTTTTAAACAAGGATAATGGCAGGAAGAGAAAATTTGGAATGTTCCGTATATTGGACATTCAGTACTATGTCCAATATACGGAACAAGTAAAAACGTGCTAAGTTGGACCGGGTCGACACTTGGCTACCCACCACCATAGATTCTGCTAAATATGTAACCTTATTAACTCAGTTTGTATTTGAATTTTTTTGTAACAATCTAATCGGATATTTAATGCGGCTTCTTTGGTCTCGAGAAATCATATCGGGGCATAAGTATTTGAGAGGGATAGGCCGATATATAGGCCGATTCGGATCATACTTAGCGGGGGTGCCGGAATTCGGAAGAAGTCTTTGTGCCAAATTTCAGCCAAATCGTCAAAATATTGAGTTCTTTAGGGACATACGGAAAGGAAGAGGTTTCCGATCGGATACCTGTGATGAACCTTAAGGTCAAGTGAGAGGCACTGCTGCCAGCGGCACACTTTTGGTTTGACGGAACCCTAGTATTGTCATCTGGAAAGTCATGTTACACGGATGGATCAAAGCAAGTGGACAGATTGGACCTGAGGATCTACATTGAGCAATCAGGGACTTAGATCTGTTTTAGCCTGCTGACCATAATACAGTCCTACAGGCGAAGATCCGGGCGATCACGGAATGCGTGAGCTGGTATGGTGCTAACGCGAGGACGTCGAGTTTGAACATCTTTACGCATAGTAAAATTGTCATAAGGACAATAATAAACAGGAGGGTAAGGACACGAACAATCTTGCATTGTAAGAAGGAGATTAACGCCTTCTCTGAGGATGGCAAAATCCGCATCGTTTGGGTGCCGGGCCATAACGGAGTAAGGGGGAATGAAAGGGCAGACGATTTGGTGGTGAAGTCCAGAGGACTGCCGTCAATAAACTTGGTTAAGCCGAAGCACTTCGGGTCGACCCAGTCCAAGTTAAGGGTAGTTAGGACGGCGAAAATCCTATGGGGGGATCCAGATCGTGAGAAGACGAGGCTATTACTGAAAGGAGATAAGAAGGAGGTCAGTATAGCTATTGGTATAATGGCGAGACACATAGGACTACGAGCTCACTTATATAAAATCGGTGCGGCAAGTGATAGCGTGTGTGTAAGGCATGTGGGGAAGATGTTGAGACGTTGGAGCATTTCCTTTGTCATTGTGCGGCTTTCGCGCCTTACATATACCGGCTCTAAGGCGGGGACAAAATACCAAACATGAACCAACTTAGGGGCGTGGCATGGAAAACAATTAGGGATTTTGAAAGTAGAACGGAATTCCTAACATAGATTTTCTTTTTCAAATCTGGTATCGCTTTATATGGGGGCTATATCAGTTTATGAACCGATTCAGGTCGCACGTATGTTCAAAGTCTGAACAGAAGTCCTTGAGTCAAATTTCAGCCAAATCGGACGAAAATCGAGACTTCTAGTGGCTTAAGAAGTCTAATCCGGGATTGGTTTATATGAGGCAGAATTCCATGGGCCAACTTTCAGCCAAATCGGAAGAAAATTGAGGACTCTAGGAGTTCAAGAAGTCAAACTGGGGATTAATTTATATTTTGGGCCAATATAGACCGACCAGATCATACTTGACATGGATGTTGGAAATCTTAACACAAGTTTTTGTGCGAAATTTCAACCAAATTGGGTGAAAATTGAGACTTATGGGGCCTCCAGAAGTCAAATCTGGGTATTGGTTTTTATGGCGGATTTATCAGTTTAGTAAATTATAGCACAAGTATTCGTGGGAAATTTCAACCAAATTGGACTAAAATTAAGGCTTCTAGGGGCTTAAGAAGTCAAATCTGGGGATCGCTTTATATAAGGGCTACATCAGTTTATTGTCCGATTCGGATCGTACTCGTCACGTATGTGGAAAGTCAGAACAGAAGTCCTTGAGTCAAATTCCAGTCAAATTGGAAGAAAAGTGAGGCATCTAAGGACTCCCATATAAACCGGGGGGATCAAAACTGGGGATCGATTTATATGGCAGCTATATCCGAATCAGCACCTATATGGCCTATTTCTGTGCAAAATTTGAAGCGCCCAGCTCTACTCATTGGACCGCTGTCGTGATTTCGACAGACGAGCTTAAATGACTAGATCGACACATAATGTCGAGACGATCAAGAATATTTATAATTAATGGGGTCGCAGACCACAATTTCGAGGTGTTACAACAAAATGACTAGATTAGTATATAAAATTGCAAAATATAACTAATTCTACACAGGTTAAGTTAGGATGAAAAATGGGTGCGGTTATTTATCCGTTCGATGGCATAATGGACATTTCATATTGCAATGGGTGGCGTTATGGGAGTGGGATGGCCCCATAGAAATTTTTCCCGAACATTGTTATCAGATTCATGCTTTACTCCCAAAGACCTTTCATTTCAGCCCCATATTTTTATGGTCGTAAAATTGTTTTCTTGGGGGGGGGGGGTGTTTTTGGATAGGGCCCCCCCCCCAAAATACTTGGCCTCACATTTGGATATCAGATTCGTATTCTACACTCAAAACCCTTTCATTTAAGCCCAATATTGCCATGATCAGGAAAATAAGTCTTGTTTGGGTGGAGTTTTGGGGAAGGGGTGGACCCCTTGAAACTTGGTTCCACATTTAGAAATCAGATTCGTATTCTACTCTCAATTACCTTTCATTTGAGTCCCATTTGAGTCATGATTGGTAAATATGTCCAATTTAGGGGTGTTTTCGGGGTTGAGATGATTCCCCAAACACTTGGTCAGACAATTGGATATCAGATACGTTCTTTAATCTTAAACACCTTTCATTTAAGTCCCATATTGTCGTAATTGGTCTAAATACATATTTGGCAAATTTTGGAGGTGAGGGGGTCCCTCTATGTACCTCATCCGAAATTTGGATACCAAATTTTTGGTTTAAG
The DNA here is from genome assembly GCF_963082655.1 of Stomoxys calcitrans. NCBI lineage: Eukaryota > Metazoa > Arthropoda > Insecta > Diptera > Muscidae > Stomoxys > Stomoxys calcitrans. The sequence goes on from NC_081555.1 coordinate 125,253,104, forward strand.
GTTACTAAAAGAGAGCACATAAAATTTCGCTTAAATCGCGCGACCCATGGGGGAAAAGACCCTCCGTGCTCGCCTTTGTGAGCTGGGGATGTCCATATTGCTCACAAGGTCTGAGCTTTGCGACCAGGGAGTGCAGATGATATCGATGACTGCATCTCTGTTGTGCTTCCTTGGTTCTCTGGCCTAAGAGGGTGGCCGCTTACCTTTTCCGACAACCATATGCTTCACCTGGCTGGAAATCACAGTCCCCCACGAAGACTCAGAGGCCGTGCGCGCTTCCTACGTCGCTCTTCCGATTTTGTCTTTCTCGCAGGATACTGTCAGCAGCATTTTAGCAATGTTATGCTCTTTGGGATTAATTTCCTATGATACTACCTGTGCTGTTATATGGTTCTGAAGTATGGGTACTTGTGCAAGCAGATGAGGCAGTGCTTGGAGTATTTGAGAGAAAGAATCTTCGTAAAATATATGGACCAGTTTGCGTTAATGGATATAATAGGCGACGTATGAACCACGAGCTGTATGACGACGATAGCATAGTTACACGCATCAAAATACAACGACTGCGTTGGCTAGGTCATGTTATCAGAATGGATGAAGAAGCTCCAGCAAAGAAGTCTTTTGAAGGCAAACACGGTGGTACACGCAAACCGGGAAGACCAAAAGCCCGATGGAAGATAAAGTTGTTGAAACTTGGTGTCAGAGATTTTAGAATGAGCGCAGTAGATCAAGGGGCTAGGAACGCTATTCTACGTTCGGCTAGTGGAACAAATATTCTGTCATAGCCAATTGAAGTAAAGTAAGTATGCTCTTTGGGAGATCTGATTCGTTTTTCAGCTTCAGTAAAAGTGCTTGGAATGTCAGTTCTTTCTCCTTCCAGCATCCTGCACTTTTGACCGATTGCGTTGCCGGTGCATACTCCTCTGTACCCTTCGTCGCACACCGGATAGCTTTCTCGATTTTCTTGTGAACTTTGTAAAGCCCTTGCTTACTTCAGCCGTCATCCCGCTGTCCTTATCTCTCGATGCGTACGCGATGACTGTCTCATTGATATTGTCGTTATCTGACTCTGAATCGGAAACACCGCCTTTACTAAAAGGCAGGGGGATGAACTGCACATCTCTCTGGGTTATCTGACAATTCCTCATTTAGAAGTCTGACGACGGGTTGTGCACTTGAAGCATTACTCTCGACTACAGGTGCAAAGCACCCTCACATGCAGGAGGAGCGGACAACATGCTACCGTCTAATGCCACCATCGCAGGTTTTGAGTCTTTGGAATCCATTCCAAACTTACTCTTGGCCTTTAGATCTGCCGCTCTACTGGAAACAGACGCCAGATCACCAACTACCTGGTGGAGTTGAGCGAGCAGACACTTAGATCCAATTTTTATATCAGATTCGTACTTTATTACTAAATAGTCAACTAAATATCCCATGATCATTCTGTTAAGGAACAGGGGATACTTCCCTCATTTCAATGAATGCAGTCCGATAAAAGCTTAAGCTCAAAGATTTTCCCAAAAATTTTCTGATGTTCACGCCGGGGTTTGAACCAGGCGCTTTGGGTCACAGGTGGATATGCTAACTTCTACGCCAGGGTGGCCTTGATGTCTTTCATTCAAAGCCCATGTTGTCCTGATCGTTATTATTGGTTGCCTAAAAAGTAATTGCGGATTTTTCATATAGTCGGCGTTGACAAATTTTTTCACAGCTTGTGACTCTGTAATAGCATTCTTTCTTCTGTCAGTTATCAGCTGTTATTTTTAGCTTGCTTTAGAAAAAAAGTGTAAAAAAAGTATATTTGATTAAAGTTTATTCAAAGTTTTATTAAAAATGCATTTACGTTCTTTTAAAAAATCCGCAATTACTTTTTGGGCAACCCAATACATATCAATTTCCGAAATTTTTTGGTTGGAAAGTTTCTTCAGGTTATTAAAATTTTTGTACTAATGTGAAATTTTTGCAAAAAGATTTCGCCTTTACATCATTAAACTTTTATAAGAATTAATTGGTTTGTCTTACAAAAACATTTAAAAACTTCTAAAAATAAAGAAAATAAAACCAAAATGTTATCATAAAACCAACCACCACTTCTCCCCTTAAATAATACCATTGTTCTTATTACTGATCCTGCGTGCTGAACTTTACTTTTCAAGCTGAGCGTTGTATGTGGAGATTTTTATCTTCTTTGTATCGCATAATGTGATAATTTTCAAATAATTTATGAACTATGGTTATTGTAAACCATTATCAAGGCATGTCATCAGCAAAACTAGTTATTAACAATTTAATTAATTTCTCATTATTATGCATTAAAAAAACGGGCAAGATAATCCATTAAACAGCTCAAAGGCTGTGCCAAACACTTTTCACTACAAATAGTATGCAAAAAACGAATAATACTGACATTTAGGTTAATTTGTACAATATGGGAAACCATAGCAAAAACTAAATTTTATTAAAAGCAACAACAACGATATCACTCGTGATGAATAAAACAAATGGCACCTTGAGACGGATGCACCGATTTGGGAAAAAATTTTTTCCAGTCCTATGGTAATGGTAGTGGTCTTTAAGGGAACGCTAACTACTTAATTTCAACTAAATTTCACATGAATATTCCATTTAGGAATACTCATATCAATGAGTGCAGTCCGATTAATGTTTAAGCTCAATGATAAGGGGCCTGTTTTTTTATTCCGAGTTCGAACGGCGTGCCGCATAGTGACTCCACTGTGTAGAGAAGTTTTAACATGGCATGATACCTCACAAATGTAGCCAGCATTACTAACGAGATAACCACCTCTGAAAATTTTTCTGAGGTGGTTTTTAACAAGGCATGATACCTCACAAATGTAGCCAGCATTAGTAACGAGATAACCACCTCTGAAAATTTTTCTGATGTTCGCGCCGGCATATGAACCCAGGCGTACGACGTCAAAGGCGGACATGCTAACCTCTGCGCCACGGTGGCCACTAAGGGAACGATACTACACAAAAACCATCCGAACGTACCTGTTGATACAATATTGGTATCCAATGAATGGTACTTAGGAGAAAGTATGAGTCTTATGTACAAAAATAACCCATTTTTTTGGGGGGGCCCTCCGCACCCAAAGGAATATGTTGGCCGTTCCAAACCTAATGGGACTCTAACGAAAGGTCTTTGAGAGTAGAGAACAAATATAAGAAAAATCCCCGAAATGGACATAATTTTTATTGGAATCGATAAATTTGCATTTGCCTTTAAGGTTGGGTAAGATTGAAAACAGGGTGCGTATAGTGCGTTCTAAAAACTAAAAAGTAACCTCGAACAAGTAAAAGCGTTCTAAGTTCGGCCGGGCCGATACTTGGGTACCCACCACCATGGATTCTACTAAAATATGGGAGCTATATCTAGCTATAGAACAAATTGGACCGTACTTGGCGCCGTTGATGAGAGTCATAACAGAACACTATATGCAAAATTTCAGCCAAATCGGAAAAAAAATCGCGGCTTATAAGCGCTCCAGAAGTCAAATCGGTAGATCGGCTTATATGGGAGCTATATCATGTTATTCACTGTACATAGCACAATTTTTGGGAGTCATAACAGAACACCATGTACAAAATTTCAACCAAGTCGGATGAAAATTGCGCCTTCCGGGGGCTCAAAAAGTCAAATCGGGAGATCGGTTTATATGGAAGCTATTTCAGGTTATAAACCGATTTGAACCGTACTTGGCTCCGTTGTTGGGAGTCATAACAGAATACTTTGTGCAAAATTTTGGCTAAATCGGACAAAAATTGCGGCTTTCAGGGGCTCAGGAAGTCAAATCTGGAGATCGGTTTATATGGGAGCTATTTCAGGTTATAAACCGATTTGAACCGTACCTGGCACAGTTGTTGAAAGTCATACCAGAACACTATGTGCAAAAATTTCAGCTAAGTCGGACAAAAATTGTGGCTTCCATGGACTCATGAAGTCAAATCGGGATATCGGTTTATATGGGAGCTATATCAGCTTCTTGACCGATTTAAACTGTACTTGGCACAGTTGTTGAAAGTCATACCAGAACACTATGTGCAAAAATTTCAGCTAAGTCGGACAAAAATTGTGGCTTCCATGGACTCATGAAGTCAAATCTGGAGATCGGTTTATATGGGAGCTATATCCAACTCTGAACCGATATCCCCAACGACCTACATTAATACAATGTTTCTGTGCAAAATTTCAAGCGGCTAGCTCTACGCATTCGACTGCTATCGCGATAAATCACACTTAGCGCAGTTATTGAAAGTGATACCGAAACACCACGTGCAAAATTTCAATCAAATCGGGTAGGAATTGCGCCCTCTAGAGGCTCAAAAAGTCAAGATCAAAGATCGGTTTATATGGCAGCTATATCAAAACACGGACCGATTTGGCCCATTTACAATTCCAACCGACCTACACTAATAAGAAGTATTTGTGCAAAATTTCAAGCGCCTTTCTCTACTCCTTCGAAAAATAAAACTTAAAATGTCATCACGATCAATAATATTTACACTTTATGGGGTCTATCTTATGGGGGGTATCAAAATGATGCCGGCAATAGTTACAAGTGTTGTAGTCTTATGCCTTTTTCCTCAATTTAAACAGAGTACTACTTTTCGGCCTATTTTCAGCCAAAGTTACGCCAACGTTTTTTTTTTTCGAATGGAGTTTGACAGCATTTCGCTTGAAAAACTGAACAGAATACTCAGCTTTACACTGCAAGACTGTTCGTGACCTTACCTTCCTAGTTGTTATTGCCCTTATGGCCATTTTACTGTCGGTAAAGATTTTCACCCCCGACGTCCTCGCCTTAGCACCACATCGCTTCACGCATACCGTGATCGCCCGGATCTCCGCCTGCAGGACCGTATTATGGTCAGGCAGTCTAAAACAGATCTCAGTCCTTGGGTTCTCATTGTAAACCCCCAGGCCCACTCTGTCCTCTAGCTTTGATCCATCCGTGTAACATGATCTTCCAGATGGCAATACTAGGCCTGTTCAAGACTGTGCCACTGGCAACAGTGCCTCGAACTCAAGACCTAAAGTGTCGTCTCAAGTATCCGATCGGAAATCTCTTCCCTACCTTCCAGATTCGCTATCGTCGGCTCGATTATACCTCAATGATATGAGCTGTTCCCATCCTCAATCGATTCTCCCATCGACTTTAGTCTCATAGCCGGAGTGGCTGTCTCTCATTTCATATGTATGTCAATGGGTCAGATATCTAGAATAGTCTTCAGTGACCTAGTGGGCGCGATCCTCATCGCTCCGCCTATGCCAAGAAAACGTGTTCACTAAACTTCTTATATGGTCCTTACGATTCAATTTTTTTCCATAGTAGTCCACCAAACTAATGAGGCATAAGTAAGTATTGATCTAATCACGCTTCTGTAGAGCCAATGGACTATCCTCGGATTCAGGCCCCATTTCAAGCCTACGGCCTGTCTACATAGTGCCCAACATCTATAAGCCTTCTCAGTGCGCTGTTGAATGTGACACTTCCAATTAAGTTTACTGTCCAAGATCACTCCTAAGTATTTGACCTTGTCAGATATCGAAATCGTTTTATTGAGGAAACGTGATGCGTCAAATTGGCCCACCTTCGTCTTCCTCGTGAACAGGCATATTTCCGTATTCCCTGGCTTAACATTGACCCTTGGGTCTAGCCCAGTCATATGCCATATGCAAGACCTTTTCGGACCTTCCGCATAGCTGATTCGGATCCTTACCCCCACGAAGTATTATAACATAATCTGCAAAGCAGATGGGTTCAAATCCCTCCTCAGTAATAGGTTATTTATGGCGGTCTCCCAAAGTACACTGTGCCACTTTCTCACTTATATTTATGTCAAGAGACCCACCGTAGCGCAAGTGTTAGCATGTCCGCCTAGGACGCTGAATGCCTGGGTTCGAATCCTGCCGAGACCATCAGAAAAAAATTTCAGCTGTGGTTTACCCCTCCAAATGCCGGCAACATTTGTGAGGTACTATGCTTACATGGCATAATACCTCACAAATGTTCTCTCCAAAGAGGTGTCGCACTGCGGCACGCCGTTCGTACTGGGCTATAAAAAGGAGGCCCTCATCATTGAGCTTAAACTTGAATTGGACTGCACTCATTGATATGTGAGAAGTTTGCCCCTGCATTTGCATTTGCACCTGTTTTTTCACCTGTTCCTTAGCATATGGTTTATCCAGTCTCTAAGGACCCGGTCCACCCGGTACTGGTGTAAGGATTGAATCAATGTGTCGGTCCGCACATTGCTAAACGCCCCCTTGATGTCAATGCAAACCGTCAATGTGTACGCCTTGACATCGAAGGATTCTTCTATTTTATTCACAACCTCGTGCAGGGCAGTCCCCACCGATCTTCCCTTGACATAGGCATGCTACGCATTTGTCATTAACTTTTTAGAAATAACTTCAAATGTTGACTGCGGCTCCGGTTTTAAATCTCTATTCGTAAGATTGACGGCAACGTTTTTTTATGCTGTCGTCTTTGGAGAAAATGCACCGAGGATGTCAAAAACCGTTTCAAATTGTCGGGTTTTTGGTATGCATCGGTAATTCTTGTTCGGCATGTGCCTGTTATTTACCCCAGATTCGGCAGTTTTGATTGTTTATGTATCCATTGAGCCAGAAAAGAGTCTCATCGTCAAACAAAATGTTTCGATAACAGTGGATTTCCATCGAGCTGCATGATGAAATGGCAGAGTATACTGAATACTTTTCACTTCTACAGATGACATTAGGACACAATTATCAACTAGTGCTGCCAGACCGAAAAATTAACTCATCAGAAATCACGCTTTAAAAAATACATAGGTATATATTCAGTACTTGATCTTGGGGGAAAAATTAAGAAAAGTGTTGTGTGTAAAAAATTTTAGAAAATTTTTATTACAATAAAATATATCCGAATTGTGCTTTTAAATTTTAATTTCAGAAAAAACTTTGCAAAAGTGTTTCAATTAAGATGCAATATACTTTCCTTTAAATGTTTAAGCTCATTGAGTGACCTCAATAATTGGAGAAAGAAAAGGCACATTCGAATTTAATCAATTTGACCATATAAAATGGCATATAAAAGCAACGATTAATTATAGGCCCCACTTCAAAGGGGGGAAAAAATTAGCATTAAGGATTTGTAGTGACAGTGGCATATGGGCCTATTCAATTTTCTTCATCTTCCACAGGAATGTAGTAACATTTTCAATTGCATACCGAGGAGTAGTGACTACAGCATTTACCATCATCTTTGAGAATACACTCAGCATTTTCATTTCGTGCATAAAACTTAAAAAGGGCGTGGCCCAGCAATGATTGCGACAATGGCAACAACGATGCGATGACGATGATGACAACAACGACTGCGACGACAATGACTACGATGACAATGACAACAACAAAGATGAAGAGAATGTTGCGATGTTGCTTTTTGTATGGTACCACAATTCACAGATTAAAGTCTACGAGTACAGGATTTTATGATGATGGCACGTGGAAAATCAGCAGGAAAGTGCTACAATAACCAAATGAAAATTTGTCATCAGTTGTGATGGTGGTGGTGGTAGAAGAGCTTCGTAGTTGGTCGTACAAGCGTGTAAGAAAAAGCCGAGAGAGCAGTTGTATCTACTTAGGCAAATAGCAACAGCAGCAACACGCAATTTCATTACGCATAATAAATGACTAAAGAACAAAAACGAGGGGAGGTTTAAAAGTTTGGAGGGAAAAAGAAGAGGATTAACTTAGTGATAGTCGTGGCAAGACTGGAGCTTCAACTCCAGATCAGAGTTTTCAAACGAATAAGTTGGAGTTGGTAGCAATAACTGCTGATGCATAGAAGTTGAAACTTCAGTGAAATTATAGAAAAAATTGTTTTAATTGGACTCGAAACCAAAACAAAAATACATTTCTACATACAACAACTAGCAGTATACGGGCCGCTCTGCCCTCCTTTATTAGCACAACGCAGAAAATAAGTTTCTTACTTACTACCATATATAGCTCCCTAGTACAATTTGTTTTCAGAGGTAGGCAACATCCTATTACTTGATCCTTGTTTTAAATACCACTGTCGTGATCTACTCCCGAATATCTTTTATTTGGGTCCCATATTATTATGATCGTCTAATATGCCCACTTGGGAAGGTTTTGGTGCGGCCTCCTTGGTTATTACCGTGAATTTTTATAGCCTACACCACTACTGTGGTACCGGTTATTATAAGTTAAAGTCCGTCTGTCCATGTTAATTTGTGTACAAAATGCAGGTCGCAATTTTCATCCCATCGTCTTCAAATTTGATACAGGCATGTTTTTCGGCCTAGAGACGAAGTCTATTGAAATTGGAAAAGATCGGTTCAGATTTGGATATAGCTCCCATATATATGTTCGTCCGATTTTCAGTAATAATGCAATAAAATGGTCATTTGTCAACCGATTCTCTCGAAATTTGGCAGGAAGGATTTTCTTATGACTCTCGACGTTACTAGTTTAGATCGGTTCAGATTTACATATAGCTCTCTTATATATATATCGGCCGATTTTCACTCCTAGAGCCATTGCAAGCGCATTTATTGACTAATCTTCCCAAAACTTTGTACAACGCCTTCCTCGACGACTACCACAATATCTGAGAAGTTTGTTCGAAATCGTTTCAGATTTAGATATAGCTCCCATTTATATGTTCGTCCGATTTTAAGTTATAATGCACTAAAATGGTCATTTGTTAACCAATTCTCTCGAAATTTGGCAGGAAGGATTTTCTCATGACTCTCGACGTTACTGGTGAATTTCATAGAAATCGGTCGAGATCAAGATATAGCTGCAGTATATACATATCGCCCGATTTGCACTTCTATGGTCACTGCAAGCACATTTATTGATCAATCTTGCCAACATTTTCCCCGATGACCACTACACTATCTAATAAGTTTGCTAGAAATCGGTTCAGATTTAGATATAGCTCCCATATATATGTTTCTCCTATATTGATAAATATTGCAATAAAGTGCTCATTTGTTAACCGATTCTCTCAAAAATTGGCAATAAGGGTTTTCTTATGTCTTCTAATATTAATGGTGAATTTCACAGAAATTGATTCAGATTTATATATAGCTACTATATATGTATTTCGCCCGATTTTAAGTTCTAGGTTCACTGCAAGCGCATTATAGACCAATTTTCCCAAAATTGTGCACAACTCTTTCCTCGATGCCTACGACAATATCTAAGAAGTTAAGTCAAAATCGGTTCACATTTAGATGTAGCTCCCATATATATGTACGTTAGATTTTGGCTAATTTGCAGTAAAGTTGTTAAACCGTATTTATTACAGTTTAAACATATTTGCTCGAAATTTGATTCGGATTATTTAATAATCTATCTAAAAACATCGGCCGAGGTCCATCAAAATTGGTTTAGAATTAGATATAGCTCCCACTTTGTATCTATAGTGTAGGTGTAGGGTATTATAAAGTCGGCACTGTCCGACTTTTGCCTCTCCTAACTGGTTAATATTCTATAATTGCATTCGTACTCTACTCTCGAATACCTTTCATTGGAGTCCCATATTGTCCCGATCGGTCCCCTTTTATCAAAGGGGCGGTTTTGGGCTTTGCCCTGCTCCCTAGATACTTTTATCCAATTTTTAATATAATATTTATACTCTACTCCCGAATATCTTTCATTGGAGTCCTACATTGTCGCGATAGGTCCACTTTTTATTTTGGGCGGTATTCTTGGGGCGACACCCTATGTATTTGAATCCAATTTTTTATGCCATATTTGTGTTCTACTACCGAAAACCTTTCATTTGAGTCCAATATTATCCCGATCGGCAAACTTTGATTTTTTGGTGAGACTTTTGGGGCACTTTTGGACCTGGGACGGCTTCCTGGGTTCTTGGACCTAATTTTTAATATCATATTCATACTATACTCCCAAATACCTTTTGAGTCCCACATTGTCCCCATCGGTATATTTTTGATTTCGGGTGCTACTTTTGGGGCGGTTTTGGGCCTGGGGCGGTATCCTAGGTACTTGGATTCAATTTTTATACCATATTCGTATTTAACTCCCAAATAGATTTCACCTGAGTCCCATATTATCCCAATCGGTAAATATGTCCTCCCAGGGCGTTTTTTTGGGGGTGGGGAAACCCCGCAGACATCAAGGAATTAATTTTTATGTCAGATTTGTACTCTACTTTTAAATACCTTTCATTTGATACCCATATTTCCCAAATCGGTGAAAGTGTCCAGTTGGGTAGCGTTTTTGGAGGTGGGGGACTCCCCCCGACACTTAGGTTGAAATTTTTATGCCAAGTTTGTTCTCTTCTCTTAAATACCTTTCATTTGATACCCATATTGTCCCAATCGGTAAACATGTCCGTTCGGGTGGATTTTGGGATGGGGGGCGTTCATAAAAGTGAATCAACACACAGATGTTATCAAATCTACCACAAATATGCCAAACCCAACAACAGATTTTTTTATTTTTGAACGAAACGTCCACATCCGTTCACATTCTGACAATTTCAAGTGCGCAGTTTGTTAAAAGTTTCCAAAGAGTTACCACATTCATTCATAAAAATGAATCAACACACAGATGTTATCAGATCAACCACAAATGTGCAAAAGTCAACAACAGTTTTTTTTTTTTTTTGAACGAAACGTCCACATCCGTTAACATTCTTACAACTTCAAGTTTTTAAAGTTTCTTTAGTTTTTTAAGTTTCCAAAAAGATTTTGTGTACTGCTGATTATCGAACCTGTGTTCCATCCATTCCATTGTTTGTTTACAAATGCCTTACCATGCCAGTGCAGCAAATTTCGAATGACAGATATTTCTGTACAAATTCTGAACCGACCGAAACCGAACCGAACCGAAATTCCGACAAGATCTTACCGAAATCGTTCCGAGTTCTGTACGGATTTCCGAGGGAGTTTTTTGTCCGACAGTTCTGAATGATTTCTGAACGTTTTGTCGTAGGAGATTTTTTTGGAATTTTTCGTCCGACAGTTCGTAAGGAATTCTGAACGATTTCTGGAGTTCTTGTCCGTAGGATTTTTTTCCGATAGTTCTTAAAGAATTTTGAAAGAAATCTGATCGTCTCGTCGTAAATTTTTTTTAGAGTTTTCTTCCGACGCATCCGAAAGAATTCTGAACGATTTCTATACTGTTGGTCTGTAGGAATTTTTGCTCCGACAGCTCAGAAAAAAATCTGAACAATGTGGGAACGTCCTGTAATATGATTTTTTTTTTTAATTTTTGTTCTGACGACTAGGTAGAAATTCTAAACGATGTATGTACTGTGGGTGGGATTTTTTACCGGTAGAAAATTTTCCTGACAGTTCGGAAGGAATTCTAAACAATGTCTGAACTCGTTGTCGTATGTTTTTATACCCTGTTCCGTAGGATGGGCGTATACTAATTTCGTCATTCTGTTTGTAACACCTCGAAATATGGGTCTGAGACCCCATAAAGTATATATATTCTTGATTCTTGTCATTCCGTCCGTATGTCTGTTGAAAGCACGCTAACTTCCGAAGGAGTAAAGCTAGCCGATTAAAACTTTGTACAAATACTTTTTATTAGTGTAGGTCAGTTGGGATTGTTAATGGGCTAAATCGGTCCATGTTTTGATATAGCTGCCATATAAATCGATGTTAGGTCTTGACTTCCTCAGCCTCTAGAGAGCCATATGACTGAAATTTTGAACGTAGTGTTTTGGTATCACTTCCAACAACTGCGCTAAGTATGTATTAAATTGATCTATGTTTTGATATAGCTGCCATATAAACCGATCTTGGGTCTTGACTTCTTGAGCCAATAAGGCGCGCAATTCTCATCCGATTTGTCTGAAATTTTGCATGAGGTGTTTTGTTATGACTTCAAATAACTATGCTAAGAATGGCGTAAATCGATACAGAAACTGATATAGCTGCCATATAAACCGATCTGGTTTCTTGACTTCTTGAACCCCTAGAGGGCGCAATTCTCATCCGATTTGGCCTAAATTTTGTACAACGGCTTCTCTTATGACCTTCAACATACGTGTCTATTATGGTCTGAATCGATCAATAGTTTGATACAGCTCCCATATAAATCACCCGATTTTGCTTCTTGAGCCCCTACAAAATGCAATTCTTATCCGGATGAACTATAACTTGATATAGCTCTAATGGCATAACAGTTCTTATTCAATATTTTTTGTGTGCTTAAAAAGAGATACCGCGCATAGAACTCGACAAATGCGATCCATGGTGGAGGGTATATAAGATTCAGCCCGGCCGAACTTAGCACGCGTTTACTTGTTGTCTTTTTTTTTGCATATTTTTGTTTGCGATTCATTAGATAGCACCGTATAGCAGAGGTACGTCACTTAGAGCCTGTGTATGAATCCTGGCGAGAAAATTATCAGTAGTGGTTATTCTATGCTGGTGACATTGGTGGGGAACTATGCCATGTAAAAGCTTCTCCCGTTCGGACTCGGCTATAAAAAGCAGATTCTTAAGAACAAATTTGAAATTCAAAACGTCGGAAAATACATTCGAATACTGTAAGAATTCTTAATTAATTGGTTAGAATTCGATAAGGCAAGCCGGTCAAAAATCGATAAGACAAGTCGGAAAACACATCCGTATTCATTAAGACTCAACATCAGAATTCGTTCAGAAGTCTCAACGACAACTCCAATTTTCCTTCCGAATTTTCCACAATTTTGGTTTAGAATTCTGTCAGAAACATCAGATTTCCCTCCGATATTTCGTTCCGAAGTCGTATCAACCACTCCATATATTCTTCGTTAAAAATACAGACAGACTTCGGATCCGAATTCGGATAAATTTTTCGACTTTCTTACAGACTTCTAACCGAATTCTAGACGCTTGGTTCTCTAAGACATTGCACTACAGCCGGCTATGTACAAACGTTTTTGAATTCGTTTAAAGTTAAGTTTGATACACATACACATGTTTTATGAATGATGTTCTAACGCTTGGTGCATGAAACAACAACGCGTGTCCACAAAAGCATCCACGTTTGTTAACAATATTTCCATTAACTTCTGTGTAAAGCGACAACATGACAACATCAGCTCATAATGTTGCGATGTCTTTTTCTCTCAGTGTATAAATACCACTTTGAGTTTCAGCTAAGGTATTTACGAGAAGATGTGCAAAACTCGGTAACTTGGTGGCGTCTTGACAAACCCCTAAAATTGGTCACCTCGGCATTTGGAAAAATTATTCGTGCCGTAAAATCTTCATTTGTGGTCCCATTTCCAAAAACCTAGATTCAAAATTTCAAATAGTTATATCTGTTCTCAAATTGCAGGTTTGTTAATAGTTTTGTCGATCCCACTGTGCCACGGCGTACACTTGGTAGAAACTATCTAGAAAAAACCACGTTTTGTTCAACATAATTTAGAATTTCATCTCCTTCCCTTAATATTTCATTACTTTTGTAACACCCCTCGATATTTTGCTATGGACTTTACAAACACATGCCACATGCGTTGACAGAAGGAGCTAAGGATGAGAGATCTAATTTTAAACGAAATGGCAAATTGTCGTCATAGAGAAATGTAGCTGTACGTGCTGTGAATGAAGGAATGATTAAATGGACAATTCCAGAGCTTTCGCCAAGACTTATTTATGGCGTGCGTAGAAATCCGTTTGAATATGATGTCATTGTGGGGCTGTAGCAAAAATTCTAACTATTAATTTTGGTTTACTTACATTAACTCTCCTCTTGTGGTCGACACTTTCCGTGATGTCTATATTTGATGTATTACATCATTTATCCTGTCTGCATTCATTCAAATAAGTTTCCTGAAAAGAAAAAATAAATAAATTATTTGCAATGATGAGGATATCTTTTGAAATTCATTCGCTCCAAAGCGGAGTAAAGCAATTTTTACTCGACTGCGACTCCGGGAAGATTGCTGACTTCCAACTCTTCTTAATATTTTAGGACCATATAGCAACGAAAAGTGGATTTTAATGATTTTGACATATAACCGCACTGGTTTCCAAAACAAGTAGGCTAATCGCCATTAAGTTATTTTTTTATTTCATGCAGACCATCAAATGCAACAAAACTCCCAAACGGATTTTTGAAATCTCACCCCTAAGAGCTTTATTTTCTACGTGATTTCGCTGAAATTTGAAACAGTAAGTAGTTTTAGGCCTCCCGACATCTGACCCAAATCTGGTTCAGATCGCACTATATTTAGAAATAGATGCCGTATAGACCGATCTGCCGGTTAAGGGTCTAAGGCCCATAAAAGCTGCATTTATTACCGGATTCCACTGAAATTTGAAACAGTGAGTTGTTTTAAGCATCCCGACATCCGACCTATATATGGTTAAGAGCCTCAAGAACTTTATTTATTACCCGATTTCGCTGAAATTTTAAATAGTGAGTTTTTTTGAGCCTCCCGACATCCGACCTAAATATGGTTTGCAATTTGCAAATTTTGTCATGAACGATCCACTAAGGAACAGGGGCAAAGATTTCACATATCAATGAGTGCAGTTCGATTCAAGTTTACGCTCAATGATAAGTCGCCTTCTTTTTATAGCCGAGTCCGAACGGCGTGCCGCAGTGCGACACCTCATTGGAGAGAAGTTTTACATGGCATAGTACCTCACAAATGTTGCCAGCATTAGGAGGGTAAAACCACCGCTGAAAGCTTTTATACCCACCACCAAAGGATGAGGGTATATTCATTTTGTCATTCTATTTGCAACACATCGAAATATCAATTTCCGACCATATAAAGTATATATATTCTTGATCAGCGTAAAAATCTAAGACGATCTAGCCATGTCCGTCCGTCTGTCTGTTGAAATCACGCTACAGTCTTTAAAAATAGAGATATTGAGTTGAAAATTTCCACAGATTCTTTTTTTGTCCATAAGCAGGTTAAATTCGAAGATGAGCAATATAGGCCTATATCTTGATATAGCCCCGATATAGACCGATCCGCCGATTTAGGGTCTTAGGCCCATAAAAGCCACATTTATTATCCGATTTTGCTGAAATTAGGGACAGTGAGTTGTCTTAGGCCCTTCGACATCCTTCTTCAATTTGGCCCAGATCGGTCCAGATTTGGATATAGCTGCCATATAGACCGATCTCTCGATTTAAGGTTTTGGGGCCATAAAAGGCGCATTTATTGTCCGATGTCGCCGAAATTTGGGACAGTGAGTTGTGTTAGGTCCTTCGACATTCTTCTTCAATTTGGCCCAGATCGATCCAGATTTAGATATAGCTCCCATATAGACCGACCTCTCGATTTAAGGTTTTGGTCCCCTAAAAAGCGCATTCATTGTCCGATTTCACCGAAACTTGGGACAGTGAGTTGTATTAGGCCACACGACATCCTTCTTCAATTTGGCCCAGGTCGGTCCAGATTTGGATATAGCTGCCATATAGACCGATCTGCCGATTTATGGTCTTAGGCCCATAAAAGCTACATTTATTATCCGATTTTGCTGAAATTTGAGACAGTGAGTTGTGTTAGGTTCTTCGACATCATTCTTTAATTTGGCACAGATCGGTCCAGATTTGGAAATACCTGCCATATAGACCGATATCTCGATTTGAAGTCTTGGCTCCTTAAAAGGCGCATTTATAATCCGATTTCCCTGAAATTTGACACAGTAACTTATATTAGGCTTTACGACATCCGTGTCGTATATTGTTCAGATCGGTTTATTTTTAGATATAGATACTTAAAAGACCAATATTTTGTTATACACAATTGAACAATGACTTGTACTTATAAGTATTTGGTACAAATCGTAACCTATTTCGATATAGCTGCTATGGGGCATAAGGTTTGCATTTTCCACCGGATTTGGACGAAAGGTGGTTTACACATGTAGCCCAGGTGGTGGGTATCCAAAGTTCGGCCCGGCCGAACTTAACGTCTTTTTACTTGTTTCCTAAAGGAATTGTCAGGATTCGAACCCAGGCTTTCAGCGTGGGCTGATTGTTACCGCGCAGCAATGAGAAGGTTTAAAAATAGCGATGAGAAGTTCTGGGCGAAATTTAGTGGAGAATGGGATGAAATCTAGGTTGCGCAAAGTGTTCTCTAAGGGAAACAGAAGAAAGTCGGCGGTCATGGTATCGCAATACCCATAGGAGAAGCTAATAGAGGAGACTTCAATGGTGGATTGTCGATAGTGGACCGGTGATCCTCTGTATACGTGCGCCTTTTACTTCTCTTCAACGCCATATCTTGTCTCTAGGTCTGATCTGGGGACTCGCGCTTTTTCCTTACGGTTTCTTTAGCTTCTCACCTTCATTGCCATAATACGCTCCGGCAGGCGGAGATGAGGTGGTGTTCACGTCGAGACGTCGAGAGTAAACATATTTGCGGTCATGAGGGCAATAATTACCAGGACGGTAAGGTCACGAACAGTCTTGGAGTGTAAGAAGGATGAGTTGGTGTTCACGTTGAGACGTCGAGAGTGAACATATTTGCGGTTATGATGGCAATAATTACCAGGACGGTAAGGTCACGAACAGTCTTGGAGTGTAAGAAGGAGACTAATGCCTTCTCTGAGGAAGGCATAATACGCATTGTTTGAGTGCCGGGTCATAACGGAGTAAGGGGAAATGAGAAAGCAGAGAATTTGGCACTGA
Source organism: Stomoxys calcitrans (assembly GCF_963082655.1). NCBI lineage: Eukaryota > Metazoa > Arthropoda > Insecta > Diptera > Muscidae > Stomoxys > Stomoxys calcitrans. Next base: position 125,269,782 of record NC_081555.1, read on the forward strand.
AGGCCAGAGGACTTACTTTACTTAATTTAATTGGCTGTGACAGAACATTTGTTCCACTAGACGAACGTAGAACAGCGTTCCAAGCGCCTCGATCTTCTCTGACACCAAGTTTCGAGGTGTCTCCCACCACTTGATCTTTCCATCGAGGTTTTGGGCTTCCCGGTTTGCGTGTACCACCGTGTTTGCCTTCAAAAGACTTCTTTGCTGAAGCTTCTTCATCCATTCTGACAACATGACCTAGCCAACGCAGCCGTTGTATTTTGATGCGTGTAACTATGCTATCGTCGTCATACAGCTCATACACCTCGTGGTTCATAAGTCGCCTATATCCTCCATTAACGCAAACTGGTTCATATATTTTACGAAGAATCTTTCTTCCCAATACTCCAAGCACTGCCTCATCTGCTTTCACAAGTACCATGCTTCAGAACCATATAACAGCACGGGTAGTATCAGTGCCTTGTATAGTGAAATCTTCGTCTGTCGAGAGGTGGCCTTGTTTCTAAACTGCTTACTTAGTCCAAAGTAGCATCTGTTTGCCCATATTATTCTTCGTTTAATCTCAAAACTGGTGTCATTCGTTTCGGTTACGGCGGTGCCGAGGTAGATAAAGTTACCGACTGTCTCAAAGTTGTGGTTCCCAAATTTCTCCATTACCTTTATCTGCTCGGTTGTGCAAGGCGTTTTGGGAGTTGAAACCATCCATTTCGTGTTATCTCCATTTATTGTCAGACCCATTTTCACTGACTCTCTTTCGGTTCTTCAAAAGCTGAAGTTACTACTTCCGTTGACTGACCTATGATATCAATGTCGTCGGTATAGGCCAGTAGCATGTGTTCTCCTGTGATTAGTGTGCCATATCTATTCACATCGGCATCTCGTATAATTTTCTCCAGCAGGATATTAAAGAGATCACACGATAGGCTGTCTCCTTGAAATACCTTTGAATGTAAAGAAGTATCGAAGGCGGCTTTGTTGTCAACCAAGAGCCGGTAGGTGTTGATTTGTCCTTCTCGGGTCTTTTCCAGGATTTGTCTCAATGTGAATATCTGGTCCAGGGAAGATTTACCAGGCCTGAAGCCGCATTGATAGGGTCCAATTATCTCAATGACTTTGGATTTTAATCTTTCACACAGTACGCTCGAGAATATCTTGTATGCGATGAGGAGGAGTCTCCTTGCTTGTGTACGGGACATAGTTTTTTGAGGTTCCAATCATCGGGAATGCGTTCTTCTAGCCAGATTGCGCAGATAAGCTAATGCATACGCCTTATCAGCGTGTCGCCTCCGGTCTTAAATAGTTCAGCGGGTAACCCGTCGGCTCCTGCTGCCTTGTTGTTCTTTAGTCGGGTCACTGCTACTTGGACCTCATTCTGACTAGGAGGTAAACATTCTATGCCAACATCATTGATTGGTTCTGCGGTATCCTCTTCGCCGCCAACTTCGGACACTAGCAGTTGGGTAAAATGTTCTTTCCATATCCTCAGCATGTTATCTGTGTCAGAAGGAAATCTGGTATCTTTCTTTGTCTCTGTAGGAGGATGTGCCTGGACCAAAGCCTTCGGTTTGATGTTTGCCGTCACAATATGGAATACTCATGGCTTTGTTTCAGGTGTTCCCACCAGGATTTCAACATAGGCCTTCAGCATCATAGGCCGACATACTAACCTTTGCTCAACAGTGTAGTTCTATCTATTGAATCATTGAATAATACAGAAACACCTTTGACTCTATTGCAACTAACATCCACAATTCTTAAACTTCTACATTATTAAGTGTCTCGACTTAAAAATCCATCAGTCTTTCACAACAAATTCTCAAAACTCTTTATCAGGTGTCTAAAATTATTAGCATATTTAAAAATAAATAAATAAATCAATAACAATTAATTTATCAAACCCCATCTAGCCAGCCAGCCAGTCAGCCGCCCGCCACAGACAATACAAAGAAATGTTGAGGTGTATCATATGGCATGCCTGCCTGCACCCACTAATTAAAATCTCATTTGCCACACATTACCGCCATTGACAATGCGACCGACCTCCTGCTGTTTCAGGTGTTATTTATCGCCTCCCAAGAGTGCAAAATTATGAATGGGCTAAACCACCGAAAATCGATAGGATGTGAAGCGATGCATGCACAAACATCATTTTTCATAATTTCAATGTGTATATTGAACGGGTAGCAGTAAACTGGGCAAATAGATTCTCTTAAAACTTCCATATTGTCTCTCAAGTTAGACAAACATTCTAAAACGATAAACGACAAAAAACTATTCAACAGCTTAATGCTGTCGAGACAAAATTTTCTGAAAGCCTGACAAATAATATTTCCCTAGAATAAAAATTTGGTTTTTTAGAGGAAAGCTTCGTTTTTATGTGGAGTAGCTGCAAATGGGGCCGAGGGCAGGCAGCGATTTTCGAGAGGAGAGTCTCAGTGAGGTGTCAGGTGGCACTGGCTCTTAATAAAATACTGAGTGCCAATGATACTCGAGATGACAAGGCGAGTTATTGGCGCCGTCAAATTTTGAAGCAAGCGAGCGATACATGTGCGACCCCCCAAAACCCATGCGGTTGGGGCGATGGGCCATAACACGCCTCCGGCAAACTATAAGAATCACTATGAGAAACAAAGGAATAACGGACCCCCTAACGTTGACGACCCACGCAAACGAAAAAAGGACCATGATTTGCGGATCTGCACCAGGAATGTCCGCACTCTTTATAGAGAAGGTGCAGTATACGCGCTGGTGGATGTATTAGAGAAGTACAAGGCAGATATTATCTCCTTACAAGAAGTGCGATGGACTGGGAATGACGTCACAACAACACTAAACGATGACGAACCACTCTATAGCTGCCATAACATAACGAGACATGAATTTGGATCTGGATTTGTGGTTAGAAGGCGACTGAAACACCTTGTCTCAAGCTTTACTCCGGTGGATGGGAGGCTAGCCACAATCCGTATAAAAGCCAATTATTCAACATCAGCCTTATTTTTGCCAAGACAAGGACGAGCAGACCAAGGATATTGTGAAAATGCCGCGAAATCCGTACTTGGGTACCGGAAGCCTCCCCCAACAAACCCATGGTACGTCCAAGACTATCGACATGCTACTGAAGCCAAGAATGCGGCACACAGAGCAACCCTGCAATCAGACAACGAGCCAGATGAAGTAGAGGTATTGGGAGAAAAGTAAAGAGGAGAAGCGCCTATTCCGCAAAAACAAAAAGGAAATGCAAGACGTAAGTGTGATCGAATTGAGTCGTACAGGATCCAGAATGAAGTCAGGAAATTCTGCCAAAGAATTAAACATCAAACCGAAGGCTTTGGCGCAGTCACATTCTACTGCAAAGACAAAGAACGACACAGATAGCATGCTGAGGATACTGCTAGTGTCCGACGTTGGCGGCGAAGAGGATATCGCGGAACCACTCCCTGATGATGGTATAGAATGTTTACCTCCTAGTCAGAATGAGGTCCAATGACCCGACTGAAAAACAACAAGCCTGCAGGAGCCGACGGGTTACCCGCTTAACTATTTAAGACCGGCGGTGACACGCTGATAAGGCGTATGCATCAGCTTGGCTGCGCAATCTGGCCAGAAGAACGCATATTCAATGATTAGAACCTCAACATTCTATGTCCCGTATCCAAGAAAGAAGACTAGATATAAGTCTCCTCCCCGTCGCATAAAAAATACTCTCGAGCGTGCAAATGCAAATTTTGGCCATGAACATTCCACTAAGGAACAGGGAAAAACTTCACAGATATCAATGAGCGCTGTCCGATTCAAGTTTTAAGCTCAATTATAGGGAACCACCTTTTTATAGTCGAGTCCGAACGGCGAGCCGCAGTGCGATATATGTTGGGAGAGAAGTTTTTACATGGCATAGTTGCTCACAAATGTTGCCAGCATTAGGAGGGGAAAATCACCGCGAAAATTTTTTTTTGCTGATGGTCTCGCCAGGATTCGAACCCAGGCGTTCAGCGTCCTCTGCTCTACGGTGGCCTCGAGCGCACTGTGTGAAAGATTAAAATCTAAAGTCAATGAGATGATTGGACCCTAGCAATGCGGCTTTAGATCTGGTAAATCCACCCAAGACCATGAAATCCAGGAAAAGACCCGAGAGGGACAAATAAACACCTACCATCTCTGTGTTGACCACAAAGCCTCTTTCGATACCCGACAGACGGATGGCGCCTACTAAATCGACTTTGAATGTCAAGACTATCAAGAATATATCTACTTTGTTGGGTGTCAGACCAATATTTCGATGTGTTACAACCGGAATGACGAAATTAGTATACCCCAATCCCATGGAGGGTATACAAATGACTAATCCTATCCATTTTAATATAAAGTTTTATTCTTAAACTTTTTTCAAAGAAGTGTTTTTCAAAGTCTTGAAATAGTTTTATTTTGCCCCTGGTTAGAAACACCAAAGCTAACGCCATCGCTAACACTAATCTGACAATCATTCGTCACTTGCGCTGTGACTTATCCATCAAACTCATGTGTGGCAAGTGTGAATTGTGATGAGCCATTTTACTGCAATACCCTGGAAAGTCAATGAGAGCGATATAGAATGACTACAATTCAAAGACACAATAAGCCGTCCGACCACACATCCATCCTCCTTCAAAAATGCCTGGAAGTCATTTCAGTCAATAAACATTTATGGCATTGTTTATTTGGAGTTTTATTTTATTTTTTATTTTTGTTTCGTTCACATTGTGGTCGTAGTTGTCGTTCTCATCAACGTCATCATCGATACCGCAACGTTTTTCACACTTTCAGTTTTGGAAAAAGTAATAAAATTAAAAAACCTCCCAAAATCCACAAAAAAAATGCATATGAAGCTAAAACCAACAAAAAATCCAAAAGGCTGACATCTGTCAGTGAGCTGTCATAACAAATCAAATGGGTTAACACCCGTACGCCCTCACATTTGGCGGAGTTGATGCGGCGGTGAACCGAATCACACATCGGGCAACAAAAATATCAAGACAACCATTTTTCTGACGTCTAAAAATTCATAAAATCATCATTTGAGATGCCACCATTCCCTCATCCTAATACGTAGTGATGTGGCAATGCGGAGGCAACTTCATCATCATCATTACCAACCCCATCACTAAGCATTGCCATCACCATCATCATCGGATGTCAATAAAATTTAAGCAAACAAAGTGTTTATGCATGCATTTTATGATCGAATTGCTCGTTAGAGAGCATAAAACATTTTTGTCATTTTTGTGTTTTTTTCCACTTTTTTGGGGCGAGACCAACACTCTTCGGTTCGTAAATAAATATTTAATTATTCCATGTTATAGAACAATACTGGCATTTCAACACAGCGGAAGTGTCTCCATTCAGGTGTGCATTTTAATTACCCTTTTACTTTTGTTTGTTGAACAAGTCCAGAGATTGCAAGTCTTATACCCATAGATACAAACTAATTTTTTTATAAAAATCAAATTTCAGCGAAATATACTTTCAATTGAAATAAAATTGGAATAAAAACTTTAATGTCCAAACTTTTTTGTAAAGAAGTTTAAATTTCTTTCGAAATTTTCAATGAAAATGGTCCCAAAACTTAAAATCGAGCAAAAAAAATTCAGCAAAATCGGATAATAAATGTAGCTTTTATGGGCCAAAGACCCTAAATCGGAGGATCGGTCTATATGGCAGTTATATCAAAACCGATCAGGGCCAAATTGATGAAGGATGTCGAAGAGCCTAACACAACACACTGTCCCAAATTTCAGCAAAATCGGACAATAAATGTTACTTTTATGGGCATCAGACCCTAAATCGGAGGTTCGGTCTATATGGCAGCTATATCCAAATCTTGACCGACCTAGGCCAAATTAACGAAGGAATTTGAAAGGCCTAACACAACTCACTGTCCCAAATTTCAGCAGAATCGGATAATAAATGTGGCTTTTATGGGCCTAAGACCCTAAATCGGAGGATCGGTTTATATGGCAGCTATATCCAAATCTGGACCGATCTAGGCCAAATTAACGAAGGATGTTGAACGACTCACTGTCACAAATTTTCAGCAAAATCGGATAATAAATGTGGCTTTTATGCGCCTAAGACCCTAAATCGGTCCATATGGGGGCTATATCAAGATATAGTCCGATATAGCCCATTTTCGAACTTAACCTGCTTATGGACAAAAAAAAAAAAGAATCTGTGCAAAGTTTCAGCTCACGCTTTAATGACTGTAGCGTGATTTCAACAGACAGACGGACGGACATGTCTAGACCATCCTTCGGTGGTGTTTATAAAATAAATAAAACCCCATCCTTCGGTAGTGAATATAAAAATCGGGAGATGGATGTATATGGCAGTTACATCTTAATTTTGTCAGACCTGCACCATATTCGGGAGGGATGTGTAGGGGACACATTTACCAAAGTTGTAGCAAATTCCGGTAAATAATACACGACGTATGGGAAGGACCTTCAAAGGGGAGATCGGTTTATATGGTGGCTATATACAAATGTGGTCCGATCTGGGCCATACTCAGCACGGACGTTGATATTTGTAAAACAGCTCCTTACGAAATCGGCCTATGTAAATGCGCCTTTTATGTACCCAACACTCTAAATTGGGCGATGGTTATATATGGCAACTTTAACCTAAAATAGGCAGATCGGCCCATAGGCGTTGGCCGAGGGACCTAACCCAACTCACTGCCCCAAATTTAAGCTAAATTGGCTAATAAAGACGTCTTTTATGGCTCCATTGGGAACGGGAGATCGGTATATATGACAGCTTTTTGACGACCGAGGGGGCCTAACTCAACCCACTGAGCTAAATTTTGTGGTAACTGGATAATAAATGCGCTTTTTATTTAGCCAACAAGTTAAATTGAGAGGTCGGTATATATGACAGCTATATCCAACAATAGACCGATTGGAACTATTGTACATTGGAATAGGATATCAAAGGATCTAACACAACCTGCTGAGCCATATTTTGGAGAACTCGGATAACAAAGGCGCCTTTTATTTGTCCAACAACTTAAATTGGGAGTTCGGTATATATGGCAGCTATATCCAAATATATATCGATCTCAACCATATTGGATATTTAGGGATTTAACACAACTCACTGTGGCAAATTTCAACAAAATCGGGCAATAACTGCGGCATTTATGAGACTTAGATCCTTTATTGGGAAATCGATCTATGTGAAGATATATCCCTATGTAGTCCATCTTCGAACTTAACCTGCCTATGAACAAAAAATAATATGCGCCATTAATATTAATATTTCGATGTTTAGAGACATCAGCATGATTACAATACAGAGACGGATGGACGTACAGACGGACTGGCCTGGCTAGATCATCCTACAATTTTACGACGATCAAGAACACATACATATATAGGATCGGAAACAGATTTTTCGATGTGTTGCAAAAGGAATGATAAAATGTGTTAAACACCTTCCTTCGGTGGTGGGTATAAAAAACAAGTAAAAGCGTGCTAAGTTCGGCCGGCCGAATCTTAAGAACCCACCACCATGGATTCTACTAAAGATTTATGCAAAATAAATTAAGTTGAGCGGCATAATTTTATTCAACATACCAAACTTCCGTCAAACCAGCAAAAATTTAAGCTTCTAGAAACCGCATAAGGACGATCAAGAGACCGGTTTACATGGGAGCAATATCAGTTTATAGACTGATTTGGACCGCATTCGGCACAGTTATTGGAAGACGTAACAGAACACCGCATGCAAAATTTCAGCCAAATCGGACAAAAATTACAGCTTATAACGACTCAAGAAGTCAAATCGGGGGATCAGTTTATATGGGAGCTATATCAAGTTATAGGCCGATTAAGACCGTACTTGACATAGTTATTGAAAGTCATAGCAAAACCCTACACGCTCAATTTGAGCCTAATCGCACAAAAATTGGGGCTTCCGGGGGCTCAAGAAGTCAAATCGGGAGATCGGTTTATATGGGAGCTATATCAGGTTATAGACCGATTTGAACCGTACATGGCACAGTTGTTGGCATTCATAACAAATTAACATCTGCGAAATTTCTGCCAAATCGCACAAAAATTGGGGCTTCCGGGGGCTCAAGAAGTCGAATCGGGAGATCGGTTTATATTGGAGCTATATCAGTTTATAGATCGATTTGAACCGTACTTTCCAAAATCGTTGGAAGTCATAACGGAACACTAAATGCAAAATTTCAGCCAAATTGAAAAAATTTCGGCTTGCAAGAGATCATGAAGTCAAAACGGGAAATCGGTTTATATGTGAGCTATATCAGGTTACAGACCGATTTAGACCGTATTTGACACAGTTGTTGGAAGTCATAGCAAACCACTACACGTTCAATTTCAGCCAAATCGGACAAAAATTGCGGTTTGTAAAGGCTCAAGAAATCAAATCGGGAGATAGGATTAATAGGGAGCTATATCAGGTTATAGACCGATTTCGACCGTATTCGGCACAGTTGTTGGAACTCAGGACTGAACTCCATCTGCTAAATTTCAGTCAAATCGGACAAAAATTACGGCTTCCAGGGACTCAAGAAGTGAAATCGGGAGATCGGTTCATATGGGAGCTATATCAGGTTATATACCGATTTGGACCGTACTTTCCAAGATTGTTGGAAGTCATAACAGAACACTACATGCTAAATTTCAGCCAAATCGGACACAAATTGCGGCTTGCAAGAGATCATGAAGTCAAATCGGGAAATCGGTTTATATGGGAGCTATATCAGGTTATGGACCGATTTAAGCGGTACTCGGCACAGTTGTTGGAACTCATAAAATTTCTGCTAAATTTCAGTCAAATCGGACAAAAATTACGGCTTTCAGGGGCTCAAGAAGTGAAATTTGGAGATCGGTTCATATGGGAGCTATATTAGGTTATAGACCGATTTGGATGGCACTTTCCAAGATTGTTGGAAGTCTAACAGAACACCACATGCTAAATTTCGGACAGAAATTGCGGCTTGTAAGGGCTCAAGAAGTCAAATTGCGATATCGGTTTATATCGGAGCTATATCCGGTTATAGATCGATTTGGACCGTACTTTCCAACATTTTTGGAAGTCATAACAGAACACTACATACAAAATTTCAGCCAAATCGCACAAACATTGGGTTTCCAGGGGCTCAAGAAGTGAAATCGGGAGATCGGTTCATATGGGAGCTATATCAGGCTATAGACCGATTTGGACCGTACTATCCAAAATTGTTGGAAGTCATAACAGAACACCACATGCTAAATTTCAGCAAATCATACAAAGATTGGGGCTTCCATTGGCTCAAGAAGTCAAATCGGGAGATGGAATTATGTGGGAGCTATATCCAAATCTGAACCGATATGACCTATTTGCTATCCCCAACGATCTACATCAATGCTTGAGAATTTCAGCCATGTACAACTTTTCAACAAAGAGATGTCACTTTTCAGTGACACGTCGTTCGGACTCGGCATAAACAGGAGGTCCCCCTACCATTGAGCTTAAATGTGAATCGGCAGCACTCAGTTGATATTGTGGGAAGTTAGTTTCCCTCTTATTTGTTCCATAATGGGATGTTTGGGAAACACTAAATCAATAGAAAAGCTTTACGCGTTCGACCGCTATCTTGATTTCCACAGACGGACGGACGGACATGGCTAGATCGACTCAGAACGTCGAGACGATCAAGAATATATATGTACTTAATGGGGTCTTAGATGAATATTGCCAGGTTTTACAAACGGAATGACTAAATTAGTGTCTCCCCATACTATAAAGACAAAATTTCATTAAAATTTGTTTAGAAAACATTTCATTAAAATTTAGTTTAAAGAAAGTTTAAATATTTTAAGGCGGCCCTGGCCTCAACAAAATTATTATAAACATGAAATTTTATCATTTTAAAAATGTTACTCAAATTTTTTGTTTAGAGTAAATTCGATAGAAATTTTTACTTTAGACAAAATCATTTTGGGTGGGGCTGTTGGAAGGCTTAAAACTACTCACAGCTTCAAATTTCAGCGAAATCGAATATAAAATAAAGCTTTTATGGGCTTCAGACTCTTTGTCGGCAGTTCGGTCCATATAGCAGCTATGTCCAAAAATGGGCCGACCTGAAGCATATTTGGGTCTGATGTCGGTAGACTTAAAATAATTCACTGTTTTAAATTTCAGCGAAATCAGGTAATAAATGCAGCTTTTATCGGTTTCAGATGGCAACTTTAACCTAAAATAGGCAGTTCGGCCCATAGGCATTGGCCGAGGGACCCAACCCAACTCACTGCCCCAAATTTAAGCAAAATTGGCTAATAAAGACGTCTTTTATGGCTCCATTGGGATCGGGAGATCGGTATATATGGCAGCTTTATCTATACATAGACCGATCGGACCGCATTTGACGGCCGAGGGCGCCTTTTATTTGCCCAACAACTTAAATTGGGAGTTCGACATATATGGCAGCTATATCTAAATATAGATCCATCTCAACCAAATTCGGCATGGATATTGAGAGACTTAACATAACCCACTGTGCCAAATTTCAACAAAATCGGGTAATAACTGTGGCATTTGTGAGACTTAGATCTTTTATTGAGAAATCGGTCTATGTGAAGATATATCCCTATAAAGTCCATCTTCGAACTTAATCTGCTTATGGACGGCCTATATCAGGTTATAGGCCGATTTAGACCGTACTTGACATAGTTGTTGAAAGTCATAGCAAAACACTACACGCTCAATTTCAGCCTAATCGGACAAAAACTGCGGTTTGTAAGGGCCCAAGAAATCAAATCGGGAGATAGGTTTATAAGGGAGCTATATCAGGTTATAGACCGATTTGAACCGTACTTGGCACAGTTGTTTTAGTTCATAACAGATTAACATCTGCAAAGTTTCCGCCAAATCGCACTTACATTGGGGCTTCCGGGGGCTGAAGAAGTCAAATCGGGAGATCGGTTTATATTGGAGCTATATCAGGTTATAGACCGATTTGAACCGTACTTTCCAAGACTGTTGGAAAACATAAGATAGTACCACATGGTAAATTTCAATCAAATCGCACAAAGTTTGGCGCTTCCCGGGGCTCAAGAAGTCAAATCGGGAGATGGAATTATATGGGAGCTATATCCAAATCTGAACCGATATGACCCATTTGCTGTCCCCAACGATCTACATGAATATTTAGTATCTGTGCAAAATTTCAAGAGGCTAGAATTACGCGGGAGCCACCGTGGTGCATAGGTTAGCATACCCGCCCATCTGCCCAAACGCCCGGGTTCAAACCCTGCCGGCGAGAACACCTTAAAACATTTTTCAGCAGTAGTTATCCCTTCACCAAATGCTGGCAACATTTGTGAGAATTTCAGCCATGTACAACTTGTCAACAAAGGGATGTCACTTTTCAGTGACACGGCGTTCGGACTAGGCCTTAAACAGGAGGTCCCCCTATCATTGAGCTTAAATTTGAATCGGGCAGCACTCAATTGATATTGTGGGAAGTTAGTATCCCCCTAATTTGTTCCATAATGGGATGTTTGGGAAACACTAAATCAATAGAAAAGCTTTACGCTTTCGACCGCTATCGTGATTTCGACAGACGGACGGACATGGCTAGATCGACTCAGAACGTCGAGAGGATCAAGAATATATATGTACTTAATGGGGTCTTAGATGAATATTACCAGATTTTACAAACGGAATGACTAAATTAGTATATCCCCATACCATAAAGACAAAATTTCATTAAAATTTGTTTAGAAAACATTTCATTAAAATTTAGTTCATGGTCATTAAGAAAAATATGTTAAGGCTGCCCTGATCTCAACAAAATATTGTCTTTGTAGAATATTATAAACATGAAATTATATCACTTTAAAAAATGTTACTCAAATTTTTTGTTTAGAATAAATTTTATTTAAATTTGTACTGCAGACAAAATCATTTTGGGTGGGGCTGTCGGGAGGCTGAAAACTACTCACAGCTTCAAATTTCAGCGAAATCGAATAAAAAATAAAGCTTTTATGGGCTTCAGACTCTTTATCGGCAGTTCGGTCCATATGGCAGCTATGTCCAAATATGATCCGATCTGAACCATATTTGGGTCTGAAGTCGGTAGGCTTAAAATATTTCACTGTTTTAAATTTCAGCGAAATCGGGTAATAAAAGCAGCTCTTCTGGGATTCAGATCCTTAATTGGCAGATCGGTCTATATTGAAGCTATATCTAAATATAGTCAGATCTAAAGCCAATTTGGGTCGGATGTCGGGAGACTAGAAACAACTCACTGATTCAAATTTCAGCGAAATCGGGTAATAAATAAAGCTTTTATGGGCTTTAGACCCTAAATCGGCAGATCGGCCTATATGGATGATATATCTAAATATAGAATTAGGTCCAAGTAGCAGTAACCCGACTAAAGAACAACAAGGCAGCAGGAGCCGACTGGTTACCCGCTCAACTATTTAAGACCGGAGGCGCCACGCTGATAAGGCGTATCCATCAGCTTATCTGCGCAATCTGGCTAGAAGAACGCATACCAGATGATTGGAACCCCAGCATACTACGTCCCGTACTCAAGAAAGGAGACAAGACGGAATGTGCCAACTACAGAGGAATAAGTCTGCTCCTCATCGCATATAAGATACTCTCGAGCGTACTGTGTGAAAGGTTAAAACCTAAAGTCAACGAGATAATTGGGCGCTATCAATGCGGCTTTGGACCAGATAAATCCACCCTAGACCATATATTCACACTGCGCCAAATACTGAAAAAGACCCGAGAAGGACAAATTAACACCTATCATCTCTTTGTTGACTACAAAGCCACCTTCGATACTCCTTTACGTTCAAAGGCGTCTGAGTTTGATATCCCTGCAAAATTAATAAGACTCCGCAGGATGACATTTGCTGATACGCGTTCCTCAGCAAGAATAGGAAAGAATCTCTCCGAACCATTTAATACCAAACGAGGTTTCAGACAAGGAGACAGCCTATCGTGTGATCTCTTTAATATCCTGCTGGCGAAGATTATACGAGATGCAGATGTGAATAGATATGGCACACTAATCACAAGAGAACACATGCTACTCGCCTATGCCGACGATATCAATATCATAGGTGGGTCACCGGAAGTAGTAACTGCAGCCTTTGAAAGAATCGAAAGATAGTCAGTGAAAATGGGTCTGGCAGTAAATGGAGATAAGACGAAATGGATGGTTTCAGCTCCCAAAAAGCCTTGCACAACCGAGCAAATAAAGAAAATGGAGAAAGTTGGGAACCACAACTTTGAGACAGTCAGTAACTTTATCTACCTCGGCACCGCCGTAACCGAAACGAATGACACCAGTTTTGAGATAAAGCGAAGAATAATACTAGCAAACAGATGCTACTTTGGACTAAGTACGCAGTTTAGAAACAAGGCCACCTCTCGACAGACGAACCCGTGCTGTTATATGGTTCTGAAGCATAGGTACTTGTGAAAGCAAATGAGGCAGTGCTTGGAGTATTTGAGAGAAAGATTCTTCGTAAAATATATGAACCAGTTTGCGTTAACGGAGAATATAGGCGACGTATGAACCACGAGCTGTATGAGCTGTATGACGACGATAGCATAGTTACACGTATCAAAATACAACGGCTGCGTTGGCTAGGTCATATTGTCAGAATGGATAAAGAAGCTCCAGCAAAGAAGTCTTTTGAAGGCAAACCGGGAAGACCAAAAGTCCGATGGAAAGATCAGGTTGTGGGAGAAACCTCGAAACTTGGTGTCCGAGATTTTAGAATGAGCGCAAAAGATCGAGGCGCTTGGAACGCTATTCTACGTTCGGCTAGTGGAACAAATATTCTGTCATAGCCAATTAAAGTAAAGTAAGTATCTAAATATAGTGCGATCTGAACCATATTTAAGTAGGTTATCGGTAGGCTTAGTACACTCACTGATTTTATTGGGTTGCCCAAAAAGTAATTGCGGATTTTTCATATAGTCGGCGTTGACAAATTTTTTCACAGCTTGTGACTCTGTAATTGCTTTCTTTCTTCTGTCAGTTATCAGCTGTTACTTTTAGCTTGATTTAGAAAAAAAGTGTAAAAAAAGTATATTTGATTAAAGTTCATTCTAAGTTTCATTAAAAATCCATTTATTTTCTTTTAAAAAATCCGCAATTACTTTTTGGGCAACCCAATAATTTCAGCGATGTCGGATAATGTATGCCGCTTTTAAGGGTTTCGAACCCTAAATCGACAGATCGGTCTTAATGGCAGCTATATCCAAATATAGTCCGATTAAGCCCTTTCAAGAACTTAACTTGCATGCAGCAAAAAGACGCAAATGAGCCAAATTTCAGCTTAATATCTCAATTTTAGGAAGTCTGTAGAATGATTATAACAGACGGGCGGATACACGGACATCGTTTAATTACCTTAGAATTTAAAGGCAATCCGAAATCTATATTGGCTCTGGAAAAAAATGGTGTATGCTGATGACGGTGCTATCGTGGTAACGCATAAAGGCGAATTGGGCAACCAAATTTGGAATTAATCTGTCTAAGACAGACTTTGCTTTACGCAGGAGATACATGGTTAACAGGGTGGCGTTCGTCCAATTCACTGAAAGCTTAACAGCTAAACAAAAGCGGAATTTGGTAGCGAAAACTGCCACATTTCCTTTACACACCTACAAGGGGCCAATGGTAAAAGTTGGGTTTTACAACGCAAGTCATGCATTGGTTCTATTCCTGAGTTTTTATACCTGCTATATGATGCTGTGGTCTGATTAACAGTGCTGCAAAATCCAATAACATTTTCAATAATCCGCCGGATTCAAAGGACGGCGTTATTTTGCACAACAGTCGCATTGAAGTATTGCATATAATGCCTCTGGACACAGTGGCTAGGAAAATTGCTGGTAACAATTCACTTAATGCACATTTTGGGATAGAATTAAAGGATAGTTAATTCACCTCCCTTTGTTCATATTCCTCCGTACATGTGGGCGTATGATCGCTATCATTTCTGGACCACCTCAGCGTATGAGTAACATCAACATCAGTTTGTCATACACATGCAATTGCCACACTCTGAGAATTAAGAGAGAGAGAAAAAAAAACATATAAAACACAATGGACATGCCTATCAATCCCAAATGAAAATTATACAAATTAATAGTAATTGAATGTATGTAATGATCACTTCATTGCGCCTAAATATATGGCTACTGAATAATTTCATACCACATTTTCTTCAGCCATTTATAAGTTTTTCTAGGCCAAATGAGGCGCAAGTGGCATCCAGCTGAGCAAATGCCACACGTTTCTTGGTTGGAGGAGCAACATATAATCGACTGGCTGACTGACTAACTGACTCTCGGAATGGTAAGCTGCCTATGATATCATTATAGGAAACGCCAAAGAATAATTTTATATTTGTGTTGGCAAATTCTTCTGCAACAAACAGCTTGCCATCAATGGCAGAATGTAATGCAGCAAAAATGGGGAAAAAGCAAAAACACTTTGAAGAATCCTATGCTATTTGCTGCTTACTGGTGGCATGTGGATGATGGCAAATGAGGAGTGGTAACGAGTAGAACTTGTTTCTTGTGGCTGGCTGGTTGGTTGGTTGGTTGGTTGGATGAAGAGCAGGTCTGTGGCAAATCGAGCAAAAAGTACCACCAAGCTAACTGGCAATACTTGTTAAGTAACATAAAAATATAAATAATAACCATGAGAGATGATATCTAGATTTTTTTCCAAAGAATTCATATGAATGGACAGACGAGAAAAAAAAATATCAAAAACAGTTGAAGTAACAATTTTGCTGGAGTTTTCTTTAACAGAATAGGAATGTTGAGCGAAAAGAGCAACAGAGTTAAATGCAGCATGCAATAAATAATTCGTGTGCTTAGAAAGGGTAGATAGCATGCAGGTGAAGGAATTTAAAATTTTATGAAACTACAAAAAATTAAAAGAAAAATATTCTTGAAATTAAACAAATAAAAGCGTGATAAGTCCGGCCGGGCCGAATCATATATGCCCTCCACCATGGATCGAATTTGTCTAGTCCTTTTCCTGGTATCTCTTTTTAGGCAAATAAAGGGCAAAAGAAAATAAGTGCTATGCTATTGGAGCTATATCAAGTTATGGTCCGATTTTGGACCATGATCGAAGTAAATGTTGGAGACCATAGTAAAAGTCGTTGTGTTAAGTTTCAGTTCAGTTTAGGGGCTCAAGAATTAAAATAGGGAGATCGGTTTATAGGTGAGCTGCATCAGGCTATAGACCGATTCAGAGCATATTTGACACGTATATTGGAGGTCATGGGAGAAGCCTTTGAACAGAACATCAGCCACATCGGATAATAATTGCGCCCTCTGGAGGCTCAAGAAGTCAAGACCCAAGATCGTTTTATATGACATCTATATCAGGTTATAGACCGATTTGAACCATACTTAACAGAGTTGTTGGAAATCATAATAAAATCCTTCATGTTAAATTTCAAGCAAATTGGATAAGAATTACGCGCCCTCTAGTGGATCAAGAAGTCAAGATTCAAGATCGGTTTATATGGCAGCTATATCAGATTGTTGACCGATTTAAACCATACTTAGCACAGTTGTTGGAAGTCATAGCGAAACACGTCACGCAGAATTTCAGCCAAATCGGAAAGGAATTCCTCCCTCTAGAGGCTCAAGAAGTCAAGACCCCAGATCGGTTTATATGACATTCAAATTATTTTTTTGTAGAAATGATATGCCATAATTCCATTTTTGTAGGAAACTAGCTGAGCCCGGCCCGTTGCGCTGTGCCCGGTAATGATACGTTTGAGAGCAGGGTGGTCCCCCAGAGACTTAATCCCAAAAGTGGAAGTAAATTTTGTGTTCTACTCCCAAAGACTTTTTATATAAGACCCTTATTGACATGGTCGGTAAATATGTCCAATTTGAGGGGTTTTTTAAGAGTGGGATGACCCACGAATTATTTGGTCCCACAATTGGATATCAGATTTGTTTTTCTACTCTCAAATACATTAAATTTTATATCCATATTGTAGTAATTGTTTTAGGGGTGGGCGGCCCTCATAAGCACCCCACCCCAGATTTTGATACAAATTTTTTTTTTAGTTTTTGTGCAAACAAAAATTCCCTTACATCGTCCTACCCATCTCCCAGATCTGGATTTTTTGAACATATGGGTAAGAGGGAGGGTCCTTCCCCCTACAGATATCAACAAATGAAGTACCCCATTTTAATCACGAGTCCATAATGCACCATTTGTGGAAATTTCAAGAAAAACGGTTCAGCCGTTATTATACCAGCCCCCTCCCCCAATGAAATTTTGATTCGATTCATCTCATTGATGTAGATCGTTGGGGACTGCAAATGGGCCATATCGCTTAAGATTTGGATATAGCCCCCATATAAACCGATCCCGGATTTGACTTCTTGAGCCCTCAGAAGCCCCAATTTTCATCCGATTTGGCTGAAATTTGGAACGAAGTCTTGAGTTATGACTTTCAGCATCCATGCCAAGTATGATCCAAATCGATCAATAAATAGATATAGCCCCAATATAAACCGATTCCCGGATTTGACTTCTTGAGCCCCAAGAAGCCGCGATTTTCATACGACATGGATGCCAAATATGATCCGAATCGGTATATAAACCGATATAGCCCCCATATAAATTGATCCCCGGATTTGACTTCTACAGCCCTTAGAAGTCGTTATTTTCACATGATTTGAATGAAATTTGGACCAAAACCCTATCTTATGACTTACAACATCCATGGCAAGTTTTATCCGAATCGGTCAATACGGTAATATAGGCCCCCCTAAGTACCGATACCCCGATATGACTTCTTGGGACCAAAAT
This sequence comes from Stomoxys calcitrans, assembly GCF_963082655.1. Lineage (NCBI taxonomy): Eukaryota > Metazoa > Arthropoda > Insecta > Diptera > Muscidae > Stomoxys > Stomoxys calcitrans. The sequence continues at coordinate 125,287,657 of NC_081555.1, forward strand.
AATTCAAATACAAGCTCAGTTAATAAGAGTAGATTTTTAGCGGAATCCATGATGGTGGGTAATCAAGATTCGGCCCGTCCGAACTTAGCACACTTTCACTTGTTGAGTCTATACGGAAAACACAAAAAAGAAACCGACATCAGTAACCAGTAAGGAAGGACAAAAGTCGGGCGGTGCCGACTATATAATACCCTCCACTTACCCTATAAGCACAATGTGGGAGCTACATCCAATTCTGAACCAATTTTGATGGACCAAGGTGAATGTTTTCAGATGGGTTGTTAAAAAATTTCTACCAAATTTCGGGCAAATATGCTCAAACTGTAATAACTACGGTTGGCAAATGGCATTATTCCAATTTACTCAAAATCTGACGATAACGTATATAGGAGCTATGCCTTAATCTAAACGGATTTCGAGCAACCTCCTCAGATATTGTGGTAGTCGTCGAGGAAAACGTAGTGCAAAAATTTTACAAATTTGGTCAATAAATACCCTTGCCGTGACTCTAGAAGTAAAAATCGGGGCATATATTGGGTTTCACTCGTAGTGCCTGCCTAACTTTAAAACCATATCCGATTGAATGAATTATTTCAAGACCGAACAAATTTAGCGCAAAACGTGTAAATGAAATTTTATCAACATTTCCTATGGAAAAATAATCGAAATTTTGACAAAATGATATGAAATTTTGCAAAATTTCCTATTGAAATAAAATTTTGATCAAATTTTCTAAAAGATAAAATTTTAATAAAGTATTATATATGGGGTTGCCCAAAAAGTAATTGCGGATTTTTCATATAGTCGGCGTTGACAAATTTTTTCACAGCTTGTGATCCTGTAATTGCATTCTTTCTTCTGTCAGTTATCAGCTGTTACTTTTAGCTTGCTTTAGAAAAAAAGTGTAAAAAAAGTAAATTTGATTAAAGTTCATTCTAAGTTTTATTAAAAATGCATTTACTTTCTTTTAAAAAATCCGCAATTACTTTTTTACCCAATATAACAAGTAAACTCGGGCTAAGTTCGGCCGGGCAGAATCTTGGGAACCCACCACCATGGGTTCTGCTAAAGTGTGGGAGCTATATCTGGTTATACACCCATTTGGACCGTACTCGGCACAGTTGTTGGAAGTCATTACAGAACACTATGTTCAAAATTTCAGCCAAATCAGGGAAAAATTATGGCTTGTAAGTGTTCAAAAAGTCAAATCGGGAGATCGGCTTGTACGGGAGCTATATCAGGTTCTTGGCCGATTTGGACAGTACTTAGCACATATGTTAAAAGCCGTAACAGAACACCGCGTGTAAAATTTCAGCCATGTCAGATGAACACTGCGGCGTCCAGGGGCTCAGGATGTCAAATCGGGAGATCGGTTTATACGGGGGCTATATCTTAAGAAGTTTAATTGGGAGATGGTTTTATATGGGAACTATATCCAAATCTGAACCGATATGGCCCATTTGCAATCTCCAACGACATAGATCACTGTTATGTATCTATGCAAAAACGGCAAGCTTTACGCGTTCGACCGCTATCGCGATTTCGACAGACAGATGGACGGGCGGTCGAGACGATCAAGAATTTATATACTTTATGGGATCCTAGACCAATGTTTCGAGGTGTTACAAACAGCATGACTAGATTAGTATACCCCAATCCTATGGTGGTGGGTATAAAAATGAATTTGTGTCTGTCTGTCCATCCGTCCGTCTGTGTGTCCATCCGTGCGTCTGCTGATATAACGTTACACTTTTTAAAAATGAAAATATTGACCTGAAACTTTGCACTGGTTGTTTCTTTTTCCATAGGCAGGTTGTGTTCGAGGATGGGCTGTGTCAGACATTTAGAACGATCTGCCGATTTAAAAGACAGTGAATTGTTTTAGGCCACTCGGTATCCTTCTTCAATAGATCGATCTCTCCATTTAAGGTCTTGAGCCCATAAAAGGCGCATTTATGGTCCGAGTTCGCTGAAATTTAGAAGAGTGTGTTTTGTTGTTAGGCCCCTTGATATCCTCCTGGAAGATAGCGTAGATCCATATTTGGATATATTTACCTCTCTCTCACGATTTAAGGTCTTGCCCCCATAAAAGGTGCATTTATTATCCGATTTTGCTATATATATATATATATATATATATATATATATATATATATAATAAATCCGCTTGCTGTGACTCTACGAGTGAAAATCGAACGATACATATACATGAGAGCTTTATCTTAATCTGAACCGATTTCTATGAAATTTACCATTAATGTCGAGAGGTATAAGAAAATCCCTCCTGTCAAATTTCGAGAGAATCGGTTAACAAATGATCATTTTATTGCCTTATTACTGTAAATTGGACGAACATATATAAGGGAGCTATATCTAAATATTAACCGATTTTTTCCAATTTCTATAGGCTTTGTCTCTAGGCCGAAAAACATGCCTGTAACAAATTTGAAGACGATCGGATGAAAACAGCGACCCGTAGTTTGTACACAAATTAACATGGACAGACGGACATAGCTGAATCGAATCAGAAAATGATTCCGAGCCGATCGGTATACATATCAGTGGGTCTATCTCTTTTCCTTCTGGGTGTTACATACATATCCACTAAGTTAAAATACGCTGCACCACAGTAGTGGTGTATGTTAAAAAAATGGATTTAGTTCGGCCGGGGCCGATCTTTGGATACCCAACACCTCGAGATATATCTAAACCACCTTTCGTCATAATTCGGTGAGAAATGCATTATTAAGGCACCCATAGCAGCTATATCGAAATGTGGTCCGATTCGACACGGACATTCAGTGGTCTAATATATACAAGTAACTGTTGAATTTTGGTTGAATTTGACCTTATTGGCAGCTATAACCAAATAAAGACCGATCTAAACCATATGGGACACGAATGTCGAAAAGCCTAACACAAGTCACTGTGTCAAATTGCAGCAAAATCGGATAATAAATGCACCTTTTATGGGGGCAAGACCTTAAATCGTGAGAGAGAGGTAAATATATCCAAATATGGACCAATCTACGCTATCTTCCAGGAGGATATCAAGGGGCCTAACAACAAAACACACTCTTCTAAATTTCAGCGAAATCGGACCATAAATGCGCCTTTTATGGGCTCAAGACCTTAAATGGAGAGATCGATCTATTGAAGAAGGATACCGAGTGGCCTAAAACAATTCACTGTCTTTTAAATCGGCAGATCGTTCTAAATGTCTGACACAGCCCATCCTCGAACACAACCTGCCTATGGAAAAAGAAACAACCAGTGCAAAGTTTCAGGTCAATATTTTCATTTTTAAAAAGTGTAACGTTATATCAGCAGACGCACGGATGGACACACAGACGGACGGATGGACAGACAGACACAAATTCATTTTTATACCCACCACCATAGGATTGGGGTATACTAATCTAGTCATGCTGTTTGTAACACCTCGAAACATTGGTCTAGGATCCCATAAAGTATATAAATTCTTGATCGTCTCGACCGCCCGTCCATCTGTCTGTCGAAATCGCGATAGCGGTCGAACGCGTAAAGCTTGCCGTTTTTGCATAGATACATAACATTGATCTATGTCGTTGGAGATTGCAAATGGGCCATATCGGTTCAGATTTGGATATAGTTCCCATATAAACCCATCTCCCAATTAAACTTCTTAAGATATAGCCCCCGTAGAAACCGATCTCCCGATTTGACATCCTGAGCCCCTGGACGCCGCAGTGTTCATCTGACATGGCTGAAATTTTACACGCGGTGTTCTGTTACGGCTTTCAACATATGTGCTAAGTACTGTCCAAATCGGCCAAGAACCTGATATAGCTCCCGTACAAGCCGATCTCCCGATTTAACTTTTTGAACACTTACAAGCCATAATTTTTCTCTGATTTGGCTGAAATTTTGAACATAGTGTTCTGTAATGACTTCCAACAACTGTGCCGAGTACGGTCCAAATGGGTGTATAACCAGATATAGCTCCCACAATTTAGCAGAACCCATGGTGGTGGGTTCCCAAGATTCTGCCCGGCCGAACTTAGCCCGATTTTACGTGTTATATTGGGTTGCCCAAAAAGTAATTGCGGATTTTTTAAAAAAAAGTAAATGCATTTTTAATAAAACTTAGAATGAACTTTAATATATACTAAGTGTACAAATATACTTTTTTTACACTTTTTTTCTAAAGCAAGCTAAAAGCAACAGCTAATAACTGACAGAAGAAAGAATGCAATTACAGAGTCACAAGCTGTGAAAAAATTTGTCAACGCCGACTATATGAAAAATCCGCAATTACTTTTTGGGCAACCCAATATATAATACTTTATTAAAATTTTATCTTTTAGAAAATTTGATCAAAATTTTATTTCAATAGGAAATTTTGCAAAATTTCATATCATTTTGTCAAAATTTCGATTCTTTTTCCATAGGAAATGTTGATAAAATTTCATTTACACGTTTTGCACTAAATTTGTTCGGTCTTGAAATAATTCATACAATCGGCTATTGTTTTAAAGTTAGGCAGAAAATGTGTTTTTGCTTTGAAATAACATTAAATTGGTTTCCTAGATCGCGATTTCGTTTGGTACCATCAAACTCGTCTTAAGAGTACTTTCCTTTTGTAGCGCAGCAAGAAAGAAACTTACTCCACATCACATACTTTTCTACCAAATGAAGTTGGACAAGAAGTCACAGTTTGGTGCCGTTTATGGGCTGGTGGCATGATTGGTCCGTACTTCTTCAAATATGATGCGAATCGTAACGTAACAGTGAATGATAAGCGCTATCGTGAAATGATATCCAACATTTGTTTGCCCAAAAAGGAAGAGCTTGACTTGCATGACATGTGGTTTCAACAAGACGGTGCCACATGTCACACACAACGCGTAACAATGGACTTATTGAGAGGGTATTCGGTGAACATTTTATTTCACGTTCGGGACATGTCAATTGGGCTCCTAGATCGTGCGATTTAACGCCTTAAGACTAGTTTTTGTGGGGCTATGTTAAAGCTCATGTCTGTTTAGACAAGCCCAGATTACATTGCAAGATAACAATGAAGCATTTATTGGTGATATACCGCCCGAAAAGTTGAAAAGAGTATGCCAAAATTAGAATAAGCGGATGGACCATTTGAGGCGGCGCAGTCACGAACAACATTTGCATGAAATAATCTTCAAACATTCACTATCGATTCAAATAAAGAATTCATAAATTTCTCTGAATTGTTTGTTTGTTTTTGAAAAACTTTCCTATATCTCTTAAAAAATCACCGTCCATTACTCCATTTGGCTGCAATTTTAAGCATGGTAATTTTTAAGATTGTGCTATATTTGACAACACCATCCAAAGAACTTGTCAAATGCGATCCATGGTGGAGGGTATATAGCATTCGGCCCGGCCGAACTTAACGCGCTTTAACTTATTTGAACTTCATATCACTCTAAATTTTCTTTGATATATAAACAAAGATATGTGCAAGTCGAACATGAATGTTGTGGCCAACAAAAAACTAAAACCAAAAAAGAAGATAAATATTACCTTTGCATTCATTCGACTATTACTACTGTTGCTTGTGATATTGGCATTTTTTTGAGAAAAGTTGCCGTTGCTGCAGCTTTTATTTGTAAAGACCAACAAAGTTTAGTTGGTCGTGCTTCTTGAAAAACTTTATAACCTAAACCCAAAAATAACGAAAAAAAAAACTCCAACAGCATTATGAGAAGCTAGAAAAGCACCGAAGGAAGTCAAGTAAAGCTATAGAATGCAAGCGAAAAGTCAGCACAAAAGCCAGTCAGCTCGCCAACCATTATCGAACCAAGCCAGTTAAGTCCAGCAAATAAAATTTATTAATTCACAATAATAAATTCGTATGTCTTTTCATTTCGATTGGTATCGGCCGGTAATTATAGGTTTCAGTACAACTGAAAAGCGAAAAAACCAAACAAGAACACAGCAAATTCCTCTACATTTCTTCCTTCTTCTCTCTGCGGCACAATAATTAATTGTGCCGTTTGTTGTTACTTCTTGTTTTTGCTATGCTTTTTCTGGGGCATGTGTTGGAGTTTTTTGTGGCATGGTCTCTGGTCTTGCTTACTTTTCGATTGAGCACAATTTAGGCTTTTTATGGGGCAAACTGCCCCATCACGCAATGTTAACTGAATGTGAGGAGGAATATACCGAATTTGGTATTAGAAAAGTGTATACCTTAAAAAAATATCCAACAGACTTATATTTCAAAATATTTTCAAGGTCAACATACTGCAGCTTGCATTCCCAAGTACAAGGACTGGAGTAAATCCAAGTAAGAAGTTCAGAAAATAAATGTAGAATAGGTTATGTTAGGTTAAAAAGCGGGTGCAGATATTAATCCGACCCATGCCACTTTGGACTTGCACCTAAGCCAGTAATCGGCTTGTTGTGCGCTCTAAAAGCTATAAAGTAACCTCTAAAAAGAAAATTTAAAGTTAGGAATTCAGTGCTACTTACAAAATCCTAAATTGTTTCAAATACTACTCCCCTAAGTTGGTTCATGTCTGGTATTGCGTCTTGTGCAGAAAAACGAAAAAAAAAAAATTATAAAAAGTTGTTATCACTTACCATCTTGCTACCTTTATATGCAATGACTTACCTAAAAAAATAAAAAACAAAAATTATTTCTAATTTTATTTCCCATTAAGGTATGGTATCAAATATATTAAAATTTTATATATAACAAATAAAAGCGCGCTAAGTTCGGCCGGGCAGAATCTTATATACCCTCCACCATGGATCGCATTTGTCGAGTTCTTTTCCCGGCATCTCTTCTTAGGCAAAAAAGGATATAAGAAAAGAGTTGCTCTGCTATTAAAACGATATCAAGATATGTTGGAGACCTGTGTAAAATAAGAATTGCGCCCATTGGGGCTCACGAAGTAAAATAGAGAGAACGATTTCTATGGGATCTGTATCGGGCTATAGACCGATTCAGGCCATAATAAACACGTTTGTTGATGGTCATGAGAAGATCCATCGTACAAAATTTCATTCAAATCGGATAAGAATTGTGTCCTCTAGAGGCTCAAGAAGTCAAGACCCAAGATCGGTTTATATGGCAGCTATATCAGGTTATGGACCGATTTAAACCATACTTGGCACAGTTGTTAGGTATCATAACAAAACACGTCGTGCAAAATTTCATTCTGATCGGATAAGAATTGCGCACGCTAGAGGCTCAAGAAGTCAAGACCCAAGATCGGTTTATATGGCAGCTATATCAGGTTATGGACCGATTTGGACTATACTTGGCACAGTTGTTGGATACAATAACAAAACACGTCGAGCGAAATTCCATTCCAATCGGATAAGAATTGCGCCCTCTAGAGGCTCAAGAAGTCAAGATCCCAGATCGGTTTATATGGCAGCTATATCAGGTTATGAACCGATTTGAACCATACTTGGCACAGTTGTTGGATATCGTAACAAAACACGTCGTGCAAAATTTCATTCCAATCGGATAAGAATTGCGCACTCTAGAGGCTCAAGAAGTCAAGACCCCAGATCGGTTTATATGGCAGCTATATCAGGTTATAAACCGATTTAAACCATACTTGGCGCAGTTGTTGGATATTATAACAAAATACGTCGTGCAAAATTTCATCTCAATCGGATAAGAATTGCGCACTCTAGAGGCTCAAGAAGTCAAGACCCAAGATCGGTTTATATGGCAGCTATATCAGGTTATGAACCGATTTGAACCGTACTTGGCACAGTTGTTGGATATAATAACAAAACACGTCGTGCGAAATTTCATTCTAATCGGATAAGAATTGCGCACTCTAGAGGCTCCAGAAGTCAAGACCCAAGATCGGTTTATATGGCAGCTATATCAGGTTATGAACCGATTTGAACCATACTTGGCACAGTTGTTGGATATCATAACAAAACACGTCGTGCAAAATTTCATTCCAATCGGATAAGACCATCCCCCTTACCCTACTTTTCAGAATCGTCTGATCTCAGAGATGGGTAGTGCGATTTAAGCGAAATTTTGTGTGCTTTTGTCAAAGAAAGAGTGTTCCATGGCGAGCCTCCAATCCTGAACCTCATCGATTAGATTTTCGGAACATATCGTCACATCTAATCGTATTAAAAAAGGTAGCGTTGTTACCAATATTAAGTCTCTAAGCCGTTAAGTCTCTAAGCCGTTAGTATTCAAGAACTCTGCCAGGGCTTGGCCCTGCTTATTAGTGTTGGTACTACCCCACGAAATGTGGTGAGAGTTCGCATCGCACCCTATTAGTACCTCGTTTCCTGTCTGTTTTGCTTTCTTCACCAGCCGTTGCAGCTCCGACGTGGGTGGCGGTGTCGGAGTGTCGAAAGGCAGATAAAGTGATGCCAGGTATGCTCCACCGTTGCATCCGACGTTGACAACCGTGGGGAAAATATATAATTCAAATTTTTATGACAAATAACGCAGCTCCTCCGCCGAGTACCAGTGTTACCATAGAATAATTGGTAGTTAATATGGTTCAGTCTAAAAACTTTGTTCCGGGTCGTACATGGCTCTTGAATTAAGGCAATATGAATCTTGCCCTTGCTGATTTTCTCCATCAGAGTGTGTGTAGCAGTCTCGCTCAGGTGGAGGTTTATTTGGATTACCTCAATCATTGGTCCTCCAGTAAATGCGAATCTTGGGAGTAGGTGATGATTCCATCGTCTCATCGTCTGCTCACTGTTCTTTAGACTGCATTGACTTTCCTGTCACTGCACTACATGATGTCATCGTTTTAGGTTCTTTGCCTATTCTAGTCTTCCGACTTTTTATAAAGTCGGTAATGGTTCCATCGTCGGGTCCCTGTTCGTTAAGCTATGTTGGGTTTCCATTCCCTGTACTGCCTGACGTTTCAATACTGGGATATTTGAGATCTATCATAGGCTCTCTGTTAGTTGGTTTGCATTGAGGAGACTCAATGCACCGCCTTAGGTCGCTGCGCTGCCTAAGGCGGTGTTGAGTCACCTGCCACTGCAGGGCCTGATGTCGCAGAATGAAAATTTCTGCCTATCCTAGTCTTCCCAATCTAGAAAACGACAGCTTTGCTCCCGTAGTGCGCCATGCCTTTAGTCTTAGCCAAACTTGTCACGGAGACTTGATCAATGCCAACCACAAAGAGAGTTCCTTCCTCCTTCTCCTCTCTGTGGAAGACCGCCCACCTCTCAGCGTCCAAACCTTCGTTTTACTTGACCATGAATCCCAACATGCGTTCCATCGCAAATTTACTGCGCCATCCCTTGAAAAGACCGTAGCCTTTGTGAGCTGGGGGATATCAATTTTTCTCACTAGGTCGAGCTTTGCGCCCTCCCAGGGAGCGTGAATATCTCTGACGAGCTGTTTGACGGTAACAATACATTTTGCCGACGTAAAACGCAGCATAAAGATGTCCCCTTTAAACTCGCAGCTCATCATTTCTTTGGGGGGACCCTCTACAGAGTTCCACCCATGTTCAAAAATCCGATCGTTAACCATATCCTCCACTCGGGACCGATGATCTGGTGGAATCCTACTGGATGCACTGCCGACATTGATGAATGCATAAGTCAGCTGATCTCATTTGAGCTTCCTTGCCACTGTATGGTAAGAGGGCGGCTCCTTAACATTCCCAGCGATCATCTTCCCCTTCCGTGATGGCTGTGGCCTCCTTTTGAAAGTCACAGTCATGAAGACTCAGAGGCCATGCGCGCTTCCTTCGTTCCTGTTCCAACTTTGTCTGCTTTCGCAGGACAATGTCTGGAGTCTCCATTGAGTCTCTACTTAAAAGCGTCTTTTCAAGTACTCTGGTTTTCTTTTTTCTATAATAATTTTGTGGGTACTTGGCTTTTGACAATTTTATCCAAACAATTTGTCAATTTTACGAAGGTTTGTCGTATTTTTTATAACCACTACCGAAGGATGGGAGTATATTCATTTTTCATTCCGTTTGCAACACATGGAAATATTCATTTCCGACTTGGTCCTCATAAAAATCTAAGACGGTCTAGCTTTGTCCGTCCGTCTGACTGTCTGTCTGAAACTTTGCTCACTTTATTTTTTCTATAGGCAAGTTAAGTTTGAAGATGGGCTATATCGGACTATATCTTGATATAGCTACCATATGACCGATCAACCGATTTAGGGTCTAAGGCCAACAAAGCTGTATATTTTATTCTATTTGACTGAAATTCACCACCATGATTTGTGTTAAGATCCCCGATCCTCCCGTAGCCGAGTTGGTAGCGTGCTTGGATTACCAGTGAAAGGGGTCGTGGGTTCGATTCCCGCCAGAAGCCTTGGTCTGTCGCTGCTGTGATATCACAATGGTCTTAAAATTGTCTATGTGAGCCTGTAAGGGACTGCCGTTCTTACCATGTTCCAGATCTGCCTGCATCTGACTATAGCCCCCATATAAACCGATCTCCCGATTTAAAGTCCTAGACCCATAAAAGTTACATGTATTAATTGCTAAAATTTGGCCCAATGACTTGTGTTAAGATTCCAGACATTCGTGCTAAATACGGTCCAAATCGGTCTATATCTTAGTATACTACCATGACTAATTTTCCCATGAACATTCCACTAAGGAACATGGGATACTTCTCTCATATCAATGAGCGCAGCTCAATGATAAGGGGCCTCCTTTTTTATGCCGAGTCCGAAAGGCGTTCCTGGATAGCGACACCACTTGGTAGAGAAGCTTTCACATGGCAGCATACCTCACAAATGTAGCCAGCATTAGTAAGGTGATAACCGCCGATGAAAATTTTTCTGATATTCACGCCAAGATTTGAACCCAAGCGTTCGGCGTCACAAGCGGAGATGCTAAGCTCTGTGCCACGGTGGCCTCTTTAATATAGTCCCCATATATGGGGGAAACGCCCGGCGATACTTTGACTCATTTGTTGGACACATACTTTCCTGGCTGCGGTCATTCGGGTCAGTATAGATGAGAATTTGAGGCGGTGAGGGACAATGGCTTAGACGCTTGACGGAGGATTTGGGGTCCCATGAGAATGTTCATTGGGCATTGGGCACCTATGGACCGCATAAGTCTCCAGGTCCCCCCTTACTAATGATGGCTACATTTGTGAGGTAAACGAGTATTTTCTTAAAAAATTTTTTAAAAAATTGTGTCTATATTTAATTTTCATACAAAATTTAATCAAAATTTGATTTTCATATGAAATTTTGTCCGATTTTTTTCAATGCTTAATTTTTTGAAATTTGATTTTTTTTAGCCATTTTGGTAGAAATTTGATCTATAAACATTGATTATCATCTTCATTTAGACTGAAATCTGACCTTTGATCACACTGTGCACCACAAAAGCGCCCATATAGTCCATGAACTACTGCAGTTCCCTATTGGCTGAATGCTTAAACAATCAACAGTAGCACTTCCGCAACAAGCTATTAATTACAATAATTTGTTGTACAGCATTATTATTAAATGCATGTAAAACTTATGTACATCTCGTTTAGAAGTTTGTGTTTTTTTTCACCAAACCAAAAAGGAGTATGCGCCAAAAATAAAGACAAAAAGCGCCATCACTTATTTCCATGCGACCAAAACTCCTCATCATATGCATGTTCTCAAACACTTTGCAATGCAACATGACATGCTCTCGTGATAGCCTAAGGATGCAATCCATCAATTGACTGTTGCACCTCAAACACACATACACCGCATTCATTCATACAATCGTTACTGCAAGTGGTGGCTAACAACCTCAACCTCAACCCCCCATAAACATTCAATCAACTCTTTAGTAATGCTAATGAGATACTTTTTTTTCCCCCCAACACTAAAGGATAATAGAAGGAACATTGTACATCTGGTCTTTGATGCACAATAAAGCGATGAAATCAATTAAGGACATGATGGTTGCCCTTATTAATTAGGGAGGCAAGGGTTGAGAAGAGGGAAGAAAGAAAGAAAACGAATCCTTTGCCGTTAGGCTATTTGCTCTGCATCTCAATTATTTTGCAGGTGAAAATGTAAGGCAATGCAAGGATTCTGTCTGTCCATGGTCAATTTAATTTCAATGCCACAATGGCAGTGTGGCTGGCCTTTTGATGTCCTCTCCTCGTCATTTTGATAAACCATCATTCGGTTGTGCCATCATCAAGTGCTGCGAAAATTTGCAATTTATTTAAAAATAATAAATTACAATAATTAAGAGCAATGAAGAGCACAAAAGGTTGTAATTCACACACAAAAGCGCCCATGTTGGCACCCTCTTAAATTTAAACATAGGTTTTGGAGCACATCCACCGCCAAACGTAACAACTCTCAACCTCCTCAACCACTATCATCATCAGCAGCAGATAGGAAGCAGCAGCAGCATGAGCAAAGCGGCAGCAATCAGTCAACATAGAGACAGCCAGAGCGTCAACTCAGTTGCCAACAAATTGTCGATCAGCAGCGAGAAGATCTGTGGACAATGAGGGCAACAAGCGGCAATTGAGTCCATTATTAAGGTACTCTTCTTTTATTTTTTTTCTTAAGTTACTTCGGCAGCAGCAACAGCAGCCGCTTCATCACAAAGCCCATTCAAAGTGCAATCAAACTCAACACGTCACTCCCTCAAAAGTCGTTTGCAGTCGGCAGCCGCGGCTAGTCTCTTGGGCCCTGCCATAAACGCCATCATTGTTATGCTTGAACGAAGCAACCTTACGATGGGCTTTCATGGCATGACACGAACATGACCAACATTAAATGGAGTCAACAACAAAAACAACAAGACAAGACGCCTCTGTCTCCCTCCTGTCGATTTTGATGAGTTGCGATTTAACTCTCGTGCTGTCAGCCATTTCCCCTCCTTTGCCAATATCCACCCAACTAACTGTCCTCCCCAGTCTTTGAATTATTCTCTTTTGCTGGCTTTTAGCCAAAGTCTGAGCCAGCATGGGCTGAGTTGAGTGCTGCTGCAATTTCTGCCGCCGTGCTGCTGCTACTGCTGCTTTGGTTGAAACCAAGTCGCCACTGCATTAAGCATTGCTGCAACTTAAGTTTCGCTCAGAGTCACAACTTGTCATGAAAGTGCTCAAGTTTGATGTGATGAGGTTTTTATAGAGGGCCCAATAGAAATATCAATTGAAGGAGTTGCCAGAGGGCAAAAATTTTAAAGGGAACGTATTAAGCTGTATTTAGAGAAAATTTTACTTTATTTTAATGACAATGTAATTAAAATTTGGTCTTTAGAGAAATTTATGTTGAGAACTACTATGAGAAACAAAGGAATAGTAAAAATGAACCCCCCCCCCCCCAACGTTGACGATCCACGCAAACGAAAAAAGGACCATGATTTGCGGATCTTCACCTGGAATGTCCGCACTTTTTATGGAGAAGGTGCAGTATACATGCTGGCGGATGTATTAGAGAAGTACAAGACAGATATTACCGCCTTACAGGAAGTGCGATGGACTGGGAAAGGCGTCACTACAACACCAAACGGTGACGAACTATACTATAGCTGCCATAACACGAGGCTTGAATTTGGCTGCGGATTTGTTGTTAGTCGAAGACTGAAACACCTAGTCTCCAGCTTTACTCCGGTGGATGAGAGGCTAGCCACAATCCGCATAAAAGCCAAATTCTTCAACATCAGTCTTATTTGTGCCCATGCCCCGACGGAAGACAAAGACGAGCAGACCAAGGATATTTTCTACGAGCGCCTAGAGAGAGAATATGACCGCTGCCCCGCCCATGATATTAAAATCGTTCTGGGAGATTTTAATGCGAAAATAGGGAAGGAAGACATTTTTGGTCCAACTGTCGGAAAGTTTAGCCTCCACGAGATAATGTCCAGTAATGGGTTAAGGCTGATAGATTTCGCCGCGGCAAAAAACATGGTAGTTAGTAGCACCAGATTTCAACATAAAAATATTCACAAAGCAACATGGCTGTCACCCGATTGAAACACGAGAATCCAAATTGATCACGTTGTGATAGTTGGAAGGTGTAATAGATGTACGATCGATCCGTGGAGCGAATATAGATTCGGATCATTACCTTGTTGCAGCAAAGGTTCGCACCCGTTTGTACATGGCGAGGAAAGTACCATCTGACATTGCAGGGAAGCTGGACATTGAAAAGCTGCGAACACAACAAATGGCAGCGGCATACTCCACTCGACTGACCCAACTGCTTGATGAAAGCACTGCTTGTTCCGATGATATAATGAGGCAATGGCAAACTACTCCATGGAAAATGCCGCGAAATCGGTACTTGGGTACCGGAAGCCTCCTCCAAAAAACCCATGGTACGACCAAGAGTGTCGAGATGCTACTGAAGCCAAGAATGCGGCATATAGAGCAATCGGTAGCGGAGGAGGAGGTATCGGGAGAAAATGAGAGACGAGAGAAACGTCTATTCCGCAGAAAGAAAAAGGAAATGGAAAGATGTGAGTGTGAGCGAATTGAGATGTACAGGAGTCAAAATGAAGTCCAGAAATTCTACCAAAGAATTAAACATCGAACCGATGGCTTTGTTGCAGGCTCATCCTCCTGAAGAGACAAAGAAGGAAATCTGGTAAGTGACACAGATAACATGCTGAGGATATGGAAAGGACATTTTACGCAACGGCTAGTGTCCGACGTTGGCGGTGAAAACGATACCGCAGAGGCAATCCCTGATGATGGTATGAATGTTTACCTCCTAGTCAGAATGAGGTCCAAGTAGCAGTGACGCGACTAAAGAACAACAAGGCAGCAGGAGCCGACAGGTAACCCGCTGAACTATTTAAGTCCGGTGGCGACAGGCTGATAAGGCATAAGCATCAGCTTATCTACGTAATCTGGCTAAAGGAACGAATACCCGATGATTGAATCCTCAGCATACTATGTCCAGTACCCAAGAAAGGAGACAAGACCGATTTTGCAACTGCAGAGAAATAAGTCTCCTCCCCATTGCATACAAAAATTCTCAAGCGTACTGTGTGAAAGATTAAAACCAAAAGTCAATTTGATAATTGGGCCCTATCAATACGGCTTTAGACCTGTTAAATCCGCCCTAGACCACATATTCACAATGCTCCTAATCTTAGAAATGACCCAAGAAAGACAAATCAGTACCATCTACCTTTACGTTCAAAGGTATTTCAAGCCATATCTGAGTTTGGTATCCCTGCAAAATGAATAACACTGTGCAGTATTACACTTGTTCTTCAATAAGAATAGGCAAAAATCTCTCGGAACCATTTAATACCCAACGAGGTTTCAGATAAGGAGATAGCCTATCGTGTGATCTCTTTAATATTCTGCTGGAGAAGATTATACGAGATGCAGATGTGAATAGATATGACACACTGATCACAAGAGAACAGATGCTACTCGCCTATGCCGACGACATCGATGTCATAGATCGGTCATCGGAAGTAGTAACTGCAGCCTTTGAAAGAATCGAAAGAGAGTCAGTGAAAATGGGTCTGGCTGTAAATGGATATAAATCGTAATGAATGGTTTCAACTTTCAAAACGCCTTGTTCAAACGGGCAGTTAAAGAAAATGGAGAAAGTTGGGAACCACAACTTTGAGGTAGCCAGAAACTTTATTTACCTCGACACCGCTGTAACCGAAACGAATGACACCAGTTATGAGATTAAGCGAAGAATAATACTGGCAAACAGATACTACTTTGGATTAAGCAAGCTGTTTAGAAACATGGCCACCTCTTGACAGACGAAGATTACACAATACAAGACACTGATACTACCCGTGTTGTTATATGGTTCTGAGACATGCGTACTTGTGAAAGCAGATGAGGCAGTGCTTGGAGTATTTGAGAGGAAGATTCTTCGTAAAATATATGGACCAGTTTTCGTTAATGGAGAATATAGGCGACGAATGAACCACGAGCTGTATGACGGCGATAGAAAATTTACACGTATCAAAATACAACGGCAGCGTTGATTAGGTCATGTTGTCAGAATGGATGAATAAGCTCCAACAAAGAAGTCTTTTGAAGGTAAACACGATGGTACACAGAAACTGGGTCGACCAAAAGCTCAGTGGAAAGATCTTGCGGTGGGAGACACCTCGAAACTTGGTGTTAGAGATTATAAAATGGGCGCAGAAGATCGAGGCGCTTGGAACGCTATTCTACGCTCGGCAAGCGGAACAAATGTTCTGTCATAGACAATTAAAGTAATGTAATTAGCTGCTTTTCTTCACTGATTTGGAGGATGGTCTAGCCCACACTTGGCAAAACTTGACTCCTTTTTGCAATATGCTTTTGTGTGGCCAAAATCCTGGCATATATAGCAATCAACTATTTCATCGATTTTTTTTTTGGTGGTTCTACCAAAATATTTGCATTGTCGAACGTTCGTGAGTTATACATTTCTTTGTTGCTGGGACCCGGGTCTAAATCGACATAGAACATGGACAGAGGCTGTTTGATGGCTCGACTTAAAATAAGGCTAACACTTCGAAGTTGGTGGATCATTACCTTAACGTCAGATGCATCAGATGAATGTTGGAGACCTTTTATCACAACTCTTTTATTTAAATTTTGTATTTTGAAAAAATGTTAAGGAATTTTTTTCTTTAAAGAAAATTTTACTAAAAATGATATTCAGAGAAAATTTTACTAAAAACTTGTTTGCTAAAATATAGTTTTGTCTTTAGAGCAAACTTTAATTTTCCATTTTCCCCTTAAGAAAAATTTTGTATTTTGAGAAAATTTTACTTATTTTTGTCTTTGGAGAAAATTTTGTTTAAATTTTGTATTTTGAAAAAATGTTAAGGAATTTTTTTCTTTAAAGAAAATTTTACTAAAAAAATTATCTTTAGAGAAAATTTTACTAAAAACTTGTTCTTAGTGAAAAGTTTACTAAAATGTAGTTTTGTCTTTAGAACAAACTTTACTAAAAATCTTTAGAGAAAATTCTACTAAAAACTTGTTCTTAGTGAAACTTTTACTAAAATGTAGTTTTGTCTTTAGAGCAAACTTTACTAAAATCTTTAGAGAACATTTTACTAAAAACTTGTTCTTAGTGAAACTTTTACTAAAGTGTAGTTTTGTCTTTAGAGCAAACTTTACTAAAATCATTAGAGAACATTTTACTAAAAACTTGTACTTAGTGAAAAGTTTACTAAAATGTAGTTTTGTCTTTAGAACAAACTTTACTAAAAATCTTTAGAGAAAATTTTACTAAAAACTTGTTCTTAGTGAAACGTTTACTAAAATGTAGTTTTGTCTTTAGAACAAACTTTACTAAAAATCTTTAGAGAAAATTTTACTAAAAACTTGTTCTTAGTGAAACTTTTAACTAAAATGTAGTTTTGTCTTTGGAGCAAACTATACTAAAATCTTTAGAGAAAATTTTACTAGAAACTTGTTCTTGGTGAAACTTTTACTAAAATGTAGTTTTGCCTTTATAGCAAACTTTACTAAAATCTTTAGGGAAAATTTTACTAAAAACTTGCTCTTAGTGAAACTTTTACTAAAATGTAGTTTTGTCTTTAGAGCAAACTTTACTAAAATCTTTAGGGAAAATTTGAATAAATACTTTTTCTTAGTGAAACTTTTACTAAAATGTAGTTTTGTCCTTAGATTCACTTTACTAAAATTTTGTGAGAAAGCCTTTCTACAACTGTTGTCCGTAGAGATAGTTTAACGAGAATTTAGATCTTAGGGATAATTTTTTTTAATTTTATCCTAAAAGAAAATATTGCCTAAATTTTAAAATTTTATTTATACTTTCAGTTAAGAAAATATTTACTAAAATTTGGTATTTAGAGAAAATTGTAATAAATTTCTCTAAAATTTTGCCTTTAGACAAAATTGCTTTGAAATAAAATCAAAATTTCTCTTCACTTATAATTAAACATATCTCTTGCTTAAATCCAAACTACACTTAACCTACTCATTACATTGGTTGTGTTAACAAGCAAACATATATCGCATTACCCTTCATCATTGTTTTCCGGTGTATATGCAAATAGATTTCAACACTTTACGCTTATAATATATTAATTATTATAATTAAACCTTTATTCAATGGCAGGCATTATGAGTGATTTCCATCTACAGACAGACAACTAACAGATGTCTTTCCATCAAAGACTTAAGGTGTATAAATATAGAGAAAATTATTGATTTGTGTTTGTACAAAAACCAAAATGGCCAATGGCAGAAACTTCAATAAAATTCAAAAGTTCGTCCTGCTTAAACCGTAGCATATACAAAAACAATCACCTTTGGCGTTGATGTTTGACACACAGTTGCATTTCATCAACTTAATTTGCTTAATAATTACAATTATTAAACAAAAAAGGGGTTGCGCCTGTGCAACCGCAGTTAAGCTTCACAAATTGCCTCCCTTTGGATGATGATTACGACGATTACGCTGCTCTTGTTATCAGAACCCGGTAATTTATGTTTGAAATGTTTTTTCTTGACGAAAAACACTGAAAGTATGGTTTAGATTTATGATGACCAATAGGCAGAGAGTTTTGATGAATAAAAAAAAATATTTTAACTTCACAAGAATTTGCTGAATTTGGGGAATTTGGTTTGTGCAAAAGCAATTTAGCTAAAAAATGGAAGGAAGAACTAAAAAATTTATATCAAATGATTTAGTGCTTGTCAAACATATGCGTACCAATCAATGCTATTTTAATTTGCAGGCCTTGAGAATACAAGGCAAAACTAAAATTTATTGATTTATTCCAACACTCATATCAATGATTTATTTGTCTAGTTAAATACTTTGTTTTGGCGAAATGTATGCGTTGGGTATGAAATGAAGTTTTATAAGTGTCGATTTCAAAGAAGAGGGCTATCAAAAGGACTAAATGAGTTATGGAAAGCTATCCTAAAAATGATATATTAAAAAAAAAACAGATCTCATTGAAATGTACATTTTCTTTTTATTAAGATTTCAGCATAATTTTCTCTGAGAAAACAAAATCTATTAAATTTTGATGTCCGTGAAGATAAATTTGAATATAACGTAGCCAAGACACAAACCTGACATTTTAACCGAGCTATGTTAAGTGATTAACAGAGCACTGTTAACTAATTTTCTTTTGTATTTCAAATAAAAAAAAATCATTTTTATCATTTTTTCACCTAATATTTTCTAAAATCACTTGCTAAAGAATTTATATTCAACTATAAAATGTTTAATAATAACTAAACACTCAAACCTCTATGGCAAAAAAAATTTTTGAAGACCTATATGACCCATTTTTAAAACGGCAATGCAGTGAACTCGTCATAGATAGGTAATACAAACTAATACCATAAAAACAAAACAGTGGGTAATTTTAAGCCTCCCGACATATGACCTAAATATGGATTAGATCGGTCCATATTTAGATATAGCTGCTATATAGACCGATCTCCCGATAAAGGGTCTAATACCAAAAAATGTTTTATTTTTTCCGATTAAGTAGTTTTAGGCCTCCCGACATCTGACCCAAATATGGTTCAGATCGTACCAAGGGTCCGATCTCAAGGGTCTCAAGCCCATAAAAGCTTTATTTATTACCCGATTTCGCTGAAATGTGAAACAGTGAGCTAGCTTAAGCCCCCCGGCACATGACCTAAATATGGTTTAGATCGGACTATATTTAGATATAGCTGCCATATAGACCGATCTCCCGATAAAGGGTCTGAAGGCCATAAAAGCTTTATTTATTACCCGATTTCGCTGAAATTTAAAACAGTGGGTTATTTTAAGTCTCTGACTGAAATATGGTACAGATCGGACTATATTTAGATATAGGTGCCATATTATGAAGACCATAAAAGCTTTATTTATTACCCGATATCGCTGAAATTTGGAATAGTTCGCAGTTTTAAGCTTCCCAACATCTGACCCAAATATGGTACAGAAAGGACTATATTTAGATACAGCTGTCATATAGACCGATCTCCCGATAAAGGGTCTGGAGCGCATACAAGCTTTATTTTTCAACCAATTTCGCTGAAATTTGAAACAATGAGTTTTGGCTATTCAACATCGTATTCAAATCTGGTTCACATCGAACTATATTTAGATATAGCTGTCATATAGATTGATCTGCCGAAAGGGGTCTGAAGCCCATAAAAGCTTTATTTAAAGGGTGATTTTTTGGAGGTTAGGATTTTCATGCATTAGTATTTGACAGATCACGTGGGATTTCAGACATGGTGTCAAAGAGAAAGATGCTCAGTATGCTTTGACATTTCATCATGAATAGACTTACTAACGAGCAACGCTCGCAAATCATTGAATTTTATTACCAAAATCAGTGTTCGGTTCGAAATGTGTTCAAATTTTGACAAATTTTGTTCAGCGATGAGGCTCATTTCTGGTTGAATGGCTACGTAAATAAGCAAAATTGCCGCATTTGGAGTGAAGAGCAACCAGAAGCCGTTCAAGAACTGCCCATGCATCCCGAAAAATGCACTGTTTGGTGTGGTTTGTACGCTGGTGGAATCATTGGACCGTATTTTTTCAAAGATGCTGTTGGACGCAACGTTACGGTGAATGAACACATTTCGAACCGAACACTGATTTTGGTAATAAAATTCAATGATTTGCAAGCGTTGCTCGTTAGTAAGTCTATTCATGATGAAATGTCAAAGCATACTGAGCATCTTTCTCTTTGACACCATGTCTGAAATCCCACGTGATCTGTCAAATACTAATGCATGAAAATCCTAACCTCAAAAAAATCACCCTTTATTACCCGATTTCGCAGAAATCTGAAACAGTGTTTTTTAAGCCTTTCTACATCCGACCTAAATATGGTTCAGATCGAACTATAATATTTAGATATACCTGCCATATAGACCTATCTGCCGATAAAGGGTCCGAAGCCCATAAAAGCTTTTTGATTACCCGATTTGGCTGAAATTTTAAACAGTGAGTTATTTTGAGCCTCCCGATATCCAACCTTAATTTGCTTCAGATCGGACTATACTAAGATATAGTTAGAATTAGATCGATCTGTCGATAAACGACTTCCAGGGGCTTAAGAAGTCAACTCGGAAGATCGGTTTGTATGGGAGCTATATCAGGCTGTAGACCAATTTGGACCGTACTTGGCACAATTGGTGGAAATCATAACAGAACATCATCTGCAAAACATAAGCCAAATCAGACAAAAATTGCGGCTTCCAGGAGCTCAAGAAGTCAACTCGGGAGATCGGTTTGTATGGGAGCTATATCAGGCTATAGACCGATTTTGACCGTACTTGGCACAATTGGTGGAAATCATAACAGAACATCATCTGCAAAACATAAGCCAAATCGGACAAAAATTGCGGCATCCTGGGACTCAAGAAGTCTAATCTAGAGATCGGATTATATGGCAGCTATATCTAAATCTGAACCGATATGACCCATTTGCAATCCCCTACGACCTACATCAATAAGAAGTATCTGTGCAAAATTTCAAACGGTTAGCTTTATGCGTTTGACCGCTATCGTGATTAGGACAGATGGACGGACGGACGGAAATGGCTAGATCGACTCACAACGTCGGTCCAGATTTGGATATAGCTGCCATATAGACCGATCCCTCGATTTAAGGTCTTGCGGCGATAAAAGGCGCGTTTATTGTCCGATTTTGCCAAAATTTGTGACAGTGAGTTGTGATGTCTTTCGACATCTTTCTTCAATTTGGCTCATTTATTGTCCGACATTACCAAAATTTGGGACAGAAAGTTGAGCTCCTCCATATACTTCGACACTATGGCACAGATCGGTTAATATTTGCGTATAGCTGTCATATAGACCGATCTCTCGATTTAAGGTTATGAGCCCATCAAAGGCGCATTTATTGTCCGATAGTAGGCTCTTCGACATATATCTGCAATTTGGCCGAGATTGGTCGAGATTTGAATATACCTGCCATATAGACCGATCTCTTGATTTAAGGACTTGGGCCCATAAAAGGCTCATTTATTGTCCGATGTCGTCGAAATTGCGGACAGTGAGTTGTGTTAGGACCTTCGACATCCTTCTTCAATTTGGCCGAGATCGGTTTAGATTTGAATATACCTGCCATATAGACCAATCTCTCCATTTAAGGTCTTGGGCCCATAAAAGGCGCATTTATTGTCCGATGTCGCCAAAGTTGCGGACAGTTAGTTAAGTTGAGCCCCTCCACATAATTTTATAATATGCCACAGATTGGTCCAGATTTAGATATAGCTGTCATATAGACCGATCTCTCGATTTAAGATTTTGGGCCCATAAAAGGTGCATTTACTGTCCGATGTCGCCGAAATTGCGGACAGTGAGTTGTATTAGGACCTTCGTCATCCTTCCTCTATTTGGTCGGGATCGGTCCAGATTTGAATATAGCTGCCATATAGACCGATCTCTCGATTTAAGGTTTTGGGCCCATAAAAGGTGCATTTATTGTCCGATGTCGCCGAAATTTGGGAAAGTGAGTTGTGTTAGGCCCTTCGACATCCTTCCTCTATTTGGTCGGGATCGGTCTAGATTTGAATATACCTGCCATATAGACCGATCTCTTTATTTAAGGTCTTGGGCCCATAAAAGGCGCATTTATTGTCCGATGTCGCCCAAGGTGGCGAACAGTGAGTTGTGTTAGGCTCTTCGACATTTTTCTGAAACTTGACCCAAATCGATCCAGATTTGGACATAGTTTTTGGTATATAGTTTTGGGTTCATTAATTGGATCAATAATTTTTTAATTGAGTCCAGATTTTTTTCAATTAAAAAATATTAAAATTTAGTAAATTTTCAATTAAAAACTTAATTGATTCAATCTCCTTTTAATTGAACTTGAATTTTTTTCAATTACGATTGAAATTTTTGCCTTTTTCAATTTAAAAAATTATTTGATTAATTGATCGAATTAAAAAATTAATTGGATATTTTAATAATTTTTTTAATTAGATCAATTAAAATCTTAATTGAAAATTTGAATAATTGAAAATTAATTGGAAAAATCAACAATCTTTTTAATTCAGCATTCAATTTTTTAATTGAAAATTTTTTCAATAACCTTTTTCAAAATCTGTGATTGATATTATCATTTTCGTAATTCAAGCACTTTTAATTAGAAAATTATTTGGATCAATTAATTTCGTGATTGAAACCGATTTTAATTTTTTGTCATACATTTAAATTTTCCTAAATTTCCCATAAATATTTCACCATTGATATGTTCCTTATCAACAAGCGCAGTCCGATTAAAGTTAAGCTCGATGATAAAGGGTCTCCTGTTTTAGGTCGATTCCAAACGGCATGCCGCATAGCGACACCACTTGGTGGAGAAGATTTAACATGGCAGGATACCTCACAAATGTAGCCAGCATTGGTAAGGGGATAAATAATTTACGGGTGTCCACGACGGCATTTGAACCCAAACATCACCCGTCATAGGCGGACATGCCAACCTTTGCGCCACGGTGCCCGATCATACATTTAACACGCTAGATTAATGCCTTCCATCTTTTACAAGAGGTTCATTTTGCTTTCTCAGTTCTGTATAGGAGGACAACCAAGTGATGTGATATCTGGAGCTGCTAATGTCATCTTTTGGTGTTGTTGTGACGCCTGTATCTTACGCACTTCGTGTCCTTTTCCACCGTCTTCATCCACCAGTGCGTATACTGCACCTTCTCTGTAAAGAGCTCAGACAGAATCAGATGCAGATTCGCAAATCATGGTCCTTTTTCGATTGGGGGTCCCCAACGTTAGGGGAGTCCGTTTTTAGCTTTTTTCGATTTATCCCTGCCTTCAGCGGGAAAGAAACTGGGACACAACTCTGTAGTAGAGGTTAAACTTTAAAATGGTTCATTTTTTTCAGCAAATTGTCAAACTAAAGTCCATACCCCACATAGATTACCCCAATCTCAAAAGGCAAAAACAACATTAACGAGCCTTATGCATGTGTTGTTCCTATAAAATTTTGATGTCGCGCCATCAGTAGTTTTATAAAACCAATTATTGTACATAAAGTATGTGTATGAGTGTGCCTACATTTTTATTTCATTTGCCATTAAGCTTTTCATACTCGCGATTAGGTTTATGTCGAGTTTTTTTTTTTGTTATTATTCGGCATTTTCGTAAACTATTAGAAGTTTCCTTTTTATTCGCATAAACTTATCCACATAGTGATTTAGTTGAGTGGAGAGTCTGAGTTTTGATTTCTGTTTCTCTTGTTTTCCTCTAAGCTCTCCCCCTCGCTGGCCCTCATCCATATGCGAGTCGACCGAGTTTTTTCTGGTATGTGAGTTTGTGTGTATTCATTTGTTTGGATGTCTACGACCCACTTCAAAGTGATTTACGATTCAAAGGCACGCCTTTTTGCCTATCAAGTTTTTGGCCTCTCTTTCTCTCGTCGAAACTTGACTAGAAAACATCGCCAACTAAAAGTACGTCTACCAAGAACGCCATTTAAAGCCTGCATGGATAGCCACCAAACGGCATTACACAAAAACGATGGTCTTCTCTTATATCAACAAAGACGATGAGGAGGAGGATGACAAAGGAGAGGAGGAAAAAACTACTAAAAGAATGTTTGCCAATACTAGAAGAAGTGGTATAAATATTTGTGAACCGAGCTACTGTGATTTAAAATACCTTTTGATGTACTTCTTTTAAGGGCAGTTTCACTTAGTACTTGAAGGATAAAGTAATGAACATAAAAATAGAGGAAAACGAGAAGAAGAGTGGAAGCATTTAGACCAACTTTAAACGATATGAACTAAATTGTTTCGCTTAAGGGGCATATGGTGTTGATCTTAAGCATCAGTTTCTTCCTAATATCCAAAAAGTAGGGAACAGGTCTTGATGTATTAAAGGTTACTCGTTAACTAGTTCTGTAAGAAAAGCTTTGAACATTTACTCGATATATAAACGTGCCCCCTGGAAGCTTTACTGCGAACAGGTCGATAGCGTTAATGACGCCGCCAAGATAAAAAAGTTCTCTCAAAAACCCATATCCAAACTGAAACTTTAGTAGGCGACATGAGAGTGAGAGCAGAGACAACGGAGGACGTGTTAAGGCTTTTGATGAAAACCCATTTTCCACACGCAGAACACAGATTCGTTGCCTCAACCAATTTTTTTTCCAACCGAATGCTGATGGTTCCACATATTACGAAGGTTCATAAACAGTTCGGGGCATTGTATCGCCACTCCTATGGGTGAGCACCATAAATTACCTATTACGGATCCTGACTGAGGAGGGATTTGAACCTGTCTGCTACGCAGACGAAGTTAAAACACTTCTAGGGGAAAAGGATCCGAACCAGCTATGCAGAAGGGCCGAAAGGGTCTTGCATATGGCATATGACTGGGCTAGACCCAGAGGTTTCAATGTTGACCCAGAGAAGACTGAAATATGCCAGTTCACGAGGAAGACAAAGGTGGGCCAATTTTACGCACCACGTTTCCTCAATAAAACGATTTCGATATCTGACTAGGTCAGGAAACTGAATTGGAAGTGTCACATTAAGGGGCGTACTGAGAAGGCTCGCAGATGTTAGGCACTATGTAGACGGGTCGTAGGCTTGAAATGGGGCCTGAATCCGAGGAAGGTTCACAGGCTGCTCAGGAGCGTGATTAGACCAATACTTACTTACGAGCACCATAAATCACCTATTACGGATGCTGAGTGAGGAGGGATTTGAACCCGTCTGCTACGCAGACGAAGTTAAAATACTTCTAAGGGGTAAGTATCCCAACCAGCTATGCAGAAGGGCCGAAAGGGTCTTGCATATGGGATATGACTGGGCTAGACCTGGAGGTCTCAAAGTTAACCAAGAGAAGACTGAAATATGCCTGTTTACGAGAAAGACGAAGGTGGGCCAATTTTACGCACCGCGTTTCCTCAATAAAACGATTTCGATATCTGACTAGGTCAGGGAGCTGAATTGGAAGTGTCACATTCAGGAGCGTACTGAGAAGACTCACAGAAGTTGGGCACTATGTAGACGGGTCGTAGGATTGAAATGGGGCCTGAATCCGAGGATAGTTCACTGGCTCTTCAGGAGCGTGATTAGACCAATACTTACTTACGCTTCGGTAGTTTGGTGGACTTCTATGAATAAAAATTGCAACATAGGGACCATACAATAGGCTCCGGGAAAATGTTGCCTTGTCATAGGCGGAGCGATGAGGACCACGCCCACTAGAGCCCTGGAGACTATTCTAGATATCCGATCCATTGACACAGAGATTAAGTGTGAGGCAGCCACTGCGGCTATGAGACTTAAGGCGATGGGAGAATGAATTGGGGATGGGAGCAGCTCATACCATCGCGGTATAATCGAGTCGACGATAGAAAACCTGGAAGGAATGGAAGAGGTTTCCGAACAGATACCTGAAATAAACCGAGTGCGAGGCACTGCTGCCATCGGCACAGTCTTGGATTGACGGAACCCTAGTATTGCCATCTGGAAGATCATGTTACACGGATGGATAAAAGCTAGAGGACCCTGGTGGGTCTGGGGGTTTACATTGAAAACCCAGGGACTGAGATCTGTTTTAGACTGACTGACCATAATAGGGTCCTGCAGGCGGAGATGCGGGCGATCACGGAACGCATGAAGTGGTGTGGTGCTAACGCAAGCATGTCGAGTGTTAACATCTTTACGGACAGTAAAATTGCCATAAGGGCAATAAC
This sequence comes from Stomoxys calcitrans, assembly GCF_963082655.1. NCBI lineage: Eukaryota > Metazoa > Arthropoda > Insecta > Diptera > Muscidae > Stomoxys > Stomoxys calcitrans. The sequence continues at coordinate 125,314,275 of NC_081555.1, forward strand.
AACCAGGACGGTAAGGTCACGAACAGCCTTGCAGTGTATGAAGGAGATTAACGCCTTCTCTGAGGATGGGAAAATCCGCATCGTTTGGGTGCCGGCCCATAACGGAGTAAGGAGAAATTAAAGGGCAGACGATTTGGCGGTGAAGGCCAGAGGACTGCCGTCAATAAACTTGGTAAACCCGAAGCTTTTCAGGCCGACGCAGTCCGAGTTAGGGGAGCGGACGACGAATGCGCATGCAACATTGTGGAAAAGCGAAACGGTCGGTAGGACGGCGAAAATCCTATGGGGGAATCCAGATCATGAGAAGACAGGGCTATTACTAAAAGGAAGCACGAAGGAGGTCAGTATGGCTATCGGTATCATAACGGGACACATAGGACTAAGAGCTCACTTATGTAAAATCGGTGCGGCAAATGATAAATGTGCAGGGCATGCGGTGAAGATGATGAGACGTTGAAGCATTTCCTTTGTCATTCCCAGGATTTCACATCTTACAGATACCGGCACTTAGGTGGAGACACAATACCAGACATGAACAAACTTAGGGGAGTGGTATTGAAAACAATTATGGATTTTGTAAGTAGCACGGAAATCCCAACTTAAATTATCTTTTTCGAAGTTACTTTCTAGTTTTTGGAGCACATAAAAAGCCGATTACTGGCTTAGGTGAATGTCTATAGTGGCATAGGGCAGATTAATATCTGCGCTCTCTTTTGAACCTAAACTAACCTAAAGTAGCCTTGCCTTTTTACATGTTATACCCACCACCATAGGATGGAGTTTTACTTATCTAGTCATTCCGTTTGTAACACCTCGAAATATTGATCTGCGACCTCATACATTCAGGGTCAATGGGGGAATGGATCCGTCCGTCCTTGACACCTCGAAAAATTGATCTGTGACCCCATAAAGTATACATATTCCGCGTTTCGTTTCGACATTTTGAGTCTCTTTTGCCATGTCCGTCCGTTCGTCTGCCGAAATCACGATAGCGGTCGAACGCATAAAGCCAGGCGCTTGAAATTTTGCACAAGTACTTTGTATTTGTATATAGGTCGTTGGGGATTGCAAATGGGCCTATAAATCGTTCCACGGTTTTGACTTCTTGAGCCCCTAGAAGCCTCAATTTTCATCCGATTTGGCGGAAATTTGGAACAAAGATTTGAGTTATGACTTCCAACATTCATGCCAAGTATGATTCGAATCGGTCTATAAACAGATATAGCCCCTATATAAACCGATACCCGTATTTGAATTCTTGAGCCCTTAGAAGACTTTATTTTCATCCGATTTGGCTGTAATTTGGAACAAAAACTTGTGTTATGACTTCCAACATCCATGCCGATTATGATCTGAATCGGTCTATAAACAGATATAGCCCCCATATAAACCGATCCCCGGATTTGACTTCTTGAGCCCTTAGACCCCTCAATTTTCATCCGATTTGGCGGAAATTTGGAACAAAGATGTGAGTTATGACTTCCAACATTCATGCCAAGTATGATTCGAATCGGACTATAAACAGATATAGCCCCCATATAGACTGATCCCCGGGTTTGAGTTTATAAGCCCATAAAAGTCTAAATTTTCACCTGAGTTAACTTACATTAACCATGCCAAGTTTTATCTGAACAAGTCAATATGGTGCTATACGCCCCCTTAAGTACCGGTATCCTGATTTGACTTCTTGAGACCAAAATAATTCAAATGCAAACTCATTTAACAAGGGGTACATTTTTAGCGTAATCTATGGTGGTGGATACCCAAGATTCGGCCCGGCCGAACTTAGCACGCTTTCACTTGTTACAGTTTATTAAAGTAGACCATAATGTTAATTAGTGATATCACTTCCAAACTCAACTCTGTCATTCTATTAACATCTAATATAAGGGTTTTATGCAAACTTCGTCCCTGCACTCCTAGTTATACCACTTACTCTGAGCTGGTGAGGTCTATCAAAAAACAAAAACCCCAAATGCCAGAAGCAGCAACACCAGCAACAATACCAATGGTCTCTTTATTGTTTTAGTTGTGGTCTGCCTGTCTGTCCGCCCACTTTTTCTTGCTGTTACAACTACTCACAAACTCCCCAACTAAAGGCCATTTCAAGTGATGTGGTCCAGCATTCTTTTGTTGTTTTGTATTAACAATTGTCCTCTGGGAATCATTGTTTCTTGAACGGGGGAGCAGCAGAGAGACAGACATTGGCTATTTGTGCATAACAAAGACCCAAAAACCCCCCTAACCATAACACAAGACACCAAAACAAACCCTATGCCATCCTTGAAAAGACTGCTTTCCTTTATTTTTTTTTTTGTTACTCCTTTTCCCCTCTAAGACATTTCTATTGAATGTCTTAAGCAAATCGTGGTTTGGCATTGAACACTTTCGCTTTTGTTGGACATCGTATCGGGGGCAGTTTAACGTCGTCGCGACGACTATCTTAAGACCATTTTATATGCCATGGACATTGTAATGAATACTCGAACTACAACTCCATCCCTGTTGAGGAACAAAGAAATTGAAGCATTAATCGCATTGCAGTGCTTGAAACTTTCCCATGAATGGGGAAGTGGTGGGGGGGGGGGTTATGTTTGGGCCTTTGAGGTTTGGAGATTCGTTTTTCGGTATCATCATTACCGTTAATGGAGTCATTTGGTCTAAAGAGCAAATCTGTTTTATTGTTTTCGTTTTATTTCTTTGCGGATCCCTTAAATACACGATTTTCGTTGTTTATAAATGAAAAAGTAGTGAATTTGTGGCACAGAGGGGGCACAAAAAGTGAACAAATGAAAAAGGCAACGATAAAAGCAAAGCGGCAAGTTAATGATTATTGAAACTTAAAAGCTTTCGTGTGCAGTAATTTTTTCCTCTTTTTTTTTTTTTGGCTAAATGATTTTGTTTTTGCGCAAGCGTTCGGCTAAATTCAAAGGGGGAATGATTTTTAAAGAGTCATTTCTTTTTGAGGGTTTTTTTCTTTAATTTTGTTTTGTTGCCTTACACAAAAACAAAAAATAATGACTTTGTTAACAAAGTGCGAAAGTCGAAATAAAATTTTCCCAGAAGTGTCAAACGGCAAAAGATCAATGAATGCCGATCAAAATTGCTAATAAGACAGTTTAAGATGTCATTAAAATTTTGGCAAATTATAATGTTAATAAAGACGTCATGGTCTTGAATGGATAACAAGATGGTGCTTAGAGGGGAAATTTAATAAAAACTTCAATTATAACTATTTTCTTCAATTGGATGGATGTGATAAATCTTTCTTTTGAATTTTAAATTATTTAATTATAGACCATGTAAAATTTAAGTTTGGAGAAATTGTATGTAAAAATTTTTTCGATAAGAACTATGGAATAATGTGCAAAAAAAATTACAAAATTATTAAAATACAAAAATTTTGTAAGTAAAATAATTTTTATTTTTGACCATATCGCACTTCCTTGAAACACAGTTTCTAAAAACACCAGATCTCAATAACAAGTTAACTTATTTCAAAGTATTTTCGTTTTCATCATCGTTGAGGCACGCTGCAGCCCAAAAGACCTACCGAACAGGCGCTGCGTCTCATCACACTTTTCAAAAATCCCCCGTTGTCGGAGATGAGTGATTTGATTTAAACGCACTTTTGATTGCCCTAAGTTAGGTTAGGTTAGGTTTAAGTGGCAATCTGCCATCAGACTCACTTAGACGTTTTCGTTCATTGTGATACCACAGGAACAGAAGAAAAAAGATGCCTTCTAGTTCCTACCATGGAACCATCCAGATCGCTTTAAAAAGCCTCTCGTTGAGAGATTTGCGACAGTCGAGGGCGGTTTTTGTGTTCAGAAATACATTCTCCAGGGATTTAATGGCTGCCTGGCTGTCTGAGAAGATATTTATGCCAATCGTCGTAATGGTAAGATATAAGCCATTTTACCACTTCCTTAATTGCAAGGATCTCCGCTTGATACACACTGCAGTGGTCGGGTAAACTTTGCGATATGATCAATTCTAGATCTTTAGAGTACACCTCAATGCCCACTTGGTCGTTTAGTATGGAAAAATTCGTATACAAGTCTATATAACTTCTGTTACCAGGGATATCGTAGTTCCAATCGGTTCTATCAGGAATAGCGGTACAGTAAATGGAAATTTTTCCCATGTAGATTCCACTAAGGAACAGGGGCAAACTTCTAACATATCAAAGAGTGCAGTCCGATTCAAGTTAAAGCTTAATGATAAGGAGCCTCCTTTTTATAGCCGAGTCCGAACGACGTGCCGCAGTGCGACACCTCTTTGGAGAGAAGTTTTACATGGCATAGTACCTCAAAAATGTTGCCAGCATTAGAAGTGGAACACCACCGCTGAAAATTTTTACTGATGGTCTCCCCAGGATTCGAACCCAGGTATTCAGCGTCATAGGCGGAAATGCTAACCTCTGAGCTACGGTGGCGGTAGTGGTACAGTACATTTTATCAAAAAGCTGCTCAGATAGGGTGTAATTCACACTGCCTGGAATATCAGATATTGTATCAAGGATATCACAGTGTCCGTAGCCGCCACATGACCAATAAGAAAGCTCCATTTACCTCACGGCAGTGGTCGCCTCAATTCGGGTAGCCACAATGTCCAGAGGCATAAGATGTAGCATTAAATTCAGTCCATTAGAAGATGTCGTCCTCAGTGCGGCTATGATGCACAAATAAGCCATCCTTTAGATTCGATTAAGTATTGAGCAGTAGGTGGACTTTTGAAGCGCCGTCCACAAGAACACAACACTATATAGCATTATAGATCTGACAACTGCAGTATATTCCCAATGCATGACACGCGGTATAAACCCCAACTTTTGCCAATGGCTCTTCTGCAGGTGTATAGGGCAAAAGTTGCCTTTCTTGCCCTTTCCAAAATGTTGGATTTGAAGTTCAATTTCCTGTCCAGCCAAAGACTCAGGTATTTTACGCTTTCTATAAATGGAACATTCTCTCCACACTAGGAGACAGGTTCCACTGTAGGCAAATTGTATCTCCTGCTGAAAAGAAATTCCTCTGTCTTGCACGGATTTATACCTAGACCACTTTCGGTAGCCCACTTTGCTGTTGCACGTAGAGCTTCCTGAAGTATATCTCTAAGAGTGCTGGGAAACTTTCCCCTAACCGCAATTGCCGCTTCATCAGCATACTCGACCACTTTTACACCTTCTTCTTCCAGAGACAATAATATATTGCTAATGGCTATATTCCAAACTAGAGGAGACAGTACACCTCCTTGAGATGTTCCTCTGCTGACCACTCTTTTTAGATCCAAAGATCCGGCGTTGACAAATTTTTTCACAGCTTGTGACTCTGTAATTGCATTTTTTCTTCTTTCAGTTATCAGCTGTTACTTTTAGCTTGCTTTAGAAAAAAAGTGTAAAAAAAGTATATTTGATTAAAGTTCTTTCTAAGTTTTATTAAAAATGCATTTACTTTCTTTTAAAAAATCCGCAATTACTTTTTGGGCAACCCAATAGTAAGTAAGTTATCAATAAACTTTCTTACGGTAGACTTGATGCCTAGAAACTCCAACTCCGTCATGATTGACATCGGTTTTACATTATTGAAAGCACCTTCAATGTCAAGAAATGCTATCATTGTATATTCCTTGACAGCGAGAGAAAACTCTATGTAGCCGACTAAGTCGTGAAGGGCTGTTTTAGTGGATTTGCCTTTACTGTATGCATGCTGGTACCGCGACAGGAGATCTCCAGGAATCTTTGTCCTAAGATATATTTCTATCAACCTCTCAAGAGTCTTTAGCATAAAGGATAACAGACTAATGGGACGAAAGTCTTTCGTGTGGTAGGGCTTTCCTGCTTTCGGAATGAGAATGACCTTCGTGTCCCTCTATCCCTCAGGTATATACACCATCAGGTCCTGGCGACTTAAAGGAGCCGAAACTTCTTATCACCCAAAGGATTTTCGGCTCAGACACAATTTCCATAATAGCCTCCGACGAATGCATACCAGTGCATTGTTTGCTACTACTAGTGCAAACAAAAATAAGACGAATTTGTTAACCAAGTTTGGGGGTCAAGGGACATAGGGAAGCGCACCACTGAAAAAATTACCCAGCCGGATCACCCTTAATTCACAACTCCAGAACATTTCTAGATATCTACTACCGAATACTTTTCATTTGAGTATCATACTGACATGAACGTCGAATATATTCGTTGAGCGGAGTTTTGGGGTTGAGGCGATCCGCTTGGCACTTGGTCATTTGATAGCCATAGTATGCCTTTCGGTCCAATTTTGGTTTTGGGTTGTATTTTTCACATAAGGGGAAGGGTCCGCCCTCAAGTACAGCATTCGCTCTCCATTCATCTCCCTCTGAAAAACGAATCGCGAATGCCCTTACCTCAGTCGGCACTGATGCCAAGTAGTCGGATATCCTCCTCAATCTACCCTCCGCATCCATATCACCCACAGTAGAACTGTGACCGCCATTTTTTTACCTTTCGGATGAGGGAGATGAGATTCAGATTTCGTGATCTGAATCCACGAACCTTGTAACCTTGGAAAAACGGTTCCTGAACAAGGGCCACATCTGTGGAGAAATCTCTCCATAGCTCTCAGCAGCTCATCTGTGGCAGCCTCTATGTGGTGCAGATTAATCTGTACTAACTTCAGGCAGCCCATGCCCCCATGTCCCCTAGCTTCCTGAGTGGCGTTGTCATCATCGGCGGGCGGATTCGATCTCACCAGGAGTGACAAGGATTCTGAACCAACCCTGTTCCAGAGATCCTTGACATTACCTTTATCCCTCGCTCGTCCCCTTACAATTGACCACCAGTCCTCTAGAAGTTGCTTATTCGGCCCATTAAGCTTGAGTATGGCTTCGTTCTCCAATACAGTAGGGGGAATCATCCTCGCCTCGGAGAATATTCTCTTCGACTAACAACCATCTTTCAGTGAATAGCCGGCCTTCAGGATTGCTCCGTTCCAGAATAGCCACCTGTAGTTCAGGCGCTGATGATAAACTGGTTCATTTTTGGCCCTTTTGCCATCAGGCGCCTGAGAATCGCCAGATCGCTACCGCTTATTCCCTCGATTGGGCCTCCTGACCATCCTTCCTGGCTCTAGCGGCAGCAGAAGTTGAGGTTCCAGCTGCTGTCGGGTCTAAGGAGAACATCTGGATGTCCTCTTCATCCGTCTCATAAAGCTGGATCGCTAGGTTAATAAATCCTACACGCCTATGCCGACGATATCGATATTAGTCGTCGGTTTCCGAATGAAGCAATAGGAGCCTTCGAAAAAGTGGCAAAGAGAGTCAACGAAAGTGGGTCTGACAGGAGATAACCCCAAAAGTCCTGTACACCTGAGCGGGTAAAGAAAATGGAGAAAGTTGGGAACCATAATTTTTAGAAAGTCAGCAACTTAATCTACCCCAGCACCACCGTGATCGACACCAGTTTGAAATAAAACGAAGGATAATATTGGCTAAAGTTTGCTTTTTTGGATTGAGCAAGCAGTTCGGTAGCAAAGTCACCTCTCGACAGACGAAAATCACACTTTACATGACACTGATACTACTCGTGCTGTTGTATGGCTCCGAAGCATGGGAACATGCGAAAGCAGATGAAGTAGTACTTGGAGTGTTTGAGAGAAAAATTCTTCGTAAAATATATAGACCAGTTTGCATTAATGGAGAATATAGGCGCCGTATGAACCAAGAGCTGTATGACGACGATAGTATAGCTAAACGCATCAAAATGCAAGAGGTTGCCTTGAGGCTCCAGAAGAAGTCTTTTAAAGGCGACCATAAAAAACACGCTAAAGGGGTAGACCAAACTTTGATGGAGTGACCAAGTGAAGAAGGTAAAGGTAAGGTAAGAGTGATAATCCTTTTTAGACTCTCTTATACAATTTTATGTCCTCGGTGATACCACAGTAGCGGAAGACTAAGGCCTCTGTTGGAAATCAAACCCATGACCCCCACACTGGTAATCCAAGCACGCCACCTGCTCAGCTACCGGGGAGCCTAGTCGAGAAAGACAACTGGAAACTAGACGTCAGAGATTGGAGAAGGAGCGCAAAAGATCGAGGTCTTTTCTGCGTTTGGCTAGAGTAATAAATGTTCTGTAATGACCAATGAAAGTAAAGTAAATTTCTATTTACTGTCACATCCTTCCATTGCTGCCACTTTCAAAATTTTGTTTAAATGTCCCAAATTTAAATGTTCAACATTCATTTAATTTCCCATCGAAATGTGTTGGAGGGTGCTTCATGTCACTTCTAGCCTCATTCCTTGCATTTTGCCAAGTTCTCTTCAATTTGTGTAAATTTATTTAATTAATTTTATTTTATATTTTATTGCGCTTTTTAATTATGTGGCATTTTACGGTAAAGTTCAGAACTATAATTGTCGTTGGCATCAACACACACACACACACACAGTGTCAAATGGAGTCGTGGCCCCAGAGTTGTCTGTTCAACAGTGTGTCTGTGTCTGTGTCTGTCCTCCTGCCCGTGTGTCTGAGTCATAATCATTAAATCGTTTAATTTTTACCGGCATTTTTTCGCTTCTGACTTTCATTTCATTACATTTAACTGTTACGTGCCAATATTTGACTATTCGTTGATGTTGGTCTGTTTTTTTTGCCGTTTTTGCTGTTTTGTGTCAATTTAATTGAGCTGTAAATTAGAATTGTAAAGGGTTTTTGTCAGAAGTATAACATTTACTAAACTGTGGGCGTTTCAATTGGTGCTAAATGCCTTTTATTCTTAATGGCTAAAAACAAATGGAAATTCGCTGTTCAGGTTAAGAGAACTAAACAGTCATTTGTGAGGGGATAAATAATATTTGTAGGAAAAGTTAATAAAAATACTTATAAACTCAATAGTTAAATGAAAATTTGCCCATGAACTTTCCATAAAGGAACAGGGGCAAACTTCTCATGTGTCAATGAGTGCTATCCGATTTAAGTTTTAAGCTCAATGACAAGGGATTTTTTAAGCACAAACGAAGATTTGACACCCCCAACAAATTTTTGAAATACCGAGGTCACCAATTTTAAGGGGCCTGCCAAAAGGCGCCCTAACAACCTAGGGCATTGAAATTTTGCACACGGTCTCGCTTAGACCCCAGCTCTTACCATTCAAAATTTTAATGTGATATCTCAACCCGTTCTCACACGTCATATTTTTTACTAGTTTTTTGTAGATTTTATCCCACTGTGCAGCGGGGCATAGCTTTGGCAGAGTAGATTGAAGGCTCCAAATTTTGCACGGTGATCAGACAACCTGCCCATAATACTCACCAGCGAACGACCATTCAATTTCATTAACTCCGAAGAAGGACAATTGGGCTGGCTTCAGCGAGTACTCTAATCGCGCTTCTGTAAGCTGGAACCGCCCATCAAAGGGGAAAGTTGCCGAGTGGAAATTACGAGACATCATTAACACATCAGCCGCTCGCTTTATACCAGCCGGTCGAATATCTCAAGTGGGGCCCAATTTCCCGCAGGCAGTGTTACTCGCAGACGAGCGCGATGGGATTCGCTAACAGACCAGACCCCACTAACACCAGCACCAGCGAACTTAGTCTGGAAATTTACAGGGTTGTCAACGATCAAAAGCGGAATATGTGGCTTGAACACTTGAAGCAATGTAACTTAGGTACCGGTTTAGGCAAGCTGAAAACTAACTCTCGAACACCGAAAGAAAGGATGGCGAGACCTCAGCCACTTGTGGCGACGGAACTGTTACTGATTCGATGAGATGCGCTAGTTTGTTTAATCTTCAATTTAATGTGCATCTAGAGAATGACAGGGCTAGGACGAGAGCCCTTCGTCTTATCCATCAAAATTAAGCGTGAATGAAGATATGAATGTTATACGTGGCGCCAAGTCAAGCCAAGGCGATGGGACCAGAGGGAATCTCTACACCGATGCTGAACAATCAGATTCTATCTGGAGTGGAACACCTTACAACTGTCCTCAAACTATCTTTGAACACTTTTTTAGTATACGATGGGTGGAAGATGGGCAGAGTGATACCGCTAATGAAGCCTGGAGGGCTAGCCTCTTCTCCTTCTCCCTTCTCTCACCAGTAGCCAAGTCTACTCCTCCCGAGCTTCGTTCGTTCGAGAATTTCCATTCGCACTCATAAGATAAGAATGCCATCCATGGAGCCAAGTCATCCAAGGCGTTGAGCCACGACTGAATTTCTAAATTGATGCTGAAGAATCTGGATCTACCTATAGACGAGCGCTTTACAACTGTCCTCAACCTGTCTTTGATCAACCTTAAAGTACACGATATCTGGAAGAAGGGCAGATTGAGAGCACTACTGGAGCCTGGAAAGGAACCGAGTAAGGGGGAGTTGTACAGACTGATCTCCCTTCTCCCTTCTCCCACCAGTACCCAAGACGCTTGATGGAAGACACATCCCGAGTCTTGCTCTTTCAAGAATTTCCATTCGCCATCACAATTTACCGTTTACGAAGCTACGATTATTTTTCGTTACTTCAAGTCATCCAAGGCTTTGGGCCCCAAGGGAATCTCTACACAGATGCTGAAGAATCTGAATCTCCCTGGATCCGAGCACCATCCAACTGTCCTCAACCTGTCTTTGAACCCTCTTATAGTACCCGATGTCTGGAAGATGGGCAGAATGATACCGCTTCTGAAGCCTGAAAAGGACCCGAGTGTAGGGGTGTTGTGCAGATCCATATCCCTTTTCGCATCAGTTGCCAAGACCCTATAGGGATTACTCCTCTCTAGGCTCATTGGAGAATTTCCATTCGCCAAGCCGATCAACATGGATTTCGAAGACTGCATAGCACAACAACTGCTTTGCATGCCATTACCGCACACATTTGCCGTTTGCTTCAATCAGTTTAGGCCATGTGATAGGACGGTCCTCGTGGCACTAGACCAATCGAAAGAATTCGACATGGTCAGCATTGCCAAATTATTTGAGGACATCGCCCACCCGCCCCTCTAGCCGATAGTAAAACGCCGGGTCGCGAATTTTCAGTGTGGTCGCTAGTCCTTTGTGGTATTCAGGGTTAAGAGTCTAAACCCCCTGGATTAAGGAGTCCAAACCCCGTAGAGTGAAACAGGAAGTTCACCAAGACGTGTGATATCTCCGGCACAGCTTAAACTCTACATATCCTCCATTCCAGCCACGACGATTGAACGGTCATTGCATCAGGCACCCTACACACTGGTGACATCTGCAATAGCTTAAACGTATACCTCAACGAACTTGACGCTTATTTCGCTGCAAGAAATTTTAAGATATCTGGCACCAACTCTTCAGTCCCATTTTTTACTACAAATGGGGGTGAGGTGAATAATGGGGTAAATGTGAAAGTCGGTGTAGAAACGATTCCGATCATCAAGTGTCCCAAAATACATTGCATCACATTTGAGAGCTTTTAGACATTCTCCCAACATGCCACAGAAATATGCGATAAGGCCAGAAATAGAAGCAAGGCCCTCAAGCCTCTTGCCTGCACTTGGGTTGCTGAGAAAGAAACCTTGTTGAAACCTTGGGTTGGTGAGAAAGAAACCTTGTGAAACAGTGTGGACTCATCCGCTATGTGAAACGCAGTGGAAAAATATTCAGATCTGTCAGAATACCGATCTTCAAACTGCGATAGGGTGTCTCCTTAGTTCTCGCCGAACACCACCATCAGGAGACAAAGATCCTGCCTTTGCGAAGACATAACTACATGCTATCAAAGCAATACCTTTTGTGTTGTTATCACAGGGACCATCCCAATCATCATCATCTTGTGGATAGGTATCCACTGCCCTGAAGCCCACAGGTGGATCTACATGATCTAGAGCGTGAGGTTCAGTGCTACAAGAAAAAACTTCTAGATCAAGCAGCATAAAAAGTGGGTCTAGACAAAATTCATGCAGATACGGTAATAGCTATCGGGCAGATGCGGTGAATAGCTATCGCGTGAATGTGGACCTTGGAGAACGACTCCATCCCATTGCACCTGAGTAAAATTAGAAAATATATTAGTATTAACCCTAGGAAGACGGAGCTGGTGCAAGATACAAGATACCGGTGTTCAGACTCCCGTCCTTGGACGGCATCACTCTGCGACTGTCGAAGGAGGCGAAGTACCTTGGCATAGTCCTCGATTCGAAACTGTCCTGGAAGAGGAATACCGAGGAAAAATGCCGATAGGCACTGTGCGCTTTTTATTCCTGCAAGAGGATGATCTTTATGAAGTGGGGGGTAACCCCCCAAGATGATTTATTAGATGTAAACGGCCATTGTGAGACTAGTACTGACCTATGGAGCACTGGCATGGTGTAATGCCGTAGAGAAGAGGACGCGTGCAAGGGAGTTCGAGAAGGTTCTGAGACTGGCCTGCGTCGGGGTCACAGGGGCACTGAGATCTGCACCGCAGGTAGGCCTTTAAGCGATGCTGGATATGCAGCTCATTGAGGCCTATATTCGGAACAAAGTCGCGCCTAGGCTGCGGAAGCTCGGCAAGGTTAAGGAGGATGGATGCGACCACAGTTCGATGCACGGTTAAGGTTGCGAACCAGTGTCGACTGCGGTGAGGGTATTCCTGGGAGGGATGAATGGAGAGCGAATGCTCTACTTGAGGAGGATGAGACCTCTATGGTCTCAAGATCTGGTCTGGCTCCAAGATGGACTCAGGGACTAGATTGGGGGTCTACTCTGATTGGGGGCACTCAATGCCGATATGTCTCTAAGACTGCAGAGGATTTACCGCCCTCAAAACTCAGGATTTATGTGGACAGTAAAGCGGCGCTCAAGGCCTTGGGAGCGAGATGCGTTGCAGATTGTTCGGAATCCCTGGATAGACTCCAGGTCCACGATGAGACGCTGACATGAGTTCCTGCACATGAGGGGATTCCCGTGGGATCGGTTTATATATGGGCTTTATCCGAATCTGATCCGATATAGCCCATTGGGAGTACCCAACGACATACATCAATAAGATGTATCTGGGCAAAATTTCGAGTCGCGAGCTCTATGCGTTCGACCGCTAACGTGATTTCGATAAACGGAGGGACGGACATCGCCAGATCAATATTTCGCCCAACTTACGGTGGTGGGTATACAAATTTGCATACAATTTGAACTCCATGGAAACTCTATAAAAAAGTTTATAGTATTTTTTTATATTTATAGAAAAATTTGATCAACACTCTTTCCTTTCTTTTTTTTCATTTAATTTTTTTTCTAACAAAATCTTAATAAAATATTATTGTTACAGAGAATTCATTTCATTTGAATTTTTTTAAAAATCGTCAAAATTTTAACGAAAACAAAAATGTTAAAATTATTTTGTCATAATCTCTTTTAAATTTTAATCCTGAGTTCCTAAAGTTATTTTTCATTGTTTTCTTCTTCATGTCCAATATTTTCTTTTCCGCATTTCTTCATTCCCACTAAACCAATTGAGCCTTAGATCAATCTTTTGGCACCACCTCTGCAGTTTGGTAGCACGTGTTCGACCAAAAGGGTCCCCCTTGGAAAAATGGGTATCGCAACATAACCAAGGCAACAATCAAAATGAAAAACTCACACTTTAAGCATGAGGGGGGAAAATGGTCACAAGGCAAAGAAGACGAAAAGGAAAGCGAAATTATTTTGGCTCGAAGATATGGACGGCAAATCTTGACAAGAAAATCACAAAAACACACACATTTCCACACACCCATGTGAGTGAGCAAGTGAGTGAGTGGAGTAAATCCATGACGTACATACATATAAATCTCAAATGAAAATGGCCAAAGGAGGAGGTTGGCCCCAACTAGTTATGTGTGTGTGTGTGGTTTCAGGCTCTTGTGCCTCACATGTTTTGTTAACATTCATCTTGAACAGCCACAAAGTGTAAGCCAAACAAACGATAGGGGCATAATATCAAGCGCCACAATGGCCCAGGCCATGTCAAAACTCCTAAAATGATTGGCATACATGCCGCATAGATGCTCTTGCTCCATGCTGCCAGGGTAGTGGTTTAGCTTGCAATACAAAGCTAAACTCAACATTTGTTTTTCTAGCACAAGAAAATGCTGGAAAAACTTTGTGCCACATGTGGATGCAGATCAAAAAAAAAACACAACCACAAAAAAGGAGATCATACACAGGCTACAAATCTTTTTGCCACCATAAGGCAAAAATACTTTAACAGAGAGCAAGAAAGCTAAGAAACCTCATGCAATGAACCAAACTAAAGCGAAGCGAAGAAAAACTTCCAGCCGGGCCAAATGAGGTGGTCCCCGAGAGGCGTAGTTTAACTTCGCATGTGTGTAAGATATGAATACCTCTGCTGAAGCGTTTAAGCAATTCAACCACGTGACACAGTGATTCGTATGGCTAGCCTTAGGCTCACATTGAAGTGAATAACTTGAAAATGACAAAAAATTTGAGATTTTTCCAAAGAATAACAAAAGTCAAAGAACTGTCTGACATAAAAGGCATTTAAGGACTTTGGAATTTAATCACCAAGGATTCTGCAAAAAAAATAATATTCAGGAGTCGGTAGATTTCCGCTTGAGTCCTAACCGAATAAGGGAATGTTGCTCAACTACCATAAATAAACTGGGGTCTGGTCTGGTCTGGACCACACGTTTTCGGACACACACAGAACTTTCCGTACTAATGAAGCGACTCGACTTTCTGTGTTTTCTCTCTAATTTCTAACACCAAGTTTTAGATGTCTTACTCTACTTGGTTTTTCCATCGGAGTTTTCGTCTTCCCTTTTTGCGTGTACGATCTCATACCACAAGGAAGCTGGATGGTGGAAAGTGTGTCGAAATGCTACTAAATTCCAGAAAGCGTCATGCAGATCAATCCTGCAGTCCGTAGCAACGCGGCATGCGAACGGGTGATCCCGAAGAAAGAAAAGATAAATGAAAAGATGTCAAACGGCCAGGATAGTCCGAATGTTTTACCAATGAATTAAACAACAAACCGAAGACTTGGGTACAGCCACATCATTCTGCAAAGGGCAAAGAAGGAATTCTAAGAATATGAATATAACATTTTTTCCAGCTGCTGGTATCCGATAGTAGCGGCGGCGGAGTTACCACTGAACCCTTCCCTGAAGACGGTATAGAATGTATTTCGCCTAGGCAGAATAAGACCTAAACAGCAGTAGGCCGTATGCAGAACAACAAGGCAGCAGGAGCCAATTGCTTACCACCAGAACTAGCTAGAACAAGTAAGAGCTAAGTTCGGCTGGGCCGAATCTTATATACCCTCCACCATTAATCACATTTGTCGAGTTCTTTGCGCGGTATCTCTTTTTAGGCAAACAAAGAATAACGGATAAGAATTGTTTTGATTCCGATTCGGATCACAAATGAATTAAATGTTGAAGACCATGGTAGAAGTCATTGGGTAATATTTCAGTCTATTCGAGCTGTATCAGGACACGCATGTTGATGGTCACGGAAGAAGCCGTTGTAGAAAATTTCAGCCAAATTGCGCCCTCTAGAGGCTTAATAAGTCAATATCCCAGATATGTTTATATGGCAGCTATATCAGGTTTTGGACTGATTTGAACCATACTTAGCACAGTTGTTGGAAGTCGTAATGAAACACTTCATTCAAAATGTCAGTCAAATCGAATAATAATTGCACCACCTAGAGGCTCAAGAAGTCAATATCCAAGATCGGTTTATATGAAAGCTATATCAAGGTTATTTACCAATTTGAACCATACTTACCACAGTTGTTGGAAGTCATAACGAAACACTTCATGCAAAATGTCAGTCAAATCGGATGAGAATTGCTCCCTCCAGTGGCTCAAGAAGTCAAGATCCAAGATCGGTTTATATGGCACCTATATTAAGTTATGGACTGATTTGGACCACACTTAGCACAGTTGTTGGAAGTCATAACTAAACACCTTATGCAAAATTTCAGTCAAATCGGATGAGAATTGCACCCTCTAGTGCTCAAGAAGTCAAGATCATAGATCGGTTTATATGGCAGCTATATCAAAACATGAACCAATATGACCCATTTACAAATCCAACCGACCTACACTGATAATAAGTATTTGTGCTAAATTTCAAGCGCCTAGTTTTACACCTTCGAAGGTTAGCGTGCTTTCGACAGACGGACGGACATGGCTTAGGTTAGGCTAAGTTAGGTTTAAGTGACAGTCTGCCATCAGACTCACTTAGAAGTTTTCGTCCATTGTGATACCACAGGAACAGCAAAAGGAAGATGCCTTTTAGTTCCTACTGCTGAACCATCCAGATCGCTTTAAAAAGCCCAATATCTTGCGAATGTTCACATCCGCTAAATCAGACAGGTTCTCCAAGAAATGAGAACCTAAAGTGGAACTTCTTCTGACTGCTAGTGCGGGACACACACGCAGAAGGTGTTCTATAGTCTCATCTGCTTCGATGTCCTCACAGCTTCCGCAAAAGTAATTACTGGCAACTTTCAGTCTGTCAGCATATTTTCCGATCAGACACTAACCTGTCATGACGGATACAATGACTGCGACGTCCGTACTAGCCAGTGACAGTAAAGCGGTAGACCTCTTCGAGTCTAGACCAGGCCAACCATTTATCATCTGTTGATTCGGGAACGATCCTGAAGACTTAGCTTACATGTCGCTAGAGGCATACCCACAGATTCCTGTTCTCCTGGAATGTGTAAGATAGTTCCTATCTCTGTGGCCCGGCAGCCAGAACAGGTTAATTTTAAACTGTTCAGCCATCCCGTTCAGAGATCTGCGACAGTCGAGGACGGTTTTCAAATTCATAAATACATTCTCCACAGATTTAATGGCTGTCTGAGAAAATATTTAGGCCAATCGTCGTTATGACATTGCATCTTAGCCATTCCACCACTTCTTTCATCGTAAAGATCTCCGCTTGATACACACTGTAGTGCAGTGTAAAATTCTATGTAACTTCTATTACCCGGAATATTGTTGTTGTTGCAGCAGTTTGTTGTGTTCTATCTTTCGTCTGCTTGATTCCGTTAAGTGTCAAGACCCAGGAACCTTGCGACTAACTGGGAACTGGGTCTGAGTCGAGTTGGTCTGGCAGGGCAGTTAAACAGGTGCATCTGCGGGAACGTAATTGAGCCAGAACTTCCCTGATTTACCGGGATCACGGGATGAGGATCACTAAGTCCGCATTCAACAACAATCAAATGTCTCAAGTCTCTCTCAACCAGAAGATGCAGATACCTAAACTAATCATCTGCGTCGAACGGACCAGTCATCGGTCTTGCCTACGTGCCATTTTTCGAGAAACTGAACACACAGTAGATGAGATGGCCAGAGCGGCGTCGGTGGCGAGTTGGGAAGGCGCTATGGCCGGTCATCGACCGAAGGAGGACGAGGGAGTTGCTGGCGTTCGATAATAGGTCGATGAGCACTTTGACAGGGGTCATGGACCAGTGTCCATAACAGTACCGGAGATATTACCCCACCTTGGGGAACTCCCTGTTTAACTCTACAGTGCTTCGACTTCTTATCCCATTCCAATTCCAAAATTCCACAAATGACTGGCGACCACACAAATAATTCGCGACCCATCGTTTCAGGCCTGGCTGGAGGGACCTGTTGGCGATGTCCTCAAATAGTTTGGCATGGCTGAACGAATCCCTTCGATAGGTCCAGTGCCACTAGGACCGTCGTATCACATGGTCTAGGCTGATTGAAGCCAATGTGTGCGGTGATGGCATCCAAAGCTGTTGTTGTGCTATGCAGTCTTCGAAATCCATGTTGATGGTCGGCAAATGGAAATTCTCCTCTGGGAGGAGTAATGCCACAAGCGTCTTTGCTACTGGTCAGAGAAGGGAGATCGGTCTGTACGACTCCCCCAAACTCGGGTCCTTTCCAGGCTTCAGTAGCGGCATCACTCTGCCCATTTTCCAGACATCGGGAGGTATGAGAGTGTTCAAAGACAGGTTGAGGACAGTAGTATCATACTCAACTCCAGGTAAATCCAGATTCTTCAACATCATTGTAGAGATTCCGTCGGGCCCAATGCCTTGCATGATTTGGCGCCCACGGAAGACATTCGTAAGTTCGCCCACGGTCAATTTTTATGGCTGTCCATCGGCTCGGAGACCGCGAATACGGCGAATGGCCCTCCTCCTTGCCCTGTCACTCTCGGGATGCACAATAAATTGACGGTTAAACAACCTGGCGCAAGTGGTCATAACCGGGCACTGTGC
Organism: Stomoxys calcitrans; assembly: GCF_963082655.1. Classification (NCBI taxonomy): domain Eukaryota; kingdom Metazoa; phylum Arthropoda; class Insecta; order Diptera; family Muscidae; genus Stomoxys; species Stomoxys calcitrans. The sequence goes on from NC_081555.1 coordinate 125,332,458, forward strand.
CATAGGCCGCATGGCGGCGCGCACGGGGATACCGCACAATGACTTCTGTAGAAGTTGCCTCGATGAGGATGAGGAGGAGACTATTAAGCATTTGCTGTGTTCCTGTCCGGGTCTGCGGCGACGTAGGCTCTCCTGGGGAGCCGTTTCTTCTATGATCTGGCTAAACTTCCAAACGTACATCTGGTATGTCTCCAGAGGTTTGTTGAGGAAACAGGATGGTTTCGACGGGGGTGCCACAAGCTTCGGCGTAGGTAGATCCGTGCTTACGTAGGGACGGGCGGTTCTTCATCCATTATTCGACCTCATCGAACTCGTTTTACTTGTTGTGTATCAGTCTACCCATTCGCAGTTATTAGGGAAAATATTTTAATAATGCAACTCATTTCACATTTCGCTCAAAAATAAACACTGTGGCTCACACACTTGATGTATGGTGTGGCATAAGCCAAATCTCAAAAGAGAGCCGGGAGGTAGGTCCATCAAAAATCAAATGAAATGAAAATGGTAGAGGAAAATTGTTAGGGCAAATGTGTCTTGACGATTGTTGTGTTGTGATATATTTGAGTGATTTTTGATTTCATGCTGGGTCTGTCTGGTCGATTCAACCTCATTTCCCCCGTTGTTGACTTGTGTGCGTGGAATTTAGAAGCTAACGAAGTAAGAAAGACGCGATTCTAAGATTTTCATAAACAGCATGAAATCGATAGCAAATGTCCTTTTCAACCAACCATGAATGAATGTGAAAAGGAATGATGGGATGTGATGTATTGTGGTCGGAGATGTATTGCTGAGACTTGTAAAGTGGCATGCGGTATCAATGCTTCGTTAGTTGGTTGGTTGGCTGGCGGACTGGCTGGCTGATTGGTATGGCATGGCATGGCATGGAATGTGTAAAAATGCTCGATTAATATCGCATGCGTCATGGCTACGCTTGAAGTGCGTCAAATGTCGATGCCTTTTTGAGTTGTTACTGTTATTGTTGCTGTTGTTCTTGTTTTGTAGCGAGGGCAAGGACAAGGGGTTTGTTGGAAAAGCCCCCTTGCTCTCTCTCTTTTCTTAAAATGGTGCAATTGTTGTGAATAACAACAACAACAACAAACGCAGCCCAAATCTAACCACAAGATGATGGGCATAAAAGTGGGAGGTAACTTGGCGATACACAGTTTATTTGTGTGAGTCGGTTTTTTGGGGTTTCTTACGCATTCTCAAAAACTCTGTGAAATAACAACAAAATAACAAGAAACTCCACTTGTATTGCTCTTGTTTTGCGGGAATTTAACGCATGTTCAACGCATAATGTGGTTGCTTGCTGTTGCTTGCGTTCTCATTTGGTTCACATTTTTTTTTTTTTTGGGCGAATTCGTTATTTTTAGATACTTTTTATGGGTTTCTAACACGCACTTTGCTTTTTGGTGGATTCCCCTCTTCAGTCGCCGCCGCCACCGCCATTTGCCACCAATAGCCCACCATCCATGGACCTTATTTTTCCCATTGAGTAGTTCAACTTTTCCTTTCTAGGCTGTCGCCTTTGCCGGTGGGCGTTAACCATTGGGTGTGTATAGGAAGAAATATATTTCTTTTTTTTTTTTTGGGTGTTTGGAAAAATTCTTTGACAAAGCAAGGGGGCCGTCAATGGGGATGGAGTCATTAGAAAATGACACAATTGTTGAGTTGAACTTAGATCATCACATAGCCGTCGCCGGTTTTTTTACTCCCCGTTAATATTTCCATTCTACTTTTGATACACAGACCAAAGATGAGAATTATGCAAATGTCTAATGAATTATTATTAGCTTCAGTTCGTTTTTTTTATTCTATAAAATTTATGGGTTTCCGGGTAACTTGTAATTTTCTCTTCCATTTTTTTTTCTTTTTTTGAGGAAATATACATTAATTTAGTATTTTCTTTGAATATTCATATTTTTTGATGATGATTAGAGAAGAAATTTTATGAACTATACATGTATAATCAAGTTTAATTATTTTGTATACCCACCATAGGATAGGGGGGATATTCATTAAGTCATTCCGTTCGCAACATATCTAAATATCCATTTCTGATTCTACAAAGTGTATATGAAAAATTCTAAGACGATTTAACGATGTACTTGTGTCTGTCCGTCTGGTTATCCGTCAGTTGTAATCATGGTACAGCCTTCAAAAATTGAGACATTGAGCTAAAAGTTTCTACAGATCCGTATTTCTTTAATACGCAGGTAAAGTCTTTGAACTTGGATATATTGGGTTGCCCAAAAAGTAATTGCGGATTTTTCATATAGTCGGCGTTCACAATTTTTTTCACAGCTTGTGACTCTGTAATTGCATTCGTTCTTCTGTCAGTTATCAGCTGTTACATTTAGCTTGCTTAAGAAAAAAGTGTAAAAAAAGTATATTTGATTAAAGTTCATTCTAAGTTTTATTAAAAATGCATTTACTTTCTTTTAAAAAATCCGCAATTACTTTTTGGGCAACCGAATATCTGCCATATAGAACGATCTGCTGAACAGTGAGTTGCTTTGTTTTGGGCCTCTTGTCATCCAACCCGAATGTGCTACAGATCGGATCATGTTTTTATTGTTATTCTGTAGCAGTGTGTTGTACAATGAGGCGGCATCCCTTGTCGTTGAAGGACTTTATTGGGTCAATCCGGTATGTACAACCGGCTGCCATGGGATTGAGATCGGATGATATTTAGATATTGCTGCTACGTATACCACCACCGAGGCCACCGTAGCGCAGAAGTTAGCATGTCAGCCTATGACGCTGAACGCCTGGCTTCGAATCCAGGCGAGACCATCAGAAAAAATTTTCAGCGGTGGTTTTTCCCTCCTAATGCTGGCAACATTTTTGAGGTACTATGCCATGTAAAACTTCTCTCCAAAGAGGTGACGCACTGCGGCACACCGTTCGGACTTGGCTTTATAGCCAAGGAGTCCCCTTATCATTGAGCATAAAAAGTTGAATAGGACTGCAGTCATTGATATGTGAGAAGTTTGCCCCAGTTCCTTAGTGGAATGTTCATGGGCAAAATTTGTATATTTTGCTACATAGACCAACCTGCCGATTGAGGGTCTTTAGTCGATAAAAGCCCCATTTATCACCCGATTTCGCCAAAAATTAAAACATTGTGTTTTATTAAGCCGCCCGCCATCCTACCAGAATATGGTCCAGATAGGATCATATTGCGATATTGCTGTCATATGTTAATAGGTTTCTCTTTCGAGACAAGCGGTGAAGGATCTTTAATCGATAAAAGCCGCATGTATCACCTGATTTCGCTAAAATTTAAAATACTGTGTTTTATTAAGGCTCCCGTCATCCTACAGAATATGGTTTGGATCGAATTATGTTGAGATATAGATGCCATATTTTTGTTGGTTTCTCTTTCGAGACGAGGTCAATGACCGGAGATTTTCTTTGCAAATTGAAAAGGAAAGCCAGGGATCGCAACACACACCAACCACTATGGGACGCGTTTCGTTATTTGGTTAGAATTACTCATCGGCCATATTAGGTGTAAAGGGTTCATACCGTACGTTGGTATGTTGTAAAAATGTCTATGATATAAATACCACATTAATCACGCTCGACAACACTGTCTATTAGCTGTTATTTTCCCAATGCATGTCTTTTGTGTAATGGCAGATATTTAATCTACACAATTACACCACTCTCATGGTATACATATGATTCTGTGCATCTGATGGAAGTGGTATTGAGGGCTTCAAACACTAAACAATGGCAAGTGGTATTGATGGCTTCGAACACTTAACAACGGCAACGGCTCTCGCTATTGCTCCGTGTGCCCAGGTTCGAATCCCAACCGGGCTCTGCCGAATTTTACCATTTTCATTTAATATTTTTTTTGTTTCTTTTTCTAGAAGAGATCAATGACCGAAGATTTTCTTTGCAAATTGAAAAGGAAAACCAGAGATCGCAACACACACCATGCATTATGGGGCGCGTTTCGTAATTTGGTTAGAATTACTCATGGGCAATATTAGGTGTGAAGGTTTCATGGGCCGTACATTGGTATGTTGTACTTATACCGAATTTATTGTGAAAACTCCTCTATGATATAAACCCCACATTAACCACGCTCGACAATCCTGTCTATTAGCTGTTCTTTTCCCGGTGCATGTGTTTTTGTATAATGGCAGATTTTTTGTCTACACAATTACACCACTCTCATCGTATACATATGATTCTGTGCATCTGTTGGAAGTGGTATTGATGACTTTGATCGCTAAACAATGGCCGCAGCTCTCGCTGTTGCTCCGTCCACCCAGGTTCGAAACCCAGCCAGGTTCCGCTGAATTTTTTCATTTTCAATTTTTTTTGCCTGTTAGAGTAAAGATCATTAAATTTTACAATTTTTATTTGTTTCTCTTCCGAAACGAGCTCTGGCAGATTTTTTCTCTACACAATTACACTACTCGCATGGTATGCACATTATTCTGTACATCTGTTGGCAGTGGTATTGATGGCTCCGAACGCTAAACAACGACAACGACCCTCGGTGTTGCTTTGTGCACCCAGATTCGAATCCCGGCCGGCTCTGTCGAATTTTTTCATTTTCGAGTTTTGTTTTTTTGCCTGTTAGGGCGAACATCATTAAATTTTTGTTTGTTTCTCTTCCGAGACGAGCTCAGATCAGAGAATTTCTTTGAAAATGGAAAAGGAAAGCCAGAGATCGCAACATACAACAATGCAAATTTGCCCATGAACATTCCATTAAGGAACTGGGGCAAACTTCACACAAATCAATGAGTGCTATCCGATTCAATTTTAAGTTCAATGATAAGGGACCTCCTTTTTATAGCCGAATCCGAACGGCGTGGCGCAGAAAGACACCTCCTTGGAGAGAAGTTTTTACTTGGCAAAGTTTCTTACAAATGTTGCTAGCATTAGGAGAGGATAACCACCGCTGAAAAATTTTCTGATGTTCCTGCCAGGATTCCAACATAGGCGTTCAGTGTCATAGGCGAACATGCTAACCTCCTCTGCGCTACGGTGGTCTCCATCGCAACATACACCAACCACTATAGGACGCGTTTCGTAATTTGGCTAGAATTACTCATCGGCCATACTAGGTGTGAAGGCTTCATGGGCCGAACGTTGGTATGATGCAAATCGGACTATAATTTTATGTAGCTGTCGAATAAACCAGTCTGATGATATCGGGTCTTAAGCCTCTAAAAGCTTTACTTAGTGAGTTGAACTAGTCGTCCCGTGGTTTGAATCGGAAATGATTCAAATCGTACCATATTTCGATGTTGCTACTATATGGACTAATCTTCCCATACAGGATCCAAAGCCCGTAAAAGGCACATTTATTATCTGATTTCGCTGAAATTTGAAAAAGTAAGTGGTATTCACACCCGCAACATCCGACCTGAATACAGTCCAGATCAAACTATAAAATATAAATCGATATGGACCGTACTTCCCATGGCTGCTAGAAATTATAGAAAATACCAAGGCAAATCGAGTAACATAAGCGCTCTTCAGGGCTCAATAAGACAAATTTGAAGATCGATTTATATGGCATACTTGGCGCAGTTGTTAGAAAACTTACCAAAACACTACGTGTAAAATCTAATCGGGAAATCAGCTTATCCGGTGTTACATCAGGTTATAGACTAATTTGGGCCAAACTTGGCACAGCTGTTGGAATTTGTACAAAAACGACTCATGGAAAATTTCAAAAAAAAAATCGAGTTGAAATGCGCTTTTTGAGCCTTAAGAAGTCAAATCTGAAAATTTTCAAACAAATCGGATAAGAAATGCGCCCTCTAGAATCTCAAAAAGTCTAATCGGGAGATCGGTTTATATGGCAGCTGCATCAGGCTAAAGGCCGATTTGGGTCAAACTTGGCACAGGTGTACGAAGTTATACCAAAACGACTCATGGAAAATTTCGATCAAATCGGGTTGAAAATGCGCATTTTGAGGCTCAAGACGCTCCGATTTTGAAACAAATCGGATAAGAATTGCGCCCTCTAGAAGCTCAAGAAGTCTAATGGGGAGATCGGTTTATATGGCAGCTGTATCGGGTTAAAGACCGATTTGAACCATAATTGACACAGTTGTTGGATGTTACACCAAAACAACTCGTGCAAAATTTCAATCAAATCAGGTTGAAAATGCGCTTTTGAAAAATTTCAACCAAATCGGATAAGAATTGCGCCCTTTCAAACGACTAGCGTGTATCCGATAGACAGTTAGCGTGTTCTCCATAGATAGATGGACGGGCGGACTTGGCTAGATCGACTTCAAATGTCGTGACGATCAAGAATGTATACGCTTTATGGGGTCTTAGACGAATATTTCGAGGTATTATAAATGGAATGACGAAAATGGTATACCCCCTTTCTATGGTGGAGAGTATAAAAAGTATATTTTCATAAATCAAGATTAAAAATATGAACCAGACAAAATGTAAAAACTCTTTTTTTTATGGAGAACATTTAAAATGTTTAAATATAAACAAGTAAAAACGTGATATGTTCGGACGGGCCGAATCTTGGGTACCCAACACCGTGGATTTCCATAAAAATGTACCCTAATTAACCGAGTTTTTATTTGAATTATTTTGGTCTCAAGAAGTCTTATCGCAATATCGGTTTATATGGTGACTATATCTGTTTATACGCCTATTCGGATCAAAATTGCCATGAATGTTGGAAGTCATAACTGAAATCTTTGTTCCAAATTTTAGCCAAATCGGAGGACATTGAGCTTCTAAGAGCTTAAAAATTAAAAACTGGGGATCGGTTTATATGGGATCTAGTTGGTAGTCTTAACACAAGTAGTTTTATCAGCCAAATTGGTATCGGTTTATAAGGGGGCTATATCTGTTTATATACCGATTCGGGTCATATTTGCCATGGATATTGTAAGTCATAGCACAAGTCTTTGCTCCAAATTTCAGCCAAATCGAATAAAAATTGAGCCTTCTAAGGGCTGAAAAAGTCAAATCCGGAGATAGGTTTATATGGAGGTTATATCTGTTTATAGACCGATTAGGATCATACTTGCATGGATGTTGGAAGTCATAACGTAAGTCTTTGTTCCAAATTTTAGCGAGTTTATAATAATCAACGACCCACATCAATAAGAAGAATCTGTGGAAATTTTCAAGCGGATAGCATTACGCGTTCCACCGCTATCGTGATTTCGACAGACGGACGGAAGGACGGACATGGCTAGATAGACCCGGAATGTCAAGACGATCCAGAATATGTATACTTTATGGGGCCGCAGATCAATATTATGAGGTGTTACAAACGAAATGATTAGTATACCCCATCCTATGGTGATGGACTCCTTGAAAGCAAGAATTCCGAATCTTCTATCCAAATGATGCAGCTCATACTAATTACAGATGTCGCAAATATCTTCCTCACACTCCAATACCGTCCGTGACTTCAATGATAAATCTACCAATGCTTTGCTTTCATATGGTCAACTTCCGTAAATGCAAATTTGCAAATGTTGCCCATGAACATTCCACTAAGAAATAGGAACAAACTGTTTAAATATCAGTGAGAGCAGATCGATTCGAGTTTAAGCTCAATGATAAGGGGCCTCCTTTTTATACCGAGTCCGAACGGCGTGGGCAGTGCGACACCTCTTTGGAGAGAAGTTTTCACATAGCATAGTACCTCACAAATTTTACCAGCATTAGGAGGAGAAAACCACGGCTGAAGATTTTTTTTAATGGTCACGCCTGCATTCAACCCCAGCCTTTAGCGTCGCAGGCGGACATGCTAACCTCTGCGCTACGATGGCCTCCGTACTGGGTCCAAATTTCAACGGTCACAAGGAAGTAATTCAAATCCACCTGGCGGTGATTAGTTTCATATAAAATGACCAATCTGATACTTTACTAGATTAATGATTTTATAGAAATGCCTGTCGAAGTCTATCGACACTAACTCCCATCCATATTCGAGTGCAAATGAACATGTAATTTTTTTAAAACACTTATGTCAATTTATTGTGCAGTAAGAGTTTCCTCTACCTTTAACCACCTAAGAATTAAAATTTGTCTTTTATGCTCTAAAACCATTTTCCTGCACCTTAGTATAATACGAGTTCTGCAATTTTTGAAGAAGAATAATAAATTTAATTAATTTTATACTATTTAAGATCTCCCCTTTTGTCCATACACATTTCAATGTTGGAATTCAATAAACTTTGACAATGAAACGTTCCATAACAATTTTTGAGGTAGAAACCCAAAACCTCACTTCCACATACCACAATTTGACATTGTCCATACAAAATAAAGGACACAAGGCCATTGATATTGAATGAATGCAAGAGTACATAAAAGGAGTATAGAAAACGAATGTGCTACATAGTACATGTGTATGTAATTGAATATGTGTGGATAGATGTGTGTGCATTTAGAACAAACAACCATAAATTATGGAAAGTGGACTAAATAAATATTTTAATAGGAGATGAAAAAAAAACACACACACACGCTGAAAGCCAAGAAAATAAAGAATGCCTTTCAACAGCAATGACAACAAACTATCAGAGACAACAAGAAAAGAAACAAAAGAAAAACAATTTCCAAAGATAAAAAGGAATATTTAATAGAGAAAAAACGATAGTCAACAAAAACTATTTAATAAAAATAGAATAAAAGGCAAAACCAAAAACTAAATGTCATCGTTGAAAAGGCAGGAAGGGGGATAAAGGATATCTCCAAGTCAAATGGACTTTCTTTAACGAACTGGTCTTGTGCAATTCATTCTCCTGTACTTTTCTTATTGTAACAACTGAGAGAGAGAGAGGGTGAAAGAGAGCGCTGAGAGAAATGTCTTATGCAAAACTCATACTCTAACCGGAAACAGGGGTTATTATCTTTTTGCTGTTTAGTGGATGTGTGTAAGTGTGAGTGCCCATAAGCTAGAGAGAGTCAGCTATATGTTTATCAAGTTTTGCTTGAAGCGGCCATCGTTATAATTATAGGTTAGTGTTTGCTTAGTGTTGTATGCTTGCCTTGCAATTGGTTGATTTATCAATGGCACAGCAGGGGGCGGAAACAAATGTGCGTACATATACAAGCAGCGCATAACTTAATGAGAGATAGAGAGAATACTGCTACAATTGAACTCCTATTGTAGGGGCTATGGCTGTGGATTTGCTAAAAACCGATGTGATGAGAGAATGGAAGTGTTTTGTATGAATAAAAATTGGAGCAGTGTTGCCGTTTTAAATAAAAATAAAATAAAAAAAAAAAACAAAATTATAAATAATATAAAATAAATTACAATAAAATAAAATTAAATTAAACAAAATTAAAATAAAATAAAATAAAATAAAATAAAATAAAATAAATTAAAAGAAAATAAAATAAAATAAAATAAAATAAAATAAAATAAAATAAAGTAAAGTAAAATAAAATAAAATAAAATAAAATAAAATAAAATAAAATAAAATAAAATAAAATAAAATAAAATAAAATAAAATAAAATAAAATAAAATAAAATAAAATAAAATAAAATAAAATAAAATAAAATAAAATAAAATAAAATAAAATAAAATAAAATAAAATAAAATAAAATAAAATAAAATAAAATAAAATAAAATAAAATAAAATAATATAAAATAAAATAATATAAAATAAAATAAAATAATATAAAATAAAATAAAAGTAAAATAAAATAAAATAAAATAAAATAAAAGTAAAATAAAATAAAATAGAATAAAATAAAAAATAAAATAAAATGAAATGAAATGAAATGAAATAAAATAAAATAAAATAAAATAAAATAAAATAAAATAAAATAAAATAAAATAAAATAAAATAAAATAAAATAAAATAAAATAAAATAAAATAAAATAAAATAAAATAAAATAAAATAAAATAAAACAAAATAAAATAAAATAACATAAAATGACAAATAAAACAAAATAAAATAAATTCACATAAAATAAAATAAAATAATTAAATACAAGCAAATAATTAATAAAAATAAATAAGGTAATAAAAGTTTCACTAAAAATTAAACAAAAGTATATAATATTAAATGAAGTTTAATTGAAATAGAATAAATAGAAAAGAACTAAAATAAAACTATTAAATAAAAAAAAATTATAAAATAAAATATGAATGTTGGAGACGATAGCAGAAGTCATTGTGTAAAATTTCAGCCAATTTGATTAAGACTTGCCCCCTTTAGGGGCTCAAGGAATAAAATAGAGAGATCGGTATATATGGGAGCTGTATTAGGCTATAGACCGATTCGGTGTCTATAGCCTGACACCGTATCTTGAAGGGAGAAGCAGTTGTACAAAATTTCGGAGAAATCGGATTGTTATTACGCCTTCTAAAGGCTCAAGAAGTCAAGAAGGAGGCAGCTATATCAGGTTATGGGTCGATTTGAACCATATTTGGATTGTGATGATTGTTTGCTGATACAACAAGCGTGAATGCCTGCAAAAAGACAGGCGTTTAAGTTCGACTGCAGCAAATGTTCGAAGAGAAAGGTCACCCCATACTCAAGTTTATCAGTTGCCAGCACCATGTGCTGCATCTCTATGGATCGACTAAATCACCAAACATAGAGTATTTCTTTGTGCAGGAATTGATGAGTAATTATGATGAATTGGAAGCAGCTTCATTGTTATTGGCGCTTTTAACTAACCAATGGTCACACCGTTATCGCGGCGATCGGTCCGTTTTGGCCGAAACGAGCTTGCTCACATACAGGAGCTTGACGAGGATCGCCAACTCTACATGAAAACGTGGCTACAACAACAACAACATCACCACCATCGACAACGTGGATATTTAACTTCCTTGAGTGTTTGATATTGTATCTCCAAAGCTTGTGTTCATTTATATAACTGCTTACAGTGACTTCAAAAAATGCCCACAATGCTGAAATACAAATTTTAAAATCATTTTGTGCGTGAGGTATTTTATCGAATCACCTTAATCAAAATATGATATAGGAAAATGAGATTGTAAAAAAGTCATCACCCTAATCTAGATTCAAAACCTACGTCGAAATCTAGTCAGACTTTAATTTTGCATATCTATTGAAATATCGAATTGAACCTTGTAAGATTTTCTTACGTAGGATCAAAATTATGGCTACTAAAGCTTTGAAACAGAAGCTATTTCTAAATCTGGACCGATTTTGATGGAATATTTTACACATACTGGGACGTCAAACAAAGCACCTAAAGCTAAATTTTTTCAGATAGGGCCAAAAATGTGGCTTCTACAGCCTTAAAAGGTCATATCGGATGAACGATATATATGGGAGCTATAACTAAATCATGACCAATGTTGACGAAATCCTTGGACGTCAAATAAAACACCTCTCGAACAAAATTGTGGCTACTACGGCCTCAAAAGCCTATATCGGATGAAAGGCATATATGGGAGCTATATCTAAATCTGTACCGAAATTGATGAAATATTGCACACATGTTGGGACGTCAAACAAAACACCTCACGCACAATTTTGTAAAGATCGGACTAATATTGTAGCTACTACAGCCTTAAAAGTCGACATGGGATGAAAGATATATATGGGAGCTATATCTAAATCTGAACCGATTTTATTCAAAATTAATAGTCTTTGTCTCAAGACCATACAAAGACATAGGGAGCGTAAAACGTACAAAGTTGTCTCGAGATCTTAGAAAAAAATTTCATTCGTTTTCTCAAAAAATGATTACTGGGAATTTGCTTGCTAAGTTTTCACATTTTAACCACAATATAATCAACTTTGGTTCACAATTGGACAACAAACGCGACCTGTATTATTTGTCTTTATTTGGTCATTTAACAAAGTTTCTCAACTTAAATAATGTTGGCAACCCATACATTGGACGAGAGCTCAGTTTTGGTTTATTGTTGGTATTCATGAATGAATGCCCTGTGTGAGTGTGTATGTATGCATGTTGTGGTTGTTGTACATGGCTATGCATAAAATGGGGTGCCCTATGACAATTGGGTGCGCCCCCTTTGGCTTTGTTTTTCATTTTCATCTCTGGAGGAGAATATCAAAAATTTCAGAGAGTGAGAGCATAGCATAAAAGTGTATTTGCTGTGTGCAAGTAGGGGATATTTCGTGATATGCCATGTGTTGGCAGTGGTTGTTGTTGTTGTTTCGTATGCTTCATTCGGCTTTTGCAGAGCACCGTTGTAGGTTTGATGGTAAACGAAAATTGAGAGGCCATAAATAATGTATGCATGTATGTACAATAAGAAATGAAATGAAAAACAAGCCACAAACAACAACAGCAAACTTTTGATACAAGTTTAACAAGTTTTTCAAATCCACATACAAACAACACACATTCACTCACTAGCACTTGAATATGAATTTTTGTAAAAGCCATCAAGCAATCTCTCTCTCTCCCTGGTAGTTGCTGCTGCTGAGAGATGATGGGTTGGTTATGCATGCAATATTGTTTTTGCTTTTGTAAGTTTGATGTATGTATGTGTGTCTTTGGGTTGTGAGGGTTTGGGGAGTTTTTGCTGCTGCTGCTGTTGATGTATTTGTGATTATTTTGCATGATTGTAAATAATTCTGGTTTTTGTGCGTTTTTCTGACTTCTCTTTGGCCGGAACCATCTGTTTCTTCGTCGCGTGAATGCCTGTGTGTGTGTGTGTATAGTGGATAGCAAAAACAACAATTGCAGTAGCAAACGAAAAATGAATAATAACAACAACAACAACATAGGTAAGCATTAAAACAACAACATCTCAATCATATTCAGCTGCTGATTTTTGCTGCGACGACAACGACAATGGCCACACGATTGCTGCCGTTTTTGCGCTGTCTGTTTGTTTTTGTATTCGTGTGGTGATGTTTTGTTGTATTGCTAGCTGTTGTTGTTGTTGTTGCTTGGTATATTGTGTTGAAAGCTTTTTGTTTGCCAACGTCTGATGCGAAACAGTTGCAAGTACAGAAACGATCAGCTACGACGACTTTTCAAATTTGCGCGGATGAATAAGAAAAACAAAAAGAACCAACAGACGAGACGACCGACACAAGAGAAACAGCAATACACGAAAAACAAAAGAAAAAAAACACCACAGACCATAAGACAACCCCACCAAGCATAAACACGAGCCTGCGACTGAGGGTTTTAGCCATGAGGGCAAGCTAGAATTTCCACGCCGAACTACACAAAACGCATTCCAAAAACGCATCAATCAAATCTATGTTGCAAATTGTGGCAGCCGGCGATGATGCAACCAAAGCCGTCAACGAGCGAATGAAAGGACAGCAAGTCAATGCAGCGCACAAGGAGACATTCAGAGCAACCAATCGACCAGTCATTCATCTGGCGCAACAAAAACACCAATCCAATACTTCATTCATCTATTGCCAACCAGAGAGATCCTCACAATCACAATCATCACCATCAACGGCAAACAAAAACACACTACTAATCCCCCCCCCCTCTACTCTGTGATGTGTATAGGGTATGGCCATGGAACAGCAGCAAAAAAAGGGTTAAAGTGAATCTAGAGAATTGTGCTGGAGACTAGTGTTGCGTAAACAATCTTTAAATAAACATCGTTACAATTGCAAAGAACGGTTAAACAAATAAAAACCTCATGTTAGAAAAAAAAAGAGAAAAACGAAAGAAATGCCCCTAAAATTTATGCAAAAGTCTCAGAAAATTTAAGTGATCTTTTAAAGATAGTGTTTTTTGTGATTACACAGTTACAACAACAAAAAGTGATCAACAAACTATAACAATTAAACATACATATGTACATTCAGAGGAATTATCACACAGCGGCGCCATGCAGTGCCACATAATGGCAACAAAAGAAGTGAAACATTAGTCTACCTGTCATCACTCACTCCTCATTCGCTCACTCACTAACTGCTCGGTAGTAGTAGCCGCGCGCGGCAATACCAAAAAATTTCCACAACTACCATATGACGGATTACCAAAAAAAAGGAACAATAACAACAACAAAACTCAAGCTGATCGTTTGTTAGATAGGCTCACACTCTCTCTTTTGCTCTCTGAAAACCGAAAGGAATACGGAAAAGTCCGCCAAGTGACCAGGCTATTGAGCTAGCAATTCATTCAAAACTAGCCAGCTGGATATAGAAAAAATAAAAAAAAAATAGAAAAATCTATTGTGTGTTGAAGAAAAGAATAAGAAGAAGAAGACGATCAATAAGACAAAAGGAAGAAGAAAGAATAACAACAAGGATCAAATAAAATATTAGAAAACTAAAAAATCTAAACTTTAAAGAAGAAAAAATGTTCTAAATTTAAATAAAAAAATTCGGGAAATTAAAAAATGGTATTAATTAAGTGTTTTATTTTATATAAACAATATTTATATTAACAAATTTTAAAAAATTAAAAAAAATTTTTAATTAAAAAGAAAAATCATCGAACCACAAAAAAGAGGAATCCAACATTCGTTTAACTCAAGCAAAGGAAAGTGTATAAAAAAATTAAATTTAATAAAATTATATAAGTGATGCTCTAAATTTAAAAAAAATAATACAATTTATACGCCACGAAGTTAAAAAAAAATTCATTTGTTTTTCCTTACGTGCTTACTCACATATGGAATCAAGAGAAACCCCCACAAAAAATAACTAACCAAGTGCTACAGCAATTTTAAATATTTACTTAAACGAACAACGTTTGTAAAAAAATATCCTTCATTTAAAACAAGTGGTTATTATAAACGAAAATCGGAATAATTCATCGACCAAAGCAAAAGACCAGCAACATGTTAACTGACATGACACCGACGGCCGGCCAACTGTATGGCTCACAAATACCCGCAATGGGTATGAATATCACCAACATAGCAACACATTTGCAGAAACCAACAGTTAATCCGGTAAGTGTGAAGAGGATAATTAAGGAAAAACAAGTCAAAAAAAGCTATGTTCGGCTGGGCCGAATCTTGGGTACCCACCACCATGGATTTTGCTAGAAATGTGCTCTTGTAACTCAGCTTGCATCTGAATTATTTTACAACAACATAATCGGGAATTTGCTGAGGATGCTTTGGTCTCAAGTAGTCATACCGGGGAATCGGTATTTAAGGCGCCTATATCAGTATATAGACCGATACGGATAATACTTGGTACGGAAGCTGAAAGTCATAGCCGAAGTCTTTGTGTCACATTTCACCCATATAAAATGAAAATTGGGGTCTTTAGGAGCTCCAGAAGTCAAATACGAGGATCGGGTACACCAGTTTATTGACCGATTCGGAATATACTCGGCAATGATGTTGGAATCTGGAACAGATTTGCCAGATTTCAGTCAAATGGTATACAAATTGGAGGCCACCGTAGCGCAGAGGTTAGCATGTCCGCCTATAACGCTAAACGCCTGGGTTCGAATCCTGGCGAGACCTTCAGAAAAAATTTTCAGCGGTGGTTTTCCCCTCCCAATGCTGGCAACATTTGTGAGGTACTATGCCATGTAAAAATTCTCTCCAAAGAGGTGTCGCACTGCGGCACGCCGTTCGGACTCGGCTATAAAAAGGAGGCCCCTTATCATTGAGCTTAAACTTGAATCGTACTGCACTCATTGATATGTGAGAAGTTTGCCCTTGTTCCTTAGTGGAATGTTCATGGGCAAAATTTGCAAATTTGCATTTGGTATACAAATTGAGGTCTCAAGGAGCTGAAAAAAGTTCAAACTAGGGACCGGTTTATATGGTGGCTAAGTATAAGCATATCCAAGCATAGAAGAGATTGACGAAAATGTCAACAGGATTACGATTGCACTGAATCCTTCGAAGATAGTTGTCCTCTTCGGGAAAGGAAATCAGCCCAAGAAAAACCTTGAATGACCGGGGAGATTCGCAATATTGGGAAAAAGGTCCGCAGACTTTTTAACAGAGCACGTCATAAAAAAGCGGAAGTTTATTGGGATGTGTACTATACACGGCTCAAGGAATACAATAAGATTACCAGAGCGGCAAAACGTGCCTCCTGGAAACTTTTCTGCGAACAGGTTGATAGCGTTAATGAAGCCGTCAAGATAAAAAAGTTTCTCTCAAAAACCCATGTCCAAAGTGAAACTTTAGTACACGATATGGGAGTGAGAGCAGAGACAACAGAGGACATGTTGAGGCTTTTGATGAAAAACAATTTTCCACAGGATACGACGGGACTCATGGAGACACCGGAATCTTGGAATAATGACGTTGATCGAAGGTTAACGGAATTTATGGAATCCTTGAAGAGCTTGAAACCATTTAAGTCACCCGGACCTGATGGAATATTTCCGGCGTTACTACAGAAAGAGGCAGACTATCTGGCGCCTCGATGGTCAAAATATTCACAGCATGCCTAGGACTTTCATATACTCCGAAAGCCTGGCAGGAGGCAAGGGTGGTGTTTATACCTAGGCCCGGCAAGGCAAGTTATGCGACACCAAAGCCTACAGTTCCATAAGCCTTACATCCTTTCTACTCAAAAACATGGAACGTATTGTGGACACCATGATAAAGAGTATGACATCTAGTCAACTGCTCAAATACAAACAGCATGACAATGTCAAGGGAAGGTCTGCACGAGGTTGTGCATCAAATAGAAGATTCCATCGATGTCAAAACGTAAAGGAGGAGGCTTTTAAGAATGTGCGGAGCGACACATTGATCCAATCCTTAGAACAGTACCGGGTGGACCCGGTCCTTAAAGACTGGATAAACCATATGCTAAGGAACAGGTGGATAAATTTTGTGCCCCATGGCATAAATATAAGGGAGAAAGAGGCACAGGGCACGCCACAGGGGGCATTTTATCACCACTCCTATGGGTGACCACCATAAATGACCTATTACGGATGCTGACTGAGGAGGGATTTGAACCCGTCTGCTATGCAGACGATGTTATAATATTTCTAAGGGATGAGGATCCGAACAAGCTATGCAGCATGGCCGAAAGGGTCTTACATATGGCATATGACTGGGCTAAACCCAGAGGTCTCAATGTTAACCCAAAGAAGACTGAAAAATGCCAGTTCACGAGGAAGACGAAGGTGGGCGAATTTAACGCACCACGTTTCTTCAATAAGACGATTTCGATATCTGACAAGATCAAATATATAAGGTCAAATATTGACAAGGTCAATTCAGTTTCCTGATCTTGGGCAGGAAACTGAATTGGAAGTGTCAAGTTCAGGAGCGTACTGAGTTGATGTTGGGCACAATGTAGACGGGCCGTAGGATCGAAATGGGGCCTGAATCCGAGGATAGTCCACTGGCTCTGCAGGAGAAAAACTGCAACATAAGGACCATACAACAGGTTTAGAGAACATGTTGTCTTGGTATAGGCGGAGCAATGAGGACCACTCCCACTAGGGCACTGGAGACTATTCTAGATATTGGACCCATTGACATACAGTTTAAGTGTGAGGCAGCCACTGCGGCTATGAGACTTAAGGCGATGGGAGAATGGATTGAGGATGGGAGCAGCTCATACCATCGCGGTGTAATCGAGGCGACGATTGGAAACCTGGAAGGAAGGGGAGAGGTTTCCGTTCGGATACCTGAGATGAACCGTGAAGTCGAGTGCGACGCACTGCTGCCATCGGCATAGTCTTGGATTGACGGAACCCTAGTGTTGCCATCTGGAAGATCATGTTGCACGGATGGATCAAATCTAGAGGACCCTGATGGGTCTGGGGGTTTACATCGAAAACCCAGGGACTGACATCTGTTTTAGACTGCCTGACCATAATACGGTCCTGCAGGCGGAGATCCGGGCGATCACGGAATGCGTGAAGTGGTGTGGTGCTAACGCGAGGACGTCGAGTCTGAACATCATTACCAACAGTAAAATTGCCATTAGGGCAATAACAACCAGGACGGTAAGGTCACGAACAGTCTTGCGGTGTTAGAAGGAGATTAACGCCTTCTCTGAGGATGGGAAAATCAGCATCGTTTGGGTGCCGGGCCATAACGGAGTAAGGGGAAATGAAAGGGCAGACGATTTGGCGGTGAAGGCCAGAGGACTGCCGTCAATAAATTTGGTTAACCAGAAGCCTTTCGGGTCGACGCAGTCCGAATTAAGGGAGTGGGCGACGAATCCGCATGCAACATTGTGGAACAGCAAAACGGTCGGAAGGACGGCGAAAATCCTATGGGGGGATCCAGATCGTGAAAAGACGAGGCTATTACTGAAAGGAAGCAAGAAGGAGGTCTGTATAGCTATTGGTATCATAACGGGACACATAGGACTACGTGCTCACTTATGTAAAATCGGTGCAGCAAGTGATAGCACGTGTAGGGGGGCTATATCAGTATATAAACTGATTCGGATCATACTTGGCATGGGTGGCAGAAGTCTTTGTCCCACATTTCAGCTTAACTAGATGAAAACACCAGTTTATTGACCGCTTCGAACTATACTGGGCAATGATGTTGGAAGTCAGAACAGAAGTCTTTGTGCCAAGTTTTAGTCAAATGGGATGATAACTGAGGCTTCTAGGGGCTTAAGAAATCAAATCCAGGAATAGGTTTGTATAGGGGCTATATCTGTTTATAGACAGATTCGTATCATACTCGGCAAAATTGAGGTCTTTAGAGGCTCTTGAAACCAAAACTCAGGATCGGTTTTTATGGTGGCTATATCCAGCAAAGTCCATTTACAATCCCCAATGACCTTAATCGATAGGAAGTATCTGTGCAATCTTTCAAGCGGATATCTTTTTTCGTACGAGCGCTATCGTGATTTCAACTAACGGACAGGCGGACGGACGGACATGGCTAGATCGACTCAGAATGCCAAGACTACCAAGAATGCAACCCAATATCGCTGTATCAATCTTATATCGCTGTACCATATTTGGATGAGTTTTTATTTAAAATGAGATAAAATCGTACATATAAGGAGATTCGATAAAAAAAACTCACGCACAAAATGATTTTGGGCAATTTTTTGAAATCACTGTAAGCCGTTATAAATATAATTGAATACAAGCCTTATATGTTAAATTTCACAGGATTATCAAACACATAAGGAACTTAAATATTTACGTTGTCATTGAAGAGGATGAATCTTAGTGGGAGGTTGTCCTTGATGCAGCAGGAGTTGTAGTTTGGGTGGTTCCAAACGACATCGCGCCCTAGGAAACCAGTCAAATGCTATTACAAAGAAAAAACACATTTTTCTTGCCTATCTTTAAAAAACACGGGTTTTTTGTTGTGGATCTCGACGTAAATAAATCTCCGGGCCCGGACGGTCTATCAATACTTGTCCTTTGTAAGTGTCCTTCGATGCTTGCTTGTCCACTACGCAACCTTTTCAACCTTGTTTACCGTGCGGGAGTTTTCCCGGCGCGTTGGAAGTTTGCGATCGTTCAGCCCATCCCCAATAAAGGTGGGGCGGACAACCGGCCTGCGAATTACCGGCCAATTGCGATATGCTCCACTCTCTCCAAGGTTATGGAGAGTATGGTTAACCATCACCTTGTCATATACTTAAAGTCCAATGGCATTCTTAGCGACAGACAGAATGGGTTCCATAGAAATCGCTCTACGGGAGACCTAATGGCATTTTTGTCGGAACGATGGAGTCGCTCTATCCTCCAGTTTGGCGAGAGTAAGGTCGTGGCTCTGGATATCTCCAAGGCAATTGATAGGGTCTGACACGGTGCACATTTATCAAAGCTTGTCGCTTTTGGAGTCGGTAATAACTTCGTTCGATTTATATCGAGCTTTATCAGAGTTCGCACTATACGAGTTGTTGTAGATGGGTTCTCATTCGCTGAGTATACATTGACCGCAGGTGTGCCACCAGGCTCTGTCCTTTACCCTTCCCTTTTTCTTATTTTCATTGAACGATCTATTGAGTCAGACTTCGAATGCAATCTACTCATTTGCCGATGACAGTAGTCTGAGTCATTCATATTCATTCCACCATAGGCCTCAAGAAATTATGGATGAGACGCTCTCCCAGGATTTGTTGGACATTTCCGAGTGGGGTAGAATGAAAAGAGTAGCCTTTAACGCACAGAAGACGCAGTGGTGTTTCTTGTTCGTCGATATCTATCGACAGTATAAATATTGAGCAGTTAGACGCTCTTAATTCTGGGCATGAAGATACAATGTGATGTCCGTTGGTCAAAACACGTATTCGAACTGTCGAAAGAAGCTTTCGAGTGTTTGGGCTTTCTTAAGCGGTGCAAGAAATATTTCACCTCTTCTGATCTTCTCAATATCTATACTACCCACATCCTGCCGGAGCAGGGACAGGAGCTTCAAAATCATCCTTGGAGCTACTTCAACGGGTTCAACGAAGAGCGATGGTGTTAATTGGGGACAGTAGAGTACCCAAATCCATTGCTTCTCTTGAATATCGTCGGAATGTGGATAGCGTTTTATTGTTCTATCGTTATTTTTATTTGCGTGTGTTCCAGGGATATTCGTCTTCTTATCCCTGACGTTAGAATGTTCACTAGGAATACAAGACTTGCCAGGAACTCAAACCCGTTTGTAATTGATTGGTCAGTCGACCGAACCATGCATTATCGATAAAATTCATTTTTCGCCCGAACCATTCGTATGTGGAATCGACTACCGGCTAATGTCATTCTTAAGACGAATATCAATAAACACTACTCCCTCTTTCACCCCCTTCAACCCTTAACTTGGTGTGGAACAAATGATTACCCAACTAATGACCAGCTCATGAATAAAAAAATAATGAACAGATTTTACGCAACCTATTTGGCGCTTCAGACCTCAAAATAAACGCAGGAAGAGCTAGAACGGCACTAGAGTTCCAGCGTGCATTGCAGATATATTCGATTTTCTTAAAGGAATCTCACTCTACTCAGTGCAGTGACGAAAGATACGAGTGGGGTGGAAAAGAAACTTCATGTCCTCTCTCCAGCCACCTATTTCCTTAATCTCTATTTTACCATTGCTGAAGACTGCTATAAATTATTCATAATTGCTCTTCAAATTCTGCCCAAAGAAGTACTCGATGTTTGGTTTGATTTATTCAACCCATGGAGCTCATCGTCCATGACAATGCGAGGAAGATGACTTTTCTCATTAAACATTGGCTACAGTCGAACAACAACACCTGCCTTTTTGCCGGTATTTACGTTTGTTGTATCGGCAACAATCATCACAATTGATGCCCACAGGTTGAACTCATCTAACACATTCTGTAGTCCTAATATGCTGTTTTAAAGGAGTTTCCCCTTCAAGTACATTCTCCATTTCTCCGTGCTTATTAAGTAATTTGCCACCCGAGTTGCTTTCTTTTAGATAGCCTTGAGCATTCCTGACAGACATGGAATTTCAATGCCCTCAGCGGAAAGCTGATGGCACACCGCTACGGCCCAGTGGGGCAACAGCTTTGAGCTTTCGGAAGTTTGGCGAGCAGAATAAGTTGAAATTCGGCACCTGTTTCTATTCCAATATGTACAAGAATTTTGGGAAAATAACTCCCATGTTCGCTAAAAAAAGTTAGTTGCAGGCCTTCCCCTAAGTTGAGGAGTAGTACTTACATGAAACTGTTACCAACTAGTTATTAGCGTTAACTGAGCCCTATGAACTTTATGAACAACCCGAAGAACCAAATCATACAACTTTTTACTTAATACACGTAAAAAAATAATTCGTTTCACACAAAGGAAATTTTCGCCAAGTAAACTACTTTTGTGAAAAACGTTTTACTTTGTTTATGATATGTGTTTTTCGCGAGATATGTTGAAAGATTTTGTGGAAAGTACAATATAAAACATTTTTTTGCAATTAAAACAGATCTCAGTTGGTAATTCAAACTCTGGAGTTTATTTGGATATTTTCGGTGTTATGAAACACTATTATATTTAAATTCTTCTATTTTGACACAACTCTATTATAGTGTTGTATTATGACTTGCTGTAATCCTTATGCTTTAAACCCATTTAAACTCCAACTTTGGAATGGATATTTCTTTATTGCCGATCGGTATACTTAACAATGGGTCTAGCTCTTCTCCTTCTTAGCGCTGCAAACAAATGCACAAACTCATAATACCCTGTACCACAGTGGTGGTGTAGGGTATAAACATGTTAGAATTCTGGAATATCTTTAACATTTTAGGAGACATTGGAGTTAGGATTTCAGTCAAGGTATCGTCGGTATTTGTGGAATTGTGGCACTATTTCTATAGCAATTGCTAATCTGATTACACCTTTGGAAAGTTACAAAATTCTCCGAGTAATAAAAAAAATTTTGATAAAAATTACCCTTTCCTATTAAAAGTTATACGCTTCAAAACTTAAAGTTTTTTCCGAAAAAACACTAAATTACGAATTATGATGAAAATTTTATAAAAAATATGAAAAAATTATTTGATAAAAAAGTTTACGATTTGGTTGATAATTTAAAAGTGAAGAATCATAGAAATTGCAGATTGTGAACACTCCAAAATTATGTGGCCAAATCTAGAATTGAAGAGGTCCACCGCTTTGCCGTCGTTGTTTACAACACATGTCTCATTCATTGTTGTATGATCGAAAAACATGCTGAAAAACTGAGAGTTGTATGTAGTGAATTCTGCAGAAGCTGTGAATACGTCGAGGAAGATAGGACTATAGAATATCTGCTGTTTTTTTGGGAACTAGATGATGTATGGG
This sequence comes from Stomoxys calcitrans, assembly GCF_963082655.1. NCBI lineage: Eukaryota > Metazoa > Arthropoda > Insecta > Diptera > Muscidae > Stomoxys > Stomoxys calcitrans. Next base: position 125,355,083 of record NC_081555.1, read on the forward strand.
AAATTTTATATACGAACATAATTATACAGCAAAGTTAGAAATCTTTTTTAACCTTATTAATGATATCTTAAATATTGGCGATATGACATACATATATTGTGTCCGGATTTTTATGCAAAATGCTGATGTTGACATCCATTATTTTCCAAACGCTATGTTATTATGCTTAAAATGTAATTTTTAAAACATATAATGAATTTAGAACTTCGATTCTGCCTGTATATATGCAAAATACAGTTGCATATTCCAAATAATTAATGGCAAAATTTCGATTTTGCATAAAAATCCGGACCCTTATTATTTAATACTAGAATGAATACGAACTACTGGGTTGCCCAAAAAGTAATCGGTAATATATTGGGTTGCCCAAAAAGTAATTGCGGATTTTTTAAAAGAAAGTAAATGCATTTTTAATAAAACTTAGAATGAACTTTAATCAAATATACTTTTTTACACTTTTTTTCTAAAGCAAGCTAAAAGTAACAGCTGATAACTGACAGAAGAAAGAATGCAATTACAGAGTCACAAGCTGTGAAAAAATTTGTCAACGCCGACTATATGAAAAATCCGCAATTACTTTTTGGGCAACCCAATAATAGTAATATAGTCGGCGTTGACAAATTTTTTCAACGGCTTGTGAGTCTCTAATTGCATTCTTTCTTCTGTCAGTTATCAGCTGATACTTTTAGCTTGCTTTAGAAAAAAAGTGCGCGAAATTTTGTTTACATTTGTTTGTTTGGCGTCAATTTTAATATGGGTACCACATGTATTGAAAGAAATTCATTTAACAAACCGAATCAACGCTTGTGATATGCACCTTAAACGCAATGAATTCGATCCGTTTTTAAAACGAATCTTAACTGGAGATGAAAAATGGATTGTTTACAACAACGTTAGTCGAAAACGATCATGGTCCAAGCATGGTGAACCAGCTCAAACCACTTCAAAGGCTGATATCCACCAAAAGATGGTTATGCTGTCTGTTTGGTGGGATTGGAAGGGTGTGGTATATTTTGAGCTGCTTCCAAGGAACCAAACGATTAATTCGGATGTTTACTGTCAACAATTGGACAAATTAAATACAGCCATCAAGGAGAAGCGACCAGAATTGGTTAATCATAAAGGTGTCATATTCCACCAGGACAACGCTAGACCGCACACATCTTTGGTCACTCGCCAAAAACTGAGTGAGCTTGGCTGGGAACTTTTGATGCATCCACCATATAGCCCTGACCTTGCACCATCAGACTACCATTTGCAAAGATTGCAGAACTCCTTAAATGGTAAAACTTTCGGCATTGATGAGGCTATAAAATCGCACTTGGTTCAGTTTTTTGCAGATAAAGGCCAGAAGTTCTATGAGCGTGGAATACTAAATTTGCCAGGAAGATGGCAAAAGGTTATCGAACAAAATGGCAATTATATATTTGATTAAAGTTCATTCTAAGTTTTATTAAAAATGCATTTACTTTCTTTTAAAAAATCTGCAATTACTTTTTAGGCATCCCAATAGTTACAATTAGCGAATGATCAGTTTTAAAATTTTATACACATATCTTAAACTTTTTTCTTTGTTTCATAGGTTTTAACAAAACATTTTTAAATTCCGATAGTCTTCAAACCTCTTATGAAACTATTCAGTTTGACTAGTTAATCGATATACATACATAAGTATTCGGATCATTCAAATATAAAGTGGAAAGCCAGAAATTCTATGTTATGAGTAAAACTGTTATATAGATCAAATACTCAAAAGATTTCTTCATTTCATAAAATTCAAATTCCACACATATTTATGATACAACAATAACAAAACACGGGCAACTATAATATGATCTTTACCTGACTTTAAACAGTATGAAATCATATTAAAAAAAAAGTCCCAACAAATACTGCCATGGGAAAGAAAAAATATTCATAAATCATGTAACAACTAATTTGTAATAAGTAATTTGTTCAATATGTTTACAACATTACCAACCATACTTCCTAAATCCTACTATGTTCGGAAAAACAAAACCATAAAGAAGTTAAAAAGTCATTTCGACGATAATTACTCATACAAAGGGTATGCCTTATCTGGATGTAAGAGTAAAGAATCTTTCATTATCCTTTACACACATATACTCACAAATGCATAGAAAATAATTTACTCCCCAGACTAATCCTCTCATCAAAACTCATCATTTTCACTTTACCAAAAAAGAAGAAAAAAAAAAAACACAACAGCAGACAGACAAAAACAACAACATCCAACTAACAACTCGTAATCTAATCTCAAAAACTATATCAGATTTTGGTTGGTATTCCATTGTAGTTTCTATTGTTCGTAAAGCCATAACCACTTCACACCTAAGCCTATCAAGGCATAGATGATATGCTTCTCAAAGACCTTACTACTCTACCTTTTCTGTTTTTGGTTAAGAGTGATGGACGGCTAGACAAAACGAAAAAGTAGCGTAACTGATCTTTTTTTTTATAAACACTTAACAAAGATGACTTGAAATAGTTTTGCCAATGATTTCCTAGGATTCCAATGGGCATTAAAGAGGATTTGGGTTTCCAATCTTCATCATGCCTTCTTGCAAATCTGATATAATGCTGTGAGATGATATGATCATTCGAAAAGGCAATCATTTGCAAAAAAAAATGTACGTTACAACATTTTCTCATTGGACATTTTAAGATTTTGGTTCGAAGATACACATATTGGAAAATCTATTAAGCAAGTCAAAGCATGCAATTTTCACTTGATTAACTTGATGAGGTGTAACAAATTGATTACGAAAGGCCAAAAAAGGGGCATACCTACATACATACAGGGAGGTTTGATTTTATTTTGAATTTCTTCATTCTTGTTTTGAAGAAATTTTCAAAATGTTTACTTAAAATGGTATGCTGTTACTGCCAAGATTTTTACAATCTTCTTGCAGGCATCTGCATTCAAATATATAAAATTTTAATTGTTGGATTCTTTAGCTCTGATAGTATAGCCATTAACAATATATTATTGTCTCTGGAAGAAGAAGATGTAAAAGTGGTCGCGTATGCTGATGAAGTGGCAATTGCGTTTAGGGGAAAGATTCCCCCCTGAAGTATATCTCTCTAAGAGATATACTTCAGGAAGCTCTAAGTGCAACAGCAAAGTGGGCTAACGAAAGTGATTTAGGTATAAAACCGTGGAAGAGGTAGTTCTTTTCAGCAGGAGATACAAGTTACCCACAGTGAAACCTATCTCCTTGGGTGAAGAGAATGTCTCATTTACAGAAAGCGCAAAATACGTGGGTGTTTTGCTGGACAGGAAATTGGACTTCAAATTCAACATTTTGGAAAGGGCAAGAAAGGCAGCTCTTGCCCCATACACCTGCAAGAAAGCCATTGGCAAAAGTTGGGGGCTTAGACCGCGTATCATGCACTGGGTATATACTGCAGTTGTCAGATCTATAATGCTGTATGGTGTTGTGGTCTGTGGGACGGCGCTTCAAAAGTCCATCTACTGCCCAATACTTAGCCGGATCCAAAGGAAGGCCTGTGTGTGCATCACACTGAGGACAACACCATCTGATGCACTGAATTTAATGCTACATCTAATGCCCCTAGACATTGTGGATACCCAAATTGCAGCGACCACTGCCATTAGGTTAAGGGAGCTTTCTCATTGGTCATGTGGCGGCTACAGACACTGTGTTATCCTTGATACAATATCCCATGTTCCAGGCAATGTGGATTACACCCTACCTGAGACGTTTTTTGATAAAAAGTACTGTGCCACTATTCCTCATAGAAGCGATTGGAACTACGATATCCCTTGTCAATCCCGTGGCAGATGGTTGTACGTACCTGATTGACCCGATAGAATCATTCATTGGCAAGGGCTACCGCCTCAGTGTACAACACACTGCTACAACAACAACAACGATATCCCTGGTAACAGGCGATTCCAAACTGAAGGACCAGGTGGGCTTCGGGGTGTACTCTTTAGAGTAGAAGAACGTATTTCTGAACGTGAAAACCGCCTTCGACGGTCGCAGTTCTCTCAACGAGATGGCTGAACAGTTCAAAATTCACCTGTTCTGGGCGCGGGGCCACGGAGATATCCCAGGGAATTGTAAAGCGGACGAGCTTGCATGACTAGGAACTACCCTACACATTGCAGGGATACTGGAATCTGTGGGTATGCCTCTAGCGACATGTAAGCTAAGTTTTCAGGATTAGGCCCGAAGGACAACGAATGATAGATGGCCAAAAAGCTGTGAGCATTCCAAAACTATGTGGGTGTCATTGGCTAGAACTAACGTCTCAGTCATTGTGTCCCTCATAACAGGTCACTGTCTAATCGGAAAATATGCGGACAGACTGAAGGTTGCCAGCAACGACATTTGGAGAAGCTGTGAGGACATCGTAGAAGTGTGTGTCCGGCACTAGCAGCCAGAAGGAGTTTCACTTTAGGTTCTCATTTCCTAAGAACCTGTCTGATTTAGCGGATGTGGGCATTCGCAAGTTATTGAGCTTTTTAAAACGATTTGAATGGTTCAACGGTAGGAACTATTGGTTGCCCAAAAAGTAATTGCGGATTTTTCATATAGTCGGCGTTGACAAATTTTTTCACAGCTTGTGACTCTGTAATTGCATTCTTTCTTCTGTCAGTTATCAGCTGTTACTTTTAGCTTACTTTAGAAAAAAATTGTAAAAAAAGTATATTTGATTAAAGTTTATTCTAAGTTTTATTAAAAATGCATTTACTTTCTTTTAAAAAATCAGCAATTACTTTTTGGGCAACCCAATAGAAGGCATCTTTCTTCTTCTGTTCCTGTGGTATCACAATGGACTAAAACGTCTAAGTGAGTCTGATGGCAGACTGCCACTTGAACCTAACCTGACCTTACCTAAGTTCTGAAGCTATGAGAGGAAGCATTTGGAATGTAAGGATTAGCGCGCTATGACCAATTGATTTCGAATCAAAAATTTTTGAGTAGGGTTTATCTTTCACAAAGTCTGACAATATTTGTGAATAAGTTTACAACTTTTAAACCATTGATTGAAGAACTACAAAATGTCTTAAAAGTTCGAAAAGAGGCCATAGCATTCGAGTATATCTGCCATATAGACAAAGTTTTATACAGTTTATGATTTTGGATTTCAAAACTGTCCAAAAATTAAAACTCGCATATTTTGTTGAAACTTTTGAAATCAAATGCATTATCATAGAATGTAAAAAGTTAAAAAAAGGGAACAATTTTATTAAAAAAGAAATATTAAAACATTTACCGGGAGTATGCAAAGTATTATAATGGTATCTGAAAGAAATTAAAACAAAAATTAAAATTAGTAAAATTATATAGCACACCTGTGGAATTTACTCTCTCTTTGCGTACAGACGTGTTTTTAAAACGCTCCTCAAAAATAAATTATTTCAAATGTTTAAAAGTGTTTTTTAACTGACAAAGTTTAATTTTTGTTCATACTGTTTGCTTGGCAAATCACCGTCGTGTTATTTACAAAAAAGAATACAACACAGGCTTCAAATACAAATTCAAAACAAAACAAAACCACATATCAAAGTGCTAAACTAGAAAAAAGTGAAGAACTAAAACAACAACAACAACAATTAACCCTGAGAAACATTAAAGTTAACTCATCATGTCTGAAGTGCCATCAGTGAAAATAATATCTTCATCCAACAACAATATTTCTCCTGGAGAGTCTCTGTTGTTGGCGCCAAAACGAATGAGAGAGGGGATGAGCATAAGTGAGGAAAGTGTCAACAAAACTCCGCGGCTTTCAAATTATGACTCTCCACACCGAATGCTTATGTTAATCGATAAGAGATTTGAGAAGCAAACAGATCTTTTAAAATCTCTTTTATCTGAAACTGAGTCGCGTCTCTTAGCTGTCATAGATAAGAGTATGGCCGACATCAAGTGCGAGATATCTAAATTAAATGAAAAATATGTGAAACTCAATGAAAGGGTTGACAAAGTAACAACAGTCGTGGACAAAATTGATGGTATGGAAAATACAATGACTGAAATGAAAAATCAAATTCAATTACTGAAAGCAAATCAGCAAAAATTTGAAAACAACCAAGTGGCTTGCGATCTGAGAATAAATGGCATACCTTCCGAAAATGGGGAGAACCTGTACCAAATTTTTGCAAATATTTGTGACACAATTAACATAGCGATCCCAACGATTAGAGCTATGTACCGTCTGGACAACGTTCGTAACCAGAATAACTCTTCAGACTCTGTAATTATGGTTCATTTAGCAACGCCATTTGACAAAAACTTTGTCTTAAAAAATATTGCGAGGTTTAGAAAATCAATTAATTCAAACCTGGTATTGAGTCATGCAGGTTTTGACTCTAATAAACCGTTCTATATAAATGAGAACCTGACAAACCATAATTACAAAATTTTTCAAAATGCACTGAAGCTTAAGCGACAAAAACATCTTCATACCTATTGAAATATATAAAGAATCTAAACTGCTACTACAGCATTGGAAGGCCATATCGGATGTAAGATATATATGGGAGCAACAGAGGCACAGTGGGATAAAATTGAAAAAAAAGGAAAAGTTCGCCAAGTTCGGCCTGGCCGAATATTGGGAATCCACCGACACAAGTCATTACAAAACACTTCATGCAAAATTTCAGCCAGATGGGACAAAAATTGCGGATTGTAAAGCCTCAAGAAGTCTAATCGGGAGATCGGTTTATATGGAAGCTATATCAGGTTATGAACCGATTTGGACCATACTTAGCACAATTGTTACAGCCATGTACATTCGTCCGTCTGTCTGTTGAAATCATGCTACAGTCTTTAAAAATAGAGATATTGAGCTGAAACTTTGCACAGAGGTTAAGTTAGAAGTTGGGCCATATCGGACTATATCTTGATATAGCCCCCATATAGACCGATCCGCCGATTAAGGGTATTAGGGCTATAAAAGTCACATTTATTAACCGATTTTGATGAAATTTGGGACAGTGAGCTGTGTTAGGCCAATCGGTATCCTTTTTCAATTTAGCACCGATCGGTCTAGATTTGGATATAGTTGCCATATAGACCGATCTTCCGATTTAGGGTTTTGGGCCCATAAGAGACGCATTTATTGTCCGATGCCGCGGAAATTTGGGAATTTGAGTTAAGTTAGCCCCTTCCACATCTTTATGCAATATGGCACAGATCGGTTCAGATTTGGATATAGCTGCCATATAGATCGATCTCTCGATTTAAGGTCTTGGGCCCATAAAAGGCGCATTTATTGTCAGATTTCGCCGAAATTTGGAACAGTGACTTGTGTTAGGCCCTTCGACATCCTTCTTTGTTTTGGATCAGATCGGTTCAGATTTGGATATAGCTGCCAAAAAGACCCATCTTTCGATTTAGGGTTTTGGGCCCATAAGAGCCGCATTTATTGTCCGTTTTCGCTGAAATTTGGGACAGTGAGTTAAGTTAGGCCCCTCTACATCTTTCTGCAATATGGCAAAGATCGGTCGAGATTTGGATGTACCTGTTATATAGACCGATCTCTCGATTTAAGGTCTTGTACCCATAGAAGGCGTATTTATTATCCGATTTCGACCAAATTTGGGACAGTGAGTTAAGTTAGGCCCCTCGACATATTTCTGCAATATGGCACAGATCGATTCAGATTTAGATATAGCTGTCATATAGACCGCTCTCTTGATTTGAGGTTTTGGACCCATAAGAGGCGCATTTATTGCCCGATTTCGTTGAAATTTGGGACAGTGAGTTGTGTTAGGCTCTTCGATAGCCCTCTTCAATTTGGCCCATATCGATTCTGATTTTGATATAGCTGTCATATAGACCGGTCCCTCGATTTAAAGACCTGGCCCCATAAAAAGCGCATTTATAACCCAATTTCGCAGAAATTCGCCACAGTGGCTTATGTTAGGCTTTTCGACATCCGTGTCGTATATGGTTCAAATCGGTCTACTTTTGGATATAGCTACCAAGAAGACCAATATTTTGTTCTACAAAATTGAACAATGACTTGTACTTATTAGACAGTTCAATGTCCGTTCCGAATTCGGTCCAAATCGGACCATATTTCGATAAAGCTGCTATGGGGGCATGAATTATGCATTTTTCTCCGGACTATGATGAAAGGTGGTTTACATATATATCCGAGGTGTTCGCTTTTTTACTTGTTTTGTTTTCTACGCCAATGTGCAGGAGGGCAATGTAGCGTAGAGGTTAACCTGTAGCTGTTGACGTTGAACGCCTGGGTTCTAATACTGGCGAGAACATCAAAACAAGAAAACAAATTTCGGCGTTGGTTATCCCCTCCTTATGCTGGCGACATTTGAGAAGTATTGGGTTGCCCAAAAATTAATTGCGGATTTTTTAATGCATTTTTAATAAAACTTAGAATGAACTTTAATCAAATATACTTTTTTTACACTTTTTTCTAAAGCAAGCTAAAAGTAACGGCTGATAACTGACAGAAGAAAGAATGCAATTACAAAGTCACAAGCTGTGAAAAAATTTGTCAACGCCGACTATATGAAAAATCGGCAATTACTTTTTGGGCAACCCAATACTATGCCATGCATAAAAGTCATGGAAAAACTTATCTCTCTTCAAAGAGGACCACGACGTTCGAACCCGGCTATAAAAAAGAGGTCGGTCCTGTATCGTTGAGCTAAAATTTGAATCGAACAGCACTTATTGATGTGTGGGAGGTATGCCCCTTAATGGAATGTTATGGGCCGATTTAATTACCACAGTGCATATTCAAGCCGGTGATCATTTCGCAAAGGAGTATACTTCTCTCATGTCAAAGGGTGTTGTCCGATTGAAAGTTTACCTTAGCAAAAAGCGAAGGTGACCTCCTTTTCATAGCCGAGTAGTAAAGAAGTTTCACCTCCTAAATATAGCCATTTATGCTTTTGCCAGGGTTCGTACCCAGGCCTTGAACGTTATAGGTGGACATGCTAATCTCTGGAACACTTTGTACACTGGTTGCCTGAAAACATGAAAGTTGTCGGCTGGCCATTTCCAAATTTTTAGACCTTATTTCATTACATAGTAAGGGCTATAACTCGACAAAAGCATTTTGATTTGCATGGTATGACAAATCCTGTCACAAATCACCCTGATTTGAAGTAATTTTTTATGTGACTTTAAAAAATAATCGATTACAAATTGACTCATTTACTGCAATCACCAGTGAAGCTCAATCTCAAATTAATTTTCAAACAATTTTATTATTATTCATAATACACACGGCGACAAGGCAAGCCGCCAAACGAGTATGGAATCATATAAAGTAAAATTTATTAAATGTTATGACATTTTTGCTCGTAATACAATCCCATGCAACAACACCTTTCAATAGCCAACCCCTTGCCTGGCCTCCACCCTTCTTCGATCAACTAGAGCGGCATTTGTCATTCATACGCTGCTTAAACTTCACCCCCTTCATGTTGGGTGGTGGCGACCAGGCCGCCTGGACTGGTTATGTAAATGATTGAATGTGGAGTGATTAAAAGTCGCCAAACACAAAAACCCCACAATGGCAAAAAAATAAAACATGCCCTGGCCTGTATCGATAGAAAGGAAAATTAAGCCAACAAAATAATGCCGCCACAGCAATAGTGGCTAACGTCAACACTACCGGGCGTAAGGCATAAAGTCAATAACGACTGCAAACCAACCCATTTACACCAAAGGTGGGCTATATACAAATTCTTGGGGTGCTGTAACACAGGCTAGGCTGCAATTTCATAGGAAAGCGCCGTGGCCGCCACCGCCAACACGGCTGGCCGAGCAGCAAGCGAGCGAGCGTGTGTAAAAAGCCTTTAAGGCATTTACGCTTTACGAAACATGTAAACGCTTGAAGCGTAAATTTCTTAACTGAATTTTCAAAAAAAAAAAAAAAACGCTACAGATTATGTGAAAAAGCCACCACCACCAGAATACATCAGTCAGAGTAAGGCCTGCAAGTAAATGGTCTCAGAGAAGAAAAAAACTTAGTATGGTCTAAACTAGTTAGGAGCAGAAGGTCTTGGAAACTATTAAACATGAAACATAAAACACAACAAGAAAAAAAAACCGGCGGCTTTACTTTAAATATGCTGCAGAACCCCGCCAAGTTAGGCTGCTGCTGCTGAGAAGGGAGCCAGAGGGGAGAGGGTTGGAGAAAAAAATTAATAACACATCAATCATTTAGCCAACAATCGAAGCGGCCAAGTTCAAAGTTAGGCCATGTTTATGTTTCAAACTGATTTAAATGCCATTTACACACCACACTCCCAGTGTTGTTTTTGTACAACAGACACGCGGATGCATGGTAGGAAGGACAGACAGGGTCAGCTGAATGGACCAGATCATTTGTTTCATCATCTCCCATTTTACTACAATGAGGATCTATTAATCCAATGAAGAGCTCATTTTTAGCTAAGCGTTCGTTTATCGGCCACTCTCAGTCTGACAGACTAGCTCTCATAGAAGTTTAGTTTTAGCTTTAAGCACTAAACATTGGTATTTTTAATAAACGTTTAGAGCCCAAAGACTTTTTTCTTTAATTTTTTAAATACCAGTAATTTAGACTGTGACAGTATTTTAGGCTCGCTTCCATCCGATTTTTTGCTTTGAAATGATAAATTACCCTAAACAATTTTTTTGGTGAGTTAAAAAAAGCTGTCATATGGTTGAAGTTCTTTCGTTAATATCAACTGCAGGTAAAAACTTACAAGAAGCAAAATCGGGAGTTCGGTTTATATGGGAGCTGTATCAAGCTATTGATCAATTCGGACCATATTAGCCACGTATGTTGAAAATCATGAAAGAAGCCGTTGTACAAAATTTCTGTCAAATCGGATGACAATTGCGCCCTCTAGAGGCTCAAGAAGACAAGACCCCAGATCGGTTTATAGGGCAGATATATCAGGTTACGTACCGATTTGCATCATACTTAGCACAGTTATTGGAAGTCATAACAAAACACATGGTGCAAAATATCAGCCTAAACGGATGAGAATTGCGCCCTCCAGCGGCTCAAGAAATCAAGATCCAATATCGGGTCATATGGCAGCTATACCAGATTTTGAGCCGATTTTAATCATACTTAGCAGAGTTGTTGGATGTCATAACCAAACACCTCATATTAAATTTCAGCCAAATCGGATAAGAACTGCGCCCTCTAGTGGCTCAAGAAGTCAAGACCCAAGATCGGGTTATATGACCGCTATATCAGGTTATGGACCGATTTGCATCATACCTAGCACAGTTATTGGAAGTCATAACAAAACACATGGTGCAAAATATCAGCCAAATCGGATGAGAATTGCGTCCTCCAGCGGGTCAAGAAGTCAAGATCCAAGATCGGTTCAAATGGCAGCTATACCAGATTTTGAACCGATTTTAATCATACTGAGCAGAGTTGTTGGATGTCATAACCAAACACCTCATGTTAAATTTCAGCCAAATTGGATAAGATCTGCGCCCTCTAGTGGCTCAAGAAGTCAAGACCCAAGATCGGTGTATATGACAGCTGTATCAAAATATAAACCGATTTGGCCCATTTGCAACCCCAACCGATCTACACTAATAAAAAGTATTTGTGCAAAATTTCAAGCGCCTAGCTTTACTCCTTCGAAAGTTAGCGTGCTTCGACAGACAGACGGACGGACATGGCTATCTATCGACTTAAAATGACACGACGATGCGTCTGAGACGCATATTTCGGATGTTTCAAACAGAATGACGAAATTAGTGCACCCCCATCCTATGGTGGAGGGAATAAAAATCTAAATAGACAAGTAAAACTGAACTGTGCCGAACTTTGAATACCCACCCCTATGGATATATACATCATTCTATTTTAATACAAAAACACTACCATATCCATAGCTACATATATCCAAATATGGGCTGGGCTGGATCCTTTTGCATTCAGGTGCTAGGAACTCTTATAGAAGTCAAAGTTTCAGCGAAATCGGTTAATAAATCCGATTTTTATAGGATTTAGACATTAAATCGTAAGATCGCTCTATATGGCAGCTATATCTAAATATGGTTCAATCTGGACCATATTCTGGTCAGTTGACAGAAGTCTTAAAGCAACTCACTGTTTAAAATTTCAAGCAAATAAGGCTTTTATAGGTTTAAGACCCTAAATCAGCGGTTCGGTTTATATGACAGCCGTATCAAAATATGGTCCGATCTGGATCATTTTCAGTAAGGAGCTCGGAAGTCTTTATTCAACTCACTGTTCGCAATTTCAGCGGAATCGGTTTATAATTGAGGCAGTTATAGGCTTAGGACACTAATTGGCAGATCGGTCTATATGGCAGTCATATGAAAATTTGGTCCAATCTGGACTATAACCTGGTTGGATAGCGGAAGGCTTACAACTACTCTCTGTTTCAAATTTCAGCGAAATCGTGTACAAAATGTGGCTGGTATTGGCTTAAGACCCTAAATCGGCAGAACCGTCAATTTGGCAGTTATCGCCAAATATGATCCGATCTGGATCATATTTGGGTCGAATAACAAAGGGGTCGAATAACAAAGGGCAGCAAAATCGATTTATAAATGCGCATTTTATGGGCTTAAAGCAGGTCCAATGTTCCATATCTTAAGACCCTTAAGCCGCTGATCAGTCTTTATGGCAGCTATATCTTAATATGGTTAGATATGTGCCACGTCCGGTTCGGACTTCGGGGCCCGAAGTTCGGGCACCCTTTAGCAATTCATTTACAAATTTCAGTTAAATTGGCTATCTATTCTAAAAAGTCCTAAATAGATTATACTAGGATTGGACATCGGTGGGCATAGTGCAACTCACTGTTTCAAATTTCAACATTTTATGGGATCAAGACCCTAACTCGGGAAATCGGTCAATTAGGGTCAAGGGTACAATCGTTGTTGACGCTTAAGCTGGCTAACTTTGTTTTTATGTGCCATGCGATACAGGCAATTGCTTTGGCCAAATTGGCTATTGAGTGTCAAATTTTGGGTCTCATGCCGTTTACTGGTTGAGAGTAAACGAAGAAGAAGAAGACACAATACGGAACGGGACTTACACTGACAGTGTGCAGGAGACGGTGAAATTTTTTATAGAGGCTCAATTCCCAGGTGGCCAGAAAGAGGTCGGCGATCAAGACATCGCAACCTACACATGTGGCCTTAACGGATAACCTCATCAGAGACATCGTTGACGAGGAGAAGATATCGTGGGCGGTCCGCACTTCTCGCCATTTTAGTCGTCCGGACCTGATGGAATTATCCCGGCACTGCTGCAGGAGTCCCTTGGAGTCACCCTGCCCTAGCTTAACATACCGAGGGCATGGAGGGTGTTCTCGCCGATTCTATGGAACCTCGTGATTAATGAAATCCTGATGGATATCGGAGGGGACGGTACGAGGATTATCGCTTATGCGGACGGCGTCGTGCTGGAGGTCCGAGGCAGGTTTCTGTCGGCGATCGGTGAGATCATGGAAGGATCACAGAGGAGGTTGTCGCGATGGGCTACCATAAATGGGTTAAGGACCAACCCAGGGAAGACGGAGCGAAGGGCCTAACATATATCACTGTTCCAAATTTCGGCGACGTCGGACAATAAATGCGCTTTCTATGGGCCCAAAACCTGATATCGAGAGTTCGGTCTATATGGCAGCTATATCTTATTCTGGAGCGATCTGTGACATATTGCAGATGTATATCGGAGGGCTTTACATTACTCACTGTCCCAATTTTCGGCGACATCGAACAATAAATGCGCCTTTTATGGGCCCAAAACCTTAAATCGAGAGATCGGTCTATATGGCAGCTATATCCAAATCCGAACCGATCTAGGCCAAATTACAGAAAGATAATGAAATCCTGATGGATCTTGGTAGGACGGCACGAGGATTATCGCTTATGCGGACGACGTCGTGCTGGTGGTCCGAGGCAGGTTTCTGTCGACGATCGGAGAGATCATGGAGAGGTCACTGAGAAGGTTGTTGCGATGGGCTACCAGAAATGGGTTGAGGGTCCTCAACCCAGGGAAGACAGAGCTGTCAGACTCCTGTCTTTGAACGGGGTCACCCTGCTGGTGTCGAAGGAGGCGAAGTACCTAGGCATAGTCCTTGATTCGAAACTGTCCTGGAAGAGGAACACCAAGGAAAGAAGCCGTAAGGCACTGTGTGCTTTTTACTCCTGCAGGAAGGAAGTGGGGGGTAACTCGCAAGATGATTTATTGATGTATACGTCCATCGTGGGACCAGTACTGGCCTATGGAGTATAGTGGAAAGCCGTAGGGAAGAGGACGCGTGCGAGGGATTTCGAGAAGGTCCAGAGACTGGCCTGCTTCGGAATCACAGGGGCAGTGAGATCCGCACCGCAGGCAGGCCTGGAGGCCATGTTGGATATGCAACCCATTGGGGGCTATATTTGGAACTGCGTCGTCAGGGTCCCGCTTAGGTTGAGGGAGCTCGGCATGCTGAAGAAGGATGGTTACGATTCGATTCTGGGTGTTATGGATGCGGAGGGTAGACTGGGGACGATCACCGACTACATGGCACCAGTGCCGACTGGAGTGAGGGCATACGTGATTCGATTTCCTGAGCGGGACGAACGAAATGATGCATTTGAGGCGGAAGAGACCTCGATCTACACAGATGTCTCCAAGATGGAGTCAGGGACTGGATTGGTGGTCTACTCTGATGCACTCAATATCAGTATGTCTCTGAGACTGCCGGACGTGTGTACGGCCTTTCAGGCAAAGTCCGCAAGAGAAATTCTGGTAAGAGACTTACCGCCCTCGAAACTCAGAATTTATGTGGACAGTATGGCGGCCACCGTAGCGCAGAGGTTAGCATGTCCTTCTATGACGCTGAACGCCTGGGTTCGAATCCAGCCGAGACCATCAGAAAAAATTTTCAGCGGTGGTTTCCCCCTCCTAATGCTGGCTACATTTGTGAGGTTCTATGCCATGTAAAACTTCTCTAAACAAAGAGGTGTGGCGCGCCGTTCGGACTCAGCTATAAAAAGGGGGCCCCTTATCATTGAGCTTTAAACTTGAATCGGACTGCACTCATTGATAAGTGAGAAGTTTGCCCCTGTTCCTTAGTGGAATGTTAATGGCCAAAATTTGTTATTTGTAGTATGGCGGCGCTCAAGGCCTCCGGGTCGAGGATAGTGAGGTCGAGATGCGTGGCGGATTGTTTGGAGTACCAGGTTAGGTTCCGGGCCCTCAATGTGACTTTGACATGGGATTCTGGGCATGAGGGGATTTCAGGGAATGAGATGGCGGACGAGTGCGCCAAGAGGGGCTCGTATGCGCTGGGCGGACCAGTCATCGGTCATTTGCCGAACTACTGAACACGGTAGAGGGAATGTCCAGGGCGGCGTCGGTGGTGAGGCGGGACTCGGTGGATGGTTGCATGGACTGCAAAGGCGCTATGGCCAGTCATCGACACCAGAGGAGGACAAGGGAGTTGCTGGTGTTCGATAAGAGGTCGATGAGTACCTTGACAGGGGTCATAATCGAACACTATGCAGTATGGCGCCGCGCATGGGGATAGTTGCCTCGATGAGGATGAGGAGGAGACTACTGAGTACTTGCTATGTTCTTCTCCGAGTCTGCAGAGACGTAGTCTCTCCTTTCTGGGGAGCCGTTTCTTCTGTGATCTGGGTGAACTTGCGAACGTATCTCTGGTATGTCTCCAGAGGTTTGTTGAGGGAACAGTATGGTTTCGACGGGGGTGCCACAAGCTCCGGGGTATGTAGATCTGTGCTTGCGTAGACCCTGTCTGGGTCTCCAAAGACGTGGGCTCTCTTTTCTGGAGAGCCGTTATTTCTGTGATCTGGGTGAACTTGCCAACGTACCTCTGGTATGTCTACTAAGCTTTTTTGAAGGAACAGAATGGTAGGTACATCCGTGCTTACTTGGCGACGGGTGTTTCTTCACCCCCCGCATGATTCTCCATTCCTCCTGTCTTTCTTGTATTCGTGTATAACCTTTAGTCCGAGGTCTCACATCTTCTTTCACTTCCCTTTCTCTCTCTAGGGTACCACAATGGGCCAAACTGGCCTCCGAGTGAACTCACCTTTGGTGGGCAACCCATTCAACCTAACCTAACCTATCTGAAAGACCACTTCACCCCCCAGAAATCCCCCAGGAGGACGTGTAGATCTACCGGGACAATATGAGACTTAAATGGAAAGTCTTTTGGGACCGCCTCACCTCCCTAAATGAACCGGGAGACATATACACCGATCGGAAAAATATGGAACTGCATTTAAAAAGTCATTTAAATGCAGTTCCATATTTTTCCGAGGGAGAATTTTGAATCTCATACATTTTTTTTTTATTTTTTCAAATGTCATTGAAGCCCGATTGATGGAAAAGTTGAGTTGAACCCCCAATAAAATTATAAATATTCATAAATAATTTTCCCATGATCATCTTTCATAATTTGTAATGCGTTTTGGTGTGGTGTAGTTTGGGATATGTTCTCTTAGGCATTGCCCCGAAAGGTAGAAGACGAGGAGAGCATTGACGGCGGTGGTGGTGGTGGCTGTGGTATTTTCGGCCATTTAATCAGCATAACAAAAGAAATTAAGAAATAAAATAATGATCATGATTATCAGCATGGATGATGGTCATCAGCAGCAGAAGCAGCAATAGCAGCACATCAAAATACTGGCCATTAATGCGTTAACACATAATGTTGCCACAAAAACAGACGAAATCATATTTGTTGCCCATTCACCTTTTCTGCTTTGCTTAAATTTGTAACTGCTGCTCTTTTTTTTTTAAGAAAAAAAAAAACACTTTTTTCAGAGTTTGGAAAAAAACCGCCGTGTCATTTACTAATTTTGTGATTAACACAATGAACACACCAGCCGGGCACATTTCCATATTAAGCGGCAGGCAAAACACATCCAAGGCAGTAGAAATAACCATTGAAAGGCATGGGGAGAGAGAGAAAAAAAAAACACATCTATGCTATTTAGAAAACAATATTAATAAAAGCCCACCAAAGCGTTTTTGTGCTTTAGTTTAGAAGCCATTGACGCGCCCAGAAAACTGAACTGAAAGCGACTACTGCGCGCACACACGGCGTGGTCCGTCTCATATACCAAAACCTAGACTGCTAGGTCATATCCAGCCGAGTTAAAATCCTCAGCAGAAGTTTGAAAACAAGGTTTCTTTAAGCGCCGCTCTCAGCAGGAGCTGATTGTTGAATCTTTTGATATTACTCCTCTTCATCAGCATTACTGCCACTGACATAAAAGGCAGCAACAGCAACAGCTTAAGCGGCACAAACATCTAAGCGGTATTAATTATAATTTTTTTTTTTCTTTTCATTTCATATAAAATTAATATTAAAATATTTGTAATTATTGCGGCTTTTCGACCCCATAGCTTCTAATGATTTCGATCCAAGCAAATGTGTTGCACTCTAAAAAAAAAAACTACACCATGGAATACTTGAAAATTGTACGTCGTCATTTTCCCATTCAAGTTAGACATTGGCCAGACAGTCTTTCGGGCCAAACGTTTTCCAGCATGGCAAGCCTGTGATTAGGGTTAACTCTGGGCCAACTCTGGCGCAGAGTGTTAGTACCAAGTCAAACTACCATTTGCCATAGACTGGCAATTGTCCATAATTACCGAACATGAATTGGCAGAATTTGAATACCGGTGGTAAATTAAAAGTTAATTGAAAAAATGTTCGGTGGCATTTGTTCTTTTTTTTTTTGTTGTTGCGAAGGTTTTTTTTTTAATATCGCTGGTCCGATCCTTCTAGGTGGGGTTTTTATGCGTTTTTATTAAATAATGCATAATTAAATATTTTTTTTTCCTTATCATTATTAATGTGACGCACATAGCTTTTCAGCAAAGGAAAACACAAAAAAAAAGGAAAATACAACATTGTGTTAATATTTTGTAATAAAATGACCATAAACAACTTCCACGTTGCGTATAGTTTTTAATTTTATCATACACAGAAAAAAATTGAACTCGGTTTCAATTACGAAATTAATTGATCCCATTAATTTATTTAATTGAAACTGCTTCAATCACGAAAATGATAATATCAATCATGAGTATTTAAAAAGGTGATTGAAATATTTTTTAATTAAAAAATTTGTATATTCAATCAAAAAATTATTGAAATTTTTTGAGTTTTCAATTAATTTTTTAATTGTTCTAATGGAAAAAAATGATTAGAAGTTTTTTTAAATATTGAATTAATTTTTTAATTGGTCCAAGTGAAAAACTTATTGAAATGCTTTAAATTTCCAATTAATTTCTTAATTGGATCAATTAAAAAATTAATTGAAAACATTAAAAAATACGCTGTTATATTAAAATTTTTGCGAAAAGTGCGCTGTATAGGTTGCACCTTCAATTTCGAAGCAACTTGATACATATATTTTAAGCTCCTGGAACACGAATTTGAGGTTTATGTTTGGTTCCGTGACACAAAACAAAATCCCTATATAAACCGATCCCCGGATTTGACTTCTTGAGTCCTTAGAAACCTCAATTTTCATCCGATTTGGCTGAATTTCGGATCAAAGACTTGAGTTACGGCTTTCAACACCAATGCAAAGTATGATCAAAATCAGCTTATAAGCAGATATAGGCCCCATATAAATCGATCCCCGCATTTGACCTCTTCAGCCTTTAGAAGCCTTACTTTTCATGCGATTTCGCTGAAATTTGGATCAAAGACTTGAGTTACGATTTACAACACCTATTCTTAGTATGATCCGAATCGGTTCATAAACAGATATAGCCCCCATATAAACTTCTTGAGGCTTTAGAGGCCTCAATTTTTATCCGATTTGGCTGAAATTTGGAACGAAGTCTTGAGTTATGACTTGAAACGTCCATGTTTAGTATGATCCAAATCGGTCCATAAACAGATATAGCCCCCATATAAACCGTTTCCCGGATTTGACTTCTTGAGCCCTTAGAAGCCTCACTTTTCATCCGATTTGGCTGAAATTTGGAACGAAGTCTTGAGTTATGACTTGAAACATCCATGTTTAGTATGATCCAAATCGGTCCATAAACAGATATAGCCCCCATATAAACCTATCCCCGGATTTGACTTCTTGAGCCCTAAGACAACCTTATTTTCATCCGATTTGGCTGAAGTTTGGAACAAAGTCTTGCGTTATGACTTTCAACATCCATGTTTAGTATGATTTAAATCGGTCCATAAACAGATATAGCCCCCATATAAACCGATCCCCGGATTTGACTTCTTGAGACCTTAGAAGTCCCAATTTTCATCCGATTTGGCTGAAATTTGCGTTATGACTTTCAACATCCATGCCAAGTATGATCCGCATCGATCTATAAACAGATATAGCCTCCATATAAACCGATTCCCGGATTTGACTTTTTCAGACCTTAGATGCTTAAATTTTCACCTGATTTCAGCTAAATTGGGCTCTGTCTTATGACTTACAACATCAGTGCCAAGTTTTATCTGAATCGGTCAATATGGTGATATAGGCCCCCCAAAGTACTAATATCCTACTATGACTTCTTGAGACCAAAATAATTCATATACAAACTCAGTTAATAAGGGACATTTGGAGCGGAATCCATGGTGCTGGGTAAACAAGATTCAGCCCGGCCAAACTAAGCACGCTTTTAATTGTTTAGCTTTAGTGTAAAAACGTAAGTCTTTTGAAAGTTGTAAGGCTTTACCTTGAGCTCGGTTTTTAACATATGTTGCATACTTTCACGGGATTTTCAAATTTTTAGCCATTTGATTGCCGCTTTGGAGTGTATTTTGTTGAACCTTAGATAAAATTTCATTGAATCTTAAATATTTTGTTCGTGCAGCTTCCACATATCTGTAAACCATATCTGTAGACCATATAAATTCTTCTGACAAATCATTTTTTAACCACAATGACCAAATATGGCTAAGCTCCACCACGTTCTTGCCACTGAACCATGACCTACAAATGAAATTTATCCAATTACTTTAAAAGCCCAAACTCAGAATGAACAAGGCAACATGTTGTTGAATTTTTACTTTATATAGAATTTATTTCAATAAAATTATGAAAATACCAGTATCGACAACAAGACACCAAACATATGCATTAAATTTGTTTGTTAATTCCAACCACAGAGTTGGTGGTAATTGCCAGCGAGTAAAATGGATTGCGATACGATTACAGAGGAAAAAACGTATAACAAAAAAATTTCATTAACATACAACAAGTTGCAAATTATGCCCGCATAAAATCGCAAACCGGGGGATGCAAAACATTTGCCCATAAAGAGTGGTGGTGGCAATTTTAGCTACGGCAATGCTAACAGCCAGCAGTTGGCAGGTTATACCACAATTATGAGTTGGGGAATTTAAATAAAGGCATTGACTGCCACCACCATCTCACAAAGTTGCAAACAATGGCATACTCCAACCACATTGAAGGAAATTTTAAATTCTCTACAAAAAAAAAAACAGCCAAACTCATACCCAAAAATGGTTGGCAACCCTGTCTCTCGCCAAAAAAAAAAACATTGAATGAGAGAGAATTGCCTCCAATTTTTCCCATTGATATCCAACAAAGCCGAACAATGCAAACGAGCATTGACTGACTGACTGATTGTCGTCAGTTGTCACCTTGTATTACTTAAAGTCAAAGCAAATTATTTTGACAACATTCACCCCACCACCACAACAACAATCTTCAACAACACCAAGAAATTGCCATCGAGAAAGAGAGCAAAGACAAAACAAAAGACCTTAATTTAGCAACCAGACGCTCGGTTCGTAAGTTAAGCTAAGGGGGAAGGTGGGTAATCATCAACAGCAATGTTCAAAGAAATTTCACGTAATTAGGCTCATTACCTCAAACTTCCTAACCGAACTTTTTGATAAGGCAGGGAAATTTGAAACCCATGTTCTCCATTAAACATAGAAATTTAAAGCTTTGTCCTCCTGTTTCAATGCAGAAAGAAGGTAGACACAGTGGATAGAGACATTGAGAGCGAATGTGTTGTTTTAATGTCTAGAGGGTTTGAACCCTAGTTATACAAATGTCCTCCCAGTGGAGGTACGAGTATTAGGGGGTTCCCTCCAGTTACATACTCACATTTATAGTAGGTTAAGTCCTTTACATACTCTTTTGGTAAAATTTAAGTCCTTGCGATACCATAAAAGTTGCAGACCAAGGCCTCTGGTGAGAATCGAACCCACTACCCCGCTCTGGCAATCCGAGCACATTCACAAATTGGCTACCGGGGCGCTAATACAAATTTTGCCCATGAACATTCCACCAAGGAACATGGGCAAACTTCTCTCATATCAATGAGTGCAGTCTGATTTCAGTTTTAAGCTCAATGATAAGGGGCCTCCTTTTTATAGTCGAGTCCGAACGGCGTGCCACAGTGCGACACCTCTTTGGAGAAAAGTTGTACATGGCATAGTACCTCACAAATGTTGCCAGCATTAGGAGCGGAAAACCACAGCTGAAAATTTTTTCTGACGGTCTCGCCAGGATTCGAACCCAGGCGTTCAGCGTCATAGGCGGACACGTTAGTTATCCATAACGAGGTGTTGCTGTACTGGTGCGACCGAGTGATTTGGTGCTGCGCATGATATAGCCTAGCACCTGCCTTGCATAGGTTGATGCAGCGGCGTTTGCCTATCGTTGGTTCCCGTAGCTGTTGTGGTTGTGTTCGGTCATCCGTGAGGGTGGCCGTGCTGATTGCGAGTTCCATGTTGATGAAAATATGTGTGGCGTAGCCCGTGAGGGCTTCCGTGTCCTGTTTGTGTATATCGTCCTGTTGTATGTTTGATGCATACTTTTATATGTTGGCTTGAGGTTGGGTTAGGGCGATTCATTTTTTCCCGGTCTGGTCACCTAGTCCGGAACTGTTTGGGGTTCGGCGTGGAGTTGCGTTTTCAACCGGGTGCCGTGACCCATAGATCGGAAGGAGTTTTAGGTGGTGCTCCGCTCCTAACCAAGGAGCCAGGTTTGTATGCTGGCTTGAGGTCGGCTTAGGGTAATTCATTTCTTCCACGTGACCAGTCCGAAACTGTTTGGGGTTCAACTGGAAGTAGTCTTTGAAGGCTACGAAGTCTGACCGGAGACTTTAATCTGGTACCACGGGTGTAAGGAGCCCCTAGAACTTCGGTTCCAGCCTGACAATGGTGAGGTCCCAGTGAGGAGCAACGTGGTGGCGGTGGTTTTACACCCAAATCGCGGGTAGAGCATAAGCTGGAGTTGGGTTTTCAAACGGGTGCCGTGACCCATAGATCGGCAGGAGTTTGAGGTGTTGCTCCGCTCCTAACCAAGGAACCAGGTTTGTATGCTGGCTTGAGATCGGCATAGGGCGATCCATTTCTTCCAGGTGACCAGTCTGGAACCGTTTGGGTTTCAACTGGAAGTAGTCTTTTAAGGCTACGAAGTCTGACCGAAGACTTTAATCTGGTACCACGGGTGTCAGGAGCCCCTTGAACTTCGGTTCCAGCCTGACAATGGTGAGGTCCCAGAGAGGAGCAACGTGGTGGCTGTGGTTTGTACCCAAATCGCGGGTAGAGCATAAGCTCGGTGTGGAGTTGGGTTTTCAACCGGGTGCCGTGACCCATAGATCGGAAGGAGTTTTAGGTGGTGCTCCGCTCCAAATACGTGGGATCAAATTGGTACTCATGTGGGTTACCACATGTGGGGGCGTTGGCAGACGCATTGTATTCACCCTTGGGCCCTGGACCTCGTAGGTTTGGGCCGTGATGGCAGGCATCTGCGTTAAACACGGCATTCGTGTTCCTGTGGTATCACTATGGACGAAAACGTCTAAGTGAGTCTGATGGCAGACTGCCACTTAAACCTAACCTAACCAAAACTAAAACGCAGTGCTGTTTGTTGTCCCCTAAACGATTCACTGACACTTTACAATCGTCAATATCTATCAATATCTCCTGATGTTCTGGGCATGAAGAATCATGCGATTTCCCTTGGTCAAAACATGTATTCAAAGTGTCGGTGGATGCATTCAAGTTCTTAAGCGGTGTAAGAAATATTTCACTCATTCTTCACTGTGTACTTAAGGCCAAAGATGTTATAAAACTAGCACTAGCCGGAACTCCAAAATCATCCTTGGAGCTGTTTGAGCGTGTCCCACTCAACTCGAATGTTTCCCTTTAACATCACCGAAATGTGGGTTGTATGGCGCTGTTGTATCAATTCTTCCACGGTGTGTGTTCTTCGAAAATCAGTCTTCTGATTCCTGACTTGAGGATGTTTGTCAGAAGTACAAGATTTTCTAGAAGAGCGCACCGCGCGAGAAAATTCTTTTTTTCGCAGGGACGGTTCGTATGTGGAATCGACTTCCGGCGGATGTTTTTCCCGTTACTTACGACATCCAGAAATTCAAAGCAAATAGCAATGAACACTACTTCCTCTTTCCCCCTCCGATCCTTAACTATCCTGTCCAACGCAATGCACTGCATATATAGGGGACATCCCCTGCGTGTTGGTTCATAATTCTAGTTGTCCCCGTTCGCTGTAGGAGAAAATAAGCTATTTTGCACTTTTTGGTACCAAAATGTACGTATTTTTCTGTACCCAACACCATAGGATGGGCATATACTAATCTAATCATTCTATTTGTAACACCTCGAAATATTCGTCTAAGACCCCATAAAGTAAACGATCGTCTCGACGTTCAGTTTCGAAATAGCCATGTCCGTACGTCCGTCTGTCGAAATCACGATAGCGGTTGATAGCGCGTCAAGCTAGCCGCTTGAAATTTTGCACAGATACTTAATATTGATGTAGATCATTGGGTATTGCAAATAAGCCATATCGGATCAGATTTAGATATAGCTCCCATATGAACCGATCTCCCGATTTGACTTTTTGAGCCCCTGAAAGCGCAATTTTCGTCCGATTGGGCTGAAATTAAGCACGCGGTGTTTTATTATGACTTCCAAAAACGGTGTCAAAAACGATCCAAATCGGTGTATAACCTGATATAGCTCCCATATAAACCGATCCCCGATTTGAATTATTAAGCCACTGGAAGCCGTACTTTTTGTCCGATTTGGCTGAAATTTTGTACATAGTGTTCTGTTATGACTTCCAACAGCTGTGCCAAGTACGGTGCTAATCGGTATATAACCTGATATAGCTGCCATATAAACCGATCTTGTGATTTGGTTTCTTGGGTCCTAACAAGCTGCAATTTTTGTCCGATTAGGCTGAAATTTTCCATGCGGTGTTCTATTACAGCTTTCAACAACTGTGTCAAATACAGTCCAAATCAGTCTATAACCTGATATAGCTGCCATATAAACCGATCTTCCGATTTGACATCTTTAGCCCCTGAAAGTCACAATTTTCATCCGATTTCGTTAAAATGTTGGACATTCGTTGTGTTATGTCTTCCAACAACTGTGCCAAGTACGGTCCAAATCAGTCTATAACCAGATATAGCTCCCATTATTTAGCAGAATCCATGGTGGTGGCTTCCCAAGATTCGCCCCGGTCGAACTTAGCACGCTTTTACTTGTTTAGAGATCATTTAGGCAGCCACTATACTTTTTCCTGGTTGTACCTGCATGCCTTATATATAGGCCTCCCGTTCCATATATAAAGAAAGTACCAAATGGTACCAATTTTGGTAACAAAATAAACGAATTTTGAATAGATCATTTAGTCATCCTTCATATTTTTCCTAATTGTACCTTCATGCCATATTTCAGACCTCTAGCCCTAGCTGTAAAGTAATTACAAAATGTACGAATTTTGAATAGATCATTAAGTCATCCATTATTTATTCTTTTTTGTATTTCAGACCTTTAGCTCCTTTTGTAAAGAAAGTACCAAATGATGCCAATTGCGGTACTTAACGTACGCTTTCTGCCGTTATCAGTACTAGTTCTCCATTTTTTTCTTTTCACCTTCATCATTTTGCACCAGATGCCTTTTAAGACCAATTTCAATATTTTACCTCTATACGTCCGAACAGTACAAATATCACCTAATACCGTACCTTTTTGGTACTATTTTTAGTACCTAAATGTACAAATTTCCAAAAACTCTTATAGTCGGCTAATTAAGGTTGTCATAGTGCAATAAAGTTCCTAAATTCCTAAAATTCAGAGCTCTAGTTCAATTGACAAAAAAATTACCAAATACTACCAATAGCTGTACTAAACGTACTATTTCTCCCACTTCCGGTACGATTTTCCAAAATTTTTCAGCTTTAGTTTGAGCTGAAGAGCTTTATTCTAGCCCTTTTCGTTCGCGATGGACAAATCTGTATCATTTCGTATGTTTTAGTACCTAAACGTACGAATATCATTTAATATTGTCCCTATGACAATAGGCCAACATTCCAGCAAAGTTTTAAGATTTTAGCTTCAGCCGTTTGGGCTGGGCTATCATCAGTAAGAGAGATTTTTTTCGAAATTTGAAATGCTGGCCTCTGATAACACTGTGCCCTTTTTTCCCTGAAGCGTTTATTTTTCATCGTTTTGTTTCTATGATACTGGCAATACAAAAGCCGAGCGACAATAGCCGAAATTCTCAGCTTGCATTGGCCAGATTGTTGTTCCGTCTTCCGCTATACTACCAATCACCAGCGTAACCCTAGCTGTATTTTCCACAAAATAATTAATTAACAAAGCGGTGCTGTGTGCGGTGTTCATCGCTCGGCTCACAAACAACAAAATGGTTAATTTGCTTAATAACGTTATTGCTTTAATAGCTGTAATCGTTGGTAGGTGGTTGATGTGTTTGTTGTTCAAATTCTATTCAAATGCAAAACAATTTGTCTTCATTAATAGGCCCGCCGCCGTTGTCGCCACTGCCGCTGCCTTCACCACTCGGCCAAACAAATGGAACACCAAGTGAAAAGGTGTCATTTTAAGTTATGAATCGAACTCATCGACTAAAGCGGCAAGCAACCAACATAAAGCCAAGGAGATTTATTACCAGAGCAAAAATCGATTTTTCTTTCTTTGAAGTTTTAATAATCGTGAGAAACTTTCGTCCAAGCAAATTTTTTGGCAAGGGCAACTGGGAAGGCCAATACGAATATGCACAGCATCCATGGCATGGTGGTCTGTCTACTTACATTTGAGTTTTGGGAAATTATCATTTTTTAACAAATTTTAATTACGATTATTATCATAAGTGAATTGCTTAATTTAAAGATAGAGAGAGGAGAAAATTGTTAGAAATGATATGAGTGAGGCATGCCGAAAATTAGAGGTTAGTTGTAGTCTTCTTCAACTGTAACTGCAAACAGTTGGGTGGCCTTGGTGTTGGTTAATGGTTCCCATGAGCTCTGCAATTTGCATGATGAATTTTTAAGTATGGTTTAGCTAACATTCAACATTTTTGGAACTCTTAAGAGAGAAATTAAATTTAACGATCTTTAAGCGCTTATGGAAAAATTACAGGCTAGTTGTTACTTGATCTAAATCTAAATGAATAATGATAAAGGTTTCGAATTTTTTGGGTTTAATTACAAATATTAGAGTTTGAATTAAGAAATTAGGAAAACACTAAAAATAATTTTTAAAGTTGAAAATTGTTGGCTATAATGACTTCGGCAGTTTTAGAAATGACAATCCCTTCAGTGCTCGATCAAAGTTTTAGTTTGATGTCAAGGAACAACTTTCTTATTGCCGAAGACGAACAAAAAAAACAAAGAAATTTTTTTATGGAATTTACTTTTCGTTATTTTATAAATAAATGCCACACAGTGGGATAAAATTAAAAAAATAGTAAAAAATCTGCCGTTAGAGAGCGAGTAAAGATATTTTTTTAAATAAAGATTTGGCAGCCCGAACAAATTATCGAAATGCTGAGATGACCAAATTTAGGGGCTTGGCAAAATGCGCCCGGACCACCAAAGCCTTTGAAATTTTGCCTCATACCTCAGCTTTTGCCATTTAAAATTTCAAAGAGTTACATCTAACAGTTCTCTAGTTTTTTTTGCGATTCTATCCCACTGTGCGTCGGTCTCCAAAAGGATTTTGGTAAAAAATTTGCCATGCAGTGAAAGTAGGAAAACTATTCCTTAATCTCTTATCTCAATTCTCAAAAACACGATACTCATAGAATCACCCCTAACTCAAACATATGGAGTTGGGGGTGAGTAAAAGCGAGCTAAGTTTGGCCGGGCCAAATCTTATATACCCAACATCATGGATTGTATTTGTCGAGTTCTTTTCCCGGTATCTCTGTTTAGACAAATAAAGGATGTAATAAATGATTATTTAGAGGAGTATTATTATTTATTAATCTGGTTCAAATAAGATAATAATCAGTATTTGTCCTCAGATTATTACCAGCCACTGGAGTCCCGAAGGTCAGCTAGTGTCTTGGTATTAATTTTATTTTTATGTTTAATATGATTTTATAAAAAGGAAAACAAGACGATGAAGACTTAGGTTTGCAGTCTCTTTATTTGTCAAGATACGGTAAAGAATGACAACTTATAGCTAAATGTATTGACTTATAAAGGGACAAGTAAAATCATGAAAACAATCTAGTATCCAATGGAATTAAAATGGAACAATTTGAAACAATGAAATACAAAAGTAAAACATATTTTCTCTCAACAAAAATTACAATTTATGAGGGTAGTTGGGACAGTTAAGGAAAATATAAATTAAGTTCAAATTGTCAAACATATAATTATAATAATCAACATTCATAAAAATCAAGGTAAATAAATACGGCCGTTACATCCTCCCCCTCTGGTGCATTAATCGCCTCGATGATGTCACCAGGACTTTAATGGTTAGTCTTGTTCGTCAATCGTGTGGACCTTCTGGGTGTAGAAGTGTGAGTGTTGTGTTGGTTGCTTCTTCCAGTAGTGCCCGCATTCGGTTGATTGTTGTGTTGGGTTGCTGGTGTGTGCAGCCGTTGCTGATGTGCGTTTGTATTGGTTGTTGTTTTCGGACGACCTCTTTTCCGAATCGGGTAGATTGGTGCAGAAGCATCGCCTTCATATGGTGTGAGCGCTGAAACATGATGTGTTGATATTGGTGTGTTTGGGTCATCAGTCTTAGCTATTGTGTAACAAGCTGATCCTTTTTTCCCAATAATAAGATATGGCCCATCACGTCGTGGTGTAAACTTTGAAGTTAAATTTTGACTTGCTTTGCTTAAGACATGCGTTGAGACCAATACTTTGTCGCCAATTTGATAATCATTTTGAGATTTGCGTTTTCGATCAACGTTTTCTTTATTTTTGTCTTGCATTTTCTCTTGTGTTTCATTAGCGATTTCAAGGGTATCTGCTAATCTCAATAAGTGTGGTGTGATTTGCGGTATAAAGTTCTCACTTTTGATTATGGCTTTGAAGTCATAGTGCACTTCGGTAGGAGATCTCAATTCTCTTCCAAACGTAAGATATGCCGCAGTGTGCTTTGTACTATCACATTTTGCAGTGTTCATTGCGAAACGAATTGATGGCAACATTAAATTCCATTGGGTATGATCCTTGCCAACACAAATTGACAGTTGGGTTTTAAGATCCCTGTTCTTTCTTTCCACAGGATTCGCTTCTGGGTGATACACTGGAGTGAAAGTCTGCTGGATTCCCAAACAAAAAGTCAATTTTTGCATCAAGGCAGATATAAATTGAGATCCGTTATCAGTATGAATTCTGCGTGGAACGCCATATCGAAGTATGATTTCGTTCAGTAAGATTAAAGCACAATTTTCTGCCGATGCTTCTTTAAGGGCAAACAATTCCATCCATCTGCTGCAGATGTCTTCGACGGCGAGGATCCATTGATGTCCATTGCTAGTTCGTGGTAATGGTCCAAATAAGTCAACGGCTATAATTTCAAATCGCTGTCTACTACTGACGGTTTGCAACAATCCAGCTGGTTTCATATTACTCGGCTTGTACTTTTTGCATTCGTCGCATGCTTTCACATATTTCGTGATATCCGATCTAATTCCAGACCAATAAAACAATGGGGCAATACGAGCAATAGTTTTGTCTATGCCATAATGTCCTGCTGTGGCGTCTTTGTGGTATTTTTGTAAGATTTCTTCTCGTAAAGAGTTTGGTATGACAAGCTGGCCGTTTTCCGAGTCTTGTTCAGAGCAATAACGATACAGAATTCCGTCGACTATTATGTAGCCACGACTTGCGTGTCTGTATGAATTTTCATCATTTTGTTCAAATGAGTCAATGATTTTCTTGAGCTCGGGATCGTCAAGCTGGGATTTGCGAAATTCTTCGGATCCTTTTCTAGGAAAATCGATATCAATCGAGTTACATTCGCATGAAATGCAACATTGTTCGCTTTCGCATGGTGGACGAGAAAGAGTATCTGCTACGACGTTTTGCCTTCCAGGGGTATATTCGAAGCGTAGATTATAGCTTTGTAGAAATAAAGACCATCGTGCTAGTCTTCCTGTTGGAGATTTTAAAGCAAAGAGCCATTTCAGCGGCTGATGATCAGTTAAAATGGTGATTTCCGAACCTTCTACATAGCCTCTAAATTTCTGTATAGCCCAAACAACGGCTAGAGCTTCACGTTCAGTTGTTGAGTAATTGCGTTCTGCGGGTATAAGCAGACGGCTGGCGTACTCTATAGGGTGTTCTTTATCTTTCTCCCCCTGCAATAGTACAGCCCCGATCGCGTAGTTGCTCGCGTCTGTTCTAAGAAGGAATGGTGCCGATTCTTGAACTTGTTGCAATACTGGAGGAGAACTTAACAGCTGCTTTAATTTATTAAATGCCTGGTTTTCTTCGTTCCCCCAGTTCCATGTAGCTTTCTTCTTTGTCAAATTCGATAGGGGTCTGGCAACTTTGGAAAAATCGGGAATAAATCGCCTAAACCAAGAGCATGTTTGAAGAAAAGACATGAGCTGTTTCAAATTCTTCGGTTTTGGCCGATTAATTATGGCTGCAGATTTCTCTGGGTCAATTTTAATACCGCTTGTAGTCAAAATATGTCCCAAGTATTTGACCTCTGATCTGCAGAAAAAACATTTTCTGTCATTCAAATGAAAACCAAACTTTTTAAGCTTCTCGAAGGTTTGATCTAAATCAGACAAATGGGTCTCAAAATTTGGAGAGCAAATAATAATATCGTCAAGATAAGCCAGTATTAAGAGCTTTGGCAGACTTGAGCGAAACTTGTCAATTATTCTTTGAAAAGTGGCCGGAGCGTTCTTGAGTCCAAATGGCATTCGGTTAAATACGAATATACCGAATGGTGTGGTGAAAGCTGTTTTAAGCTTATCTTCTTCTGCAAGTTTTATTTGCCAGTACCCAGATTTTAAGTCTAATGTCGACATATACGGTGTTGCTTTAGCTGCATGAAGTAGGTCATCAATTCGAGGTAATGGATATGTGTCGGTGACAGTTATAGTGTAGTGTGTATATGTGTGAGACAATTGTCTGGCCTTGGTCATGTTCATTGTCTGGCTTAGGTAATCTGATTCGCGCATATGGACACCCATCCGCGTTGCCGTGTGAATATACATACGTTGCATATTCACACAGGTGAGCAACCCAACAGCATGGGAACATGCTGGCTAGGCTTAAGCTAGCTTAGAAATATTTTGTTTAAATAAAATTCAATTTAAGAACAACAGCCAATTGAAGTGGTCCTCAATTCTTTCACATGGCGACCGTGAAAATAAAAAAAAAATAAACCCTACTCGCCGCCATTTAGAGCACAGTGAAAAAAAAACTAAAAACGATTTTTTTAATTATTCAACGGCAAAAACAACACATAGAAAATAAACATAAATGAAATACAAAAAACTCCATAAAAAAAACTGAAAAAAAGCAAACAAAAAGAATTAAACAAGAAGAAAACATTAAAACACAACAGCAACACCAAAAAAGATAAGAACTGAAGCACAATAAAAAAGGATCTTTTTAAGCAAAATCAAGCAGCAATTATAAAATGAAACACTGCACCAACAACAACAACCATCATTTGTTGCTAAACCAACAATCAGTTAATTGCATCTTTTCCAATCCTTTATTATTACCAACAACAAGTAGCAGCAACAACAATACAAATAGAGGGACCGCATCTACAACTTCCACCACCACCACAACCAGAAACGTAAAGATGTTCCAGCATATGCTAATTCCAATTGTTAAAAATAGTTTAACTGCTTCCATCGCAAAGAGTTTCGCAGGACAACAACAACAATAACGCATTCAAAAGTTAAGTAAAATCCATATATTAAATATACATATATGTATAGATTTTTTTTTTAAGGAGAAAGACTATTTTTGTCTCGAAAAAAAAGTAAAAATTTTAATTTATATTATGTACAAAATAAGAAAAGACCATGTTTCAGTTTATGTATTTGTGGACACAGTTTATTTTGTATTTGTATTTGTATTTTATTATGATAAAACCCATACAAAAGACAGTGTCTTATATAAAGCATGGGTTAGTAAATTGATAAATACAATGAGTTCAACAAGTTTTCATTTAAATAGAACAATAATTGGTACAAAATATTTAACAATTTAAGCAAAGTTACTGATACAATATTTAAGTTAAAAAAGGTTTAAACAAAACAAAAAAAAAAAGAAGAAAAAGAAACTTTAAAGAAAATTTAACAATTTAATCAAAGTTACTAATAAAATAAATTTAAAAAAAAAAATAGTTATAAAAAAAACAAAACAAATAATTAATTAAAATGATTATAAATCAAAGATTTGAACTGACGTTCATTACTTATAATTTGAATACTATTGGGAAGATTATTCCAGAGACGTATAGCATTAACAAAGAACTGTTGTTCAGATACACGATATTGATGACGTATTTGTATTACTTGTTTACCTCTTGTAGAGTTAGCAAAACGCAAAACAGAAGCCAGATATGACGGTTCATTGGTATAAATTATCTTGTGGATCATTTGCAACAAGCGTATCTTAAGGAACGAGTTAAAAGAGACACCATATACTTTATTAAGCCTCTTCTTACCGCCTTTGGTTGTTGACGCTGCACAAGTGATTCGTTCAACATATTTAGACTTTAATCGGCGTAATCATTTAAGAGTATAGTAATCATGGGTAGTACGGAATCAAAGATAGAGGATCCCAATGCCAATGTGATTAACGACATTGTTGTAAAGGTAGAAAGTCCTACCAACTACTTCCTAATCATAATTAGTTTATTGGCAACCCAGCTATTGGTAACTCTTTACCAACTGCATAAGAGGGCTCTACGGAAGAATTATATAAGGGCCGCTTCTGTTGCAAACGATCTTGAAAAGGTATAGGAATCAATATGTCAAAAAAAATAACTTAAAAAAAAAAAATCTTGACCAGCCATACTGGCACAAAAAATAAATGAAAATCTTTAAATTTTAGAACTCACATGGACTGGATCGACATAATCGGTGTAGCCAGAATAATCAAAGAGCAGAACTTTGATAGGTCATACAAAAGTCTGAAAGTAGACAGACCGATAGGAAATGGGACATTAGGTCGACACCTCAAAATATTATTTGAAGCCCTGGAAAAAATTCGGACATTTTTAAAAGGGTACTACGATAATCTTACCCCCTCCCACAAAATAGCAGCAGAAGCATATTTTTTGGATGTACGAAATAAACTAGCAAATTTATTGGAATCTAAGGGCATAGAAAATAGATTGTCAGTGAGTTTCCATGACGAGGTCGTTTTCTACATTAAATTAGAGGAAGTTGGCGAAGACAGTGATTGTGAATCACTTACCAAACTCTTTGACATTGCAAACGAGGCAGGAAACATGACACAATCGGTTACGGACTTTCTGGGTTTGGCCACAAGGGTCATACCGGATTTTAACGGAAGCTCCGAAAATCTGCAGAGTTTTCTTGATGCACTGGACCTTATAGATTCAGTAAAAGAAACTCATGAACAGATTGCAGTGAGAGTCATTAAGACAAAATTGAAAGGGACGGCGAGAAACCTTATCAGCTCAGAAGGGACCATCAAGGACATAATAATAACATTGAGAAAATCTGTCAAAGGCGAATCAACTGAAGTTATCACAGCAAAAATTTTAAATATTAGACAAGGAAATAAGACGGCAAACTCGTTTGTGAGTGAAATTGAGGAGCTTACGAAAGCACTGTCTAACGCCTACATTTCTGACGGACTACCTGTAGAATTAGCACAGAAGTACTCAACTCAAGTAGCCGTCAAAACGATGTCGAAAAACGCATCCAGCGATAGAGTTCGGCTTATAATGGAGTCTGGGAACTTTAGCACGATGAATGATGCGGTGTCGAAATTTGTATCATCTTGCACCGAGGGCATGTCCACCTTTGATGTAAGATACTACAATTCGAAATGGTATGGACGCGGAAATAGTCGTGGACGGGGTAATGGCCACTATAGAGGACGAGGTCGTTACTATAGAAACAATCGAGGACGTGGCTCCAATAACCACAATTTCGACAGTCGAAACAATAAAGGTAATAGGAACCGCAACGTGCGTATCCTTACCGAAGAAAATAATGATTCGGGAAACCTGAATCTTCCCTTGGGAGAACAATAGTCCAAAATCCAACTATACATCATATAAATCTAAGTCAGAGCATATTTGTGAAGGCAAAAAACAATTTTTCTAATAACATTCTCACATTATTAGTAGATACAGGAGCGGACATATCCTTATTAAAGCAATTTAATAAAGAATATAGTCAATTAATCAAGTCTAATACCACAATAATAAGTGGTATAGGTGAAGGAACAACCAAGTCATTTGGATCAATTGATTTGGATCTCCAAATTGATAAATTCTTAATCCCCCATGATTTTCAGGTGGTGGATAGGAATTTCCGTATACCTTGTGATGGTATTCTTGGCATGGATTTCATTAAGAAATACAACTGTATTTTGGATTTCAATGAGCACCATGATTGGTTGATTCTAAGACCTAACAACTTTCATTGTAATATTCAAGTCCCTATTATATTTTCTGACGTTAACCATAACGTTTTGTTACCTGCTCGTTCTGAAGTAATTAGAAAAGTACATATAACAACAAACGAAAAAGAGTTTTTAGTGATGAATCAGGAACTTCAACCTGGTGTTTTAGTCGCTAGCTCTATAGTAAATGCTAAAAACACATTTGTTCGAATTTTGAATACAACTTCACAAAATGTTATACTAAACACCAAGAGTATTGCGACTGAGAGTTTGAAAAATTATGACTTGATTGAACAAAAATTTCTACAAAATGACAGAAAAGAGGAAATTCTTTCAAGGTTGGAAAAGAATTGTCCCAAGGAGTTTAAGGATCAACTTCACAAATTGTGTTCTGATTACACGGATGTTTTTGGTTTAGAAACAGAACCAATCACAGCTAATAATTTTTATAAACAAAAGATAAAACTCAAGGACTCTGACCCGGTATATATAAAAAACTATAGGATTCCACATACACATAGAGCAGAAATAAACGAACAAGTAAATAAACTTGTGTCTGATGGTATAGTTGAACCGTCCGTATCAGAATTTAATAGCCCACTACTTCTTGTTCCGAAAAAGGCGCTTCCAAATTCTGAACAAAAGCGTTGGCGTTTAGTTGTTGATTATCGCCAAATTAATAAAAAGGTAATAGCAGACAAATTTCCCCTCCCGAGAATCGAAGATATTTTGGATCAACTCGGTCGAGCTAAATATTTTTCATGTTTAGATTTGATGTCTGGCTTTCATCAGATAGAACTGGAGAAAAAATCACGAGACATAACATCATTCTCCACGGACAATGGTTCGTATAGGTTCACTCGATTACCATACGGATTAAAAATTGCTCCGAATTCCTTCCAGCGTATGATGACACTTGCGTTTTCGGGACTAGAACCCACAAAAGCTTTTGTCTACATGGATGACTTGATTGTTATCGGATGTAGTTCGAATCATATGTTAAAGAATTTAAAGAATGTTTTCGAACAATGCCGTAAATATAACCTCAAGCTTCATCCTGACAAGTGTTCATTTTTTCGATGTGAAGTTAATTTTCTTGGTCATTTATGTACGGATAATGGTATTCTACCTGATAAGAGCAAATACGACATAATTGAAAAGTATCCTGTTCCAACCGATAGCGATAGTGCTAGAAGATTTATTGCTTTTTGCAATTATTATCGAAGGTTTGTCAGAAATTTTTCATTCTATTCTCGGCATATAACTCGACTTTGCAAGAAAAATGTAAAATTTGAATGGACATTACAATGCAATGAGGCATTCGAGTACCTCAAGAAACAATTGTTGAAACCTACACTTCTGCAGTACCCGAATTTTGAAAAGCAATTTTGTATTACAACGGATGCAAGCAAATATGCATGTGGAGCTGTGCTCAGCCAAGAGTATAATGGAAAAGAGCTTCCTGTTGCATTTGCATCCAAAACGTTTACAAACGGCGAAAGTAATAAATCAACAACCGAACAAGAGTTAATTGCAATTCATTGGGCAATACAATATTTCCGGCCGTACATTTACGGAACACATTTTTTAGTGAAAACGGATCACAAGCCCTTATCATATTTATTTTCGCTCAAAAATCCAAGTTCCAAGTTGACGAGAATAAGATTGGATTTGGAGGAATATGATTTTACCGTGGAATTTCTCAAGGGAAAACAAAATGTTGTAGCGGATGCTCTTTCCCGCATCACTCTTAATGAGCTAAAAGAGCAATATGAACGGACAGTTGGAGTATATAAGGTCGTGACAAGATCTGAAACTCGTCGAAATAGTCCAAACCACGTTTATGACGATACTCGTGGAAATATTTCAATCGAAGAGCCCAACGTTTATGACGTCATTAATTTTAATGATGTTAAAAAATTCGTAAAATTAAAGTTATCTTTAAACCAGTGTTGCTTAAAACATGGCAAAGTGATTTTAAAACGAATTCATGTTGTGGATTTGTGTGCTAATGGGAATTTTGATTTAGATCAATTTTTCCACAGGCTTAATAGAGAAGCTGGCTCACTGAAAATATCCCAACTTCAGATGGCACCAAGCGAACAAATATTTAAATTTGTTCCACTTGATTTATTCAAGAAAACGGGCAAGAAGATATTAAATAGGGTAAAAGTAGCGCTACTACCTATGGTGACCATTATAAACGGAAATAATGAGAAAGAAAAAAAGACTATTTTGACAAGATACCATGATGATGCCGCTGAAGGAGGTCATGCTGGTATTACACGTACTTACGGGAAGATTAAAAGACACTATTATTGGAAAGGTATGGTTCGGGATATTACCAGATATGTTAAGGCATGCAAGAAATGTCAACTCTCAAAGGTAACCCGACATACCAAAACTCCGATGACATTGACACATACGCCAGCACAGCCCTTTGATATTGTGTTGATTGACACCATTGGACCCTTCCCGAAATCCGAAACAGGCAATGAGTATGCAGTAACACTTATTTGTGATTTCACAAAATACTTAGTTGCTTTGCCAATACCGGACAAAAATTCCAAAACAGTAGCTAAAGCAATCTTTGAGTCTCATATATTGACTTATGGGCCTATGAGAACTATAGTTACTGACATGGGTACTGAATATAAAAACAGTTTGATTGAACACTTGTGCAAATATTTGAAAGTGAAAAACATTACTTCCACAGCCTACCATCATCAAACTCTTGGGACAGTAGAGAGGAGCCATCGGACTTTCAACGAATATGTAAGGTCTTACATATCCATTGACAAGGACGATTGGGATGTGTGGTTAAGGTACTTCACGTATTGTTACAATACGACACCTTCAGTTTCTCACGGATATTGCCCTTATGAACTGTTATTCGGCAGGGTTCCGAACATGTTTCAGGTATTTAATCAAATTAAGGATATTCAACCATTGTATAATCCTGAGGATTACTCCAAGGAAGTAAGATACAGGATGGAAATGGCGTATAAAAGGGCAAGGCAATTGCTGGAAACGGCAAAAATAGAGCGTAAAGAAAGGCATGATAAAGGAAAAATCGAACCAATTTTCAATATAGGTGATACTGTGCTTCTTCGTAATGAAACTGGTCACAAATTAGATAGTAAATATTTAGGCCCTTATAACATAATTGACGTGATGAAAAATGGTAATTACGTTATAAAGGGCAAAAAGACTATTACTGTTCATAGCGATAGATTAAAAATATTTAGAAAATAGATTAGAGACAGGCCTGTTCACCAAATTATTTTCATAGTTTTTTTTTTGGTATTTCTTTTTAAATATATTCAAATTCGTGTACCTTAATTAAGTTAATTTTAGCATTTATTATTAATTTTTTTTTTGTAATTTTGTTAAATGTATATCCTGTCATTTTAAGAAAATTAATATAACTAACACATAACATTTAATTAAATTGTAGAATTAATAATTATTGTTTTTTTTAACTTTAAGATTTTATTAAAAACGTTTATATTTTCCATAAGAAATAATTATCTATTAAGTAATTTTGTACATATTAAAAAATGATTAGCAAGTAATCATTTTTTTGTGAAAAGGGAGATGTAGTGTGTATATGTGTGAGACAATTGTCTGGCCTTGGTCATGTTCATTGTCTGGCTTAGGTAATCTGATTCGCGCATATGGACACCCATCCGCGTTGCCGTGTGAATATACATACGTTGCATATTCACACAGGTGAGCAACCCAACAGCATGGGAACATGCTGGCTAGGCTTAAGCTAGCTTAGAAATATTTTGTTTAAATAAAATTCAATTTAAGAACAACAGCCAATTGAAGTGGTCCTCAATTCTTTCACAATAGCATTTAATTTGCGATAGTCTACGCACAGTCGAATTTCATTATCCTTTTTAGGTATAAGTACCACTGGAAATGCCCAGGGAGATTCCTTTTCTTCTATGATTCCATCTTGCAACATTTTATCCAATTCTGCCTTCAACTTCACTTTCATAGCTGGTGAGATCCGGTATGGTGGATTGGCTATTGGCAGATGATTTCCGGTATTAATTTTGTGCTCAATGTTGGCTATTGGAGCAACAATATTTTCAAATATGTCGTTATGCTTATTGATAACGCTTTTCAATAAATCTTTTTGACTTTCAGTCAAATGTTCAGCTTCGTTTTCTCGAAATTCAAAATCGATCGCGTTTAATGTAACCGCTTGCGGTAAAACTTCAGTTTCCGCTTGTTTTTTCATTTTCTTCAATGGAGGGAATAAATTATTTTCATTTGGGATTTCAAAATCCTGTGGTATAGCATCAGCAAATATTTTTGTGATACCTCCTGGAGAGTAGTCGTTGGCGGGAAATTCAGCAACATTATTTGGATGTGTTGGGTCTTCTTCGCCATATGCTACAAACCATGATAAAAAATCTTGAACGTTTTCTTTCTCCCTTTCGGTTTTTGTTGTACTAGCATTCATTTGACTACGTTTTTCAATAGCCTTAGATGGCGTACATTTAAATTCAAAGATTTTGGATGGTTCGTCAACAAAATGCCAAGTCCTTTGTGCTAAATCCATAACCATTCCACATTGCTCCAGAAAATCTATACCAATTAGGGTTCGATTGTTTCTTGCCTTTGGCAAGCAAACAAAACGAATTCGTTTAAAACGTTTGCCTATAAGAATACAGGCTATGGTCGATAAGACCATTTCTTTTCTCGAACTTCCGTCAGCCAATGTCACCTCTGCAAATACTTCTTGAAATGGGACCTCCTTTTTCTTCAATAACATAAAAAGTTCGTAACCAGCTATGCTTGTCCTGGCAGCTGTGTCCAGATAAGCTTCTTGGTCCGATCCATTGACATTTATATTTATGGTTGGAACATTTCTACCAACAATTGTGGTTTGAATACTATTTAAGTTTAGTTCCTTTGGGCTTTCCATTATCTCTTTGTAGTTGCATTTTGGACAGTTTGACCTGTAAAATCCTGCAGCACCGCAGCCATAGCAGTTCAATTTTACTTCATCTTTGGTCTTTCCCCTCTTTTCGACCTCTATTCGCTTGTAACATACATCGGCTGTGTGGTTCTTTTTACGGCAGTATGAACAACGAACATTTGTCTTTTCTCGAGAAAGTTGGGGTTTAATGACAATTTCTGTCTTATTTTCAGTCATGAATAGCTCTATTTCTCGAGCGCTACTGAGAAGGTCCTGAAACGTTTTCACAGCTTCTCTTGGCACTTTCTCCCGAATGTTGACATTGATTTGATAGTAGATCATATCAATAATAGCACGCTCGGAAACTTTTTCTTTTAACAATGCAAATAACCGCCGTTTTCTGCAGATAAAACTGTCAGTGCTTTCAGTCGGTTTCTGCTTGTCCTTAAAAATTTCGGAGTAAATTCTCCAATCAGATTTGATGGGCGCAAATGCACTTCTTAACAGATTAATAGCATCCTCGAATGTGCTAGCCTCATCTTTAACTCCTTGCCACCATGATGATGCATATCCTTCTAACAAAAGGGGCATACTAATAAGAGCCAAACGATCAGAAATGTGTGTCGATTCCTTGTAGACCAGGATTGTTGCAATAAAATCCTCCACATTTTCCTTATCACTTGAGCCGTTAAAACGTGCGCTGCAAGTACTAAATGTGGCGCTAATTTGCGGTCTTACTTGGACATTACTTAACAATGATGCAATTAACTGCTCGTTTAAGTTGTTATTATTTGACGAACTCTGGCTATTCCGATCGGAAAAATCTGCGTTCAGTGCTGAATAAGCCGTACTAGCATTTGGAATATTAGATGACGATTGATGCATATTTGCTGGGGCTGAGCCTTGAAATTGGAAATTATTTTGATGTGAACTGGTCGATGGCATAGTCCTACTAGTTTCGGTATTAGCAGACTGATCAATTGCCACTTGACCCATGTTCGAATTCTGATCGTTATTTACCGTAGAAACTGCATTATTTCCATTAGAATTCATGGTGTTATTTGGGTTTTGGCTATCCACAATACCTGCGCTTAAAGAATTCATGGTTGTTCTTGGCGTTTTCTTCATTGCAAGAATTTTCTTTATTAAGGCTTGATGGTAACCCTGTTGAGTCTATCTAAGAGAATATCTTTCTCCAGAAGAGTATGTATGTATGTTCGAATCTTAAAGATTGATGGAACGTAAAACACTTCGAATTCCAGTGAGAGCAAGAGAATTTAATCGACACCAATGGGAGAAACAGCTAAAGCTTTAAGCAAGACTTACTCCAACAACAACTTGTGTGTGATGAGCGAAACCAACATATGCACAAGCACAAGTTACGAAGTGATATTGGAACAGCGGCTTGGTAGGCAATGTGTATATCTCTTGATGTGATGATCACAGCAAAGCAACAACACACTGGTAAAACGAAATGCTGGGAAGAAGAAATGTTTTCGCAACAACAAAACCCTTTGCCTAGACTGTTGATAGACTGGAGCTGAAGCAACAGCAATGAGATGTGGAGTTAAAACATGCGGGAGTCACAACAACAACAACCAACCGTGGGCGATGACTCACGTATGGTGATTCCCTTTTTGTAACAACAACAAACAACTCAACCTGATGATAGCGACGGCAACAGCAGCATAAGTGGACGGCAATTGAATAACTGCGAAACACGTTTCTTCTTTTATTTTGCGAAAATTATGTTTTGCAAAAATTTAAATATTTTATGCAAAACTGTTGTAGAATTTTCAGCAAAATATTTAAAAATTTTACGGTGGGCGCCAATTGTAATAAATGATTATTTAGAGGAGTATTATTATTTATTAATCTGGTTCAAATAAGATAATAATCAGTATTTGTCCTCAGATTATTACCAGCCACTGGAGTCCCGAAGGTCAGCTAGTGTCTTGGTATTAATTTTATTTTTATGTTTAATATGATTTTATAAAAAGGAAAACAAGACGATGAAGACTTAGGTTTGCAGTCTCTTTATTTGTCAAGATACGGTAAAGAATGACAACTTATAGCTAAATGTATTGACTTATAAAGGGACAAGTAAAATCATGAAAACAATCTAGTATCCAATGGAATTAAAATGGAACAATTTGAAACAATGAAATACAAAAGTAAAACATATTTTCTCTCAACAAAAATTACAATTTATGAGGGTAGTTGGGACAGTTAAGGAAAATATAAATTAAGTTCAAATTGTCAAACATATAATTATAATAATCAACATTCATAAAAATCAAGGTAAATAAATACGGCCGTTACAAGGATAAAATAAAAGAAAAAGAATTGGAGCTATATCAAGTTAATGTCCGATTCGGACCATAATTATATTGTATGTTGGCGATCATAGCAGAAGCCATTGTGTAAAATTCAGCCAATTCGAATGAGAATTGCGCCCTTTAGGGGCTCAAGAAGTAAAACAGGGAGATCAGTTTGTATGGAAGCTGTATCAGGCTATAAACCGATTAAGACCATATTTGAAGGTCATGGGAGAAGCCGTTGTACAAAATTTCAGCCAAATTGGACAATAATTGCGCCCTCTAGAGACTCAAGAAGTCAAGATGCCAGATCGGTTTATATGACAGCTATATTAGGTTATGGACGGATTTAAACCATACTCAGCACAGTTGTTGGAAATCATAATAAAACATGTCATGCAAAATTTCAGCTAAATCGGATAAGAATTGCGCCCTCTAGAGCTGTGCTGGCAAAATATCGATGGCACTATCGATACTTTCGATATAGAATTTTTTGACTGAATATCGATTTATATTTTTCCGATGAATACTACCGCAAAAGTAAAATTTTTTGCAAAATTAAACAAAATTAAAAAATCCCACACTGAATGCATTCTTTAAGATATGTTGCGCCTATAAAGTCATAACAAAACACGTCATGCAAAATTTCAGCTAAATCGGATAAGAATTACGCCCTCTAGAGTAGAGCTGGCAAAATATCGATGGCACAATCGATAATTTCGATATTAAATTTTTTTTACAGAATATCGATAGATATTTTTCCGTTGGATACTATAGCAAAAGTTCAATTTTTTGCAAAATTAAACAAAAATAAGCAATCCGACACTGAATGCATCCTTTAAGATACATTGCGCCTATAGAGGGCTCAATTTTCATTCGATTAGGCTAACATTTTGTACAATGATTTCTCTTATGACTTCCAACTGACTTTGTTAATCTTGGTTTTATTTGGTCAGTGCATTGACATAGATTCAATATAAATCGATCTTCTAATGTTAAATTCTCATTTTCGTCTGAAATATAGGTGATGAGAAATTAACGATAGTATCGTTACTATCGATATTTATTATTAAAACTATCGAAAATATCGAATGTTGCGATTATCGATAGTTTGCCAGCTCTACTCTAGAGCATCAAGAAGTCGAGATTCAAGATCGGTTTCTATGGCAGCTATATCAGGTTGTAGACCGATTTGAACCATTTTTCGAATTTCAGTCAAATTGGATAGGAATTGCGCCTTCTAGAGGCTCAAGAAGTCAAGATCCCAGATCGGTGTATATGGCAGCTATATCAAAAAAAAAAGAGCGAAACATTCCTTATTTTCTAAACATAACTTTCTGGAACGCCTATAGCAACTTGTGGGAACTCCTCACCCCAAAAACCCTTCTTACGGACATGTGAACCAGCTAGGGCAATACTTTACTCAACTGATAGGTATTTCGACTTTGATATCCTAGTATGGGCAAAAGTGTTGGGAGGCCGCCCATCTCGAATAATCTGAGCTTGCACGAGAGCTAATCTAAAATTTTATGCTGGCTTTCTTCGTCGAGGCATAGAACTTCCCATACTACAGTGGGATCTATGCCGCGCAAAATGACTTAAAACAACTAGTTACTAAATCGACACATATTTCGTGTGTACAAGGGCAACAAAAAAATTATCTTGATCTACGCCGAGCTCTTCGCCATGCAAACTTACTTGAGGCCACTAGTATATGAATCGACACATTTTTCCTGCTTCCAAGAGCGCCAGCAAAACATTCTTGATCTGTTCCTAACCCCTCATTCTGAAAATTAGAAGGATAATGTCCCTGGACTTTTAGGCAACTCCGACTGCTGCCTTATATCAGCATATGTTTCGTAATCTGAACTTCGCGTCGCAGAATGGGATAGAATCGAAAAAAAAAAACAAGTAAAAGCGGACATGGCAGCCGGTTATACGTACCGGATTGATCCGATGGAATCTTTCATCGGCAAGGGCTGCCGCCTCGGTGTACAACCACAACAACCATGGATCACATTTGTCAAGTTCATATGAGCAACTTATTAACCGATATTGGCTGAACTTGTCATGGCTGTTAGAAGTCATAGAAAAACACCAACTCCAAAAATTCAGGTAAATAGAGTAAAAATTGCGTCCTTCTGTGGCTCAGATTGTCAAATTGGGAGATCGATTTATATGCCAGCTATATCAGGTTATCAACCGATTGAGACCATACTTGGCACAGTTGTTTAAAGTGATACTAAAACACCACTTTTAAAATTGCATCCAAATCGGATAAGAATTGCGCCCTCTAGAGGCTTACAAAGTCTTATTGGGAGATCGGTTTATATGGCAGCTATACTTAGGATTTAGGCTGATTTAGACCATACTTGGCACAGTTGTTGGAA
The DNA here is from genome assembly GCF_963082655.1 of Stomoxys calcitrans. Taxonomy (NCBI): domain Eukaryota; kingdom Metazoa; phylum Arthropoda; class Insecta; order Diptera; family Muscidae; genus Stomoxys; species Stomoxys calcitrans. Next base: position 125,398,615 of record NC_081555.1, read on the forward strand.
GTCATACCAAAATGAAATGTACAAAGTTTCAGCCAAAGCGGATAATTGCGCCCTCTAGAGGCTTAAGAAGTCTAATAGGGAGATCGGTTTAAAAGGGGCTATATCAGGTTATGAGCCGATTTAAACCATGTATGGCACAGTTGTTGAAAGTCATAACAGAACTATCTGTGCAAAATTTTAGCCAAATCGGAAAAAAAATTTGGATACAGGGGTTCACAAAGTCATATCGGGTCAACCGATATGGCCCATTTGCAATTCCCCAACGACCTACATGAATAGTAGGTTTGGTACGCTTAGATTGAAAAGAGAGTGCAGATATTAAGCCGCCCCATGCCACTATGATGGTACCTAAGCCAGTAATCGGTTTGTTATGCGCTCTAAAAACTAACAAGTAAAAACGTGCTAAGTTCGGCCGGGCCGAATCTTGGAAAACCACCACCATGGATTCTGCTAAACTATGGGAGCTATATCTAGATATAGACCGAATTGGACCGTACTTGCTGCAGTAGTTGAGAGTTATAATATAACACTATATGCAAAATAGCAGCCAAATCGGATATATACCGAGGCCTGTAACGGCTCAAGAAGTCAAATCGGTAGATCGGTATATATGGGAGCCATATCATGTTCTTGACCGATTTGAACCGTAATTGGCACAGTTATTGAATGAAAATTTCGGCTTCCAGGGGCTCAAGAAGTCAAATCGGGAGATCGGTTTATATGGGATCTATGTCCGGTTATAGACCGACTAAAACCGTACTTAGCACAGTTGTTGAAAGTCAAAATAGAACATTATGGGCAAAATTTGAGAGAAATCGGATAAAACTTGCGGCTTTCAGAGAGAAGATCGGGGTAGGGAGTTCGGTTCATATGGGAGCTATATCAGGTTATACACCGATTAAGACCGTACTTGAGTCCGTTGTTGGAAGTCAAAACAGAATACTTTGTGTAAAATTTCAGCCAAGCCAGGGGCTCAAGAAGTCAAATCAGGAGATCGGCTTATATGGGAGCTATTGGTTTGCCCAAAAAGTAATTGCGGATTTTTCATATAGTCGGCGTTGACAACTTTTTTCACAGCTTGTGACTCTGTTATTGCATTCTTTCTTCTGTCAGTTATCAGCTGTTACTTTTAGCTTGCTTTCGAAAAAAAGTGTAAAAAAGTATATTTGATTAAAGTTCATTCTCAGTTTTATTGAAAATGCATTTACTTTCTTTTAAAAAATCCGCAATTACTTTTTGGGCAACCCAATATATCTTGACCGATTTGGACCGTACTTGGCACAGTTTTTGGAAGTTATAACAGAACACTATGTGTAAAATTTCAGCCAAATCGGAGAAAAATTGTGGCTTCTATGGGCTCAAGAAGTCAAATCGGGAGATCGGTTTATATGGAAGCTATATTTAAATCTGAACCGATATGGCCCATTTGCAATCCCCAATGACCTACATCAATGTTAAGTATCTGTGCGAGATTTTAAGCGGCTAGATCCACGCGTTCGACCGATATCGTGATTTCGACAGACGGACGGACGGATGGACATGGCTAATTCGAATCAGAATTTCGAGACGATCAAAAATATTTCGAGACGATCAAATATATATACCATATATACTTTATGGGGTCCTAGATTAATATTTCGAGGTGTTATAAACGGAATGACTTGATTAGTATACTCCCCATCCTATGGTGCTGGGTATAAAAAGTAACCTCGAAAAAGAACATTTTAAGTTAAGAATTCCGTCCTACTTACAAAATCCATAATTGTTTGCCATACCACTCCCCTAAGTTGGTTCATGGTATCGTGGCTCATGGTGTCGTGTACCCACCTATGTACCGGTGTCTGTTAGCCGCGAAAGCCGGGCAATGACATGCATGAAATGCTCATACGGCTCATCATCTTCCCTGCATGCCCTACACATGATATCACTTACCGCACCGATTTGGCATAAGTGAGCTCGTAGTCCTATGTGCCCCGTTATGACACCAAAAACTATACTGACTGACCTCCTTCTTACTTCCTTACAGTAATACCATAGTCCTCTCATGATCCGGGTCACCCCATTGGATTTTCACTGTCCTACCGACTGTTTCGCTGTGTTACATGCGTTCGTCGCCCACGCCCTGAAATCGGACTGCGTCGACCCGAAAGACTTCGGGTTAACCACGTTTGTCAACGGCAGTTCTCTGGTCTTCACTGCCAGATCGTCTGCTATTTAATTTTCCCTTACTCCGTTATGGCCCGGCACATTTATAGTAAGTATCTGTGCAAAATTTCAAACGGCTAGCTTTACGCGTTCGACAGCTATCGTGAATTCGACAGATGGACGGACGGACATTGCTAGATCGACTCAGAACGTCGACGAATATTTCGAGGTGTTACAAACGGAATGACTAGATTAGTATGCCCCCTTCCGGCATAGGAATATACAACAGATTCAGATAACATGTCAAGCTTGGTTAGTAGCCTCGTTAGTTGTTGTTCAAAATTTCAGCCAAATTGGATAAGGTTCAAGATGTTATCCCGATTACACATCGGTTTATATAGGAGCTATATATTGGGTTGCCCAAAAAGTAATTGCGGATTTTTCATATAGTCGGCGTTGACAAATTTTTCAACAGTTTGTGACTCTGTAATTGCATTCTTTCTTCTGTCAGTCATCGGCTGTTACTTTTAGCTTGCTTTAGAAAAAAAGTGTAAAAAAGTATATTTGATTAAAGTTCATTTTAAGTTTTATTAAAAATGCATTTACTTTCTTTTAAAAAATCCGCAATTACTTTTTGGGCAACTCAATAAAAACATAAACATATATGGTCCATTTACAATCCTAACTGACCTACACTAATAGCAAGTGTAGTACTTAAAAAGCTTAGCCTAACTCTTTCGAAGGTTAGCGTGCGTCCTACAGACATATAGACGGACGGACGGACAGACGGACGGATGGTCGGACATGGCTAGATCGACTTAAAATGTCAAAACGTACTAGAATATATATGTTTTATTGGCTCGCAGATCTATATTTCGAGGTGTTACAAACGAAATGACTGGGTTATGTTGGTGAGTATCCTAATGATGGTGGGTATCCTTATGGTGGTGGGTATCCTATGGTGGTGGGTATAAAAATCCAGCTGAACCAGGCTGAGATTTGAACCCGGGACGATCGGACAGCTATGATTTGTTACCATTGTCTACCGATCTAGCGTTTAAAGCCATAAAATTAACTTGCAAACGACGCACAAAACTTTGTGTATACACGGAAAGCAATTGTAGGTATGTGGACAAGAAATCCATCTCGACGAAAAACATATGCATTGGAAAAGAGTCAGTTAATAGGAGTGTTTTTAATGAATTTTCCTAGAGGTACTTTCGCGATTTTTTGCAGTTATATACAACCTACCTGTGTTGAACCTTTGAAGCCAGCCACACCTAAAGATTTCTGATGATGGCCCCCCATAACAAGGGGTCGAAAGGCGTCAAATCATAGTAGGTGTGGTGTGGAGCTTTCATTAAGCTCATCTCAAAAAAAAATTTAACACATCGTTTAGCGGAAATTTTTGCTAACATAAAATTATGACCGAATTTTGTAAGCATTTGAAAAAAAAAAGAAAATTTGTTTATCTATGAAACTCAAATTATGATTAAATTGTAGATTCTAAAACTAGTTTCAAACTGCCAAAGTAGAATTTGTAGTGTTTAACGAATTTTATATAAGCCAAGCTGTATAACGTTGATACGACCTAATGTTAACAGCAGTTAACACATGTATGGTTTCTCCATAACCCGAAGTTCGTAAAGAAATTTAAAAGTAATTTTGAAGCAATTTATTTTCAACACAAATTAAAGTATTTTTGTAGACTACAAACGGGCAGCAGCAGCAGCATAAAAAAACAAAAAGGACACAAGAACAAGAAACTAAAAAAGCAACAACAATCTCAAGATACAATACACAATGATTTATCGTTTGAATTACAGATAATTGTGATAATCATTTGGTCGTCCTTAAAAAAAATGAAAGAGAAAATACAAAAACCAAAAAAAGGAAATCAGAACGTGTCAGTAATGGTTACCAATGGAATTTCAACACAATTCTCTAAACCAGATTGCGTTTTCAATACAAACAAGTTTTTATTTGAAGAAATTAAAAAAAATCAACAACAACATAGTTTTTGCTTATGAGTTCAATCAAGCCAGCTAGCTAATGTATGCTTAAAATTAAAAGTACCGTTTGGTGTGTTTTGTTTTTCTCCAAGACTTCGGTAAGGTGGTTTTTCATCAAACAAATCAAATGAGAAAAGATGTTAGAATTGAAAAAAATATATACCACACAAACACGCAATGAATAATGATGTATGCCAAAAAAGTATTGCGAAACCAAAGGCTCCCTTTTAGCAGTGAATAAGGTATGTTTTGAAATATTTTTATAAAAACTATAGAAACACAAAACGCAACTTGCAACAGAGAAGAACGACATTAAATGAAGCCCAAGTGCTTTGCATGCATTTGTCAATTTAGCATATCATCAAACATCCTTTTGGGGGGAAAAAAACACGACAGTTTTGTATTCTTATATTAATCGAGTGGAAAATAAAGGCGAGAAAAGTATTTCACAGCATAATACGCACAGAAAATTTAGCTTATTATCTATTTTATTAAACTTTTATATTTTTTTATTTATCTAAACACATGGTTTCGGCTGTAGGTCAATGGTATCCAATCGTAGCAGTGATGAGGTTTCTCACTATTAATCTCTGACGAAGTTATTGAGTGTATATCAGACAGGCAGACAGACATTCAGAAAGCTACGCGTCTTAATAACAGTAACCCGGCTAAAATTTAATAAGACAGCAGGAACCTATGGGTTGCTCGCTAAACTATTAAAGGCTGAAGGCGATGAGCTGATAAAGCGATTCGCTGGTAAAGCGATTCGCTGGTAAGGCGATTCGCTGGTAAGGCGATTTGCTGGTAACCCAAAACCCATCAGCTTGGTTGTACTATCTGACTGGAAAAATAGTGGATAATTGAAATTTCAGCATACTTAAATCATGTCCCATATAACTAAATAGGCAAAATATGTTTCGGGGAAATACAGATCTCAACTTATTATTATATCCACCACCAAAGGATGGGTTTATATTCATTTTGTCATCCCGTTTGCAACATATCGAATTATTCATTTCCGACCCTATAAAGAATATACAGGGTTTTTTCAGGGACGTAACTAAAGTAGACCAACAGGGACATCAAAAGACGCCAAATTTTTTGCCGCTCCTTTGACATTTCTTTTCAGTAAGGTTTGCCATGTCATGATGGAAAGATATACGAGCCAACAAAAATTCGGAGTCAGTGGCCTCATCGTTTTTATCGAAAAATCATCTTCAGGATTTAGACCCATTAAGAGGTAATTTATAAACCGATTTCGCTGTAATTTCGCACAATGAGTTCTGTTAGATTTTTTGACATTCGTACCAAATATAATCAAAACCGGGCTATATTTGAATACAGCTGCTATATATACTGATCTTTCGATTTAGGTTCTTGGGACCATAAAATCACGTTTATTACTCTTCGATATTTGTGTTCAATATGGCACAGATAGGTGTATATTTAGATAGCCCCCATATAGACCGTTCTACCGATTAATAGAATAAGGCCAATAAAAGCCGCATTTTTTATCCAATTTAGCTGAAATTTGGCACAACCCGTTATATTAAGTTTCTTGATATCTGTGGCGAATATGGTTCAGCTCGGTCTATATCTTAATATAGCCTCCATATAAACCAATCTCCCGATTAATAGAATAAAAGTCGCATTTTTTTCGATTTCGCACCTGTTGTATTATGTTCCTTGATATCTGTGGCAAATTTGGTTTAGATCGGTAACATAAGTATTAATAGCGATTCAATGAGCTGTTAGCAGAGCTCTGTAAATACTTAACAGAACCAAAGAACAGGAGAAATTTATCAAATTTCTTAAGGTTTGCCATTTCATGATGGAATGATATACGAGCCCACAACGAGTCGAAATTATTAAAATTTACTACCGAAATTCGAAGTCAATGGCCTCATCGTTTTCATCGAAAAATCATCTTCAGTGATGAGGCTCATTTCTGGTTGAATGGCTTCGTTAATAATCAAACTATGCGTTATAGGTCAGACAACAATCCAATGAAGACTCTATGAGTCATCATTTCATCCGGGAAAAATTACGGTTTGGTGGGATTTATTGGCCGGCGGCGTCATTGGGCCGTACTTCTTTCGAGATGATCAACACCAGCACGTTAATGTGAATGGGAATCGCTACCGCAACGATAATAGTATATTTTTGGCCCCAATTGGATGATATGCAGTTGGAGGACATGTGATTCCAACAGGACGGCGTCCAAAGCCGTATAGACCGATCTATCGATTTAAGGTCTTGGGCTCATAATAGGTACATTAATGGTCCGATTTCGCTGAAATTTTGAATATCGAGTTGTGTTAGGCTCCTCCATATCCCCGTTTAATATGACGGAAATTGATCCAGATTTTGATATAGCCGTCATATGTACCGATTCCCCGATTTAAGGTTTTTGTCCCATAAAAGGTGTATTTATTAGCCGATTTTGCTACAATTACGTACAGTGAGTTTCATTAGGACCCTCGACATTCGTACAGAGTATGACCAAGATCGGTCTTTATTCCGATATAACTATCATATAAACCGATCCCTTGATTTAAGGCCTTGGATCCATTTATTACATTGATTGTCCGATTTTGCTGAAACTCGGTATAGCGAGTTGTGCTAAGCTCCTCGATATCTCTTTTCAATACGGCACAGATCGGCATATACCGATCTCCCGATTTCAGGTTTTAAGCCCATTAAAGCCACATTTATTATCCGATTTTGGTGAAATTTTGGACCGTAAGTTACGTAAGGTCTCTCAACATCCTTGTTCAGTACGGCCCAGATCGGTCTAGATTTGGATTTAGCTACCATATATACCGATTTCTCGATTTAAGGTCTTGGCCCTATAATAGGCGCATTTATTGTCCGATTTCGCTGAAATTCGGTATAGCAAGTGGTGTTATACTACTCGACATTCCTGAGCAATACGGCACAGATCGGTCCAGATTTGCATATAACTGTCATATATAGCGATCTCCTGATTAAAGGTCTTGGCCTTGGTCCAATTTCGCTGAAATTTGGCACAGCGAGTGGTGTTATACTCCTCAACATTCCTGAGCAATACGGCACAGATCGGTCCAGATTTGGATATAACTGACACATATGCTGATCTCTCGATTTAAGGTCATGGCCCTGTAATAGGCGCAATTATTATCCGATTTCGCTGAAATTCGGTATAGCGAGTGGTGTTAAGCTCCTCGACATCCCTGTGCAATACGGCCCAGATAGGTCCAGATTTGGATATAGTTGTCATATATACTGATCTCTCGATTTAAGGTCTTGGCCCCATAATAGGCGCATTTATTGTCCGATTTCGCTGAAATTTGATATAGCGAGTGGTGTTATACTCCCCGACATTCCTGTGTAATACGGCTCAGATCGGTCCAGATTTGGATATAGCTGACATTTAGACCGATCTCTCGATTTAAGGTCTTGGACCCATAATAGGTGCATTTATTGTCCAATTTCGCTGAAATTCGGTATAGCGAGCTACATTCCTGAGCAATACAGCCCAGATCGGTCCAGATTTGGATATAGACCGATCCCACGATTTAAGGCCTCGGGCCCATAAAACGGGGATTTACTGCCTTATTTCGTTGAAATTTGGGACAGTGAGTTATGTTAGGTCCCCCGACATTCTTTGGCTCAAATCGCGTAAGGCTCCACGACATTCGTGTAAAATATGGCCAGGTCGGTCTATATTTAGATATAGCTGCCATATAGGCCGATCTCCTGATTTAAGATCTTGAATCTATAAAAGGCGCATTTAATGTCTGGTTTTGCTGAAATTTTGAACATTGTGTCCTGTTAAGCACTTCGACATCCGTGTCCCATATTGTTCAGATCAGTCTATATAGCTGCTATAAACATATATCGATCTACCGATTTAAGTTCTAAGGCCCATAAAAGGTACTTTTGTTAACCGATGAATTTGATACAATGAGTTGTGTTGGACCTTTACATAGTCTTCCTGAATATGGTGGAGAAGACTATATTTAGAAATAGCTGCTGTGGGTTCATAAATGATGCATTTTTCACCGTATTGGAACCAAAGGTGGTTAATATTGGGTTGCCCAAAAAGTAATTCCGGATTTTTTAAAAGAAGGTAAATGCATTTTTAATAAAACTTAGAATGAACTTTAATCAAATATACTTTTTTTACACTCTTTTTCCAAAGCAAGCTAAAAGTAACAGCTGATAACTGACAGAAGAAAGAATGCAATTACAGTGTCACAAGCTGTGAAAAAATTTGTCAACGCCGACTATATGAAAAATCCGCAATTACTTTTTTGGCAACCCAATATATATTTATCCGGGGTAGTGGTTATCCAAAGTTCGTCTTGGCCAAATTAATGCCATTTTACTTGTTTTTTATCACCAACACCCTAGGATGGGGGCATACTAATCTAGTCATTCCATCTGTAAAACCTCGAAATATTCGTCTAAGAGCTCATAAAGTATGTCTCAACGTTCTGAGTCGAATTAGCCATGTCCGTCCGCGCGTCTGTCGAAATCACGATTGCGGTCGAACGAGTAAAGCTAGCCGCTTAAAATTTTGTACAGATACCAAGTATTGATTTAAGTCTTTGGAGTTGGCAAATGGGCCATATCGGTTCAGATTTAGATATAGCTGTCATATAAACCAATCTCCCGATTTTACTTCACGAGATGAAATTTTGCATGTGATGTTCCGTTATAACTTCCAACAACTGTGCCTAATACGGTCCAAATCGGTCCATAACCTGATAAAGCTCCCATATAAACTGAACTCCCGATTTGACTTCTTGAGTCCTTACAAACCGCAATTTGTGTGAGATTTGCCTGAAATTTTGCATGCGTTCTGACTTTCAACAACGGTGCAAAGTATAGTCCAAAGCGGTCTATAACCTAATATAGCTCCCAAAAAAACCGATCTCCCTAATTGACTTCTTTAGCCGCTGGAAGCCGCAATTTTTTTCCGATTTGGCTGAATTTGAGCGTGCAGTGTTTTGTTGTGATTTTCAACAACCGTGCAAAATACTGTCAAAATCAGTCTATAACTTGATATAGCTTCTATATAAACCGGTCTCTCAACTATTCTTGTTCGGTTCTAAAAAGCTTTATTTTTTCCTAGTTTGACAGAAGTTTGGTATGTAGAATAAAATAATGGTGGTGGGCTACCAAGATTCGGGCCGGCCAACATTAGCACGATTTTACCTGTTTTTATGTGAAGTGCTAACGTTTAACCTTATAAAGTTTAATACAGAAAACAATTAGGAACTATTGCAGATTTAAGACAAAATATGCATCTGGTTTAGAACCCTACTCAGATGCTAATTGCAACCCTTATAAGGGAAATATAGTATATGTATCAGGCAATATAACGAACTCCCCCATTTAAAATATATTTAGAATTTTCCCCATTTATTGAAAACCCCTCTTAAGTCTTCAATAAATTGTGATCTCTTATGTTTCAACTTTATTTATTTCATACACACATGTAAAGAAATACATCTTAACAAGGCCATCATTAACATGTCTAAATGGCACTGACAACGCTGACGACAAAATACATCGCAAAAAAAAACTGCACAAGAGCAAATTTAACGACTTCATTTAATATTTTACAGCGAAGCATCGTCACACAATGCGATTTTATTTGCACTTCAGTCAGAGACACGAACGAATACCCATTTGCACTGCTTTATATGGGGAATTGAAAATGATCTCTAACGCATCATCAAAAAGCAATGTTTTTATTACAGGCTGAAGAGATTTGTTTGAATCGAAATTGTAGAAGATGATTTTTTTACAACGTTTTTATAGAGTGTTGACATAAAAAACGAAAAGCTAACAAACTATATAGAGCCACCCAGATACACTTTAATGGAATGATATGGGTCTTTCCACATAAAAATTATTGGAATAATTTTCAAGATTTGAAGAAGTAAAAGAGTCAAGCAGGGAACACAAACTGAAATGGAATAAAAAACTTTCGTTTGTTTCTCTTTCGAGACGAGCTCAATGATCGGAGATTGTTGCAGTGGCAAAGGAGAGCCAGATTACAATACATACCAACCACGCGTTTCGTCATTTGGTAAGAATAACTTGTCGACCATATTAGGTGTGGAGGCTTCAAGACTATATATTGGTAGGTCGTGCTTATATCGAATATACCGCAAAAACGCGTCTACGATGTAAGCTCGACACTAACACAAGTCTCACACTTTTCACACTAGCTGTTCTAATTTTCTTTGTAGTGATAGACATTTTTCTATAAGACTACTTAGCTTCCATGGCATATACACGTCATTTGTGTGCATCTTTTGGAAGTTGTATTGATGGCTTCAAAAGCCAGACAACGGCAACGCCTCTCGCCCACAAAAATATTGGATGACTTAAGGAGATTAGTACAATTTTTAAGAAACTTCTCTAATATGAAAAAGTTCTGCTGTAGGATCAGTGGTCCTAGCTTTATGTAGGGGATTAACATTTTACCTGGCGCATCCCTAAGAACACTGATGCTGTGAATGAGGATTCCACTAAATCAACAACAAAAATAAAATGTTGATATTTTGTCTTCAAGCATGGGTGCAGAGACACTGATGATACAAGTCGTAATAAAAGTCATATTCGATCTGAAACATTAGTGTCTCTTTTGATGTTTCGGATGCAGCAGAGATCCCATTTCCCTATACCAAGTTTCAAAATATCACCCACACGTAATCGATCTTTCCATCCGCAGTAAAGCTGGTAAACTATCGATAATCGCAACATTCAATATTTTCGATGTTTCTAATAATTAATATCGATACTATCGTTTATTTCCTATGTGCGCCCTCTATAGGTGCAATAAATGTTAAAGGGCACATTAAGTGAGGGATATCTTATTTTTGTTAAATTTTGAAAAAAATTAACATTGGCGATAGTATCGATAGGAACAAGCAAAAGCGTGCTAAGTTCGGCCGGGCCGAATCTTACATACCCTCCACCATGGATCGCATTAGCCGAGTTCTTCTCCCGGCATCTCTTCTTAAGCAAAAAAGAATATAAGAAAAGATTTGCTCTGCTATTATTACATGTTGGAGACCTGTGTAAAATGTCAGCCAATTCGAATAAGAATTGCGCCCTTTGGGGGCTCAAGAAGTAAAATAGAGAGATCGATTTATATGGGAGCTGTATCGGGCTATAGACCGATTCAGATCATAATAAACACGTATGTTGATGGTCATGAGAGGATCCGTAGTACATAATTTCAGGCAAATCGGATAATAATTGCGACCTCTAGAGGCTCAAGAAGTCAAGACCCAAGATCGGTTTATATCACAGCTATATCAGGTTATGGTTTATATGGCAGCTATATCAAAACATGGACCGATATGGCCCATTTACAATACCAACCGACCTACACTAATAAGAAGTATTTGTGCAAAATTTCAAGCGGCTAGCTTTACTACTTCGGAAGTTAGCGTGCTTTCGACAGACAGACGGACGGACATGGCTAGATCGACATAAAATGTCGCGACGATCAAGAATATATATACTTTATGGGGTCTCAGACGAATATTTCGAGTAGTTACAAACAGAATGACGATATTAGTATACCCCCCATCTTATGGTGGAGGGTATAAAAATATCAATCCATATTCAGACAGAAAATAAAATATCGATAAAATCGATAGTGCCATCGTTATTTTTTCAGCTCTAATACAGAGCCCAGAGACCTTTAGTTGGATCGCTATGACATAGAATGAGAGTATCAGTGCTTCAAGAGGGAATTTATATAGAAGCATATCCTCTAACATTCATGAGAAAACGGTAGTCGAAACGATTAACAGCTACCAAGTGAATGACATTCTTGGAGATCATCCGCCACACATAGCACATAAAGAGGTTAAACTCCCTCGGCAAAGCAAAGTAGTTCTGGATCAAGTACGTACTGGCAAATGCGCTGCTCCAATTGTTGCTGGGCTATTATTGATGTTAATTTGTTGAATGTTCGTCCCGACTGCAATCTTAGGCGGACGACACAGCAGTCTCTACCTACTCATCTACTCGAATTACAGCCAGATCCCTCAAGACGCATCCTACAGAAGTTTTAGGGTTCCTGGAATATATAGCCGAACTTAACAAACGAATAAAAGAAGTGTCTACTGGTCTATTTTAGTAGCGTTCATCCAAATCCATCACCACCGATCAGAGATATTTAGTTTGATCGTCATGATCTAGGACGAGGGGTTCAGCGCTTCACGAGGAACGAGGAGCGGGTGAAAGTGCAGGTCACTGGAAGGGATAGAACTGACACTCCTGGCACCTCTACGGGCTATTATTGATCTTAATCTGCTGAATGTGAGTCCCGATTTTAACCTTAGGCGGACGACACAGCACTCGCCACCCATTCATCTATTCAACTTTCCACCAGATACCTCATGACCCATTCTTCCAAAGTTGTAGAGATCCTGGTTTTGAATAAAGTCTTCCAAATCCATCACCACCGCCCAGAGATGTTTAGTTTGATCGCCATGATCTAGAATGAAAAATTCAGCTCTACAAGAGAATAAAACTCATGAGAATACTGTAGCTGAAACGAGGAACGAGAAGCGGTTGAAAGGTATAGAACTGACAATCCAGTCACTTCTACGGAAAGTGGGAAGAGAATCAGTTCTCCCGAAGAGCATAACACTGCAAAAAAGCTGAAAAAGAGCTTCGCGATTTCAAGTACACTGAGAAGACCGAGCCAGCACCCCCGCAACAGAGACTCCAGACAGTGTCCTGGAGGAAAGACAAAATTGGAACTAGAACGAAGGAAGCGCGCACAGCCCCGAGTCTATATCAAAAGAACGACACAGCCATCACATAAGGAGAAAATGGTTGCTGAAAAGCTAAGGAGCCGCCCTTTTACGCCAGAGTAGCAAGGAAGTACAACAGAGAGATGAGGCAATTTATACAGTCATTCATATCGGCAGTGCATTCGATAGGATTCCACCAGATCATAGGCTTAACTGGAGGATCTGATTAACGTGCGGATTTTCGAACATGTTTGGAACTCTGTAGAGGGTCTACCAAATTATGAGCTGCGAGTATAGAGGGGTCATCTTTACGCTGCGTTTTACGCAGGCGGAATGTAGTTATACCGTCAAAAAGATCATCGGAGGTATCCACGCTTCCTGGAAGAGCGCAAAGCTCGACATGATGAGAAAGATTAACAACCTCCAGCTCACAAAGGCGACGGTCTTCATTAAGGGATATGACAGGAAATTCGCAAGGGAATACATGTTGGGATTCTTGAGCATGCAAAAACCAAGGTTTGATCGCAGAGAGGTTTTTGGTACCCATGTACGGATGTTGCGGCTCTTTCCATAGAGTGGGCAATGGTTCGCCATTATGCTGCTATACTATCGAGAGAGGGAGAGCTTTCTTCAAGCAATTGGTTCCCGACTTACTACAAATCCACAGCACATGGCAGCTATAATATCTCTCGGTGTTGTTTTGCAGTCTTTCCCGAGTCATTGCGCTTCTTGTGTAGCCGTAAAGTCCGCCCTGTACTTCTCCAATACATTAGCCAGTGCGTGTGCTGCACTCATTCTGTAAAGAGTTCGGACATTCCAGGTGCAGATACGCAAATCATAGTCCCTAAAACGTTGCGGCGGTCGTCAAAATAGGTGGCATACGTTTGTAAACTTCTTCATTTTTTTTTTTCAAAGTAATTTCTTAAAGTTTTTCGGGTGATAGGCTACTATGCCGACGACCCAACGCACCTTCTTATCGTTTGATGGGTGAAATCGTGACACATTTTAGTTCACTACCTTTAACGCATGAAGATGGATGGAGGATGTAGGAAGACCAAGATAGGCTTAGATTTTGCCAAGTTAAAACCAATCAGAACCGTTGTTTGGATTTCATTATCTTCAAGTCTGTTTGTGTCGTGCAATACCGGTGCTATATTTTTTGAAAAATTTTATAAAGTGTACAGTACCCCATTTGCTTCCAATGATAAGACTAATGGCGATCATCACCACCAAACATAATCATAATTATCATAAAAATTATGTCGCCGCGGCACAATACTGTTGATGATATGCATGCATGCTCCAATGCAATTCATTTTCATTTTCATCCTTGTATGAATGTCTCCTTGCTTGAGTAGTAAGTATCCATGCGATGATATTGTTAAGTCCTCCCTTCCTCATAGACTAGTACTTAAATTACGTACAACACACTCAGTCACTGATACTGACGGCGTTGTGGTTTCTTGGCTGGCGTAAGAACTTTTTGCATTTGCACGCTTTACTGGTGCCAGTGAGTGATAAATCATAGCGGTAAATGGCGTAAATGAGCTCTATGTGTAAATCATTTTATGTTCCTCAAAACCTCATATATAAAAAAAAAACTTTTTTCTTTTTTTTTTCCTTGCACGTATTGACTTAAGACATTTGCATTATATCAGGAGAAAGGCTACGGTATGGTTGTTGGAGCTGCTATGTGGCCTTAGTCTTACGGTCCCTTTGGATGTCGTGCTTTGCCTTATGGATGTAAACGACTATTGTCGGTTGACATATGTAAATGGCGAATAATAAAAGTCCTTTTAATGATTGTTATGGTGACAGTATCTTGGACATTTATGTTGGCTATTTGTGTCGCCTGGTATTTGTTTTATTAATAAATTTTATTGTAGCCACACGAAAAGCATACTTCCGCTGTGATGATGGATGTAATGTTATACACTAAACAAGTAAACACGTGCTGAATTCGGCCGGCCCGAATCTTGGAAACATTCCCTCAAGGATTCCGTTAAATATTTGCTTTCATTAACTCAGTGCGTATTTAAAATCGGGAATTGGCTGCGGCATCTGAGATCTCAAGTGGTCATATCGGGGAATCGGTATTTAATGGGCCAATATGAGTATATAGACAGATTCGGATCATACTTGGTACGGACGCTTTAAGTCATAGCAAAAGTGTTTGTGTCAAATTTCAGTAAAACTTGGTGAAAATTGAGGGCTATAAGAGCTCAAGAAGTCAAATCCGGAGATCGGTTCCAATTCGGATCGTACGTGGCATGGATGTTGGAAGTCATAACTCAAGTCCTTGTTCCAAGTTTCAGCCAATTCTGGTGAAAATTGAAACTTCTAAGGGCTCCAGAAGTCAAATTCAGGGATCGGCTTATTCGGGGGCTATCTTATATATTGGGTTGCCCAAAAAGTAATTGCGGATTTTTCATATAGTCGGCGTTGACAAATTTTTTCACAGCTTGTGACTCTGTAATTGCATTCTTTCTTCTGTCAGTTATCAGCTGTTACTTTTAGCTTGCTTTAGAAAAAAAGTGTAAAAAAAGTATATTTGATTAAAGTAAGTCTTATTAAAAATGCATTTACTTTCTTTTAAAAAATCCGCAATTACTTTTGGGCAACCCAATATAAAAATCAATATGTGTTAGTTTGTTGGTTTGTGTGTTCCTTACAGACTCAAAAACGGCAGAACCGATTGTCATGAAATTTTCACTGATGCTGCATAATGATCCCATGGTGAAAATAGGGTACTACATTTTTTGATATCTAATGGAGGGGCTACACTCCCCCTTACCTTAATTTTCAGAAAATCCAGCTTTCGGTGATGGGTGGTGCGATTTAGGCAAAATTTTGTAAGCTCTCTTATAGTTAACTAAAAACAAGTAAGAGCGTGCTAAGTTCGGCCGGGCCGCATCTTATATACCCTCCACTATGGATCGCATTTGTCGAATTCTATGCGCGGTATCTCTTTTTAGGCAAACAGAGTGATTGTGTAATATTTCAGTTCATTCGGATAAGAATTGCGCCTTGTAGGGGCTCAAAGCAAAGCAAAATCGGGAGATCGGTTTATATGGGAGCTGTATCAAGCTATTGATCGATTCAGACCATATTAAACACGTACGTTGAAGGTCATGAGAGAAGCCGTTATACAAAATTTCTGCGAAATCGGATGGGAATTGCGCCCTCTAAAAGCTCAAGAAGTCAAGATCCTAGATCGATTTATATGACAGCTATACCAGATTATGAATCGATTTGAACCATACTGAACACAGTTGTTGGAAGTGATAACAAAACACTATGTGCAAAATTTCAGTCAAATCGGACGAGAATTGCGCCCTCTAGAGGCTCAAGAAGTCAAGACCCATGATCGGTTTATATGGCAGCTATATCAAAACATGGACCCATATGGTCCATTTACAATCCCAACTGACCTACGCTAATAAAAAGTATTTGTGCAAAATTTCAAGCGGGTAGCTTTACTTCTTCGAAAGTTAGCGTGCCTTAGACAGGCAGACGGACGGACAGACGTACGGACATGGCTAGATCGACATAAAACGTCACGATGATCAAGAATATATATACAATACAATACTTTATGGGGTCTCAGATGAATATTTCGAGTAGTTACAAACATAATGACGAAATTAGTATACCCCTATCTTATGGTGGAGGTTATAATAAAATTTGGTTTCCAAATTTCGGATGGGGTACCTAGGGGGACCGCCCCGCCCCAAAACCTACCAAATATATCTTTAGACCAATCACAACAATATGGGACTCAAATGAAAGGTACTTAGGGTAATAAGAGGTATGTGATATCCAATTGTCGGACCAAGTGTTAGGGGGACCACCCCAACCCCCAAACACCCCTAAATCGGACATATTTACCGACCATGGCAATATGGGACTCAAATAAAAGGTATTTGGGAGTCGAAAACGAATCTGATATCTAAACAGATATCTAAACCTCAAACACCCTCCCAACAGGACTTATTTACTGACCATGGTAATAATAAAAGGTATTTAAGTGAAGAATACCAATCTGTTATCCAAATGTGGGCCCTAGTATGGGGGGACCGCCCCTCCCAAAAACATCCCCCAATGAGGAAAAATTTACGACCATAGCAATATGGGCATGGATATTGGTAGTTTTAAGGGCCCATACCCCTAGACGGACATATTTGCTGACTTTTGCAATAAGGGATTTAAATGAAAGGTGTCTGAGATTAGAAAACGCTTTTAATACCTAATTTTGAGGCATGTGGCAGTATGGGGTTCAAATAAATGATTTTTGAGAGTAGAGCACGATGCTGATAGATTTTCAGGACTAAGTGTTTGGGGGACCATACCACTACCCAAAACACTCCTAAATCGGGCATATTTACCGACCACAACCAGAGTACAAAGTTGATACGCACTTTCCGGACCAATTTTCTGGGTGTTTTCTCCAAAACAACCGACCAACAGCAATTATTTACTGACCGCAAAATGGTACTCAAATAAAGGTATTTGAGAGTAGAATACGAATCTGATGTTCAAATGTTGGACCCTGTGTTTGGGGCACCACTCCTTTCCAAAACACCCCCCAAATAGTACACATTTTCCGACCATGGCAATATGTGGCTCAAATGAAAGGTATTTGAGATTAGAAAACGCAGTTGATAACCAATTTTGGGGCCAAGTGTTTAGGGCACGATATGTCGATATGTCTTTCCTTAGACCAATGGCAATATGGGGTTTAAAAAAGGTTTTTGAGAATATAGCACGATGCTGATATTTCTTTCTTTTGGGCTATGTGTCTGAAAAAACCGCGAAAACACTCTTATATTGGACATACATATTTACCGATCATGGCAACATGGAGTTCAAATGAAAGGTATTTGGGATTAGAGCCCGAAATTCATATCCACTTTCGGAACCACCTTTCTGGGAGCCCACATTAACCTCTTGTGAATTCCAAGCAATATTCGAAAACATTTTTCTACCCAAATATTTGCCTTTGGGGGCGAATGGGACATATATGTCCCACGTTTTTCCTCATAGAAGTGAAAAAAATTTTACCATTAGGAGTATTCTAAGAACGAATATGCAAAAAGTCATAACTTTATCGAGCGGCTTCATGATATTCAGATAGGGTTAAAGGGGACGAATAAAATAAATTAAAACAATTTTTGCTTTCGTATAAGGTCTTGTCGAAAATCCGCCATTATTAATAACTCAAAAAATAGTCTCAAAATTCGTAGGGGTGCAAGTATGGTTTTATGCCAAAGTTATTATTATCTGTCCATTTTTATGCCAGTCATTAATATCCTTTTTTTTGATATTTTTAAAAATTTTGAAGAAAAAAATTTAAAAAATGTAAGTGCTTGGAGGCCACCGTAGCGCAGAGGTTAGCATGTCCGCCTATGACGCTGAACGCCTGGGTTCGAATCCTGGTGAGACCATCAGAAAAAATTTTCAGTGTTGGTTTTCCCCTCCTAATGCTGGCAACATTTGTGAGGTACTATGCCATGTAAAACTGCTCTCCAAAGAGGTGTCGCACTGCGGCACGCTATTCGGACTCGGCTATAAAAAGAAGGCCCCTTATCATTGAGCTGAAACTTGAATCGGACTGCACTCATTGATATGTGAGAAGTTTGCCCCTGTTCCTTAATGGAATGTTTATGGGCAAAATTTGCAAGTGCTCGGGATCGACTTCGGAATCGGATTCAAACAATCTTCCCTGAGTCGGAGTCGAGTCAAAATTGCTCGAATCCGCAACCCAAGTTTTTACAATTTCTCAAAATGTTTTCTGTTTCCGAATTACAATTTCAAAATGTTGCCTCTATTTAAGAGTACAAAGTGCATCATAAAACACAGAACGACATCACCAAAAAAAAAACCTACAACATTGTAATCTTTTAAGTAAATAAACCATGGGCACTTATGGCGCACAGTATGTGTTTCCAAAAATGAGCTGCATTTTGGGCACTGCTATAATCTCAACCCCTCACAAATATGTCAGCTTACCATTTATACAAACAACAATGGCCAAGACACCAATCCGATATAGCTAAAAGGACACAGTGTTACTCTACTAATCATCACACATCATGACACTAAGTGGCCGTAATAATAATAATAATTTCATTGTGTTTTGTTGTTCTTTTACTCAACAATACAATGGAACAATAAATAATAATCTGTGCAACAACAACAACAACACTACAGGCAAAAATCTTGTAGTATTCCCCTGAGAGACATCCTGCTGGGTTTAGTAAACAAAAGATGCCAGAAACTAAGGAAGTGGTGTGCAGCACAATTCCAAAAACAAAAGTGGTTGTGCGAAATTCTGTTCTTGGTCTTGCTAAACAATGACAGTCAGAGCTATGGGTAATGTATGTACACAATGGCCAGCTAGTGAGGTGACCCAGACTTTGTTTGCGCCATGGCTAAGATAGGATTTGGCACATACAGAGCCGGTGAAATAAGAAAATCTGGTGATGAAATGGTTCACCAAGCAAACAAAATAATGAAACACTTGAGATTAGTGCCAACAGCAAAAAAAAAAAAAGTGCAATAATAAATGTAGAAAGGTTTTGGTTGTTGTTTTTTTGCTCAGTTCTAGAAAAGAAGATATACTGGATTAAGGTTTTAATGTTCATTGTTTAAAAAAAAAAAAACTAATAAAGAAGTGATTTTTATTTTCGCAAATTCTTGAAGACATGCAGGAAAAAATCTGGCATTTTTCATTATCTTGTGTAAGGAAAATGCAATCATCACTGTACATAATCGTAATATATAGCACATGTGTTTGGAATCATAAAATCATGGTCACCACCAATGTACAGATTCACAAGTTTTCTTCCATATATGTACCATAGCCGAACCGTGCCCGCTCCGCTGCACCTTCTTTAAATCTCTAATATCTTTTAATGTCATATTCGTAATCTACTCCCTAATATCTTCATTTGAGTCCCATTTAGCAATGATTGGCTGATATGCCGATTTGAGGGTACTTAGGGGTGGGGCGACCTTCCATTACTTGGACCTAAATTTTTATGCCATATATTTAATTTACTCTCGAATTCAGTTGAGACCCATATTGATAGGAACGTCGAATATATCTGTTTAGAGAAGTTTTGGGGTTGGGGCAGCCCGCTGGGTACTTGTATCCAAAATGTATTACGATATTCGTTTTCTAGTCTCCAATAGCTTCCATATGATACCCATATTGTGCCCATCAGTCCATTTTTGGTTTTGGGTGTCGTTTTTAGGGTAAGGGGTAGGGTCCGTCCTCATCCGATATCTAAAAATTATATAGTCTATGTTTCCTTCCACAAAAACCTACACAATCAGTGAAAATTTTATGAAAATCGGTCCGAGTCTCATGCAGTCATGTTGGGTCATATTCCCATTTAAAGCGTTTTGGGGGGTAGGGTGACCCCCCACAATCCAATCTGATTTTGTATGCCGAATACCTTTCATTTGAGCCCCATATTGATATGAACGTTGAACTTTAGAAGTTTTGGTGTTAGGGCGACTTCCTGGGTACTTGGACCCAATTTGTATACCACGTTTGTATTCTACTCTTTAAGACTTTTCATTTGATATCCATATGAACGTTCAAAATTAGAATTTTTGGGGTTAGGGCGACTTCCTGGGTATTTGGACCCAATTTTTAATACCACGTTGGTATTCTGCTTTTTATTTGATATCCATATTGTCCTTATCGGTTCACTTTTGTTTTTGGGCGGTGTTTTTGGAGTAACAGAGGAGGGTCCGCCCCTTCCGATATCATCAAATTATAAAGCATATTCCTTCTTCCTGACTACATTCGTAATCTACTCCCAAATACCTTTCATTTAAGTCCCATATTATCTTGCTCGTGCAATAAACCTATTTTAGGGTGTTTAGGGGTCGGGACGGCCCTCATGTTACTTGGACCCAATTTTTAATACCACGTTCTTCAATATTTTTCATTTGATATCCATATTGTCCTTATAGAGGGTCCGCCCCTTCCGATATCAACAAATTATACAGCCTATTCCCTCTTTCTGACTATATTCGTTATCTACTACCAAATACCTTCCAATTGAGGGCCATATTGTTATGCTCGTCCAATAAACCTATTTTAAGGTGTTTTGGGGTTGGGGCGGCCCCCAAGTTGCCTGAACCCAATTTTTGATATGAAATTCGTACTCTACTCCTAAATACCTTTTATTTGAGTCCCATATTGTCCCGATCCGTACACTTTTATTTTTGGGTAGTGGTTTTAGGGTAAGGGGACCCTCCCCCCTTCCGATATCGAAAAATTATATTGGCTATGTTTCTTTCTAGCACAACTTACTGTGTAAATTTCAAAGTAATCGGTTCAGCCATTTTTGAGTCTATACGGAAAACACAAACAAACACAAATTCATTTTTATACCCTACACCACTACTGTGGTGCAGTAGTGGTGTAAAGTTTTATGAGTTGTTTGTGACACTATCATCACATGGAGATGTAAATTCAACAACAACAACCACGACTTTCTTCCCATCAACATTTTAAAGAGCATCTAAAACAATGTGGTGAATCTACTCTTGCTAATAATTATGCATTATGTTAATACAAATTGAAATTATGCTTATTAATTGAGAGCAATTCACAACCAAGGCAATTATTTAATTGTGTTTGCCATTTCAAATGCCAGGCATGCAATAATTATAACGCATCGCACTGTTAAGTGGCTAAGTATTAGCATTAAGAGAACACAAGATGGGATTTTAGAAGCATTGCAAAAGAAAAACCAACCAGAAAACAGAATTAAATACTTTGTATTGAAGATAATTCATTATGTGCTGTATTACAAATTATACTTAACTAGGAGTTGGTAATTTCTTCAAAGTTGTAAATTTGGACTATTAACTTTATATGAGATGCTACAAATTTTGATGGGAAATAAAATGTCTATGAAATATTGATGTTGAGAATGAAGTGACCTTGTATGATTTCATGCATCTTTTGCTCTACACTGAAAACAATTTTGTCTTCATGTTGCTAAATCATATCCAACAACCGTTCAATTTTAATAAAACCTTTTTTTTTTCTTTTCAGGTAAGTTCAACCGACATATAAACAAAATGTGGTTTGTAAAAGCAAGTAAGTTGGTATTACTAGGTTAGGTTGAGAGGTGTGGATAATAATCTCCCCCATGCTACTATGGACATTCACCTACACCGGTAATCGGAGTTTTGTGCTCTCTCAAAACTAACAAGTAGGAGCGTGCTAAGTTCTTATATACCCTCCACCATTGATCGCATTTGTCGAGTTCTATGCGCGGTATCTCTTTTTAGACAAACATAGAATAGACATTGGAGGCCGCCGTAGCGCAGAGGTTAGTATGTCCGCCTATGACGCTGAACGTCTGGGTTCGAATCCTGGCGAGACAATCAGAAAAAATTTTCAGCGGTGGTTTTCACCTCCTTATGCTGACAACATTTGTGGGGTACTATGCCATGTAAAACTTTACTTCATAGAGGTGTTGCACTGCGGCACGTCGTTCGAACTCGACTATAAAAAGGAAGCCCCTTATCATTGAGCTGAAACTTGAATCGGACTGCACTCATTGATATGTGAGAAGTTTGCCCCCGTTCCTTAGTGGAATATTCATGGGGAAAATTTGCGTGGAATATAGAATAAGAACTGTTATGCTATTGGAGCTATATCAAATTGTAATCCGATTCGGACCACAGATGAATGCTGAACATTGTAGAAGTCAATTCGGATAAGAATTGCGCCTTGTAGGGGCTCAAGAAGCAAAATCTAGAGTTAAGTTTATATGGGAGCTGTATCAAGCTATTGATCGATTTCGACCATATTAGACACGTATGTTGAAAGTCATGAGAGAAGCCGTTGTACAAAATTTCTTCCAAATCGGATGAGAATTCCGCCCCCTAGAGGCTCATGAAGTCAAAATCCCATTTCGGTTAATATGGCAGCTATATCAGATTATGAACCGATTTACGCCATACTTAGCACAGTTATTGGAAGTCATAACAAAACACCTCATGCAAAATTTCAGTTAAATCGGACGAGAATTGCGCCCTCCGGAGGCTTAAGAAGTCAAGACCCAAGATCGGTTTATATGACAGCTATACCAGATTATGAACCGATTTGAATCATACTTAGCACAATTGTTGGACGTGATGCCAAAACACTACGTTCAAAATTTCAGTTAAATCGGAAGAGAATTGCGCCCTCTAGAGGCTCAACAAGTCAAGACCCAAGATCGGTTTATATGGCAGCTATATCAAAACATGGACCGATTTAAACCATACCAAGGGTAGTTGTTGGAAGTGTTACCAAAACACTACGTGCAAAATTTCAATAAAATTGGATAAGAATTGCGCCCTGTAGAGGCTCAAGAAGTCAAGACCCAAGATCGGTTTATATGGCAGCGATATCAAAACATGGACCGATTTGGTCCATTTACAATACCAACCGACCTAGACTAATAAAAAGTATTTGTGCAAAATTTCAAGTGGCTAGCTTTACTGCTTCGAAAGTTAGCGTTTTTTCGACAGACAGACGGGCGGACGGACGGACGAACATGGCTAGATCGACTTAAAATGACATCACAATCAAGAATATACTTTATGGGGTCTTAGACGCATATTTCGAGGTGTTACAAACAAAATGACGAAATTTGTATACCCCCATCCTATGGTGGAGGGAATAAAAAAGTTCAAAAGTTCTTTGCTACCACAGAACAAAATATCACAAATTTTTTTTTTTAACAAACATTTAATTGAAAATAAAATGTTTTCAATTAAAACATTGATTGAATCAATCATTTTTATACCCACCACCGTAAGATAGGGGGTATATTCATTTAGTCATTCCGTTTGCAACACAACGAAATATAAATTTCCGACCCTACAAAGTATATATGTTTCGGATCGTCGTAAAATTCTAAGACGATTTAACGATGTCCGTGAGTCTGTCCGTCCGTCAGTTGTAATCACTGTAGAGCCTTCAAAAATAGAGATATTGAGCTGAAATATGGTACAGGTAAGTCTTTCTGGTGCACGCTGGTTAAGTTCTTGAACGGGTCAAATCGGACCGTATTTGGATTAAGCTGCTATATAGACCGATTTTCCGATAGAGGGTCTAATGTCCAAAAAAACTTTATTTTTCATCCGATTTTGCTGAAATTTGCCTCTCCCCTCTAAGCCTCTCGAAATCTCACCTAAATATGGATTAGATCGGCCCATATTTAGATATAGCTGCCATATAGACCGATCTGTCGATAAAGGTTCTGAAGCCCATAAAAACTTTATTTTTCATCCAATTTTGCTGAAATTTTGAATAGTGCGCAGTTTAAAGCCTCCCAACATCCGACCCAAATATGGTTCAGATCGGACTATATTTAAGCCCCCAGACATCTGACCTAAATATGGTTGAGATCGGACTATATTTAGATATAGCTGCCATATAGACCGATCTGCCGATAAAGGGTCTGAAGCCCATAAAAAGCTTTATTTTTCATCCGATTGCGCTGAAATTGGGAATAGTGCGCAGTTTTAAGCCTCCCAACATCCGACTGAAATATGGTACAGATGGGACTATAATTAGATATATCTGCCATATAGACCGATCTGCCGATAAAGGGTCTGAAGACCATAAAAGCTTTATTCATTACCCGATTTCGCTAAAATTTGAAACCGTGAGTTATTTTTAGCCTCCTGACACCCGACCTAAATATGGTTCAGATCGGACTATATTTAGATCGGACTATAGCTGCCATATAGACCGATCTCCCGATAAAGGGTCTGAAGGCCATAAAAGCTTTATTTAATACCCGATTTCGCTAAAACTTAAAACAGTGAGTAGGTTAAGACCTCCCAACATCCGACTGAAATATGGTACAGATCGGACTATATTTAGATATAGCTGCCATATAGACCGATCTGGCGATAAAGGGTCTGAAGCCCATAAAAGCTTTATTTTTTTAACCGATTTCGCTGAAATTTGCAACAGTGGGTTATTTTAAGCCTTCCGACATCTGACCTAAATATGGTTCAGATCGGAATATATTTAGATATAGCCGCCATCGCCAGATTGGACTATAGATCTGCCGATAAGGGGTCTGAAGCCCGTAAAAGCTTTAATTATTACCCAATTTCGCTGAAATTTGAAACAGTGAGTTTTTTTGAGCCTCACGATATCCGACCTTCGTTCGGTGTCGGTAAGGTGTAACCGGTGCGTAAAGTGGCTGCATTTTTGATCTTAACTTGGCCTTAGGTCACAGCGGTAGTATAAGCACACTGAATATGTGCTGTGCGAACATAGACAACAGTGGGTCATAAGCATCGCCGACGTCGCCGTCGGACTATGAAACCCCTCCGACCTCTCCCTTGCGACAATATACGCGACAGCAGCAACCCAGCCCCAATACTACCGGGCCAGTGCCGAGAAGTGCATCATTCTTGCAATTGAATTGCAACGGACTCCGAGGAAAAATCGACGGGTTAATTGATTTAATGAGTCGAGAGCTGACCAACACCTGCAGCCTGCACAGTTGTCACGGTTACAATGTAGCTCATTGTAGGGATCGCTTAAGGAGTGGAGGTGGGATATTGGCCTTCGTGATACACCATTCCGTGCAGTGTAGACCTGTCTCGCCTGTGCCAGACACTAGTGCTCCCTCATATATGGGTATAACAATCAAGTCCGGTACTGCCGAGATAGAGCTCTGAGCTATGGTTTAGATCGGTTTATAATTGAATATATCTGCCACGAGGACCAATATTTTGTTCTACAAAATTTAATAGTGACATATATATTAGACCACTCAATGTCCGTGCCGAATTTGGGTGCTTAAGTTGTCGAATTTTCACCGGAGTATGAAAATTACATATTTACCCAAGGTGGTGGGTATCCGAAGTTCGGCCCGGCCGATGCGTTAATTTTTACCCAATTATGTTGCAATTTTGTACCTGATGACACCCAACAAACCCAAAAAACACTCCAAATACAGTCCACAGGAACTTAAAGTATTGTTAGCTCCTATGGAAACTTAGAAACCTTTTGAGGAAAATTCATTTCTATTGACGTAAATTGAATGGATAAATGAATTATGAAAAACGACTTTGCATTTAATCCTTTGATACATCCTCTGAAAGAGTTTTTTCTTGCGTGTTTTTAATTCAATCCATTTTTTTAGATGTTTATCAAACTTCAATGACAATGGCAATCATCCAAAAACCAAATGGCAAAATGCATATCAAAATCGAAAATAAAAAAGGGGGCGGTAATATGTAAATGTTTATGTCAATTCCCAGTGCTTGACTATGCGGACAAATGCCAAATAAAGGCAATGAAATACAAAGGCAAGAGAATAAGGCGGACGGACAGACATACGCGACCTCTACATAAAAATATAAAAAAAGCTATTTTTATTTTTATTTCATGCTGTCGTATGCATACCAAAGATGAATGTAAAAATGCATGAATAAATTTACATTTTTTGCCACGCGAATTTCCGCATTAACCGAAGAAGAAAAACAAAACCAACCGCAAAACGTGAAATAGACATCACAAAATTTAAATCAAACGAAACGTAAAGAGATGACAAAAAAAAATTGGGAAACTTAAGAAAATAAAAGAGAAAAAAGAAAAAAATGGAAAAAATGCAGCAACGCCCCCTTTTCGAGCAAAACGAAACGTGCGACACAATTGAAGAGTTTACAAAAAAAAAAAAAATCTTAAAATAATTTCTTACTATTCTTTTGATAAAAAACAGACCATAGCAACTCTTTCTCGAGAGAACGCATTGCTTGCATGCAAATTATTTTAAAATTTCTTGCTGATTGTAAAACGAAATCACCAAATAAACGTTTCGCTTTAAGAATGAAACACCATTTCATTCATTAAATCAAGTTTAAGTTTAAGGAAATACGCTCTCGTCATTGTCATCGTAAAAACTCTATGCCACACATTTCTGAAAACCTTTGATCCCCATAGCTGTATATCAAATGGCGACTGTGGAAAGGCTAAGGGCCCGTCGAGTTGCATTGACAACATGCTGACATGACAAATTTGTTTGACACCACATAACACACTCCACTCGAGGTTCTTTGTCGACCCATTGCTGCTTTAAGCAATCCTCATTGTCCTATTAGCTGATTTGATATCTGTTTTCAGAAACATGGGCGTAGATAAAACAGATTCAGGAGGGGGATGCAGGCAATGCAAATAAAAAATTTTCGATTTTATCACCACCGCCGAAGGATGGGGGTATATTCATTTTCATATTCCGTTTGCAACACATCGAAATATCCTTTTCCGACCCTATAAATAATAAAGTATATATATTCTTGATCGTCGTCTGTTCAAGTAGGCTATATCGGACTATATATTGACGTAGCCCCCATATAGACCGATCCGCCGATTTAGGGTCTTAGGCCCATAAAAGCCACATTTACTATCCAATTTTGCTGATATTTAGGACAGTGATTTGTGATAGGCCCTTTGAAATCATTCTTCAATTTGGCCCCGATCGATCCAGATTTGAATATAGCTGTCATATAGACCGATCTCTCGATTTATTTGTCATTGTTTATTATCCATTTATTGTCCATTGGCATTTATTATCCGATTTTGTTGAAATTGAATTGAAAGTGAGTTGTGTTAGATCCTTCGACATCCTTCTCCAATTTGGCCCCGATCGGTCCAGATTTGGATATAGCTGCCTATAGACCGATCTCTCTTAATGTCGCCGAAATTGGGGACAGTGAGTTAAGTTAGGCCCCTCGACATCCTCCTGCAATATGGGCTAGTTCGGTTCAAATTTGGAAAAATTTCTTTTTTTAAATTTTTATCATGAATTTCTTTAAAATTTTTTATAAAAACACAATTTATGGTTTTATTGGGAGGAGAGGGTCGGTCCCCCCGACGTTAAGACCCAAAAGACAATTCATTTGAGTCCTTTCTGTCGCGATCTACATATTCTGCCGAACAGTAGGAAGAGACCCATTTACTTCAATCCATATAGCAACAAAAGATTCGAGCTCTATTGTCATAGGCCTTTATTCCGATCAAACTATACGTCCTATCGAAGGGTATTTAGAGAGCGGGTGGCGGTCTCAAACTCTGTCCCAAATGTGTTTACCACATTTGTAGTCAACTCCCAAAGACTTTTCATTTGATACCCATTTTGTGATGTTGGGCATTCATGCCCATTTTGGGGTTGGGGAAGCCTAGTAGACACCTTAGACCAAAGTCTTCTAACAGATGTGTACTCAACTTCCAAACAACTTTCATTTGATACCCATATTGGCCCAATCGATAAGTCCTGTTCAGTAGTTCTGGGGGGTTGGGTGGGATGGGCGCTTCAGACACCAAGGAATACACTTTTCCATCAGCATTATACTATACTTTGAAATATCTTTCATTTGATATCCATATTGTCCCAATCGGTAAATATGTCCTGCTGGAGAGGTTTTGGGGGTGGGGGGACTCTCAGACACCATGGAATACATTTTTATGTCAGATTTGTACTCTGCTTTTAAATACCTCTCATTTGATACCCATATTGCCAAAGCTGTAAAAGCGTCCTGTTGAGTGGTGTTTTTGAGGGTGGTGAACCCCCCCGGCTCTTAAAGTCCTATTTGTAAGCCAAGTTCGTACTCTACTCTTAAATACCTTTCTTTTGATACCCATATTGTCCCAGTCGGTAAACATGGCCGTTCGGGTGAGTTTTGTGATGGGACGTCCCCCCCCCAGATTATTTTTTCACAAAATTTTATACCATTTTTGTGGTTTTGGGTTACCATAAAATGGCATTCAAAATTTAATTTAAATATGTGCACCCATCTCCGAAATCTGGCGTTTTTGAGAATGGGGGTATGGGGGAGGGTCCGCCCCCCTTCAGATATCAAAAAATGTAGTGCCTTATTTTCTCTAGGGTTTCAAACTCTACCATCCGTGAAAATTTCACAAAAATCGGTTCAGCCATTTTTGAGTCTATACGGAACAGACAAACAAACTAACAAACCAAACAAAAACTTGGTACCAGAACTCGCTGTGCTAAATTTCATTGAAATCGGATGAAAAATGTTCCTTTTATAGGCTCATTACACTATATCGGAAGATCGGTCTATATAGCAGCTATATCCAAATATGGCCTGAACTTGACGATATTCAACGTAAAGGTTTAGAGGGGTACCAGAACTCGCTGTGGCAAATTTCATTGAAATCGGATGAAAAATGCTCCTTTTATAGGAGCTCGGTCTATAGGCAGTTATATCCAAATGTGGTCCGAACTGGACCACATCTAACAGGAATATGTAAGGGTCTACCTGAACACACTGAGCCAAACTTCATCAAATTCGTGTACGAAATGGATCTTTTATGGCCTCAATGCCATATATCGGGAGATCGGGCGGTCGGTCTAAGGGCAACTATATCCAAATATAGTCCGATCTGAACCACACTTCACATGGAAATGTAAAGAGATCTACCAGAACTCACTGTGCGAAATTTCATCGAAATCGAATGAAAAATTACCAATTTATTGCCTCAAGACTTTAAATCTGGAGATCGGTCTATATAGCGGCTATATATAACTAAAACCTATTTTATGAGATCAGAAGATTAAGCATTGTTTGGAAAATGTTTTTATGTGCAAGATATCGTCAAAATTATAAATACCTAAAAAAGTTATTTATTGGGTATTTACCCAATTAATACCCAAGCGTTGGGTATTTACCCGGTAGCAGCCCAAGCGTTGGGTATTTACCCAATAAATACCCAAGCGTTGGGTATTTACCCGGTAGAAATCCATCACTACTCATTTTCCCTAGATTTACTAGCTGCTACAATATAACGAGTTATCAACAGGAATACCATCTGAGTAATCGGTAGTACAAATCTCATTACATACAACCTTGGATGAAGCTCAAAAATAAGCACTTATTTTTTATAATAGAAAAAATCATTATTATAACCTTGGTACTGATAAAAATGCTATTAAGAAGCTGCGGGCAAAATTATCTCATACCCATGAGTGCTTTCCGTTATTTAGTTTTTATTGAAAATTTTGACAAAATTTAATTTTTATAGAAAATTTAGTCGAAATTTTGGTTGATATCAAAGTTTTGTTTCGTCAAAATTTAGTTTTTTAGAAAAATTAAAAAAAAAAAAAATTTTTTTTCTAGATTTAAAAGTTCTCCCTTTTTAACGCCCATGGCCCAGAGCGAAGTGTGAATGAATCTGCTCCTCTGAGTTTTGCATATTTTCATGGACATTTTTATTTTTATGGGCTTTTTAAATCATTGGCCCATCCATCCAGCCTGGTACTTCATTCATTCAAAAGAACAGATACCCCTTTGTCTTGGTTCGATAGAGATTTGTGCATTTTTATGTGCGTTTCAAATTTGCCAAAGACTTTCGGTTGGTTAAGTGTCTTTGCAACATTGTTCCATTTCCCAAGTGGTCATTGAAGTGTTGCATTTTTTTCTGCAAAAAAGAATATTAACTTAAATCTGTTTATGAGTTATTTCCTTAAAACTGTTGAGGAACGCCGGACCAACGAAAAAAGAATGAAAAATAAAAAGCCCAACCAACATTAATGGTCAAAATTGGCATGTTGCGGACTCATGATGGAGAAAACAAGAATTAAGTGGCTTTTTGTTGAGTTGCACACACGCAGGGGCTACTTACACTTGGCGAGAGTGAGTGACCAACAAATAATAAAATTTAAAAATTTACAAGCCGGCGCTTAGTGTCATATTTGCAACATGCAACTTATCAACAACGGCATGTGTAGACAATAGCAAAAAGGGTTTTATTTTTTTGCTTTTTTTTTGAAACAGATCCATTTCAGTTAATGGGTAAAAAAACATGAAATGAAAGAAAAAGAAGGTTGCCATACTGGGGGCTTTTAAAAACGCTATAAAAATGTTCTCGAAGACTAAAAAAAAAATATTTTTCATTGAAATATAATTTAGAAAAAATTCTATACAAATATAATTTTTAGAAAAGTATTCTTTAAAATAAATCTTTGACGGACTTTTTGCACAAAAATAAAATTTCTAGAAGAATACAATTTTTATAAAAAAAATTTGACAACATTTGGTTTAAAACCCAAAATGTTCAGAAAATTTTCAAATAAAAAATTTTTGGTGAATTTTGTCTATTAAAATAAAATTTAATAGACTCAAAAAAGGGCATTTCGAAATTTCTCGAAATTTTCGTAGATTGTATAAGGTGGTCTGGAAGGAAGGACTTGATAATTTTTCGCTACCTGAAGCAGGGCGCACCCTCCCCCTTACCACCAAAATCCCACCCAAAATCAAAAGTAGACCGATCGGAACAATAAGGGTATCAAATGAAAGGTATTGGGAGATTAGAACACGAATATGGTAATAAAATTTCAGTCTAAGTATATAGTAGGGCGCCCCAACCCCAAAACTCACCCAAACAGACATATTGGACGTTCATATGGGATTCAAATCAAAGATATTTGTGACTCCATGTTATGGGAGGTGTCCCCACCCCCATAAACCCTCTAAATGAGCATATTAGCCGATCATGAATATATGGCATTCAATTAATGCAATTTGGGAGTAGATTAGTAAAATGACATTAAATTTTGTGTTCAAGTGTCTGGGTGGAGCTCAACCTCCTTAAAACACCTCAAATAGGTTATTTGACCCTTCATGACAATATGGGACTCATATAGAATGTATTTGAGAGTAGAAAAGGAATCGAGTTTTGGAGCCAAGTGATTGTGGGTAAGCGCCACAGCATCCCCTAAACTAAAATCATTTCCCGGACATATCAATATGGGCTCAAATTAAAAGTTTTTAGGAATAAAGAAAGAATTTCATCAATTTTTTAGGGCAAAGTGACGGAGTGCCAGCCCCAGCCGTCAAACATAGGAGTCCAAAGAAAGGTATAAGGGAATAGAGCAAAAATTTTCCTTTAAACATTTCATTACAGACCAGGGGCCAACTTCTCACATATCAATGAGTCCTGTCCGATTCAAGCTTAAGCTCAATGACGAAGGACCTCCTTTTTACATGACTTCTTTGCATGGCATGGTATCTCACAAATGTCGCCAACATTAGGAGGTGATAACCACTAAGAATGTTTCCAATGTTCTCGCCAGGATTTAAACTCACGCGTTTAGAGTTCAAATCGGACTTGCTTGCCTCTGCACTTCAATGCTTACCTCTGCGCTTCAAAGACATGGATCGATATCCACATTCAGGGCGCAATGTCCACATCTTAAAACTCTACCAAAACAGGACTTTCAAACATTTCAGCAAAGGGCTCAAATAAAATATATAAGAGCGTTTAAGAAGGCGATGCGCAGCAGGCCCGGTTCTGCTAGTTTTCTACAAAATGAAATTTCGACGAATTTTTTATAAAATAAAATATCGACGAAATTCGCATTATACAAAAAATGTCCACCAAATTTTGTATGAAATAAAATTTCGACTAAATTATCTATAAAATAAAACCTTGAAAATTTTCTATAAAACCAAATTTCGATGAAATTTTGTTCGAATCCTGGCCGGGCTCTGCCGAATTTATTATTTTTCAAGTTTTTTGTCTGTTAGGGGGAATCCTGGCCAGAGCCAGCAACAGCGAGAGCCCTTGCCGTTGTCTTAGAGTTCCAAGCCATCAATACAACTTCCAACGGATGCACAAAATCATGTGTAGTACGGCAGAAGTGTAATTGGTCACAGAAAGAATGTCTGTCATTACACAAAAATACATGCATTGGGAAAAAATACAGCTAATAGATAGGATTGTCGAGGGTGGTTCATGTGGTATTAATACGATTCAAATACAACATACCAACGCACGGCCTTTGAAGCCATCACACCTAATACGGTTGAAAAGTCTTCGAACCAAAGACGAAACGCGTCCCATAGTGGTTGCTGTGTGTTGCAATCTTTGGCTTTCCTTTTCCATTTGCATCTCCCATCATTGAGCTCGTCTCGAAGGAGAAACAAACAAAAATTGTAAAATTTAATGATCTTCGCCCTACATAAGTGAGCTCGTAGTCCTATGTGTCCCGTTATGATACCAATAGCTATACTGACCTGTTTCTTGCTTCCTTTCAGTAATAGCCTCGCCTTCTCACGATCTGGATCGCCCTCTATAGGATTTTCACCATCCTATCGACCGTTTCGCTGTTCCACAATGTTGCATGGGCTTTCGTCGCCCACTCCCTTAACAGCGGGGACCCGAAAGGTTTCGGGTTAACCAAGTTTATTGCGGCAGTCCTCTGGCCTTCACCGCCAAATCGTGTGCCTTTTCATTTCACCTTACTCCGTTATGGCCCAGCATCCAAACGATGCGTACAATTGCTATCCTCAGAGAAGGCGTTAATCTTCTTCTTACACTGCAAGACTGTTCGTGACCTTATCGTCCTGGTTCTTATTGCCCTAATGACAATTTTACTGTCGGTAATTCCACGATCGCCCGGATCTCCGCCTACAGGACCGTTTTATGGTCAGGCACCCTGGGTTTTCAATTTAAACCCCCGGGCCTTTCTGTCCTCTAACTTTAATCCATCCGTGTCACATGATCTTCCAGATGGCAATACTATAGTTCCGTCAATCCAAGACTGTGCCGATGGCAGCAGTGCCTGGAACTCGACTTCAAGGTTTATCTCAGGTATCCGATCGGAAACCTCTTCCCTTCCTTCCAGGTTTCCTATCGTCGCCTCGATTATACCGCGATGGTATGAGCTGCTCCCATCCTCAATCTATTATCCCATCGCCTTAAGTCTCATAGCCGCAGTGGCTGCCTCACACTTAATTTGTATGTCAATGGGTCGGATATCTAGAATAGTCTCCAGTGCCCTAGTGGGCGTTGTCCTCATCGCTCCGCCTATGCCAAGACAACATGTTCTCTGAACCTGTAGCATGGACTTTATCTTGCACTTTTTCTCCATAGCAGTCCACCAAACTACTGAGGCGTAAGTAAGTATTGGTCTAATCACGATCCTATAGAGTCAGTGGACTATCCTAGGATTCAGGCCCCATTTCGAGCCTACGGTCCGACTCCCGACATCACTGTTGAAATAGAAATCAGTTAAGATTAAGATACCGCCCCATTTTCACTCCTAGAGCCACTGCAAGGGCATTTGTTGACCAATCTTGCCCAAATCCCGATCTCTCGATTTAAGGTTTTGGGAACAAAAAAGACGAATTTATTGGCCGATATCACCGAAATTCGGAACAGTGAGTTACGCCCTTTGACACCCTTTGTCAATTTGGCTGAGATCAGTAAAGATTAGGATGTAGCTGTCATCGAGACCGATTTCTCGATTTAAGGTCTTGGGCCTATAAAAGGTGCATTTATTGTCCGATTTTGCCGACATTTGGGATAGTGAGTTGTGTAAGACCTTCGACATCTTTTTTCAATTTGGTTCAGATGGGTCCAGATTTGCATATAGCTGCGATGTATACCAATCTGCCGATTTAAGGTTATGGGCCTATAAATGGCGCTTTTATTGTCCGGTTTCGCTGAAATTTGCAACAGTTAGTTATGTTAAGTCATTCGACATACTTTTTTGATTTGGTCCACATCGGTCCAAATTTGGATATAGCTGCCATATAGGCGCATTTATTATCCGATTTCGCTGAAATTTTAAAGTGACTTAAGATAGGCTTTTCGACATCCGTGTCCTATATGGTTCAGATCGGCCTATATATATGGATATAGCTGCCAAAGAGAATAATATTGAACCAAAATTGAACAGTGACTTGTATTTATTAGACCACTTAATGTCTGTGGGTGGATTAATTAGTTTATATACACGAGGTGGTGGATTGCCAAAGGTCCGGTTGAACTTATTAACCTTTTACCTGTTTCAGTGTATGTAGGTCCATAAAATATTGGGTTGCCCCAAAAGTAATTGCGGATTTTTCATACAGTTGGCGTTGACAAATTTTTCAACAGCTTGTGACTCTGTAATTGCATTCATTCTTCTGTTAGTTATCAGCTGTTACTTTTAGCTTTCTTTAGAAAAAAAGTGTAAAAAAGTATATTTGATTAGAGTTCATTCTAAGTTTTATTAAAAATGCATTTACTTTCTTATAAAAAATCCGCAATTACTTTTTGGGCAACCCAATAGTTTCTCTAGTCTAACTGCTTGAGATCAAACAAATCTCATTCATTTGCTGTTTTTCTTTCTTTTAAATAATCAGCCGAGCTGATTTTGAAGATTTTTACCAGTTCAAAGTTATGGATATCAATATGGGCCAAGTTTCGCTCGTTTTCCTTGTTCGTTGATATAAACTTTAAATGTAAAACTAAATATGGGATGAATTTTGTTTCAAATGGTATCTCTGGCTTTGAACTTTCAAATCAACCTTCATCCTTACAGACCTAACAAGACTCACAAGTGTTGTAAAAAATGTCTAAATACATCAGAAATGTTTATGTATGCCAGCGAAGGACGATGACATGAGAAGACAACAGGAACTGAATGTTTCAAAGTCATAAAAATCTGAAACTGTTTTTGCTTGTTTGTTTTTTTTAGTGACTTATAACTCTTGTGCAACATTTTAAATAAAGCTATGGTGGGAAAAAGACATTTAACTTTTCTTAAGCCCGTAAAATATGGCCAGAAAATATGATTGTAGCTGCTAATATGATCAACACATTCGTTGTTAACCATAAAAAGAAAAAAAACACAAAAAATCTCATTAATTTCTTAAATACTGAAAAGTTGTTTCTACCAAATGGTTAAGAGTAAGCCACTTTTAATTAAAAAAAAATCCAAAAACCAAAGCGATTTTGATATCAAAAAATATTGCAAAAATATTGCAGCGTTTTTTTTTCAACAATTTCAACTTTTTTCTTACTAACCAACTTGTTTTCCAGCTTTTTTTCCCATTTCAAATGTGGCGAAATGTTATAACACCAAAAACCGGGCATCCAACTATGCCCCGGCTTCCTTAAATACTTTCAGCATGTCTATCGCCACCCGCCGCTGTCTTCAACTGAACCTTTAGCCACTTGTTCCACTTGGCGATTTGCTAAAGGCATTGTTTGATGTTGCTGTTGCAAGCTTTTATGTTATCTTTTCGTTGCGGAGGTTGTGGTGTAGCAAATCAATCAATTTTTGTGTTGATTTTGTTTGCCCTCATCTCTTGGCCATCATCGTATCCCATAAGTCCAGTGACGCTTGATGTCCGTTGTGGCTGTCTTTGCTGCCTGTGCTGTTGTGTTCATTGTTATTGTTTTGGCTTTGGGATAATCATCGAATGGATCTTACGCTTCATCAGTCTGGTCAGAAAGTTTGCAAAGGCTAACCAACGCAGACATCAAATAAACGTTGAAAACATCAACAACCGACAAGTCTGTTTCACTTTTTTCTTTTTCGAATGAAGCCTTAAAACGTAGATCAGGCGGCAATGATCAACACAACTGCTAAATCATCATAAAGAGAATGTGTTCGGAAAGACATGATCACCACCATCTTAGCGGAAAGCCTGCATGCATGCAGCGGTGTACAACAAGGACGACTTTATAAAAACTGCCAAAAGCTTATTAATAATTATGAAAGCGGCATGAATACACTTTAAAAAGATGTAAAAATGTATACAGGACCTCAAAGGAGGGGAAGATGAAAGAATCATGGCTGAAGACAAATTAAACAAATTCCCAGGAACACATCATCATCATCCAGATATTTTGGCATAACATTTTAGATTTTTAATTCTATAAATCAATCTGAGACAAATAAAATGGGAGGCAAACATGCTAAATAGCCAAATAATCACCATGCCCTCTACTGCTTGCTGTTGGAAAAAATTTGTTTCCAAAATATTGGGTTGCCCAAAAAGTAATTGCGTATTTTTTAAAAGAAAGTAAATGCATTTTTAATAAAACTTAGAGTGAACTTTAATCAAATATACTTTTTTTACACTTTTTTCTAAAGCAAGCTAAAAGTAATAGCTGATAACTGCCAGAAGAAAGAATGCAATTACAGAGTCACAAGCTGTGAAAAAATTTGTAAACGCCGACTATATGAAAAATCCGCAATTACTTTTTGGGCAACCCATAGAAAATTTATTTTTATGGAGATATATTTCAAGGGGATATAGGTTTAAGCCAACCGAACAAATAGTTTGCGTTAGTTTCATATGTCAAATAAAACTGATCTTTCACTATTGAGTTGTAAACTAAGTACTGAGAGTATATTTCTAAAACAAAAGACTTAAGCAACAAACCTGTATAGTTTAAGTGGGATTTAATGTTAAACTAGCTGGCCTGGTGCGCTTCGCTACAATTTAAAATTGGTTTTATACCCACCACCATAGGATGGGGGTATACTTATCTAGTCATTCTGTATGTAACACTTCGATACATTGATCTACGATCCCATTAAGTATAGATGTTCTTGATCGTCTCGACATACTGAGTCGATCTAGCCGTTTCCGTCCGTCCGTCCAGTGGAACGCGTAAAGCTAGACGCATGAAATTTTGCATAGATACTTCCTATTGATGTAGGTCATTGGGGATTGCAAATGGGCCATATCGGTTCAGATTTGGATATAGATCCCATATAAACCGATCTCCCAATTTGACTTCTTGAGTCTCTGTAAGCTTCAATTTTTTCCGATTTGGCTGAAATTTTGCACAAAGTGTTCTGCTATGACTTCTAACAACTGTGCAAAATACAGTGTAAATCGGACAAGAACCTGATATAGCTCCCATATAAACCGATCTCCCGATTTGACTTCTTGAGCCCATAAAAGCCGCAATTTTTGTCCGACTTGGCTGAAATTTTGCACATGATGTTCTGTTATGACTTCCAGCAACTGCCCCAAGTACGGTACAAATCGGCCTATAACCTGATACAGCTCCCATATTTTAGCAGAATCCATGGCGGTGGGTTTCAAAGATTCGCCCTGGCCGAACTTAGCGCGGAACTTTTATTACGGTCTTCTTTGTCCCGAACGGCATATATGTTCGGTTGATGGTTTGTTTTTGTCCCGGTCGCCTTTCTTGGGTTGGGCTGTCGTCAGTATATTTTCCTTAATTTGGATATCAAATTCTACTCCGGCCTGCCAACATTAACGTTTGGTAGTCAGTTCTTCAGACATTTGTCAAAGACTTTCTTCGAGTCTCTAATTGTCGCGATATAAATATCCTGTTAAAGCGCTTGGTGCCTAATATTGATCTGAAATATATATTCTACTGTCAAAGACTTTTCATTCAATTACAATTTTATCCCGTAGTCCTCTCCCAAAGACAGTTTATTTCGTGTTTATGAACATATATGCACCCAAGAAACCCTTGGGCTTACCCGTGCGAGGTTGGTAGATGTTGATTCCCAGTAGAAAGGTTTTCTGTTGGTGTTCTATTAATGTTGACGTTTTTATATCCTCCTCCATTAACTAAATTTCTCATGAACATTCCACTAAGGAACAGGGTTACTTCTCTCATATCAATGAGTGCAGTCCGATTAAAGTTAAAGCCCAATGATAAAGGGCCTCCGTTTTTATTCCGAGTCCAAACGGCGTGCCACATAGCGACATCACTTAGTAGAGAA
The DNA here is from genome assembly GCF_963082655.1 of Stomoxys calcitrans. Classification (NCBI taxonomy): domain Eukaryota; kingdom Metazoa; phylum Arthropoda; class Insecta; order Diptera; family Muscidae; genus Stomoxys; species Stomoxys calcitrans. The sequence continues at coordinate 125,437,099 of NC_081555.1, forward strand.
GTTTAAACATGGCAGGATACCTCACAAATGTATGATACCTCACAAATGTATCCAGCATTAGTAAGAAGATAACCACTGCTGAAAATTTGTCCGATGTTCACGCTGGGATTATAACCTAGAACATGCTAACCTCTGCGCCACGGTGGCCTCCAACCATCCACCACCCTCCTCTATAGCATGACGAAATTTTCACCTAAGACCCCAACTAAGTCGCAATTATTATAATGTTTCAGCAATCAATATTTTAAGTACCAAAGTAGGTAGCAAGCTCGGCGTACCAATGTGAGAATCATTGATTTGATTGCCAGAACAGGCTACTATAGCATCACAATGGATTAAAAATGGACTAAATGATTCTGCAGTACAAGCATGTCCATGTCTTCAAAACAAAAGACTTAAGAAACAAACTTTATAGATTATTCATCAACCCCAAGCTGGAGTTTCTAGCTTGCCAATTCCACTCCATTTACATCTGCATAGTTGTGTGAGCAATCACAACTCATCACACCTGACGTAAAACACCCTATCCTTTGCTTTTGAAAGCACTTGATTATGTTAACTCGAAAGCTTGCGTTTGGCGCTCACCACGCTCGCTGTACGCCTTCAAGGTATATTTCGATGCCGTACAATGACGTTTTTTCTTTTGTTGTAGGTAAACCACTTTTTTTTTTTGACTCGTTCGTCAACAAATACTACCGAGTAGAGTATACGTATCAATGCGAACTATGAAATGCATAATAGGTACTTGCCCAGAGCCTACATTTTTTCTTTTTCTTGTTATGGCATCAAGCGGCGATAGTGATGTTGGTGGTGGCGGTTGTTTCATGAATAATGCAACACTAGATCAGAGTGCCAGCAGTGATTGCAGCAACATTGCAGCAGCATAGAGTTGATGGAAGTGACTAGGGGGAGAGTGAGGAGAAAATGGCCACAGCATCAGTGATTCAATGGTGTGGCAAAACAAAAAAAAAAAAAGCTTAAAGCTATGACATCAAAATAGCTCATGGCAGAGATTGCGATGACCTTAAATGTTATGCAAGAAAAGAAAAAAATTTAAGAAATAATTTAGAGAAATAAAAAAAGGTTTTTTTTAAGGAATTGTTTATCTTCCAGATCTCTGGAAGTTAAAGGTGATTTTTATAAAAATTTTATTTCGTATAGAAGGAATAAAATATGCATGCGAAATCATTTCTTAACCTGTTTGTGACCAGTAACACTTTTTGGCCATCACCAAAAAATATACAAAACTTTACAAAATAGGAATGGATCAGCAATTCCCTAAAAAGACATCAGAAACAATCAGCCGTCTAGAACCTTTGTGGCAAAGGAATGTAGAAAATATTGAACACATACTGTAAAGAGCCAAACCAAGAGGCCATCAGCGATCAGTGATTTGGAATGTTTCATCTATGAACAGTTTAACATTCACCTATTCTGGGTGCCGGACCACAAAGATATCCCAGGGGATTGCAGAGCAGACGAGCTTGTTAGACATGGAGCTACTATTCACATCCCAGGAAAACTGGAATCTGTGGGTATGCCTCTAGCGACATGTAAACTAAGTCTTTAAGATCAGGCCCGAAGGGCAACGAATGATACATGGTCACAAAGAAGGGGTTGTGAACACTCTAAAATTATGTGGGCCGATCTTGACTTGAAGAGGTCTAACGATTCGAAAGGTCACTGTTTGAGCGGTAAACATGCTGAAATACTGAAGTTTGTAAGTAACCACATTTTCATAAGCTGTGGGGAATTCGAGGAAAAAAGAGACCGTAGAATACCTTCTGTGTGTGTGTCCCGCACTAGCAGTCAGAAGGAGTTCCACTTTAGGTTCTCATTTCTTCGGTGACTTGTCCGATTTGGCGGATGTGAATATTCGCAAGTTGTTGAGCTTTGTAAAGCGATCTGGATGGTTCAACGGTCGGACCAAGAAGATATCTTCCTTCTCCTGTTCCTGAGGTATCACAATGGACGTAAACGTCTAAGTGAGTCTGATGACAGATTGACACATAACCGCCAGCAGGGATGAAGTCAAGAAAATTTAATGCACACAGTTGAGAGGATGTTTGGGTTAGGTTGGAAAGAGGGAGCGCTTATTTATCCGCCCCATGCCACTATGGACATACACCTAAGCCAGTAATCGGCTTGTTGTGCGCTCTATATACTAAAAAAGTAAACTCGAAAAAGCAAATCCAAGTTAGGAATTCGGTGCTACTTACAAAATCCTTTATTGTTCTCCATGCTTCGGCCCCTAAGTTGGTTCATGACAGGTATAATGACCCCACCTAAGTGCCGGTATATGTTAGACGCGAAAGCCGGTCAATGATAAAGGAACTAATCTAAAGTCTCATCATCTTTCCTGCATGCCCTACACATGCCATTACTTACCGCGCCGATTTTACATGACACACAAGTGGGCTTAAGTCCTATGTGTCCCGTTATGACGCCGAGAGCTATACTGACCTCCTTCTTATTTTCTTTCAATAATAGACACGTCCTCTCACGATCCAAATCACCCCATTAGGATTTTCGCCGTCCTACCGACAAGTTTGCTGTTCCACAGTGTTACGCAAGTGCGCTGTTCCACAGTGCTTAGCGTTTGTTGGTCACGCCTTAAATTGGACTGCGTCAACCAAAAAGGCTTCTGGTTAACCAAGTTTATTGACGGTAGTTCTCTGGCCTTCACCGCCAAATCGTCTGCTCTTTCATTCTTCCTTACTCCGTTATGGCCCTGGCCCGATGTTTGAACCTAATATGGTCCACATCGGACTATAACGTCCAGAATAAATAGAAGTCATTCGGTGCCTCATCTGCTCATGATATGGGCCTTCCCATAGGATTTTCGCATTCGTCGCCCACGTCCTTAGCTCGCATTGCGTAGACCCAAACGCCTTTGGATTAATCAGGTTTATTCACGGCAGTTCTCTGACCAAATCATCTGCTTTCTCATTGTCAGTTACTCCGCTATGGCCCGGCATCCAAACGATGCGGATTTTCCCATTCTCGAGAAGGCGTAAATCTCCTTCTACAATTCCAAGACTGTTCGTGATCTTACCGTCTTGGTTTTTAATACCCTTATGGCAATTTTACTGTCCGTAAAGATGTTCACACTCGACGTTCTCGCGTTAGCACCACACCACTTCATACATTCCGTGATCGCCCGGATCTCCGTCTGCAAGACCGTATTATGGTCAGGCAGTCTATAACAGATCTAAGTCACAAGGTTCTCAATTTAGCAGTGTTCTCTAGCAGTGATCCATCCATGTAACATGATCTTCCATCCGTGTAACATGATCGTCCGTCAATCCAAGACTGTGCTGCTGGCAGCAGTGCCTCGCATTCGACCTCAAGGTTCGTCTGAGGTATCCGATCGGAAACCTTTTCCCTTCCTTCCAGGTTTCCTGTCGTCGCCTCGATTATACCGCGATGGTATGAGCAGCTCCCATCCTCAATCCAATCTCCCATTGCCTAAAGTCTCAAAATCGCAGTGACTGCCTTACACTGGGTCGGATATCTAGAGTAGTCTCCATGATCTTCGCGATGGCAATACTAGAGTTCCGTTAATCCAAGAGTGTGCTGCTGGCAGCAGTGCCTCGCACTCGACCTCAAGGTCCATCTCAGGTATCCGATCGGAAACCTCCTCCCTTCCTACCAGGTTTCCTATCGACGCCTCGATTATTACACGATGTTATGAGCTGCTCCCATCCTCAATCCACTCTCCCATCGCCTTAAGTCTCATAGCCGTAGTGGCTGCCTCACACTTAATCTGCATGTCAATGGGTCGAATATCTAGAATAGTATCCAGTGCCCTGGTGGGCGTGGTTCTCATCGCTCCCCCTATGCCAAGAAAACACGTTCTCTGAACCTGTTTTATGGTCCTTATGTTGCACTTTTTCTCCATAGCAGTCCACCAAACTACTGAGGCGTAAGTAAGTATTGGTTTAATCACGCTCCTGTAGAGCCAGTAGACTATCCTCGGATTCAGGTCCCATTTCGAACCTACGGCCCGTCTACATAGTTCCCAACATCTGCGAGCTTTCTCAGTACGCCCTGAATGTGACACTTCCAATTCAGTTTCCTGTCCAAGATCGCACCTAAGTATTTGACCTTGGTAGATATGGAAATCGTCTAATTGAGGAAACGTGGTGCGTTCAACTGGCCCACCTTCGTCTTCCTCGTGAACAGACATACTTCTGTCTTCTCTGGTTTAACCACGGGGTTTAGACCAGTCATATGCCATATGCAAGACCCTTTCGGCCATTCTGCAAAGCTGGTTGGAATGCTGAGAGGATGTTGGTGGAAGGAGGGACCCAGATTGCTTTGGTTTTTGCCAGGTTGTTGCCGTTTAAACTAACTAACTGAATTTCCCATTAAGGAACAGGGTAAACTTATTTGCAATGAGTGCAGTTCTATTAAATTTAAGCTCAATGATAAGGGGCCTCATTTTTTATGCCGAGTTCAAAGGCGCACAGTGGGTGAAAATCGAAAAAAAAAATAGTAAAAAATATGTCTTGTGAGAGCGGGAGGAGATATCACTTTACAATTTGGAATGGTTAGAGCTGGGGTGTTAGCGAGATAATGTGCAAAATTTTTAGGACATAGATGGTCCGGGCGCCTCTTGACAGGCCCCTAAATTTGAAAACTACGGTATTTCGAAAAATTGTTCGGGTAGCCAAATCTTCATTTGCAATCCAAATTTGTGCCGAGATAGACTTCGTATTTTGCAATTTTCAAAGACATTTGTGGTTCGATCTTCATTTTTATAAATGATTTTGATTCGTGACAAAATTTACAATACATACACGGCATTTTTTTACTATATATGTTGTTTTTATTTTTTCCCACTGTGCGGCTTGCCGCCACTTGGTAGAGAAGTTTTAACTCGGCAGGATAACTCACAAATGTAGTGAGGTGATAACCACCGCTGAAAATTGTTCTGATGTTTACGCCGAGATTTGAAGCAAGGCGTTGGGTATCATATACGGGGATGCTAACCTCTGCGGAGGCCTTCATCCGCTTAAAGCAGTAACTTGGCATGCAACATCCCCAGCGCCAACCAAATTGAAGATGTTAGCAAAAAATACAACATAATGGAGTAAAGTTTCTAAGATCCAAGAATATATAAAATCCATTAAAAAGCAAATGCTAAGTATCCTACTTTCTTCCAATACTTCCTCACAATTATGAGCTGTAGATTCTCTAAATCCTTAAAATTAAACAATCTTTCAGTTCCCAAGGGGTTAAGGTTTCCTCTTATATACAGTTTATGGTTCTTCAAATTTTGTAAAATTGATATTCACAAACGGTTACGTGCGTCAACCGCAAAATTAACATATTTAGACAAAAATCTTTTTGATTTCTCACATAAATCGTGCCAAGTCTGTTTTCTTGTTTAGTGTAATTATGGGACCCCAATTTAGAAAAGAAAAATATTTTTTAACTTTAGGCTTGGCAATAATTTGTGTGACTCTTTAATCAGATCTTAATTACTTTGTGGCCTCTGGTTAGACGCACGTACTGTAAAATATTTTTCTTGTTTTGGCATTTTTGTGTGTGTGTTTTGCTGCCTTTAAAAGATTGATTATCCCAGCTTGGCGATTTGCTAGCTGATTTATAAACGATAAAAATATAATCAAGATTATCACAGTGTTTGATTAAGATTCAGATAAGATGTCAATATGGCAATTAATCATGCTAATCACTTGTGTTCGCCAAAAACTTGTTGAGCGTTTTATGTGGACGACCAACTAGATGGATGGTTGGATGGATGAATGGCCATGTGTTAGAACGGACAGACAGACTGACAGACAGATAAGAAACGATTTGATTATGGTGAGGTTTGACATAAATATTTTCTTGCATGTGCCCTATGTCTGCAAGACATAACAAAAGAAATCAACAATCAATGAAGAGCTTGAAGTTAAGGAAAATCAAACATCACAACATTTTTCAATTAGAGAAATTTCAAAAAAGCAATGACCTCTTCTTGCCTCCGCATGACATAACAGAGAAATTATTGTAAACGTTAGCCTTTCTACTTTTGCTTCAACTCCCCTGCCATACGGATCATGATTGATGAGGGGACTTTAGCCATCTTGTCAACTCCATTTTATGCAGATCTTAGCCCGAATTTGTCATCATTCCAAAAAAAAAAAAAAAATGGTGGTGAATACAAAACCCAATGACAAAGGCAAACTTTGAGTCTCTCTTGCTGTGGTGGCTATTTTTGCTTATTTCAAAGCCACAATGAAAACCAGTAGCGAATACAGCAGCTTAAATCCATTGTCCAAATGTTGTTAACTTGGCCAACCTACTGAGACAACCCACTTACCATTCACTTCGCACCGTTTTGTATCATGAGGAATGTTTTTTTTTTTTTTACTTTGCATTTCTTGCCTTATGCTGACTTTGAAAATCACCACGACACAGCAGCACAGCATATTTTTTGTTCTACGCTTTGAGTTTTGTTTGTTTCGTTTTTGTGAAAAATTGCCATTTTTAGCCATGTAGTAATGTGGAATGGATAACCCAGAATGTGTGCTTTGTTAAACTTATAATTGGAAATGCAAATTCAATGAGAAGTTAGCGTTTCAATAAAAGTTGTGAATTCTTAACAAAACAGGGGCGTAGCAAAACATAAGATTCCTGATTTCTAAAAGAAATTTTCAATTCAAAAAATTATAAAAAATTTTATTCATGGAAAACTTTGGAAAATAAATATTCATAGCAATTTTTTTTTTAAATAAATTTCTTAGAAAATTTGGATTTTCTTAAAAATTTGTATACCCTCTAACAAAGAATGGAGAAGGTTCACCCATACAAAATATAAGCTGCGAGTGTAAGAGTGCGAGGGGCCATCTTGATGCTGCGTTTTGCGAAAGCAGGATGTATTGACACTGTCACAAAGCTCTTTGAAAGTATCCCCTCTCCAAACTGGTGAGAAAGCTAGACATCCCCCAGCTCACAAAGGCGAAAGCATTGGTCGAGCGGTGGGGGGGTAAATTCGCAACGGAAAACATAATGAGAGTCTTAAGCATGAAAAACCAAGGTTTCCTTGCGGAAAAATGGAAGGTTTTCTACAGGTTGGAGGGAGGGTAGAAGGAAGGAACTCTTATGAAGGGCCTTGATCCAGTCTCCATGAAAATTTTGGCGAAGTGGCCGGAGTTGGTGCTCATCAGTGGGAGATATAAGATACCAGACTTCAGACTCCCGTCTTTGGACGGTACCACTCTGCACTTGTCCAGGAAGTCGAAATATCTATGTCTAGTCCTTGATTCGAAACCCTCCTGTATAAGAAATACAGAGGAAAGGTGCCGAAAGGCGGTGTGTTCCTCGTACTCTTGCAGAAGCATGTTTGGAAGGAAGTGGACATGTTCGGGGTTATCCATTGATGACGTGTGGAGAACCGGTTTGGTTGAAGTCTGTGAAGAAGAGTGAACGGACCAAGGAACTTCGAAAGTTACAGAGACTGGCCTGCGTCGGGATCAAGTGGGCCTTAAGATCCACACAGCAGGAGGCTCTACCGAATTTACAACCTATTGAGGTACATATATTTGTGGCTGTGATGCTTAGGAAGAGATACTTGGCTTGCTGAGAGAAGGCGGACACGGCCACTGTTCCAGTCTAGAGATGGAAGCAGAAGGTAGGCTGAGGAAGGTCTCAGGCTACCTGTCTGCAAGACCGATTCGGGAGAGGTAGGCCTGGAGACGGAAGCTATGTTTAAGTTGAATGACACCTTCGAAACTCATGCTATATGAGGGCAGTACTGAGACTGACTTGCGTCGGGTTCTAGGGGGCGTTAAGATCTACACGGGTCTCGGGGTAATGCTAAATTAATAACCTGTTTGTTATGCATTTAGGGCTGCACCGCTTAGGCTGAGGGAATGGAATGGTGGGAGAAGGCGGACACGGCTACAGTTCTATTCTGTAAGCCATGGATGCAGGAGGTAGGCTGAGGAGGGCCTCAGACTACCTGTCTCCAACACCGATTTGGAAGAGGTTGTTCCGGTTTCGATTTCCCGGAAGGTAGCTATTCTGGAGGCCATGGATGCAGGAGGTAGGCAGAGGAGGACCTTAGACTACCTGTCTTCAAGACCAATTTGGAAGAGTTTGTTCCAGTTTCGATTTCCCGAAAGGTAGCTTTTGGGGCGGAAGCTATGTTTAATTTGAATGAGACCTCGGTTTTCACGGCTGGAGACAGGGACGGGACTTGGGGTTTACTCTAAGACACACGACATCGGTATATCAGCTAGATTACCGCACGAGTGCACGATCTTTCAGGCAGAGGTCTGTGCCATAACGTTGGCGACAAAGCAGATCTGAAGGATGGACATGCCACCTTCGAAACTCAGGATATAGGAGTATGTGGACAGTATGGTGGCCCTCGAAGAATTTAATTCAAGGACGATGCGGTCAAAGTGTGAAGCGGAGTGTTTGGAGGCCTTGAATGGCCTTCTGACTCATGACTTTGTGTCGACCATGGGTGTCTTGAGAAATGGGAAGGATCCTGAACGACAAGCATACCTACGGCCGATCTCACACACGTGCCTTTCGCCCAACTACTGCCTATAAGGGTAATTTTTTAGCTATTATCTTTTTGGCAGCACTGGTTTAAACAGCTCACGCACGTTTCGTGTTTTGTTTCACTGTCGAACATCTTCAGCTTGGTCTATAATTTAACCATGAAGCGTCTTACAAATGAACAATGCTTGAAAATTATTGAATTTTATTTCCAAGCTGCGTACTCTGCGTTCATCGCGCGCCTCTTCCATTGAGCGACCAAGCCCATTTTTGACTCAATGGGTACGTAAATAAACAAAATGGTCGATTTTGAAGTGAAGCTCAGCCAGAAGCTTTGCAAGAGCTACCAATGCATCCAGAAAAAGTCACCGTTTGCTGCGGTTTATGGGAAGGTGGCAACATTGGACCGTACTTCTTCAAAGATGATGCCAATCGAGGGAGGGAGTTGCGGGGCCCCAATTTGGGCTTACTGGGTACGATTACAGAAGTTATAACCGAACACTGTGCGATAGACCCTATGACCGCGCTAATGGTCCCGTACAACGACTATTGTGGAAGATATCTTGATGAGGATAAGGAGGAGGAGGAGACGAACGAACACCTGCTCTGTTCATGCCCATGTCAGGCATTTGCTTTCCATACTAGGGAGGCGGTTCTTCTCCAATCTCAGTGATCTTGCAGATGTGTCTCTGGGGCTCCTAGCACATAACTATGTGTTGGCCTGGGTTCCCGAGCACATTGGTGTCCTAAGAAATGACAAGCAGACCTATGACCAGTCGTGCACACGTGCATTTTGTCGAACTACTGTACACAGTAGAGGAGATGTCAAGTGCTGAGGCTGTAGTTAGGTGGGAGTCTGTGGACCATTGTTGGATTTGCTGTACACTCTGTTGTTGGCCCTTGATAATTAGTAACTGAGTACGTTTACAGGAGTCATAACCGGATACTGTGCGAAAGGTTATATGACTACGCAAATGGATTTCCTACACAACGACTACTGTGGACGATGTCTTGATGAGGATGAGGAGGAGATGAACGAACACCTATTCTGCTCATGGCTGGGTCAGACATTTGCTTTCCATCCTAGAGAGGCGCTTCTTCACCGATCTCGGCGATCTTGTAGATGTGTCTCTGGAGAGTACACTGAGATACGTTGATAAGACAAGTTTGATTCGATTTTTGAGTTTTGACTCAATGGGTACGTAAATAAACAGAATGGTCGATTTTGAACTAAAGCTCAGCCAGAAGTATTGTAAGAGCTACCAATGCATCCAGAAAAAGTTACCATTTGCTGCGGTTTATGGGCAGTTGGCAACATTGGACCGTACTTCTTCAAATATGATGCGAATCGAGGGAGGGAGTTGCTGGCCACCGATTTGGGCTCACTGGGTACGATTACAGAAGTCATAACCGGATACTGTGCGATATGACCGCGCAAATTGGAGTGCCGCACAACGACTACTGAGGACGATGTCTTGATGAGGATGAGGAGGAGACGAACGAACACCTGTTCTGCTCATGGCCGGGTCAGACATTTGCTTTCCATCCTAGGGAGGCGGTTCTTCTGCAATCTCGGCTATCTTGCAGATGTGCCTCTGGGGAGTCTCTTGAGATACGTTGATAAGACGAGTTAGATACAACGAGAGACGCGATGAGATCTTCATCATGATGTCAAGCTTGCGCAGACGCAGAGGACCAATGCTTGGCACTTGGCGAGTGAAAACTTGAGTGAGTGTGAGCTTACGCTCCGTGGAAGCACTCGCGTGGGGGCGTGATGGATGGGCGCTTGCTTCATATTCTATTTCTATATTTCTTGTACTTCTCCCATCACTTCATCCTCCTGTCTCCTCTTCGGGATTTTTATACGACCCACCATTTCCGACCCTATAAAGTATATATATTTTTGATCGTCGTAAAAATCTGCCCGTCCGCAGTCCGGCCGTCTGTCTGTCTGTTAAAATCACTATATAGTATTCTAAAATAGATATATTGAGCTGAAACTTTCCACAGATTGTATTTTTGTCCATTGGCAGGTTAAGTTCTAAGATGGGTTCTATCGAACTAAATCTTGATATAGCCCCCATGTAGACCGATTAGCCAATTTAAGGTCTATATTATTATATTATTATCCGAATATGCTGACATTTGAGACATGAAGTTGTGTTAGGCCTCTCGACATATTACTTCAGTTTGTCCCTGATCTGGCCAGATTTGGATATAGCTGCCATATAGACCGATCTCTCGATTTAAGGTCTTGGGCACATAAAAGGTGCGTTTATTGTCCGATTTCGCTGAAATTTGGAACAGAGAGTTGCGTTAAGCCCATCGACATCCATTTTTAATTTGCTCCAGATCGGTCCAGATTTGGATATAGCTGCCATATGGACCAACTTTCGGCAAGTTGGACCAGATCGGTTCAGATTTAGATATAGCTGCCGTTCTCTCCATTTAATGTTTTGGGCCCATAAAAGGCGCATTTATTGTCCGATTTTGCCGAAATTTGGGACAGTGAGTTGTGAGGCTCTTCACCATCCCATCTTTAACTTGACCCAGATCGGTTCAGATATGGATATAGTTGCCAAATAGACCGATCTCTCGATTTAAGGACTTAGCCCCATAAAAGACTTATTTATTACCCGATTTCGCTGAAATTTAATACAGTGACTTATGTTACGCTTTTCGACATCTGTGTCCTATAGGGTTCAGATCGGTCTATATTTGGATATATCTCCCAAAAAAAGCCAATATTTTGTTCTACAAAATTGAATAGTGACTTGTATTTATTAGACCACTCAATGTCCGTGCCGACTTTGGTACAAATCGGGCCATATTTCGATATAGCGGCTATGGGTGCATAACTTACGTTTTTTTCATCGTATTATGACGAAAGGTGGTTAACATATAAACCCGAGGTGGTGGGTATCCACCAGCTCGACATGACATTTGAAGTCGATTTAGCTATGTCCATCCGTCCGTCCGTCTGTTTGTCGAAAGCACTGTAACTTTCGAAGTAGTATTCGTGTAGGTCGATTGGGATTGTAAACGATATAGCTGTCATATAGATCGATCTTCGGTCTTGACTTCTTGAGCCTCTGCAGGGCGAAATTCTTATCCGATATTACTGAATCTTTGCTGTATGTATAGACTACCTTTTTCAAGATTCCGAAGACTAGGCTAGACAAGGATCCTCATACTGACACATCAACCAGGGCAGTTACAGAAGACCATCTCCGACTTTCTAAAGATTGGTAAGACTTTGATAGGCCAAAAAATGTTATACAGAATCATAGCGCATTTGAAAGGCAGGAGACTCAATACAGCCTTACAAACAGGGAGCCGACGATGAGACTGTCTCCCAAGATGCCCATTTAATGCCGAATGGGTAGAAAAACACATGTCTTAGAAAAATTCTAGCTTGAGTAGGAAAAGGGGTATGCAGTTTGGATTGGCGTAAATTGGGCGAATGAAAAAAGTTAAAAATTACTGCCATTTGGTCAAAATTTTATTTTCATAGAAAGTTTGGTCAAAATTTTATTTTCATAGAGAATTTTTTTCAAAATTTTATTTTGTCAAAAATTGATTTTCATCGAAAAACTGCCCCGTCCCTGTCCAGAATTTTTAGCCTTAATCCTTTTTTCTCTCCCTTTGTTTTTTTTTATTTTTGTGTTTCTGACTACAGCAAATGCGTTGATAAATTGCTGTGATTTCCAAAGAGTCGTAACCAACATGCAAATGACCATAAAATTTTTGCGGTCTAGAGTTGAGAAAAATAATTTCTCTTGGCTTATTTTGGATATGTGGACAACAAGCTCCATATTGCACTGGCGTGGCAGCATATTCACTTGATTTGTGTATATTGACTTATGGGGTTCTGGCGATTATTTCCAAAAACAAAAAAAAAAAACGCAGAAACCAAACGAAACGTAACGTATTTATAATCATTTACGATTTGTTGCCTGTGAAAATTGCACAGCAGGCAACGGAAGAGTTGAGTTGAGAGCGTTTATATCCTGAAAAGTAATATTTCTTAGGTGGCGGCGTGGCCATTGGGCGGAGGGGACAAATTAAATGGTTTGTTGCCCATCGCGCTGTAGTCATGCTTGTGGTCTGTCTGTCGGTCGGCCATATGTGAGAATGTGGCGGCGTTATGTGGCTCTGCATATCCCGCAGAGCTTTCGCCGTAAACAGCGGTTGGTCATCTCGACGTCGTCTTCTTTACTTGGCCCATATGGATGGATGGTGGTTAAATTGGAACGTATAAAGCCTTCCATAGCGGTTGGCTTGCTTGGCTCTTTTGAGCAATGATTTGATTTTTGCATATTCATTTATGGCTCGCTGGCACACACAGTTGCTACCGACACCTTGGTCACTTGGGATTGCATTGCAGTGAGGCAATTGGTGTTTGAGCTCTATCCCCATTCACAGTCGTTTCACATTCATTTAACAGTTGGCAGTTTAAAATTAAACTCACATTTGTGCATTTTAAATGTCCGGCTGTTTCTCTCTCACTCCAACCGCAAGTGGGTTAACCCTAACTTCTGGTTATAGTCTTGATATCGTTGTTTAGCTACCGTCCATGGCTACTTGATGCGGTTTCATTTCGATTTAAATTGCATCGATGTCGTTTTGGGTTATTTTCAACTGCCAAGCAAGCCATGGCCGGGACGTTTAAAAAAAAGTTAATTTATTTTTTTTTGTCTTTTATATCTCTTTCTTAAATTAATTGAGCAAAAAGCTATTTAAGGCCAGGTATTGCAATTTTATAAGAGAGTTGCCATATGTCAAAAAAATTCCATGAAAATTACATTACGACAAAAATTTTAGGAAAATCATTGGCGCCCTCCATAGATGGCGCCCTCCATAGATGGCGCCCTCCATAGAGGCTCACCACGATTTTAAGAAATGCGTTATGTCGGAATCTTATGAACTGTTCAAGCAATTTTTTCTAACCCACAAAGTAACCCAGACACAAATCAATCGACAAAGGGGAGCGCCCTACCCTATGAAACTTCCAAAGCAAATTATAGTTAAAAATCTAAGCAGTGGGCGGACGCTCTTCCCAATTTTAAAAAAAATAGGATATGTCGAAACTGATCTAAGCATTTTTCTTAACTAATACAGTAGTCCAGCGACAAGTCAATTGACCAAGGGGAACGCCCTACCCTAAGATACTTCCAAAGACAATAATGGGTAAAAGTCTATGCAGGAACGGACGCTCGCTTCGATTTAAAAAAAATGCGATATTTTGGAACTGATCCAAGCTTTTTTTTAACCTAAACAGTAAGCCATAAAGAAAACAATTGACTAAGGGGAACGCCCTACGGAAAGATACTTCCGAAGTTAATAATGAAACATTATAAAAGCTTGAAACCATTTAAGTCACTCGGACCTGATGGAATATTTCCGTTGTTACTACAGGAAGAGGCAGACTATCTGGAGCCTCTTCTGGCCAATATTTTCACAGCGTGCCTAGGACTTGCATATACTTCGAAAGCCTGGCAGGAGGCAAAGGTGGTGTTTATACCCTAGCCCGGCAAAGCAAGTTAAGCGACACCAAAGGCCTACAGACCCATAAGCCTTTCTACTCAAAACCATGGAACGTATTGTGACATCCAGCGAACTGCTCAAATACAAACAGCATGCCTATGTCAAGGGAAGGTCGGGGGAGACTCCCCTGCACGAGGTTGTGCATAAAATAGAAGAATCCTTCGATGACAAAACGTACACCCTGGCGGTATGCATTGACATCGAGGGGGCTTTTAAAAATGTGCGGACGGACACACACATCCAATCCGCAGACCCGTACCGGGTGGACCCGGTCCTTAGAGACTGGATAAACCATATGCTAAGGAACAGGTGGATAAATTGTGTGTCCCATGGCATAAATATAAGGGAGAAAGTGGCACAGGGCAAGCCACAGGAGGCATTTTATCGCCACTCCTATGGGTGACCACCATAAATGACCTATTACGGATGCTGACTGAGGAGGGATTTGAACCCGTCTGCTACGCAGACGAAATTATAATACTTCTATGGGGTAAGGATCCGAATGAGCTATGCAGAAGGGCCGAAAGGGTCTTGCATATGGCATATGAGTGGGTTAGACCCAGAGGTCTCAATGTTAACCCAGAGAAGACTGAAATATGCCTGTTCACGAGGAAGACGAAGGTGGGCCAATTAAACTCACGACGTTTCTTCAATGAGACAATTTCGATATCCGGCAAGGTCAAATACTTAGGTGTGATCTTGGACAGGAAACTGAATTGGAAGTGTCACATTCAGGAGCGTACTCAGAAGGCTCACAAATGTTGGGCACTAATGTAAACGGGCAGTAGGCTCGAAACGGGTATGATCTTGGACAGGAAAGTGAAGTGGAAGTGTCACATTCATGAGCGTGTCACATTCATGAGCGCACTATTGTTAACGGGCAGTAGGCTCGAAATGGGGTGTCAACTGGCTCTACAGGAGCGTGATTAGACCAATACTTACTTACGCCTCAGTAGTTTGGTGGACTGCTATGGAGAAAAAGTGCAAGATAACGACCATACAACAGGTTCAGAGAACATGTTGTCTTGGTATAGGCTGAGCGATGAGAACCACGTTCACTAGGGCACTGGACTCTATTCCAGATATCCGACCCATTGACATACAGATAAATTGTGAAGCAGCCACTGCGGCAATGAGACTTAAGGCGATGGGAGAATGGATTGAGGATGGAAACAGCTTAAACCATCGCAATATAATTGAGGCGACGATAGGAAACCTGGTAGGAAGGGAAGATGTTTCCGATCGAATACCTGAGATGAACCTTGAAGTCGAGGGCGAGGCACTGCTGCCAGCAGCACACTCTTTTATTGACGGAACTCTAGCATTGCCATCTGGAGGATCATGTTACACGGATGGATCAAAGCTAGAGGACAGAGTGGGCCTGGGAGTCTACATTGAGAATCCAGGGACTGAGATCTGTTTTAGACTGCCTTACCACAATACGGTCCTGCAGCCGGAGATTCGGGCGAACACGCAATGCTTGAGGGGGTGTGGTCCTAACGCGAGGACGTCGAGTATGAACATCTTTGCCGACAGTAAAATTGCCATAAGGGCTATAACAACCAGGACGGTAAGGTCACAAACAGTCTTGGTATGTAAGAAGCCGATTAACGCCTTCTCTGAGGATGGCAAAATCCGCATCGTTTGGCTGCTGGGCCATAACGGAGTAAGGGGGAATGAAAGGGCAGTTGATTTGGCGGTGAAGGCCAGAGGAATGCCGTCAATAAACTTTCGGGTTAACCAGAAGCCTTTCGGGTCGAAGCAGTCCGATGTAAGGGAGTGGTCGACGAATACGCATGTAACCCTCTGGAACAGCGAAACCGTCGGTAGTAAGGCAAAACTCCTATGGGGGATTCAGATCGTGAGAAGACGAGGCTATTACTAAAAGGAGGCAAGAAGGAGGTCAGCATAGCTATTGGCATCATAACGGGACACATTGGAATACGAGCTCACTTATGTAAAATCGGTGCGAAAAGTGATGGCATGTGTAGGGCATGCGGGGAAGATGATGAGATGTTGGAGTATTTCCTTTGTCATTGCCAGACTTTTGCGTCTAACAGATACCGGCACATAGGTGGGGACACTATACCAAACATGGACCAATTTAGGGAATTGAAATAGAAAAAAATTAAGGATTTTGTAAGTCGCACGGAATTCCTAACTTATGTTAGAGAACATTTTCTATCATATTTTGAGAAAAAGGTTCTTCTTAAAAAAACATTAAAATAAAACAAAAATGGAATTTTTATACCCTCTACCATAGGGGGTATACTAATTTCGACATTCCGTTTTTAACACATCGAAATATTGATCTGATACCCAACAAAGAATATATATTCTTGATCGTCTTGACATTCTTAGTAGATTATGCCATGTCCGTCTGTCTGCTCGTCGAGAGCACTCTAACTTTCGGAAGAGTAAAGATAGCTGCTTGAAAGTTTGCATTAATACTACTTAGGTCGGTTGGAATTGCAAATGGGACAAATCGGTTTTGGTATAGCTGCCATATGAACCCATATCGGTTCTTGACTTCGTAAGCCTCAGAAGAGCACAATTATTATCCGATTTGGCTGAAATTTTGCACCAAATGTTCTATTGACTTTAAACTACTGTGCTAAGTATGGCCCAAAATGGTTTATAACCTGATATTGCAAATGCAAATTTTGCTTATGAACATTCCATAAAGGAACAGGGGCAAACTTCTCACATATCAATGAGTGCAGTCCGATTCAAGTTTAAACTCAATGATAAGGGGCTTCCTTTTTATAGCCGAGGCCAAACGGTGTGCCACAGTGCGACACCTTTTTGGAGAGAAGTTTTACATGGCATAGTACCTCACAAATGTTGCCAGTATTAAGAGAGAAAACCACCGCTGAGAATTTTTTTCTGATGGTCTCGCCAGGATTCGAACCCAGGCATTCAGCGTCATAGGCGGACATGATAACTTCAGCGCTAAGGTGGCCTCCGACCACCGTGACCACTGATATAGCTCCTATATAAACCGATCTCGGACCTTGACTTCATGAGCCGCTAGAGAGCGCAATTGTATTTCGATTTGGGTGAAATTTTGAATGAATTGTTTTGTTATGACTTCGAACAACTGTGCCAAGTATGGTCTAAATCGGTTCATAACCTGATACAGCTCCCATATAAACCGATCTCAGATCTTGCCTAAGTGAGCCGCTAGAAGTCGCAATTATTTTTCCACTTGGCTGAAATTTTGCACAAAGTGTTTTGGTTTGACCACCAACCACTGTGCCAGGTATGGTCTAAATCTGTTCACATCCTGATATAGCTCCCATATAATCCAATTTTGGATCTTGCCTTCTTGAGCCGCTAGAGGGCGCAATTATTATCCGATTTGACTGAAATTTGACATGAAGTATTTTGGTTTGACTACCAACCACTGTGCCAGGCATGGTCTAAATCGGTTAATAACCTGATATAGCTTCCATATAATCCAATTTTGGATCTTGACTTCTTGAGCCGCTAAAGGGCGCAATTGTAAGCCGTTTTGGTTGAAATTTTGCACGAAATGTTTTGTTCTAACTACTGCGCCAATTATGGTCTAAATCGGCTCATAATCTAATATAGCACCTATATAATCCGATCTCGGATCTTGATTTCTTGAGCCGTTATTGAGCACGGCTTGAGCAATTATTATCCGATTTGGCTAAAATTTGCATAAAGTGTTTTGGTTTGGCCACTGCGTCTAGTATGGCCTCTTGAGCCTCTATAGAGAGCAATTTTAACTCGACAAGTCCGAAATTTTTCACAAAGACTTCTTGTATGACCTTCAATATATGGCCCGAATTGGTCTTAATTATGGCCTGAATCGGTCTATAACCTGATGTAGCTACCATATAAACGGATCTCCCAAATTTTTTCTTGAGCCATTTAAGGATGAATTTCTTATCCAATTTGGCTGAAGTTTTGCATAATGAATTCCAGTTTGGTGTCCAAGATCCAAACCATGTATGGTCCGAATCGGTCGATAACCTGATATAGCTCCAATAGCATAGAAATTCCTACCATTATCCTTTGTTTGCCTATAAAGAGATATCGGCCAAAGAATTTGACAATGCGATCCATGGTGAGGGTTATATAAGATTCGGGCCGGCCAAACTTAGCACGCTTTTAGTTGTTTATTTTACAAAATTGATTACAATGGCAACACTGGTTGAACTACTTCCCATACCTTATGCTTAGGTTAAAGTTAAATTATTTTTTTAATCTCCTTGTTACTTTTCGCTTGCTCCACTTTTGTTGCCTCATCAACTAAAATACCAGTAGCTTTGCTCTTGACAATTTAACACTGTTACCCATTTTTTGATGAGGCACACAGAAATTCAAGACATGGTCTAGCTTTAAGCCCTAACAACAGCAGCCAAATAATAAATATTGCCTTAAATTTTACTATCGATTTAAGTTTTGCTATCTGCTATCGGCTAAAACCATAGCCAGCAAGTAAATGCCAAGCTAAGGAAAAAGTCAATTTAAATAAAGTGATGGTGTTGGTGGGTTGAGAAAAAAACACTGTTCATTGCCCAGAGATTTACAGTAGCCATGGCAATAGTTGATTGGTGCCAATAGCTATGGACCATTTATTTTGACGTGTATGTATGGGGATGGATGCAAAGGTTTTCTTTACCTCTTTGCCTGTTTGGCATTTTTGGTCATATGGAAATTTGTTTTTTTGTAGGCCCCTTGCACTATTCTGGGAAAATGGTTATTACGACATGTGTATGCTACTGTTGAAAGATAAATATTGGAAGCTTTGCTTTGAGTGACAGCTTAGCCAGTCGATTATTGATGGGCTGGTTTTTCTTTGTAAGCAGTTTTAAAGGCAAAGCGAAAAACAAGAAACGCTATAAGTTTATTTTAGCCATATTTCTTTGGGGTTTCTTTTGACATAAACGGGATTTTAACAACAGCAAATATATGGTTAGCAAGTCTAAGCTTTCTTTAATGTCTCAATACGAAATTGATAAAAAAATTTGTGAAACTGGACACATGGGAATAACTTACTTGACTTTAATTGGCTATGACAGAAAATTTGTCCCATTAGCCGAACGTTGAATAGCGTTCCAAGTGCCTTGATCTTCTGCACTCATTCTAAAATCGCGGACACCAAGTTTCGTGGTATCTCCCAGCACTTGATCTTTACATCGGGCTTTTGGTCGTCCCGGTTTGCGTGTACCACCGCGGTTGCCTTCAAAGCGCTACTTTGCTGGAGCTTCTTCATACATTCTGACAACATGACCTCACCAAGGCAACCTTTGTATTTTGAAAGGTTTAACTATGCTATCGTTGCACAGTGGTCCAAACGGCAAAAAATTTGAAATAAGTCTACAACTTTTTATGAGTGGATCTTAGCGGTACAAAATGTTCTAGACAATTGCAAAGGGGGATATGGGCTTTCAGGAAAGTGTTGCTGTAGGTCCATATCTTTAATACAGGGTGAAATACAGGGTCAAAATTTACCACTTTTGCTATCTGGGGGCCATAACTTTTGAGTTTAAAAGAAGCCTCGTTTTCAATCTTAAAAAAATTTTTTTGTCAAAAATTTGCAAAATGTTTCAAAAAAAGATACTCCCATTTTCTTCGAAAACTTTGGAGGTATTGAAAAAAGTTGTAAGTGCTAATATTACTCATTTAGATAACAGAACACCCCGTTATCTGAAGAGCAATATGGCCAATGTCTATTGCCAGTGAAAAAGTGGACGCGTATGCTGATGACGTGGCTATTGCGATTAGGGGAAAGTTTCCCAGCTCTCTTAGGGTATACTTCAGGTAGCTCTACGTGCAACAGCCAAGTAGGCTACTGTTCAAGACAGAAATAGTTCTCTTCAGCAGGAGGTACAAGTTATTTACAGTGGCACCCGTCTCCTAGGGACGAGCATGTTCCATTAACAGAAAGCGCAAAATACCCGGATGTTTTACTGGACAACAAATTCAACTTCCCTATACACCTGCGAGAGAGCCATTGGCAAAAGTTGGGGGATTAGACCGCGAGTCATGCACTGGGTAAATACTGCAGATGTCAGACCTATAATGCTATATGGTGTTGTGGTCTGGTGGACGGCACTTCAAAAATCCACCTACTGTTCAATACTCAACCGGATATAAAGGATGGCTTGTTTGTGCATCATAGCCGCACTGACTGAGGACGACCCCATCTGATGCACTTAATTTAATGTTACATCAAATGTCTCTGAACATTGCAGGTAGACAAATTGCTGCGACACCTTGAGAGGAGAGAATGTTCCATTTACTGAGTGTTTTGCTGGAAAGGAAATTGTACTTTAAATCTAACATTTTGGAAAGGGCAAAAAAGGCTACTCTTGCCATATGCACCTGCAAGAGAGCCATTGGCAAAAGTTGGGGAGTAAGACGGCGCATCATGCACTGTCTATATGCTGCAGTTGTCAGACCTATAATGCTATATGGTGTTGTGGTCTGGTGGACGGCGCATCAAAAATCCACCTACTGTTCAATAGCTTACCGAATCCATAGGATGTCTTGTTTGTGCATTACAGTCGAACTGAGGACGACACCATCTGATGTACAGAATTAAACGATATTGGGTTGCCCAAAAAGTAATTGCGGATTTTTTAAAAGAAAGTAAATGCATTTTTAATAAAACTTAGAACGAACTTTAATCAAATATACTTTTTTACACCTTTTTTTCTAAAGCAAGCTAAAAGTAACAGCTGATAACTGGCAGAAGAAAGAATGCAATTACAGAGTCACAAGCTGTGAAAAAATTTGTCAACGCCAACTATATGAAAAATCCGCAATTACTTTTTGGGCTTCCCAATACATATGATGTCTCTTGACATTGTGGCTAGACAAATTGCAGCGACCGCTGCCGTGAAGCTAAGGGAGCTTTCTCTTAGATCATGCGGCGGGTACGGATACTGTGTTATCCTTGATACAATGTTCGATGTTTCAGGCAGTGTGGGGTACACCCTACCTGAGCCGCTTTTTTATAGAAGGTACTGTACCACTGTTCCTGATAGAACCAATTGAAACTACGATATGAATGGCAATAGAAGTTACATTGACTTCTTTATGGATGGTTCCAAACTACACGACCAGGCGGGCTTTGGGGTGTACTCTAAAGATC
This sequence comes from Stomoxys calcitrans, assembly GCF_963082655.1. NCBI lineage: Eukaryota > Metazoa > Arthropoda > Insecta > Diptera > Muscidae > Stomoxys > Stomoxys calcitrans. The sequence goes on from NC_081555.1 coordinate 125,458,295, forward strand.
TAGAACTGGGCATATCGAAAAGGTTACGGGACTACAGCAGTGTCTATCAAGCAGAGATCCTTTCTATGAAAGAAGAAGAAGACTAAGATGTAGTGTCATAACGACGATTGGCATAAATATCTTCTCAGACAGCTAGAAAGCCATTAAATCCATGGAGAAGGTATTTCTGAACACAAGAACCGCTCTGAACCGTCGCAAATATCTCAATTCAAAATGCACCTGTTTTAGGTGCCGGGCCACAGAGATATCCCAGGGAATTGTAAGGCAGACGAGCTTGCGAGACTAGGAATTACCCTACACATTCCAGGGAAACTGGAATCTGTGGTTATGACTCTAGCGACATGTAAGCTAAGTTTTCAGGAGCAGGCCCGAAAGGCAACGCATGCTTGATGGTTACAAAGAGGGGGCTGTAAGCACTCCAAAACTATGAGGTCTGTCGTTATGCTGTCATTGGCTAGAACAAACAGGTCACTGTTTAATCGGAAAACATGCTGACAGACTGAAGGTTGCCAGTAACGGCTTTTGCAGAAGCTGTGAGGACATCGAAGAAGGAGAGACTATAGAATACCTTCTGTGTATGTGTCCCGCACTGACAGTCAGTAGGAGTTCCACTTTAGGGTCTCATTTGGCGGATTTGAACATTCGCAAGTTGTTGGGCTTTTTAAAGCGTTCTGGATGGTTCTAGAACTAGAAGGCATAACCTTTTTCTGTTCCTATGGTATCACAATGGACGAAAACGTCTAAGTGAGTCTGATAACAGACTGCCACTTAAACCTAAACTAACCTAACCAGTCATTGAGCTTAAAATTGAATCGGACAGTACTCATTGATTTAATGGAATGTTCATGGGCAAATTTGCATTTGTTTTCACTAGCCATGGAAACCGACTCTTCTTTCTTACGCTATATACTTTACATTTAAAGGAAATTTCCATACCTTTTCAACGATATATAAAACATTTCCCAATCCGTATTCGACTTACTCGTAGTTAATTTTAGACTTCATCAAAACCAAGCGTAAAAATCTCCATTTTTGAAATGTAAGGGAAAATATTGATCGATTCGTCCATGGGTTCGAATATACTTTTTTCACGCCGAGAAAATGCCGCTTGCTAGAAAAATTCGGGCAAATACGCGGCTACCAGAGCAGAAACACAAAAAATCGGGGGTACGTTTGTATGTGACCGTCACCTAAAATTGGACTGATTTGAACCATATTCAACACAGTTGTAGATATGTCTAAACTCCATATTCCAAATTTCAGCCAAATCGGATAAAAAATACGCATTTTATAAGCTTTAAGGTAAAATCGGAAAACGGTTTATATGGGAGATATCAGGTTATGAACCGATCATATTTGGAGCGTTTTTCAGGAGTCATAGATACAGCGACTGTCCAAAATTTCAGCAAAATCGGATAAGAATTACGGTTTATATGGTAGCTATATCAAGTTATGAACCGATTCAGTCTATATTCGGATCGTATGTTAGAAGACATAGATACAGTAACTGTACCAGAAAAATAGAATAACACATACGCTCTCTCTAGAGGTTGAAAAAGTAAAATCGGTAGATAGGATTATATAGAAGCTATATTAGGTTATGGACCGATTCAGACCAATTTTGACACATATGTTAAAGGTCATAGATACAGTCACTGTGCAAAATTTCAGAAAAATCGGATTAAAGTTATGCCCTCTAGAGGCTGAAGAAGTAAAATCCGGAGATTGGTTTATATGGGAGCTATATCAGGCGATGAACCGATTCAGACCATATTTGGTTAGAAGTCATAGAACAAGTCATTGTGCAAAATTTCAGCCAGTTCGGATGAGAATTGCGCCCTCTAGAGGTCCAAGAAGTCAAATCGGGAGATCGGTTTAAATGGGAGCTATATCAGGTTTTAGAACGTTTCGCACTATACTTGACGCACCTGTTAAATGTCATAGAAAACGCCACAGTACAAAATTTCAGCCAAATCTGATAAGAATTGTGAATTCACGGCTCTACGGCTCTAGTCCGCGGACTCTTGGTAGGCTTTTTAAGTTGGTCGCCTCGACCTTTCGAAACATTTATAGGTCTGCCAAACCTTTAAATGTTGCCTTATAAACTTCCAAATGAAATTAATGAAAATTACCGTTCCCTTCTGCATCACTCAAACGCCTCAGAAGAATTGCTAAGAGGACACCGACCATAATTGCTTCATCAGCGTTTACAAACGAGAAACTATTGCTCTTATATTGCAATTTGGACTCAACCGAAATTCGTACCTAACACTGAGGAAAGCATTGACAACTAAAAGGGGTTAGCGATTTGCCATCATATAGTGCTTTGCATCAAACAAAGGAAAACAATCCATCATCACATATACTGTATATATGCCATCCCATGGCAGCCGATTGTGCGCAGCGGATTGACCCCATGGAGTCCTCATTGGCTGGGCTGCCGCCTAAGTGTACGACCCTCATTCTGGTTGGTTTGCCAAAACCGGTGAGGTGTAACTGGTGCATGGAGTGGGTACTTTGCCATCTTGCTCTGGCCTTACGTCACTACGGAAGTATGGTCACACTGAATATGTTGCAAGGTGCTGTGCAAACATAGACAGCAGTGGGTCACAAGCGTCGTCTTCGTCGTCGCCTTCTACGTCCACGTCGTCCAACTATGTGACTGGCAATTTATGCGTCAGTAACACCTCAACTCTAATATTGCCGGCCAGTGCCGGAAAGTGTACCTTTGTGCAATTAAATTGTAATGGTAAGCGGGGCATGATCGACGAGAGAGTGAATTTTATAAGTCGGAAGAACATAATGGTTGTAGCGATCCAGGAGAAAAAAATCTGACCTACACCTGTAGCCTGCACAGTTATCACGGATACAATGTGCTACATAAGGATCGATTAAGGAATAGACGTGGGAAATTAGGCTTCGTGATACACCATTCCCTGCAGTATAGACCCATCTCGCCGGTACTGCCGAGATGGAGCTATACAACGTGTACATACCTGCGTTTGGTAGTTGTGACCCAGATAATGGCGAAACTTAAAAGCCCAACATCAGTGGGCTACTGTCTGGCCATAATCGTCTGCTTCTAGGAGACTTAAATGAGCATCACGTTTCATGGCATTCTCTCTAGGTAAGGAGCAGCGGAGCATAGCTTTGGCAAAGCAGATTGAACGCTCCCCGTTTTGCCCCACTAGGATTACGAGAAGGTGCCCCCACTAGGATTACGAGAAGGTGCAGCAGCATCTCCTGAAAGAGCATCTCCCCGTTTTGCCCCACTAGGATTACGAGAAGGTGCCCCCACTAGGATTACGAGAAGGTGCAGCAGCATCTCCTGAAAGAGGTGTTCTGCCAAGCCGTCATATTTTGGGATCAGACCACCTCCGACCATCCGACTTCATGACCTCTGAGCGCCGGGCGTTCATCAATCAGAAGAAGGCAGATTGGGTGGACCTTCTGCGAATCTACAGCACACATAATCGGGCTTACTATCCACAGACTATCGAATTTTCTACTGCATGATTAAAAGGCTTACAGTGCCTTCATACCCCTATATATCTCTGTCATAACAGCTACGAATCAAGAAATATCCCTTATTATGGGACCCCATTCAGGAATTTTGGTTAGGAAGTTTTCATATATCGTTTATTAGAATAACAATCACCGTTTGTTAGTTTCTTTAAAAACAAGTCGTAATTTTAATTTCATCAAAAAATGTTTCTAAAAATTCTTCCCCTCTTTAATGTTCTTATTTGCTGGGCCTTCAGATTTATGAAATTAAAAATGGCAAATGTTAAAGATCACCATTAAGTAAAATGTAAAAGACGAATCGCAATAATAATTATAATTTCAAAATCGTGATTGTTTCTCTTATTAATATCTGACAAGAAAAAAACTCTCTGAACGCTATCAACGAAAATATTTCATAATGAAACGCAAGCCAACGGCTCCGAAACACTAGAGCGGGACTTTTCAGCATTGAAGTAAGAAAATACCAACACAGCTAATAATAGAAATATTTAATTTAAAACAATTTATGATCATTTAACAAGTTCCGTCATGATTAGCCAACTCCTATGTTAAGACCAACTAGCATGGCTAGCCAGCTAGCTAGCTAATCACTCATCCATGCTGGAAGCTAGCTGCTAGCCAGCTTAAACAGTCAGTCGTCAGTCGGTCATCAAACAGCATGTCAGTCATTGGCTAAAATACCAAAAAAACACACACACCACACAGATAAAAGAACAAAAACCAAACACGACACAAAAAGCCAAGTGTTAAGCACAACTTTGGCTATCAATATAACAACATAAACATACGTGGAAAACTATTGGACTTTGCGATAAACCTTCACTAGACTTTGGATTTCTTCCTAGCTTTAATGAGCAGCAGCAGCAGCAATCACAAAAAAAAACCTAGGCCCAAAAAAACGTTTGCTCAAAAAACACCAAAACTCATATCTCCATGATCATGTAAACAATATGAGACCACTGTCTTGAGGTATTTCATCTCATGTGGTAAAGCCTTCCACATCACACGTAAGGTTTACAACAAGGCGCAAAGGAGAAAATTATAGTACTATCATATCCTAATACAGAAAGCTTGACTTTAGCCAAGGCAACCATCTAAACTAAGGAATAGGAAACAATAGTGGTTAGCCAGAAAAAACATATCCATGAGTAGGTTAACACTACAGGTTAAAAATATTGAGTTTTTTTTCACCCTCAAAATGCGCTGCCACCTCTATCGAAACTCCACGCCAATGGTTTAGGGCAAACACTTTAAGTACTTCACGTAGTTGAAGCCAAACGACCTTTTTGTTTGATATCGTTGGTACTGTGGTTAAAACAAATTTTCTTATAACAAACATTTAAAAAAAAACAGGTAAAACCGTGCTAAGTTCGGCCGGGCAGAATCTTACATATCCTCTACCATGGATCGCATTTGGCGAGTTCTTTGCGCGGTAACTAAGGCAAACTAAGGAAAAAAGAATAGAATTGCTATGCTAGTTGAATTGAGTATTGAAGACCATAGTAGAAGTCTATATGTAAAATTTCAACGAAATCGAATAAGAATTGGGCTTTTAGGGGCTCAAAAAGTAAAATAGGGAGATCGGTTTATAGGGGAGCTGTATCAGGCTGCAGACCGATTCAGACCATATTTGACACGGATATTAAAGGTCATGGGAGAAGCCGTTGTTCAGCCAAATCGGATAATAATTACGCCCTCTTGAGGCTCAAGAAGTCAAGATCGCAGATCGGTTTATATGGCAGTTATATCAGGTTATGAACCGACTTGAACCATATTTGGCACAGTTGTTGGAAGTGATAACAGAACTCCTCACGCAAAATTTCAGCCAAATCGGATAGGAATTGCGCCATCTAGAGGTTCAAGAAGTCAAGATCCAAGATTTCCGGTTTATATGGCAGCTACATCAGGTTATGAACCGATTTACACCGTACTTGGCACAGTTGTTGGACGAAACGAAACGCCTCATGAAAAATTTCAGCCAAATCGGATAAGAATTGCGCCTTCTAGAGGCTCAAGAAGTCAAGACTCAAGATCGGTTTCTTTGGCAGCTATATCAGGTTATGAACCGATTTAAACCATATATACTACAGTTATAGGAAGTGATAGCAAAACCACCACGTGCAAAATTTCAGTCAAATCGGACGAGAATTGCGCCCTCTAGAGTCTCAAGAAGTCAAGACCCAAGATCGGTTTATATGGAAGCTATATGAAAACATGGACCAATATGGCCCATTTACACTCCCAACCGACCTACATTAAAAAAAGTATTTGTGCAAAGTTTCAAGGGACTGGCTTCACTTCTTCGAAAGTTAGCGTGCTTTCGACAGAAAGATGGACGGACGGACAGACAGACGGACATGACAGATAAACTTAAAATGTCATGACGATCAAGAATATATTGGGTTGCCCAAAAAGTAATTGCGGATTTTTTAAAAGAAAGTAAATGCATTTTTAATGAAACTTAGAATGAACTTTAATCAAATATACTTTTTTTACACTTTTTTTCTAAAGCAAGCTATTGGGTTGCCCAAAAAGTAATTGCGGATTTTTCATATAGTCGGCGTTGACAAATTTTTTCAACGGCTTGTGACTCTGTAATTGCATTCTTTCTTCTGTCATATAGGGCTATATCCAAATCTGTAGTGATAGGTTAGCTTAGGTTACATTGAAAAGAGGGGGCAGATATTAATCCGCCCCATGCCACAATGGACATACACCTAAGCCAGTAATTGGCGTGTTGTGCGCACTAAAAACTATAAAGTAACCTCTAAAAAGAAAATTCGGTGCTACTTACAAACTCCTTACTTCTTTTCAATATCACTTCCCCAAGTTGCTTCAAGTCTGGTATTGTGTCTCCACCTAAGTACGGGTATCTGTTGGAAGCTTAAGCCGGACAATGACATGGGAAATACCCCAACGTCTCATCATCTTCCTTGCATGCCCTACACATGCTATCACTTGCTGCACCGATTTTACATATGTGAGCTCGTAGTCCTATGTATCCCGTTATGATACCAATAGCTATACTGACCTCCTTCTTGCTTTCTTTCAGTAATAGCCTCGTCTTGTCACAATCTGGATCCCCCCATAGGATTTTCGCCTTCCTACCGACCGTTTCGCTGTTCCACAATGTTGCATGCGCATTCGTCGCCCGCTCCCTTAACTCGGACTGCGTCGACACGAAAGGCTTCGGGTTAACCAAGTTGGCTGTCTTCTGGCCTTCACCGCCAAATCGTCTGCCCTTTCATTTCTCCTTACTCCGTTATGGCCGGCACTCAAACGATGCGGATTTTCCCATTCTCAGAGTCACTGGGTTCTCAATGTAAACCCCCAGGCACACTCTGTCCTCTAGGTTTGATCCATCCGCGTAACATAATCTTCCAGATGGCAGTACTAGGGTTCCGTCAATCCAAGACTGTGCCGATGGCAGCAGTGCCTAGCACTCGAGTACAACGCGATGATATGACCTGCTCCTATCCTCTATACATTCTCCCATCGCCTTCAGTCTCATAGCCGCAGTGGATGCCTCGCTTTTTATCTGTATGTCTAAGAGTCGGATATCTAGAATAGTCTCCAGTGCCCCAGTGGGCGTGGTCTCCATCGTTCATCCTGTGCCAAGTCAACATGTCCTTTGAAACTTTTGTATTGTCCTTACGCTGCACTTTTTCTTCATTACAGTCCACCAAACTACTGAGGCGTAAGTAAGTATCGATTCAATCACGCTTTTGTAGAGCGGTCGATCTATTGGACAGCTATATCCAAATATAGTCCGATCTTATCCACACTTAACAGAAATGGGTGGAGGTCTACCAAAACTCATTGTGCCAAATTTCATCGACATCGGATGAAAAATTACCAATTTAATGCCTCAAGACTTTAAGTCTGGAGATTGGTCTCTATAGTGGCTATATATAACTAAAATCCGATTTTATGAGATCAGAAGATCAGGTTTATAGATAAAGAATTTTAAATCATCAAAAATGTTTTGCAAAATGTTTTTATACCCAAGATATCTGCACATTTATAAATACCCAAAGAAGGTATTTATTGGCTATTTACCCAATAAATACCCAAGCTTTGGGTATTTACCCGGTAGAAACCCATCTCTAGTTATGACATATTTTTACTTTTCCTTGCTGGGCTTGGATGGTATTTATACCCAAGTCGGGCAGTGCCGCAGACCGGCACCTTTATCGTTTTGCATCATAAACCGACATGCTAATATCTGCTTCAGTAGGGTCTCCTCCTTATCAACAAACTATGTAATCCAATTTCAAACTCTTTAATCCAATGTCTTCACTTCAATACCACCGTAAGTCGCCTTCAAAAAAAAAAAAATATTGATTTTATTTCCCTCATCTCTTTTGGCTACATTTCAGCAAACTGGCAAGAGTTTAGGGTACTTTATGAAAATAACATTTCTATAATCTATCACTGTAGCTTTGGGCCAATTTCCAGCGACTGCTCGCACACTGACAATTCAAACTAACGACAAGGTTGCCCATGGTTGGCGTTGAGTCAAGAGACAAACCACAAGAAAACAAAAAAATACGTTTTCGTGACGAATGTGGGAATTTATATAATGACGAGTTGAAGTCTCTGCCTAAATGTGAGCGATTGCAATCAATAGCACAGCATCATCGTTAAACGGGGTTCCTTCATCGCAGTCTTGGGCCATGGTGATGATCGGTTTGAGGAATCCCTTTATATTGAGGTATTGCCAGCTAATAAAGTATCTGACATTAACAGCAACTATAATAACCTTAGGAGTAAAATGAATGAAATGGCTGGAAGATAAATCTCGCTTGAGGTTTTAGCTGCAATAGCAACAACAACAACAACGGTAACCACAATGTAACAACACGACAATAATGATGATAAACAAAACGTGTTGGAAGATTTAAGTGATCACCTTTGGTTTCTAAATAGATTCCTCCTGATGTAATCCAATGTAAGCTCAAGCAGGTATAGTTGGGTGGCTGGGTCATACGGAGGTGTGCTATATTAGCTTGAATTCATTTTTTAAAACGTATGGGGCCAAAAAAGACAAATAAAAAGTAAATATCCTCTCGATAGTTCTAAATTTATAAGCTGATCTAGCCATGACCGTGCGTCTCACTGTACAAAGCATGCTACAACTAGTACTAACTATCCCATAAACATTTCATTAGGCAACAAGGGATACTTCTCTCATATCAATGAGTGCAGTCCGATTAGATTTTAAGCTCAGTGATGCCGAGACCGAACGGCGTGTCGCATACACCCAGAGAAAAGTTGAGCCAAATGTGATCATTTCGGTACCATACGGTATTGATAGTAAAGCATCACCGTATGGTACAAAAACAATACCGGATGGTATGGATGAAACACAAAATGATTAGTATCGTTTGATACTAGCCTTATTACAGAACAGGTATTGGTTTTAATACCAATCTGTTATTGGTTTTAGCACCAGACCGTTATTGGTTTTAGTACCAAACCGTTATTGATTATTCCGCCCCCTAATGAACCAAAAAAAAAACATAGAAAATAATTTTAATCCAATTTCATTTCGATTATTTACGTTAATATTTACAAAAAGCAATCTTACACTGTGGCAAACCTCTATTCTTCATCGATCCCCACAAGTGGTTTTCATAGGAATACACCACATCATCGTTTTGCACACAATGGACTATCATGTTTTGAATGTAGAATGTCCTTAGAATTATACAATTTCGATTTTCACCACTTTCGAGTATTTGAACAGGTTTTTACGCACTCTATTTATTTCTTTAACCAACAATTTATAATGACGACAATATTTTAAGTACAAAGATCAACAACGCTTCTGGCGAGGATAAGAATATAAATATGACGCCGTCAATTCTTAATAGCCTCATTTGTCTGGTATTGAATTGATACCAAATGGTATTAAATATCTTTGGCAATCAAAATAATACCAGGCGGTATTGGCAAAATATCGTCATTTTTCTATCAGTATAGCGCCATCACTTTGTAGAGAAGTTCTATCGCGGTGGGATACCTCACAAATGTAGCCAGCATTAGTAAGGGGATAACCAGCGATGGACATTTTTCTGAAGAAAATTTGCACGGAGAATTTTTTTAACCACTGGCAAATATGGGCTGTATTGGAGTGTATTTTGATGTAGACCGATTTAAAGATTTAAGGCCAAAAGCCAATAATAGGGGCATTTGTAATCCGATCACGGTGAAAATTGGTACATTGGCTAAATGTATTGCACACTTCCGTGCCGGGTATGTCCAAATTGGACCAAGGATGGATCCTACATTAGTGGCATTGACAGATGCTGTCTAGAACCAAATATGGTTCCTAAAACTATTGACAGTGTCTAGAACCATAAATGGATTTAAGAACCAAAGATAGTTTCTGGAACCATGTAGAGAAAGGATTCCTAGAATCACTTACGTGGAACCCAGAAACATAACTGGTCTTTGAACAATGCATGGTTCCTAGAACTATGATTGGCTCCTAACACCATGCATGGTATCAAGAGCCATATATGGTTCCTAGAACCATAGAATGTTCCTAAACCTATAGAAGATTTCTAGACACATAGAAGGCTACAAAACCTATAGATGGTTCCTAATACCACGAATGGTTTCGAGAACCATAATGGTTCTGGGAACCATATATGGTTCCGAGAATCGAATATAGTTCTGAGAACCATTAATTGATTCATAAGTAGTTGCTTGTACCATAGATTCCTTAAACTATAGTTGGTTCCAAGAATCATAATTGAATCCTGGAACTAGAGATGCTGGAACCATCCTTGAACCATAAAACATATACGGTTCCAAGAATCATACATGGTTCCCAGAACCATCATATATGGTTCCCAGAACAATCCTACATGGTTCCCAGAACCATCATACATGATTCCCAGAACCATCATACATGGTTCCCAGAACCATCCTAGAACCATGGATGGTTCCTAGAACCATGGATGGTTCCTAGAACCATGGATGGTTCCTAGAACCATGGATGGTTCCTAGAACCATGGATGGTTCCTAGAACCATGGATGGTTCCTAGAACCATGGATGGTTCCTAGAACCATGGATGGTTCCTAGAACCATGGATGGTTCCTAGAACCATGGATGGTTCCTAGAACCATGGATGGTTCCTAGAACCATGGATGGTTCCTAGAACCATGGATGGTTCCTAGAACCATGGATGGTTCCTAGAACCATGGATGGTTCCTAGAACCATGGATGGTTCCTAGAACCATGGATGGTTCCTAGAACCATGGATGGTTCCTAGAACCATGGATGGTTCCTAGAACCATGGATGGTTCCTAGAACCATGGATGGTTCCTAGAACCATGGATGGTTCCTAGAACCATGGATGGTTCCTAGAACCATGGATGGTTCCTAGAACCATGGATGGTTCCTAGAACCATGGATGGTTCCTAGAACCATGGATGGTTCATAGAACCATGGATGGTTCCTAGAACCATGGATGGTTCCTAGAACCATGGATGGTTCCTAGAACCATGGATGGTTCCTAGAACCATGGATGGTTCCTAGAACCATGGATGGTTCCTAGAACCATGGATGGTTCCTAGAACCATGGATGGTTCCTAGAACCATGGATGGTTCCTAGAACCATGGATGGTTCCTAGAACCATGGATGGTTCCTAGAACCATGGATGGTTCCTAGAACCATGGATGGTTCCTAGAACCATGGATGGTTCCTAGAACCATGGATGGTTCCTAGAACCATGGATGGTTCCTAGAACCATGGATGGTTCCTAGAACCATGGATGGTTCCTAGAACCATGGATGGTTCCTAGAACCATGGATGGTTCCTAGAACCATGGATGGTTCCTAGAACCATGGATGGTTCCTAGAACCATGGATGGTTCCTAGAACCATGGATGGTTCCTAGAACCATGGATGGTTCCTAGAACCATGGATGGTTCCTAGAACCATGGATGGTTCCTAGAACCATGGATGGTTCCTAGAACCATGGATGGTTCCTAGAACCATGGATGGTTCCTAGAACCATGGATGGTTCCTAGAACCATGGATGGTTCCTAGAACCATGGATGGTTCCTAGAACCATGGATGGTTCCTAGAACAATGGATGGTTCCTAGAACAATGGATGGTTCCTAGAACCATGGATGGTTCCCAAAACAATGGATGTTTCCAAGAACCATGGATGGTTCCCAGAACCATGGATGGTTCCCAGAACCATGGATGGTAACTAGAACCATGGATGGTTCCTAGAACCATGGATGGTTCCTAGAACCATGGATGGTTCCTAGAACCATGGATGGTTCCTAGAACCATGGATGGTTCCTAGAACCATGGATGGTTCCTAGAACCATGGATGGTTGCTAGAACCATGGATGGTTCCTAGAACCATGGATGGTTCCTAGAACCATGGATGGTTCCTAGAACTATGGATGGTTCCTAGAACCATGGATGGTTCCTAGAACCATGGATGGTTCCTAGAACCATGGATGGTTCCTAGAACCATGGATGGTTCCTAGAACCATGGATGGTTCCTAGAACCATGGATGGTTCCTAGAACCATGGATGGTTCCTAGAACCATGGATGGTTCCTAGAACGATGGATGGTTCCTAGAACCATGGATGGTTCCTAGAACCATGGATGGTTCCTAGAACCATGGATGGTTCCCAGAACCATGTATGGTTCCTAGAACCATGGATGGTTCCCAGAACCATGGATGGTTTCCAGAACCATGGATGGATGGTTCCTAGTACCATGGATGGTTTCTAGAACAATACAGTGAGGTTTACTAGGCCCGCTGGTATGTTCAGTATTGGAACTGACAACTGTCCGTTGGTCCGTCCCTCTATGTGTTGAGATCACGCTACAGTCTTTAAAAATAGAGATATTGAGCTGAAGCTTTGCAGTGATATTTTTTTCTCATAGGTAGGTTAAGTTCGAAGATGGGCTATATTGGACTATATCTTCATATAGACCTATCTGCCGATATAAGGTCTAAGGCCCATTAAAGCCACATTAATCTTCCGATTTCGCTGAAAATTGGAACCGTCTATTGCTTTAGGCTTCTCGACATCCTTTTTCAATACGGCCTAGATCGCTCAAGATTTAGATATGGCTGACATATAAAAGGCGCATTAATTGTCTAGTTTGACCTAGATCGATTTAGATGTGGATATAGCTGCCATATATACTGATATCCCGATTTAAAGTATTGGGTCCTCGACATCCTTGATTAATTAGGCCCAGATCGGTCTAGATTTGGATATAGGTGACATATAGACCGATCTCTCGATTTAAAGATTTAGTCGAATTTATTGTTCAAATTCGCTGAAATTTTTATGTTAGGCCTTTCGACATCCATGTTTGTAGGTCAGACCAAATTTAGATATAGCTGTTATATAGATCGATTTCTCTATTAGACTCTTAATAGAGAAATCGGCCCCTTGATACCCTTTTTTTGATTTGGCCCAGATAGGTCTAGATTTGGATATAGCTGCCATATAAACCGATCTCTCGAATTAAGGTTTGAGGGCTATAAAAGGCGCATTTATTGTTCGATTTCGATGAATTTTGGGACAGTGAGTTATGTTAGACCTTTCGACATCCCTGTTTAATTTGGCGCAGATCGGTCTAGATTTTGATACAGTTGATATATAGACCGATCTCTCCTTTCAAGGTCTTAGGCCCATAAAAGTCGCATTTATTGTCTAATTTGCTGACAACCATGTTTAACTTGACGTAGGTCGGCTCAGATTAAGATATAGCTGCCAGATGGACCGATCTCTCGATTTTAGGTTATGGGTCCATATAAGGCTCACCTATTGTCCGATTTGGCTGAAATTTGAGACAGTTAGTTGTATTGAGTCACTCGACATCATAGTTGAATTTGGACCAGATCGGTTTAGGTATAACTGTCATATAAACCGATCGCCCGATTTAAGGTCTTGTGTCCGTAAAAGGTGCACCTATTGTCCGATTTCGCTAAAACTTAAGACAGTTAGTTGTATTAGGCCCTTCAACATCCCCGTTCAAGAAGGCCCGAATGGGTCCAGATTTGGATATAGCTGCCATATATACCGATTTCCCGATTTAAGGTTTTAAGCCCATAAAAGGTGAAATTATCAGCCGATTTCGCTAAAATTTAGTACAATGGGTTATTTTAGGCCCTTCGTATCGAGTATGGTCAGGATCGATATATATATCTGCCGTAGATACCGGTCTCCCAATTTAAGTTCTTGGAACAATAAAAGCATGTTTATTTCTCGACTTCGCTGAATATGCTGGAGATCGGTTTTTATGTAAGTATAGCTGCTATGGGTCCATAAATGATGCATTTTTCACCGAATTATGAGTAAAGCTGGCAAATATATATATCCGATGTGATGGGTATCCAAAGTTGGCCCCGGCCAGAACTTAGCACCCTTTTAATTGTTACGTGTTAATAATTCAGTTTTCTCGGCGATTTGCTTAACTAAGACGTGCCACGATTTCCCCACCACAGAGTGTAAATCACGATGAGCAAGTATCAATCAATTCTGATGTAAGAGATGAGACCGAGAAAAAAATGCATTTATATGGCGGCTTATATATGCCTCATTGCCAGTAAAGCAATTGGAGATTCTCCTCATCCTTTACATCTCTGCTGACAACTGAAGAGACGTTGATTTAAGTGATGGCATTAAACCAACCAACAACAACTACAATAATTTCATATATAAAGAAAAAAAAAGAAGCAACAACTCGGATCATAATGATAATAAAATCATCTTTACATCATTCAATGATAATGATGACGATATGATTGACCCCCCATCCTCGTCACTGGGGACAACTATGCAGGGAAACGTTGATGGAATGCCAAGAAACGTATAAATATGAAAATTGTGCGGTTAGCCGCAATATTTGGGAAAATGGGCGCCTACAGAGGGAGAGAGAGATAGACAGATCTTGAGCAGACTACAAATTGCCCATAAAACTTGTCGAGTAGCAGAAGTAGGGATAGGTGATACCAGACTAGTGCACTATCTGCAGTCATTGACGATGTCGATGATGATGGCGGTGGGGATGTTGATTACGATGATAGTGAGATAGTGCTTGGTGGTATTGCTGACAACGGCGACGATGATGAGTGGAAATTGCCTATGACGTTGATGATGGTGATGATGATTCTAATGTGGTTAAGATTAATGAATAGTTGGAATTGTTTAAATGCCCGACTGTGTCTGGCAGTCAGTCTATGAGTGGCATGTCTGTCTCTATCCTTTCTGTCTGATGGTTTGTTGTGGTAAATTTATCAATAGGCCGATGGTGTCAGAGCTTAAACCCACTTTTTCCCAACATTTGATTATGGCATGGCAGAGAATATGGGGCGTTTTTAACTCTAGGCTGGTAGTTGGTATCTGATGCCGCCTCTGCCATGGATTGATTTAAATGGTTAACGTCTCGGCTAATTTAATTGTGGCTGTAAAGAGATGGGCTAGAATCAACACCGGTTGAAGGCTGGCTGGCTCAATTTGTGATATGTTGGGTTGGGTGTTTTTTTTGTGTGTTTCGAATTAAATTTACTAATCGTTTTTATTTATTTCCCTATCATTATCATTATTGTTGTGTGTTTGGTGGCTTATTCCCTTGTAGCCTTTAAATGTTTTTTATTGTTTTGGTTTTTATTATTTTTTTTTTATAATTTAGCCGCAGTCAATTTGGCCGTTATTAATCTCTGACAATTCATCAGAGCTGTAAACAGATTTGAGTTTTGCCATAATTATTATAAATTTTTCTTGCATGTTTGTTTTTTTTTTTTGTTTAATTGTGTCTAGCAAAGCGCTCTGAACACATGGCATATTTGAATCAATGAGCAGGCAAGCAAAGCAATGGCTATCAAAAAAACGCTAAGCCATTTTGCACGATAACATGGTGTTTTTACATGAAAATACATTTGTTTAATGACATTTGTGCTAATGTTACAATTTTTATGCCCACCACCGTAGGATAGGGGGTATATTCATTTAGTCATCCCGTTTGCAACAAATCGAAATATCAATTTCCGAACCTACAAGTGTACATATTTCGGATCGTCGTAAAATTCTAAGACGATTTTACGATGTCCGTGTGTCTGTCCATCTGTCCGTCCGTCTGTTGTAATCACTCTAGAGCCTTCAATTCTAAGACGATTTAACGATGTCTGTCTGCCTGTCCGTCTATCCGTCTGTCCGTCCGTCTGTTGTTATCACTCTAGAGCCTTCAAAAATTGAGATATTGAGCTGAAATTTGGCACAGATACGTCTTTTTAATGCTCGCTGGTTAAGTTCTTGAACGGGCCAAATCGGACCATATTTGGATATAGCTGCTATATAGACCGATCTCCCGATAAAGGGTCTAATGCCCATGCCCTTTATTTTTAAGCCGATTTCGCTGAAATTTGAAACAGTGAGTAGTATAAGGCTTTCCGACAACTGACCCAAATATGGTTCAGATCGGACTATATTTATTGTAGATATAACTACCATATAGACCAATCTCCCGATAAAGGGCCTGAAGACCATAAAAGCTTTATTTATTACCCAATTTCGCTGGAATTTGCAACAGTGGGTTATTTTAAGCCTTAAGCCGGACATCTCACCTAAATATGGATTAGATCGGCACATATTTAGATATAGCTACAATATAGACCAATCTCCCGATAAAGGGTCTGAAGACCATTAAAGCTTTGTTAATTACCCGATTTCGCTGGAATTTAAAGCATCCCGACATCGGATCTAAATATGGTTCAGATCGGACTATATTAAGATATAGCTGCCATATAGACTGATCTCCTGATAAAGAGTCTGAGGGTCATAAAGGCTTTATTTATTACACGATTTCGCTGGAATTTGGGTTATTTTAAGCCTCCGGACATCTCACCTAAATGTGGATTAGATGCTCATACTTAGATACAGCTGCCACATAGACCGATCTCGAGATAAAGGGTCTGAAGGCCAAAAAAAGCTTTAATTTTTATCCGATTTCGCTAAAATTTGAAACAGTGACTTATTTTTAGCCACCTGATACCCGATCTAAATATGGTTCAGATCGGACTATATTTAGATATAGCTGCCATATAGACCGATCTGCTGATAAGGAGTCTGAAGACAATAAAAACTTTATTTATTACTCGATTTAGCTGGAATTTGGAACAGTGGGTTATTTTAAGCCTCCCGACATCTCTCCTAAATATGGATTAGATCGGCCCATATTTAGATATAGCTGTCATATAGACCGATGTCCAGATAAAGGATCTGAAGGCCATAAAAGCTTTGTTTATTACCCGATTTCGGTGAAATTTAAAACAGTGGGTTGTTTTAAGCATCCCGACATCTGATGTAAATATGGTTCAGATCGGACTATAGTTAGATATAGCTCTCATATAGACCGATCTCCAGATAAAGGGTCTGAAGGCCATAAAAGCTTTGTTTATTACCCGATTTCGCTGAAATTTAAAACAGTGGGTTATTTTAGGCCTCCCAACATTCGACCTAAATATGGTTCTGATCGGACTATATTTAGACATAGCTGCCATATCGACCGATATGCCGATAAGGTGACTGAAGCCCATGAAAGCTTTATTTATTACCCGATTTCGCTGAAATTTGAAACAGTGAGTATTTCTGAGCCTCACGATATCCGATCTTAATATGGTTCAGATCGGTTTATAATTGGATATATCTGCCATAAAGACTATCCGAGGTGGTGGGTATCCAAGGTTCGGCCCGGTCGAACTTAATGCCTTTTTACTTGATATTTTTTAATTAAATGCTCCAGAAGGGGTGAAGAAAACATTTTTTTTGTGAAATAAAATGTAAAAAAAACAAGATCCCATATCGGTTTATATGGCAGCTATATCAGGTTGTGGACCGCAGGCAGGCCTGGAGGCAATGCTGGATATGCAACCCATTGTGTCTGAATATCCAGCCAAGGTCGCGCTAAGGCTGAACAAGCTCGACATCCAAAGGAGGACATTTGTGGCCACTGTTCAATTCTGGATGCTATGGATGCGGAGGGTACACTTATAAGGATCTCCGACTACCTGGCACCGGTATCGACTAGGATAAAGGAGCGATGAACGAAGAGCGAATGCTGTGTTTATGGAGGATGAGACCTTGATCTTCACGACTACAAAATGAAGTCAGAGACTGAGTTGGGGTTCTACTCCGACTCACTCAATATCGGTATACGATCTTTCAGACAGCGGTCTATGCCAATCCAGTAGGCACAAAAGCAATTCTGATAAGGGATTTAGGTGCTTGGAGGATTGTTTGGAGTCCACGATGTGATGCTGATATGGATTCTCGGACATGACAGGATTGCAGGAAATGAGGGGTTGAACGAATGCGCCAGAAAAGGTTCGTCTGCGCCGTGCACAGTAGAGAGGATGCCCAGGCGGCGTCGGTGGCGAGATGGGACTCTATTGCAAAGGCGCAATGGACAGTCATCAACCAGAGGAGGACGAGGGAGTTGCTGGCATTCGGTAAGAGGTCGATGAGTACCTTAACAGAGGTCATAACCGGGCACTGTGCCATAGGCCACATGGCGGCGCGCATGGGAATATTGCACAATGAGTTCTGCAGCAGTTGCCTCGATGAGGATGAAGAGGAGACTATTGAGCACTTACTGTGTTCATGTCCGAGTCTGCAGGGACGTAGGCTCTCCTTTCAGGGGAGCCGTGTCTTCTGTGATCTGGGTGAACTTGGGAGCATACATCAGGTAGATCGCCTGAGATTTATAGAAGGTACAGGATGGTTCCGACGGGGGACGCCATAAGCTCCGACACAGGTACATCCGTGCTTGTGTGGGGATTTGCGTTTCTTCATCCTCCGCTCGGGTTCCCCATTCCTCCTTTTTTTTTTAAAGGTGTATAATGTCTACTCCTTTTCTGTTTCTTCCCGTTCTTTCTGAGTACCACAATGCGCCAGACTGGCATCCGAGTGAGCTAACCTTTGATAGTGGTTTAGAGGAAATTTCATAGAAATTTTTTCTTTATAGAAAATTTCATAGAAATTTTTTCTTTATATTTAGAAAATTTCATTGGAATAATTTGAGAAAATTTCAAAGAATTTCAAAGTCTTAGAGAAAATTTAATAAAAATTTTGTCTTTAGAGAAAATTTGATAGAAATTTTGTCTTTAAAAAAATTTTATAGAAATTTTGTTTTTAGACAAAATTTCATAGAAATTTTGTCATTAGAGAAAATTTCATGGAAATTCTATCCTTATAGAAAGTTATATAAAAATTTTGTCTTTAGAGAAAACTTTCTACAAATTTCGTCTTTATAGAAAATTTCATAGAAACTTTGTCTTTAGAGAAAATTTCATAGAACAGGAGAAGGAGGATCCTTTATACTTCCCATAATTGAATCATCCAAAATGCTTTTAAAATCCCAATAACTTGCAAATGTTCGCATCCACTTATTTTGCAAAGTCCTCACAAAACGAGAACCTTAGGTTAAACTCCTTATGTTTGCGACACATTCATAGCAGATCTTCTACAGTCTTCTCTTCCTCGTCGTCCTCACAGCTGCAACAGAAGTCGTTACTTGCAACGTTCAGTCTGTCATCACGTCTTCCGATCAGACAATAACCTGTCATAACGGACATAATGACAGAGACTTCTGTTCTGTTCTAACGACCGTAAAGCGGTAGACCTCTTCGAGAATAGATTTTGCCACACAATATTGGAGCGTTCACACCCCGCACTTCATCTGTCATTCGTTGCCTCCGGAACTGATAATGAAGAATTAGCTTATATGTCGCTAGAGGCATATCCCTTGGAATGGGAAAGGTAGTTCCTAGACTGGCGCTCGTCTGCTTTGCAATTGCCTGGGAAATGTCTGTGGCCCCGTACCCTGAACAGGTGTTCACAACCACTTCTTTAAATGCAAAGATCTCCACTTGATATACACCGCTGTGGTCAGGTTTAATTTCCTCCTCGATATGATCAGTTCTAGTTTCTTCCAAAGCCCACCTGGTCGTCTTGTGTGGAACCATCCGTATAGAAGACTTTGTAACTTCTATCATAGTTCCAATCGGTTTTATCAGGAATAGTGATACAGTACTTTTTATTAAGAAGCGGCTCAGGAAGGTATCAGCCACATTACCTAGAATATCGGACATTGTATCAAGATTAACACACAAGAGAATGCTACCTTACCCTCACAACAGTGCTCGCAGAAATTTGTCTTGCCACAATATCCAGAGGCATTAGCTGTAGCATGATATTCAGTGCAGAAGTTGGTGTCGTAGTCAGTGCGGCTGTCATACACAAAAAAGCCATCCTGTGGATGCGGTTAAGTATTGAACAGTAGGAGGACATTTGAAGCGCCGTCCACCAGACCACAATACCATATAGCATTATAGGTCTGCCAACTGCAGTATATGTCCAGAATATGACACGCGGTTTAAACCCCCATCTTTTGCCAGATATTTTAAGCTTTCAGTAAATGGAATATTCTCTTCTCCTAAGGAGACTGGTGCTATTGTAGGTAACTTGTATCTCCTGCTGAAAATAACTACTTCTGTCTTGCACGGATTTACGCCTAGACCACTTTCGGTAGACACTTTGCTGTGGCACGTAGAAACTTTCCCCTAACCGCAATTTCCACGTCATCAGCATACCCGACAACTCTTACACCTTCTTCTTCCAGAGACAATAATATTTTGTTAATTGCTATATTTCAAAATAGAGGAGACAGTACACCTCCTTGAGGAGTTCCTCTGCTGAGCCATATTTTTAGATCCAGAGATCCCTAGCCTGTCGTAATGCATTTTTTGCGCTCGAGGTAGGTTGATGCCTAGAAATTACAACTCCTGCATGATTGATATCTGTTGTACAGTATTGAAATCATCTTCAATGCCAAGAAATGCTACCATTATATATTCCTTGACAGCGAGAGAACCCTCCATGTAGCCGACTAGGTCGTGTAGGGCCGTTTCTGTGGACTTGCCCTTACTATGTGCATGCTGCTGCCACGACAGCGATCTCCAGGGATCTTTGCCCTAAGATATGTTTCTATCTGATGAGTCTTCAGCATGAAGGATATCAAACAAATAGGGCGAAAATCTTTCAATCTTTCGCTTTCGTATGTCATGGTTTTCCTGCTTTTGGAATGAAAATGA
Source organism: Stomoxys calcitrans (assembly GCF_963082655.1). Taxonomy (NCBI): domain Eukaryota; kingdom Metazoa; phylum Arthropoda; class Insecta; order Diptera; family Muscidae; genus Stomoxys; species Stomoxys calcitrans. The sequence continues at coordinate 125,478,966 of NC_081555.1, forward strand.
CCTTCGTGTCCCTGCATCCCACAGGTATATATGACATGCTGATACAAGCAGAGTATATCTCCCTTAGCTAGGGAACCAGTCTATCAGACACAGCCTGTAATTCAACCGGTGATACATCATCAGGGCCTAGCGACATAAAGGAGTCGAAACTTTTTATCGCCCAAAGGATTTTCGGCTCCGACACAATTTCTCTAATAACCTCCAACGAATGCGGAAGCCACCGTAGCACAGAGGTTAGCATGTCCACCTATGACGCTGAACGCCTGGGTTCGAATCCTGGCGAGACCATCAGAAAAAATTTTTAGCGGGGGTTTTCCCCTCCTAATGTTGGCAACATTTGTTAGGTACTATGCCATGTAAAACTTCTCTCCAAAGAGGTGTCGCACTGCGGCACGCCGTTCGGACTCGGCTATAAAAAGGAGGCCCCTTATCATTGAGCTCAAAACTTCAGAATCGGACTGCACTCATTGATATGTGAGAAGCTTGCCCCTGTTCCTTAGTGGAATGTTCATGGGCAAAATTTGCATTTGCAGAAGATGATTGAGATTGAGCTCAAACCTTCAGAATCGGACTGCACTCATTGATATGTGAGAAGCTTGCCCCTGTTCCTTAGTGGAATGTTCATGGGCAAAATTTGCAATTTGCGTCCGACGAATGCATACCTGTGACAACGTTATTCGTTGGAGAGTTTCCCAGGAATTGTGTGTCAACGAGTTGTTCCTTATTAGACATTGTCCATGCATTCTCTGACTTCTGAATATACCACAATAAGTCTCGAGGATGGGATCTTCCATAGCCTAAGGGCCTCAGATTGATCCTTCACGGAGCTGCAGATTTAAACCCAGGATTTCTTCTGAGCCTCTCTCAGCTCGCCCTTCTATTTTCTTAACTCAGCCTTATAGACGTTCCACTCTTGTGGTGCCCTTGTGGCTTTCGCTCTGTTGAAAAGTTTTCTGCAGTCCTTCCTTAGACCAAGCAGTTCTAGGGCGCACCATGGCGGTTGCTATTTGCCTTTGCACTGGGACATGCTGACACAAGCAAGTTATTCAGGGCCTTCCGCTTGGTCATTATGTCTATATCCTCCGCAGTCAGCAGAGTTTACTTCTTGTCAAATTTTGAGCAAATCAGTTAAGAAAACATCTAAAATGTATATGGCAGCTATATTCAAATCTGAACTGATTTCTTCCAATTTTTATTGGCTCTTTCTCTAGACCGAAGATGACTGTGTCAAATTTGAAGGAAGGAAGGATCGGAGGAAAACTGCGAACTGTACTTTGTACACAAATTAACATGGACAGACAGACGGAATCGAGGCAGAAAGTTCCTCTGGGTCTATCGATATACTTATCAATGGGTCAAGCACTCTTCCTTCTGGGTGTTACAAGCAAATGCACTAAGTTATACATGTACATGTAATGGTGTAGGGTATCAAAAGGAAAAATAGCAAATGATATCAGATCTATAGATTTCGCCTTCTAAATTAATTGCTCTATCAAATATATATATTTTTTTTTAATTTTAATTATGTTTTTCTTTTTGTTTTTCTTATTTTCAGGTAAGTTGCCGCTTTTTAATATTTAATGGAAAACTGGTGGTAAGTTGCTAAAACAAAAGTTTGTGTTTTTAATTTTGTAGGAAAAGTTTCATTGTTTGTTTTGTTTTTTTCACAACACAGTCTTCGTTGTAGTTTTAAGAACTTTATTAGAATAAACAAAAGTGGTCGATAGTAAAACCAATTAAGCCAACTTTTGCCAAGGGTAAGGTACTTTAACAAGACACCTTGGCAAAATGCACTTAAAACCCCCCAACATATGTGCCATAGAGACAATGTGTGAGCAAGTTACTAGACAAGCACTTAACAATTCATAGATATCAACACTTCTATTTGGTGCAGTAAGTAAAACGTTTGGTTCAAAGAAAAAAAAAAAACAACTTTTTCCAACTTCCACTGCATTGGGCTAAAGGGCCATAGAATGCAAACCAACCAACCGACAGTGCAAAAGTAATTTTAGCGATTATTCAACTTGCAGTGCTTAAATACCGGCAAGGCTGGTTGAATCCACCAGCTAGCAGAGTGGGCGAAAAACCTACAAAGGATGTTTTTTGACACGCATAGACGCTAACCCCACTAGCACCAACTACCGCAATGGTGGTCGTTAAAGCAAACCGAAGCTTATGGTGCGCTATCTTCTATTTGTAGTGGAGACCCAAATAGGTTGTGGCTTTTCCCATTTTCCGCTTTCGACATTAATTGAAACTGATGGCTTACATTAGAATAACACCACAATAACACAACATGAACCTATCACCAATGTGGCCACACAATAGCTGGCAATGGTGGCCACCATGGCTCATATCTTTGTGTATGTCATGGTGTTACACAGCCTAGGGGTTCGTCCCTTTGGTGTGTTGGAGCCTTAAGTACACCATGAATAATTGTTTATTAAATGCATTCATGACTTCTGCTGGGCAGCTGAGTCTATGGGGGAAAACAACCGACCTACAGACTGACTATCAGCTTAGTCGGTCGACTCTTGTTTTGTGTGTGTGTGTGTTGAGTGCAATTAGGCATTTTAATTGTTTAGTTGCTATTATTGTGTTTGGTGAAAAGTTAAATGCGTTTATTGTCTGTTTTAGGTTTGTAAGGTGCATTTAATGCACTCACTTTTTTTATGTAGATTCTTAATTTGGCGTGTGGTGGATTTGTTGCATTTAACATTCAGAAAATTTTTTGTGATTTAATAGCAGTTTCTCACGAAATAGTTTCACGGCATAGTTAATTTTTTGTAGCTCACAAAATAAAAGATATTAAATAAATATGATTTTTATAGAAAATTTCATAGATTTTTTAATATTAGACCAAATCTTTTCCAAGTTTTTATTTGCGAAGAAAATTTCGTCGATGTTTTATTTTTATATAAAATTTCGTCGATATTTTGTTATACACTACACCACTATCGTAGTACAGGGTATTATTACCCATTGATAAGTATACCGATCGACTCAGAATAACTTTCTGATTCGATTTACCTATGTCTGTCCGTCTGGCTGTCTGTCTGTCCATCTGTCTGTCTGTCCGTCTGTCTGTCTGTCGGTCTGTCTGTCTGTCCGTCTGTCTGTCCGTCTGTCTGTCCGTCTGTCCATGTTAATTTGTGTACAAACTATAGGCCACAATTTTCATCCGATAGTCTTCAAATTTGGTATGGGCATTTTTTCGGCCTAGCGACGAAGTCTATTGAAATTGAAAAATATCTGTTCAGATTTGGATATAGCTGCCATATATTGGGTTGCCCAAAAAGTAATTGCGGATTTTTTAAAAGAAAGTAAATGCATTTTTAACAAGACTTAGAATGAACTTTAATCAAATATACTTTTTTTTACACTTTTTTTCTGAAGCAAGATAAAAGTAACAGCTGATAACTGACAGAAGAAAGAATGCAATTATAGTCACAAGCTGTGAAAAAATTTGTCAACGCCGACTATATGAAAAATCCGCAATTACTTTTTGGGCAACCCAATATATGTTCGTCCGATTTGCAGTAATACAGCAGCAATAAAATGGTCATTTGTTAACCGATTCTCTCCGAATTTGGCAAGAAGGGGTTTTTCATGAATCTCGACATTACTGGGTAATTAGCTCCCATATATATGTTCGTCCGATTTGCAGTAATAGTAATTTGTTCACCGATTTTCTTGAAATTTAGCAGGAAAGATTTCCTTGTGACTCTCAATAATATTTGTGAATTTCATAAAAATCCGTTCCTATTTGGATATAGCTCACATATATATGTTCTCCCGATTTGCATTAATACAGCAATAAAATGGTAATTTGTTAACCGATTCTCTCGAAATGTGGCAGGAAAGATTTCCCTGTGACTCTCAATAATATTGGTGAATATCATAGAAATCGGTTCCATCTATATGTTCGTCCGATTTGAAGAAATACAGCAATAAAATGGTCAACTTCGGCAGGAAGGATTTTCTTATGACTCTCGATGTTACTGGTGAATTTCATAGAAATCAGTTCAGATTTGGATATAGCTCCCATATATATGTTCGCCCGATTTTCACTCCCATACCCATTGCAAGCGCACTTATTGACCAATCTTCCTAAAATTTTGTACAACCCTTTACTCGACGACTTCCACAATATCCATAAAGTTTGGTCGGAATCGGTTCAGATTAAGATATAGCTCCCATGTATATGTTCATAAGATTTGGGGTAATTTGTTGTCATTCGTCAACCGTAGTTATTACATAACCTAATAACCTATCTTCTTTAAATCTCTTATATCTCTTTTGTGTGGGGACACTTCGCTCTGAATGTGGATATCGAATTTGTGCCACTGTATCCTATGACCGCCTACAACGCTGAACGCCTGTGTTCGAATCTTGGCTAGAAATCGAAAGAACATTAAAGCGGTTGTTTTCCCCTCTTCATGCAGGCGAGATTTACGAAGTAGCATGACATGCATGGATGGCACCTCAGACATTTCGACTCAAATATAGATATCAAATTCATGCTGCACTCTCAAATCCGTTTAATGTGAGCCCCATATTGCCATGGTCGGTAAATATGAATTGTTTTGGAGGGTGTTTTGATGCTGGGGCGGCCACCGGCACTTTACCTTAAAAAAAAAATGGAAATGAATTTCCGTTTAGGGTGTGCTTTAGGGCGTAGCCCAAAACACTTAGCCTCAAAATTGGATATCAGATTCGTTTTCTACGATCAAATACCATTCATTTGCCCCACATAGTGCCATAGTCGGTAAATTTGCACTATTTCGGGGGTGTTTTGGGAAAGGGGCGGTGCCCCAAATACATGGACCACATTTGGATATCGGATTCGTATTATACTCCCAAATAATTGCTTTTGTTCGCAAATAATTGCTGTTTCTGGAGTGTTTTGGGGTAGACCCCAGAAAATTGGTCCCGAAAGCGGTTATCAGTTTGTTGCTCTACTCCCCAATACCTTTTATTTGAGCCCCACATTGGCATGGTCAGTAAATAAGTCCTGTTTGGGGGTGTTTTTAGAGAAGGGCGGCGCCCCAACATTTGGTCGCACATTTTAATATCAGAATCGTATTCTACTCGCAAATACCTTTCATTTGAGTCCCATATTACCAAGGTCGGTAAATATGTCCGTTTGGGGCTTGGGGTGGTCCCCCTAACACTTGGTCCGACAATTGGATATCAGATACGTTTTCTAATCTTAAATATCTTTCATTTGAGTCTCATATTGATGTGATTGGGGTATATATATGTTTGGTAGGTTTTGGGGATGGGGAGCCCCCTTAGGTATCCCATCCGAAATTTGGATACCCAATTTTTGTTTCTAGGTTACTATAAGAAATCACACAGAATTTCGCTTAAATCGCACCACCCATCCCCGAGATCTAGCGTTTTTGGAAATTAGGGAAAGGGGGAGGATCCGTCCCCCTTCAGATATCAAAAAATGTAGTACACTATTTTCACCACGGGATCATTATGAATCATCAGTGAAAATTTCAAAAAAATCGGTTCGGAAGTATTGGAGTCTATAAGGAACACACAAACAAACATAAATTAATTTTTATACCCCAAACCAAAGGATGGGGGTAAACTAATCCAGTCATTCCGTTTGTAACACCTATATATTCTTGGTCGTCTTGACATCCTGAGTCGAGCCACGCCGTCCGTCCATCTGTCGAAATCACAAAAGCGGTCGAACGCATAAAGCTAACCGCTTCGGTCAAGAACCTGATATAGCTCCCATATAAACCGATCTCCCGTTTTGACTTGTTGAGCCACAATTTTTTTCCGATTAGGCTAAAATTTCGCACATATGTTATGCTATGACTTCCAACAACTGTACCTAGTAGGTCTATAACCAGATGTAGCTCCCATATTTTAGCAGAATCCGGTATGGGGTTCCCAAGATTCGACCCGGTCGAACTTTTATTTGTTATATTTTAGAAAAATTTTAGTCGAAATTTTATTTTATAGAAAATTTCATCAAAAATTTACACATACAAAGGTAAATTAGACAATAATGTTACAGCTGACTTGTGACCATGGACATTTGAGGAAATTCCTTCAACAATTATTCTTTCATCAAATTATTGGCCACATTTACGAAAAAGCTTTAACTTCCTTTAGTTTAAACCAGTGACCACATTCACAGCGCTTGGGACAATCTTTTTCCAGCCACATGTAATTGACGAAACGATTGTCATTGCCTTGAAATTAAAAAACTTTGGTATCGGTAACTGAATCCCTCTTCACTTCCAATAATAAGACTTACAAATACAACCAACAATGCGTCCATTGAATGCTGATGGAATTAAAGTGGGATTATCCTTAGTACCACTACCCCTTTTTATAACCGCCATGTGATAAGGATCACAATTTCCTTCCATAAAAGCTAAAATTTCCTTCTTTTGTTGTCCCGTACAGAGCTCAAGAGGATCTGGAAGTTCTGGAAACAACACCATAAATGGTATAATTTTGGAAATTTGTATGCACGCCTTAATATACTTACTCTTAAAGAGTTTTTGACTTGCAGATATACATCTTTTGAGCGCAGGTATTTCAAGCAAAATCTTACGAAAATACAAAGCCATTTTATGAGGAAAATATTTCAACTAAAACTCCAATTGTCGATAAGAAAATTAATTCTGACAGACAACTTTACCGAAATATGTCTACTAATAGCAACAAAAAATCATAAATCTATTGGAACCTCAATTGAAATATTACGATAGCACAAACAAATGTAAATGCATATTTGCCCCTGAAAATTCTATTGGGTTGCCCAAAAAGTAGTTGCGGATTTTTAAAAGAAAGTAAATGCATTTTTAATAAAACTTAGAATGAACTTTAATCAAATATACTTTTTTACACTTTTTTTCTAAAGCAAGCTAAAAGTAACAGCTGATAACTGACAGAAGAAAGAATGCAATTACAGAGTCACAAGCTGTGAAAAAAATTGTCAACGCCGACTATATGAAAAATCCGCAATTACTTTTTGGGCAACCCAATATTAAGGAACAGGGACAAACTTCTCATATATCAATCAGTGCTGTACGATTCAAGTTCAAGCTCAATAATGCCTTCTTTTTATAGCCGAATCCGAATGACGTGATGCAGTGCGACATCGCTTTGGAGAGAAGTTAGAACATGGGGTTGGTCACGGGTTAATTAAAAAAAATGGATTAGAATTATTTTCAAAATTTTTTGTTTTTTGGTTCATTAGGGGTATAATATCAATATCGGTTTGGTACTAAAACTAATAATGGCCTGGTGCTAAAACCAATAACAGATTGATACTAAAACCAATACCAGTTCGGTAATAAGGCTAGTACCGAACAGTACTAATCATTTTGTGTTTCATCCATACCATCCGTTATTGTTTTGTACCATACGGTATTGCTTTACTATCAATGCCGTATGGTACTGAAATGAGCACGTTTGGTATCAACTTTTCTCTGGGTGTAGGTAGTAAAAAGTACCATAAAGTACGAAATGGTACAAATTTGCCCAGCTCGAACAGAAAGGACTGGAATTGTATTCTTGGGCTCAAATTAAAGAACGTCTCGAAAAAAATTGTTTGGTAAAAAAATTTTGGAAAATCGAGCCGGAAGTGGGACAAATTGACACTATAAGGAACTTTCTTTGAAATTTTATCTGGAGCTCTGAATTTTGAAACAAAGGTACAATATGGCAACCTTAATGGGATTTTTGGAAATTTGTACATTTAGTACGGCAATTGACACTATAAGGAACATTCTTTGAAAATTGATCTAAAGCTACGAATTTTGGAACTTAGGTACAGTATGGCAACCTTAATTGAGTGACTGTTAGAGTTATTGAAAATTTGTACATTTAGGTATTAAAAAAAGTACCAAAACGTTATGAAATGGTTGAACTTTATGTAGGGCGGATGGATAGAGGTAGAATTTGGAAATTTGACTTAAAAGACATCTGGTGCAAACGTATGAGGGTGAAAAGAATAAACGGAAAATACTACTAATAACGGGAGAAAAAGTACGTTTAGTACCGCAATTGGCACCATTTGGTACTTTATTTACAGATGGAGCTAGAGGTCTGAAATTTCGCATGCAGGTACAACTAGAAAATATGAGAAGGATGACTAGATGATCTATTCAAAATTGTTACATTTTGGTACAATTAGGTACTAAAACGTACGAAATGGTACATATTTGACCAGCTCGAACAGAAAAGGCTAGAATTATGTTATTGGGCTCAAATAAAAGAGTGTCTCAAAAAATAAGGTTAAAAATAATTTTGGAAAATCGTACTGGAAGGACAAAAAGTACGTTTAGTACCGCAATTGGTACAATTAGGTACTGTCTTTGAATATTAAAATAGAGCTCTGAATTTTAAAAGTTAGTAGTTAGAGTTTTTGGAAATTTTTTCATTTACGTACTAAAAAAATACCAAAAAGGTACAAAATGGGTGAAACTTCACTTAAAAGGCAAAATGGAAAAATAGTACTAGTAACGGGAGAAAAAGTACGTTTAGTACAGCAATTGGTACCATTTAGTACTTTCTTTACAGATGGAGATAGAGGTCTGAAATGTTGCGTGCATGTACAACTAGAAAATATACGAAGGATGACTAAATGATCTATTCAAAATTGGCACATTTAGGTACCATTAGGTACTAAAACGTACGAAATTGTACATATTTGACCAACTAGAACAGAAATGACTAGAATTACGTTCTTAGGCTGAAATAAAAGAGCGTGTCAAATGTAAGGTTTGGTAAACATTTTTTTGGAAAATCGCACCGGAACTTTATGTAGGGCGGATGGATAGAGGTAGAATTTGGAAATTTGACTTAAAAGACATCTGGTGCGAACGCATGAGGGTGAAAAGAATAAACGGAAAATACTACTAATAACGGGAGAAAAAGTACGTTTAGTACCGCAATTGGTACTATTTGGTACTTTATTTGAAAAATGAACCAGAGCTCTGAATTTTGGAACTTAGGTACACTATAGCAACCCTAATTGGGTGATTATTAGAGTTTTTGGAAATTTGTACATTTAGGTACTAAAAAATTTCCAAAAAGGTAAGAAATGGGTGAAATTTAAATAGGGTGGATGGATAGATGTAGAATTTTGACTTGCGTTCGAAGTACGTTTAGTACAGCAACCGGTACCATTTGGTTCTTTCTTAACAGATGAAGATAGAGGTCTGAAATTTTGCATGCAGGTACAAAAAGGAAATATATGAAGGTTGATTAAATGATATATTCAAAATTCGTACATTATGGTATCAATAGTTACTAAAAAGTACCAAAAAATATGAAATGACACATATTTGCCCAGCGCGAACAGAAAGGGCTAGAATTATGTTCATGGGCTCAAATAAAAGAGCGTCTCAAAAAATGAGGTTGAAATAATTTTGGAAAATCGTACCGGAAGGACAAGTAGAATGTTTAGTACCGCTATTGGTACAATTTGGAACTGTCTTTGAAAATTTAAGCTCTGAATTTTTAAGCTTTTTGGAAATTTTTACATTTAGGTACTAAAAAAAGTACCAAAAGGTATCTGGTGCAAACGGATGAGGGTGAAAAGAAAAAAGGGAAAATAGTACTGGTAACGGGAGAAAAGGTACGTTTCGTACCGCAATTGGTACCATTTGGTACTTTCTCTACAGATGGACCTAGAGTTTGAAATTTTATATGCAGGTACAACTAGGAAATATATGATGGATGACTAAATAATCTGTTCAAAATTCGTATATTTTGGTACCAAAAGTGGTCTGAAATTTTGAATGTAGGTACATCTAAGAAATATATGAGGGATGACCAAATGATTTATTCCCTACTTGTACATTTTAGTACCAAATTAGTACCATTTGGTACTTTCTCTTCAGATGGAGCTAGAGGTCTAAATTTTGCATGCAGGTACAACAAACAAATATATGATGGGTAAATAAATGATCTATTCACAATACGTACATTTTGATACAATAATTGGTACAATTTGGTACTTTACGTGCAGATGGAGATAAGGGTCTGAAATTTAGCATATAGGTGTAAGTAGGCAAAATATATTGGGTGACTAAATGATCTCTTTGAAATTCGTTCATTTTAGTACCAAAACTTGTACTATTTGGTACTTTCTTTATAGATGGAGATACAGGCCTGAAATTTGGCGTGTAGGTGCAACTAAGAAATGAATGTTGGATGACTAAACAAGAAGGCAAAATATGTTGGGTGACTAAATGATCTCTTTAAAATTCGTACATTTTGGTACCAAATTGGTACCATTTGGTAATATCTTTAAAGATGGAGCTACAGGTCTGAAATTTGATATGTAGGTACAACTTAAAAATATTTTGGGTGACTTAATAATCTATTTAAAATTCGTACATTTTGGTACCATTTGGTATTTTCTGTTCAGATGAAGCTAGAGGACTAAAATTTGGCATGTAGGTATAACGGGGAAAATATGATGGGTTAATTAATTATCTATTCCTAATATGTATATTTTGGTACAAAAATTGGTAACATTTAGAATTAGAGATCTGAAATTTGGCATGTAGATACACGAAGGAAATATATAATGGGAGACTTAATTGTCTATCTATCCAAAATTCGTACCTTGTGGTACTAAAAAGTGCAAAATAGTACGAAATAGCTTATCTTCACCTACAGCAACAGCTAGAATTAAGTAATTTTACAAACATTATCGCAGGCTTGACAAAAATACGACTTTTGGAAGAAAACGTACTAATTGTGGCGCATTTGTACATACTTTGGAAGTATATAATAGGCGACTAGAAAATTGTTTTTACTCGTACATTTATATGCTCAAACGTATAAAATGGTACATTCTTTAGGTAGGGAGATTGAGAAACAGTGACACCTTAGGCGACTAAATGATTTTTCCGATATACTTGGTCCTTTTTGGTATTTTCTTTACGAAAGAGGACAGATTCCTTAAATTTTATATGCAGTTATTACAAAACTTCATAACATTATAAGCTGAGTGACTACCTTCGTTTTCGGAAGTTCTACACTAAAAAGAGGGTATCAAAAACGATGCTAGCGAAACGGACCACCGGCAAGCTAGCAATTAAATATTTGTAAATTTGCAAGTTTCATCACAATTTTGTTTTTTAGTTAAACTAAGACAAAGTTTTTTTTTTCAAATATTAAAACAAAATACATTTCAAAACATTCTTACCACACTCCATATAAAGTAAATATTGATCTAATTTTTCCCCTATGAAACAAATCCCATATGAGAATACCTTAAAACATATATCCTGCTGTGATAATGCCCAGTTTTTGTAATGTAACGAAATGTTACTCATTCTAATGGTTTTGTTACCATTTTCAAAATATTAATGACTCTCTGTTCACATAGAGAGGCCGCAATGGCGATGTTGTTGGATTAGGATAACTAGGGATGTTTCTAGACAGGAGCAAAAGCGAAAAGGGAAACAAGGTCAAAGGATCTAAATGCCGCAAATGGCACTGCATGAATCGTTATGTGTAAAATGAATGAAATCAGTGCAAATGGATGCTCATTTTCGTTTTTGTGTGCACAGGCGCTGCTCGTGGAGTTTTGGTTGCATTTCATCAAATTAATGATGAAGCGCTGTTTATAAAGATCCGTCCAAATGGCACCATCAAGCAGCACTAGCAGCAGACCCACACCACCACCAGTGGCCAACAACAATAAACAAATTAGAGCATAAAATCAAAATAAAAATTATTTAGGGGTGCTATTATAGAGCAACGGGGCCACCACATTAGGATCAAACGAAAAAAATCCAAAAAAAAGAGCAAAAGCGGCATCCACAGTATTCGGGCCGAACATAAAACTATCTGAATGGAAACGAAACATTGTGTATACAAAGTTCAGTTATTGCTACACCGGGTAATTATCACCACGGGCTATAAAATGTGTGTTCCTCTTCATCACCATCACCATCACCACCAAAGTGAGCTGCTTGCCTGTTAAAAATCATAATCTTTCTCGAAATCCTTCTCGCACAGCAAGCAGGCGAAAGAACGCATGCGCACAGATTAATATTAAGCATGTTTTTTTGCAGTTTTTTTTTTGCACTTAAGCTCTAAAGACAACAGCATCAACCAAAAGCGGATTTAATTGGAAACAATGGCAACGACCAACCAAACGATGGTACATTCGTGTAAAATCGTCATTAAAGACACTTCACTCTAAGTTGTCATGATTATCCTGAATGAGGGGATAACACATATTGCTAAGGCATCTCAGTCAAGTATTTGGCACATGCGCTAGACGGCACTCGACTTTGCCGTTGTAGTAGTCGATGACAATGTTGATCCCCTTCTATGGAACAAAGCCTCAAGTACTTGAGTTTGACAATGTCCCCTGATTAAGAGTTGTGTGTTGGCAAAAACTAAACAAATATTTTGTTAGCCTTGTTTTGCTGTAAACAAATCCTAGAAATATGACAGTGGGATTTATAATCGAACTGTGTTAGATGATTTGGATTTGTAGAGTTCTTAAAATTTTTAAAGAATTCTGCATTTTAAGCGGTTGCTTAATACACAGAAATATAAACAAACTTTACGGTGTTTTCTCTATGAAGAATTCAAGTGGCTGGCCTTTGTTCCCATTCTTTTAGCAATACTCCAGATTATAGGTCATTGTTTTGTAAACACTGCCTAAGCTATAGAGATTTTTCGTCAACTCCAGGATTTTAGAAAGAACAGGTAAGAGCGTGCTTAGTTCGGCCGGGCCGAATTTTATATACCCTCCACCAGGGATCACATTTGTCGAGTTCTATGTATGCGGTATCTCTTTTTAGGCAAACAAAGAATATTGAATAAGAACTGTTATGCTATTGGAACCGTATGAAGTTATAGTCCGATTCGGACCATAAGTGAATGCTGAACATTGTAGAAGTCATTGTGTAATTTTTCAGTTCATTCGGACAAGAATTGTGTCTTGTAGGGGCTCAAGAAGCAAAATCGGGAGATAGGTTTATTTGGGAGCTGTATCAAGCTATTGATCGATTTAGAACATATTGGGCACGTGTGTTGAAGGTCATGAGAGAAGCGGTTGTACAAAATTTCAGCCAAATCGGATGAGAATTGCACCCTCTAGAGGCTCAAGAAGTCAAGACCCAAGATCGGTTTATATGGCAGCTATATCAAAACATGGACCGATTTGAACCATACTTAACGCAGTTGTTGGAAGTAAAATTTGAGTCAAATCGAACGAGAATTGCCCCATCTAGAGGCTCAAGAAGTCAAGACCCAAGATCGGTTTATATGGCAGCTATATCAAAACATGGACCGATTTGAACCATACTTAACGCAGTTGTTGGAAGTAAAATTTTTGTCAAATCGAACGAAATTTGCGCCCTCTAGAGGCTTAATGAGTCAAGACCCAAGATCGGTTTATATGACAGCTATATCAAAACATGGACCGATTTGAACCATACTTAACGCAGTTGTTGGAAGTAAAATTTAAGTCAAATCGAACGAGAATTGCCCCATCTAGAGGCTCAAGAAGTCAAGACCCAAGATCGGTTTATATGGCAGCTATATCAAAACATGGACCGATTTGAACCATACTTAACGCAGTTGTTGGAAATAAAATTTGAGTCAAATCAAACGAGAATTGCGCCCTCTAGAGGCTCAATAAATTTGCGCCCTCTAGAGGCTCAATAAATTTGAATCAAATCGAACGAGAATTGCGTCCTCTATTGGCTCAAGACGTCAAGATCCAAGATCGGTTTATATGGCAGCTATATCAAAACATGGACCGATTTGAACCATAATTAACGCAGTTGTTGGAAGTAAAATTTGAGTCAAATCGAATGAGAATTGCGCCCTCTATTGGCTCAAGACGTCAAGATCCAAGATCGGTTTATATGGCAGCTATATCAAAACATGGACCGATTTGAACCGTACTTAACGCAGTTGTTGGAAGTCAAATTTGAGTCAAATCGAACGATAATTGCGCCCTCTAGAGGCTCAATAAGTCAAGACCCAAGATCGGTTTATATGGCAGCTATATCAAAACATGGACCGATTTGGCCCATTTACAATCCCAACCGAAATACACTAATTAAAAGTATTTGTGCAAAATTTCAAGCGGCTAGCTTTGCTCCTTGGAAAGTTAGCGTGCTTTCAACAAACAGAAGGACGGACAGACGGACGGACATGGCTAGATCGACTTAAAATGACATGACGATCAAGAATTGCGAGAATTGCGCCCTCTAGAGGCTCAATAAGTCAAGACCCAAGATCGGTTTATATGGCAGATATATCAAAACATGAACCGATTTGAACCATACTTAACGCAGTTGTTGGAAGTAAAATTTAAGTCAAATGGAACGAGAATTGCGACCTCTAAAGGCTCAAGAAGTCAAGACCCAAGATCGGTTTATATGGCAGCTATATCAAAACATGGACCGATTGGATGTGATACCAAAACACCACGTGCAAAATTTGTGTCAAATCGGACGAGAATTGCGCCCTCTAGAGGCTCATGAAGTCAAGACCCAAGATCGGTTTATATGGCAGCTATATCAAAACATCGACCGATTTGGCCCATTTACAATCCCAACCGACCTACACCAATAAAAAGTAGTCGTGCAAAATTTCAAGCGGCTAGCTTTATTCCTTCGAAAGTTAGCGTGCTTTCAACAGACAGACAGACGGACGGACATGGCTGGGCATGGATGGGGTCTCAGACGCATATTTCGAGGTGTTACAAACAGAATGACGAAATTAGTTTACCCCCACCCTAGGGTGGAGGGTATAAAAATATTTTTTTTTTTCAAATCATATTTCGGCATAAAGCGATTTGGATTTCTGTTTTAAAAGGAAAACCAAATATTCAAAGTAACCCCCCACGGAGTAATTGTGAGCTCCACACGGGCTCAAATATAATTATCACGGAAAGCTTGGCTGAAAGCTATCGGGCGTGTCCATAGGTTGCACATATTTATGCTTTGTAGCTGCAAATGCGGCCGCGGGCAGTCAGTGATTTCGAGAGGAGATACTCAATGAGGGCTCAGGTGGCACTGGTTTGGCTAGGTTCGAGTGGCAGTCTATTTTCTAGGCACACTCATTTAGATTATTCAAGTCTGTTGTGGTGTCACAGTAGCGACAGACCAGGCCTCTGGTGGGAATCGAACCCACGACGCCCGCACTGGTAATTTGGGCACGCTTCCAACTCGCTTCCAATGATACTCGAAATGACAAGGCGGCCTTCAAATAACCAATTGCCAACATCAGCGCCTGTCCCAAGTGAGAGGTAGTTGGAGCAGAGCGTTGAATCTTGAAGCAAGCGGCTCGTGACATCGAGGGATGCACATGCGGTCCCATATAACCCATGCGATAGGGGCGCTGGGTCAGTAACCCGCAACCGGAATATTTTAAGGATTACTCCGAGAAACAAAGGAAAAGGATCAAGTATAGTCCAAATTATGGACTGCATTTGGCATAGGTCTTTGGCGATTTCGAGAGGAGAGTCTTAGTGGGGGGTCAGATGGCACATTTAAACAACCAATGCCCAACATCAACATAAGTTCCCAGGCAAGGGGCGGTTGGAGGTGAGCGTCGGATTTTGAAGCAAACGGCTCGCAACATCGAGGGATACATGTGCGATCCCAAATAATCCATGGGGTTAGGAAAACCATAAGAATTAATCTGAGAAACAAAATAGTAAACAGGACTCCCCTACCGTTGACAACCGATGCGAACGAAAAAAGGACCATGATCCGCGGATCTGTAACTAGAATGTCCAAATTTGTTTAGAGAAGTAATGGAGAAGTAGAAGGCGGTTAATATCGCCTTACAGGAAGTCCGATGGACTGGTAATGGAATGACAACACGAAACGGTAACGAACTGTACGATCGCCACCAGGACAAGAGGCATGAATTTGGCCGTGGATTTGTGATTGGAGACTGAAACACCTTGTCTCCAGTTTTACTCCGGTGGATGAGAGGCTAGCCACAATCCTCATAAAAGCTAACTTTTTCAACATCAGCCTTATTTGTGCCCATGCGCCGAAGGAAAACAAGGACGAGCAAACTAAGCATTGTTTCTACGAGCTCCTGGAGAGACAATACGATCGTGGCTCTGCTCATGAGATTAAAATGGTTCTGCGATCCAAAAACATGGAGTTAGCAGCACTAGATTTCAACATAAAAAAAATTTACAAAGCCATATCGGTTGTCCCCAGATCACAAAGTAGTGAACCAAATTAATCTCGTTGTGGAAGATAGAAGGCATTCATCCAACGTGTTAGATGCACGATCGATCCGTGGAGCGAGCGTAGAAACGGGTCATTACCTTGTTGCAGCATGGCGAGAAAAGTACGATCTGACACTGCGCGTAAGCTGAAAACACAACAGATGGCAACGGTATATTTCACTCGACTAACCCAACTGCTAGATGTAAGCACTTTTTGTCCCGATGAGCGCATTGGCAATCCAATGCCCACTCCATGAAAAATGCTGCGAAATCCGTACTTTGGTACCAGAACCCTCCCCCAAGAAACCCATGGTACGACCAAGAGTGTCGAAATGCTACTGAAGCCAAGAATGCGGCATATAGAGCAACTCTGCAATCAGTGTCAGATTAAGGAGAGGTATCCGGAGAAAAGGAGAGAGGAGAAACGTCTATTCCGTAGGAAGAAAAAAAGGAAATGGAAATTCGTGAGTGTGAGCGAATTGAGATGTGCAGGAGTCAGAATGAAGTCCGGAAATTTTACCAAAGAATCAAACATCAAATCGATGGATTTGTTGCAGGCACAAATACAGAAAGTGTCATGGGCCATGAAGGGAACAATTTCACTAGCTGCTAGTGTTCGACGATGGGGGCGAAGAGAATGCCGCCGAATTAATCCTTGATGATGGTATAGAACGTTTATCACCTAGTGAGAATCAGGAATCAGGGCATTGATATTACTGAAGAACAACAAGGCCGCAGGGGCCGATGGGTTGTCAGCTAAACTTTTAAGACCGGAGGCAACGCGCTTATAAGGCATATATATTAGTTCTTCCGCGCGATATCCTAGTCAGAATGAGGTCCAAAAGGTATAGATCCTACTGAAGAACAACAAGGCAGCAGGGGCCGATGGGTGGTCAGCTAAACTTTTAAGACCGGAGGCAACGCGCTTATAAGGCATATATATTAGTTCTTCCGTACGATCTGACTAGTAAAACGCATACCCCATAATTGGAACCTCGGCATAGTATGTCCCGAGCACAAAAAAAATGAAACAAGACGGAATGTGCTAACTACAGAAGAATAAGTGTCCTCCCCATCGCATACAAGATACTCTCGAGCGTACTGTATGAAGGATTAAAGAACTGAAGGTCAACTCTGGCCGTCTCCTCGTTGACTACAAAGCATTTTTCCACGGCCCCATACCATCAAAGGGATTACAGTATCGCTGCAAAATTAATCAGACTCTGCAGGATGACACCTGCGGATACACGTTCCTAAGTAAGAATGGGAAAGAATCTCTCCGAACCATTCAATACCAAACGACGTTTCAGACTAGAAGACTGCTTATCGTTTGATCTCTTTGATACCCTGAGGCAGTACTTGGTGTGTTTGCGAGAAAAATTCTTCGTAAAATTTATGGACCAGTTTGCAATGATGGAGAGTATCACTTCTAAAAGCCCGATGGAAGGATCGAAACTTGGTGTCAGATATTTTAGAAGAAGCGCAGAAGATCGAGGCGCTTGTAACGCAACTCTACGTTTGGGCCATGGGAAAAATGTTCTGTCATAGCCAATTAAAGTAAAGTTAAGGATTTGTTAATGTGAAACAAGTAACCGTTGCGAACCCACCACCATGGATTGTGCTAAAAATTTACACAAAATAAATTTAGTTGAACGGCACAATTTTACTCTAGGTAATTAATTTCTGCAAAACCAAACAATAATTATAGCTTCCAGGAATACAATAAAGATAATCGAGCGATCGGTTTATTAGGGAGCTATATCAGGTTAAAGACCGATATGGACCGTACTTGACACAGTTGTTGGAAATCAAAAAACATACTCCGTGAGAAGATTCAGCGCCATCGGAAAACAACTGCGGCTTCTAGGGGCTCGGGAGATCTAATTGGAAAATCGGTTTATAATGATGCTATATCAGGCTATAGAGGGATTATAGAACGTATTTGCAACTGTTGTTGAAAGTCTTCACGTTACACTTAATGCAAAATTTTAGATAAATCGGACAAAAATTGCAGCTTCGAGGGTCTCCAGACATAAAATTCGGAGATCGGTTTATATGGGAGCTATATCAGGTTATAGACTGTTTTCGTCCATACTAAGCACAGTTGTTGGAAGCCATAACAGAACATTACAAGAGTCAAATCGAGATTTCGGCTTACATAGGAGCTACGTCAGGTTATAGACCCATTTGGAGCGTACTTAGCAAAGTTAATGGAAGTCGAAACATAACACTTCATGCAAAATTCCATCCAAATCGGATGAAAATTGAGGTCTCTAGGGGCTCAAGAAGGCAAAACTGGAGATAGGTTTATATGGGAGCCATATCTAAATTTGAACCGATATAGCCCATTTGTGATCCCCAACGACCTACATCAATAAGAAGTCTCTGTGCAAGTTTTCAAGCCGATAAATTTATTCCTTCGAATGCTTTCTTGATTTTTACAGACGGACGGATGGGCGGACATGCCAGGATCTACTCAGAATGACAAGAATAAATACTCGTTTGCTTTATGAGGTTTCAGATCAATATTTCGAGGTTTTAAAAACGTAACGACTAGATTAGTATTCCCGCCATCTATGATGGTGGGTATACAAATAACTAAAAATGAAACATCTATAAAATATTTAAATAAAAAAATTCTATAATCAAATCCCACTGACAGATACAAATTGACAGATCCTACTGATTAGTTCGAAGTGGTGGCTGACGAAATCGCTATCTAGGAAACCAATCAGTGCTATTACAGCAAGACATTTTCCGCCTTTAATCTTTAAAAATATGGTTTTTTTCTTTTTGTAAGAAAAACAGAGAACCCAACGGTCTGCAGCCAGACAATATCTGATTGTATCAAATAAAATATTTCAAAATTTTCTAGAAAAATTAAATTTTGACAACATTTTCTTTAGAAAAAATATTTTCTGTACAAGCACAGTCATCTAATTGACATCATATTCACACACACATATATAATGGAAGGTAAAATTTCTTATTTGAAACTTACCACAGAAACACGGCAAACATCTGAAAAGAAACCCCAAAAACAAAATAAATATATTAAAATAATTTAATTTTAAAGCTAATAAAAACTTAGAGTTTACTGCTCATAAAATATCCTTTTAATCATGGCGCCTTTATGTAAATAAATATTAACAGCCTTTGGGAATATGCCTCAGCTAAAAATGTTGCTGAGGCGAAACCACCTTTTACAATAATCAAAGGGTAAACTAAGCTACTGTTCTTAATTCAGGGCGAGCAAAATTTCCTAAGTCTCAATGTAAAACCCTCCTTCATTTAGGCAAATACATTTTCAAGCAATTAAATTAAACCCTCAACAACAAAAAAATACAAAACAATAGCAAAAAAAAATCTAAATAAGGAACTAAAAAGCTGAACAAAATGCAGAGGTATGAAAAATTACCTTAGGCCATTTAAAAACACTAAACAAGGAGCAAAAAAACTAGTTAACGTTGTCTAGAAGGCAAGCAAATCAGGTAACACCATGTAGATTTTTTCTTGCTGTTGACCTATGCACTGAAAAAAAAAATAAAAATAAAAATAGTTTTCAGGACCATACAAAAGTAAATGTGGCTATTATTTCTTGCAAAAAAGAAAGTTTGCAACACTTTAAAATGGATTTTTCGATTAATGTCATATAACATGCAACAGTTCAAAAAACACTATTAGTCTTTCGTACACTGAAAAAAAGTTGGACCAAAATTAAGGAGTTTTCCTTATTCGAAGGGATTTTGCAATAAAAACGAGCCAAAGAACCAAAACTACATTTCCCATGAACATTCCACAAAGGAACAGAGGCAAACTTCTGACATATCAATAGGTGTTGTCTGATTCAAGTTTTAAGCTCAATTATAAGGGACCTCCTTTTTATAGCCGAGTCCAAACGGCGTGCCTCTTTGGTGAGAAATTTTTACATGGCTGCCATACTAAATGGTACAGTAGCTCACAAATGTCGACAGCATTCAGAGGGGAAAACACCCGTTCATATTTTTTTCTGATGTTCTCGCCAGGATTCGAACCCTTGCGTTAAACGTCATAGGTGGACATGCAAACCTCTGCGATACGGTGGCCCCGTCTGATTATGGATGTGCGCAACTATCAACAGGAGGCCCGGCACGGAATAGCTGTGAGCACCTGGTCTGTCTGGAACATTGAGGTCCGATATGTGTGGTGTTCATTGCTGCTACGAGAAGCTTAGCTGCGAGCTACCGTGCGCGTCCACAGATTGCGGATAATGGAATGCTTCATACGAAGTAGCTGCAACGGCAGTCCTGAACACTCAGCGGTATCGAGCGGAGAGTTTCAGTGAGAGACCGGGCGGCACCGGCTCTTGCACATATACTGAGTGCCTATGACGCTCGATATGACGGGGCCGGCTATGGACCTCTTTAAATAACCAATGGCCAAACTGTTCCCGCGGCGATCGGTCCTTTGGACCGGAACGAGCTTGCTCATCTGCAGGAGCACAACGAGGATCGCCGGCTCTACATGCAAATGTGATTACAACAACATCAACTGGAGGTATACACGCAATCTATGTCGAACGTTCCGACTTGACTATACCTCATTTATTCAAGCTTTGAGTAACTAGCGTCAGGTGAATGCCTGGTAGTATAGGTCACAATTGTACAACCTGCAAATGTTAGTCAAATTAGTCTTCTGAGAGGCTGACTATATTGGTACAGGACATTGCAACGTAGTCAATACTTTGCATCCATTCCAGGGCAGGTTACAGCTCGTTGACATCGACCGATGATGTATGCGGTAGAGCTGGCAAACTATCGATAATCGCAACATTCGATATTTTCGATAGTTTTAATACAAAATATCGATAGTATCGATACTATCGTTAATTTTCCATCACATATATTTCAAACGAAATTGGGAAATTAAAATCAGGAGATCGATTTATATAGAAGCAATACCAATGCATAGGCCAAATAAAATCAAGTTTAATAAAGTCAGTGGAAAGTCATCAGACAAATCATTGTTCAAAATGTTAGCCTAATCGGATGAAAATTACGCCCTCTATAGGCGCAATATATCTTAAAGGATTTATTCAGTGTCGGATTGCTTATTTTTGTTTAGTTTTGCAAAAAATTTATTTTTTGCGATAGGTGCCATTTTCATCCGGTGGGCTTAAATTTTGTAAAATGATTTATCTCACGACTTTCAACTGACTTTATTAAATTGGGGTTTATTCGGTCTGTGCATTGATATAGCATTTATATAGAAATCGATCTCTTGATTTTTACTTTTCAGCTCTGGCAGATACTCCGGTTGGTGCCTCTCCCAGGAAAAAAGAAAGAAAAAAAAAAGGAAAAAGACGTTAAGTTCGGCCGGGCGGAAATTTGGATACCCACCACCTAGAGTATATATGTAAACCACCGTTCGTCAAAATCCGGTGATACATGCATACCTTATGCCCCATAGCAGCTATATTGAAATATGTTCCGGATTGGAAAAAAATTGTTCAATTGTGTATAACAAAATATTGGCCTTGTAAGTGGCTATATACAAACAAACCGATCTGAACCATATACGACAGGGATGTCGAGAAGTCTACTATAAGTCACAGTGTCAAATTTCAGCGAAATTGGACAATAAATGCGCCTTTTATGGGCCCAAGACCTTAAATCGAGAGATAGGTCTATATGGCAGCTATATCCAAATCCTGACCGATCTCGGCCAAATTGAAGATGGATGGCGAATGACCTAACACATCTCACTGTCCCAAATTTTGGCGACATCGGATAATAAATGTGCCTTTTATGACCCCAAAACCTTACATCGAGAGATAGGTCTATATGGCAGCTTTATTCAAATCTTGACCGATCTCAGCCAAATTGAAGAAGGATGGCAAATGTCCTAACACAACTCACTGTCCCAAATTTCGGCGACATCGGATAATAAATGTGCCTTTTATGGGCCCAAAACCCTAATTCGAGAGATTGGTCTATATGGCAGCTTATTCAAATATGAACAGATCTGTGCCAAATTGAAGAAGGATGGCGAATGTCCTAACACAACTCACTGTCCCAAAATTCGGCGACATCAAACAATAAATGCGCCTTTTATGGGACCAAGACTTTATATCGAGATATCGGTCTATATGGTAGCTATATCCAAATCTAGACCGATTTGGTCCAAGTTGCAGAAAAAATATCGAAGAACCTGACACAACTCACTGTTCCAAATTTCGGCGAAATCGGACAACAATGCGCCTTTATGGCCCCAAAATTTTAAATCATGAGATAGGTCTATATTGCAGCTATATTCAAATCTGGACGAATCTGGGCCAAATTGAAGAAGGGTGGCGAATGTCGTAACATAACATACTGTCCTAAATTTCGGCGACATCGGACAATAAATGCGCCTTTTATGGGTCCAAAACCTTAAATCGAGAGATCGGCCTATATGACAGCTATATCCAAATTTGGACAGATCTGTGCCATATTGCAGAAGTATGTCGAGGGGCTTAACTTAACTCATTGTCCCGAAATTCGGCGACATCGGACAATAAATGCGCCTTTTAAGGGCCCAAGACTTTAAATCGGCAGATCGGTCTATGTGGCAGCTATATCCAAATCTAGACCGATTTGGTCCAAGTTGCAGAAAAAATATCGGAGAACCTAACACAACTCACTGTCCCAAATTTCGGCGAAATCGGACAACAATGCGCCTTTTATGGCCCCAAAATTTTAAATCGTGAGATAGGTCTATATTGCAGCTATATTCAAATCTGGACGGATCTAGGCCAAATTGAAGAATGGTGGCGAATGTCCTAACACAACATACTGTCCTAAATTTCGGCGACATCGGACAATAAATGCGCCTTTTATGGGTCCAAAAGCTTAAATCGAAATATCGGTCTATATGACAGCTATATCCAAATCTGCACCGATCTGGGCCAAATGGAAGAAGGATGTCGAGGCGCTTAACTCAACTCACTGTCCCAAAGTTTGGCGACATGGGACAATAAATGCGCCTTTTATGGGCCCAAGACCTTAAATCGGCGGATCGGTCTATATGGCAGCTATATCCAAATATCGACCGATCTGGGCCAAATT
The DNA here is from genome assembly GCF_963082655.1 of Stomoxys calcitrans. Taxonomy (NCBI): domain Eukaryota; kingdom Metazoa; phylum Arthropoda; class Insecta; order Diptera; family Muscidae; genus Stomoxys; species Stomoxys calcitrans. The sequence continues at coordinate 125,502,270 of NC_081555.1, forward strand.
GAAGAAGGATGTCGAAGGGCCTAGCACAACTCACACTCCCAAACCCAACAAAATCGGATAATAAATGTGGTTTTTATGGGCCTAAGAACCTAAATCGGTGGATCGGTCTATATGGGGGCTATATCAACTTGTTTATGGACAAAAAAAGATTCTGTGCAAAGTTTCAGCTCAATATCTCTATTTTTAAAGAATGTAGCGTGATTTCAATAGAAAGACGGACAGACAGACGGACGGGCATGGCTGGATCGTCTTAGATTTTTACGCTGATCAAGAATATTTATACTCTATAGGTTCGGAAATGGATATTTCGAAGTGTTGCAAACAGAATGACAAAATGAATGTACCCCCATCCTTCGGTGGTGGGTGTAACAAGCACACTTAGTCGGCCACCCATTGTTGATGAGGACTCCATCAGGTCAATCTGGGCTAACATGGGGCTATATTTTTTCTTTCTATGCTACAGGGGCGATTTTTTCAACATGTACTACCTTTCCAATAGAGCTTCAATAGCCTCTCTATACAAGCATTCACTGAAGTAAACTTCAAGTTTTTCTTCTCCAAAGGCCATGTTGAACTCAACGCTTTCAATTTAAACGCGAATGCGTTTTACTTTCAATTTTTGGTTGCTTTTCTTTTCTTTCCAAGCACTAAGACTATTTTTTAATTTATCCGCCAAATATGGATGTGCGTTGCTTGGACCGGCCATCAGAGACTCATAGCCAATATACGCAAGCCATTTAATTTAGTTCCTTAGAATTCTGGAAGCACAGACAACCAATAA